>NC_090931.1:38478071-39720571 GCF_040938575.1 Ambystoma mexicanum
CACTTTGGGAGTGTGCTTCTACAGCGGCTGACTGCATCCCGGAGGGAGAAGAAAGGGATGCGTTCCTGAATATTATACAGGACGGTAAAGACGCTATGTGCGAATCCCTCCAGACGGGCATTGATTCGGCTGACAGTATCAGCAGAGCAATGGCGGCAAGTACATCAACCAGGAGATTCGCTTGGTTGAGAAAGTCGGGTTTTGCCCCAGATGTGCAAGCCAGGCTCTTGAACATGCCATTCGATGGCTCTTCTTTGTTCGGGAAAAAGGCGGATGACAGTTTAGAGAAACTGCAAACTTCAAAAGCTGCAGCAAAATCCCTAGGAGCTGCAATCCGTCAGACTCCTTTTCGTCCCACAGGAACCTCTGCGAGGGGCAAGTCCTTTCGCTTCTACTCCGCATTCGGAAGAGGTAGAGGACGACCGGCTCAAAGGGGTCAAAGAAGAACTACCCGAGGTGGACTGGGTAGATATTCTAAAGCCGCAGCAACAGCAGGTGCCTCTTTACCATCGGCATCTGCATCAGCCGCCCCAAAACCACTCTGAGGACTCCCCTCACAGGACACCTGTAGGATGCAGGTTGACTCAACATCTGACGGTATGGCAGGCTATCACGTCAGATGCTTGGGCATTGGAAACAGTCGCCCAAGGTTACTGCCTGCCTTTCCTACGTATACCTCAGAGTCATCCACCGGGGATCAGCTCTCAGAAAGCTCCAGATCCGCTCCTCTTGCAGGAAATTTTGGACCTGCTAGAGAAAGGTGCCATAGAACCGGTACCTGTAGCGGAGAGGGACAAGGGCTGGTACTCCCCTTACTTTCTCATTCCGAAGAAAGACGGAGGACTGAGACCCATCTTGGACTTGCGAGAATTGAACAAATTCCTCAGAAAAGACAAATTCAAGATGGTCACTCTTTCTCAGATCCTCCAGGCCCTTCAGTTTCAGGACTGGTTGGTATCTCTGGACCTTCAGGACGCTTATTTCCATGTGCCTATCCATCTCAAACACAGGAAATACCTGAGGTTCGCAATTGGCAACTCTCACTATCAATTTCGAGTACTGCCATTTGGGCTGACCTCCGCCCCGAGGGTCTTCACCAAGTTAATGTCGGTAGTGGCTGCAAGTCTAAGGAGGGAAGGGATTCACGTCTACCCCTACCTGGAAGATTGGCTGATCAGGGCTGTTTCTCCGGAGCAAGCTCAGATCCAGCTAAATCACGTGTGCCATTTCCTTCACAGACTGGGCTTCTCCCTCAATGTAAAGAAGTCAGAAATGATACCATCGCAGAGACTGCAGTTCATAGGAGCGATCCTGGATACTTCCCTGGGAAAAGCCTCGCCACCAGAGGTGAGGGCTCAAGATATTCTACAGATGGTTACCAAGTTCCAGCATGCCCAACGTCTCCCAGCCTTCGACTTTTTGAGGTTGCTAGGCCTCATGGCATCCTGCATTTTCCTTGTGCCAGAGGCTCGCCTGAGAATGAGATCCCTCCAGTGGGCACTGAGGACTCAGTGGTCACAATTCTCAGGGAGAATGACAGATCTTCTTCAGGTTCCCGGCAGGGTGGCTCGAGACCTTCAGTGGTGGGCCTGTCAGGAGAACATTCTGAAAGGAGAACAGTTTTGGCAACCCTGGCCGGAGATAACAGTAGTCACGGATGCCTCACTCACGGGGTGGGGAGCCCACGCCAACGACTTGACCATCAGCGGTCGTTGGTCTCCATCGGAGTCCAGACTACACATCAACCTGTTAGAGCTGAGAGCCATCAGACTTGCGTTGAAGGCTTTCCTGCCAGCTGTACAAGGGAAGAACGTCCTGATAATGACGGACAACACGGTGGCCATGCATTACCTCAACAAAAGAGGAGGCGTAGGATCACTACCCCTGTGCAGAGAGGCGATGCAGCTCTGGTTTTGGGCAATCCAAGAAGGAATCTCTCTATCGGCAGTTCACCTAGCCGGAGAGAAGAACTTGACAGCGGACGCTCTGAGCAGGCAGAACACAGTCTCCCACGAGTGGGAGCTAGCTCAGGAAGTCCTTCAAGAGATCTTCGCCCTTTGGGGAACCCCTCAGGTAGATCTGTTCACCACCAGCCTAAACCGGAAATGCGACCTGTTCTGCTCAAGGGAATTTCCTCAGAGGAGCTCTGGGAGACGCGTTCATAGTGGACTGGGAGTTTCCGCTTCTGTACGCGTTCCCACCGGTCCCTGTCATTCCTCAAATGATCAGGAGGTTGAGAAGATTCCGGCGAACCATGATCCTAATTGCCCCGGATTGGGCCAGGAGAACGTGGTACCCGGACCTTCTAGACTTGTTCATCTGCCCTCCAATTCGACTTCCTCTCAGAGAGAACCTACTCTCACAGAAGGGAGGTCAGGTTCTCCATCCAGACATCAAAACCCTCAACCTTCACGCTTGGCTTCTGAACGGCTGAGGTACAAGGATTGGGACCTCCCTGATGATGTTATGGAGGTGTTGCTTTCGGCAAGGAGGCCAGCAACAAAGTCTTTATACCGCTGCCGTTGGAACAGATTTTGCAGCTGGTGTAGAGAACAGAATATCGACACATTTTCATGTGGTACACCAATGGTTTTGTCCTTCCTACTATATTTGGCAAATTCAGGCCTTCAAGTTGGCACCATTAAGGGCTATCTCGCAGCGCTATCTATCTTTAAGCGTACTGCGGAAGAACCATCCTATTTAAAATTACCCTTGGTAATACAGTTTCTAAAGGGGTTAACCAATGTTTATCCCCCAAGACCATTCCAAGTTCCCCTATGGGATTTAAACTTAGTACTAACTTTCCTGATGGGTACACCTTTCGAACCTCTCCATTCTTGTTCGTTAAGATTCCTTACCCTTAAAACTGTTTTATTAATAGCACTTACATCTGCTAGAAGGGTGAGCGAATTACAAGCTCTTTCTTGTAAACCCCCTCATACAATCTTTCACAAAGACAAAGTTGTCCTGCAAGTGAAGCCTAATTTCCTCCCAAAGGTGGTTTCTGAATTCCATATCACTCAGAAGATTACCCTACCATCTTTCTATCCTCCTCTTCACCCGGGGAAAGAGGAAGAGAGGTTACACAGACTAGACCCTAGGAGGGTTTTAAGTTTTTACATTAGTAGACTAGCCAGGATAAGACAGGCAGACCAGCTGTTTGTAGGTTACGCAGGTCACAAGCTGGGGTTACCAATAACTAAGCAGACCATTTCCAGATGGATCATTCTAGCCATTCTGGAATGTTATAAACTGGCAGGGAAAGAGCCCCCTCAAAACCTTAGGGCTCATTCGACCAGAGGTATTGCAGCTTCATCGGCCCTCAAAAGAGGCGTGCCGGTTAAAGACATATGTGCGGCCGCTACATGGTCGTCTGTCCGTACCTTTACACGTTTTTACAATCTGGATTCTTTCTCCAGTCAAGAGACTAGGTTTGGAAGGGCTGTACTGCATTCTATTCATCAATAGAAGACAGCGTGAAGTCAGTACTCCCTCCTCCGAATATAGAATACTGCTATGGGAGCCTATCTAAGATGAGGAATACGTCGGAGGACACAATCCCTTCGAAGAACAAGTTACTTCTTACCTTGTAACGTTCTTTCGACGGGATGTTCCTCCGACGTATTCCTCATCGACCCTCCCATCCATCCCCGCAGTTCTACTTCCCTTGTTGTTGCAGCTTACGCTCCTTCAGGGTGATTAGTCTAGTCCAGACAGTAATACTGTGGGCTACAAAACGGAACTGAGCAACGGACGCTGCGCGCGGCCTTTATAGGCAGGATGACGTCGAGCGTCGATACGGCGGCTGTCGAGGGACATCGACTCGAGGGACGTCGACGCGCAGCGCCCTCTAGAGAAAAAAATGTCCGAGGCCAGCAGAGCTGGAAGGATATATCTAAGATGAGGAATACGTCGGAGGAACATCCCGTCGAAAGAACGTTACAAGGTAAGAAGTAACTTGTTCTTTGCTCACACCCTGACACCTTTCTGGAGTAAAATGCTACCGGGTGCCATATTTCCTTTTCATCTTTCTGTGACAGAATGGCGCCTATCGCCACATTGCTAGCATCTGTTTCAACTTGAAATACTTTCTGTGTTAGGATGTTGTAACACAGGAGCAGTAGTGAAAGCTACTTTCAACTTCTGAAAGGCGTTTTCCGCTTCATCACTCCAAGTAAATTTCACGGCCTTTTTTAACAAATGCGTGATGGGAGTAACTATGTTAGAGAAATTGCTGATAAATCGCCTATAAAAGTTGGCAAAGCCTAGAAGGGATTGTATATCTTTGATGCATTGTGGCGAAAGGCCAGTCTCTAACTGCCTGCACTTTCTTAGGGTCCATCACAATGCCTGTATTGGTCATAATAAATCCCAAAAATTCCACCTGTGTTACATGAAAGGCACATTTCTCCACTTTGACACATAATTGACAATCCTGTAATCATTGCAATTCTGTTTTTACATGTCGCACATGCTGCTCTGGAGATTCAGAGTAAATCAGGATATCGTCAATATAAACAATAACAAAAACTTCATTGAATTCCTGTAAAACTTCTTGCATAAAGAACTGAAAAGCAGCAGGAGCATTACATAAACCAAAAGGCATTACAAGGTATTCAAACAAACCAAACTTAGTTCTAAAAGCCGTCTTCCACTCATCCCCCTCCTTAACCCGTATCATATGATAAGCTCCTCTCAAATCCAACTTGGTGTAAATCTTAGCGGACCTCACTTGGTCCAACAAAACTGAAATCAATGGCAACGGAAATCTATTCTTGGTAGTTACCTTATTTAAGGCCCTATAGGCAATACAAGTACGTAAAGTCCCTTCTTTCTTGGGAACAAAAAATAAAGGTGAGGAGACCGGGGATGTGGAATGCCTAATAAAACCCTTAGTCAACATTTCATCTAAATATTCCCGCAAATACTGATTTTCCTTTTTTGTAAGGGCATAAATTCTGCTGCAAGGTAATTTTGCTCCATCCTCCAAATCTATTACACAATCATAAGGTCTATGCGGAGGTAATTGCTCAGCCAGTCTCTTGTCAAAAACATCACTAAACTCTCTGTATTGTGCAGGAATTCCCTCCGCCACTGCTCCCACAATTTGATCTTCGGACCTTTTTTCAACTAGCCATGTCACTGGTCCTGTTTCCGAAGAGATATGCTCTTGACATTGCTTCTCCTCAAACCACACTGTCCGCCTTACCCAATCAATTTTGGGGTTATGAAGCACCAACCAGGGTATTCCCAAAATTAATCCATATTGAGGGGCTGCTATTAAATCAAATGTAATTTCCTCCCTATGCCCCTGCCCACAAATCATTTCCAATTTTGCTGTCTGCTTTCTTATAGGCCCCGATACCAAAGGAGAACCATCCACTGACTGCACTCCTTCCGCCTTGATTTTGTCACACAGAGGCAATCCTAACTGTTCCGCCAAAGTAATATCTACGAAATTACCAGTAGCCCCTGAATCCACCATAGCCAGGACCTCCTGTTTAGTTAGGAACAAAACATAACGTCACCAAAATATATAAGTGAGAAGTCTTACCCCCCACTGTGTTTTCAACCCATCTGGGGAACTTGATCTCCACTGGGCCTGTCACCTGTGTTCCCCTTACGGCCAGCCCATCTCTTTTCCTGCTTCCTTTGTGTTTCTCTCACTTCCTCCACTTTTCTGCGGAGTATTGGAACATGTGTTTATTCACCTTACGTTGTTCTTTCTCAGCTGCTGACAAGGGCCCTCTTACACTACCAATTTGCATTTGTTCCACTTCACTTGTCCTTCCTCCTCTGCTTCTGTCTAAGCGCACAAAAGGCCCCATTTCCGGTCTCTTTTTATTTCCTCTCCTTTCATTCATGCGATGATCCAATCTAAGAGCTAAATCAATCATAGCCGTGCAAGTGGTTGGTTGTGGCTCCACTTGAGCAATGGCATCCTTCAGTTCCTCACATAATCCCTGGTAGAATAACACTGTTTGTTTCGCCACTGGCCACTTGGTCTCAATTACCAACCTATTAAACTGGGTAACATATGTGACTAAATCCCGACCTCCCTGTCTTAAACCCAACAGCTCCTTATCTTGAGCTAATGACACATTTCTGCGATCAAATAACCTGCCAAATTCTCCTAGAAATCCATCACAATTGTATAATAAAGGATCATCTTTCTGAACCAACGGCATTGCCCATGCAGCTGCATCCCCTGTCAGATATGAAATTACAAATGCCGTCCTAGCCTGAATGGATTCGAACGCAGTAGGTTTACACAAAACATGAAGACAGCATTGGGTCAGGAATGTCATCTACTTCCTAGGATCACCAGAAAAGCGCTCTGGCGCTGCCAACCGTACACTACTGGAAGGTTGAACAATAACCGTGGGATTCTGACTCTGGGAAACTCTTGCCACATTAGCTCCTTCCAACGGTGTTCGCTGAGCTACCAGACCCTGTACCTGGGCTTTTAACGTATCCGATTCTTGTTTTGCTTGTACTAACTCTACCTGAATATCCTGAAGCGCCTTAAGCACATCTGCCAAGGCCGGAGCAGTCGCCTCCATTTGGCTCGGGTGGTTGTAAGTATCCCAATTTGGGGGTGGCTTATTGTGTCAAAAACACCAGAGGGGAGGAAAGTGTCGACACTCTCCCCCGAACCACAGAAGCCGAATGAAGTCGACCCTCCACCCGTGGTTGGCGCAGATACCTGATATTCAAAATGCAGGATACCATGTGGCAGCCTATGGGGGGAAGAGGGTTAGGGAGAGGTTGTGGACAGGGAGGGGAGGTTAAGGGAAACCGGATAGAGGGTTAGGGAACAACTAAAGTGGATAGGATAGGGGAAGTAACAGGAAAAAACCCTACACTGTCTACTATGTAGATAGTGTACCATGAAACATAACACACACATAGGTCACCAAATATGCCCCTTAATACAGGCCAATAAGTACCTTAGCTAGTGTATTTGTGCTCTCTAATAGCCCCTTGATACAGGCACATGTAGTAGTTATCAGGACATATAATACATATATGCAAGCGCAAATGAAATAAACTCATGGGAGGTTATTCCCAAGATGAAGAACATAACACATGGCCCTTTGGGCAAGCATAAGCAAAATTAACACACATAGAACATGTAGGACCAAAAGGTATGAGTTCAACACCAACAGAGAATGGATTCCAACAAACATATACACTGAGGGAGCAGCCCCTAGTACTAATCTGTAGGCTGTACTGCATGCCCGCTTAGTGCCTCCATACTAGAAACATTCAGTAATCCCTTAGGCATTATTCGGACTAAATCATAGAGTTCTGCCCATATGACTTGCTCCTGAAAGTCTTTCTTTATCTTCCAAAAGATAATTTTGCAAACATTGCCCCACGTTAACTCACGAAAGCAAACAAACTCATTGAGCACTTATCTGTGCGTCTGGGAGACTCGCAAGCCGTCCCAGACGAAGAATGATGACGCCATGATAGAAGCGAGGGCAGCTCACAGGATCAGCGCCGGTCTGGAAGCGGAGTTTGAACGAGGCGGCCCGGGTCCTCCTTGCACTTTACGTAAACCGCCGCTCGTTCTCTCATGGACTGCGTTAGTTCTCCGTGTACTGCTGCTTCCACATACCATCAATCCTCTAGGAAGCATCTGGCGTGCGCAAGACCGCACGAACCTCCGGCTTGGCTTCGCCTCTGGAAAACAATAAGCCACACCTGCCGTGCGGCGTTGGCACGTGATAAGCTGTTACTAATTAAAGACAGCTGGCCAACCGCGTGCACGGCAAGGACTACGAAATGCCAAAGGGGCTGCTGGGAAATGTCGTTTTTTCCAAGCCAGGAACCATTCTTAAGCTCTTTTCAGATTTAAACACCTCTTTCACCTCCACCACCCCAGATTCCTGACAGATGGACAGGGGAAAATGTTGCACGTGTGTTATTTCTAAGGTAGGGGGCATTGTCTCTTATGCTCCTTGATTACAGCTGTGGTGGTGGCTCTTGGGGAGGAGGAATGGAAATAGCTGATGCCATTTTAAGATAAATAGCAGTTTTGCTAAAAGTATGTTCTGTGTACTAGATTGTTAATGGATAATGAGTAGGAATAGGTGTTGGAGCTGTGCAAGGGAAATTGTGAAGTTGAAAGTTCCTAGGTCAGTAGAAAATATAGTTCCGAACTGTCCGCGAAGCAAGGATCTTATCGTGAAGTGTGGACGGGTTCTCGGACACGTCATCATGCCACGCCAGCATATGGTCATGTGGCACTGTCCGGAAGGTCCGCAATGAAGTCAGATGTTTGTAGACGTCTACCTATGCAAAACTAGTTGAAATGGTTGCAAAAAGTGTATAGAAGTGTTAAAAATGATTCTAGAAGGTGGGAAATGGCAGAGTTTTAAGGTGACACTTTGTAAATTGGACACAAATGTTGTTATATTTGGTAAGTATGATATTAGTAAGTTGTAGGAAAATAGCATGCACTGGTAAAAACCCATTAAATTCACTGAAAAAACTTTATGGTTAACTTGGACTAATAAAAACCTATGAAATTCAATGAAAAACGTTGAAAGGGAAAAGTAAACGCACATGTGATGTCATCAGTGATGTCGTCAATGATATTTGTGATGTCATCTTTGATGTCCTGGGTGTTAGTCTTAGCACGGTGGTGGCGCGAGTTATAGTTGCTTAGCTTACCATAACTGGCGAATTTCTGGTTTTTTTTTACTTGTAAGCAAAACGTCCTTTTATCAATGTTTTTTACTGAATTTCATAGGTTTTTATTAGTGCAACTTAACCATAAAGTCTCTTTAACAAAGTTTTTTCATTGAATATATATATATATATATTGTAAAAGTGTTGCAAAAGAACTTTATAAAATATAAGTATAACTTTAGTATGTCTTCTTAGATGCAGCTGTTGTTGAATCTGCAAGTAGAAATCTTGGAAGGTTTCACAGTAGTTTTTGATGTAGATGGCTGTGATTAACAGGAGATATGGACTTTCAGAGTTGA
The DNA here is from genome assembly GCF_040938575.1 of Ambystoma mexicanum. Classification (NCBI taxonomy): domain Eukaryota; kingdom Metazoa; phylum Chordata; class Amphibia; order Caudata; family Ambystomatidae; genus Ambystoma; species Ambystoma mexicanum. The sequence continues at coordinate 38,487,071 of NC_090931.1, forward strand.
AGTGTACATCTGAAGTGTTGAACTGAGATGACTGGGTAAGGTGTACAGTTTTTGCATGTGATTGGTGGATGGATGTGTGACTGATTGAAAGCAGCCAATGAGGGAGTGTTACAAACATGAAAGTGGAAAGGGTAGAAGGGCTGCCCTGTGCTGCAAGGTTCGAGGACACTGCCGTAGGCTGCAGATAGCAAGCGTGCTACCCGGGTCCTTTGAGGATGCCTGGCATGGAAAGGGGACTGTGGGGATTAGGATTAGCCAATGAGGTGTTTTGGTTGTGGTTTACAGGAAAATAGGGTAGCAGGTGTTTTGTTTGTTGTGTGCAGGGAAGATGGATGTGGCTATTGCTAAGGGAAAAATGAATGTGTGGATTGTGGGAGATTGTTGGATGAATTCTTTGAAAGTTTATAATGAATCTTGTGGCATCTTTGCTAATATTTGATTGCAGGGAGCGGGAGTTTGGTGGTATACAGTTTCTGGGTATAAACTGGGTGAGTTTATTATCATTTTGTCAGCGTATAGTTCAATTTCAATGTCCAGATGTTGTTATTCCTGGAAAAACGATGGGTGGAAGGTTTTGAGAATGAATCTGAACCACTGGCATTGCTCTGGGCAACCTTCCACATCACTGTTTTTTAGCCCGTCTGCGCCATTGCAAAAGGGGTCCAGTGATATACAAAGCAGTCAGGTACTGCCACCAATGGTAGCAGCCCAGCCCGAACTGGTAGGCCATGTCCCCTCTGCATGGAAACTCAAGCAACCCCATACATGTTTCGGCCTTATTGGGCCTCCTCAGTGAGTTACAGCTTGCTTCCCTATGGTGCAGCGATCAAGGGACCCACATCTGGGTATACCCTCTCTCCCATAGTGAGACAAACTATAACCGCAAATTGTTCCAGTTTTGTGAGAGAATGGTTAATTTAAAGCATCCGGACATCATTGTTGTTCACTGTGGAGGCAATAGTTTGGGCTATGTCACTGGACTTTCTTTACAGTTTGAAATTGAGGATACATTTGGGAAGTTGATGGAACTGTTTCCACATTCGAAAATAGTTTAACAGATTGCTCAGAGACAAATGTGGAAGCATTTGAATTTGTTTGTCCACAAATTGAAAAAACGAGGTGCAGTGTGAACAAAGCTGCATGTGCTTTTTTTTGCAGTATGTTGGCATGGCATCTTTTGATAATGAAAATATCAAATTTGCTAGTGTGAACATTTTTCGAAGAGATGGAGTGCATCTGACTGATGTTGGGAAACAGATCTTCTTTTTTTCCTTTTTCTTTAAATCTCTTTATGTACATTTTTTAAAAGGTAACACCAAACAAACAACACACAAGTAACATATGCAATGCAGCAGAATAAAACCATCCTTATAAGTAAATAACAATCAGAATAACGAGCAATAGCACATCTGAAGCAAAAACTGAATCCAAATCACTAACATCTAACAATGGCTTTCCAAATAATAGAGGAAAAAATAAATAAATAAATAAATAAAAATAAAACACATGGGACGTGACCAGACACACACACAAAACAGACAACCACCCTACCAGATGACATCAAGCACATTCTCATATACTCAAAATTTCATTAAACGGTCCCCACTGTTCCACATAGACATCCTCTCTATGCTGCTTTTTAAACTTGATCTTCTCAAAATTTGAGAGAACTTGTACATTAACTAGCCATTCTTCCACACATGGTTTTTTCCTGGTTTTCCAGACTTTTAATATTTGTCTGGTTGCGACCAAGAGGTCTTTATTAATCCAACCTAATGCTGCACAACCAATAAACCAACAATGTTGTGGGGATTTCAAAAGCACTGTAGATGGGGTTCTCGGAAATACAATATTCCATATCAACTCAATTCTATCCAGCGTGTCATTCCAAAAGTCCCTCACCCTGACACAATTCCACATCATATGTAACAAGGTACCTTTCTCCTTCTGACATCCCCAGCAACTTTCAGTGTCTTAACAACCCCAATCTGTGCATCTGAACCGGCGTCCAATAAAGGCGCCCCAATATCTTCTGGTGAATGTAACGCAAATTCAAGTCAACTTTCGCCCTAACAGGAACTTTCCACAGATTCTCCCATTCCTTCACTGTAATGACCCTACCCAATTCCTCAGACCAAGTGAGCCTCAACTTCTCCCATTATCCTGCCAGATGAGTCTCTAATGGAAAAAGGTTCAAAAGAGTTGACACCTTATGTGGCGCAGACTTGTGGAGGTTGCACCTTTCCGGCCTCTGCGTCATTGGAACCCCTAACATCTGTTGTCCATATCTCCTCAACTCCCTCTTCTGCGTGCCAAATTTCCCTCTCAAGTGTTACAAAGCAGCCATTCTGCCATCACACCAGCATCCCCAATCAACAACACACCCCTATTAATCCAACTCCTCCAACATAACACTTTGTTATTGATCTGCAAACCTGGATTGTGCCAAATGTAAGCTTCCCTATAAAAGAACAATCCCTGTCCACTTCCCAATATCATCAATGTTACAGCGTCCTTCATTTTCTTTTTAAATGTCCCAAATTAATTAAAGCAGTTTTTGTGAAGACCTACAATATGTAATCAGGTATTTGCCCCTTCCCACCCTTCCCTCCTTTCCTCTCCCACCCTACCTTGCCTCTACGATTAAAAAAATAAATAAAAAAAAAACAAAAGCCCAAAAAATATAAAAACCAAAAACACAAAAAAGGTTCTTTTTAAAAGCCGCCATTTTCAATGAAAAACAATTCATTTTAATTCCCCCAACCAAAGCCTGGAATTTTCCAGATGCCCATGAACATCTGCACTGTTCCCGGACTATGCAGGCTGCAAAAGGGTCGTATTTTTTTTCTCTGTTCCATTTTTCTTTTAACTGTGAAAGGTGGCTCCTACAGCAACTGTTTTTTTTTGTTGTTGTTTTTTTGTGTTTTTTTTTTGGTTTTTTACAGGAGAGGCAAGGTAAGGTGTGGGGCAAGGGATGGAACAGGGGGAAGGGCACCCACCACAGAGACGGAGGGCAGGCGGACAAGGGAAGATGATCGCCGGGCCTTAAATTTAAGGTAGGTCGCAGTGTTTCTCGTGCTTCTTGACCACAGCCTCAAAAAGCAATTCAAAATTGCTCCCCCCTGTAGATCGGTTTGTCGCAGTACAAACATAGTGCTGTGACGCTCCAAAAGGTATTTATTTATTTTATTTATTTATATTGCGCCAGAGTCCGCAGGCATCAGGGCGCATTCAAGAATGCGACTGTAGAAGCCAAGTAAGGAACTGGGATTTAAGGAGTAATAGAGCCTATTTGAACTAAACAGGTGTTGATTATTATTATCAAAGTAGCTCTTTTTTGCAAACAAAATCTCTTTGCAAGACAATTTATTTAGGGCCCTCCATGTGTCCTGCTTCTCTTGCGTCTGATCTTTCTCACAAATTCTTTTAGCTCTTCTTTTTTCTTGTTTCTGGTTAAAGAGAGATGGGGGGTGTACCACTTCTGATTGTTTGTCTTCTCTCTGAGGGTCTTAGACTTCAGGAAAGCTACCTCATCCAAAACATTTTTTATGGGTTTTCTCATATTCCCATGCCAAAAGATGTAGAGGTTCTCCCGCTGAGGTGTCATTCATAAGCCAGTTCTCCAAGTCATTGTGGTGAACATTAATTTAACTTCTACTAATGACTTTCTTTAAGACATTCCTCCTTTTTACCACTAAAATAGGGAGTGTGAAATGGAAGCTAATGCAAAAGTGATTGGACCAGATACAGGGCCTGATATCCAGGGGACCTAGTATCAAGTCTTTTGTAATAACTCAATCCAATGCATTACTCATATTATGGGTGGGTCCTTTATTGCAAATGCAGAAGGCATTGTTCTTATAAAGCTGCTTGAGTACGGTAGCTTCAAGGTCCTGGGATTTTCCACATCTGTTGAAATCTCCCAGCACAATCGTGGTGCTGTTAGGTTTGTTCAAGGGAAGACATAATGTTTGAAACATGACCTATCACATGGCGGTCGATATGCAAGAATAATATTCAGACAGTTATTGGGATTTGGGGTTGTTTTTAACAAAATAATTTCACAACCGCTACATGTGATGGGTGCCTGGAAAAAATGCAGGTCTTTCTTAGCCAGAATTACAATCCCCCGCACCCCTTCCACATTCTCGAATTTTCCCCAAAAATGTAAAACCTTCAGGTGTGGCTAAGTCTATATTAGGGCCTCTGGAATCTCTTAACCATGTTTCAGTAAGACACATAATGTCTATATTTTGATTTAGTATGTGATCTCTGTGGCGTGCTTATCCAGTGAACGGGTATTGAGCAAGGAGATGTTAATGGAACGAGTTTCAGTCCCGTGTCGAATATCCTTTGAAAGGCCAGGGGGCTTGTGTGTTCTCAAGATGGGCATGCTTAAAACGCAAGGAGCATCCATGCATGGGGATGCCGACTCGGTGTGTTCCGAAAAGTTGGTCATTTGTACATCAAGGGTGTCAACACAGTCAGGAATCTGCTGGTTCTGCAGCGCGGCATTAATACACCGAGTTTAAGGAACACAATCCAATATAGTGTCAGGGACCACCTCTAAAATGATCATGGTTGATGGCCGTGGCAATACATTGTCCACGTCGAGAACCCAGTATTTTTCAATAATAGACTGCCTCTGTGTTCTTTGTACCTGGAATAACGCTTCCGTTTGTGTAAACATAGTGACAACTTCACCGGCACAAACACTTTGCCGTTCAAACTACTTACCTCAATAGCAAATGAATCACAATGTTATTAAATTACTCAAGCGTGGGAAAACAGGGCTCTTATACTAGCAGACTTGCTAGTCCATGGCGTGCCGCCACTGACGTGCCTGAAAAAATCCTAAATATGTCCACGGACTACAATTCTCATGGGAATTGTAGTTCGGAGTGTGAACAGCATACCCGAGGAGCGGGGCAGTCTCACGAGGCACAGGCGGCGTCTGAGCACAGACAGTTTACAATTAACAATTAAAGTGAAGTAAAACACAAATTCTTTAAAAATGAAGCCTCTTGCAAAATGTACTAAAATCACAAGAATAGTAAAAGTCAGATCTAGGTGGGCAACAGATTCTTCTAAAACGTTCAACTCAACTAAAATCAAACAATAATAACAATAGCAGCAGCTTATGAGTACAAGGGTAGTTATTAAAAGGTAAGGGACAACAGCATTCTGTATGGCCTGCAAGGTGGCCGCTGGGATCCTCTGCCCCACAGGGGTCAGCCGTGTGATTGCAGGAGCAGTCGAGGAAGATGTGGTAGAGCTTGTTTACCTACTTCTCCCTGAGAAAGGAACAGCCTTTCTCAGAGCACTCTGAGTTGGATCTGGTGTGGCACCATATGGAGGTTGTCCCGTATGAGTAGAGACCAGGTTTTCCGTGACTGAGTACGACCTGGCACTCAGTGCATCTGACCTTGTCTGTCCGAGCCTTTGGTACACCCCCAACGTTGGTGAAAAACTGCCACACCCATGATTCATGCTAGGTGCTGGAGATAGGCACTTGCTCTACCCCATTTTACTCTTCCTCTTCATCCTGTCACTGCGCCTGTTCCCCTCTCAAGGCCATCCAGATGGTGATAGTGGTCCCTGGGGATTTGGAATGGCCATGACAGATGCCATTGTTCGTATGCTGGAAGTCTCCTGCAAGAAGATCTCCAAAGATGCGCTCTCTTGGTCTGCCAGATTGAGAATGACTAAAATTAATGGGTGTGTCCCTTCAGAGGAGCCGTCCACGGACCTCGCAGCTGTCCGTGGACTATAAGCCTTGGAAAGTTGTAACAAGTAGACAGGTCAACTAAGAATGTGTCTAGCAGCTCTGGAAGGGTAAACTTTCATTTCGTAAGTTCCTACATTGGCTGAAAATGCAGTTTTAAACTCTTCGCGGTCACAGACACTGTTCGCGGTCACGTTGTCACACCGCACTGATGCAGTCACATGATGATGTCCCAGACGTCCGTGGTGCTGACAGCTGTCTGCGGACACCATCGGGTGCGAGACCGCCGGGCACATGCGAATGGATGTCTGCAGATGGGCGCCTGGTCCTTGGATTAATTAAAATTGCATCATGCAAGAATGGACGTGTCCGGACACGGCGCAATCTCAGCAGACACCCATTTCCATGAACGGACACCTCAGAGACAGTTGTGGTGTTCGCAGACTATTCATTGGGGATTTTAAAATAAAATGTATCAACTAATAATATACAAGATATTTATAGTATAAAAAATAAATGTATTTATGAACGGGATGGGGTATCGGAATGGGAAGCATAAATGGGAGAATTTGGAATTTCTGTACAATAATCATCAGGGGAGGGAGGGAGTGAAGTTTAATCAAAGCATCTTTCATTTATATTTTGGAAATATGATGGAGGTGATTTCTGGAGACAGGGGAGACAGGTACAAGAAGGACAGTGCTAATCAACATTTCTAATGACATGATTTTCAGGATAATTTAAAAGTTCCTTAAGGTCATTACTAATTTCATCCAGTTTTGCAGATAAGATCATGATTTCATTATGTACAGTTGGGAGTAGGGATTGTCTTTGTGATTCTTGAGATTCCTCATAATTAAATTGGGGTGTATGTACTACAAGAAAAGAAGAAATTATTGATTTTAATGAGCTGTGTATAAATTACATTATTTGTTCATAGTGAAAGATGTACTGTTTACCATTAGAGTTATCATCACTCATTTTCATTTATTCTTTTGGAAAGATCTGTTCCAACCACTCAAGTGTGATTGCCATTTCTGTGAGAATAAAAAAAACAGTGATATTTGCTTATAAGACATGTTTACATAACACATGGTAATAATAGAGAAATAAATACAGTGTACTTACTATTTGGTGAGAGATTGTTTTGGAATGAGCTCCTGCTGTATCGGAGTCTGTATGAAGAGTTGTACTGAAGTTATAATGAGGTGTACAGTTATGGTTTGTTCTTGGTGCATTCCATTATATTGTGTGCTGAAAGAAAACATATTTTTATATTTTGAAATGATATATTGTACAAAAAGGTATATTTAGGTGTAGTAAATATGTAATGTTGTTTTATGCACATGTTCTTGTTGGTTGATGGGTACAACATTTTCGGTTTGTGCCCTGTGCTTTGTTGATGCTACCTGATGTCCGCAGACTTTTCAGGGTTTGGTTTAGCATTTTTATAACAGCCTTATAAAAAAAAAGCCTCAGCCAACCTTAACCAAAAAGATAACAATAAAGAGGGATATCGATAAAGAGGAAAGTGCAACATAATATACCAAACAAGAAATTAATGATTGCATACACAATGAGTAGAACCACGGTAGTTGAATGAAGGGAAAGGCATGACAATTGAATTAAGCAAATTCAATATAACCTGTAACAATCCAGCATGCAAAAAATTAAAATTGCTGAGGTACGAAAGCAAACAAGTCTCAAATCATATATTCTTCTTAGCGTGCATGTGCAAGACAAGCTGAATCTATAACTATAAACCCTGTTTCCAGTTCCTGCACAGTCTCAGGACAAGAGTCAGCAACTCGCAGCAAGCACAGAGTTTGCATTTTGCTTGATTGGCCATGGGGAAGCGCCAAATGCTGCTAAGGCTGAAATCTTTCTGTTAGTAATTCTTAAAACAGCTTGACTTACTCTGCAGTATCTACTGCATACTGTAGATATTCTTACTCTTCCCAAATAAATATGGAGAACCGCAAATCTTTCGTTCTTACTCCTCTCCACCCTCATTATCTGCAATATGTGTTGCCCTGATCCCCCATAATCTGCCTCCTCCCCTAAAGCGTGATTTGATTGCAACCGACTCGATGATCGGAAGCTTGGAAGATTGAATGTTTGAAGATTGAACACCTGCCATTGATGGAGACACCAGCAATTCAGACGTGATCAAGGATGGCTGCTTCAATGTTTGTTTGTTTGTTTGTTTGTTTGTTTATTTATTGTGCGCGCCGGACCCGGAGGTATCAGGGCGCAAGAGAAAAGAGAGCTTACAGCTTGGTTACAGATGTTACGGAAGCCAAGGTAGAGACAGGTTTCCTTAGCGTTACAGGATGAAGGTAAGACATAGAACATGTATAACAGCATATAAATGTAGACAACATGTCGTAATTTACAGATATTTACATATTGGCAAAACTATCAAAAATACATTGCAAGCAGGCAGGGCTAAGTTAGTACAGTTGGAGGGTGAGGGTTACATATTTTTCTCTGTGAGCCATTTGATTGTACTCTTTCTGAATTTGATAAACGTTTGGTCAGACCTGAGTGTGTGTGGCAGGGAGTTCCACAATTGTGCTGCCCTAACTGGGAAACTGGACCCTCCAATGGTGGACAGTTTAAATCTTGGCACTTGAAGACAGTTGGGGTTGGCTATTCTTGACAGTCTTATGGAGTTTTTTCTGATGAATCGTTCTGTTAGGTAGCGAGGGGCTTTGTTGTTTAAACATTTGTGGATGAGGGAAGCCGATTTGAGATTGATTTTTTTTTCTTGGGTGGAGAGCCATTTGTTTCTCCTTCTTATTTCAGAGATGTGTGCTCTTCTAGAGATGCTTAGGGCAGCCCTGAGAGCATTATTTTGGAGCACTTGTATTCTGTTGATTATTTGTTTGTTTGCCCCTATGTAGAGACCATTACAATAATCAAGTTTTGATAGGATGAGGGCTCTAGAAAGGATTACACAACTGTCAACTGATAGGAATTGTTTTCCTGCTCTAATTAATTTACATGTGGATGAAGCCAATGCATTTACCAGTTTGGTAAGGGATAAGGTAGAATCGAGGTAAAAGCCTAAGGTTTTTACTTCGCTGGCGACCTTAATAATATTCCCATCGATAATGAATGCTGAGTAGTTCAGGTTGAGTTTTGAAATGCGAACTGCAGTGCCCAGGATGATGAGCTCTGTTTTGTCATCGTTCAGACATAGGCCATGGTTAGCCATCCATGCCTGAACGATGCTATAGACTCTGTTCACCAAAGCCAGATCTTCCCCATAATCCCCAGTAAGTGGTAGGAGAATCTGGGTATCGTCTGCGTAGTTGGTATAGGTGATACCCAAATTGTCAAGATCGTCAAAGAGTGGCCTGGTGAAGATGTTAGAGTGTTGGCGAGACACATGATCCCTGGGGCACCCCACAAGTAATGGGTATCGGGTCTGCTGCGGCCGTTGGTGATAAGACCCTCATAGTCCTGTCACTAAGGAAAGACTGTATCCAAACTATAGCTTCCTTTGAAAAGTGGGCTGCTGAGTCCAAGTGACTGCACAGGACTTTATGGGCTACCAAGTCAAAGGCAGCTGAAAGGTCTAGTAGAAGGAGAAGTGCTAGTTTTCCTTTGTCTCTTAGTGAGTCTATTTGGGCCTTTAAATCGATAAGGGCTGTCTCTGTGCCATGCTTTGGTCGGAAACCAGATTGGCGGGCGCCTAGGAGTAGGTTCACCTCAAGGAAGTTCTGAATTTGGGTATATGCTACCTTATCTAAGATTTTTAGTAGAAATAGCACCGTGGTGCTGGGCCTGTAGTTGGTGGGTATGTTGGGGTCCAATATTTGTTTTTTCAGAAGAGGGAGTACCCAGGATTCCTTTAGATTGCGCGGGATGGTGCCGGTCGTGAAGGAGGCGTTAATGAGTTTGATGATGAAGGGGGCTAGATCTCTAGCAGCGTCCTTGATCAGTTGTGCTGGGCATTGGTCACCTTTGCAATTGGATGGTTTAAGCGCGAGAATTGTTTTCTCTACCTCAATGACTGAGACCTTAGAGAAGTTAAATTGGGTATGTTCAGTAGGTTTGGACTTCAATGTTTTGTTCGGGTGCACTTGAGTTTGAGCTGATAGTAAAGCTTTCTTTAGCGCTATTTTGTTTTGGAGATTAGCCACTTTCTTAGTAAGTGCCAACTGTATGTCAGTACACCAGGTTTTATCTTTGATAGTCATCCTGTGCTACAATTGGGGTTTCCAGTTCTTTTAGAATGGAGAAGAGCTCCTTCATGCTAGAATTAGCTTGTGTAATCCTGTTGTTATAAGGTTCTTGTTGGGCCATGATGATATCCTTTTTATATTGCGTTGAGATAGTTATTAGAATATTTTTATTTTCTATAGTGGGTTGTAGATTCCAGGACGTTTCACATTTTCTTTTCTACAGTCTTAGGTTGTTTAGGTGAGGTTTAAACCAGGAGTAGAGATGCTTTTCAGGTTTAATATTCCTGTGTTTTAGTGGAGCAATGCTGTCAAGAGCGGTAGTCATGGCATTGTTATATTCTTCCACTAGTACGCCTGGATCTGTATGATCTGATGGCGATTTGAGATTAGGGAGGTTGTGGGGTAAGATATTGTCAGCTGTGATGTTTTTCTTGTTTCTAGTTAAGGTAGGTATGGCTGAAGGAGGTGTGGGTGCAGTGGGATTTTTTAGTATTAAGAGTGAAGGCGATTAGGTGATGGTCAGTCCATATTTGGGGGTGATGGATTTGATGGAGAGGTTGCAGTTGTGGCTGGCAATCTAGTCGAGAATTCTCCCTTTGGTATGGGTGGAGGTATTCACTTTCTGAGTGAAGTCTAATTCTGTTGGGATGTTAGCTATGGAGGTAGCCTGGTGATCGTTAGTATCATCATACCCTACGTTAAAATCTCCTAGCACTAGGGTTTGTGAGGAGTTTTTCAGCTTCTCTGAGATAATAGTGGTATTGTCTTCATTAAAGGTGCTGATCGGTCCCGGGAGTCTGTAAAGGAGATGGATGTTTAGCGTTTGGGAGTTGGCGGTAGGTAGTTAAATGGATAGTGACTCACAAGATTTTAGGTTAGGTGTTGAGGTAATTCTCATAGAGAGACTGGTTTTGGCAATAATCGCTAATCCACCACCTTGTGAATCTAGTCTGTCAGCTGTAAGGATGGTATAATTGTCTGGGACTGCTAGCGTTAATGCTGGGCCTGCTGCCTCATGTAGCCAGGATTCCGTGATGGCGATGAAGTCTAGGTCATTCTCCAGAATAGTCTCTGCTATGTCTGTAGCATGAGCGACTAACGATCTAGCATTAATCAATGCACATTTGAGGTCAGGTTCTGACTGTGGCAATAGTCGTAGGTTAGGGGTGGCATGTGGGTTGGCAGTGGTCTTGTTTCTTTTAGAGCGAGACTTGGGGCTAGGAAGTGGGGTAATTTCCATAGGGTGATGTAATTTAAGTCGAAGGTGGTCAAGGTTAACATTATATTTGTATAGGGTTCGAATATTTTAGGTAATCGTGCATGGAGTCTGAAGTTTCTCTGTGCTGTATTGCATGGGGATTTAAGAATAGGTTGCATAGAAGAGGCTCCTACGTTCTCTAGGGGCAGTACCTTAGAGGGCATAGTGATATAAGCAGTGGTAATAAGTAAAACTGTCAGGATAATGATTGCGGCTGAATAGACTCGGGTTGACAAATGGGAGTACATAGTGTTTGGGGCAAGTTAAGCAGAGAGCGACCTAGGCAGGTCGGGCTACAGCATAATGTTAAATGTTAAATGCAAATGTTAAATGCAACAAGCGGTGTCCTTGTAATTTACACCGACTCCATCATTATCCATGTGTTCAAGACCGATTTCTTCAATATCATCGCGATTAAGGCTGGTTGCTTCAATATCTTTGTGCTCAAGACCGGTTGCTTCAATATCCTTGTGATCAAGGCCAGCTGCTTCAATATCCTTGTGATCAAGGCCGGCTGCTTCAATATCCTTGTGATCAAGGCCGGCTGCTTCAACATCCTTGTGATCTAGGCCGGTTGCTTCAATATCCTTGTGATCAAGGCCAGCTGCTTCAATATCCTTGTGATCAAGGCCGGCTGCTTCAATATCCTTGTGATCAAGGCCGGCTGCTTCAACATCCTTGTGATCTAGGCCGGTTGCTTCAATATCCTTCTGAACAAGGCCAGTTGTTTCAATATCTACACGATCCAGGCTAGTTGCTTCAATATATTCGTTATCAAGGCTGGCTGCTTCAACGTCCTTGTGATCAAGGCCGGCTGCTTCAATGTACTCTTGATCAAGGCTGTCTGTTTCATGTGGTGGGTCAGAAGGAGGACATAGACTAGAATCTTCCATTTGTATGGTATTCTTTATTACAGTTAAGAGAAGGAGAAAAAGAAAACATTTCCTAATCTAGCGATTTTTCATACCTAACCAATACTGACTAAGGTCCTTGTTGGTTATCATTAAGTCCAAAATGAAGACCTCATTGGGAGACAAATGAAGAGTTCTGTGGGGAATGGAACTCTTGTGGAATGTGGTTTTGCCCTCTGTCTCTCTTTGCATATTTTTCTTTCTTATCTTAGGTCCTATTCCTGTTTTTGAATGGGGGATGAGGAATGGATGTTACCTTTTTTCTCTTTGTCTCTTACGTCCTATCTTTTTATTTTATTTATTACTTTTAAGGACTTGGGATGGATTTTCTGCTAAAGGGAATGATTCATGTTTGTAATAACCCATAACATGTTAAATACATTTAAAAAGATCTATCCACTGTCCAAAATGAATTTAGGTTTATGGGTAATCCCTATTTTTTGTTGACGGGGGTTCAAATCTGAAGGAAGGGAAAGTCTGTGAAGGAATTCTTATGAAGATCAGATTGACTACCCCTCTCTTTTAGTCTTATATGAAACTCAGGTAGGAGTTAAGGGCAACCTGTACACATAGTTGGTTCGGTTGTCGCTTTGTTGAGAAAAATTGCGCAAGAACTGCAATTTATTACAAAATATCTATCTCTTTAATGATTTATGAAACGTATCTTAAAATACATTGCAGACTTAATCATCAATCATACCATTCAGTCATCATTTGTCTCATCTAACAGGGGAATTCTAAAGTTGAGAATAAACTTTCTGCATAACATTTCATCACCGTATGCATTTTTAGACAGGGAAAAGACATTAGATTTTCCTTAAACAGTCGACATATGTTTCGGCCCGTTATCGTATACCACTTTTGTCAACGGTGGTCACAGAGATGAATATAGGGCCATCTTCAGGACAACAATTACTTTGTGGGAGATCAATCTTGTTCCCCATTAGCACACTAACACATACATGCTCATGTTTTGTTTGCGTGTCTACAATTTCAACTTGATGTAACTGTAGCTGACTTGATGTCTTAGATTGTTTCACTTGATCATATTAGCAAGGGTGACAAATATCCTTGATGTTCATACACATTTACGGCTGTTGTTTGTGTATTCAAGGCTGATTTTCCTTGAGCCAAGTACGCCCAGATTCCTTGGAAAGTTTATGGACCGATGTTTCGGAAGGTTGTGTACTTCCTTTCTGTGTGCTGTAATTGCAAAGAACCGGAGGGGTTCACTTGCGGACACAGGCTTCCCTTTGGAGTGCAATTACAGCGCACAGAAAGTAAGTACACCAACCTTACGAAACATCGGTCCATTTGCCCTGCTCTGAATTGCCCTGTCCACAATGTTGTGGAGTTGAGAACATATACATTTCTGTCCTCAAGTTGTTCTTTATATACACCCACGAGTGTAGGGTTGCGTAAAGATTCTCTTTTATGTGTCTGTACTGGGCTTTGGGGGAGGGCTATTTTGGCAGGCTGTGTCTCCAAACGCAACTTCGCATATTTCCCAATGGTAACGTATAATTATTGGCCTCTAGGTCTGTGATGAATAGACTTCTTCTGCCCTGCAGGTGTACACGGATCAGTAGAGGCTAAGATGTCCACTCAGCCCTCTTACAAACCAAGAGCCAACACAATCATAAAAGTAAAACAGACACAGTCAAGAGATTTGCCTCCTTTGCGTTTTGTGTTAACGTGGGCCGAAGGAAGGCTATACTCTTCTTGACACATGCTCCAAACAGTTCAACTGCGATAAACAATAGGATCCCGGCTGTCTTGTCTCTCTGGGTGCTGTGAGTCCCAATTTAGAGGCTCAGGGACAATGAGTCCTTTCCTCATGCTCCCAACCACAGGTTGTGGTCTCTTGGGATGTCTTGGGAGGATAGCTCAGCGGCAATGTGCTCGCCTTGGAAGCAAGACGCCACGGAGCAACACAGGTTCGATCCCTGGGTCCGCGCTTAGAAACCTCTGGGTATTAAGCGCGTTATAAATAACCTATCATATCATATCATAACCACAAGGGAGGATGGCACACAACTGCAGGGGTCCTCCAACACTGTGAGGTCCTGGGCACCGCTGTGGCTGGTAGAGAGGCAGGTCATGTTCCAAAAGCAGATGACCCCAATGGTCCCTGAGGTGTTAGGGGACAGAGCTGGCCTCCGTCTTGAAACCCTGCCTTCACCTTGCAACTGGAGGACTTTAGAGAGGACTGCTCTCTTAACGAGGCCCAGTTTAATCTCCAGGATGGTTCAAGGCAAGCCCAGATGATTCCCAAGATATTACAAAGAAGTGATGAGAGGCCCCTTCTTCTTTAGGCAAAAGTCACCAGTTGATTGGACTAAAGCTAGCATGCTTTAGGGGTACTCTCCCTGCACTCAAAATGTGTGTACTTGCCCTTATGATGTCACACCCAAAGTGCATTTCTCCAGAGGAAGTGGAGGTAACAGGAAAGAGAAAGAGAGGCAAGGAGAATCAAGATGACAGGACCTTCCAAAAACTGTACAGAACCCTTTCTGGCTATCGTAGCTCCGCCCCTCCCTTTCTCAATAGGTTTAAAGGCCTTTAGAAATGAAGCACCCTGTTGCGAGGCCTGGCTCTCTGTGACTGAGTGTGCCTGTTGGCTTCTGCTTCCAGGCCAGCGTCTTGTGAAATGGTTGTCCCAGGGAGAAGGCCGTTACCATACCTTACATAGGAACAAAGAGAGGCACCCCACCAGGCTACCTTCCTGCTAGTATGGAAGGGTCCACCCTGTTTGGGGGAATACACATAACCTTTCCACGGCTGACCTTGGCCCACACGGCTGACACATGTGTAATATCAATTTAATTTGGCTGGGATAAGTCTGAGAGATGCTGGCCACCATACCGTAACCCAGGTATGGCTTATATTTACAGTTTTATGTTCCACCAGGACAGCATCTTCAGGGATATGTAGTTTTTGGAACAGGGGTGCATATTCTAAATGCAGCTCCTATGCTGCAGAGACTTGGGTCACTGCAGCTGTCAATGGGGCATCTGTGACCACTGAACCTGCTCTGTGCCACTGGTAGAGCAGGTGCTGTGAATCAGGCACACGCACACCCTAAGCTTTTGGCATGGAGCTTATGAAAGGGGAATCTGATTAGAAGCTCTCCCTTTCAGAAATGGAATTATCTGCATCACTTAATCTAAATAAGAAAAGCCAGGGCTGCCATACTTTTGCCCATCACCCATTACACCATGAACGAATGAATGAATAACTGAAGCTGGAATACCCATTTGTTTAGGGTGCATCTTATTGATGGATCACAAAACGTCCTGGCCCAGTTAGAAAAGCCTTGTATTCCGGGTTCTGCTACCCACCCCCTTCCCTCTGCTCTTCCATTTCTTCTCCCTCTCGTTTGGGTTAAGCGTTGGTAACGGGACACACATTATTTATTTATGATAGCTATCTAGTGCCTTTATCCAAGGTGCTGCACATAATTTACTCAATACTAAAAATTGTGGAACAATGACCACCAAGGCACACATAAAATGAAAGCCATGTCGCAACCCAAGAGTCTGGAGAAAGCATGAGAGAATCTTGTATTACACGCTTCACGCCAGAGAATAGTCTCTAAGGGCAGAACCAGGATTCAAACCTCTGTTGCACTATCCTTCCAGCCCTACGGGGCGGAAAGACAGATTGCAGAAGATAAAATGGAAGAAGTTTCTTAAGAAGAAGGTTAGAACATGTCTGAATATCCAGGGGAAGGGACATCCATAGTTTGGGAGCAAGTAATCGGAAGGAAGGAAAACGAGAAGAAGCATAAGGAGGACAAGTAAGCGAAAGAAGGCATTAAGATGACGAACCTGAGGAGGATGATATCGGAACTAAGGAAGCTACGTTTTCAAGCAAAGCGAAAACTGAAATAAAAGGACATTGCTGAAGTCAGTCTGTTAGATAAGGTTTGCTTTACTTGGCTACTGCTTCTACCCCGGTCTTGACCGACACTGACTTGTAATATGAACTCGGCTTGTCTTTTCTATTTATTTCACTTTAAAATGCATAATTATGGGGGGCGTGGCCTGGAGCGCCAGCGATGTGGCTGCTCCTTTAATGACCTCCGTTCGAATCCCGCGGCATCCGAAGAAATGCTGACCTTCCAGCGGGCATCCAGCGATAATTCTCTGATCTATGAAATCGTGAGAGGCTGAGGTACACTTGGTAATCTTGTGCGACTCCTGACCCCCTTGAGCCCCTGAAATAGCCCACTCTAATGTTCCCCCTATGGGCCCTAGTCTTCGCTTTTAAGATGGTCCCTGGGAGCAGCAACCCCCGTCCGACGAAGTGAGTGACGGGCGGAGCGGCTGCAAGGCACCCTGATCGAGGAATGAATAGGGGGAGAGACGAATGATCTGTCCTCGTGGAGTTGGAGCGAAACTGGTGGATGGGCGGGATGGTGGGCTCCCTCCCTCTCTCGCACCGAGCAAGGGCTGTGGCGGCGCCCCGGAGGGTAGCGAACCCCCGCTACTGGTGAACCTGCAGTGAGAGCGGGGCGAACCTGCGGGTTCAGAGGAAGTGATTCCAACTCAACCCCCTATGCGAGGCCGACGCATCTTCGGAGGGAGGCTGCGGAGCCGCACCGAGACCCCGACGAACTTCTTCGAAGCGGGACACGACCCGCGCCAGAGACGGAGCTGACAGAGCCCGGGAGCGCCGGATACAGGCGAGCTGAAGGCCTGCCCTGGCGGCCCCCGCGTCCGCGCCTGCCTTGTGAGCCCAGCAGGAAGCAATGCAGCAGTGAAGACATGAAAGGAAAGCTACCCGATGCTACGGGATCCAGGTAGGCGCCTACGAGGCGTTGCACAGCCCGCGCCCGCTGCCGGCCTCCCGCTCCTGATCGGGGGAGCGTGCCACACCGGTGGGCCCCATTCCAAGCCTCTGGAGGGCTGCCGCTGCGCTGGGCAGCCTGGACAGACTAAGAGCCTAACAGAACGATCCTGGGGAGGCTCCAGACTTTCTCTCCTTGGTGGTGGCAGAGATCATTGGGTCTGCAGCTGGCCCCCCCTCGAGGTCTGGTGCCAGCGAAGCCTGCAAAATAGGGTCTTCCCTGCTGCTCAGGCCCCAGGGGATGGCTGCTTCCTGGGCCCCTTCTTCAGTGGAACTTTAGCTAGGTGAAATGGCCAGTCCGGCCTGCCATCCGTGTAGCAGTAGACCTGAGCTAGCCCGCCCTCTGAGCGCCCAAGCCCATTACACAGTGCTCGAGTTAATACTCCAGCCCAACAACTTCCTGGGGCGCCCCGGCCCACCTTCCTTCCCGCCAGACTACCCACTCTCGGAGGCAGGCCGCTCCGGTGGCCCCAGAGTACCCCCCTGTCGCTGAATCCAGACAAACAACACGAAGGATCTCGCCCAGAGGGGCGCCTGCTCTCTAACACCGAGGCACCGCCCTTTACAGATCGTCAGATCTCCACCAAGTTGGGGGCTTACTGATCAACCCATGGCAGACCCCTATCCGGACCCCCAATATAGAGCTCTGAGATCGTTGCAATGACGAAAACCGTAAAGGGAACCAAAAACGCTGCTATTTCCACGATGCTGTTGGCAACAGACAAGGCCAAGAAATCAGACCCTCCGAAACTCACCCCACAGAAGTCCTCAGAGGAGCAGGGAAAGTTCGCAACAAAGGGGGATATTCAGGCCTTTATGCTAGATATCAAAGAAGAATTTAGATCTTGCATTGCCGAATTCACCGCGAAACTAGAACATACGGACCAACGAGTCACAGAGGCAGAGCAGAGACTGAGTGAGGTCGAGGATTTGACTCAGAGTCATGATGCAACCATAATAGAGATGCAACGAGCGATTCAGGCCCTCCAGAATAGAAGTGAGTTACTGGAATTTAAGCAGGAGGACCTGGAAAACAGAGCCCGAATAAATAATCTGTGCATCCGTGGAGTGCCCTCGTCCATACAAGATAAAGACCTCCCAGAATACATAGGAAATTTCTTTCAAACCCTACTCCCACAAATGGACCAGACCCAACTGATCCTTGAACGAACCCATAGGCTACGCCCGAGACGGGGGGTGACCACGGATTCCCCTCCGGACGTGATAAGTAGGGTCCATTTTTATTCTACTAAAGAAGTACTTGCAGCAATTAGTCGCTCCAAAGACAAACTATCCTTCATGAGCTCCCCGCTGTAGATGTACCAGGATCTCTCCCTGATGACCCTGCAAAAAAGAAGAGCTCTCAAGCCCCTGACCCTATTCCTCCAGAGCCAGACGATCTGATACCGATGGCTATCCCTGACGGCCCTCCAATTCACCTACCAAGGGACCCAGTGCTCGATAAGTCACCTGGAAGACGCCGAATCTATTCTCCACCCGGCTTCTCCGAGATCTTCGCCCTCCCGCAGTCCGATCTCCACTCCCGATGACCCAAACCAGCCTCCCCGGAAGCAGGCTCAAGCGGCTTGGTCAAAGACGCAGAGACACTGAAAATAAGACAGATCTACAAGAACCTCGGCTCAGAGGTACCTGCCCGCTGAAGTATGAAAGACAATAAGAATGCCGCGGGACCCTCGCGGTCCATACCCCCACTCCAAGGTGTATGCCATCGTCCCACCCTTGGAGACGAACCCAGTTATGGTTGATGTCCCTAGCCGTGTTGGCTAATGGGACAAAGACGGCCCTGTTAGCCAGGGGACTCGCCGGAAAGGAAAAATCGGCCTCCCCTAAAATGACAAGTTTACCCTCCCATTGGAGGGAACATAAAATGCGACCACTGGAGAACGACATCGAAATCAAGTCCACAGATGATGCCTGACCCCCACCGCCCCTCCCATGAAAAGGCGCCTCAGCCACTCGAAGAAGAGTGAGACCCCATAACCACATCGGAAAGTGCGATTCCTGACGATTATAGCATTGCGACGGCCCTACTCAAATGTTTCCGAACCCTAGATGTGGTGGATACGTGGAGAGTTCTACACTCGGAGACCCGCGACTACTCATTCTATTCCTATATACACAGAACCTACTCCGGCATTGATCTCCTGCTGACTTCTCCCCAAGCGTTGGCCTTCACGGACGATGTAATCATTGGCCCTAGAATCCTATCGGATCATGCCCCAATCATACTAACGATGAGAGCCCATGACCCGGATCTGCCTCCAAAACGCAAGTGGTCGCTCTACGACCCGATCTTGGGTGACATGGCACTAAGGGACGTGACAACGAAAGCTATCAAAGACTTCTTTAAGGAAAATAAAAATGAGGACACCTCACCGGTCACCACATGGGACGCAATGAAGGCAGTGGTGAGAGGGGTCTTGATCTCGCAAGGAGCTGCTTATCATAAAAAGTAGCGACAAATCCGCCAGGCCCTATAAGACGAAGTAGAGAAAGCGGAAGCAATATGCAAAGCAAACAACTGGATGCCTACCCTGCAGGTAGCCCGGAAGAAGCTGGAAGCACACTATGCGGAAGGCACAGCCCAGATACTAGCCAGAACTAAACAAAGCTACTATGCTAAAGGAAATAAGGCTAACACATTCCTGGTGGAGAAGCTGGCAAAGATCAGGAAGAGAAACGCAATTCTAGGCCTTCGTGACTCGCAAGGTAGAGTCCAATTTGCAGAGAGAGACAAACAGCATATTGCAGTGGCCCATCTCAAAGACACGATGACGGTGTCCCCTAGATCGCTTAGAGACCAACAATCTTACCTCCGAGACGCAGCTCTTCCCCAGATCTCCCAGGCGACCAGAGACGAACTAGAAACCCCGATCTCGAGTGAAGAAGTGGACAAAACCATCAAGAGTCTCAAACCAAAAGCCCCAGGCCCGGACGGGTTCTCGACCCGCTTCTACAAAATCTTCTGCCCCCAGCTGGTGACCCCTTTGACAACTCTTTTCAACTCCTTTGCTGTCTCTGGAACAACTACCCCATCGATGCAAGAGTCGATCACAGTCCTCGCATTAAAACCAGGAAAAGACCCGAGAGATATGACATATATTCAAAAGTCCTGGCCAACCGATTGGCGAAGGTGCTCCCAGACATTATCGACTCGGACCAGACAGGTTTTATAATGAACAGATCTGCCCCAGAACAACATACGCAGAGTGCTGAACTTGGTTGAATTTGCACAGCGAGACTCACGAAAATTGGCAGTGCTGGCTCTGGATGCGGCTAAGGCCTTTGATAAAGTAGACTGGTCCTTCCTCCGACTCACTCTAGAGTCCTTTCACTTTGGCCCCACATTTCAGAAATTCATCCTGGCGAATTATCAATCCCCAAAAACCGTGCTCCGAGTCAATGGCTTCCTGTCTAATCCGATCCCCCTGTCCTGTGGGACCAGGCAGGGATGTCCCCTATCCCCCCTGCTTTTCGCATTAATTATGGAACCCATGGCCCAACAAATTCGCCTTAACCCCAGAATTAAAGGCCTTCAAGTAGGCCCTACCCAACATAAAACAGCGTTATACGCGGATGAAGTGATGCTAACCATAACAGACACCGCCCAATCGCTGAGGTCTTCCCTGGCAGAAATTCACTCCTTCGGTAAGGTGTCAGGATTCGCTATAAACTTCACGAAATCATCTGCCCTAGGGGTGAGACTGAATACAGAGGATAAAGTGTCCTTCAGAGCCCTCTGCACGATCCAACTGTCGGAAAAGGCGATACCCTACCTGGGAGTCCAGATCACAGCCCGTCCGGAAGACACCTATCGGGCGAACTTTCAACCTTTATTTAAGTCCGTGGAAGAAGACCTCGATCGCTGGCGCTCACAGGAGATCTCACTACTGGGCCGTATAGCGGCATGTAAGATGAACCTCCTCCCACGACTTCTTTATGCTTGCTCAGCCCTTCCTATTATGATCCCCAGGCCACCGCTTCAACGTCTCCAGAGGAAGGTGCTACGTTTTATCTGGAAGGGTAAAAAGTCAAGGATCCCACTGAAAACAATGCTGACTAGTCCGAACCTAGGAGGCCTGGGAGTCCGGGATCTCCATAAATATCAGATAGTGGCGCAATTGGCCCGCATGCAAGCCTGGATCATTAGCTCAAACCGACCAAGATGGACAGAGATGGAACCATCCCGCTTACCCCCTCCCCCTCCGTTTCCACTAACACCTACCGCCCGCCTCAAGGAGAACATGGCCAGCCGCTCTATCCTCCACCAGGCATACCCTGAAAGCCTGGGAATGGATACCTAAACATAGGGGCATCCCGAGAGACCTGATCCCATCAGCCCCAAGTCTTCCATAACCTGACGTTTTCACCAGGAGCCCACCCCGTGAATTTCAACAACTGGATCGCTGGGGGTCTCGGCTCCCTGGGTCAGCTCTTTGAGGGGAACCGCCCTCTCACCTTTGAGAACAATGTAAGAGCGCCTTTAGCTTAATGGAAACTGACAGATTCTCATATGCGCAGCTACGACATTGGTGCTCCCATCCACCAATTTGCTTGGCAGCTTCTCGAGAGTTGGACCCCATAGAGCTAACACTCGCAGACTCTCCAAACCCACACCAAGATCGAATCTCGACGATATACAAGCTATTGCAGACAAACTCTCTCATTGCCAGAGCAACCTACATGACACAATGGGAAACGGACCTGGATCATTCAATAGAGGACCAGACATGGATAGACATTTGGTCTCATACGCGATCCTCTTCCTTCTGCATCACTAATCGAGTGTGCCCATAAATTACTCTTAAGATGGTACTATCCACTGCTCCGACTACACCACATTAACCAATCCTTAGACCCCCGATGTTGGCGCCAATATGGCCTCCCGGGATCATTCATACATATGTGGTGGTCATGCCCAGTGGTCGCAAAGTTCTGGTCCCAATGCATGCTGGCTATTGCGGACATAACGAAGATCACGTTGACCCTGGAGCCAGAATCAATCCTACTAGGAGCCCCGATCCCAGGCATATACCCAAGATCTGGCAGAACGGCGGCCCTCCTAACTCAGCTCCTGTTAGCTGCCAAGATCACGTGGCACGAACATGGAAATCTCCAGAAGGCCCCATGATGATCTTGTGGTGGCAAAAACTATGGGACATTTTCATAGCAGAGAAAATCACAGCGGCAAGCAGGGGCCTACTTCTTCGCTTCACAAACATTTGGTCACCATTGATAGACTATGACGAGAGCTACCCGGCTCTAACATTCAAGCCGCGTGCGGTGGCAAACGCCTTATCGGCTGAGAGCACAGACATGGTACACCGAGCGGAGGAGCGAGAGTTGGGTGAAGCCTGAGAGTTAACGGGAGGAGGGTGGAGGGCTGGCTGACAGAAAAGGGACTAATGGGCTTGATAAATTGCTAAGATTTGTTTGCTGTAATGTACATTCTCCTGTGTGTCGAACAAAAAATAAACACGTTTAAAAATAATAAAATGCATAATTACACAGCAGTCCGGCAGAAACCGCACCAACAAAAATCGTGTTTGGTGATGTAACCGTAACCTTTTTTTACTCTGTTTACTTTTTGACCCTCCGTGGTACATACAAGTTCAGTCAGTGTAAGTATGGTTACTGTAGTACTGTGTGTGGCTTACAACCGAATCCCCAGCTTCACACTTCCAGATTCCCTCCCTTTTTCAGGCCTTCCCCGTTTTCATGTCATGAGCAGGCAATGGCATGTCTCAGAGATTGTGTTTTCTTAATTTCTCCCAACTGCATTCAACCCGTGCTGTGTCTGTGCTGATCATCCAGTCCCCTTCCCTGGGAAGAGACAAGCAGAATCACTGCATTATTCCTTTAAGACGCCCCCTCAGCCCATCTGACACTGGTGCCCATCTGATGATGCAGCCTGGTGCCAGTGGTATCCTGTAAGCCTACAAATGCGGAAGCAGCCCGCGAGCCAGGGGTATGCTATAAGCCAACAAATGAGGATACAGCCCGCAAGCCCGGGGTATGCTATAAGCCAACAAATGAGGAAGCAGCCCGTGAGCCAGGGGTATGCTATACAACAACAAATCAGGGTGCAGCCTGCAAGCCAGGGGTATCCTATAAGCCAGAAAATGAGGAAGTAGCCCGCAAGCCTGGGGTATCCTATACGCCAACAAATGAGGATGCAGCCCCTGAGCCAGGGGCATCCTATAAGCCAACAAATGAGGATGCAGCCCGCAAGCCTGGGGTATCCTATACACCAACAAATGTGGAAGCAGCCCGCGAGCCAGGGGTATCCCATATGCCAACAAATGAGGATGCAGCCTGGGAGCCGTTGGTATCCTATAAGCCAACAAATGAGGATGCAGCCTGGGAGCCAGGGGTATCCTATAAGCCAGCAAATGAGGATGCAGCCCGCAGGCCAGGGGTATCCTATACACCAAGAAATGAGGATGCGGCCTGTGAGCTGGTGGTATCCTATAAGCCAACAAATGAGGATGCAGCCTGGGAGCCAGGGGTATCCTATAAGCCAGCAAATGAGGATGCAGCCTGGGAGCCAGGGGTATCCTATAAGCCAACAAATGAGGATGCACCATGGGAACCAGGGGTATCCTATAAGCCAACAAATAAGGATGCAGCCCGCGAGCCAGGGGTATCCTATAAGCTAACAAATGAGGATGCAGCCTGGGAGCCAGGGGTATCCTATATGCTAACAAATGAGGGTGCAGCCTTGGAGCCGGCAGTATCCTATACGACGACTAATGACGATGCAGCCTGGCAGCCATGGGGTATCCTATATGGCAACAAATGAGGATGCACCCTGTGAGCCAGGGGTATCCTATATGCCAACAAATGAGGATGCAGCCCGCGAGCCAGGTGTATCCTGTACGACAACTAATGATGCAGCCTGGGAGCCAGGGGTATCCTATATGCCAACAAATGAGGATGCACCCTGGGAGCCAGGGGTATCCTATATGCCAATAAATGAGGATGCAGCCTGGGAGCCAGGGGTATCCTGTATGACAACGAATGATGCAGCCTGGGAGCCAGGGGTATCCCATACGCCAACAAATGAGGATGCAGCCTGGGAGTCGTTGGTATCCTATAAGCCAACAAATGAGAATGCAGCCTGGGAGCCAGGGGTATCCTATAAGCCAGCAAATGAGGATGCAGCCTGGGAGCCAGGGGTATCCTATAAGCCAACAAATGAGGATGCAGCCTGGGAGCCAGGGGTATCCTATATGCTAACAAATGAGGGTGCAGCCTTGGAGCCGGCAGTATCCTATACGACAACTAATGACGATGCAGTCTGGCAGCCATGGGGTATCCTATATGGCAACAAATGAGGATGCACCCTGTGAGCCAGGGGTATCCTTTATGCCAACAAATGAGGATGCAGCCCGCGAGCCAGGTGTATCCTATACGACAACTAATGATGCAGCTTGGGAGCCAGGGGTGTCCTATATGCCAACAAATGAGGATGCACCCTGGGAGCCAGGGGTATCCTATATGCCAATAAATGAGGATGCAGCCTGGGGGCCAGGGGTATCCTATATGCCAACAAATGAGGATGCAGCCCGCGAGCCAGGGGTATCCTGTACGACAACTAATGATGCAGCCTGGGAGCCAGGGGTATCCCATACGCCAACAAATGAGGATGCAGCCTGGGAGCCGTTGGTATCCTATAAGCCAACAAATGAGGATGCAGCCTGGGAGCCAGGGGTATCCTATAAGCCAGCAAATGAGGATGCAGCCCGCAAGCCAGGGGTATCCTGTACGACAACTAATGAGGATGCAGCCTGGTAGCCGGTGGTATCCGATAAGCCAACAAATGAGGATGCAGTCCGCTAGCCAGGGGTATCCTATACGACCAACAAATGAGGATGCAGCCTGGGAGCCGGGGGTATCCTATCAGCCAACAAATGTGGATAGCCTGGGAGTCGGGGTATCCTATATGCCAGCAAATGAGGATGCATCCTGGGAGCCGACAGTATCCTATAAGCCAACAAATGAGGAGGCAGCTTGGGAGCCAGTTGTATCCTATAAACCAGCAAATGAGGAGGCAGCTTGGGAGCCAGCGGTATCATATAAGCCAACAAATGAGGATGCAGCCTGGGAGCCAGGGGTATCCTTAGGGCTCTCCAGTGAGGAGACAGCCTGGGTGCTGGCGTTATCCTATTCACCAGCAAATGAGGATGCAGCCTAGGAGCTGGTGGTATCCTATACACCAGCAAATGAGGATGCAGCCTGGGAGCCGGTGGTATCCTATAAGCCAGCAAATGAGGATGCACACTGGGAGCCAGGGGTATCCTTGGGGCTCTCCAATGATGAGACATCCTGGGAGTCGGTGGTATCCTATAAGCCAACAAGTGAGGAGATAGCCTGGAAGCCGATGGTATCTTATAAGCCAGCAAATGAGGATGCAGCCTGGGAGCCGACCGTATCCTACAAACCAACAAATGAAGATGCAGCCTGGGAGCCAGTGGTATCCTATAAGCCAACAAATGAGGATGTAGCCTTATCCGGTAAGCCAACAAGCCAGGGGTATCCTTGGGGCTCTCCAGTGAGGAGACATCCTGGGTGCTGGCGGTATCCTATTCACCAGCAAATGAGGATGCATCCTGGGAGCCGACAGTATCCTATAAGCCAACAAATGAGGATGCACCCTGGGAACCAGGGGTATCCTATAAGCCAACAAATGAGGATGCAGCCCACGAGCCAGGGGTATCCTGTACGACAACTAATGATGCAGCCTGGTAGCCGGTGGTGTCCTGTACGACAACTAATGATGCAGCCTGGGATCCAGGGGTATCCCATACGCCAACAAATGAGGATGCAGCCTGGGAGGCGTTGGTATCCTATAAGCCAACAAATGAGGATGCAGCCTGGGAGCCAGGGGTATCCTATAAGCCAGCAAATGAGGATGCAGCCCGCAAGTCAGGGGTATCCTGTACGCCAACAAATGAGGATGCTGCCTGGGAGCCGGCGGTATCATATAAGCCAACAAATGAGGATGCAGCCTGGGAGCCAGAGATATCCTTTGGGCTCCCCAATGATGAGACATCCTGGGAGTCGGCGGTATCCTATAAGCCAACAAGTGAGGAGATAGCCTGGAAGCCGATGGTATCTTAAAAGCCAGCAAATGAGGATGCAGCCTGGGAGCCGACAGTATCCTACAAACCAACAAATGAAGATCCAGCCTGGGAGCCAGTGGTATCCTATAAGCCAACAAATGAGGATGTAGCCTTATCCGGTAAGCCAACAAGCCAGGGGTATCCTTAGGGCTCTCCAGTGAGGAGACAGCCTGGGTGCTGGCGGTATCCTATTCACCAACAAATGAGGATGCAGCCTGTGAGCCAGGTGTATCCTATAAACCAACAAATGAGGATGAAGCTTGGGAGCCAGGGGTTCCCTTCGAACACTCCAGTGAGGAGGCATCCTGCAAACCAGTGGTATCCTTGGAGTGCAACCATGAGGAGGAGGCGGCCTGCCTGCGAGCCAGGGGTATCTTTGGAGCACTCCATTGAGCAGGAAGCTTTCAAGCCAGGGGTATTCTCGGAGCGCTCCAATGGGGAGACAGCCCGCGTGCCAGGGGCATCCTCGGAGCGCTCCAATGAGGAGACAGCCCGCGAGCCAGGGGTATCCTTGGAGCATGCCAATGAGCAGGCAGATTGCAAGCCAGGGGTATCCTTGGAGCTCTCCAATGAGGATGCAGCCTGGGAGCCAGGGGTATCCTTGAAGCTCTCCAATGAAGATGCAGCATGGGGGCCAGGGGTTTCCTTAGAGCTGTCCAATGAAAATGCAGCCCATGAGCCAGGGGTATCCTTGGAGCTCTCCAATCAAGATGCAGCCTGGGGGCTGGGGTTTCCTTAGAGCTATCCAATGAAGATGCAGCATATGGGCCAGGGGTTTCCTCAGAGCTGTCCAGTGAAGATGCAGCCCGCGAGCCACGGGTATCCTTGGATCTCTCCAGTGTGGATGCAGCCCGCGAGCCAAGGGTATCCTTGGAGCTCTCCAGTGTGGATGCAGCCCGCGAGCCACGGGTATCCTTGGATCTCTCCAATGAAGATGCAGCATATGGGCCAGTGGTTTCCTCAGAGCTGTCGAATGAAAATGCAGCCCATGAGCCAGGGGTATCCTTGGAGCTCTCCAATCAAGATGCAGCCTGGGGGCTGGGGTTTCCTTAGAGCTATCCAATGAAGATGCAGCATATGGGCCAGGGGTTTCCTCAGAGCTGTCGAATGAAGATGCAGCCCGTGAGCCAGGGTTATCCTTGGAGCTTTCCAGTGTGGATGCAACCCGCGAGCCACGGGTATCCTTGGAGCTCTCCAATGAAGATGCAGCATATGGGCCAGTGGTATCCTCCGGTGGCTCCTTTGTAAATGTGTTGCACTTGTCCACTGGTCTAAGGCATCACTTGGGCTCAACTGAACCCTTGGGATATCATCCTGATTCTGCTTTGAACACCTGAATGTTTCGGGTTACGTCCTAAAAATCTTTACCTTTTGTGGGATACACACCAGGCTCTTCTTTAAATGTTCTGTGGTCTGCACTGTGTCAGTGCTTGACAGCTGTGTATAATGGCGTGCACATCCACTGTTCTTGGTGCTGGGGCACTGTGTGTTATGTATTTTTGGGTTGATTCCCCCTCCGCAGACACCCTGAATGGACAATGATGTTGCCTTGGGGTCTTTGCCACAGTTGCATGTTTTGGCTCTGGGTTCAATGCTGGTTTTCAGTAAATGGGGGTGAAGCATGATCTCCCCCCAGTACATCCTGGATCACGCTGCAGTACCTTGAGTGTTTACCTCAGGCCTGCTCTTTCTCGGGGAGCTCAGCACTGTCGCGGTTGCCTTCTCTTTGCATTACCACTTCTAGTAAAGGATGCACATGTATGTGTGTGTACACATTGACACACAACCCCACAAGTTGCTCTTGTCCACAGTGCGCTATGGGTAAGTGGCAGTACTGGTTGCTAAGTTTGGCTTTGTTAGGTTTATTGGAGATCCCCTATATCAACATATCTAACAATGTGTCCTGGCTTCTGTGTACATCTTGAGTGCTCTGTCCTTGTCTCTTCTATATCTTGGGTCACCAACGCGGGCCCACACTTTGTCACTTCGACAGTTATTTAGCCTGTTTGAGTATGGTGTAGGCTGTGTTTCTTCATGGTTTCTTCTTCTCTCTTTCAGGCCGTGCCAATCTGCATGACAAGGCATCCTTGCGTATCGAGCAGGTGCACTCTGAGGACCAAGGCTGGTATGAGTGTAAAGTGCTGATGCTGGACCAGCAGTACGACACCTTCCACAATGGCAGCTGGGTGCACCTGACCGTCAATGGTGAGCAACCACACAGCTATCAGCCACGCTCACCGGTGTCGAACTCTTCCACCCCATGCTAATATTTCTCACAGTACCCTCCTCTGTCATGCCTTCTCGTCCACTTTTGGCTTCCTCACACACCATGCACCTGAGCATCAACCGTAAGCCACCACACAGCTATAAGCCATGCTCACCGTTGTCCAACTCCTCCACTCTACCCTAATATTCCTCACACTACCCTCCTCTGCCATGCCCGCTCACCCACTCTTGGCTTCCTCACACACCTTGCACCTGACCATCAACGGTGAGCCATCACACAGTTATCAGTCACCCTCACCGGAGTCAAACTCCTCCACTGCACCCTAATATTCCTCACACTACCCTCCTCTGTCATGCCCATTCACCCACTCTTGTCTTCCTCACACACAGCGGACACACAACCATGCCAATTGGATGTGCTAATTAGGATATTAGAGAGATCAAAAGGTAGAAAACTAGCAGGGCAAATGGTGTGTTTGTAAACTCTTTATCCATGTAAGTGATCTTCTACTGTCATAAAGCGGCTTGGAGTAGAGTTCCAGAGGGAAGCTGCATGTTAAGAGATGGCCGCCAACTCAAAGGTTATTTCCCACAGAATGCAGTAGTTATATTTTTCCTGTGCTTGCCTGTGGAAGGAAGTGTGAACACCCCCATAAAGAACTCTATGGGTCACACACAGACCCTTAAAATGAGCTCTACGTTTGACTGGCAGTTGGTGCAGTTGAGTCTGAGTGAGACTACTGTGGTCCAACCGCTTTGGTTTTAGGAGGAGATGGCAGCCGTATTCTGTATCCGCTGTAGATGGATGGTTAGCTATTTAGGCATCCCCACAAACGCACTGTTAGCAGAGCACTGGTGGGATATGACTGAAGGCAAGGTTGCTTGAACTTTCCTTGGACAAGGATACTATGGGACAACTGAGGTTTCCTGGTCAGATTTCCATTCACATTAGTACTAAGGGATTTTGCCATAGGTGAAGATTTGCGGGAAACTCCTGGGCTCCAGAGGCTACTAGAATCTCCCTGGAATGTACTCCTATGTCCTGTCCCCTTTCCTCCATACTGTATGGGCGTCCCTTGCTGGGGACGGGAACAGAACCTTTTTCTATAGAAAAATCATCTTCCCCTTTAAATTAAGTTGCGCGTGGGGGCCTGGACCCGGGAGCAGGGCTCCCTTAACTCTGCCCACCGGTGCCACATCCCAGTCCTCTTTTCCGCATCGATGGCAGCTGTGGTTGATTCCTCAGGGATATTTTTCCCTTTATTCTATCTGTACTAACCACTCTTTTTGTTTGTTTGAGATATGAATACTCCGTCCTCCGGTACTTGCGCCCCTCCCTGGCGTATGTCGGCCGCGATGGGCTTTAACGGGTGCCCGACCTGCGATGGATCCTGTCCCACATCGGACCCGCTCGCGCTTTGCCTCTGGTGCCTCAGTGAAGACCACGGCTGGGACGGCTGCTCAGCATGCAACGCACTTACTCCCCGGTCACTAAAGAACTGGCTGGCCAGGTGGAGGGAGCTGTTCTCCAGATCACCACTGGAGCATATCAAGGAGTACATACGGAGAAAGACTAATCTGAAGCTAAGTATATTGTTCTCCAAGGCACCCCACATGTGCGAGTCCTTTCCAGGGAAGCAACCAAGCGGGACTGGCCTTGTAGGCTCTACTACCAGCAAGGGCA
The DNA here is from genome assembly GCF_040938575.1 of Ambystoma mexicanum. NCBI lineage: Eukaryota > Metazoa > Chordata > Amphibia > Caudata > Ambystomatidae > Ambystoma > Ambystoma mexicanum. The sequence continues at coordinate 38,517,065 of NC_090931.1, forward strand.
CCGAGGCTCTCCAAGCTACCGGCCATACGGCTGAGGGGTCCACGGATCCTCCCGGTCCCACCGTTGAGGGGCCAGAGGGCTCTTGCACCGGGAATCCCCAGAGGGGCTCTACTACCAGTCGCAAGCCTGAGGGGGTGCCTATACGCAATACGAAAAGCACTACCAGAGCCATGTCCGAGGTCACACAGCCTCCCAGGTCCATGCCTGAGGTGCCGGGCAGGTGCGAGCCTATGCACGCAAGCAAACGGGCAGAGACAAGGCCGAGTACAGCAGTCGACAAACATCAAGCTCGTGGCACAGTACAGACAAAATGTCGGCTCGTCCAGAGGCACGCCCTTCCAGCAAGCATCAAAGCCCTGATTTCACACCAAGGGTGGAATGGTCTGCCCAGAGCAGGCAAGGCGCAGGGACGACTGAGCAGTATGTGCAGGCATACACGGCCGTACCTATGCAAGAGTGTGCTTCACCAGCATGCGAGAGCGCTTTTTCTACAAGTTCCTCTCTCTAATAAAATTCCCACAAATGGGGAATATTTACTAAAGGGAATCATTTAGGAAATGAACTCGCGTGTGCTCCCACAGCAGCCAGCTCCTGTCCAAACAACGGCCAAATTACAACCTCTGGCTACGGTACAGTCTGTGGTCCCAAACACCACAGTAGCATTGCTGCAGCCTACAGAGCCCCACACGCAGCTTAACAGAGCAGTACAGCCGCCTGCATCTGGCCCGAAGACTCCACCATCAGACTCCACGGACCTGCGTGACACAGCGGGAGACATGGATGACGTGGTGGACACCTCCTCCTGCGCAAGGGCTTTCCACAAAAGATTGGCTGGGGTGGTGGGGAATCTAAGGATTCCCCAGCCACAAAAGGAGCAGCCAGAGGCCCAGAGGTACTTACCATCCGCCCAGCCACCAAATTGGGCATACCTTCACACAAAGATGTAGAGAGCCTGGTGTAGAAGGGTTGGACAAAACCTCATTCAACGCAGCCAACTAACAAGCGCCTAGATGCCAAATACAGGCAAACTGAAGGTGATTTTCTCATCCTATTTTTGCCCCCTTAACCGCACTCATCAGTCATTGTGGCAGCATCAATCGTCCACGTCCTCATTCGCTCGGGCCTTAGTAGGCAGAGAGGAAAAGGTCCTAGAGGCCTATGGAAAGAAAGTGTACTTGAATGCCACCCTCCACCTACGGCAAGCAAATGCAGACGCCATGCTAGCCGCAGTAAATCAAAAACTCTGGAGGCAGATTGCTGACTTCCTTCCTGATCTCCCAGTCCATAGGCAGGCTCGGTTCCAGGCCGACCTAGCGGAAGCAAAAATAGTGGCACAAGACCTAATGGAATCATCGATGGCTCACATCGACACGGCAGGCAGGGCCGTATGTGTGGCTACGAACATGAGGACTGCTTGGCCAAGGCCACTAGGTTTAATCCAGATGTACAGGACTGTATCCTCGATCTGCCATTTGAGGGAGGGGCTTGTTCCATTTGACCACTGATGAGTTACAAGAAAAAGAACAGCTCTCAAACAGCCAAATCCCTGGCTTTACTTGCAAAGCCGGCTTCCAAGAGCTTTGGCCAGAGCCGCCTGTGGTCTGACATAGGCCATACCTTTGGTGGTTTGAGGGGCTTTCAGGAACACCACACTAGGCAACCCGACAGGTCTCCTAGCCAACATCAGCATAAGCAGCAGAAGACTACAAACAAGGGTTTTTTCCAGTCCCCCCCCCACCCCCTCACAGGCCCCAGGCTCAGAGCGGAAGAAGCAATGACTGGGTCAACAGGATACACAACTCTCTGGTGGGGGTCACGCATGCCCTTCACTTTCACTCCTGGCAGACCAGGTTCGTGGACCCATGGATTTTCTCTGTGATTTCCCTGGGATTCCAACTTCCTATACCTCAAGTTCTCTCTTTTTCCCCCCGCCTCTCCTGCAGATTGGGATGGCAACTCTCTTGGCGCAGATCCGCTCTCTAATAGTGAGCGAGGTAGTGGATGAAGTTCCCCACTCCCAATGAGGCTTGGAATTTTACTCCTGCATCTTCGCTATACAAAGGAAGAACCAGACAGTCCTGAGAGTTGTCCCAGACCTTTCAGCCTAAAACCTTTTCCTACCCCTGCAAATGTTCAAGATGGTTACGCCAGCATTGATGGTGGAGGCCTCCACCTCTATCCATACCTCGTCGGCTGGCTGGTACAAGCGAATTCCCCAGATGTGGTCAAGAACACAGCAGCCAGGCTTATGCACACGCATTACGAACTGGGGTTCTCCATCAACCTCAAGAAGTCACAGCTTCAGCATACTCAGTCCTTGACCTTCTTGGATCTCATCTGGGATATGATATGATATGATATGGTATTTGTAACGCGCCTATACACAAAGCGGATAAGGTTGCAGCGATCAAAGCGGTTACAGGGCATTTCCTGAGAAGGGCTGTAATTTCTGCATGGTGGGACCAGCACTTACTGGGGATTATGACAGCTTGTCTTCTGGCGGTGCCTCACACCAGTCTCGAAATGAGGACACTGCAGCTACATATCGGCCTCTTGGAGTCAGGAAACTGGCTCCCAAACGGCATTAGTCAGCATACCATCTCACCTCCACCAGGACCTGCTCTGGTGGAGGACAGACACCCATCTCTCAGCAGGCAGCCTCAACCCATTTACACCATTACTACACACTCATCCCTTGAGGGTTGGGAAGCCACTTTGAACAAATACACTGTCCACGGCCTATGGTCGAGACAGGACCAGGACAGGCACATAAATTGGCTTGAGATTATGGCTTTATGGCTAGCTTTGAAAGCTTTCCTCCCGGTTATCAACAGCCCGGTCTGCATTCAGACTGGCAGTTCCACCTGCATGTACTACCTCAACAAACAGGGGGCCCCAGATCTCCTCCTCTGTGCAGGCTAACAATCGACAAATGGTAATGGGCCCTAGCAAGCAGCATATCGCTTTCGGCATCCACCTGCTGGGGGAGTCCAACCTACAGGCAGACAGGCTCAGCAGGTTGGGGATCGACAATTACGAATGGCAGTTGAACGAGAGGATTGTGAGGTAGATCTTCAACAAATGGGGTCAGTCACAGGTAGACCTAATCGCCACTCCGACCAACAGGAGGTGTCACCAGTTCGCGTCCTGGATGGGCCAGGGCACAGCTTCCCTGGGGGATGCATTGCAGATTCAGTGGGACGGCATGTGGGAATACCCATTCCAACCCACCCCACTTTTAGACCGGGTCATCAGCAAGGTCAGGGAGACGGGGCGACTATGTCTCATCTTGATAGCACCACAGTTGCTGGCAAGACCATGGTTCCCAGAGATGTTACGACTGTCCAATCAACCACCGGTTTCTCTCCCAGTGGGGCCGGATCCACTACTGTCCCAACAAGGGGGGGAGGGGCGGTAGGCCACCCCTTTCCGTTAGCCCTAACAGCCTGGTTCCTGAGCACATAACCCTGCAGCGCCTCCATTTGTCACAGGACAATTTGGACATCATCCAAGGGGCAAGAAGTGCATTCAATAGGAGCCAATATAGAAGCAAATGGACCAGGTTCTTCCATTGGGCCAAGGAGACGGACATAGACCCCTTAGGGTGCACCCTCAACCATGTGATGTCCTTCTCAGCACATCTGGCACACTCTGGTGTGCAGGTGGACACATGCTGGCTGCACCTACCTGGCAGCAATATATGCATATAGGAACTCTGGCGATAACCTTTTCTCCACCTCCAACCCAGTGATCAAAAGGCATCTTGCAGCACTATCCAGATTGTACCCTCTGGTCAGACGTCCACACCCGGTCTGGGATCTCCACTTGGTTCTGGCAGCCTTGGCCCATAGACCTTTTGAGCCCATGGCTTTGGTGGACATCAGATTGGTCACTATTAAGACTGCCCTCTTAGTGGGCCTTAACTCAGCTCGCAGGATTAGTGAAATTCAGGCACAGGTGGTTTCTGAGCCATTTACCACGTTCCACCGGGACATGGTGGTGCTACATACACACCCCTCATTTCTCCCAAAGGTAGTGTCTTTGTTTCACCTCAATGAAGAAATAGTCCTTACAACTTTCTTCCCAAATCCACAGGATGAAGCAGAAAAGGTCCTGCACTGTCTTGACGTCAGGATAGAGCTCAAGTTTTACCTTGAGAGGACTAAGGGCTATTGCAAGTCGGATGCCTTGTTTATCACTTTCAGAGGATCAAAACCAGGGAGTCAAGCCTCCAAAGCCTCAATAGCAAAGTGGATGGTTTTGGCAATCAAGGAAGACTACGAAGTTGCCAGCAAACATGCACGCTCATGCGGTCAGAGCCAAGGCTACTACGGTGGCTTTCCAAAGACACGTGCCATGGTTAACTATCAGCAAGGGGGGCACGTGAGTCTCCCAATCTGCCTTCTGTAAGCACTATTGCTTAGACTCCAGTACGAGATCAGATGCTGCATTTGGCCAAGCAGTCCTAAAAAACCTGTTTTCAGAAGAGTTGCAGTCCCTCCACCGCAGGGCTTCCATCAGTGGTAATCGCCCATACAGTATGTAGGAAAGGGGACGGAACGTAGGAGTAATTATAAGTTACTCAGCGTAGTGACTAACTTACTCGTAGTCCATAGTCCCCTTTCCTCCATACGACCCACCATCCTCCCCAGTTTTAAAAAAATCTGCGTTATTAGGCCAACTGAATGTGGCCAACGTGTCAAAGGCGACTGGGGTGTGGTGCCTGTGGGAGGAGTGAAGGGAGCCTTGCTCCTATAGCCACGCCCCTGCGCGCAGCTACATTTAAAGGTGGAAAATGATTTTTCTGGTGGAAAAGGTTCTGTTACCGTCCCTAGCGAGGAATGCCCATACAGTATGGAGGAAAAGGGACTATGGACTAGGAGTACGTTAGTCAATACAGTGAGTAACTTATGTTTGCCTGCAAGGAGGCATCCCCTGCAGAAGACGGCTTGTAAAGATCTCACTCATTGTTCCACTCTCATGGTTGCGCCAAAAGATCAACTGAGTGCCATTGGCATAATTACACGAGTAGCCCTCACAAGCATGCATCTGCATCAAAACCCCACCATTACTTGCAACTTGCAGTTAATCAGGCCAGAATACTCCTTATTGTTTCACTGTCTACTTCACACACCAAACGTCTTGGAAAAAAATGTTGTATACAAATGTATTTAATGTCACGATCCGATTTAAATACAGCAATGTATATTATCAACACACAAATACCTATTGATAAATAGTTGTCTAAAGAACCAGAGAAAAGTGCTCATGCTTCATAGTGCGTTTACAACCACATATAAACAACAATTTGAAGGCGGGCCATAGAAAGAGTAGCCAGACATCCTTGGATGCATCTTAATATCACTACCTCTAATGAATATTAGTTGATACATGGATTTCTGATACAAATCGATTATCAAATTTCAATATTGTTCTGGCAATACACTATGAAAAAACCAGCACATCCTTGTTTATGGAGTGGGTGCATATTATCCCCAGTGTGACTAAACTCTATCCACCCATGTACTCAATGGGCAGGATGAGCAATGCCAACCCTATGCGTTTCGGCCCAGCTTATCTCCCAATTCTCTTTACACAGGCCTTCATCAGGATGCAACACCACAGTTAACAATTGGAATATATCCAGTGCACTCCTTGGTACACTTGCTTTCCAAAACAGTTATCTCAATAGATGCTACATAGATGCGTACGAGCAACACAGCAAGAATGCCTTGTTTTCTTTTTTTCTTCAATCTCATACGTCTTATTTCGTATAAGTGTACTTCTTAACCATACTTCAACTCACAGGTTAAATATACTTGGCTTGCAGTCCTGGCACACGGCATGGCTTTGTTTGCAGTCCTGGCCCACTGCACAGCTTAATTTGCAGTCCTGGCCCACCGCACAGATTTATTTGCTTTCCTGGCACACTGCACGGCTTTGTTTGCTTTCCTGTCTCACTTCACGGCTTGGTTTGCAGTACTGGCCCAATGCACGGCTTGGGTTGCATGGCTTGGTTTGTAGTCCTGGCCCACTGCATGGTTTGGTTTGTAGTCCTGGCCCACTGCATGGCCTGGTTTGCAATCTTGGGCCACTGCACAGCTTGGTTTGCCTTTCGTGGCCAACGGCACTGCTTGGTTTGCATTCCTGGCCCACTGCTTGGATTGGTTTGCAGTGGTGGCCCACTGTATGGATTGGTTTGCTGCCGTCGCCCTCTGTATGAATTGATTTGCTGTCCTGGCCCGCTGCATGGATTGGTTTGCTGTGGCCCACTGCATGGATTCGTTGCTGTGGCCCACTGCATGGATTGGTTTGCAGTCCTGTCTCACTGCATTGATTGGTTTGCAGTCCTTTCTCACTGCATGGATTGGTTTGCTGTGGCCCACTGCATGGATTGGTTTGCTGTGGCCCACTGCATGGATTGGTTTGTAGTCGTCGCCTGCTGCTTGGATTGGTTTGCAGTCGTCGCCCGCTGCATGGATTGGTTTGCTGTCCTGTCTCACTGCATGGATTGGTTTGCTGTCCTGTCTCACTGCATGGATTGGTTTGCAGTCCCGTCTCACTGCATGGATTGGTTTGCAGTCCTGTCTCACTGCATGGATTGGTTTGCAGTCCTGTCTCACTGCATGGATTGGTTTGCTGTGGCCCACTGCATGGATTGGTTTGCTGTGGCCCACTGCATGGATTGGTTTGCAGTCACGGCCCACTGCATGGATTGGTTTGCAGTCCTTTCTCACTGCATGGATTGGTTTGCTGTGGCCCACTGCATGGATTGGTTTGCTGTGGCCCACTGCATGGATTGGTTTGCAGTCACGGCCCACTGCATGGATTGGTTTGCAGTCATGGCCCACTGCATGGATTGGTTTGTAGTCGTCGCCTGCTGCTTGGATTGGTTTGTAGTCGTCGCCCGCTGCATGGATTGGTTTGCTGTCCTGTCTCACTGCATGGATTGGTTTGCAGTCCTTTCTCACTGCATGGATTGGTTTGCTGTGGCCCACTGCATGGATTGGTTTGCTGTGGCCCACTGCATGGATTGGTTTGCAGTCCTGTCTCACTGCATGGATTGGTTTGCAGTCCTTTCTCACTGCATGGATTGGTTTGTTGTGGCCCACTGCATGGATTGGTTTGTTGTGGCCCACTGCATGGATTGGTTTGCTGTGGCCCACTGCATGGATTGGTTTGCTGTGGCCCACTGCGGGGATTGGTTTGCAGTCATGGCCCGCTGCATGGATTGGATTGTAGTCGTCGCCTGCTGCTTGGATTGGTTTGCAGTCGTCGCCCGCTGCATGGATTGGTTTGCTGTCCTGTCTCACTGCATGGATTGGTTTGCAGTCCTGTCTCACTGCATTGATTGGTTTGCAGTCCTGTCTCACTGCATGGATTGGTTTGCAGTCCTGTCTCACTGCATGGATTGGTTTGCAGTCCTGTCTCACTGCATGGATTGGTTTGCTGTGGCCCACTGCATGGATTGGTTTGCTGTGGCCCACTGCATGGATTGGTTTGCAGTCACGGCCCACTGCATGGATTGGTTTGCAGTCCTTTCTCACTGCATGGATTGGTTTGCAGTCCTGTCTCACTGCATGGATTGGTTTGCAGTCCTTTCTCACTGCATGGATTGGTTTGCTGTGGCCCACTGCATGGATTGGTTTGCTGTGGCCCACTGCATGGATTGGTTTGCTGTGGCCCACTGCATGGATTGGTTTGCAGTAATGGCCCACTGCATGGATTGGTTTGTAGTCGTCGCCTGCTGCTTGGATTGGTTTGTAGTCGTCGCCTGCTGCTTGGATTGGTTTGTAGTCGTCGCCTGCTGCTTGGATTGTAGTCGTCGCCTGCTGCTTGGATTGGTTTGCAGTCGTCGCCCGCTGCATGGATTGGTTTGCTGTCCTGGCCCACTGCATGGATTGGTTTGCTGTCCTGGCCCACTGCATGGATTGGTTTGCTGTCCTGTCTCACTGCATGGATTGGTTTGCAGTCCTTTCTCACTGCATGGATTGGTTTGCAGTCCTGTCTCACTGCATGGATTGGTTTGCAGTCCTTTCTCACTGCATGGATTGGTTTGCAGTCCTTTCTCACTGCATGGATTGGTTTGCTGTCCTGTCTCACTGCATGGATTCGTTTGCTGTCCTTTCTCACTGCATGGATTGGTTTGCAGTCCTGACTCACTTCATGGATTGGTTTGCAGTCCTTTCTCACTGAATGGATTGGTTTGTAGTCGTCGCCTGCTGCTTCAATTGGTTTGCTGTCCTGGCCCACTGCATGGATTGCTTTGCAGTCCTGTCCCATTGCACGGATTGGTTTGCAGTGGTCACCTGCTGCATGGATTTGTTTTCTGTCCTGGCCCACTGCATGGATTGGTTTGCAGTAGTCACCCGCTGCATGGATTGATTTGCTGTCCTGGCCCACTGCATGGATTAGGTTGCAGTAGTCACCCGGTGCATGGATTGGTTTGCAGTCCTGTCTCACTGCATGGATTGGTTTGCTGTCCTGTTCACTGCATGGATTGGTTTGCTGTCCTGTCTCACTGCATGGCTTGGTTTGCAGTCCTGGCAGGAGCCATGACTGGCCCTGTATGCCTGGCCAGCTCTTCTCTGAAAGTTTACCAAACACACGCCCTACTGTGCACAATAGCCATGTATTGATTTGAGTGGGTTAACAAAATGTTTTTCCCCTCTAGCCTGGTGTCTTTACACAACCAGTTACGCGTGCAGCCTCCACTCTCTACCTCTCTATTGTTTGTGTTCTGCTGCTCCAGGGTCTTGGGTTCTTCATGTGGGGCAAATGAATACAAAACATATTCATTTTAGAAACTTTGCCGGCCTTTCCATGAAGGCCTTTCTGAGCGCTGACCCTCAGTGCCTCAGAATGTGGTCTGCGGTGAGAACTGGAAACACAGTGACATATTACAAGCTGTCCATATGGTGGGTTTTTGGTGTGTGGGAAGGGGATTCTAGACCGAAATTACCAGATATAATGTATATTTTTAATTGTTGATTTTGTACTGAGTTTGAATGAATGTTCTCTTTCTGCAGCACCCCCCACCTTCACCGAGACACCTGCTCAATACGTCGAAGCGAAGGAGGGCAGCAGCGTCACGCTAACGTGCACCGCCTTTGGGAACCCCAAGCCTGTGGTCACTTGGCTGAAGGACGGGGAGCTCCTTAAAGAAAACCGGAAGTTCCAGGTGACCTTTGCTATCCTGTGCATAGGAGATGATGCGGGCGTTGAAGACCAACGTGTGTGCAAAGGCCAGAGAGTCTGAGGGGTAGCACTCAAAGGGTGATGCGCAGGGTACTGGGAGGGGTGGGAACACAGAGGACGGCGTGATAGAGCAGGGGGGCTTAGGGGCCTGTCGTGAAAGCATTGGCCTCATTGGCAGATCATGGGATGGCCAGGAAAGCATCAGGGGAAGGAGAGGAGATGAGTATGGTTTGACCGAAAACAGTGAGGCAATGTGTGGGGTTGGTGTGGTCGGAGTGGTTGGGAGCAGGTAGGAGGGCTGGCGGTTGGAATGTGGGCACACAGCAAACATAAGTGAGATCGATGGCGGTTTGGGAGCTGGGAGATGGAATGAGCAGGCAGGGCACGAATAGAAGAGTAGTGTGAGTATTGGCAATTAAGGAAGGCAAGAACCAAATTTGGTGGGCAGGCTGGCAGGATGGTCAACATTGGAATTGAGCTAGTAGGTGACTTGAGGGGAAGGCAGGCAAGAAAGGATGTTGGTTGGTAGGGTGGGTGCTGGGAACCATGTTGATGATCAGGATGGGCAAGGAGAGAAGTAGAGGTGGTTGGAGTTGTTTAATGGTCCTTTCGTTGGCTCCTTCCCATCCACTCTGGAGGGAGATGCTTTGGTTTCTGTCTTTCCTTTTACCATGGAACATGGTATTGATGCCCGTGTGTGGTGAACATTCCCTGGTAATGTTGTGACAGGACCGCAAGGCCTTCTAGAAGAGTGTGACCATTCCAGGGGAGGGCTCTTGAATGAAGCAAATCAGAAGGCCTAAATGGTATCTTGTGACTTCCCTTTGGTAACGTGGCAGAAGAGGAAGGCTTACTCCTGAAAGGCATGAGATGCAAGAAGTTCACAAGCCCAATGAGGAAACAAAGCCGTCCCAGAACCAAGTTATACAAATACACCATTTCATTATATTGGTATTGTGGGCTTGGGGGATAGCGGAGGGAAAACCTGCTAGTCTTTGTTTCGATACTAGGTCACTCGCTTAAAGACTGAAGCGCTATATAAGAGACACATGAAAAAGAAATGTGATTATATAATTAACTTTCACGGGATCGGAGGGTAAACACAAGAAAGGGGGCCCGGGGAGAATTGCCTCCACTATTCTAGTGAAGTAAATGAGGTTACAGTTACCATGAGTTCCATGGGGGTGGGGTAGGGACACAGTCTCAAAAAGAAAGGTCATCACATGAATAAAGGAGCAGAAAGCTCCCCAGAAGGGCTGCTGTCTCAGTCAATGCTCTCCACTGGGCAGGCACAGGGCAGTGGCTGCGCACCACTGCTTGTTTACTACTGTCTTGGTCAACTCTTAGCACTCATAAGTATGCCAAGTGCTTTGTAAGTGTTCTCCACACCTTGAGTGTGACTTCTAGGAGCTAGGCCCACTAGTCCAAGTCGTCCAGGTGTTGTGGACTTGTCCTGGATCTCCCTTTAGCTGGAGCTCTGGGATGCCACATTATGGCAGGCAGCTTTCCTGCTGTGTGTGGGAAAAGTTGGTGGGGGGGGGGGGGTCAGCTTTCGCCCACCCTTTCGCAAGTAGTCTTGTGCAAGCTCGGAGGCAGTGTAGAAAGCGGGTGAACTCTCGCAAGAGCATGCGACTGGAAGCAGAGCGTGGCGTGTTCCAGATTTAATTCACAACGTAGGCTGGAAGCGGATAAGACCGCAGCCCTAGCGCCCCTGCAAAGGAGGCAAGCCCCCAATCCCCACTTGCTATCCACCCCTATTACAGACCCTCATGAACACGTGTTGTGCTGCCTCATGCTATGACCCACAGGGAAGTGACTGTCCTGACTGCAAGATGATAATAAAGGCCATATTCACTTCAGCTGGTGTCCGAGTAATCTTTGTTGGTCCACAGCATAATTGGCGACGCAGACTCGAGACGACCCATGGAAGAAAGCATGCAAGGCGCCACACCACCTCCAGCATTCCTCCAGTCCCCAAGTACGCCAACCATACCGTGGCCGCAGTGGAAACCCATGTGTGAAACGTACTTGGAGGTCGTTGGTGGCGCTGATTACACAGCAGTGAGGAAGAGGGTAATGCTGCTAAATGCACTAGGGTTGGAAGGTCAGAATCTTTGCGGGACTGAAGCCTGAAGCAGTGGAAGGAGAAGGTGACAACGTCTACAAAGAGGCAGTGAGGATGATTGTAAAACGGTTTTCGTCCAGCGAGAACGTGGTTCGTCACAGAATAAGATTCTACAGTAAGGAGCAAAAACCTTCTGAGCCAGTAGACGATTACGTTACAAAGCTGAGTGAGCTAGCCGCACTATGCGCCTTTGGAGAGGGAGCAGAAGTATGAATTTGTGACATGTTGAGCCTCCACACCAACAGTTGCAAGATACAAGACAAATACATTTTGGAGAAAACCTGCAGCTAGACACTACGATTCAAATAGCCAGGCCCGTAGAAGAAACTTCCGGGAGAAGTAAAGAATTTGTGGGAAGCTGCCTGGAACTGGAAATACAAGCACTACAATTCAAAGGGAGGCACAAGAAATGGCAGCTCGACCCCAGGGAAGGTAAAGCAGGGAGAAGAGAACTAGCCAAATGTTAGGCGTGCCAGCCCCAGCTACCTCACCAACGACAAGGAGTGTCCGGCTAGGAACAAAGAGTGTTCTATGTGCCGAAGATTTGGACACGTGGCCACCGCCTGCATGTGGAGAGACAGAAGGATGATGACATCAATACACAGCAATGTGGCCAGGACTGAGGAGTCATCAGAGGAACAGCTTTGTCCCACCGCCATCGTGGTCAACAGCGTCACAGCCCGCAGAAAAAAGCCACACTGCATCATCAACGTCCACGGCAACGAGACAAGAGTTATGGCAGACTCTGGGTCCGATCCGACCATCCTTCCCCTCGCCACGTACAAAGCAAAGGTGGAGATGGACCACGTGGAAGTACGCACAACCAAACACAGGCCAATAAACTTCGACTGGGCCACAGTGAACATGTTAGGATACATACTAAACACAATCGAATTCAAAGGCAGGATGACCAATACCAAAGTTTCTTTTTCTGAAAGAGGACCAGCAGTGCTGGTTTGGGACAACCAAGCCGAACTACAGATAAGGCTAGATGCCAGCGTGGAAGGTCAAGTGCTATCGATCACCTCGGACATTTTGCCAGTATTCAGAGAAGATGTTTGATTCTTATTCTACGATGAACCAGGAAGGATAACAAATTATGTGCATAGAATAAAGTTGAAACAAGGGGTGGTCACAGTCAAATATAAAGTGAGGCTGGTTCCTGCAACAGCAACAGGGGCATGACAGGAGCAGCTGAACAAAATGCTCAAAGACGGAAACAATTGAAATAGTGGAGTCATCCGAGTGGCTTAGCCTGGTGGTCCTGACCAAGAAACAGCACTCCATCGACCTACGCACATGCATAGACTTCCGCAATCTGAACCTCGAAGTGGTGATTGAAAGCTAACCACTTCCCAGCATAAATGAGTAAATTCTCCTAATGAAAGGGGCCAATGTTTTCTCGATATGAGGGATGCATATCATCAAATTGGTCTTCATAAAGAGTCGAGGCCCCTGACGGCATTTATAACTCCATTTCGGACATATCAATTCACCCGCATGCCATTCGGTCTGTCGTCAGCCACCTCAGCTTTTCAGCGCATGATGCATTCGCTTCTTGGGACAATTGATAACATAGTGTATTTTCAGGATGATATCCTCGTATAAGCAGCTGATGTCAAAATGCATGATGGAGTGCTCCAAGAGGTGCTGACGTGACTACAGGAACCCAGAGTCCGACTACGAATCGACAAGTGCATCCTAAGTGAAGAAGAAGTGGAGTACTTGGGGTACAAAATCTCAAAGGCGGGAATCAGCCTGAAGAAAGACCTGCTGCAGGCCATCGTGAAAGCACCTGCTCCATCCAACAGAGAAGAAATGAGCTAGTTTCTAGGAATGGCTGAAGACTATGCACATTTTGTGCAGAACTTTTCAGAGACCACGGCCCCCATGTGTGAACTAATAAAAAAGCGGTCTGAGTACCAGTGGAGAGCAGAGCAGCAGGAAGCGTTCAAAAAGGTAAAGGAGTGCATCAACCATGCCCCCGTCTGCAGCCGTTCAACCCTCAATTGAAGATGATAAATACAGATGCCAGCTCATATGGCCGGAGGGCAACATTGACTCAGAGGAAGGGTGACATGGAGCAAGTAGTAGCGTTCGCCTGTAAAGCATTGTCGCGAGCCGAGATGAACTACTCTACAGTTGTAAAGGAGATAGCATGCGCATGGGCAGCTGAACGTACCTGTGGGGTACCAAATTCCAATTGGTGATGGACCACAAGCCATTGGTGCACATACTTATTCCTGGAGGGACGCACAGGCCGAAGTCCAGGTTGTCAGAGTGCAGTAACACAGAAGACAACTTCCTGAAGGGCATGTGTGTCATGGCTTCACTGGGAGATCTCTGAAGCAAACAATACTTAGAGATGAGTGAGAAACACTGGAGAGAAGAAGCCGCCAATGACACAACCACGACAAAGATCACCCAATGGGTTCGAAACGGCTGGCCTGGAGAAAGAACTGTCTCTGAGGGCCTGAGGCCGTACTGGAAAGTGTCAGATGAAATGTTTGCAGACCAAGTTGTTCTGATGAGAGGTGACCAGGTTATCCCGCCTGTGGTATTGAGGAGAACCATCATGTGCAGAGCCCATGAAGGGCACTTGGCGAGCAATAAGACAAGGACGAGAGAGAGAGTCGTACTGGTGGCCGGGCATGTACCAAGCCATAAGAGTCATGACTGAAAGGTGCCATGAGTGCCTCAATAGTTGTAAGAGGTTGAAAGTGAGACCAGCACCACCACACCCCACAGAAATTCCACACAGTGTGGCAGAACTTAGGACTAAACTTCATAGTTCCACTGCAGCAGATGAAACTAGAGCATAAGCACAGGATTGTGTTGGTCGACTGCCTATCGAAGTGGGTGGAAGCTGAGTTTGTCCCAGACATCACGTCTGCCACAGTAATTGGGGTTTTGAAAAATATCTTCCATATCGAAGAACTGGCAAAGGAATTTGTCACCGACAATGGAGTCCAATTGGTTTCCCGCAAGATGGACACATTCCTAAAGGACAACAACATCCATCAGGTGAAAGTGGCGCTGTACCATCCCGAGGCCAATGGCTTGATGGAACGGGCAAACAGATTTATCAAGGTGGCAATGCAACTAGCCACAGCGTCAGGGATGAATGGACCCCTATTGCACAGTCAAGGAGACAGTAGCAGCCCACCTTTTGACTCCCAAAGGGACTACCAATGTGTCCCTGTTTCGGCTGCTAAGAGGATGCAGAGCGGCATCCACCTTGGTTCCTCCATGGTTGGCGCGAGTAAGGGAGGACTATGATGTTGACATGAAGGAATTGGCATGGAGAATGAAGAAGAGCAAGGAGCTCATGAAATGACAAAAGGAGGGTGTCCCAGATCAGTGAGTTATGCGAAGGGGATTGGGTGAAAATGAATTTGGCAGATCGCTTCTGGATAACTGCAAACTAATCCTCGAAGAAATATATCTGCAAGAGGATGCACTGGTTTTAATGGGGTTTAATGGGGTTTAATGAAGAAAAAACGTTTTAAAGCTGGCTGGATACTATCATGCGAAGCGAGAACCTCATATAGACTACTGATTGACTTCAGTCTAGATCAGAAGAAGAGAAATGCACTTCCGAAATACTTCACATTATCTCCTGACAAAAGATTTATGAAATCTTTCATGAAGATAAGATTAAATGTAATGCACACGCGTGAGATCCTGCACATTGGAGTACAACTTGCTAATCCGATATGTAGATATTGTGAAATGGCAAACAAGTCCTTAAAACACATCTTCATAGACTGTTGTAATCTTCAGGATTTGAGAACACCATTTTTTATTGAGTATGTCTATAAGGAGAGATTCCTAAACGCAACAATGTTTTGGGGGTGCATTCTTTCTGTTCATCCTGTTGCGCTATTAATTAAAGTGCTTTCCTTCTTCATTAAGCTGAAACTGATCGAAAAACTGTAATGAAATGGCATTTTAATGGAAGGATTTGTTTTAATCCTGCTTTATAATTACTGAGTTCTGTATGAACTTAAGTTTCATGACAAGATCTGAATCTTAAGTTTTGAAGGTATTCATTTTATATATAAATGTGTGTGAAGAAAAATCTCTTTTCAATATATTTTGTATAAGGTTTGAAATAAACCAGTACAATAAAACAATTTAAAAAATAGCTGCTTCTGGAGTCAGAGCTCCCAAGTGGATATGCTCAATTGTATTGCTTCTGTTCCCTCTGCAGGTGAGTGACGGGAGCTTGACTGTGGCCTCCATTGGCCGGGACGATAGAGGAGCCTACACCTGCCGCGCCTACAGTATTCAGGGTGAAGCTGTGCACACCACTCGCTTGCTTGTGCAAGGTAAGCATAGCGGTCAGACACTACTTAGTTCAACCCAGCTTGAACGATGTCCCATGCGTCTTGTCTAGCCGCCATGACCAGTAGGCAAGGTTACACATCTACCGTGCTTTGCTGTTTTGTGATTGTGCTACATCCAACTAAATGGCCCTGTGGGGAATTCGATCATCCGCACGGGGGGTTTGCACTTGCGTGGGCTTTTTTGATATTTTTTAGAGAAATTGAATGACGGGAGATCAACTTCAGGAAATGTGTGGGGCTAATCTGCACACATTTTCCTATGCTCACCGCACAACAAACACATCTGTGTATACTGGTGCAGAAACAGCCTTAAGGCGCCCCCCCCCCCCCCCTGTTCCATTTAGTCGGAATGTGACAGCCAGGAGTACAGGAAGGCATCTCAAGAGGAGGAGGGCAAAACCTTCGTACGCCCATGTCCAGCCTAATTAACTACAAAAGACTCCATGTATCTGCCCTGCCCAGTGTCAGTCCTGCTGGTGGCAGTATATACTGATGAGAGTTAATCGAAGCAGGCCTGCGAGAGGCCTGGCCGCAGGGCTAACAAAGGGCAGGAAACCCCAACACCTTTTTTATATGCATCTGTGTAAACCTGAAGTCCACTCCCACCCCACAGTATCAAGGGTAGTGAGTGTCATGTCTCGTACATGTTTTTACAGTAGGAAAATCCTGCACGGGCACCCCCATTCAGAGGATAGGAGTATGTGATTTGATGGAGACTGAAAGTCTGTTCTTGCCACAACTTCAAGGGAGACGTGCCTTTAATCAGGAACCACAGAGAGAGATCCTTTGATCCACAACAGACATGAAGATGGGTGGGACCTAGTAGCACATGTTTTCACTCCTTTACCTTTCCTGTTGCAAAGCACTCTGGTTGTGACCTCACGGATAACAGAAGATTGTTGGTGGGGACCCAGGGTTGGTTCATTAAGGGAGGCTTAGCCTACACCAATCACTGGGGCCCATTTGGCTTTAAAAGAGGGTTCAGCCCCTCTTTTGGGCAGATCATCGAAAGACTTTGCAAGGAATAACAAGAAGAACTAATTGGGACCCTGGCTGAAGGTACAGTGTGTCTTGCAGCTTCCCCAGTGAAGGAAGGCCAGGATTTCCAAGAGGGAAGCAAGATCCCGCCCCTAAACATCTCCCAGGGAACAAGGGAGATAATGAATCCAGAGCACTCTCCAACAGCTCCCCAACCCGTACCCAGAAAGCACACCACATGCCCTGCTAGGCTCTGCAAGCAAGCTTCCTAGGTGGGATGTGCCAGAGTCGCTGAACCAAACCTAGGACAAGGCCGTTGCCTGCAACTCTCTCCTCAGCTTTGGGCCGTCCGCCTTAAAGGATGACACAAGCCCACTGAAGAAGCTAGGAGGAATGCATCGACAAACATCTACCGACGTCCACCTTAAAGGACATTTTCGGGACAGTCAAGCCCCTCGAGCTGCAACTGACGGCACCGCTGATTGAGTTCACACCGCAGTCGCTACAGCAGTCCGAGACCCCTCAACCAGTGCTTCAGAACCGCCGACCAGCACAGAGACAGCAATTCCTGACCCCAAGCCGCCGTGTATGCCAGCCTGCAGCCGGCTGTCCAGCCTCGCTTGCCGAACTGCCTGCCGGCTAATACCTGAAGTTGTCTCTTGTCTTGAACTCTGTTGCAAAAGCTGAAAAGCACTCTGAAATTGACTCGACCCTGTTGAGCACGAAGAACTTCTACAGCACAACATACATTGTGGTTCTGTCCCCCTTGTCCTTCTCCCAAGGCCCCTAGTGACGTTTTACGACCTATTGCTGCCTTTGTGCTGAAAGCAAGTATCCTTGAACTATTAAGATTAATTACTTTACCAACTAACCTCCTGTCAGTATCCAGAGTGCATCCCCTTTCCTTCTTGAAACTGTCTGTCCTCTGCATTCCTTTACAGAGTGGGTTGTATTTTGTAGTGTGCTAGAACTGTCTTGTGATGCTAATTAAGTAGATATTTGTATACAACCTTGACTGGACACTCCTTTTATCATTGGGTAATAATTTAATTTTTGCTGCGGGTAATAATTTTATTTTTGCTGTCTTTCAACTAACGAACGATCCACGACCTTTCTGAGATAAGCCTGCCGTTCCGGCCACATAACCAAAATTGGACAAGGAGGTTTATAATTTGCTTGTGTTTCCAAGCTGTTCGGATCTCTTCTGGTGTACTAGAGCTGTAGGGCAGATTGATGGTTTAGAAAGTGATATTCATCCCTGAACCACTGGCGCCCCAGAAGTTCATGTCCGGTCCTGCTATTTCCTTGTCTGCGGAAGCTGTTGAACCCCACAGATCCATCTAGACTGTCTGTTTTTCAGCTCGTTTAAGTACAGTTGTCAAACACTCCCAGGGGAAAGAGGAAGTGGATAAAATAAAAAACAGACTCCTGCTTCCAGACTGCTGCGGATCTGTAGAGGAGAAGAAAAGGGTTAATCAATCAGAAAACAATTTTCGTTTAACTAATCCAGTTTATTAAACGGTTAAAAGATGTACCAGTTAACCTCCTCAATTAGCTGGGGGGATGCATTTTCATGCTTTAACGAACAGAAGCCTTTCTTCTATAATGAGTAGAATGTTTCAGTAACTAGACTTACATCCTTTTGCTGAATAAATAGTTCCCAGTTGGCTGAAATAGTTCAATTGTACTCAATGCAGTTTATTAGAAGAACCTTCACCTGAAGTCTCTTAACAGAGTAGGGCAGCGTTACTCAGTGTCTTAAATCCTAGTTCAAATAACGCTGAAACCCTAAGTGTGTGACAACAATTCAACTTTTCTTGACAACATAATCAGTTAGATGACTACTAGCATTCATCACTGGGTTTTTGAATCCCTTTTAACACTGACTCACAGCGCATGCGCGTTGAATTTCCTTTAGTTGCATTAATCTCTCATAAATACCAGGAGAGTCTTTCAAGTTGAAATTCTGCCTTAGCGCTGTCCAATTATTCTTTTACAGACACGCTCTGTAGGCAGCAACCTGACATGCACTCCCTTCAGGTCGCTGCGCAGAAACGCTCTGTCAGGAGAAGCGAGAGACGTGTCTCTCTTGCTACTGCGTGAACGCCAGAGGATAACTCCTATACAGACGTGCTCTGTAAGCAGCCACCGTTTCTTCACAGAAATCTTCATCCCATAACCCTACCAGGGCAGTCTCTGCCACAGGTATTCCCCCACACAGAGAGCTTCAGCCCATAATCCCAGCAGGAGACTGACCCAGGCATTCCCCCATTCAGACAGCTGAATCTCATAACCCTAGTGGGGAAGACTCTGCACCAGGTATTCCCCCACACAGACAGTGGCATCCCATAACCCTAGTGGAGCTGTCTCTGCACCAGGTATTCCCCCATACAGACAGCTTCATCTCATAACCCTAGTGGCACTGTCTCTGCACCAGGTATTCCCCCACACAGACCATGGCATCCCATAACCCTAGTGGAGCTGTCTCTGCACCAGGTATTCCCCCATACAGACAGCTTCATCTCATAACCCTAGTGGCACTGTCTCTGCACCAGGTATTCCCCCACACAGACAGTGGCATCCCATAACCCTAGTGGAGCTGTCTCTGCACCAGGTATTCCCCCATACAGAGAATCATCCCATAACCCTAGCGGGGCATACTCTGCACCAGGTATTCCCCCATACAGACAGTGGCATCCCATAACCCTAGTGGGGCAGTCTCTGCACCAGGTATTCCCCCATACAGACAGTGGCATCCCATAACCCCAGCGGGGCAGACTCTGCACCAGGTATTCCCCCATACAGAGATAATCATCCCATAACCCTAGCGGGGCATACCCTGCACCAGGTATTCCCCCATACAGAGAGAATCATCCCATAACCCTAGTGGGGCAGTCTGCACCAGGTATTCCCCCATGCAGACAGTGGCATCCCATAACCCTAGCGGGGCAGACTCTGCACCAGGTATTCCCCCATACAGACAGTGGCATCCCATAACCCTAGTGGAGCTGTCTCTGCACCAGGTATTCCCCCATACAGAGAGAATCATCCCATAACCCTAGTGGGGCAGTCTCTGCACCAGGTATTCCCCCATACAGAAAGAATCATCCCATAACCCTAGTGGGGCAGTCTCTGCACCAGGTATTCCCCCATGCAGACAGTGGCATCCCATAACCCTAGCGGGGCAGACTCTGCACCAGATATTCCCCCATACAGACAGTGGCATCCCATAACCCTAGCGGGGCAGACTCTGCACCAGGTATTCCCCCATACAGACAGTGGCATCCCATAACCCTAGTGGAGCTGTCTCTGCACCAGGTATTCCCCCATACAGAGAGAATCATCCCATAACCCTAGTGGGGCAGTCTCTGCACCAGGTATTCCCCCATACAGACAGTGGCATCCCATGACCCTAGTGGGGCAGTCTCTGCACCAGGTATTCCCCCATACAGAGAGAATCATCCCATAACCCTAGTGGGGCAGTCTCTGCACCAGGTATTCCCCCATACAGACAGTGGCATCCCATGACCCTAGTGGGGCAGTCTCTGCACCAGGTATTCCCCCATACAGAGAGAATCATCCCATAACCCTAGTGGGGCAGTATCTGCACCAGGTATTCCCCCATACAGAGAGAATCATCCCATAACCCTAGTGGGGCAGTCTCTGCACCAGGTATTCCCCCATACAGAAAGAATCATCCCATAACCCTAGTGGGGCAGTCTCTGCACCAGGTATTCCCCCATACAGACAGTGGCATCCCATAACCCTAGTGGGGCAGTCTCTGCACCAGGTATTCCCCCATACAGAGAGAATCATCCCTTAACCCTATTGGGGCAGTCTCTGCACCAGGTATTCCCCCACACAGACAGTGGCATCCCATAACACTAGGGGGGCAGTCTCTGCACCAGGTATTCCCCCACATAGACAGTGGCACCCCATAACCCTAGGGGGGCAGACTGCACCAGGTATTCCCCCATAAGGACAGCTTCATCCCATAATCCTGACGGGCAGTCTCTGCACCAGGTATCCCCCCACACAGACAGTGGCATCCCATAACCCTAGCGGGGCAGACTCTGCACCAGGTATTCACCCATACAGACAGCTTCATCTCATAACCCTAGTGGGGCAGTCTCTGCACCAGGTATTCCCCCATACAGACAGCTTCATCTCATAACCCTAGTGGGACAGTCTCTGCACCAGGTATCCCCCCACACAGACAGTGGCATCCCATAACCCTAGTGGGGCAGTCTCTGCACCAGGTATCCCCCCACACAGACAGTGGCATCCCATAACCCTAGCGGGGCAGACTTTGCACCAGGTATTCCCCCCTACGGACAGCTTCATCCCATAATCCTGACGGGCAGTCTCTGCACCAGGTATTCCCCCATACGGGCAGCTTCATCCCATAATCCTGACGGGCAGTCTCTGCACCAGGTATTCCCCCATACGAACAGCTTCATCCCATAATCCTGACGGGCAGACTCTGCACCAGGTATTCCCCCATACGGACAGCTTCATCCCATAATCCTGACGGGCAGACTCTACACCAGGTATTCCCCCATACAGACAGCTTCATCTCATAACCCTAGTGGGGCAGTCTCTGCACCAGGTATTCCCCCCACACAGACAGCTTCATCTCATAACCCTAGGGGGGCAGTCTCTGTACCAGGTATCCCCCCCACACAGACAGTGGCATCCCATAACCCTAGTGGGGCAGTCTCTGCACCAGGTATCCCCCCACACAGACAGTGGCATCCCATAACCCTAGCGGGGCAGACTTTGCACCAGGTATTCCCCCATACGGACAGCTTCATCCCATAATCCTGACGGGCAGTCTCTGCACCAGGTATTCCCCCATACGGGCAGCTTCATCCCATAATCCTGACGGGCAGTCTCTGCACCAGGTATTCCCCCATACGAACAGCTTCATCCCATAATCCTGACGGGCAGACTCTGCACCAGGTATTCCCCCATACGGACAGCTTCATCCCATAATCCTGACGGGCAGACTCTACACCAGGTATTCCCCCATACAGACAGCTTCATCTCATAACCCTAGTGGGGCAGTCTCTGCACCAGGTATTCCCCCATACAGGCAGCTTCATCTCATAACCTATCAGTCATTCAACATAGATGGTAATATCATTCGTGTCTCAAAAGACACCAAAACGTTAGGTTTCTACCTTGATGCCACACTCTCATTAACCCGACAAACTAATGCTGTCAGATCTGCGTCTGCATACACATGCAAACTTATCGCAGCTTGCAGACCATTCCTCACTACGTCTAACAGCGTTACGCTAGCGAGAACCCTCATTATGGCTAAAATTGATTACTGCAGTGCTCTTTATCTTGGCACCAGCCAAGAGAACCTGAACAGACTTCAAACGACACAAAACAACGCCATTCGTGCCACTTTAAACATTCCCCGACACCACCACATCACAGAAACCAGAAGTAAGTTAAATTGGCTACCTGTCAAACAGAGAATTTCACTCAAAACACTCGCCCTCACGCACAAATGCCTAGCCAACAAAGCCCAGATCTACCTTGGTAGTCGACTGTCGCGCCATTCTACCTCCCGACCTCTAAGAACAGCCCAATCCCACTGTCTAGCGATCCCCAGATTTAAATTGCAAAAAGCAGGGGGCTCAAGTTTCCCCGTCTTAGCTTCCAAGTTATGGAACTCCCTCCCTGTTACAATTAGAGCGGAAGACTCTTTCAATACCTTCAAAGCCAATACTAGATCTTGGCTTTTCAACCAGCTTTAAGGCCGGCTTCGCGCTTCTTCCTGACCTACCCTGACTTGCCGACCGCTACTATCACCTATCGGCATTGACACTACTGTACATATGTATATAAGATCCTCTTGTAAATGTATATAAGGTTTCGAGGGGATTGGGTCCTCCGACGTATTCCATATCTATGACAGTAATCACCACAGCTGTGCTGCTTCGGAAACTTTTTCGGCGTCTGCGTCCTGCGTCGATGACGTCGATGCGCCGCCGTCGAGGACCTCCTCCGACGTCCGACGTCATCCGATGTGATAAGTAGGACGCACGACGCCAGTAGCCTCAGTTCCGTTTTTTCCGCGAACGTGTTGCTTCGTGTTTCTCGGTTCTAGCCTCGACTCTTTGGAGTTCTGTTCTTTCTGGTTCTTCGAGCCTGTTCGTTTGTGAATATTCCTTCGCAGCGATGTCTTCCACTTCGTCTTCAACCCCGCGTCCGGGCTTCAAGAAGTGCGGGGTGTGTGGGTCCAAGATGTCGGTGACTGACTCGCACGACGCCTGCCTCTGGTGCCTCGGGGAGGCCCACGACACGGATGACTGTGTCGACTGCCTGTCGCTCACTTCCAAGGCCTTACGCGAACGTAAGAAGAAATTGTCGGTAGGTCGGGTGTCCAAGCCCCGGAAGTCGAAGTCGGCGGGGCTTTCGACGGATGATTCGAGGGGTGACTCTCCGCGTCATCGTCGGAGGTCTCGTCGGTCTTCTTCTCGGAGTCGGTCTCGCCACTCCTCTGCCTCTTCGAGGCGTTCTCGGAAGCGCCGTCACCGGTCGCCTTCCAGGTCCTCTTCCGAGGACTCTGCCCGGCACGTCGGTTATCCCACCAGCCGTGCGACGCCGGAGGAATGGGCTTCCTTCGGGAAGAAAATGTTGGCGATTCTTGAGTCGCAGGGTACTCAACCGTCCGCGCCCCCGAGTGGGGTCGGCCGTGTGAGGTCGAGAGACGCCGCTCGCAAGAGTGGTCGGCACGAGTCACGGGAGAGGTCCCGTTCGGACAAGGAGGCTCGTTCTCGCCGTACCCGTTCCAGGTCCCGGTCCTCGACGCGATCGAGACCGTGTGCACCTGTGATGTCTTCGAGGAAGACATCGACGTCTGAGGCGTCGAGGGCGTCGACAGGCTTTCTCGAAGCTCCGGCTCCGAGGAAGTCGTCGAAGCCGTCGACGTTCAGGTCGTCGAGGGACACGCTCGGGGCTCCGGCTTCGAGGGCTGTGTCGACGCCGCCGATATTGGAGGCGCTGCATCTGACGTCGACGCCGATTTCCTCGACGTCGACGCCGATCCTCTCGGCGCCGTTGCCGGTTTTCTCGACGGCGGCGCCGATTCGCTCGACGCCATCGACGCCTTTCGTGTCGGAGGTGCCCCGTGTCTCGGGTGTACCCCCTAGGAAGGCTCTGGCTAAGAGCAGGCACTCTCAGGTGCCTTTCCACCACTTGGATTATATTTCGGAGGCGGATGAGGATTCGGTTGGCCTGGTTCCTGATCAGGTGCCGGATGACATTGTCTCGGGCCATAGTCAATTTGACGATTTGAGGCAGTCGCTGCATGATGCTAGTGGTCTGGACACCTCTCCGGAGGTGGAATTTGGTCGGCCTGAGCCTGGCTCCCATGCCGATTCCTCATACCGGCGCCTTATGGCTAGGGTGTCTGAGTATCTGGGATGGTCTGCTCCCCCAGGGGAGTTTGTGCAGGATGATCTGACGGACATCCTTGATGTTGGTCCCCCATCTGACCCGGTACTGCCATTCCATATGGCTTTACAGCGTAGGGTGGCGGCGGCTTGGACTGCTCCGGAGAGTCTCCCGGCAGTGGGCAGATCCTTGTCGCGGAAATACCGTCCAGCCAGTGGCGACCCCTGCTACTTGACCAGGCACCCCACTCCGGAAAGTTTGGTGGTGCAGGCGGCCACGGCCCCGGCAAAGCAGGCGTCGTACCCTACCATCCCTCCTGATAGGGACGACAAACGTTTTGATGGCTGGGCGAAGAAGGTGTTTTCTTCTGGTGGTATGGCGCTTCAGGCGGCCAACTCCATTTGTGCCTTGTCACGTTTCACGCACACTCTGTGGAACTGTGTTGCGTTAGCGGCTGAACATATTCCCGAAGGGGACGAACGGGATGGTTTCCTTGCTTTGGTCCAGGATGGTAAGGATGCCATGTGTGAGTCCGTTCAGTCGGGTTTGGACTTAGCTGAATGCGTCAGTATGTCCATGGTGGCGAGCACCGTGATACGCAGGTTTGCGTGGTTGCGGAAGTCGGGGTTTGCTCCTGATGTGCAGTCCCGGCTCCTCAACATGCCCTTTGATGGTGAACATCTTTTTGGCAGCAAGGCTGACGAGAGCCTTGAGAGGTTGCAGACCTCAAAAGCGGCAGCGAAGTCGTTGGGCGCTGCAGTTCGCCAACCTCCGCCTTTTCGTCCTAGGGGACAGCAGTGGAGGGGTGGCTCCTTTCGCTATTACTCGTCCTTTGGTAGAGCGAGAGGAGCTGGCAGTCAAAGGGGCCAACGCAGGGGTACCAGAGGTGGACGACAAGGTACCCGTGGTGCCAAGGCCGCTCGGGCAGTTGCCTCTTTGCCCTCAGGTAACGCCGCAGCCGCTCCTGCTCAGTCATGAGGCCGTGTCCCATGGTTCGCCGGTTGGGGGAAGGCTGGCGCAGCATCTTGTAGAGTGGCGTGCCATTACTTCAGATGTGTGGGTTCTGGAGATCATAACCCACGGCTACTGTCTTCCCTTTCGGCACAGGCCTCGCGACAATCCACCGGGGAACCTCTCTTTGAAGTGTCCGGATCCGCTCCTTGCGCAGGAAATTCAAGCCCTGCTGGAGAAAGGCGCCATAGAACTGGTGCCTGTAGCGGAGAGGAACAAGGGATGGTATTCCCCTTATTTTTTGATTTCCAAGAAAGACGGGGGATTGAGACCCATCATGGACTTGCGCGGTTTGAACAAACTCCTCAGGAAGGACAAGTTCAAGATGGTTACTCTCTCTCAAGTCCTCCAGGCCCTTCAGCTTCAGGACTGGTTGGTGTCACTCGACCTCAAGGATGCTTACTTCCATGTGCCGATCCATCCCAAGCACAAGAAGTACCTGAGGTTCGCGGTTGGCGACTCGCACTTTCAGTTTCGGGTCCTGCCGTTCGGTTTGACCTCCGCCCCGAGGGTTTTCACCAAGCTCATGGTGGTGGTGGCAGCGCATCTCAGGCAAGGGGGGATTCACGTCTACCCCTACCTGGACGATTGGTTGATCAGGGGGAGCTCTCCCGAGCAGGTCCTGGATCATCTGTCCGTCGCCTGCCACTCCCTTCACAGGCTGGGCTTCTCCCTCAATTTAAAGAAGTCCCATTTGACGCCAACGCAGAGGCTCCAGTACATCGGAGCAGTGCTCGACACTTCCCTGGGGCAGTGTTTTCCTCCCCAGGTGAGGGCTCTTCACATTCAGCAGATGGTGCGCAAGTTTCAGCATGCCCAGACGCTCCCAGCGTTCGAGTTCTTGAGGTTGCTCGGCCTCATGGCATCCTGCATTCTTCTGGTGCCAGAGGCTCGCCTGCGAATGAGATCTTTGCAGTGGGCACTCAAGATGCAATGGTCGCAGTCCTCCGGCAGGATGTCGGACCCGATTCAGGTGCCGCCCTCGGTCGCCCGGGACCTTCTGTGGTGGCCCGTCGAAGGCAACTTGATGAAGGGGGCTCCGTTTTGGCTTCCCTGGCCGGAGGTGACGATCGTGTCGGATGCATCCCTCACGGGATGGGGAGCTCATGCCAACGGGCTGACAGTCAGCGGTCGTTGGTCTCCGTCGGAGTCCAGACTCCATATCACTCTGTTGGAGCTGAGGGCCGTCAGGCTAGCCCTGAGGGCTTTTCTGCCGACTGTGCGAGGGAAGAATGTCCTGATCCTGACGGACAACACAGTGGCCATGCACTACCTCAACAAAAAGGGGGGGGCAGGGTCACTTCCTCTGTGCAGGGAGGCGATGCAGCTCGAGTTCTGGGCCATCCAGCAGGAAGTTTCGATCTCGGCAGTTCATCTGGCCGGAGTCGAGAACGTGACGGCGGACGCTCTGAGCAGGCAGAGCACGATCTCTCACGAGTGGGAGTTGGCTCAGGAGATTCTCCTGGAGATCTTCGCCCTTTGGGGGACCCCTCAAGTGGATCTCTTTGCCTCCAGTGTCAACCGGAAGTGCGAAAGGTTTTGCTCGCGGGAATTTCCTCCAAAAGGAGCCTTAGGAGACGCGTTCGTGGTGGAGTGGTCGTTCCCGCTGCTGTACGCGTTTCCTCCAGTCCCCGTCATCCCGCAAGTGCTGCGGAGGTTACGGAAGTTCGGTTCCCGGATGATCCTCATTGCTCCGGCGTGGGCTCGGAGGACGTGGTACCCGGACCTTCTCGACTTGTCCATCTGCCCTCCACGTCGTCTTCCCTACCGAGACGATCTGCTCTCACGAGAGGGGGGTCAGGTTCTCCATCCAGAGGTCGGATCCCTCAACCTTCACGCTTGGCTTCTGAAAGGTTGAGGTATAAGGATTGGGACCTCCCTGAAGACGTGATGGAGGTGTTGCTTTCGGCCCGAAGGCCCGCAACTAAGTCTCTGTACCGTTGCCGTTGGCGTAAGTTCTGCGACTGGTGCAGAGTTCAGAATGTGGATCCTTTTGCATGTGACATCCCCATGGTTCTGTCCTTTTTGCTTTCTTTGGCCCACAGGGGCTTGCAAGTGGGTACCGTTAAGGGTTACCTGGCGGCGCTGTCCATCTTTAAGCGCTCATCTGAAGAATGTTCTTACTTTAAAATCCCTTTAATTTCACAGTTTCTGAAAGGGCTCACTAATGTGTTCCCTCCGTCGCCTTTCCTGGTGCCCGGTTGGGATTTGAACCTTGTTCTTAGGTTTCTTATGGGTGCTCCGTTTGAGCCGTTACATTCTTGCCCTTTGAGGCTGTTGACTTTGAAAACTGTGTTTTTAGTTGCGGTTACTTCCGCTCGCAGAGTGAGTGAGTTACAGGCACTTTCTGTTAAGCCACCCTTCACTGTATTTCACAAGGACAGGGTTGTCCTTCGAGTTCGTCCTTCTTTTCTTCCGAAGGTAGTGACGGAATTTCATTTGGCCCAGAAGATTGTTCTTCCGGCATTCTATCCTCCTCCGCATCCTGGTAAGGAAGAGGAGAGGCTCCATAGGCTTGATCCTAGGAGAGCTTTGAGCTTTTATGTTTCTCGCATGTCCCGGGTCAGAGTGGACGATCAACTCTTTATTGGTTACGCTGGTAAGCGCTTGGGGCAAGCTGTGACGAAACAGACTTTGTCCCGCTGGATTATTTTGGCCATCTCGGAGTGTTACCGCTTGGCGGGCAAGGACCCTCCGGCTGGCTTGCGGGCCCATTCTACCAGGGGCTTGGCTGCATCTACTGCCCTGCAGAGGGGTGTTCCTATTCGCAACATCTGTGATGCTGCCACCTGGGCTTCAGTGCATACATTTGTGCGGCATTATTCCCTCGATTCCATCAGAGGGCAGGATCTGGCCTTTGGCAAGGCGGTCCTTTGCTCTGCTATTTGATTGGCTATTCTAAATTTTGTTTCTAAATTCTTTCCCTCCTCCTTGATTTGGTACTGCTTTGGGAGTCTGTCATAGATATGGAATACGTCGGAGGACCCAATCCCCTCGAAGAACAAGTTACTTTCTTACCTGGTAACGTTCTTTCGATGGGATGGTCCGACGACGTATTCCATATCGCTCCCGCCCTGCCTTCCCCGCTGCAGAATTTCTGTTGCGTTTGCAGCTTACGTTCCGCAAGGCTTTGTGTCGGACTGGCAGTTGACTATTGTCACACGTTCTGGGGGAAAAAACTACAACTGAGGCTACTGGCGTCGTGCGTCCTACTTATCACATCGGATGACGTCGGACGTCGGAGGAGGTCCTCGACGGCGGCGCATCGACGTCATCGACGCAGGACGCAGACGCCGAAAAAGTTTCCGAAGCAGCACAGCTGTGGTGATTACTGTCATAGATATGGAATACGTCGTCGGACCATCCCATCGAAAGAACGTTACCAGGTAAGAAAGTAACTTGTTCTTCTTGGTTATACCTGCATATCTGATCCCATGTGTAAATGTTTAATGATTCTCTGTTATACCTGCATATCTGTAACATTGTACAAATTGCGCCCTGATGCCTCCGGGCCTGTTGGTTTGCGCGTTATAAATAAAATACAAATACAAATAACCCTAGTGGGGTAGTCTCTGCACCAGGTATCCCCCCACACAGACAGTGGCATCCCATAACCCTAGTGGGGCAGACTCTGCACCACGTATTCCCCCATACAGAGAGAATCATCCCATAACCCTAGTGGGGCAGTCTCTGCACCAGGTATTCCCCCATACAGCGAGAATCGTCCCATAACCCTAGTGGGGCAGTCTCTGCACCAGGTATTCCCCCATACAGACAGCTTCATCTCATAACCCTAGTGGGGCAGTCTCTGCACCAGGTATCCCCCCACACAGACAGTGGCATCCCATAACCCTAGCGGGGCAGACTCTGCACCAGGTATTCCCCCATACAGACAGCTTCATCTCATAACCCTAGTGGGGCAGTCTCTGCACCAGGTATCCCCCCCACACAGACAGTGGCATCCCATAACCCTAGCGGGGCAGACTCTGCACCAGGTATTCCCCCATACAGACAGCTTCATCTCATAACCCTAGTGGGGCAGTCTCTGCACCAGGTATTCCCCCATATAGAAAGAATCATCCCATAACCCTAGTGGGGCAGTATCTGCACCGGGTATTCCCCCATACAGAGAGAATCATCCCATAACCCTAGTGGGGCAGTCTCTGCACCACGTATTCCCCCATACAGAGAGAATCATCCCATAACCCTAGTGGGGCAGTCTCTGCACCAGGTATTCCCCCATACAGAGAGAATCATCCCATAACCCTAGTGGGGCAGTCTCTGCACCAGGTATCCCCCCACACAGACAGCTTCATCTCATAACCCTAGTGGGGCAGTCTCTGCACCAGGTATTCCCCCATAAGGACAGCTTCATCCCATAATCCTGAAGGGCAGTCTCTGCACCAGGTATTCCCCCACACAGACAGTAGCATCCCATAACTCTAGTGGGGCAGACTCTGCAGCACCAGGTATTCCCCCATACAGACAGCTTCATCCCATAATCCTGACGGGCAGTCTCTGTACGAGGTATTCCCCCACACGGACAGCTTCATCCCATAATCCTGACGGGCGGACTCTGCACCAGGTATTCCCCTACATGGACAGCTTCATCCCATAATCCTGACGGGCAGTCTCTGCACCAGGTATTCCCCCACACGGACAGCTTCATCCCATAATCCTGACGGGCAGACTCTGCACCAGGTATTCCCCCATACGGACAGCTTCATCCCATAATCCTGACGGGCAGACTCTGCACCAGGTATTCCCCCATACGGACAGCTTCATCCCATAATCCTGGCGGGCAGTCACTGCACCAGGTATTCCCCCATACGGACAGCTTCATCCCATAATCCTGACGGGCAGACTCTGCACCAGGTATTCTCCCATACGGACAGCTTCATCCCATAATCCTGACGGGCAGTCTCTGCACCAGGTATTCCCCTATACGGACAGCTTCATCGCATAATCCTGACGGGCAGTCTCTGCACCAGGTATTCCCCCATACGGACAGCTTCATTCCATAATCCTGACGGGCAGACTCTGCACCAGGTATTCCCCCATACAGACAGCTTCATCTCATAACCCTAGTGGGGCAGTCTCTGCACCAGGTATTCCCCCATAGAGACAGCTTTATCTCATAACCCTAGTGGGGCAATCTCTGCACCAGGTATTCCCCCATACAGACAGCTTCATCTCATAACCCTAGCGGGGCAGACTCTGCACCAGGTATTCCCGCATACGGACAGCTTCATCCCATAATCCTGACGGGCAGTCTCTGCACCGGGTATTCCCCCATACGGACAGCTTCATCCCATAATCCTGGCGGGCAGTCTCTGCACCAGGTATTCCCCCATAGGGACAGCTTCATCCCATAATCCTGACGGGCAGACTCTGCACCAGGTATTCCCCCATACAGACAGCTTCATCCCATAATCCTGACGGGCAGACTCTGCACCAGGTATTCCCCCATACAGACAGCTTCATCTCATAACCCTAGTGGGGCAGTCTCTGCACCAGGTATTCCCCCATACAGACAGCTTCATCTCATAACCCTAGTGGGGCAGTCTCTGCACCAGGTATCCCCCCACACACAGTGGCATCCCATAACCCTAGCGGGGCAGACTCTGCACCAGGTATTCCCCCATACGGACAGCTTCATCCCATAATCCTGACGGGCAGTCTCTGCACCAGGTATTCCCCCATATGGGCAGCTTCATCCCATAATCCTGACGGGCAGTCTCTGCACCAGGTATTCCCCCATACGGACAGCTTCATCCCATAATCCTGACGGGCAGACTCTGCACCAGGTATTCCCCCATACGGACAGCTTCATCCCATAATCCTGACGGGCAGACTCTGCACCAGGTATTCCCCCATACGGACAGCTTCATCCCATAATCCTGGCGGGCAGTCTCTGCACCAGGTATTCCCCCATACAGACAGCTTCATCCCATAATCCTGACGGGCAGACTCTGCACCAGGTATTCTCCCATACGGACAGCTTCATCCCATAATCCTGACGGGCAGTCTCTGCACCAGGTATTCCCCCATACGGACAGCTTCATCGCATAATCCTGACGGGCAGTCTCTGCACCAGGTATTCCCCCATACGGACAGCTTCATCCCATAATCCTGACGGGCAGACTCTGCACCAGGTATTCCCCCATACAGACAGCTTCATCTCATAACCCTAGTGGGGCAGTCTCTGCACCAGGTATTCCCCCATACAGACAGCTTCATCTCATAACCCTAGTGGGGCAGTCTCTGCACCAGGTATTCCCCCATACAGACAGCTTCATCTCATAACCCTAGTGGGGCAGTCTCTGCACCAGGTATCCCCCCACACAGACAGTGGCATCCCATAACCCTAGCGGGGCAGACTCTGCACCAGGTATTCCCCCATACGGACAGCTTCATCCCATAATCCTGACGGGCAGTCTCTGCACCGGGTATTCCCCCATACGGACAGCTTCATCCCATAATCCTGGCGGGCAGTCTCTGCACCAGGTATTCCCCCATAGGGACAGCTTCATCCCATAATCCTGACGGGCAGACTCTGCACCAGGTATTCCCCCATACAGACAGCTTCATCCCATAATCCTGACGGGCAGACTCTGCACCAGGTATTCCCCCATACAGACAGCTTCATCTCATAACCCTAGTGGGGCAGTCTCTGCACCAGGTATTCCCCCATACAGACAGCTTCATCTCATAAACCTAGTGGGGCAGTCTCTGCACCAGGTATCCCCCCACACACAGTGGCATCCCATAACCCTAGCGGGGCAGACTCTGCACCAGGTATTCCCCCATACGGACAGCTTCATCCCATAATCCTGACGGGCAGTCTCTGCACCAGGTATTCCCCCATACGGGCAGCTTCATCCCATAATCCTGACGGGCAGTCTCTGCACCAGGTATTCCTCCATACGGACAGCTTCATTCTATAATCCTGACGGGCAGACTCTGCACCAGGTATTCCCCCATAAGGACAGCTTCATCCCATAATCCTGACGGGCAGTCTCTGCACCAGGTATTCCCCCATACAGACAGCTTCATCTCATAACCCTAGTGGGGCAGTCTCTGCACCAGGTATTCCCCCATACAGACAGCTTCATCTCATAACCCTAGTGGGGTAGTCTCTGCACCAGGTATCCCCCACACAGACAGTGGCATCCCATAACCCTAGTGGGGCAGTCTCTGCACCAGGTATCCCCCCACACAGACAGTGGCACCCCATAACCCTAGCGGGGCAGACTCTGCACCAGGTATTCCCCCATGCGGACAGCTTCATCCCATAATCCTGACGGGCAGTCTCTGCACCAGGTATTCCCCCATACGGGCAGCTTCATCCCATAATCCTGACGGGCAGTCTCTGCACCAGGTATTCCCCCATACGGACAGCTTCATCCCATAATCCTGACGGGCAGACTCTGCACCAGGTATTCCCCCATACAGACAGCTTCATCTCATAACCCTAGTGGGGCAGTCTCTGCACCAGGTATTCCCCCATACAGACAGCTTCATCTCATAACCCTAGTGGGGTAGTCTCTGCACCAGGTATCCCCCCACGCAGACAGTGGCATCCCATAACCCTAGTGGGGCAGTCTCTGCACCAGGTATTCCCCCATACAGAGAGAATCATCCCATGACCCTAGTGGGGCAGTCTCTGCACCAGGTATTCCCCCATACTGAGAGAATCATCCCATAACCCTAGTGGGGCAGTCTCTGCACCAGGTATTCCCCCATACAGACAATGGCATCCCATAACCCTAGTGGGGCAGTCTCTGCACCAGGTATTCCCTCATACAGACAGCTTCATCCCATAACCCTAGAGGGGCAGACTCTGCACCAGGTATTCCCCCATACAGACAGCTTCATCTCATAACCCTAGTGGGGCAGTCTCTGCACCAGGTATTCCCCTATACAGACAGCTTCATCCCATAATCCTGACGGGCAGTCTCTGCACCAGGTATCCCCCCCACACAGACAGTGGCATCCCATAACCCTAGCGGGGCAGACTCTGCACCAGGTATTCCCCCATACGGACAGCTTCATCCCATAATCCTGACGGGCAGTCTCTGCACCAGGTATTCCCCCATACGGACAGCTTCATCCCATAATCCTGAAGGGCAGACTCTGCACCAGGTATTCCCCCACACAGACAGTGGCATCCCATAACCCTAGCGGGGCAGACTCTGCACCAGGGTTTCCCCCATACGGACAGCTTCATCCCATAATCCTGACGGGCAGTCTCTGCACCAGGTATCCCCCCCACACAGACAGTGGCATCCCATAACCCTAGCGGGGCAGACTCTGCACCAGGTATTCCCCCATACGGACAGCTTCATCCCATAATCCTGACGGGCAGTCTCTGCACCAGGTAACACCCCCCAACAGACAGTGGCATCCCATAACCCTAGCGGGGCAGACTCTGCACCAGGTATTCCCCCATACGGACAGCTTCATCCCATAATCCTGACGGGCAGACTCTGCACCAGGTATTCCCCCACACAGACAGTGGCATCCCATAACCCTAGCGGGGCAGACTCTGCACCAGGTATTCCCCCATACGGACAGCTTCATCCCATAATCCTGACGGGCAGTCTCTGCACCAGGTATCGCCCCCACACAGACAGTGGCATCCCATAACCCTAGCGGGGCAGACTCTGCACCAGGTATTCCCCCATACGGACAGCTTCATCCCATAATCCTGACGGGCAGTCTCTGCACCAGGTATCCCCCCCACACAGACAGTGGCATCCCATAACCCTAGCGGGGCAGACTCTGCACCAGGTATTCCCCCATAAGGACAGCTTCATCCCATAATCCTGACGGGCAATCTCTGCACCAGGTATCCCCCCACACAGACAGTGGCATCCCATAACCCTAGCGGGGCAGACTCTGCACCAGGTATTCCCCCATACAGACAGCTTCATCTCATAACCCTAGTGGGGCAGTCTCTGCACCAGGTATTCCCCCATACAGACAGCTTCATCTCATAACCCT
The DNA here is from genome assembly GCF_040938575.1 of Ambystoma mexicanum. Taxonomy (NCBI): domain Eukaryota; kingdom Metazoa; phylum Chordata; class Amphibia; order Caudata; family Ambystomatidae; genus Ambystoma; species Ambystoma mexicanum. The sequence goes on from NC_090931.1 coordinate 38,551,145, forward strand.
AGTGGGGCAGTCTCTGCACCAGGTATCCCCACACACAGACAGTGGCATCCCATAACCCTAGTGGGGCAGTCTCTGCACCAGGTATCCCCCCACACAGACAGTGGCATCCCATAACCCTAGCGGGGCAGACTCTGCACCAGGTATTCCCCCATACGGACAGCTTCATCCCATAATCCTGACGGGCAGTCTCTGCACCAGGTATTCCCCCATACGGGCAGCTTCATCCCATAATCCTGACGGGCAGTCTCTGCACCAGGTATTCCCCCATACGGACAGCTTCATCCCATAATCCTGACGGGCAGACTCTGCACCAGGTATTCCCCCATACGGACAGCTTCATCCCATAATCCTGACGGGCAGACTCTGCACCAGGTATTCCCCCACACAGACAGTGGCATCCCATAACCCTAGCGGGGCAGACTCTGCACCAGGTATTCCCCCATACGGACAGCTTCATCCCATAATCCTGACGGGCAGTCTCTGCACCAGGTATCCCCCCCACACAGACAGTGGCATCCCATAACCCTAGCGGGGCAGACTCTGCACCAGGTATTCCCCCATACGGACAGCTTCATCCCATAATCCTGACGGGCAGTCTCTGCACCAGGTATCTCCCCCACACAGACAGTGGCATCCCATAACCCTAGCGGGGCAGACTCTGCACCAGGTATTCCCCCATAGGGACAGCTTCATCCCATAATCCTGACGGGCAGTCTCTGCACCAGGTATCCCCCCACACAGACAGTGGCATCCCATAACCCTAGCGGGGCAGACTCTGTGTCAGGTATTCCCCCATACGGACAGCTTCATCCCATAATCCTTACGGGCAGTCTCTGCACCAGGTATTCCCCCATACGGGCAGCTTCATCCCATAATCCTGACGGGCAGTCTCTGCACCAGGTATTCCCCCATACGGACAGCTTCATCCCATAATCATGACGGGCAGACTCTGCACCAGGTATTCCCCCATACGGACAGCTTCATCCCATAATCCTGACGGGCAGACTCTGCACCAGGTATTCCCCCAAACAGACAGCTTCATCTCATAACCCTAGTGGGGCAGTCTCTGCACCAGGTATTCCCCCATACAGACAGCTTCATCTCATAACCCTATTGGGGTAGTCTCTGCACCAGGTAGCCCCCCACGCAGACAGTGGCATCCCATAACCCTAGTGGGGCAGTCTCTGCACCAGGTATTCCCCCATACAGAGAGAATCATCCCATAACCCTAGTGGGGCAGTCTCTGCACCAGGTATTCCCCCATACAGAGAGAATCATCCCATAACCCTAGTGGGGCAGTCTCTGCACCAGGTATTCCCCCATACAGACAGTGGCATCCCATAACCCTAGTGGGGCAGTCTCTGCACCAGGTATCCCCCCACACAGACAGCTTCATCTCATAACCCTAGGGGGGCAGTCTCTGTACCAGGTATCCCCCCCACACAGACAGTGGCATCCCATAACCCTAGCGGGGCAGACTCTGCACCAGGTATTCCCCCATACAGACAGCTTCATCTCATAACCCTAGTGGGGCAGTCTCTGCACCAGGTATTCCCCCATACAGAGAGAATCATCCCATAACCCTAGTGGGGCAGTCTCTGCACCAGGTATTCCCCCATACAGAGAGAATCATCCCATAACCCTAGTGTGGCAGTCTCTGCACCAGGTATTCCCCCATACAGACAGTGGCATCCCATAACCCTAGTGGGGCAGTCTCTGCACCAGGTATTCTCCCATACGGACAGCTTCATCCCATAATCCTGACGGGCAGTCTCTGCACCAGGTATTCCCCTATACGGACAGCTTCATCGCATAATCCTGACGGGCAGTCTCTGCACCAGGTATTCCCCCATACGGACAGCTTCATCCCATAATCCTGACGGGCAGACTCTGCACCAGGTATTCCCCCATACAGACAGCTTCATCTCATAACCCTAGTGGGGCAGTCTCTGCACCAGGTATTCCCCCATACAGACAGCTTTATCTCATAACCCTAGTGGGGCAGTCTCTGCACCAGGTATTCCCCCATACAGACAGCTTCATCTCATAACCCTAGCGGGGCAGACTCTGCACCAGGTATTCCCGCATACGGACAGCTTCATCCCATAATCCTGACGGGCAGTCTCTGCACCGGGTATTCCCCCATACGGACAGCTTCATCCCATAATCCTGGCGGGCAGTCTCTGCACCAGGTATTCCCCCATAGGGACAGCTTCATCCCATAATCCTGACGGGCAGACTCTGCACCAGGTATTCCCCCATACAGACAGCTTCATCCCATAATCCTGACGGGCAGACTCTGCACCAGGTATTCCCCCATACAGACAGCTTCATCTCATAACCCTAGTGGGGCAGTCTCTGCACCAGGTATTCCCCCATACAGACAGCTTCATCTCATAACCCTAGTGGGGCAGTCTCTGCACCAGGTATCCCCCCACACACAGTGGCATCCCATAACCCTAGCGGGGCAGACTCTGCACCAGGTATTCCCCCATACGGACAGCTTCATCCCATAATCCTGACGGGCAGTCTCTGCACCAGGTATTCCCCCATATGGGCAGCTTCATCCCATAATCCTGACGGGCAGTCTCTGCACCAGGTATTCCCCCATACGGACAGCTTCATTCCATAATCCTGACGGGCAGACTCTGCACCAGGTATTCCCCCATACGGACAGCTTCATCCCATAATCCTGACGGGCAGACTCTGCACCAGGTATTCCCCCATACGGACAGCTTCATCCCATAATCCTGGCGGGCAGTCTCTGCACCAGGTATTCCCCCATACGGACAGCTTCATCCCATAATCCTGACGGGCAGACTCTGCACCAGGTATTCTCCCATACGGACAGCTTCATCCCATAATCCTGACGGGCAGTCTCTGCACCAGGTATTCCCCCATACGGACAGCTTCATCGCATAATCCTGACGGGCAGTCTCTGCACCAGGTATTCCCCCATACGGACAGCTTCATCCCATAATCCTGACGGGCAGACTCTGCACCAGGTATTCCCCCATACAGACAGCTTCATCTCATAACCCTAGTGGGGCAGTCTCTGCACCAGGTATTCCCCCATACAGACAGCTTCATCTCATAACCCTAGTGGGGCAGTCTCTGCACCAGGTATTCCCCCATACAGACAGCTTCATCTCATAACCCTAGTGGGGCAGTCTCTGCACCAGGTATCCCCCCACACAGACAGTGGCATCCCATAACCCTAGCGGGGCAGACTCTGCACCAGGTATTCCCCCATACGGACAGCTTCATCCCATAATCCTGACGGGCAGTCTCTGCACCGGGTATTCCCCCATACGGACAGCTTCATCCCATAATCCTGGCGGGCAGTCTCTGCACCAGGTATTCCCCCATAGGGACAGCTTCATCCCATAATCCTGACGGGCAGACTCTGCACCAGGTATTCCCCCATACAGACAGCTTCATCCCATAATCCTGACGGGCAGACTCTGCACCAGGTATTCCCCCATACAGACAGCTTCATCTCATAACCCTAGTGGGGCAGTCTCTGCACCAGGTATTCCCCCATACAGACAGCTTCATCTCATAAACCTAGTGGGGCAGTCTCTGCACCAGGTATCCCCCCACACACAGTGGCATCCCATAACCCTAGCGGGGCAGACTCTGCACCAGGTATTCCCCCATACGGACAGCTTCATCCCATAATCCTGACGGGCAGTCTCTGCACCAGGTATTCCCCCATACGGGCAGCTTCATCCCATAATCCTGACGGGCAGTCTCTGCACCAGGTATTCCCCCATACGGACAGCTTCATTCTATAATCCTGACGGGCAGACTCTGCACCAGGTATTCCCCCATAAGGACAGCTTCATCCCATAATCCTGACGGGCAGTCTCTGCACCAGGTATTCCCCCATACAGACAGCTTCATCTCATAACCCTAGTGGGGCAGTCTCTGCACCAGGTATTCCCCCATACAGACAGCTTCATCTCATAACCCTAGTGGGGTAGTCTCTGCACCAGGTATCCCCCACACAGACAGTGGCACCCCATAACCCTAGTGGGGCAGTCTCTGCACCAGGTATCCCCCCACACAGACAGTGGCACCCCATAACCCTAGCGGGGCAGACTCTGCACCAGGTATTCCCCCATGCGGACAGCTTCATCCCATAATCCTGACGGGCAGTCTCTGCACCAGGTATTCCCCCATACGGGCAGCTTCATCCCATAATCCTGACGGGCAGTCTCTGCACCAGGTATTCCCCCATACGGACAGCTTCATCCCATAATCCTGACGGGCAGACTCTGCACCAGGTATTCCCCCATACAGACAGCTTCATCTCATAACCCTAGTGGGGCAGTCTCTGCACCAGGTATTCCCCCATACAGACAGCTTCATCTCATAACCCTAGTGGGGTAGTCTCTGCACCAGGTATCCCCCCACGCAGACAGTGGCATCCCATAACCCTAGTGGGGCAGTCTCTGCACCAGGTATTCCCCCATACAGAGAGAATCATCCCATGACCCTAGTGGGGCAGTCTCTGCACCAGGTATTCCCCCATACTGAGAGAATCATCCCATAACCCTAGTGGGGCAGTCTCTGCACCAGGTATTCCCCCATACAGACAATGGCATCCCATAACCCTAGTGGGGCAGTCTCTGCACCAGGTATTCCCTCATACAGACAGCTTCATCCCATAACCCTAGAGGGGCAGACTCTGCACCAGGTATTCCCCCATACAGACAGCTTCATCTCATAACCCTAGTGGGGCAGTCTCTGCACCAGGTATTCCCCTATACAGACAGCTTCATCCCATAATCCTGACGGGCAGTCTCTGCACCAGGTATCCCCCCCACACAGACAGTGGCATCCCATAACCCTAGCGGGGCAGACTCTGCACCAGGTATTCCCCCATACGGACAGCTTCATCCCATAATCCTGACGGGCAGTCTCTGCACCAGGTATTCCCCCATACGGACAGCTTCATCCCATAATCCTGAAGGGCAGACTCTGCACCAGGTATTCCCCCACACAGACAGTGGCATCCCGTAACCCTAGCGGGGCAGACTCTGCACCAGGTATTCCCCCATACGGACAGCTTCATCCCATAATCCTGACGGGCAGTCTCTGCACCAGGTATCCCCCCCACACAGACAGTGGCATCCCATAACCCTAGCGGGGCAGACTCTGCACCAGGTATTCCCCCATACGGACAGCTTCATCCCATAATCCTGACGGGCAGTCTCTGCACCAGGTAACACCCCCCAACAGACAGTGGCATCCCATAACCCTAGCGGGGCAGACTCTGCACCAGGTATTCCCCCATACGGACAGCTTCATCCCATAATCCTGTCGGGCAGACTCTGCACCAGTTATTCCCCCACACAGACCGTGGCATCCCATAACCCTAGCGGGGCAGACTCTGCACCAGGTATTCCCCCATACGGACAGCTTCATCCCATAATCCTGACGGGCAGTCTCTGCACCAGGTATCGCCCCCACACAGACAGTGGCATCCCATAACCCTAGCGGGGCAGACTCTGCACCAGGTATTCCCCCATACGGACAGCTTCATCCCATAATCCTGACGGGCAGTCTCTGCACCAGGTATCCCCCCACACAGACAGTGGCATCCCATAACCCTAGCGGGGCAGACTCTGCACCAGGTATTCCCCCATACAGACAGCTTCATCTCATAACCCTAGTGGGGCAGTCTCTGCACCAGGTATTCCCCCATACAGACCGTGGCATCCCATAACCCTAGTGGGGCAGTCTCTGCACCAGGTATCCCCCCACACAGACAGTGGCATCCCATAACCCTAGCGGGGCAGACTCTGCACCAGGTATTCCCCCATACGGACAGCTTCATCCCATAATCCTGACGGGCAGTCTCTGCACCAGGTATTCCCCCATACGGACAGCTTCATCCCATAATCCTGACGGGCAGACTCTGCACCAGGTATTCCCCCATACGGACAGCTTCATCCCATAATCCTGACGGGCAGACTCTGCACCAGGTATTCCCCCACACAGACAGTGGCATCCCATAACCCTAGCGGGGCAGACTCTGCACCAGGTATTCCCCCATACGGACAGCTTCATCCCATAATCCTGACGGGCAGTCTCTGCACCAGGTATCTCCCCCACACAGACAGTGGCATCCCATAACCCTAGCGGGGCAGACTCTGCACCAGGTATTCCCCCATACGGACAGCTTCATCCCATAATCCTGACGGGCAGTCTCTGCACCAGGTATCCCCCCACACAGACAGTGGCATCCCATAACCCTAGCGGGGCAGACTCTGTGTCAGGTATTCCCCCATACGGACAGCTTCATCCCATAATCCTTACGGGCAGTCTCTGCACCAGGTATTCCCCCATACGGGCAGCTTCATCCCATAATCCTGACGGGCAGTCTCTGCACCAGGTATTCCCCCATACGGACAGCTTCATCCCATAATCATGACGGGCAGACTCTGCACCAGGTATTCCCCCATACGGACAGCTTCATCCCATAATCCTGACGGGCAGACTCTGCACCAGGTATTCCCCCATACAGACAGCTTCATCTCATAACCCTAGTGGGGCAGTCTCTGCACCAGGTATTCCCCCATACAGACAGCTTCATCTCATAACCCTATTGGGGTAGTCTCTGCACCAGGTATCCCCCCACGCAGACAGTGGCATCCCATAACCCTAGTGGGGCAGTCTCTGCACCAGGTATTCCCCCATACAGAGAGAATCATCCCATAACCCTAGTGGGGCAGTCTCTGCACCAGGTATTCCCCCATACAGACAGTGGCATCCCATAACCCTAGTGGGGCAGTCTCTGCACCAGGTATCCCCCCACACAGACAGCTTCATCTCATAACCCTAGGGGGGCAGTCTCTGTACCAGGTATCCCCCCCACACAGACAGTGGCATCCCATAACCCTGACGGGCAGTCTCTGCACCAGGTATCCCCCCCACACAGACAGTGGCATCCCATAACCCTAGCGGGGCAGACTCTGCACCAGGTATTCCCCCATACGGACAGCTTCATCCCATAATCCTGACGGGCAGACTCTGCACCAGGTATTCCCCCATAAGGACAGCTTCATCCCATAATCCTGACGGGCAGTCTCTGCACCAGGTATCGCCCCCACACAGACAGTGGCATCCCATAACCCTAGCGGGGCAGACTCTGCACCAGGTATTCCCCCATACGGACAGCTTCATCCCATAATCCTGACGGGCAGTCTCTGCACCAGGTATCCCCCCACACAGACAGTGGCATCCCATAACCCTAGCGGGGCAGACTCTGCACCAGGTATTCCCCCATACAGACAGCTTCATCTCATAACCCTAGTGGGGCAGTCTCTGCACCAGGTATTCCCCCATACAGACAGCTTCATCTCATAACCCTAGTGGGGCAGTCTCTGCACCAGGTATCCCCCCACACAAACCGTGGCATCCCATAACCCTAGTGGGGCAGTCTCTGCACCAGGTATCCCCCCACACAGACAATGGCATCCCATAACCCTAGCGGGGCAGACTCTGCACCAGGTATTCCCCCATACGGACAGCTTCATCCCATAATCCTGACGGGCAGTCTCTGCACCAGGTATTCCCCCATACGGGCAGCTTCATCCCATAATCCTGACGGGCAGTCTCTGCACCAGGTATTCCCCCTTACGGACAGCTTCATCCCATAATCCTGACGGGCAGACTCTGCACCAGGTATTCCCCCATACGGACAGCTTCATCCCATAATCCTGACGGGCAGACTCTGCACCAGGTATTCCCCCACACAGACAGTGGCATCCCATAACCCTAGCGGGGCAGACTCTGCACCAGGTATTCCCCCATACGGACAGCTTCATCCCATAATCCTGACGGGCAGTCTCTGCACCAGGTATCTCCCCCACACAGACAGTGGCATCCCATAACCCTAGCGGGGCAGACTCTGCACCAGGTATTCCCCCATACGGACAGCTTCATCCCATAATCCTGACGGGCAGTCTCTGCACCAGGTATCCCCCCACACAGACAGTGGCATCCCATAACCCTAGCGGGGCAGACTCTGTGTCAGGTATTCCCCCATACGGACAGCTTCATCCCATAATCCTTACGGGCAGTCTCTGCACCAGGTATTCCCCCATACGGGCAGCTTCATCCCATAATCCTGACGGGCAGTCTCTGCACCAGGTATTCCCCCATACGGACAGCTTCATCCCATAATCATGACGGGCAGACTCTGCACCAGGTATTCCCCCATACGGACAGCTTCATCCCATAATCCTGACGGGCAGACTCTGCACCAGGTATTCCCCCATACAGACAGCTTCATCTCATAACCCTAGTGGGGCAGTCTCTGCACCAGGTATTCCCCCATACAGACAGCTTCATCTCATAACCCTATTGGGGTAGTCTCTGCACCAGGTATCCCCCCACGCAGACAGTGGCATCCCATAACCCTAGTGGGGCAGTCTCTGCACCAGGTATTCCCCCATACAGAGAGAATCATCCCATAACCCTAGTGGGGCAGTCTCTGCACCAGGTATTCCCCCATACAGACAGTGGCATCCCATAACCCTAGTGGGGCAGTCTCTGCACCAGGTATCCCCCCACACAGACAGCTTCATCTCATAACCCTAGGGGGGCAGTCTCTGTACCAGGTATCCCCCCCACACAGACAGTGGCATCCCATAACCCTGACGGGCAGTCTCTGCACCAGGTATCCCCCCCACACAGACAGTGGCATCCCATAACCCTAGCGGGGCAGACTCTGCACCAGGTATTCCCCCATACGGACAGCTTCATCCCATAATCCTGACGGGCAGACTCTGCACCAGGTATTCCCCCATAAGGACAGCTTCATCCCATAATCCTGATGGGCAGACTCTGCACCAGGTGTTCCCCCATAAGGACAGCTTCATCCCATAATCCTGATGGGCAGACTCTGCACCAGGTGTTCCTCCATACAGACAGCTTCATCTCATAACCCTAGTGGGGTAGTCTCTGCACTAGGTATCCCCCCCACACAGACAGTGGCATCCCATAACCCTAGTGGGGCAGTCTCTGCACCAGGTATTCCCCCATACAGAGAGAATCATCCCATAACCCTAGTGGGGCAGTCTCTGCACCAGGTATTCCCCCATACAGAGAGTGGCATCCCATAACCCTAGTGGGGCAGTCTCTGCACCAGGTATTCCCCCATACAGACAGCTTCATCTCATAACCCTAGTGGGGCAGTCTCTGCACCAGGTATCCCCCCACACAGACAGCTTCATCTCATAACCCTAGTAGGGCAGTCTCTGCACCAGGTATCCCCCCCACACAGACCATGGCATCCCCTAACCCTAGCGGGGCAGACTCTGCACCAGGTATTCCCCCATACAGACAGCTTCATCTCATAACACTAGTGGGGCAGTCTCTGCACCAGGTATTCCCCTACACAGACAGCTTCATCCCATAATCCTGACGGGCAGTCTCTGCACCAGGTATCCCCCCCACACAGACAGTGGCATCCCATAACCCTAGCGGGGCAGACTCTGCACCAGGTATTCCCCCATACGGACAGCTTCATCCCATAATCCTGACGGGCAGTCTCTGCACCAGGTATCCCCCCACACAGACAGTGGCATCCCATAACCCTAGCGGGGCAGACTCTGCACCAGGTATTCCCCCATACGGACAGCTTCATCCCATAATCCTGACGGGCAGTCTCTGCACCAGGTATTCCCCCATACGGGCAGCTTCATCCCATAATCCTGACGGGCAGTCTCTGCACCAGGTATTCCCCATACAGACAGCTTCATCCCATAATCCTGACGGGCAGACTGCACCAGGTATTCCCCCATACAGACAGCTTCATCTCATAACCCTAGTGGGGCAGTCTCTGCACCAGGTATTCCCCCATACAGACAGCTTCATCTCATACCCCTAGTGGGGCAGTCTCTGCACCAGGTATCCCCCCACACAGACAGTGGCATCCCATAACCCTAGCGGGGCAGACTCTGCACCAGGTATTCCCCCATACGGGCAGCTTCATCCCATAATCCTGACGGGCAGTCTCTGCACCAGGTATTCCCCCATACAGACAGCTTCATCTCATAACCCTACTGGGGCAGTCTCTGCACCAGGTATTCCCCCATACAGACAGCTTCATCTCATACCCCTAGTGGGGCAGTCTCTGCACCAGGTATCCCCCCCACACAGACAGTGGCATCCCATAACCCTAGCGGGGCAGACTCTGCACCAGGTATTCCCCCATACGGACAGCTTCATCCCATAATCCTGACGGGCAGTCTCTGCACCAGGTATTCCCCCATACGGACAGCTTCATCCCATAATCCTGACGGGCAGTCTCTGCACCAGGTATTCCCCCATACGGACAGCTTCATCCCATAATCCTGACGGGCAGACTCTGCACCAGGTATTCCCCCATACGGACATCTTCATCCCATAATCCTGACGGGCAGACTCTGCACCAGGTATTCCCCCCTACAGAAAGCTTCATCTCATAACCCTAGTGGGGCAGTCTCTGCACCAGGTATTCCCCCATACAGACAGCTTCATCTCATAACCCTAGTGGGGTAGTCTCTGCACCAGGTATCCCCCCACACAGACAGTGGCACCCCATAACCCTAGCGGGGCAGACTCTGCACCAGGTATTCCCCCATGCGGACAGCTTCATCCCATAATCCTGACGGGCAGTCTCTGCACCAGGTATTCCCCCATACGGGCAGCTTCATCCCATACTCCTGACGGGCAGTCTCTGCACCAGGTATTCCCCCATACGGACAGCTTCATCCCATAATCCTGACGGGCAGACTCTGCACCAGGTATTCCCCCATACAGACAGCTTCATCTCATAACCCTAGTGGGGCAGTCTCTGCACCAGGTATTCCCCCATACAGACAGCTTCATCTCATAACCCTAGTGGGGTAGTCTCTGCACCAGGTATCCCCCCACGCAGACAGTGGCATCCCATAACCCTAGTGGGGCAGTCTCTGCACCAGGTATTCCCCCATACAGAGAGAATATTCCCATGACCCTAGTGGGGCAGTCTCTGCACCAGGTATTCCCCCATACTGAGAGAATCATCCCATAACCCTAGTGGGGCAGTCTCTGCACCAGGTATTCCCCCATACAGACAATGGCATCCCATAACCCTAGTGGGGCAGTCTCTGCACCAGGTATTCCCTCATACAGACAGCTTCATCCCATAACCCTAGAGGGGCAGACTCTGCACCAGGTATTCCCCCATACAGACAGCTTCATCTCATAACCCTAGTGGGGCAGTCTCTGCACCAGGTATTCCCCTATACAGACAGCTTCATCCCATAATCCTGACGGGCAGTCTCTGCACCAGGTATCCCCCCCACACAGACAGTGGCATCCCATAACTCTAGCGGGGCAGACTCTGCACCAGGTATTCCCCCATACGGACAGCTTCATCCCATAATCCTGACGGGCAGTCTCTGCACCAAGTATTCCCCCATACGGACAGCTTCATCCCATAATCCTGAAGGGCAGACTCTGCACCAGGTATTCCCCCACACAGACAGTGGCATCCCATAACCCTAGCGGGGCAGACTCTGCACCAGGTATTCCCCCATACGGACAGCTTCATCCCATAATCCTGACGGGCAGTCTCTGCACCAGGTATCCCCCCCACACAGACAGTGGCATCCCATAACCCTAGCGGGGCAGACTCTGCACCAGGTATTCCCCCATACGGACAGCTTCATCCCATAATCCTGACGGGCAGTCTCTGCACCAGGTAACCCCCCCAACAGACAGTGGCATCCCATAACCCTAGCGGGGCAGACTCTGCACCAGGTATTCTCCCATACGGACAGCTTCATCCCATAATCCTGACGGGCAGACTCTGCACCAGGTATTCCCCCACACAGACAGTGGCATCCCATAACCCTAGCGGGGCAGACTCTGCACCAGGTATTCCCCCATACGGACAGCTTCATCCCATAATCCTGACGGGCAGTCTCTGCACCAGGTATCGCCCCCACACAGACAGTGGCATCCCATAACCCTAGCGGGGCAGACTCTGCACCAGGTATTCCCCCATACGGACAGCTTCATCCCATAATCCTGACGGGCAGTCTCTGCACCAGGTATCCCCCCCACACAGACAGTGGCATCCCATAACCCTAGCGGGGCAGACTCTGCACCAGGTATTCCCCCATAAGGACAGCTTCATCCCATAATCCTGACGGGCAGTCTCTGCACCAGGTATCCCCCCACACAGACAGTGGCATCCCATAACCCTAGCGGGGCAGACTCTGCACCAGGTATTCCCCCATACAGACAGCTTCATCTCATAACCCTAGTGGGGCAGTCTCTGCACCAGGTATTCCCCCATACAGACAGCTTCATCTCATAACCCTAGTGGGGCAGTCTCTGCACCAGGTATCCCCCCACACAGACAGTGGCATCCCATAACCCTAGTGGGGCAGTCTCTGCACCAGGTATCCCCCCACACAGACAGTGGCATCCCATAACCCTAGCGGGGCAGACTCTGCACCAGGTATTCCCCCATACGGACAGCTTCATCCCATAATCCTGACGGGCAGTCTCTGCACCAGGTATTCCCCCATACGGGCAGCTTCATCCCATAATCCTGACGGGCAGTCTCTGCACCAGGTATTCCCCCATACGGACAGCTTCATCCCATAATCCTGACGGGCAGACTCTGCACCAGGTATTCCCCCATACGGACAGCTTCATCCCATAATCCTGACGGGCAGACTCTGCACCAGGTATTCCCCCACACAGACAGTGGCATCCCATAACCCTAGCGGGGCAGACTCTGCACCAGGTATTCCCCCATACGGACAGCTTCATCCCATAATCCTGACGGGCAGTCTCTGCACCAGGTATCCCCCCCACACAGACAGTGGCATCCCATAACCCTAGCGGGGCAGACTCTGCACCAGGTATTCCCCCATACGGACAGCTTCATCCCATAATCCTGACGGGCAGTCTCTGCACCAGGTATCTCCCCCACACAGACAGTGGCATCCCATAACCCTAGCGGGGCAGACTCTGCACCAGGTATTCCCCCATACGGACAGCTTCATCCCATAATCCTGACGGGCAGTCTCTGCACCAGGTATCCCCCCACACAGACAGTGGCATCCCATAACCCTAGCGGGGCAGACTCTGCACCAGGTATTCCCCCATACAGACAGCTTCATCTCATAACCCTAGTGGGGCAGTCTCTGCACCAGGTATTCCCCCATAGAGACAGCTTCATTTCATAACCCTATTGGGGCAGTCTCTGCACCAGGTATCCCCCCACACAGACAGTGGCATCCCATAACCCTAGCGGGGCAGACTCTGCACCAGGTATTCCCCCATACGGACAGCTTCATCCCATAATCCTTACGGGCAGTCTCTGCACCAGGTATTCCCCCATACGGGCAGCTTCATCCCATAATCCTGACGGGCAGTCTCTGCACCAGGTATTCCCCCATACGGACAGCTTCATCCCATAATCCTGACGGGCAGACTCTGCACCAGGTATTACCCCATACGGACAGCTTCATCCCATAATCCTGACGGGCAGACTCTGCACCAGGTATTCCCCCATACAGACAGCTTCATCTCATAACCCTAGTGGGGCAGTCTCTGCACCAGGTATTCCCCCATACAGACAGCTTCATCTCATAACCCTATTGGGGTAGTCTCTGCACCAGGTATCCCCCCACCCAGACAGTGGCATCCCATAACCCTAGTGGGGCAGTCTCTGCACCAGGTATTCCCCCATACAGAGAGAATCATCCCATAACCCTAGTGGGGCAGTCTCTGCACCAGGTATTCCCCCATACAGAGAGAATCATCCCATAACCCTAGTGGGGCAGTCTCTGCACCAGGTATTCCCCCATACAGACAGTGGCATCCCATAACCCTAGTGGGGCAGTCTCTGCACCAGGTATCCCCCCACACAGACAGCTTCATCTCATAACCCTAGGGGGGCAGTCTCTGCACCAGGTATCCCCCCCACACAGACAGTGGCATCCCATAACCCTAGCGGGGCAGACTCTGCACCAGGTATTCCCCCATACAGACAGCTTCATCCCATAATCCTGACGGGCAGTCTCTGCACCAGGTATCCCCCCCACACAGACAGTGGCATCCCATAACCCCAGCGGGGCAGACTCTGCACCAGGTATTCCCCCATACGGACAGCTTCATCCCATAATCCTGACGGGCAGACTCTGCACCAGGTATTCCCCCATAAGGACAGCTTCATCCCATAATCCTGATGGGCAGACTCTGCACCAGGTGTTCCCCCATACAGACAGCTTCATCTCATAACCCTAGTGGGGCAGTCTCTGCACCAGGTATTCCCCCATACAGACAGCTTCATCTCATAACCCTAGTGGGGTAGTCTCTGCACTAGGTATCCCCCCCACACAGACAGTGGCATCCCATAACCCTAGTGGGGCAGTCTCTGCACCAGGTATTCCCCCATACAGAGAGAATCATCCCATAACCCTAGTGGGGCAGTCTCTGCACCAGGTATTCCCCCATACAGAGAGAATCATCCCATAACCCTAGTGGGGCAGTCTCTGCACCAGGTATTCCCCCACACAGACAGTGGCATCCCATAACCCTAGCGGGGCAGACTCTGCACCAGGTATTCCCCCATACGGACAGCTTCATCCCATAATCCTGACGGGCAGTCTCTGCACCAGGTATCCCCCCCACACAGACAGTGACATCCCATAACCCTAGCGGGGCAGACTCTGCACCAGGTATTCCCCCATACGGACAGCTTCATCCGATAATCCTGACGGGCAGTCTCTGCACCAGGTATTCCCCCATACGGACAGCTTCATCCCATAATCCTGACGGGCAGTCTCTGCACCAGGTATTCCCCCATACGGACAGCTTCATCCCATAATCCTGACGGGCAGACTCTGCACCAGGTATTCCCCCATAGGGACATCTTCATCCCATAATCCTGACGGGCAGACTCTGCACCAGGTATTCCCCCCTACAGACAGCTTCATCTCATAACCCTAGTGGGGCAGTCTCTGCACCAGGTATTCCCCCATACAGACAGCTTCATCTCATAACCCTAGTGGGGTAGTCTCTGCACCAGGTATCCCCCCACACAGACAGTGGCACCCCATAACCCTAGCGGGGCAGACTCTGCACCAGGTATTCCCCCATGCGGACAGCTTCATCCCATAATCCTGACGGGCAGTCTCTGCACCAGGTATTCCCCCATACGGGCAGCTTCATCCCATAATCCTGACGGGCAGTCTCTGCACCAGGTATTCCCCCATACGGACAGCTTCATCCCATAATCCTGACGGGCAGACTCTGCACCAGGTATTCCCCCATACAGACAGCTTCATTTCATAACCCTAGTGGTTCCAGTCTCTGCACCAGGTATTCCCCCATACAGACAGCTTCATCTCATAACCCTAGTGGGGTAGTCTCTGCACCAGGTATCCCCCCACGCAGACAGTGGCATCCCATAACCCTAGTGGGGCAGTCTCTGCACCAGGTATTCCCCCATACAGAGAGAATATTCCCATGACCCTAGTGGGGCAGTCTCTGCACCAGGTATTCCCCCATACTGAGAGAATCATCCCATAACCCTAGTGGGGCAGTCTCTGCACCAGGTATTCCCCCATACAGACAATGGCATCCCATAACCCTAGTGGGGCAGTCTCTGCACCAGGTATTCCCTCATACAGACAGCTTCATCCCATAACCCTAGAGGGGCAGACTCTGCACCAGGTATTCCCCCATACAGACAGCTTCATCTCATAACCCTAGTGGGGCAGTCTCTGCACCAGGTATTCCCCTATACAGACAGCTTCATCCCATAATCCTGACGGGCAGTCTCTGCACCAGGTATCCCCCCCACACAGACAGTGGCATCCCATAACCCTAGCGGGGCAGACTCTGCACCAGGTATTCCCCCATACGGACAGCTTCATCCCATAATCCTGACGGGCAGTCTCTGCACCAGGTATTCCCCCATACGGACAGCTTCATCCCATAATCCTGAAGGGCAGACTCTGCACCAGGTATTCCCCCACACAGACAGTGGCATCCCTTAACCCTAGCGGGGCAGACTCTGCACCAGGTATTCCCCCATACGGACAGCTTCATCCCATAATCCTGACGGGCAGTCTCTGCACCAGGTATCCCCCCCACACAGACAGTGGCATCCCATAACCCTAGCGGGGCAGACTCTGCACCAGGTATTCCCCCATACCGACAGCTTCATCCCATAATCCTGACGGGCAGTCTCTGCACCAGGTAACCCCCCCCAACAGACAGTGGCATCCCATAACCCTAGCGGGGCAGACTCTGCACCAGGTATTCCCCCATACGGACAGCTTCATCCCATAATCCTGACGGGCAGACTCTGCACCAGGTATTCCCCCACACAGACAGTGGCATCCCATAACCCTAGCGGGGCAGACTCTGCACCAGGTATTCCCCCATACGGACAGCTTCATCCCATAATCCTGACGGGCAGTCTCTGCACCAGGTATCGCCCCCACACAGACAGTGGCATCCCATAACCCTAGCGGGGCAGACTCTGCACCAGGTATTCCCCCATACGGACAGCTTCATCCCATAATCCTGACGGGCAGTCTCTGCACCAGGTATCCCCCCCACACAGACAGTGGCATCCCATAACCCTAGCGGGGCAGACTCTGCACCAGGTATTCCCCCATAAGGACAGCTTCATCCCATAATCCTGACGGGCAGTCTCTGCACCAGGTATCCCCCCACACAGACAGTGGCATCCCATAACCCTAGCGGGGCAGACTCTGCACCAGGTATTCCCCCATACAGACAGCTTCATCTCATAACCCTAGTGGGGCAGTCTCTGCACCAGGTATTCCCCCATACAGACAGCTTCATCTCATAACCCTAGTGGGGCAGTCTCTGCACCAGGTATCCCCCCACACAGACAGTGGCATCCCATAACCCTAGTGGGGCAGTCTCTGCACCAGGTATCCCCCCACACAGACAGTGGCATCCCATAACCCTAGCGGGGCAGACTCTGCACCAGGTATTCCCCCATACGGACAGCTTCATCCCATAATCCTGACGGGCAGTCTCTGCACCAGGTATTCCCCCATACGGGCAGCTTCATCCCATAATCCTGACGGGCAGTCTCTGCACCAGGTATTCCCCCATACGGACAGCTTCATCCCATAATCCTGACGGGCAGACTCTGCACCAGGTATTCCCCCATACGGACAGCTTCATCCCATAATCCTGACGGGCAGACTCTGCACCAGGTATTCCCCCACACAGACAGTGGCATCCCATAACCCTAGCGGGGCAGACTCTGCACCAGGTATTCCCCCATACGGACAGCTTCATCCCATAATCCTGACGGGCAGTCTCTGCACCAGGTATCCCCCCCACACAGACAGTGGCATCCCATAAACCTAGCGGGGCAGACTCTGCACCAGGTATTCCCCCATACGGACAGCTTCATCCCATAATCCTGACGGGCAGTCTCTGCACCAGGTATCTCCCCCACACAGACAGTGGCATCCCATAACCCTAACAGGGCAGACTCTGCACCAGGTATTCCCCCATACGGACAGCTTCATCCCATAATCCTGACGGGCAGTCTCTGCACCAGGTATCCCCCCACACAGACAGTGGCATCCCATAACCCTAGCGGGGCAGACTCTGCACCAGGTATTCCCCCATACAGACAGCTTCATCTCATAACCCTAGTGGGGCAGTCTCTGCACCAGGTATTCCCCCATAGAGACAGCTTCATTTCATAACCCTATTGGGGCAGTCTCTGCACCAGGTATCCCCCCACACAGACAGTGGCATCCCATAACCCTAGCGGGGCAGACTCTGCACCAGGTATTCCCCCATACGGACAGCTTCATCCCATAATCCTTACGGGCAGTCTCTGCACCAGGTATTCCCCCATACGGGCAGCTTCATCCCATAATCCTGACGGGCAGTCTCTGCACCAGGTATTCCCCCATACGGACAGCTTCATCCCATAATCCTGACGGGCCGACTCTGCACCAGGTATTCCCCCATACGGACAGCTTCATCCCATAATCCTGACGGGCAGACTCTGCACCAGGTATTCCCCCATACAGACAGCTTCATCTCATAACCCTAGTGGGGCAGTCTCTGCACCAGGTATCCCCCCACGCAGACAGTGGCATCCCATAACCCTAGTGGGGCAGTCTCTGCACCAGGTATTCCCCCATACAGAGAGAATCATCCCATAACCCTAGTAGGGCAGTCTCTGCACCAGGTATTCCCCCATACAGAGAGAATCATCCCATAACCCTAGTGGGGCAGTCTCTGCACCAGGTATTCCCCCATACAGACAGTGGCATCCCATAACCCTAGTGGGGCAGTCTCTGCACCAGGTATCCCCCCACACAGACAGCTTCATCTCATAACCCTAGGGGGGCAGTCTCTGCACCAGGTATCCCCCCCACACAGACAGTGGCATCCCATAACCCTCGCGGGGCAGACTCTGCACCAGGTATTCCCCCATACAGACAGCTTCATCTCATAACCCTAGTGGGGCAGTCTCTGCACCAGGTATTCCCCCTATACAGACAGCTTCATCCCATAATCCTGACGGGCAGTCTCTGCACCAGGTATCCCCCCCACACAGACAGTGGCATCCCATAACCCTAGCGGGGCAGACTCTGCACCAGGTATTCCCCCATACGGACAGCTTCATCCCATAATCCTGACGGGCAGACTCTGCACCAGGTATTCCCCCATAAGGACAGCTTCATCCCATAATCCTGATGGGCAGACTCTGCACCAGGTATTCCCCCATACAGACAGCTTCATCTCATAACCCTAGTGGGGCAGTCTCTGCACCAGGTATTCCCCCATACAGACAGCTTCATCTCATAACCCTAGTGGGGTAGTCTCTGCACTAGGTATCCCCCCCACACAGACAGTGGCATCCCATAACCCTAGTGGGGCAGTCTCTGCACCAGGTATTCCCCCATACAGAGAGAATCATCCCATAACCCTAGTGGGGCAGTCTCTGCACCAGGTATTCCCCCATACAGAGAGAATCATCCCATAACCCTAGTGGGGAAGTCTCTGCACCAGGTATTCCCCCATACAGAGAGTGGCATCCCATAACCCTAGTGGGGCAGTCTCTGCACCAGGTATTCCCCCATACAGACAGCTTCATCTCATAACCCTAGTGGGGCAGTCTCTGCACCAGGTATCCCCCCACACAGACAGCTTCATCTCATAACCCTAGTAGGGCAGTCTCTGCACCAGGTATCCCCCCCACACAGACCATGGCATCCCCTAACCCTAGCGGGGCAGACTCTGCACCAGGTATTCCCCCATACAGACAGCTTCATCTCATAACCCTAGTGGGGCAGTCTCTGCACCAGGTATCCCCCCACACAGACAGCTTCATCTCATAACCCTAGTAGGGCAGTCTCTGCACCAGGTATCCCCCCCACACAGACAGTGGCATCCCATAACCCTAGCGGGGCAGACTCTGCACCAGGTATTCCCCCATACGGACAGCTTCATCCCATAATCCTGACGGGCAGTCTCTGCACCAGGTATCCCCCCACACAGACAGTGGCATCCCATAACCCTAGCGGGGCAGACTCTGCACCAGGTATTCCCCCATACGGACAGCTTCATCCCATAATCCTGACGGGCAGTCTCTGCACCAGGTATTCCCCCATACGGGCAGCTTCATCCCATAATCCTGACGGGCAGTCTCTGCACCAGGTATTCCCCATACAGACAGCTTCATCCCATAATCCTGACGGGCAGACTGCACCAGGTATTCCCCCATACAGACAGCTTCATCTCATAACCCTAGTGGGGCAGTCTCTGCACCAGGTATTCCCCCATACAGACAGCTTCATCTCATACCCCTAGTGGGGCAGTCTCTGCACCAGGTATCCCCCCACACAGACAGTGGCATCCCATAACCCTAGCGGGGCAGACTCTGCACCAGGTATTCCCCCATACGGGCAGCTTCATCCCATAATCCTGACGGGCAGTCTCTGCACCAGGTATTCCCCCATACAGACAGCTTCATCCCATAATCCTGACGGGCAGACTGCACCAGGTATTCCCCCATACAGACAGCTTCATCTCATAACCCTACTGGGGCAGTCTCTGCACCAGGTATTCCCCCATACAGACAGCTTCATCTCATACCCCTAGTGGGGCAGTCTCTGCACCAGGTATCCCCCCCACACAGACCGTGGCATCCCATAACCCTAGCGGGGCAGACTCTGCACCAGGTATTCCCCCATACGGACAGCTTCATCCCATAATCCTGACGGGCAGTCTCTGCACCAGGTATCCCCCCCACACAGACAGTGGCACCCCATAACCCTAGCGGGGCAGACTCTGCACCAGGTATTCCCCCATACGGACAGCTTCATCCGATAATCCTGACGGGCAGTCTCTGCACCAGGTATTCCCCCATACGGACAGCTTCATCTCATAACCCTAGTGGGGTAGTCTCTGCACCAGGTATCCCCCCACACAGACAGTGGCACCCCATAACCCTAGCGGGGCAGACTCTGCACCAGGTATTCTCCCATGCGGACAGCTTCATCCCATAATCCTGACGGGCAGTCTCTGCACCAGGTATTCCCCCATACGGGCAGCTTCATCCCATAATCCTGACGGGCAGTCTCTGCACCAGGTATTCCCCCATACGGACAGCTTCATCCCATAATCCTGAAGGGCAGACTCTGCACCAGGTATTCCCCCACACAGACAGTGGCATCCCTTAACCCTAGCGGGGCAGACTCTGCACCAGGTATTCCCCCATACGGACAGCTTCATCCCATAATCCTGACGGGCAGTCTCTGCACCAGGTATCCCCCCCACACAGACAGTGGCATCCCATAACCCTAGCGGGGCAGACTCTGCACCAGGTATTCCCCCATACCGACAGCTTCATCCCATAATCCTGACGGGCAGTCTCTGCACCAGGTAACCCCCCCCAACAGACAGTGGCATCCCATAACCCTAGCGGGGCAGACTCTGCACCAGGTATTCCCCCATACGGACAGCTTCATCCCATAATCCTGACGGGCAGACTCTGCACCAGGTATTCCCCCACACAGACAGTGGCATCCCATAACCCTAGCGGGGCAGACTCTGCACCAGGTATTCCCCCATACGGACAGCTTCATCCCATAATCCTGACGGGCAGTCTCTGCACCAGGTATCGCCCCCACACAGACAGTGGCATCCCATAACCCTAGCGGGGCAGACTCTGCACCAGGTATTCCCCCATACGGACAGCTTCATCCCATAATCCTGACGGGCAGTCTCTGCACCAGGTATCCCCCCCACACAGACAGTGGCATCCCATAACCCTAGCGGGGCAGACTCTGCACCAGGTATTCCCCCATAAGGACAGCTTCATCCCATAATCCTGACGGGCAGTCTCTGCACCAGGTATCCCCCCACACAGACAGTGGCATCCCATAACCCTAGCGGGGCAGACTCTGCACCAGGTATTCCCCCATACAGACAGCTTCATCTCATAACCCTAGTGGGGCAGTCTCTGCACCAGGTATTCCCCCATACAGACAGCTTCATCTCATAACCCTAGTGGGGCAGTCTCTGCACCAGGTATCCCCCCACACAGACAGTGGCATCCCATAACCCTAGTGGGGCAGTCTCTGCACCAGGTATCCCCCCACACAGACAGTGGCATCCCATAACCCTAGCGGGGCAGACTCTGCACCAGGTATTCCCCCATACGGACAGCTTCATCCCATAATCCTGACGGGCAGTCTCTGCACCAGGTATTCCCCCATACGGGCAGCTTCATCCCATAATCCTGACGGGCAGTCTCTGCACCAGGTATTCCCCCATACGGACAGCTTCATCCCATAATCCTGACGGGCAGACTCTGCACCAGGTATTCCCCCATACGGACAGCTTCATCCCATAATCCTGACGGGCAGACTCTGCACCAGGTATTCCCCCACACAGACAGTGGCATCCCATAACCCTAGCGGGGCAGACTCTGCACCAGGTATTCCCCCATACGGACAGCTTCATCCCATAATCCTGACGGGCAGTCTCTGCACCAGGTATCCCCCCCACACAGACAGTGGCATCCCATAAACCTAGCGGGGCAGACTCTGCACCAGGTATTCCCCCATACGGACAGCTTCATCCCATAATCCTGACGGGCAGTCTCTGCACCAGGTATCTCCCCCACACAGACAGTGGCATCCCATAACCCTAACAGGGCAGACTCTGCACCAGGTATTCCCCCATACGGACAGCTTCATCCCATAATCCTGACGGGCAGTCTCTGCACCAGGTATCCCCCCACACAGACAGTGGCATCCCATAACCCTAGCGGGGCAGACTCTGCACCAGGTATTCCCCCATACAGACAGCTTCATCTCATAACCCTAGTGGGGCAGTCTCTGCACCAGGTATTCCCCCATAGAGACAGCTTCATTTCATAACCCTATTGGGGCAGTCTCTGCACCAGGTATCCCCCCACACAGACAGTGGCATCCCATAACCCTAGCGGGGCAGACTCTGCACCAGGTATTCCCCCATACGGACAGCTTCATCCCATAATCCTTACGGGCAGTCTCTGCACCAGGTATTCCCCCATACGGGCAGCTTCATCCCATAATCCTGACGGGCAGTCTCTGCACCAGGTATTCCCCCATACGGACAGCTTCATCCCATAATCCTGACGGGCCGACTCTGCACCAGGTATTCCCCCATACGGACAGCTTCATCCCATAATCCTGACGGGCAGACTCTGCACCAGGTATTCCCCCATACAGACAGCTTCATCTCATAACCCTAGTGGGGCAGTCTCTGCACCAGGTATCCCCCCACGCAGACAGTGGCATCCCATAACCCTAGTGGGGCAGTCTCTGCACCAGGTATTCCCCCATACAGAGAGAATCATCCCATAACCCTAGTAGGGCAGTCTCTGCACCAGGTATTCCCCCATACAGAGAGAATCATCCCATAACCCTAGTGGGGCAGTCTCTGCACCAGGTATTCCCCCATACAGACAGTGGCATCCCATAACCCTAGTGGGGCAGTCTCTGCACCAGGTATCCCCCCACACAGACAGCTTCATCTCATAACCCTAGGGGGGCAGTCTCTGCACCAGGTATCCCCCCCACACAGACAGTGGCATCCCATAACCCTCGCGGGGCAGACTCTGCACCAGGTATTCCCCCATACAGACAGCTTCATCTCATAACCCTAGTGGGGCAGTCTCTGCACCAGGTATTCCCCCTATACAGACAGCTTCATCCCATAATCCTGACGGGCAGTCTCTGCACCAGGTATCCCCCCCACACAGACAGTGGCATCCCATAACCCTAGCGGGGCAGACTCTGCACCAGGTATTCCCCCATACGGACAGCTTCATCCCATAATCCTGACGGGCAGACTCTGCACCAGGTATTCCCCCATAAGGACAGCTTCATCCCATAATCCTGATGGGCAGACTCTGCACCAGGTATTCCCCCATACAGACAGCTTCATCTCATAACCCTAGTGGGGCAGTCTCTGCACCAGGTATTCCCCCATACAGACAGCTTCATCTCATAACCCTAGTGGGGTAGTCTCTGCACTAGGTATCCCCCCCACACAGACAGTGGCATCCCATAACCCTAGTGGGGCAGTCTCTGCACCAGGTATTCCCCCATACAGAGAGAATCATCCCATAACCCTAGTGGGGCAGTCTCTGCACCAGGTATTCCCCCATACAGAGAGAATCATCCCATAACCCTAGTGGGGAAGTCTCTGCACCAGGTATTCCCCCATACAGAGAGTGGCATCCCATAACCCTAGTGGGGCAGTCTCTGCACCAGGTATTCCCCCATACAGACAGCTTCATCTCATAACCCTAGTGGGGCAGTCTCTGCACCAGGTATCCCCCCACACAGACAGCTTCATCTCATAACCCTAGTAGGGCAGTCTCTGCACCAGGTATCCCCCCCACACAGACCATGGCATCCCCTAACCCTAGCGGGGCAGACTCTGCACCAGGTATTCCCCCATACAGACAGCTTCATCTCATAACCCTAGTGGGGCAGTCTCTGCACCAGGTATTCCCCTACACAGACAGCTTCATCCCATAATCCTGATGGGCAGTCTCTGCACCAGGTATCCCCCCCACACAGACAGTGGCATCCCATAACCCTAGCGGGGCAGACTCTGCACCAGGTATTCCCCCATACGGACAGCTTCATCCCATAATCCTGACGGGCAGTCTCTGCACCAGGTATCCCCCCACACAGACAGTGGCATCCCATAACCCTAGCGGGGCAGACTCTGCACCAGGTATTCCCCCATACGGACAGCTTCATCCCATAATCCTGACGGGCAGTCTCTGCACCAGGTATTCCCCCATACGGGCAGCTTCATCCCATAATCCTGACGGGCAGTCTCTGCACCAGGTATTCCCCATACAGACAGCTTCATCCCATAATCCTGACGGGCAGACTGCACCAGGTATTCCCCCATACAGACAGCTTCATCTCATAACCCTAGTGGGGCAGTCTCTGCACCAGGTATTCCCCCATACAGACAGCTTCATCTCATACCCCTAGTGGGGCAGTCTCTGCACCAGGTATCCCCCCACACAGACAGTGGCATCCCATAACCCTAGCGGGGCAGACTCTGCACCAGGTATTCCCCCATACGGGCAGCTTCATCCCATAATCCTGACGGGCAGTCTCTGCACCAGGTATTCCCCCATACAGACAGCTTCATCCCATAATCCTGACGGGCAGACTGCACCAGGTATTCCCCCATACAGACAGCTTCATCTCATAACCCTACTGGGGCAGTCTCTGCACCAGGTATTCCCCCATACAGACAGCTTCATCTCATACCCCTAGTGGGGCAGTCTCTGCACCAGGTATCCCCCCCACACAGACCGTGGCATCCCATAACCCTAGCGGGGCAGACTCTGCACCAGGTATTCCCCCATACGGACAGCTTCATCCCATAATCCTGACGGGCAGTCTCTGCACCAGGTATCCCCCCCACACAGACAGTGGCACCCCATAACCCTAGCGGGGCAGACTCTGCACCAGGTATTCCCCCATACGGACAGCTTCATCCGATAATCCTGACGGGCAGTCTCTGCACCAGGTATTCCCCCATACGGACAGCTTCATCTCATAACCCTAGTGGGGTAGTCTCTGCACCAGGTATCCCCCCACACAGACAGTGGCACCCCATAACCCTAGCGGGGCAGACTCTGCACCAGGTATTCTCCCATGCGGACAGCTTCATCCCATAATCCTGACGGGCAGTCTCTGCACCAGGTATTCCCCCATACGGGCAGCTTCATCCCATAATCCTGACGGGCAGTCTCTGCACCAGGTATTCCCCCATACGGACAGCTTCATCCCATAATCCTGACGGGCAGACTCTGCACCAGGTATTCCCCCATACAGACAGCTTCATCTCATAACCCTAGTGGGGCAGTCTCTGCACCAGGTATTCCCCCATACAGACAGCTTCATCTCATAACCCTAGTGGGGTAGTCTCTGCACCAGGTATCCCCCCACGCAGACAGTGGCATCCCATAACCCTAGTGGGGCAGTCTCTGCACCAGGTATTCCCCCATACAGAGAGAATATTCCCATGACCCTAGTGGGGCAGTCTCTGCACCAGGTATTCCCCCATACTGAGAGAATCATCCCATAACCCTAGTGGGGCAGTCTCTGCACCAGGTATTCCCCCATACAGACAATGGCATCCCATAACCCTAGTGGGGCAGTCTCTGCACCAGGTATTCCCTCATACAGACAGCTTCATCCCATAACCCTAGAGGGGCAGACTCTGCACCAGGTATTCCCCCATACAGACAGCTTCATCTCATAACCCTAGTGGGGCAGTCTCTGCACCAGGTATTCCCCTATACAGACAGCTTCATCCCATAATCCTGACGGGCAGTCTCTGCACCAGGTATCCCCCCCACACAGACAGTGGCATCCCATAACCCTAGCGGGGCAGACTCTGCACCAGGTATTCCCCCATACGGACAGCTTCATCCCATAATCCTGACGGGCAGTCTCTGCACCAGGTATTCCCCCATACGGACAGCTTCATCCCATAATCCTGAAGGGCAGACTCTGCACCAGGTATTCCCCCACACAGACAGTGGCATCCCTTAACCCTAGCGGGGCAGACTCTGCACCAGGTATTCCCCCATACGGACAGCTTCATCCCATAATCCTGACGGGCAGTCTCTGCACCAGGTATCCCCCCCACACAGACAGTGGCATCCCATAACCCTAGCGGGGCAGACTCTGCACCAGGTATTCCCCCATACGGACAGCTTCATCCCATAATCCTGACGGCAGTCTCTGCACCAGGTAACCCCCCCCAACAGACAGTGGCATCCCATAACCCTAGCGGGGCAGACTCTGCACCAGGTATTCCCCCATACGGACAGCTTCATCCCATAATCCTGACGGGCAGACTCTGCACCAGGTATTCCCCCACACAGACAGTGGCATCCCATAACCCTAGCGGGGCAGACTCTGCACCAGGTATTCCCCCATACGGACAGCTTCATCCCATAATCCTGACGGGCAGTCTCTGCACCAGGTATCGCCCCCACACAGACAGTGGCATCCCATAACCCTAGCGGGGCAGACTCTGCACCAGGTATTCCCCCATACGGACAGCTTCATCCCATAATCCTGACGGGCAGTCTCTGCACCAGGTATCCCCCCCACACAGACAGTGGCATCCCATAACCCTAGCGGGGCAGACTCTGCACCAGGTATTCCCCCATAAGGACAGCTTCATCCCATAATCCTGACGGGCAGTCTCTGCACCAGGTATCCCCCCACACAGACAGTGGCATCCCATAACCCTAGCGGGGCAGACTCTGCACCAGGTATTCCCCCATACAGACAGCTTCATCTCATAACCCTAGTGGGGCAGTCTCTGCACCAGGTATTCCCCCATACAGACAGCTTCATCTCATAACCCTAGTGGGGCAGTCTCTGCACCAGGTATCCCCCCACACAGACAGTGGCATCCCATAACCCTAGTGGGGCAGTCTCTGCACCAGGTATCCCCCCACACAGACAGTGGCATCCCATAACCCTAGCGGGGCAGGCTCTGCACCAGGTATTCCCCCATACGGACAGCTTCATCCCATAATCCTGACGGGCAGTCTCTGCACCAGGTATTCCCCCATACGGGCAGCTTCATCCCATAATCCTGACGGGCAGTCTCTGCACCAGTTATTCCCCCATACGGACAGCTTCATCCCATAATCCTGACGGGCAGACTCTGCACCAGGTATTCCCCCATACGGACAGCTTCATCCCATAATCCTGACGGGCAGACTCTGCACCAGGTATTCCCCCACACAGACAGTGGCATCCCATAACCCTAGCGGGGCAGACTCTGCACCAGGTATTCCCCCATACGGACAGCTTCATCCCATAATCCTGACGGGCAGTCTCTGCACCAGGTATCCCCCCCACACAGACAGTGGCATCCCATAACCCTAGCGGGGCAGACTCTGCACCAGGTATTCCCCCATACGGACAGCTTCATCCCATAATCCTGACGGGCAGTCTCTGCACCAGGTATCTCCCCCACACAGACAGTGGCATCCCATAACCCTAGCGGGGCAGACTCTGCACCAGGTATTCCCCCATACGGACAGCTTCATCCCATAATCCTGACGGGCAGTCTCTGCACCAGGTATCCCCCCACACAGACAGTGGCATCCCATAACCCTAGCGGGGCAGACTCTGCACCAGGTATTCCCCCATACAGACAGCTTCATCTCATAACCCTAGTGGGGCAGTCTCTGCACCAGTTATTCCCCCATAGAGACAGCTTCATTTCATAACCCTATTGGGGCAGTCTCTGCACCAGGTATCCCCCCACACAGACAGTGGCATCCCATAACCCTAGCGGGGCAGACTCTGCACCAGGTATTCCCCCATACGGACAGCTTCATCCCATAATCCTTACGGGCAGTCTCTGCACCAGGTATTCCCCCATACGGGCAGCTTCATCCCATAATCCTGACGGGCAGTCTCTGCACCAGGTATTCCCCCATACGGACAGCTTCATCCCATAATCCTGACGGGCAGACTCTGCACCAGGTATTCCCCCATACGGACAGCTTCATCCCATAATCCTGACGGGCAGACTCTGCACCAGGTATTCCCCCATACAGACAGCTTCATCTCATAACCCTAGTGGGGCAGTCTCTGCACCAGGTATTCCCCCATACAGACAGCTTCATCTCATAACCCTATTGGGGTAGTCTCTGCACCAGGTATCCCCCCACGCAGACAGTGGCATCCCATAACCCTAGTGGGGCAGTCTCTGCACCAGGTATTCCCCCATACAGAGAGAATCATCCCATAACCCTAGTGGGGCAGTCTCTGCACCAGGTATTCCCCCATACAGAGAGAATCATCCCATAACCCTAGTGGGGCAGTCTCTGCACCAGGTATTCCCCCATACAGACAGTGGCATCCCATAACCCTAGTGGGGCAGTCTCTGCACCAGGTATCCCCCCACACAGACAGCTTCATCTCATAACCCTAGGGGGGCAGTCTCTGCACCAGGTATCCCCCCCACACAGACAGTGGCATCCCATAACCCTAGCGGGGCAGACTCTGCACCAGGTATTCCCCCATACAGACAGCTTCATCTCATAACCCTAGTGGGGCAGTCTCTGCACCAGGTATTCCCCCTATACAGACAGCTTCATCCCATAATCCTGACGGGCAGTCTCTGCACCAGGTATCCCCCCCACACAGACAGTGGCATCCCATAACCCTAGCGGGGCAGACTCTGCACCAGGTATTCCCCCATACGGACAGCTTCATCCCATAATCCTGACGGGCAGACTCTGCACCAGGTATTCCCCCATAAGGACAGCTTCATCCCATAATCCTGATGGGCAGACTCTGCACCAGGTATTCCCCCATACAGACAGCTTCATCTCATAACCCTAGTGGGGCAGTCTCTGCACCAGGTATTCCCCCATACAGACAGCTTCATCTCATAACCCTAGTGGGGTAGTCTCTGCACTAGGTATCCCCCCCCACACAGACAGTGGCATCCCATAACCCTAGTGGGACAGTCTCTGCACCAGGTATTCCCCCATACAGAGAGAATCATCCCATAACCCTAGTGGGGCAGTCTCTGCACCAGGTATTCCCCCATACAGAGAGAATCATCCCATAACCCTAGTGGGGCAGTCTCTGCACCAGGTATTCCCCCATACAGAGAGTGGCATCCCATAACCCTAGTGGGGCAGTCTCTGCACCAGGTATTCCCCCATACAGACAGCTTCATCTCATAACCCTAGTGGGGCAGTCTCTGCACCAGGTATCCCCCCACACAGACAGCTTCATCTCATAACCCTAGTAGGGCAGTCTCTGCACCAGGTATCCCCCCCACACAGACCATGGCATCCCCTAACCCTAGCGGGGCAGACTCTGCACCAGGTATTCCCCCATACAGACAGCTTCATCTCATAACCCTAGTGGGGCAGTCTCTGCACCAGGTATTCCCCTACACAGACAGCTTCATCCCATAATCCTGACGGGCAGTCTCTGCACCAGGTATCCCCCCCACACAGACAGTGGCATCCCATAACCCTAGCGGGGCAGACTCTGCACCAGGTATTCCCCCATACGGACAGCTTCATCCCATAATCCTGACGGGCAGTCTCTGCACCAGGTATCCCCCCACACAGACAGTGGCATCCCATAACCCTAGCGGGGCAGACTCTGCACCAGGTATTCCCCCATACGGACAGCTTCATCCCATAATCCTGACGGGCAGTCTCTGCACCAGGTATTCCCCCATACGGGCAGCTTCATCCCATAATCCTGACGGGCAGTCTCTGCACCAGGTATTCCCCATACAGACAGCTTCATCCCATAATCCTGACGGGCAGACTGCACCAGGTATTCCCCCATACAGACAGCTTCATCTCATAACCCTAGTGGGGCAGTCTCTGCACCAGGTATTCCCCCATACAGACAGCTTCATCTCATACCCCTAGTGGGGCAGTCTCTGCACCAGGTATCCCCCCACACAGACAGTGGCATCCCATAACCCTAGCGGGGCAGACTCTGCACCAGGTATTCCCCCATACGGGCAGCTTCATCCCATAATCCTGACGGGCAGTCTCTGCACCAGGTATTCCCCCATACGGACAGCTTCATCCCATAATCCTGACGGGCAGACTCTGCACCAGGTATTCCCCCATACGGACAGCTTCATCCCATAATCCTGACGGGCAGACTGCACCAGGTATTCCCCCATACAGACAGCTTCATCTCATAACCCTACTGGGGCAGTCTCTGCACCAGGTATTCCCCCATACAGACAGCTTCATCTCATACCCCTAGTGGGGCAGTCTCTGCACCAGGTATCCCCCCCACACAGACAGTGGCATCCCATAACCCTAGCGGGGCAGACTCTGCACCAGGTATTCCCCCATACGGACAGCTTCATCCCATAATCCTGACGGGCAGTCTCTGCACCAGGTATCCCCCCCACACAGACAGTGACATCCCATAACCCTAGCGGGGCAGACTCTGCACCAGGTATTCCCCCATACGGACAGCTTCATCCGATAATCCTGACGGGCAGTCTCTGCACCAGGTATTCCCCCATACGGACAGCTTCATCCCATAATCCTGACGGGCAGTCTCTGCACCAGGTATTCCCCCATACGGACAGCTTCATCCCATAATCCTGACGGGCAGACTCTGCACCAGGTATTCCCCCATAGGGACATCTTCATCCCATAATCCTGACGGGCAGACTCTGCACCAGGTATTCCCCCCTACAGACAGCTTCATCTCATAACCCTAGTGGGGCAGTCTCTGCACCAGGTATTCCCCCATACAGACAGCTTCATCTCATAACCCTAGTGGGGTAGTCTCTGCACCAGGTATCCCCCCACACAGACAGTGGCACCCCATAACCCTAGCGGGGCAGACTCTGCACCAGGTATTCCCCCATGCAGACAGCTTCATCCCATAATCCTGACGGGCAGTCTCTGCACCAGGTATTCCCCCATACGGGCAGCTTCATCCCATAATCCTGACGGGCAGTCTCTGCACCAGGTATTCCCCCATACGGACAGCTTCATCCCATAATCCTGACGGGCAGACTCTGCACCAGGTATTCCCCCACGCAGACAGTGGCATCCCATAACCCTAGTGGGGCAGTCTCTGCACCAGGTATTCCCCCATACAGAGAGAATATTCCCATGACCCTAGTGGGGCAGTCTCTGCACCAGGTATTCCCCCATACTGAGAGAATCATCCCATAACCCTAGTGGGGCAGTCTCTGCACCAGGTATTCCCCCATACAGACAATGGCATCCCATAACCCTAGTGGGGCAGTCTCTGCACCAGATATTCCCTCATACAGACAGCTTCATCCCATAACCCTAGAGGGGCAGACTCTGCACCAGGTATTCCCCCATACAGACAGCTTCATCTCATAACCCTAGTGGGGCAGTCTCTGCACCAGGTATTCCCCTATACAGACAGCTTCATCCCATAATCCTGACGGGCAGTCTCTGCACCAGGTATCCCCCCCACACAGACAGTGGCATCCCATAACCCTAGCGGGGCAGACTCTGCACCAGGTATTCCCCCATACGGACAGCTTCATCCCATAATCCTGACGGGCAGTCTCTGCACCAGGTATTCCCCCATACGGACAGCTTCATCCCATAATCCTGAAGGGCAGACTCTGCACCAGGTATTCCCCCACACAGACAGTGGCATCCCTTAACCCTAGCGGGGCAGACTCTGCACCAGGTATTCCCCCATACGGACAGCTTCATCCCATAATCCTGACGGGCAGTCTCTGCACCAGGTATCCCCCCCACACAGACAGTGGCATCCCATAACCCTAGCGGGGCAGACTCTGCACCAGGTATTCCCCCATACCGACAGCTTCATCCCATAATCCTGACGGGCAGTCTCTGCACCAGGTATCGCCCCCACACAGACAGTGGCATCCCATAACCCTAGCGGGGCAGACTCTGCACCAGGTATTCCCCCATACGGACAGCTTCATCCCATAATCCTGACGGGCAGTCTCTGCACCAGGTATCCCCCCCACACAGACAGTGGCATCCCATAACCCTAGCGGGGCAGACTCTGCACCAGGTATTCCCCCATAAGGACAGCTTCATCCCATAATCCTGACGGGCAGTCTCTGCACCAGGTATCCCCCCACACAGACAGTGGCATCCCATAACCCTAGCGGGGCAGACTCTGCACCAGGTATTCCCCCATACAGACAGCTTCATCTCATAACCCTAGTGGGGCAGTCTCTGCACCAGGTATTCCCCCATACAGACAGCTTCATCTCATAACCCTAGTGGGGCAGTCTCTGCACCAGGTATCCCCCCACACAGACAGTGGCATCCCATAACCCTAGTGGGGCAGTCTCTGCACCAGGTATCCCCCCACACAGACAGTGGCATCCCATAACCCTAGCGGGGCAGACTCTGCACCAGGTATTCCCCCATACGGACAGCTTCATCCCATAATCCTGACGGGCAGTCTCTGCACCAGGTATTCCCCCATACGGGCAGCTTCATCCCATAATCCTGACGGGCAGTCTCTGCACCAGGTATTCCCCCATACGGACAGCTTCATCCCATAATCCTGACGGGCAGACTCTGCACCAGGTATTCCCCCATACGGACAGCTTCATCCCATAATCCTGACGGGCAGACTCTGCACCAGGTATCCCCCCCCACACAGACAGTGGCATCCCATAACCCTAGCGGGGCAGACTCTGCACCAGGTATTCCCCCATACAGACAGCTTCATCCCATAATCCTGACGGGCAGTCTCTGCACCAGGTATCCCCCCCACACAGACAGTGGCATCCCATAACCCTAGCGGGGCAGACTCTGCACCAGGTATTCCCCCATACGGACAGCTTCATCCCATAATCCTGACGGGCAGTCTCTGCACCAGGTATCTCCCCCACACAGACAGTGGCATCCCATAACCCTAGCGGGGCAGACTCTGCACCAGGTATTCCCCCATACGGACAGCTTCATCCCATAATCCTGACGGGCAGTCTCTGCACCAGGTATCCCCCCCACACAGACAGTGGCATCCCATAACCCTAGCGGGGCAGACTCTGCACCAGGTATTCCCCCATACAGACAGCTTCATCTCATAACCCTAGTGGGGCAGTCTCTGCACCAGGTATTCCCCCATAGAGACAGCTTCATTTCATAACCCTATTGGGGCAGTCTCTGCACCAGGTATCCCCCCACACAGACAGTGGCATCCCATAACCCTAGCGGGGCAGACTCTGCACCAGGTATTCCCCCATACGGACAGCTTCATCCCATAATCCTTACGGGCAGTCTCTGCACCAGGTATTCCCCCATACGGGCAGCTTCATCCCATAATCCTGACGGGCAGTCTCTGCACCAGGTATTCCCCCATACGGACAGCTTCATCCCATAATCCTGACGGGCAGACTCTGCACCAGGTATTCCCCCATACGGACAGCTTCATCCCATAATCCTGACGGGCAGACTCTGCACCAGGTATTCCCCCATACAGACAGCTTCATCTCATAACCCTAGTGGGGCAGTCTCTGCACCAGGTATTCCCCCATACAGACAGCTTCATCTCATAACCCTATTGGGGTAGTCTCTGCACCAGGTATCCCCCCACGCAGACAGTGGCATCCCATAACCCTAGTGGGGCAGTCTCTGCACCAGGTATTCCCCCATACAGAGAGAATCATCCCATAACCCTAGTGGGGCAGTCTCTGCACCAGGTATTCCCCCATACAGAGAGAATCATCCCATAACCCTAGTGGGGCAGTCTCTGCACCAGGTATTCCCCCATACAGACAGTGGCATCCCATAACCCTAGTGGGGCAGTCTCTGCACCAGGTATCCCCCCACACAGACAGCTTCATCTCATAACCCTAGGGGGGCAGTCTCTGCACCAGGTATCCCCCCCACACAGACAGTGGCATCCCATAACCCTAGCGGGGCAGACTCTGCACCAGGTATTCCCCCATACAGACAGCTTCATCTCATAACCCTAGTGGGGCAGTCTCTGCACCAGGTATTCCCCCTATACAGACAGCTTCATCCCATAATCCTGACGGGCAGTCTCTGCACCAGGTATCCCCCCCACACAGACAGTGGCATCCCATAACCCTAGCGGGGCAGACTCTGCACCAGGTATTCCCCCATACGGACAGCTTCATCCCATAATCCTGACGGGCAGGCTCTGCACCAGGTATTCCCCCATAAGGACAGCTTCATCCCATAATCCTGATGGGCAGACTCTGCACCAGGTATTCCCCCATACAGACAGCTTCATCTCATAACCCTAGTGGGGCAGTCTCTGCACCAGGTATTCCCCCATACAGACAGCTTCATCTCATAACCCTAGTGGGGTAGTCTCTGCACTAGGTATCCCCCCCACACAGACAGTGGCATCCCATAACCCTAGTGGGGCAGTCTCTGCACCAGGTATTCCCCCATACAGAGAGAATCATCCCATAACCCTAGTGGGGCAGTCTCTGCACCAGGTATTCCCCCATACAGAGAGAATCATCCCATAACCCTAGTGGGGAAGTCTCTGCACCAGGTATTCCCCCATACAGAGAGTGGCATCCCATAACCCTAGTGGGGCAGTCTCTGCACCAGGTATTCCCCCATACAGACAGCTTCATCTCATAACCCTAGTGGGGCAGTCTCTGCACCAGGTATCCCCCCACACAGACAGCTTCATCTCATAACCCTAGTAGGGCAGTCTCTGCACCAGGTATCCCCCCCACACAGACCATGGCATCCCCTAACCCTAGCGGGGCAGACTCTGCACCAGGTATTCCCCCATACAGACAGCTTCATCTCATAACCCTAGTGGGGCAGTCTCTGCACCAGGTATTCCCCTACACAGACAGCTTCATCCCATAATCCTGACGGGCAGTCTCTGCACCAGGTATCCCCCCCACACAGACAGTGGCATCCCATAACCCTAGCGGGGCAGACTCTGCACCAGGTATTCCCCCATACGGACAGCTTCATCCCATAATCCTGACGGGCAGTCTCTGCACCAGGTATCCCCCCACACAGACAGTGGCATCCCATAACCCTAGCGGGGCAGACTCTGCACCAGGTATTCCCCCATACGGACAGCTTCATCCCATAATCCTGACGGGCAGTCTCTGCACCAGGTATTCCCCCATACGGGCAGCTTCATCCCATAATCCTGACGGGCAGTCTCTGCACCAGGTATTCCCCATACAGACAGCTTCATCCCATAATCCTGACGGGCAGACTGCACCAGGTATTCCCCCATACAGACAGCTTCATCTCATAACCCTAGTGGGGCAGTCTCTGCACCAGGTATTCCCCCATACAGACAGCTTCATCTCATACCCCTAGTGGGGCAGTCTCTGCACCAGGTATCCCCCCACACAGACAGTGGCATCCCATAACCCTAGCGGGGCAGACTCTGCACCAGGTATTCCCCCATACGGGCAGCTTCATCCCATAATCCTGACGGGCAGTCTCTGCACCAGGTATTCCCCCATACAGACAGCTTCATCCCATAATCCTGACGGGCAGACTGCACCAGGTATTCCCCCATACAGACAGCTTCATCTCATAACCCTACTGGGGCAGTCTCTGCACCAGGTATCCCCCCCACACAGACCGTGGCATCCCATAACCCTAGCGGGGCAGACTCTGCACCAGGTATTCCCCCATACGGACAGCTTCATCCCATAATCCTGACGGGCAGTCTCTGCACCAGGTATCCCCCCCACACAGACAGTGACATCCCATAACCCTAGCGGGGCAGACTCTGCACCAGGTATTCCCCCATACGGACAGCTTCATCCGATAATCCTGACGGGCAGTCTCTGCACCAGGTATTCCCCCATACGGACAGCTTCATCCCATAATCCTGACGGGCAGTCTCTGCACCAGGTATTCCCCCATACGGACAGCTTCATCCCATAATCCTGACGGGCAGACTCTGCACCAGGTATTCCCCCATACGGACATCTTCATCCCATAATCCTGACGGGCAGACTCTGCACCAGGTATTCCCCCCTACAGACAGCTTCATCTCATAACCCTAGTGGGGCAGTCTCTGCACCAGGTATTCCCCCATACAGACAGCTTCATCTCATAACCCTAGTGGGGTAGTCTCTGCACCAGGTATCCCCCCACACAGACAGTGGCACCCCATAACCCTAGCGGGGCAGACTCTGCACCAGGTATTCTCCCATGCGGACAGCTTCATCCCATAATCCTGACGGGCAGTCTCTGCACCAGGTATTCCCCCATACGGGCAGCTTCATCCCATAATCCTGACGGGCAGTCTCTGCACCAGGTATTCCCCCATACGGACAGCTTCATCCCATAATCCTGACGGGCAGACTCTGCACCAGGTATTCCCCCATACAGACAGCTTCATCTCATAACCCTAGTGGGGCAGTCTCTGCACCAGGTATTCCCCCATACAGACAGCTTCATCTCATAACCCTAGTGGGGTAGTCTCTGCACCAGGTATCCCCCCACGCAGACAGTGGCATCCCATAACCCTAGTGGGGCAGTCTCTGCACCAGGTATTCCCCCATACAGAGAGAATATTCCCATGACCCTAGTGGGGCAGTCTCTGCACCAGGTATTCCCCCATACTGAGAGAATCATCCCATAACCCTAGTGGGGCAGTCTCTGCACCAGGTATTCCCCCATACAGACAATGGCATCCCATAACCCTAGTGGGGCAGTCTCTGCACCAGGTATTCCCTCATACAGACAGCTTCATCCCATAACCCTAGAGGGGCAGACTCTGCACCAGGTATTCCCCCATACAGACAGCTTCATCTCATAACCCTAGTGGGGCAGTCTCTGCACCAGGTATTCCCCTATACAGACAGCTTCATCCCATAATCCTGACGGGCAGTCTCTGCACCAGGTATCCCCCCCACACAGACAGTGGCATCCCATAACCCTAGCGGGGCAGACTCTGCACCAGGTATTCCCCCATACGGACAGCTTCATCCCATAATCCTGACGGGCAGTCTCTGCACCAGGTATTCCCCCATACGGACAGCTTCATCCCATAATCCTGAAGGGCAGACTCTGCACCAGGTATTCCCCCACACAGACAGTGGCATCCCTTAACCCTAGCGGGGCAGACTCTGCACCAGGTATTCCCCCATACGGACAGCTTCATCCCATAATCCTGACGGGCAGTCTCTGCACCAGGTATCCCCCCCACACAGACAGTGGCATCCCATAACCCTAGCGGGGCAAACTCTGCACCAGGTATTCCCCCATACGGACAGCTTCATCCCATAATCCTGACGGGCAGTCTCTGCACCAGGTAACCCCCCCCAACAGACAGTGGCATCCCATAACCCTAGCGGGGCAGACTCTGCACCAGGTATTCCCCCATACGGACAGCTTCATCCCATAATCCTGACGGGCAGACTCTGCACCAGGTATTCCCCCACACAGACAGTGGCATCCCATAACCCTAGCGGGGCAGACTCTGCACCAGGTATTCCCCCATACGGACAGCTTCATCCCATAATCCTGACGGGCAGTCTCTGCACCAGGTATCGCCCCCACACAGACAGTGGCATCCCATAACCCTAGCGGGGCAGACTCTGCACCAGGTATTCCCCCATACGGACAGCTTCATCCCATAATCCTGACGGGCAGTCTCTGCACCAGGTATCCCCCCCACACAGACAGTGGCATCCCATAACCCTAGCGGGGCAGACTCTGCACCAGGTATTCCCCCATAAGGACAGCTTCATCCCATAATCCTGACGGGCAGTCTCTGCACCAGGTATCCCCCCACACAGACAGTGGCATCCCATAACCCTAGCGGGGCAGACTCTGCACCAGGTATTCCCCCATACAGACAGCTTCATCTCATAACCCTAGTGGGGCAGTCTCTGCACCAGGTATTCCCCCATACAGACAGCTTCATCTCATAACCCTAGTGGGGCAGTCTCTGCACCAGGTATCCCCCCACACAGACATTGGCATCCCATAACCCTAGTGGGGCAGTCTCTGCACCAGGTATCCCCCCACACAGACAGTGGCATCCCATAACCCTAGCGGGGCAGGCTCTGCACCAGGTATTCCCCCATACGGACAGCTTCATCCCATAATCCTGACGGGCAGTCTCTGCACCAGGTATTCCCCCATACGGGCAGCTTCATCCCATAATCCTGACGGGCAGTCTCTGCACCAGGTATTCCCCCATACGGACAGCTTCATCCCATAATCCTGACGGGCAGACTCTGCACCAGGTATTCCCCCATACGGACAGCTTCATCCCATAATCCTGACGGGCAGACTCTGCACCAGGTATTCCCCCACACAGACAGTGGCATCCCATAACCCTAGCGGGGCAGACTCTGCACCAGGTATTCCCCCATATGGACAGCTTCATCCCATAATCCTGACGGGCAGTCTCTGCACCAGGTATCCCCCCCACACAGACAGTGGCATCCCATAACCCTAGCGGGGCAGACTCTGCACCAGGTATTCCCCCATACGGACAGCTTCATCCCATAATCCTGACGGGCAGTCTCTGCACCAGGTATCTCCCCCACACAGACAGTGGCATCCCATAACCCTAGCGGGGCAGACTCTGCACCAGGTATTCCCCCATACGGACAGCTTCATCCCATAATCCTGACGGGCAGTCTCTGCACCAGGTATCCCCCCACACAGACAGTGGCATCCCATAACCCTAGCGGGGCAGACTCTGCACCAGGTATTCCCCCATACAGACAGCTTCATCTCATAACCCTAGTGGGGCAGTCTCTGCACCAGGTATTCCCCCACAGAGACAGCTTAATTTCATAACCCTATTGGGGCAGTCTCTGCACCAGGTATCCCCCCACACAGACAGTGGCATCCCATAACCCTAGCGGGGCAGACTCTGCACCAGGTATTCCCCCATACGGACAGCTTCATCCCATAATCCTTACGGGCAGTCTCTGCACCAGGTATTCCCCCATACGGGCAGCTTCATCCCATAATCCTGACGGGCAGTCTCTGCACCAGGTATTCCCCCATACGGACAGCTTCATCCCATAATCCTGACGGGCAGACTCTGCACCAGGTATTCCCCCATACGGACAGCTTCATCCCATAATCCTGACGGGCAGACTCTGCACCAGGTATTCCCCCATACAGACAGCTTCATCTCATAACCCTAGTGGGGCAGTCTCTGCACCAGGTATTCCCCCATACAGACAGCTTCATCTCATAACCCTATTGGGGTAGTCTCTGCACCAGGTATCCCCCCACGCAGACAGTGGCATCCCATAACCCTAGTGGGGCAGTCTCTGCACCAGGTATTCCCCCATACAGAGAGAATCATCCCATAACCCTAGTGGGGCAGTCTCTGCACCAGGTATTCCCCCATACAGAGAGAATCATCCCATAACCCTAGTGGGGCAGTCTCTGCACCAGGTATTCCCCCATACAGACAGTGGCATCCCATAACCCTAGCGGGGCAGACTCTGCACCAGGTATTCCCCCATACAGACAGCTTCATCTCATAACCCTAGTGGGGCAGTCTCTGCACCAGGTATTCCCCCTATACAGACAGATTCATCCCATAATCCTGACGGGCAGTCTCTGCACCAGGCATCCCCCCCACACAGACAGTGGCATCCCATAACCCTAGCGGGGCAGACTCTGCACCAGGTATTCCCCCATATGGACAGCTTCATCCCATAATCCTGACGGGCAGACTCTGCACCAGGTATTCCCCCATAAGGACAGCTTCATCCCATAATCCTGATGGGCAGACTCTGCACCAGGTATTCCCCCATACAGACAGCTTCATCTCATAACCCTAGTGGGGCAGTCTCTGCACCAGGTATTCCCCCATACAGACAGCTTCATCTCATAACCCTAGTGGGGTAGTCTCTGCACTAGGTATCCCCCCCACACAGACAGTGGCATCCCATAACCCTAGTGGGACAGTCTCTGCACCAGGTATTCCCCCATACAGAGAGAATCATCCCATAACCCTAGTGGGGCAGTCTCTGCACCAGGTATTCCCCCATACAGAGAGAATCATCCCATAACCCTAGTGGGGCAGTCTCTGCACCAGGTATTCCCCCATACAGAGAGTGGCATCCCATAACCCTAGTGGGGCAGTCTCTGCACCAGGTATTCCCCCATACAGACAGCTTCATCTCATAACCCTAGTGGGGCAGTCTCTGCACCAGGTATCCCCCCACACAGACAGCTTCATCTCATAACCCTAGTAGGGCAGTCTCTGCACCAGGTATCCCCCCCACACAGACCATGGCATCCCCTAACCCTAGCGGGGCAGACTCTGCACCAGGTATTCCCCCATACAGACAGCTTCATCTCATAACCCTAGTGGGGCAGTCTCTGCACCAGGTATTCCCCTACACAGACAGCTTCATCCCATAATCCTGACGGGCAGTCTCTGCACCAGGTATCCCCCCCACACAGACAGTGGCATCCCATAACCCTAGCGGGGCAGACTCTGCACCAGGTATTCCCCCATACGGACAGCTTCATCCCATAATCCTGACGGGCAGTCTCTGCACCAGGTATCCCCCCACACAGACAGTGGCATCCCATAACCCTAGCGGGGCAGACTCTGCACCAGGTATTCCCCCATACGGACAGCTTCATCCCATAATCCTGACGGGCAGTCTCTGCACCAGGTATTCCCCCATACGGGCAGCTTCATCCCATAATCCTGACGGGCAGTCTCTGCACCAGGTATTCCCCATACAGACAGCTTCATCCCATAATCCTGACGGGCAGACTGCACCAGGTATTCCCCCATACAGACAGCTTCATCTCATAACCCTAGTGGGGCAGTCTCTGCACCAGGTATTCCCCCATACAGACAGCTTCATCTCATACCCCTAGTGGGGCAGTCTCTGCACCAGGTATCCCCCCACACAGACAGTGGCATCCCATAACCCTAGCGGGGCAGACTCTGCACCAGGTATTCCCCCATACGGGAAGCTTCATCCCATAATCCTGACGGGCAGTCTCTGCACCAGGTATTCCCCCATACGGACAGCTTCATCCCATAATCCTGACGGGCAGACTCTGCACCAGGTATTCCCCCATACGGACAGCTTCATCCCATAATCCTGACGGGCAGACTCTGCACCAGGTATTCCCCCACACAGACAGTGGCATCCCATAACCCTAGCGGGGCAGACTCTGCACCAGGTATTCCCCCATACGGACAGCTTCATCCCATAATCCTGACGGGCAGTCTCTGCACCAGGTATCCCCCCCACACAGACAGTGGCATCCCATAACCCTAGCGGGGCAGACTCTGCACCAGGTATTCCCCCATACGGACAGCTTCATCCCATAATCCTGACGGGCAGTCTCTGCACCAGGTATCCCCCCACACAGACAGTGGCATCCCATAACCCTAGCGGGGCAGACTCTGCACCAGGTATTCCCCCATACAGACAGCTTCATCTCATAACCCTAGTGGGGCAGTCTCTGCACCAGGTATTCCCCCATAGAGACAGCTTCATTTCATAACCCTATTGGGGCAGTCTCTGCACCAGGTATCCCCCCACACAGACAGTGGCATCCCATAACCCTAGCGGGGCAGACTCTGCACCAGTTATTCCCCCATACGGACAGCTTCATCCCATAATCCTTACGGGCAGTCTCTGCACCAGGTATTCCCCCATACGGGCAGCTTCATCCCATAATCCTGACGGGCAGTCTCTGCACCAGGTATTCCCCCATACGGACAGCTTCATCCCATAATCCTGACGGGCAGACTCTGCACCAGGTATTCCCCCATACGGACAGCTTCATCCCATAATCCTGACGGGCAGACTCTGCACCAGGTATTCCCCCATACAGACAGCTTCATCTCATAACCCTAGTGGGGCAGTCTCTGCACCAGGTATTCCCCCATACAGACAGCTTCATCTCATAACCCTATTGGGGTAGTCTCTGCACCAGGTATCCCCCCACGCAGACAGTGGCATCCCATAACCCTAGTGGGGCAGTCTCTGCACCAGGTATTCCCCCATACAGAGAGAATCATCCCATAACCCTAGTGGGGCAGTCTCTGCACCAGGTATTCCCCCATACAGAGAGAATCATCCCATAACCCTAGTGGGGCGGTCTCTGCACCAGGTATTCCCCCAAACAGACAGTGGCATCCCATAACCCTAGTGGGGCAGTCTCTGCACCAGGTATCCCCCCACACAGACAGCTTCATCTCATAACCCTAGGGGGGCAGTCTCTGCACCAGGTATCCCCCCCACACAGACAGTGGCATCCCATAACCCTAGCGGGGCAGACTCTGCACCAGGTATTCCCCCATACAGACAGCTTCATCTCATAACCCTAGTGGGGCAGTCTCTGCACCAGGTATTCCCCTATACAGACAGCTTCATCCCATAATCCTGACGGGCAGTCTCTGCACCAGGTATCCCCCCCACACAGACAGTGGCATCCCATAACCCTAGCGGGGCAGACTCTGCACCAGGTATTCCCCCATAAGGACAGCTTCATCCCATAATCCTGATGGGCAGACTCTGCACCAGGTATTCCCCCATACAGACAGCTTCATCTCATAACCCTAGTGGGGCAGTCTCTGCACCAGGTATTCCCCCATACAGACAGCTTCATCTCATAACCCTAGTGGGGTAGTCTCTGCACTAGGTATCCCCCCCACACAGACAGTGGCATCCCATAACCCTAGTGGGGCAGTCTCTGCACCAGGTATTCCCCCATACAGAGAGAATCATCCCATAACCCTAGTGGGGCAGTCTCTGCACCAGGTATTCCCCCATACAGAGAGAATCATCCCATAACCCTAGTGGGGAAGTCTCTGCACCAGGTATTCCCCCATACAGAGAGTGGCATCCCATAACCCTAGTGGGGCAGTCTCTGCACCAGGTATTCCCCCATACAGACAGCTTCATCTCATAACCCTAGTGGGGCAGTCTCTGCACCAGGTATCCCCCCACACAGACAGCTTCATCTCATAACCCTAGTAGGGCAGTCTCTGCACCAGGTATCCCCCCCACACAGACCATGGCATCCCCTAACCCTAGCGGGGCAGACTCTGCACCAGGTATTCCCCCATACAGACAGCTTCATCTCATAACCCTAGTGGGGCAGTCTCTGCACCAGGTATTCCCCTACACAGACAGCTTCATCCCATAATCCTGACGGGCAGTCTCTGCACCAGGTATCCCCCCCACACAGACAGTGGCATCCCATAACCCTAGCGGGGCAGACTCTGCACCAGGTATTCCCCCATACGGACAGCTTCATCCCATAATCCTGACGGGCAGTCTCTGCACCAGGTATCCCCCCACACAGACAGTGGCATCCCATAACCCTAGCGGGGCAGACTCTGCACCAGGTATTCCCCCATACGGACAGCTTCATCCCATAATCCTGACGGGCAGTCTCTGCACCAGGTATTCCCCCATACGGGCAGCTTCATCCCATAATCCTGACGGGCAGTCTCTGCACCAGGTATTCCCCATACAGACAGCTTCATCCCATAATCCTGACGGGCAGACTGCACCAGGTATTCCCCCATACAGACAGCTTCATCTCATAACCCTAGTGGGGCAGTCTCTGCACCAGGTATTCCCCCATACAGACAGCTTCATCTCATACCCCTAGTGGGGCAGTCTCTGCACCAGGTATCCCCCCACACAGACAGTGGCATCCCATAACCCTAGCGGGGCAGACTCTGCACCAGGTATTCCCCCATACGGGCAGCTTCATCCCATAATCCTGACGGGCAGTCTCTGCACCAGGTATTCCCCCATACAGACAGCTTCATCCCATAATCCTGACGGGCAGACTGCACCAGGTATTCCCCCATACAGACAGCTTCATCTCATAACCCTACTGGGGCAGTCTCTGCACCAGGTATCCCCCCCACACAGACCGTGGCATCCCATAACCCTAGCGGGGCAGACTCTGCACCAGGTATTCCCCCATACGGACAGCTTCATCCCATAATCCTGACGGGCAGTCTCTGCACCAGGTATCCCCCCCACACAGACAGTGACATCCCATAACCCTAGCGGGGCAGACTCTGCACCAGGTATTCCCCCATACGGACAGCTTCATCCGATAATCCTGACGGGCAGTCTCTGCACCAGGTATTCCCCCATACGGACAGCTTCATCCCATAATCCTGACGGGCAGTCTCTGCACCAGGTATTCCCCCATACGGACAGCTTCATCCCATAATCCTGACGGGCAGACTCTGCACCAGGTATTCCCCCATACGGACATCTTCATCCCATAATCCTGACGGGCAGACTCTGCACCAGGTATTCCCCCCTACAGACAGCTTCATCTCATAACCCTAGTGGGGCAGTCTCTGCACCAGGTATTCCCCCATACAGACAGCTTCATCTCATAACCCTAGTGGGGTAGTCTCTGCACCAGGTATCCCCCCACACAGACAGTGGCACCCCATAACCCTAGCGGGGCAGACTCTGCACCAGGTATTCTCCCATGCGGACAGCTTCATCCCATAATCCTGACGGGCAGTCTCTGCACCAGGTATTCCCCCATACGGGCAGCTTCATCCCATAATCCTGACGGGCAGTCTCTGCACCAGGTATTCCCCCATACGGACAGCTTCATCCCATAATCCTGACGGGCAGACTCTGCACCAGGTATTCCCCCATACAGACAGCTTCATCTCATAACCCTAGTGGGGCAGTCTCTGCACCAGGTATTCCCCCATACAGACAGCTTCATCTCATAACCCTAGTGGGGTAGTCTCTGCACCAGGTATCCCCCCACGCAGACAGTGGCATCCCATAACCCTAGTGGG
Source organism: Ambystoma mexicanum (assembly GCF_040938575.1). Taxonomy (NCBI): domain Eukaryota; kingdom Metazoa; phylum Chordata; class Amphibia; order Caudata; family Ambystomatidae; genus Ambystoma; species Ambystoma mexicanum. Next base: position 38,596,048 of record NC_090931.1, read on the forward strand.
GCAGTCTCTGCACCAGGTATTCCCCCATACAGAGAGAATATTCCCATGACCCTAGTGGGGCAGTCTCTGCACCAGGTATTCCCCCATACTGAGAGAATCATCCCATAACCCTAGTGGGGCAGTCTCTGCACCAGGTATTCCCCCATACAGACAATGGCATCCCATAACCCTAGTGGGGCAGTCTCTGCACCAGGTATTCCCTCATACAGACAGCTTCATCCCATAACCCTAGAGGGGCAGACTCTGCACCAGGTATTCCCCCATACAGACAGCTTCATCTCATAACCCTAGTGGGGCAGTCTCTGCACCAGGTATTCCCCTATACAGACAGCTTCATCCCATAATCCTGACGGGCAGTCTCTGCACCAGGTATCCCCCCCACACAGACAGTGGCATCCCATAACCCTAGCGGGGCAGACTCTGCACCAGGTATTCCCCCATACGGACAGCTTCATCCCATATTCCTGACGGGCAGTCTCTGCACCAGGTATTCCCCCATACGGACAGCTTCATCCCATAATCCTGAAGGGCAGACTCTGCACCAGGTATTCCCCCACACAGACAGTGGCATCCCTTAACCCTAGCGGGGCAGACTCTGCACCAGGTATTCCCCCATACGGACAGCTTCATCCCATAATCCTGACGGGCAGTCTCTGCACCAGGTATCCCCCCCACACAGACAGTGGCATCCCATAACCCTAGCGGGGCAAACTCTGCACCAGGTATTCCCCCATACGGACAGCTTCATCCCATAATCCTGACGGGCAGTCTCTGCACCAGGTAACCCCCCCCAACAGACAGTGGCATCCCATAACCCTAGCGGGGCAGACTCTGCACCAGGTATTCCCCCATACGGACAGCTTCATCCCATAATCCTGACGGGCAGACTCTGCACCAGGTATTCCCCCACACAGACAGTGGCATCCCATAACCCTAGCGGGGCAGACTCTGCACCAGGTATTCCCCCATACGGACAGCTTCATCCCATAATCCTGACGGGCAGTCTCTGCACCAGGTATCGCCCCCACACAGACAGTGGCATCCCATAACCCTAGCGGGGCAGACTCTGCACCAGGTATTCCCCCATACGGACAGCTTCATCCCATAATCCTGACGGGCAGTCTCTGCACCAGGTATCCCCCCCACACAGACAGTGGCATCCCATAACCCTAGCGGGGCAGACTCTGCACCAGGTATTCCCCCATAAGGACAGCTTCATCCCATAATCCTGACGGGCAGTCTCTGCACCAGGTATCCCCCCACACAGACAGTGGCATCCCATAACCCTAGCGGGGCAGACTCTGCACCAGGTATTCCCCCATACAGACAGCTTCATCTCATAACCCTAGTGGGGCAGTCTCTGCACCAGGTATTCCCCCATACAGACAGCTTCATCTCATAACCCTAGTGGGGCAGTCTCTGCACCAGGTATCCCCCCACACAGACATTGGCATCCCATAACCCTAGTGGGGCAGTCTCTGCACCAGGTATCCCCCCACACAGACAGTGGCATCCCATAACCCTAGCGGGGCAGGCTCTGCACCAGGTATTCCCCCATACGGACAGCTTCATCCCATAATCCTGACGGGCAGTCTCTGCACCAGGTATTCCCCCATACGGGCAGCTTCATCCCATAATCCTGACGGGCAGTCTCTGCACCAGGTATTCCCCCATACGGACAGCTTCATCCCATAATCCTGACGGGCAGACTCTGCACCAGGTATTCCCCCATACGGACAGCTTCATCCCATAATCCTGACGGGCAGACTCTGCACCAGGTATTCCCCCACACAGACAGTGGCATCCCATAACCCTAGCGGGGCAGACTCTGCACCAGGTATTCCCCCATATGGACAGCTTCATCCCATAATCCTGACGGGCAGTCTCTGCACCAGGTATCCCCCCCACACAGACAGTGGCATCCCATAACCCTAGCGGGGCAGACTCTGCACCAGGTATTCCCCCATACGGACAGCTTCATCCCATAATCCTGACGGGCAGTCTCTGCACCAGGTATCTCCCCCACACAGACAGTGGCATCCCATAACCCTAGCGGGGCAGACTCTGCACCAGGTATTCCCCCATACGGACAGCTTCATCCCATAATCCTGACGGGCAGTCTCTGCACCAGGTATCCCCCCACACAGACAGTGGCATCCCATAACCCTAGCGGGGCAGACTCTGCACCAGGTATTCCCCCATACAGACAGCTTCATCTCATAACCCTAGTGGGGCAGTCTCTGCACCAGGTATTCCCCCACAGAGACAGCTTAATTTCATAACCCTATTGGGGCAGTCTCTGCACCAGGTATCCCCCCACACAGACAGTGGCATCCCATAACCCTAGCGGGGCAGACTCTGCACCAGGTATTCCCCCATACGGACAGCTTCATCCCATAATCCTTACGGGCAGTCTCTGCACCAGGTATTCCCCCATACGGGCAGCTTCATCCCATAATCCTGACGGGCAGTCTCTGCACCAGGTATTCCCCCATACGGACAGCTTCATCCCATAATCCTGACGGGCAGACTCTGCACCAGGTATTCCCCCATACGGACAGCTTCATCCCATAATCCTGACGGGCAGACTCTGCACCAGGTATTCCCCCATACAGACAGCTTCATCTCATAACCCTAGTGGGGCAGTCTCTGCACCAGGTATTCCCCCATACAGACAGCTTCATCTCATAACCCTATTGGGGTAGTCTCTGCACCAGGTATCCCCCCACGCAGACAGTGGCATCCCATAACCCTAGTGGGGCAGTCTCTGCACCAGGTATTCCCCCATACAGAGAGAATCATCCCATAACCCTAGTGGGGCAGTCTCTGCACCAGGTATTCCCCCATACAGAGAGAATCATCCCATAACCCTAGTGGGGCAGTCTCTGCACCAGGTATTCCCCCATACAGACAGTGGCATCCCATAACCCTAGTGGGGCAGTCTCTGCACCAGGTATCCCCCCACACAGACAGCTTCATCTCATAACCCTAGGGGGGCAGTCTCTGCACCAGGTATCCCCCCCACACAGACAGTGGCATCCCATAACCCTAGCGGGGCAGACTCTGCACCAGGTATTCCCCCATACAGACAGCTTCATCTCATAACCCTAGTGGGGCAGTCTCTGCACCAGGTATTCCCCCTATACAGACAGATTCATCCCATAATCCTGACGGGCAGTCTCTGCACCAGGTATCCCCCCCACACAGACAGTGGCATCCCATAACCCTAGCGGGGCAGACTCTGCACCAGGTATTCCCCCATATGGACAGCTTCATCCCATAATCCTGACGGGCAGACTCTGCACCAGGTATTCCCCCATAAGGACAGCTTCATCCCATAATCCTGATGGGCAGACTCTGCACCAGGTATTCCCCCATACAGACAGCTTCATCTCATAACCCTAGTGGGGCAGTCTCTGCACCAGGTATTCCCCCATACAGACAGCTTCATCTCATAACCCTAGTGGGGTAGTCTCTGCACTAGGTATCCCCCCCACACAGACAGTGGCATCCCATAACCCTAGTGGGACAGTCTCTGCACCAGGTATTCCCCCATACAGAGAGAATCATCCCATAACCCTAGTGGGGCAGTCTCTGCACCAGGTATTCCCCCATACAGAGAGAATCATCCCATAACCCTAGTGGGGCAGTCTCTGCACCAGGTATTCCCCCATACAGAGAGTGGCATCCCATAACCCTAGTGGGGCAGTCTCTGCACCAGGTATTCCCCCATACAGACAGCTTCATCTCATAACCCTAGTGGGGCAGTCTCTGCACCAGGTATCCCCCCACACAGACAGCTTCATCTCATAACCCTAGTAGGGCAGTCTCTGCACCAGGTATCCCCCCCACACAGACCATGGCATCCCCTAACCCTAGCGGGGCAGACTCTGCACCAGGTATTCCCCCATACAGACAGCTTCATCTCATAACCCTAGTGGGGCAGTCTCTGCACCAGGTATTCCCCTACACAGACAGCTTCATCCCATAATCCTGACGGGCAGTCTCTGCACCAGGTATCCCCCCCACACAGACAGTGGCATCCCATAACCCTAGCGGGGCAGACTCTGCACCAGGTATTCCCCCATACGGACAGCTTCATCCCATAATCCTGACGGGCAGTCTCTGCACCAGGTATCCCCCCACACAGACAGTGGCATCCCATAACCCTAGCGGGGCAGACTCTGCACCAGGTATTCCCCCATACGGACAGCTTCATCCCATAATCCTGACGGGCAGTCTCTGCACCAGGTATTCCCCCATACGGGCAGCTTCATCCCATAATCCTGACGGGCAGTCTCTGCACCAGGTATTCCCCATACAGACAGCTTCATCCCATAATCCTGACGGGCAGACTGCACCAGGTATTCCCCCATACAGACAGCTTCATCTCATAACCCTAGTGGGGCAGTCTCTGCACCAGGTATTCCCCCATACAGACAGCTTCATCTCATACCCCTAGTGGGGCAGTCTCTGCACCAGGTATCCCCCCACACAGACAGTGGCATCCCATAACCCTAGCGGGGCAGACTCTGCACCAGGTATTCCCCCATACGGGAAGCTTCATCCCATAATCCTGACGGGCAGTCTCTGCACCAGGTATTCCCCCATACGGACAGCTTCATCCCATAATCCTGACGGGCAGACTCTGCACCAGGTATTCCCCCATACGGACAGCTTCATCCCATAATCCTGACGGGCAGACTCTGCACCAGGTATTCCCCCACACAGACAGTGGCATCCCATAACCCTAGCGGGGCAGACTCTGCACCAGGTATTCCCCCATACGGACAGCTTCATCCCATAATCCTGACGGGCAGTCTCTGCACCAGGTATCCCCCCCACACAGACAGTGGCATCCCATAACCCTAGCGGGGCAGACTCTGCACCAGGTATTCCCCCATACGGACAGCTTCATCCCATAATCCTGACGGGCAGTCTCTGCACCAGGTATCCCCCCACACAGACAGTGGCATCCCATAACCCTAGCGGGGCAGACTCTGCACCAGGTATTCCCCCATACAGACAGCTTCATCTCATAACCCTAGTGGGGCAGTCTCTGCACCAGGTATTCCCCCATAGAGACAGCTTCATTTCATAACCCTATTGGGGCAGTCTCTGCACCAGGTATCCCCCCACACAGACAGTGGCATCCCATAACCCTAGCGGGGCAGACTCTGCACCAGTTATTCCCCCATACGGACAGCTTCATCCCATAATCCTTACGGGCAGTCTCTGCACCAGGTATTCCCCCATACGGGCAGCTTCATCCCATAATCCTGACGGGCAGTCTCTGCACCAGGTATTCCCCCATACGGACAGCTTCATCCCATAATCCTGACGGGCAGACTCTGCACCAGGTATTCCCCCATACGGACAGCTTCATCCCATAATCCTGACGGGCAGACTCTGCACCAGGTATTCCCCCATACAGACAGCTTCATCTCATAACCCTAGTGGGGCAGTCTCTGCACCAGGTATTCCCCCATACAGACAGCTTCATCTCATAACCCTATTGGGGTAGTCTCTGCACCAGGTATCCCCCCACGCAGACAGTGGCATCCCATAACCCTAGTGGGGCAGTCTCTGCACCAGGTATTCCCCCATACAGAGAGAATCATCCCATAACCCTAGTGGGGCAGTCTCTGCACCAGGTATTCCCCCATACAGAGAGAATCATCCCATAACCCTAGTGGGGCGGTCTCTGCACCAGGTATTCCCCCAAACAGACAGTGGCATCCCATAACCCTAGTGGGGCAGTCTCTGCACCAGGTATCCCCCCACACAGACAGCTTCATCTCATAACCCTAGGGGGGCAGTCTCTGCACCAGGTATCCCCCCCACACAGACAGTGGCATCCCATAACCCTAGCGGGGCAGACTCTGCACCAGGTATTCCCCCATACAGACAGCTTCATCTCATAACCCTAGTGGGGCAGTCTCTGCACCAGGTATTCCCCTATACAGACAGCTTCATCCCATAATCCTGACGGGCAGTCTCTGCACCAGGTATCCCCCCCCACACAGACAGTGGCATCCCATAACCCTAGCGGGGCAGACTCTGCACCAGGTATTCCCCCATAAGGACAGCTTCATCCCATAATCCTGATGGGCAGACTCTGCACCAGGTATTCCCCCATACAGACAGCTTCATCTCATAACCCTAGTGGGGCAGTCTCTGCACCAGGTATTCCCCCATACAGACAGCTTCATCTCATAACCCTAGTGGGGTAGTCTCTGCACTAGGTATCCCCCCCACACAGACAGTGGCATCCCATAACCCTAGTGGGGCAGTCTCTGCACCAGGTATTCCCCCATACAGAGAGAATCATCCCATAACCCTAGTGGGGCAGTCTCTGCACCAGGTATTCCCCCATACAGAGAGAATCATCCCATAACCCTAGTGGGGCAGTCTCTGCACCAGGTATTCCCCCATACAGAGAGTGGCATCCCATAACCCTAGTGGGGCAGTCTCTGCACCAGGTATTCCCCCATACAGACAGCTTCATCTCATAACCCTAGTGGGGCAGTCTCTGCACCAGGTATCCCCCCACACAGACAGCTTCATCTCATAACCCTAGTAGGGCAGTCTCTGCACCAGGTATCCCCCCCACACAGACCATGGCATCCCCTAACCCTAGCGGGGCAGACTCTGCACCAGGTATTCCCCCATACAGACAGCTTCATCTCATAACCCTAGTGGGGCAGTCTCTGCACCAGGTATTCCCCTACACAGACAGCTTCATCCCATAATCCTGACGGGCAGTCTCTGCACCAGGTATCCCCCCCACACAGACAGTGGCATCCCATAACCCTAGCGGGGCAGACTCTGCACCAGGTATTCCCCCATACGGACAGCTTCATCCCATAATCCTGACGGGCAGTCTCTGCACCAGGTATACCCCCACACAGACAGTGGCATCCCATAACCCTAGTGGGGCAGACTCTGCACCAGGTATTCCCCCATACGGACAGCTTCATCCCATAATCCTGACGGGCAGTCTCTGCACCAGGTATTCCCCCATACGGGCAGCTTCATCCCATAATCCTGACGGGCAGTCTCTGCACCAGGTATTCCCCATACAGACAGCTTCATCCCATAATCCTGACGGGCAGACTACACCAGGTATTCCCCCATACAGACAGCTTCATCTCATAACCCTAGTGGGGCAGTCTCTGCACCAGGTATTCCCCCATACAGACAGCTTCATCTCATACCCCTAGTGGGGCAGTCTCTGCACCAGGTATCCCCCCACACAGACAGTGGCATCCCATAACCCTAGCGGGGCAGACTCTGCACCAGGTATTCCCCCATACGGGCAGCTTCATCCCATAATCCTGACGGGCAGTCTCTGCACCAGGTATTCCCCCATACGGGCAGCTTCATCCCATAATCCTGACGGGCAGTCTCTGCACCAGGTATTCCCCCATACAGACAGCTTCATCTCATAACCCTACTGGGGCAGTCTCTGCACCAGGTATTCCCCCATACAGACAGCTTCATCTCATACCCCTAGTGGGGCAGTCTCTGCACCAGGTATCCCCCCCACACAGACAGTGGCATCCCATAACCCTAGCGGGGCAGACTCTGCACCAGGTATTCCCCCATACGGACAGCTTCATCCCATAATCCTGACGGGCAGTCTCTGCACCAGGTATCCCCCCCACACAGACAGTGACATCCCATAACCCTAGCGGGGCAGACTCTGCACCAGGTATTCCCCCATACGGACAGCTTCATCCCATAATCCTGACGGGCAGTCTCTGCACCAGGTATTCCCCCATACGGACAGCTTCATCCCATAATCCTGACGGGCAGTCTCTGCACCAGGTATTCCCCCATACGGACAGCTTCATCCCATAATCCTGACGGGCAGACTCTGCACCAGGTATTCCCCCATACGGACATCTTCATCCCATAATCCTGACGGGCAGACTCTGCACCAGGTATTCCCCCCTACAGACAGCTTCATCTCATAACCCTAGTGGGGCAGTCTCTGCACCAGGTATTCCCCCATACGGACAGCTTCATCCCATAATCCTGACGGGCAGTCTCTGCACCAGGTATCCCCCCCACACAGACAGTGGCATCCCATAACCCTAGCGGGGCAGACTCTGCACCAGGTATTCCCCCATACGGACAGCTTCATCCCATAATCCTGACGGGCAGTCTCTGCACCAGGTATCTCCCCCACACAGACAGTGGCATCCCATAACCCTAGCGGGGCAGACTCTGCACCAGGTATTCCCCCATACGGACAGCTTCATCCCATAATCCTGACGGGCAGTCTCTGCACCAGGTATCCCCCCACACAGACAGTGGCATCCCATAACCCTAGCGGGGCAGACTCTGCACCAGGTATTCCCCCATACAGACAGCTTTATCTCATAACCCTAGTGGGGCAGTCTCTGCACCAGGTATTCCCCCATAGAGACAGCTTAATTTCATAACCCTATTGGGGCAGTCTCTGCACCAGGTATCCCCCCACACAGACAGTGGCATCCCATAACCCTAGCGGGGCAGACTCTGCACCAGGTATTCCCCCATACGGACAGCTTCATCCCATAATCCTTACGGGCAGTCTCTGCACCAGGTATTCCCCCATACGGGCAGCTTCATCCCATAATCCTGACGGGCAGTCTCTGCACCAGGTATTCCCCCATACGGACAGCTTCATCCCATAATCCTGACGGGCAGACTCTGCACCAGGTATTCCCCCATACGGACAGCTTCATCCCATAATCCTGACGGGCAGACTCTGCACCAGGTATTCCCCCATACAGACAGCTTCATCTCATAACCCTAGTGGGGCAGTCTCTGCACCAGGTATTCCCCCATACAGACAGCTTCATCTCATAACCCTATTGGGGTAGTCTCTGCACCAGGTATCCCCCCACGCAGACAGTGGCATCCCATAACCCTAGTGGGGCAGTCTCTGCACCAGGTATTCCCCCATACAGAGAGAATCATCCCATAACCCTAGTGGGGCAGTCTCTGCACCAGGTATTCCCCCATACAGAGAGAATCATCCCATAACCCTAGTGGGGCAGTCTCTGCACCAGGTATTCCCCCATACAGACAGTGGCATCCCATAACCCTAGTGGGGCAGTCTCTGCACCAGGTATCCCCCCACACAGACAGCTTCATCTGATAACCCTTATGGGGCAGTCTCTGCACCAGGTATCCCCCCCACACAGACAGTGGCATCCCATAACCCTAGCGGGGCAGACTCTGCACCAGGTATTCCCCCATACAGACAGCTTCATCTCATAACCCTAGTGGGGCAGTCTCTGCACTAGGTATTCCCCCTATACAGACAGCTTCATCCCATAATCCTGACGGGCAGTCTCTGCACCAGGTATCCCCCCCACACAGACAGTGGCATCCCATAACCCTAGCGGGGCAGACTCTGCACCAGGTATTCCCCCATATGGACAGCTTCATCCCATAATCCTGACGGGCAGACTCTGCACCAGGTATTCCCCCATAAGGACAGCTTCATCCCATAATCCTGATGGGCAGACTCTGCACCAGGTATTCCCCCATACAGACAGCTTCATCTCATAACCCTAGTGGGGCAGTCTCTGCACCAGGTATTCCCCCATACAGACAGCTTCATCTCATAACCCTAGTGGGGTAGTCTCTGCACTAGGTATCCCCCCCACACAGACAGTGGCATCCCATAACCCTAGTGGGACAGTCTCTGCACCAGGTATTCCCCCATACAGAGAGAATCATCCCATAACCCTAGTGGGGCAGTCTCTGCACCAGGTATTCCCCCATACAGAGAGAATCATCCCATAACCCTAGTGGGGCAGTCTCTGCACCAGGTATTCCCCCATACAGAGAGTGGCATCCCATAACCCTAGTGGGGCAGTCTCTGCACCAGGTATTCCCCCATACAGACAGCTTCATCTCATAACCCTAGTGGGGCAGTCTCTGCACCAGGTATCCCCCCACACAGACAGCTTCATCTCATAACCCTAGTAGGGCAGTCTCTGCACCAGGTATCCCCCCCACACAGACCATGGCATCCCCTAACCCTAGCGGGGCAGACTCTGCACCAGGTATTCCCCCATACAGACAGCTTCATCTCATAACCCTAGTGGGGCAGTCTCTGCACCAGGTATTCCCCTACACAGACAGCTTCATCCCATAATCCTGACGGGCAGTCTCTGCACCAGGTATCCCCCCCACACAGACAGTGGCATCCCATAACCCTAGCGGGGCAGACTCTGCACCAGGTATTCCCCCATACGGACAGCTTCATCCCATAATCCTGACGGGCAGTCTCTGCACCAGGTATCCCCCCACACAGACAGCTTCATCCCATAATCCTGACGGGCAGACTCTGCACCAGGTATTCCCCCATACGGACATCTTCATCCCATAATCCTGACGGGCAGACTCTGCACCAGGTATTCCCCCCTACAGACAGCTTCATCTCATAACCCTAGTGGGGCAGTCTCTGCACCAGGTATTCCCCCATACAGACAGCTTCATCTCATAACCCTAGTGGGGTAGTCTCTGCACCAGGTATCCCCCCACACAGACAGTGGCATCCCATAACCCTAGTGGGGCAGACTCTGCACCAGGTATTCCCCCATACAGAGAGAATCATCCCATAACCCTAGTGTGGCAGTCTCTGCACCAGGTATCCCCCCACACAGACAGTGGCATCCCATAACCCTAGTGGGGCAGTCTCTGCACCAGGTATCCCCCCACACAGACAGTGGCATCCCATAACCCTAGTGGGGCAGTCTCTGCACCAGGTATCCCCCCACACAGACAGTGGCATCCCATAACCCTAGCGGGGCAGTCTCTGCACACAGAAGCTAATGCACGCACTGGGATTCCCAGGCACTGCTGGGAGTATTATAAAATAGCGAGCGAGTAGCGTTAGGCGTGTGGGCTCGGGCTATCCTGACAGATATGTGCGCTTAAAATCCCTGCTGTGTTTATTTATGGTACTGCAGGTATATTCTGGAAGAACATTTCTGGGGCTACAACGCAAACTCGGAGTCGCCCTAACCCAAGAGTGGGATGTGTGAGAGGGGAAGGGGTTTGGTGAGGACTTGTGCTCACAGAGTTGGCTGCGCTGTGATTTAACTTCCGCAGAACACGCAACCCGTCCACGTCCACGTGTTCCATGCTTTTAGACCCCTTATGCTTTAAATGCAATGTAGAAATGGCCTCTTGCTTCTTTATGGGGGGTCCCAAATACACAGACTTCAATTCACACAGGCGTGTTTGTTCGGCACCAGTTGGCCTCTGGAGCCAAACGTAGCTCCTGGCAGCTGGTGTCAAGCTAACCAGGCTCTTGTAGGCTACAAGCGTTATTGGTTGCTGCACTGCCACACTGCCCACCCCTTCGCTTGCTGCAAAAAACCCTTCCTGGCGTTCAGAATCTGAGGTCCGGGGTGAGCAGGAGGCGCTTCGTCAGCGCACACACACACACACACTGCATGCCCACATGTGTCAGTGACATCATGGCCTCCTTTCGGCAGCTGAGGTAATTGTTTGTTCCCTGCTTTCCCCTCAGGACCACCCTTCATCATTTCCCCTCCTGAGAACATCACTGTAAACATATCCCAGGATGCACTGCTCACCTGCCAGGCGGAGGCGTATCCGGGCAACCTGACCTACACCTGGTACTGGGAGGAGGAGAACGTCTTCTTCAAGAAGTAAGAGCAGCTGTGTTTTCGTGGAGTGTGCGCGGAGTCTTTCTATAGGTATAGGTGTCCCGTCTGTCACCTCTGCATAGCCCCCGTTCATCTGGCCCGCAGGCTTCCCTAGGCAGAGTCGCCTTTGCGCCTGGGCTTAGGATCTCCACTTCCTTGGACTTATACTATCCCTTACCTGGATGGCTTTCCTGGCTGCCCCCTAGGGGTTCTGACATTCCCACACTTTCCATGCATGGATACAAAATCCTTTCGTGGACACCTTCCAGTAATGCATCAGTCAACACAGACACGCACCCTCACACACATTTACCCCCACACAGACATGCACCCATACACAGGCATGCAACCCCACACAGACATCACCTGGCACACATGCACTCGCACATGAATCCCCACAAGCCAGCACCCATGCATGCAGACCCACAATCACCCGACACGCATGCAGCCTCACAGGCATGCACCCGACACACATACACCCACACACGAATCACCACAAACGGGTACCCATACATGCACACCCACACACATGCACCCACAAACAGGCACCCATATATGCACACCCACCATGCACCCGACACACATGCACCCCGCACAGATATGCAACCCCACACATGCACGCACCCCACACACCATGCACCCGACACACATGCACACACACACAGACATGTACCCACACATGAAACCCCACAAACAGGTACCAATACATGCACATCCACCATGCACCTGACACACATGCACACGACACAGGCACCCACACATTAATCCCCACAAACAGGCACCCATAAGCGCACACCCAGACACACACCAACCATGCACCCACCATACATGCACCCACACATGAATCCCCACAAACGGGCACCCACACATGCACACCCACACCCACATGCACCCGCAGGTATGCACATACACATATGCGCACGCACACACACAGAGCAGATGACGCCAGCACACGCACACTGTGTGTGGGCATATACACACACTGATCCACGCACCAACTTACTCCTGCTAACAGCACTGGCACCCAGACAGAAATGGGCACTAGCACGCCATTGGTTCCACACCAGCATTAGGAACAACTGCACATATCAAAATGCACCTGCCTTTTTCTGACCTGGAGACGTGTGTTCAGTACCAAAGAGTTGAAAACCTAGATGGACTGACAGCCCGTGACCACCGATCCACCTGGGCTTCCAGACAGGACCTGGTGGACATCGCATTCCTATGCATGCATTCAGCCCAGAATGCACCTGGGCTGAAGGTTCCTTTCCCATTAGTCGCCAAACTTCCAGTGAAATCCTGATGGTAGGGTTGTGGGTGAAAGTCCATGTTTGCTGTGCCAGGCCATTAGTAAGTCCGTTCAGTACTGGCTGAGGGCATTCTCATAGGACCCCTGACTCTTGGGGACAGGGGTCCCCCAACACTCTGGCTGCATCAACTCTTCCCTACTCCTCTCAGAGACGAGTAGAATTGGTGACCTGTCCCCATATTAATGCACGTGGACATGTTGGAGGCAGACTCCATGGGGAGTGGGTAAGGGTGGTGCCCACACCAGGACAGGAGCCCCGAGCAATGCCAGTGGTTAAGATTCAGTCTAAACCTTCCAGCCATCACCTCTTTGTTTTTGCTCTGCCACACCAGGACAGGAAGCTGCAGAGAGACCTGGCTGACGCCATTGCGCCCGTCTCGTCCTGTGCTCGCCGCGCCTTCAGGGAACTAGGCTGGGAGCAGCCGGGAGTTTATGTAAATTAACCGGAAGGGGGTGCTTACGTTGTCACTTGGGTGTAAACAGCTCCTCTCCAGGAAGTGTTCATCATTTACATTATAGTGTAACGTGCATGCTACCTGCCAGGCATGTGTAGCTGGCAGGGTTTGCAATGGGTTCCTGTGGAACGCGTAGCCTTTGCGCCAGCATCAAGATGCCATGCTGGCGCAAAGGCCGCCACATTTCTATGGCAGATAGGACGGTGGGGGGTGGGAGGGGGGGCGGGCGAAAACGGATATTCGGTTTCGTGCCCCCTCTCTGTCATACAAATGCATTAAAACTAGGAGCAAGGTAAATGAATACGTAAATTGTTTGCGTGTGTATTTTACGCCTACATTTTAAATGTCTCCTCAATGAAAATGTAGTCCTCGGGGAGAGATAGCCGGTGTTTGTGTGAAATGTTCCTTGTGACACAGGAGCGAGTACTCCAACAGTAGCAGGAGATTAGGGTTGAGGACTTCATCACAAATGCCCGCCGCCCTCCTCCTCGGAGGACTTTGGATGCTATGGGCAGGAAATGAGCGGTCCTGCCCTCAGGGCCCGCTCCTGGCAACCGCCTCATAAACTGCCCATGCTGACATCTCCTGGGGCAGAGGGCCTGGACCCTTGGGATACCCAGGCGGGGGCGGCATCAGCACGCACATATTACTCGATGGGTGAGGTGGGGGGTTAGTAAGGAAATGTACCCCGAGATTTCTGTATGTGTGGGGACACTAAGCTTGAATTGCCTACGGAAAGATGTTTGTAGAGAGGAGTGACTGTCTCCTCAGACGTTACTCCTGTGTGTGAAGTGTGCATTGCGTGCACGGGGAACCCACCCACAGCATGTCATTTCCAACTTTCACAAGCAGAGTCGAAAATGAAATGGCAAGAGCGGGCGGAAACACCGTGCTCGTGCTTGGTTTTGTGAAAGATGTAAGTGCCGCCTGCAAACAGCGCTTTGCAGGCGGCATCCACAGTGGATTCCTAGGGAATCTGACAGATTTCATCAGGTGCTAAATGGAGGCAGATTCCGTAGGAATGGATTCTTTTTGAGCCTGCTTGAAAATCTCAAGCAGGTGTAAAACCAGGTACTCTTTGACGTGGGGAGGAAAGCGCGGCTGAAACGCTTATTTGACTTTGGTCACCGACTGTCTTCAAACTGAAGGGAAAATATCCCAGAGCAGTAAAGCAAGGCAGAGAACGCTTTACACCTCTGCACAGTCCTTGTGATCTGATTGGCTGAAATGTGGGTGGGGCTCCTCGGGGGTTCCTTGTCTTTATAGCGGCACCCTAAATAACGACACCTGACTAACGAAAAAAGGTGATTTAAAATAAAAATGTGGGGTACCCCCCAGCTTTTACAGCCTTGTTACCCTCCCCCAAACTACTGCCATCCCTTTTAATTCCTTACCCCACGCCCCATATATACTTTTACAACAAAATTGAGTTTTTGTCATTATTCAGGTGTCATTTAAAATGTGTCGTTATTAACACTGCAGATCGCCTGGGAGTGTGTGCATGTGTTTGTAGGAGAGACAGACAGTGTGTGCAAGCATGTGTGCATGAGATGTGCACCTCTGAAGCTGTGGCCTTGGGCTCCCGGTTAACGCATTCAGATGGAACTCGCTGGCAGTGCCGTCTGATGCTATTGATTTCCAATGCAATGTGCTGATTGATTGGCCCTGGGCCTGATGTTGGCTGAGCGATCAATGCTCGAGAATGTGAGATGGCTTTTAATTGTGCTTGAGCAATATGTTTCGCCTCTCTCGCCTCCTTCCTCAGTGACCTGAAGCTGCGAGTGCGGATACTCATCGATGGGACGCTGATCATTTTCCGGGTGAAACCAGAGGATGCTGGGAAATACACGTGCGTCCCTAGCAACAGTCTGGGCCGCTCCCCCTCCGCGTGGGCTTTCCTGACCGTGCAGTGTAAGTGCCTGGACTCTTGCCATCTTCTCAAGCTGGGGCGCTGTGTTTCCAGTTTCCATTGGACTGTCCCCTTGTTCCGGTGGCAGGTGCGGGGGTGGGGGGAGGCAGTGGGGACCATAACCTTGGCACTTGGCCACTTCTCGCTTCATACATCCCCCATCTTACTTTTCTGATAATCATGCATTACTAACACAACCTACAGCATAACATTTGAACACATGTCCATGGCCAGTTTATGTAGGTTTATTACATATATACCAATCAACATCTGTTCATGATTGTCACTACTGCAATCGCACTTTGGTTACATTATTAATCCTTCGTTCCAAACATTATATTTGCAACAAAACCTTTTCTCTTTTCGTGGCGGGCAGCCGACTAAATGTCCCCCTCGAGTCAATCATCTCCATGTTTTCTTAGGCAGTAGCTCCCCAACCAAAGTGGTTCCATGTCTTAAAATCGCGGCAAAAATGCTGTGGTTTTGCCGCCATAATCCTGTGAAGCATGCACATCCCCTGCTCCTCTTAAATGGTATAATGGGGTACACCTTTACTGGGTCAAACCACAGCATTTTTGCCGCGATTTTATTACCTGATACCACCAATGTCTCATGGTCTTTGGTTGCTCTGCTCGTGTAATGGCGCAAACAAGTGCAGAACGACATGAAAGTCTGCTCTCAGGATGTCCCATGGTTTATGAATTGGACCAGGACAAGATTGAGCTCTCTCTGCTCCCGCAAAAACTGTTCTGCCACAGGAGCGTTCCATGTCGAGCCGAGGCCCAACCCCCTCCCTCCCCCCACACTCCCCCCATTGATGCGAGCCTCCTGAAAGCTGTGCGTTTGGAGGATATGCACCGACTTGACAGACTGCATTTGAAAGTCGTCCTTTGATCACCAGGACCGCCCCAAGTCAAACAGAGACAGTCCAAAGCTGGATATATGCCCCATGCTTTGCACACGTTACTGCCAGGGTGACTATTCTGACAGGATCACGAAAACGAAAAAATCACAAACACAGTAGGTCCGGACTTTGGGTGATGTGGGGTTTTAGATGCTGTATCTTCGTTGAATGCCACTCTGACAGATGACGTGTGCATCGTACCATGTGTGCATTGCATGCTCAGCAGCAGTGCACGTTTGAATCGCTATCGCGTTTGATACATTGGTGGTCATTCTTATGTTCCCACAATGCAGTTAAGCAGCCAGCCTCCTAGATTCAAGGCACCCACATTGACACCTAGCTCCGCCCCTCGGTCCCAGCCACAGCCTCACCCTTCCCCTCCCCACCCCCGGCGTGGGAGTTGGATTGACCTGCTTTCAGGCAGCACTTTTTGGGGGTGTTTTATTTGGAGGTGGCGTTCTTAGCCTGGCGTGGCCCTTTCCTGGAACCCCATCACTTGGCCTGTATTCCCTGGACTCGAACATCCCCTGCAAACCCACGTGCCCATATTCTCACCACCTGGCATTCAGTACAGTTCATTACTGCAATACCTGGGGGCCGCACATTCTAATGCGGCTTCGATGACCTTTCGTGCCCTTGCGAATCACTGGGCTGTGTGTGGGCCCCCACCTGGGAGGGTGGTCCTGGGGCACCCGATGTCAAGGGCACGGCCTCCACGTGCTTTGGTGCGCCATGGCTGGACCTCCAAGCCACTCGTTGCCTCTGTCCCACTCCCCTGCGCTCCCCCCTCTCTGCGGGGCCTGGGTAAGGGCACAGCAAGCCTGTGTGTTCCTCATCTGGAGCTGTTCTGTTGGCCCATGACAGGGGACAACCCTTTATCTCCAAGAGGAATGGCTTCCCTTGTGAGTGACTGCCCTCACGTGGCCACACCTGGAAATGCATGCCCTCCTCCTAACAAGAATTCATGGCTTTATTGGGCTCTGCAGGGGGCAGCGCAGGGGCAGGAGTGAATACTTTTGACACCTTCTTCTGCCCACATTTTTATTATCCGCGTAACTGAAAAAAAATGCGACTTCAAAAACACTCCGCAATAACTGTCTTAATACTGACGGGTGGTCCAGGCGGCCCATGACCCCTGCCCCCTGGGCGGTGCATGGTGGTGATGCCCTCTCCCCCCGCACCATGCCCTTCTCTGCGTGTGGGGGGCAATACCAGGAGGCAGACCCTTCCTTTACCCAAACTGCCCACTGACCCCACACCTCCAACCCCTCCCCACCAGGAACCCCAGTAGCTGTTCACCAATTCCAGAGGGGTGCCTACTGCGCCCTCCCCTTCCCACTATTCCAGCATCCGGAGCCCACCTACCACCCCCACTCGCACACAAAAGTTCTGTAGCAAAGGTTCTGTGCCCCACTGGGATAGATGAACACCTTTCTGATGGCAAGCCCCCCAGCCCTCAATAGGCCATTCTCTAGGATCGCTAGGCTCCCTTTGCACGCCGCAAGCCGGGCCATCTCCTTGTCATTTTCCATTCTGCAATGTTTAATGGGCACGAGGGCTCTGACTGCCTCCAGTTCCACCACGGGATAATTTACACCATGCGGGCAATGCCCCCGGGCAGAAACGTCTGAACCAACCAAAAAGAGACAACGGGTAATAATAATAATTATTATAATAATAGGTCTCTGATCAGTGCCCTTCTCCCCAACGCTACCAGATCGTTGCCCCCTATGTGCAAGATCACCATATCCGGTTGTGCAACCCCCGCCTCGGCTTTTGCGCCTCCAGCCCCAGGCGCACCTGGCGGACCTGCAAGGCCCCAGACGCAGTCCAGTATTTGCCCGAGGCAGCCGCGTCCACCAACCGCGAGTGACCAGGCCCCATAACACTGGCCTCGCCATCTGTCCTACGCAGATGCAGAAAAGAAAGCGGGTGCCATGCCAACGACAACAGCCAGGGGAGACTCCTCTCCTCTGCACCAACAAATCGCTGTCCTGCGTCCCTTGCCCCCCCGCCCCTTTATCCCCATCGAGGCTCCCCAACATGGTAAGTGTGCCCTTATGTACCTACCCTCTATATGCGCAAGACTTCCACCCCCCAAGTGCCTTGATCTCCTTCTCTTCACACCCATACCTGCTGGCGGTGGACGCTCCTGCCATTCGAGTGGATTGGGTCCTCCGACGTATTCCATATCTATGACATGTAATCACCACAGCTGTGCTGCTTCGGAAACTTTTTTCGGCGTCTGCGTCCTGCGTCGATGACGTCGATGCGCCGTCGTCGAGGACCTCGTCCGACGTCATCCGATGTGATAAGTAGGACGCACGACGCCCGTAGCCTCAGTTCCGTTTTTTCCGCGAACGTGTTGCTTCGTGTTTCTCGGTTTAAACGCCTCGACTCTTTGGAGTTCTGTTCTTCTCGGTTCTTCGAACCTGTTCGTTTTGTGAAAATCCTTCAGAAGATGTCTTCTACTTCGTCTTCGACCCCGCGTCCGGGTTTCAAGAAGTGCGGGGAGTGTGGGTCCAAGATGTCGGTGACGGACTCGCACGACGCCTGCCTCTGGTGCCTCGGGGAGGCCCACGACACGGATGACTGTATCGACTGCCAGTCGCTCACGTCCAAAGCCTTACGCGAACGTAAGAAGAAGTTGTCGGTAGGTCGGGTGTCCAAGCCCCGGAAGTCGAAGTCTGCGGGGCTTTCGACGGATGATTCGAGGGGTGACTCTCCGCGTCATCGTCGGAAGTCTCGTGGGTCTCCTTCTAGGAGTCGGTCTCGCCACTCCTCAGCCTCTTCGAGGCATTCTCGGAAGCGCCGACACCGGTCGTCTTCCAGGTCCTCTTCGGAGGACTCTGCCCGGCACGTCGCTTACCCCTCCAGCCGTGCGACGCCGGAGGAATGGGCTTCCTTCGGGAAGAAGATGCTGGCGATTCTTGAGTCGCAGGGTACTCAGCCGTCCGCGCCCCCGAGTGGGGTCGGTCGTGTGAGGTCGAGAGACACCGCTCGCAAGAGTGGTCGGCACGAGTCACGGGAGAGGTCCCGTTCGGACAAGGGGACTCGTTCTCGACGTGCCCGTTCCAGGTCCCGGTCCTCGACGCGTTCGAGACTGTGTGCACCTGTGAGGTCTTCGAAGAAGGCATCGACGTCTGAGGCGTCGAGGGCGTCGACGGGCTTTCTCGAGGCTCTGGCTCCGAGGAAGTCGTCGATGCCGTCGACGCTCAGGTCGTCGAGGGACACGCTCGGGGCTCCGGCCTCGAGGGCTGTGTCGACGCCGCCGATTCTGGAGGCGCTGCATCTGACGTCGACGCCGATTTCCTCGACGTCGACGCCGATCCTCTCGGCGCCGATGCTGGTTCTCTCGACGCTGGCGCCGATTCGCTCGACGCCTTTCGTGTCGGAGGTACCCCGTGGCACGGGTGGACCCCCTAGGAAGGCTCTGGTTAAGAGCAAGCACTCTAGGGTGCCTTCTTTTCGCCACCTGGACTATATTTCAGAGGCGGATGAGGATTCTGATGGCCTGGTTCCTAGTCAGGTTCCGGATGAAATTGTCTCGGGCCATAGTCAGTTTGACGAGTTGAGACAGTCACTGCATGATGCCAATGGACTGGACACCTCTCCGGAGGTGGAGTTTTGTAGGCCTGAGCCTGGCTCTCATGCTGATTCCTCGTACCGGCGCCTTATGGCTAGGGTTTCTGAGTACTTGGGATGGTCTGCTCCCCCAGGGGAGTTTGTGCAGGATGATCTGACGGACATCCTTGATGTTGGTCCCCCAACTGACCCGGTTCTGCCGTTCCATATGGCTTTACAGAGAAGGGTGGCGGCGGCTTGGACTGCTCCGGAGAGTCTCCCGGCGGTGGGCAGATCCTTGTCGCGAAAATACCGTCCAGCCAGTTGCGACCCCTGCTACTTGACCAGGCACCCCACTCCGGAGAGTTTGGTGGTGCAGGCGGCCACGGCCCCGGCGAAGCAGGCGTCGTACCCTACCATCCCTCCTGATAGGGACGACAAACGTTTTGATGGCTGGGCGAAGAAAGTGTTTTCTTCTGGTGGTATGGCGCTTCAGGCGGCCAACTCCATTTGTGCCTTGTCGCGTTTCACGCACACTCTGTGGAACTGTGTTGCGTTAGCGGCTGAACATATTCCCGAAGGGGACGAACGGGATGGTTTCCTTGCTATGGTCCAGGATGGTAAGGATGCCATGTGTGAGTCCGTTCAGTCGGGTTTGGACTTAGCTGAATGCGTCAGTAGGTCCATGGCGGCGAGCACCGTGATACGCAGGTTTGCGTGGTTGCGGAAGTCGGGGTTTGCTCCAGATGTGCAGTCCCGGCTCCTCAACATGCCCTTTGACGGTGAGCACCTTTTTGGCAGCAAGGCTGACGAGAGCCTTGAGAGGCTGCAGACCTCGAAAGCTGCAGCGAAGTCGTTGGGCGCTGCAGTTCGCCAACCTCTGCCTTTTTGTCCTAGGGGACAGCAGTGGAGGGGTGGTTCCTTTCGCTATTACTCGTCCTTCAGTAAAGCGAGAGGGGCTGGCAGTCAAAGAGGCCAACGCAGGGGTACCAGAGGTGGACGACAGGGTACCCGTGGTGCCAAGGCCGCTCGGGCAGTTGCCTCTTTGCCCTCAGGTAACGCCGCAGCCGCTCCCACTCAGTCATGAGGCCATGTCCCATGGTTCGCCGGTTGGGGGAAGGCTGGCGCAGCATCTTGTAGAGTGGCAAGCCATTACTTCAGATGTGTGGGTTCTGGAGATCATAACCCACGGCTACTGTCTTCCCTTTCGGCACAGGCCTCACGACAATCCACCGGGAAACCTCTCTTTGCGGTGTCCGGATCCGCTCCTTGCGCAGGAAATTCAAGCCCTGCTGGAGAAAGGCGCCATAGAACTGGTGCCTATAGCGGAGAGGAACAAGGGATGGTATTCCCCTTATTTTTTGATTTCCAAGAAAGACGGGGGATTGAGACCCATCATGGACTTGCGTGGTTTGAACAAACTCCTCAGGAAGGACAAGTTCAAGATGGTTACTCTCTCTCAAGTCCTCCAGGCCCTTCAGCTTCAGGACTGGTTGGTGTCACTCGACCTCAAGGATGCTTACTTCCATGTGCCGATCCATCCCAAGCACAAGAAGTACCTGAGGTTCGCGGTTGGCGACTCGCACTTTCAGTTTCGGGTCCTGCTGTTCAGATTGACCTCCGCCCCGAGGGTTTTCACCAAGCTCATGGTGGTGGTGGCAGCGCATCTCAGGCAAGGGGGGATTCACGTCTACCCCTACCTGGACGATTGGTTGATCAGGGGGAGCTCTCCTGAGCAAGTCCTGGATCATCTATCGGTCACCTGTCGCTCCCTTCACAGGCCGGGCTTCTCCCTCAATTTAAAGAAGTCCCATTTGACGCCAACACAGCGGCTCCAGTACATCGGAGCAGTGCTCGACACTTCCCTGGGGCAGTGTTTTCCTCCCCAGGTGAGGGCTCTTCACATTCAGCAGATGGTGCACAAGTTTCAGCATGCCCAGACGCTCCCAGCGTTCGAGTTCTTGAGGTTGCTCGGCCTCATGGCATCCTGCATTCTTCTGGTGCCAGAGGCTCGCCTGCGGATGAGATCTTTGCAGTGGGCACTCAAGACGCAATGGTCGCAGTCCTCCGGCAGGATGTCGGACTCGATTCAGGTGCCGTCCTCGGTCGCCCGGGACCTTCTGTGGTGGGCCGTCGAAGGCAACTTGATGAAGGGGGCTCCATTTTGGCTTCCCTGGCCGGAGGTGACGATCGTGACGGATGCATCCCTCACGGGATGGGGAGCTCATGCCAACGGGCTGACAGTCAGCGGTCGTTGGTCTCCGTCGGAGTCCAGACTCCATATCAATCTGTTGGAGCTGAGGGCCGTCAGGCTAGCCCTGAAGGCTTTTCTGCCGTCTGTGCGAGGGAAGAATGTCCTGATCCTGACGGACAACACAGTGGCCATGCACTACCTCAACAAAAAGGGGGGGGCAGGGTCACTTCCTCTGTGCAGGGAGGCGATGCAGCTCGAGTTCTGGGCCATCCAGCAGGAAGTTTCGATCTCGGCAGTTCATCTGGCCGGAGCCGAAAACGTGACGGCGGACGTTCTGAGCAGGCAGAGCGCGATCTCTCACGAGTGGGAGTTGGCTCAGGAGATTCTCCTGGAGATCTTCGCCCTTTGGGGGACCCCTCAAGTGGATCTCTTCGCCTCCAGTGTCAACCGGAAGTGCGAAAGGTTCTGCTCGCGGGAATTTCCTCCAAAAGGAGCCTTAGGAGACGCGTTCGTGGTGGAGTGGTCATTCCCGCTGCTGTACGCGTTTCCTCCAGTCCCCGTCATCCCGCAAGTGCTGCGGAGGTTACGGAAGTTCGGTTCCCGGATGATCCTCATTGCTCCGGCGTGGGCTCGGAGGACGTGGTACCCGGACCTTCTCGACTTGTCCATCTGCCCTCCACGTCGTCTTCCCTACCGAGACGATCTGCTCTCACGGGAGGGGGGTCAGGTTCTCTATCCAGAGGTCAGATCCCTCAACCTTCACGCTTGGCTTCTGAGAGGTTGAGGTATAAGGATTGGGACCTCCCTGAAGACGTGATGGAGGTGTTGCTTTCGGCCCGGAGGCCAGCAACAAAGTCTTTGTACCGTTGCCGTTGGCGTAAGTTCTGCGACTGGTGCAGAGTTCAGAATGTGGATCCTTTTGCATGTGACATCCCCATGGTTCTGTCCTTTTTACTTTCTTTGGCCCACAGGGGCTTGCAAGTGGGTACCATTAAAGGTTACCTGGCGGCGCTGTCCGTCTTTAAGCGCTCGTCTGAAGAGTGTTCTTACTTTAAAATCCCTTTAATTTCACAGTTTCTGAAAGGGCTCACTAATGTGTTCCCTCCGTCACCTTTCCTGGTGCCTGGTTGGGATTTAAACCTTGTTCTTAGGTTTCTTATGGGTGCTCCGTTTGAGCCTTTACATTCTTGCCCTTTGAGGCTGTTAACTCTGAAAACTGTGTTTTTAGTTGCGGTTACTTCCGCTCGCAGAGTGAGTGAGTTACAGGCACTTTCAGTTAAGCCTCCCTTCACTGTATTTCACAAGGACAGGGTTGTCCTTCGTGTTCGTCCTTCTTTTCTTCCGAAGGTAGTGTCGGAATTTCATTTGGCCCAGAAGGTTGTTCTTCCGGCATTCTATCCTCCTCCGCATCCTGGTAAGGAAGAGGAGAGGCTCCATAGGCTTGATCCTAGGAGAGCTTTAAGCTTTTATGTTTCACGCATGTCCCGGGTCAGAGTGGACGATCAACTCTTTATTGGTTACGCTGGGAAGCGTTTGGGGGAAGCTGTGACGAAACAGACTTTGTCTCGCTGGATTATTTTAGCCATCTCGGAGTGTTACCGTTTGGCAGGTAAGGACCCACCGGCTGGCTTGCGGGCCCATTCTACCAGGGGTGTGGCTGCATCTACTGCACTGCAGAGGGGTGTTCCTATTCGCAACATTTGTGATGCAGCCACCTGGGCTTCAGTACATACATTTGTACGTCACTATTCCCTCGATTCCATCCGAGGGCAGGATCTGGCCTTTGGCAAGGCGGTCCTTTGCTCTGCTATTTGATTGGCTATTCTAAATTTTGATTCTAAATTCTTTCCCTCCTCCTTACTCTGGTACTGCTTTGGGAGTCTGTCATAGATATGGAATACGTCGGAGGACCCAATCCCCTCGAAGAACAAGTTACTTTCTTACCTGGTAACGTTCTTTCGATGGGATGGTCCGACGACGTATTCCATATCGCTCCCGCCCTGCCTTCCCCGCTGCAGAATTTCTTTTGCGATTGCAGCTTACGTTCCGCAAGGCTTTGTGTCTGACTGGCAGTTGACTTATGTCACACGTTCTGGGGGAAAAAACTACAACTGAGGCTACGGGCGTCGTGCGTCCTACTTATCACATCGGATGACGTCGGAGGAGGTCCTCGACGACGGCGCATCAACGTCATCGACGCAGGACGCAGACGCCGAAAAAAGTTTCCGAAGCAGCACAGCTGTGGTGATTACATGTCATAGATATGGAATACGTCGTCGGACCATCCCATCGAAAGAACGTTACCAGGTAAGAAAGTAACTTGTTCTTCGGGAGGATTGAGGGGGGAACCCCAACCCACCCTAACGACCTGTACAAGATCTTCATGAATTGGAAGCTTGAAAGACGCAAGCCATTCCTGTGTTGAAACAGAGGGTCCCCGCTGCTCACCCCTGTAGGCCAAAAATGAGTCTGGCAGCCTCAGTGGGCAAATCTCCTCCCTGCCATGGACTGTTAACGTGACGCCGCCCCCCCTTCCTTCCTGAACAGGCTTTGACTTTCTAATCCAGAGGTGCGCCGCATTACTCCCTCCAAATGAGAGATCCCCTATGCTAGTCCTCCCGAAAAATCTGTTGTTGATGTTCCTAGCAGTTCCCAAAACATCTGCCCTGAACGATACCTCCCAAGCAACTCGTGATGGCGGCCAGTTTTTCGGGATCCAGTGGTCGCCAGCTGACCCCCGAAAGCCCTCTGCCCTCTATCTCCTTTTAGTGCCTTCTTTACTACGATGTTATCAGACGAGGGTGCCCTTCCTGACAAAACACGCAATGGCTGCCTTCTTCGTCGTGGCCGCCCGCATGGATACCGCCAAACCTTGCAGGTATTTTAGGAACTTTCTTACGTCCCCTGTGGAATAGCTCCACCAGCCCCTGAGCTGCACAGAACTCCCTGAAACATTTGCCATAGGCCTTTTGTGTCTCCTGTGATATGGAAGCCTCAATCCGTGAGGCTAAATCCGGGCACCAAGCCCCCAAACTAGCTCAGCAAACAGCGTCATCTCCGGGGCTGCTGTTGGTAGGCAATGCTGGAACTCCTGCAATTTGAAACTGGCCAAGCATCAGCCGCACTGTTGTAAATGCCGGCACGTGTTTACCCGGAAAGCGCACATTTTTCATCAGACATAGGGCATGCTGCCATCTGGTTCTTAATCTAGCAGACCACTGACATGCTATCTGACCAAAACAGCACATCCCTGCCCCTTATGGCCGGCACCACTATTACAGAGAATAGCTCCAAGAATGTTGTGTTCCTGGTCAGGCCACTGTCCACCCAAGTGGTGGGCTACCGCTGCCCGCACCACATGGCCCTAAAACCTATGCTCCCCGCAGCGTCAGTGTAAAGCCCCAGTTGGCCACTGTCTTTTAATTCAATCGGCCGAACCAGTACCCCATTAAAGGAACGCCAGAAAGGTCTCGCACCCCACCTAGATCTTGCTTTGGCTCCCTCGATAGCTTGTGCGATGGTGTGTCTTGGTCCGCCCCGGACATTGCCCCTGCCATTGCTCTGCTCTGGAGAACGGCTAAATATTGGAATGATCTGCAGGGTGAAGTAAAGCTGCCCCAAAGGTACCCACCGTCTCCCTAAACTCCCGGGCCTTGTCCTCTGGGAGGCGGTACACCCCACTCTTGGAATCAATCTCGATGCCCAGGAAACAAAGCAATGTAAGGGGCCACTCAGTACCCCCAACTTCCCTGTCCTCTTCTGAAATGCCAGCAGTGCCTCTTCGCACTGGTCTGAGCCTTTTCAGCCCACAAACAAGACATCACGCAGCTAATGAAGCATGCGTGCTCCCTCACGCTCCCTCTGTCGCCCACTCCAGAAATGTGCCGAATGCCTGGAAATAGGGACAGGATAGGGAGCACCCTATTGGCATGCACTCGTTAAAGTAAAATTCCCCTCCAACTTGAAACCCCAACAAGTGGTAATCCTCGGGGTACACTGATAGTAAACGAAAAGCAGATTTGAAGTCAGATTTTGCCAACAAAGGTCCTCTACCCAATCGCCCCAATACTGCCCGTGCTTCATCGAAAGAGGCGTATCTATCAGAATCTAAGCGCCTCGTCAATGGCATCGTTCACTGATGCCCCCTTTGGGAACGATAAATCGTGCATTAATTAGAATGTGCCGGGCTCTTTTTTGGAAACAATGCCCACAGGTGAGCACACAAAATTCTGCAGGGAGGGGGCGGGGGGTGGATAGACGGGAATGATCCTGTCACCCTGCCTAGTTTCTCAACCCTGTCAAGTAATGCCATGGTTGGCTTTTTTGTGACCCCCGTCCCCCCCCCCCTCCCCTGGGACTGGCAGACTTGTAATACCGGACCGGAATCTGAAAACACAGCAATGGTACTCATTTGTCCATATACGCAGCACATGCACCCGCACGCGTGAGGGCAGGCCCGTCAGGGGCTCCCCAGAGTCTTACCCCTACTTATGCTCCTCGTTGCGTTTTGCACCCTTGACCTCCCTGTGTCCCAACACATCCCACAAAAGGAGCAGATGTGCTTAAACTTGCAGACTGGTCTTGCGCACATTGGTTTAGTAAAGGCCCACCAAGCACCCTAGCCCTTGTCCCGCAGTCCACCTGTCCATCTGTGCAGTCCCTGCCTTGGCGCCCCTGAACCTTTCATCGTAAACCAACAAAGCCCCAAAAGGGCAGTCATGGTACATGCACAGCACTAAATGATTCTATGACAATAGCTTCTGGTGAAGTTCTGGAGACTTTTCAAAGAATATAACCGAGAAAATAGCAAAACTCGTGGTCCAGTTGGCCAAGGACTTGTCCACGATGAACTTCCTATCCTTCTGATCCCGCTTTGTGTCCTTACACTCTTCCGCCAGGGAGAAAATATCAATGTATTGATCCGTAGACATTTTTCTAATGCCTTGCAACACATTCCAAGTAAGCATACCTGGTGGAGCTGCCTGAATTGGTGGGGGCCTTCTCTGTTGACCCGCCCCCGATATGTCCCCCGAAGATGTTGGCGCCCTCCTAGTGCCCCCCCATTTTCCTCCCAACACTCGTGCTACTTGTCCCCCTAGCGGGTTCCAGCCCAATCCAGGCATCTCCCCTGTGAACGACAAAGGTTGACTTACTGTTCCCCCAACCACCACAGCCCCAGGCGGGATCACCTTGCTCCCGCCTCGGCTGTTTTTGTATGTGCCCTGTTACTTTTCCCCCTCTCCCTTGATTAGGGCCCCCTCCCTATCACCCCGCCTAACTACTGACCAGATGCCTGTGGTAGACTTCGCCCTGACGGGAAAACCACATCCGCTGCTATGCTCGCCGCCCACCACCCTCCAAAATGTCCCCCAAATGGCCATCCCATTCCCCCACTAGATACCAGGCATTAGGGCCCCCACCCATAACCCTCACTCTGCCAGGTATTCATTGCCCATGTGTCGTTCTGGGTGTGGCACAATGGTGCCGGCAGTCGAGTTTGCGCGGGCCAGGATGGCAGGAACACAGCGGCGTGAAATCCCCAGGGTAAGGCACAGAACAGTGCTCCTTGCACTTTTGCCTACCCTTTTTTATGGGGCATTTCGTGCCACTGTGCTCCCCCACCGGGCCCGAGCCTGCAAAGCCGGCCTGGCCCCCTACTGGGGAACCACTACCCCTCCAATGCCCCCAGACTGCCCCCTCCCCCCCAAGGACAGGTCTGTTTCCTATTGTTTGGTGTGGAAGATGTGCGTCGCTTATCCGCTCTCAATTCCAGGCACGGCCAGGGGTGGACTGAGGGCCAAGAGTAGCCCTGGAAAGGCTTTTCCAAGTGGCCACGCTGTGTGAGCAAACCCAATGCCTCCAACTAGGGTTTGGGGGTTCTTCCACAAGAAGATTGGGGAAAAAAGGTCCACATTGTGAATTTGAAAGCACATTTGTTTGTATATAGGGGTTAAAAAGTAATTAAACATAAGAACTGACCTATAGATGGTGTTAAGAGGGATTCATGACACACTGAAGGCTTTAACAAATGATTTGCTTCCAAGGGATGTGGTTGATGAGGAGAGATGGATGGAAATGGGGGTGCATAGGAAACGGGGTAATAGGTGCAGAAAACCATAGTGCTCTGGACGCCAGCTACCACCTATGATATGATATGACATTTATAACGTGTGTATTCACAAGTGTTTCAGGGGGAACCAGAGGGAAAACAAAGTCAACGACCCTACTAGCTCAAGTGACATTGAGATCACACAAGTGCAGGGGAGAGCAAAAGTGCCAGGGTAAGGGGAGGAAGGGCAAGTAGTGCGGCCAGCAGGTGGCAAATGCAAGGGTTAAAAGTGCAGACAACAGGTGCCTAATAAGTGCTGGTAAGGGAACTGTAGGGTTTGCAGATACAGACCCAAGTGCAGGGGTTGCCAGGAGGTAGTGCAGCTGTGCAACTGGGTGGGCAGGGACCTGGGCCCGAAATTCAGAGGGTAGCCAGGTGAACCAGTGCAGTATCAGACAGGAGATCAGCAGGGAAGAGGAAGGTCTTGAGGTGCTTCCGGAACCGGAGATGGTTCTGCTCAAGTTTCAGAGAGGCAGGGAGGCTGTTCCAGAGGGAGGAGCCAGCCAAAATGAGAGATGTACCCCCAACTCGTCGCTTGGAGAAACGACTGACCCTGAGGGAGTTGTAGGTGGAGGAGCGAAGAGCTTGAGTAGGAAGCTATTTCCGAAGAGAGAGTTGGAGGTATTGCGGTCCCAGGCCCCAGAAGGCCTTGTAGATAATGCAAAGGGTCTTGAACTTGATCCTTGCAGCCACCGAGAGCCAATGAAGAGAGTTCAGTCCTGGAGAGATACGATCCCTGGGCTTGAGGCCAAGGACAACTCTTGCAATCCTGTTCTGGGTAAGTTGCAGAGGGCATAGAGTAGAAGCAGGCAGATTTAAAAAGAGGCTGCTGCAGTAGTCAAGCGTAGAGAGAACCAGAGCTCTGGAGACAGTGAGCTTCTGGGGGAAGGAGAGGAAAGGAAGACTACCTCTGAGGATGTGCAGTCGGTAATTTGACTTCTTAGAGACATCAGAGATGTGAGGAGAGAAGGAGAGTGTGGAGTCAAAGATGACCTGGAGGTATCCGGATATGTCACTTGGTTGGCATTGCCGGAGGCCCATGGTGCAGAGCCCACCAGGAAATCGCCAGAGGTCTCTGTAAGCCAGCCCACCACTTGCTGGATACGTCACTTGGGTGGCATTGCCGTAGGCCCATGGTGCAGAGCCCCACCAGGAAATCGCCAGAGGTCTCTGTAAGCCAGCCCACCACTTGCCGGATACGTCACTTGGATGGCATTGCCGGAGGCCCATGGTGCAGAGCCCACCAGGAACTCGCCAGAGGTCTCTGTA
Organism: Ambystoma mexicanum; assembly: GCF_040938575.1. Taxonomy (NCBI): domain Eukaryota; kingdom Metazoa; phylum Chordata; class Amphibia; order Caudata; family Ambystomatidae; genus Ambystoma; species Ambystoma mexicanum. The sequence goes on from NC_090931.1 coordinate 38,625,442, forward strand.
AGCCAGCCCACCACTTGCCGGATACGGCACTTGGGTGGCATTACCGTAGGACCATGGTGCAGAGCCCCACCAGGAAATCGCCAGAGGTCTCTGTAAGCCAGCCCACCACTTGCCGGATACGTCACTTGGGTGGCATTGCCGGAGGCCCATGGTGCAGAGCCCCACCAGGAAATCGCCAGTATTCTCTGTATGCCAGCCCACCACTTGCCGGATACGTCACTTGGGTGGCATTGCCGGAGGCCCATGGTGCAGAGCCCCACCAGGAAATCGCCAGAGGTCTCTGTATGCCAGCCCACCACTTGCCGGATACGTCACTTGGGTGGCATTGCCGTAGGCCCATGGTGCAGAGCCCCACCAGGAAATCGCCAGAGGTCTCTGTAAGCGAGCCCACCACTTGCCGGATACGTCACTTGGGTGACATTGCCGGAGGCCCATGGTGCAGAGCTCCATCAGGAAATCGCCAGTATTCTCTGTATGCCAGCCCACCACTTGCCGGATACGTCACTTGGGTGGGATTGCCGGAGGCCCATGGTGCAGAGCCCCACCAGGAAATCGCCAGTATTCTCTGTATGCCAGCCCACCACTTGCCGGATACGTCACTTGGGTGGGATTGCCCGAGGCCCATGGTGCAGAGCCCCACCAGGAAATCGCCAGTATTCTCTGTATACCAGCCCACCACTTGCCGGATACGTCACTTGGGTGGCATTGCCAGAGGCCCATGGCGCAGAGCCCCACCAAGAAATCGCCAGTATTCTCTGTAGGCCAGCCCACCACTTGCCGGATACTTCACTTGGGTGGGATTGCCCGAGGCCCATGGTGCAGAGCCCCACCAGGAAATCGCCAGTATTCTCTGTAAACCAGCCCACCACTTGCCGGATACGTCACTTGGGTGGGATTTCATGTAGGGTGGGGGAGGACTACCTTTTAGCACCACTTGACAATCATTTTGTTGTTCTCACCTGGTCCTCACAGAGGAGTCTTGATGACAAAGTGTGGGTGCTCGCTTGCTGGTGCCACCCAGAGTGTGGAAGAGATGTTACAGGTGCCAAACTGCCATCCCATAGAGTCTGGCTTCTTTTTAGTGGGCCCAATAGTCAGAATGATACATCTATAAACAATCTGTGAGCCGCACATCGCCTGAGAATGAAAGCACCTTTAAGAAAGCGGCCATCTTTCAAGAGTTCCTAAAGCCAAAAGCTTCAACCGAAAATACGAAGGATGGGCTCAAGATAGCAACATGTTTCCTGTTGACGTGGCCTGCGGTATAACAACTAAAGAACCTCGTTCTTGGCTTACTGCAAATGATGGGCACCCCTGAAAGTGTTGATACCCTTGCCACAGGGCTAACATATAAGGGTCTGTGGGGGCCAGTTTTCAAACAAAATCATGCCAACAGCGGGCCAACGATTGGCCTTCCAGGCAAGGACCACCAGCCCTCTTTTGGTGCCTGAAGAGCAGGCAACCTACTGCATGCTAGTTGCACATTGTTTTGCCGAAGTACTTTACGTTTTAATTTACTTCAAGAACATTAATTTGATGTAAAAAAAAACATTAATGGGGGTCCCCCATATCCTTCTTCCCGCCACTTCACACCCCACCGGCCATAACCCTAACCTCCCCACGAAGAAATTAGAACAAAGTTATTTGCTTTAGCAAAAGAGCGGTCTACGCTGTATGCTGGTCAGCAGGAGACTTAGCAGACACTGTAGAAGTCAACCTAAGCAGGGCTAGGGATCGGGTCTCCACAGATGGCGAAAGGGGAGGATTACTTGGAGATCCAGTGGTCACATTGTTGACTCTGGAACAGGACAGCAGAGATCTCGTCCTGGCTTCCCATCTTCAGTTCAGTGGCCCTAGGCGTTTACCTGTTTAGGCTTTGTGGCCAGAAGAATGGTGGCTTCAGAAGCAATCCTGCTGCTCTGCTTCTGTGATGTTTCCTCGATGAAATGTGTGAGGCCCATTAGCTCGAATTTGTGTGTCCATCTTGTTACACATTTGGCTGCAAACAAAAGTGGGGGACACCGTCTGCAACTCTGCCCACGCCCCCTCCCCTTAATAAATACCTAAACCTAACCCCATGTATATTTGCAGCTAACTGTGTAAAAGAAAGAGAACAAATGGGCCTCGAACAAATGGAGTTGAAGGCGCTGCTGTCTGGGGGAAAGGGGCACCTCCAGAAGCGCTCACATGTTCTTGCGTTGAGGCAGCACAGGAGGGGACATGGACTGGCCAAGAATATGAGATGGGGATAAGGGGCAAGAGAAGAGACCATCATCTGTTGAAAATTGAGACCCAAAACCAGAGTGGACTACCATGACGTCAAACCTTCCTTTGAAGGATTAGACCATAGGTAAGGAGACAATCCTTCTTTGGCTACACCCATGCCTACTGGAACACCATCCCAGTGGGAATCCAAACTGGGACAAACAAGTGCAGCTCAGGAAAGAATTCAAGAACATACTCCTCAGGCAATACCTAGGTCCCTTGCAGTCTCGAATGACATCCCACCCACCCCCATGGCCGAAACATTGTGCCATATATTGCACCCCCCTCCTTACCACCTACGTTACCCTTGATGACCTGTGTCGTTCTCCGTTGCTTCCCGGCTCAGTTTAATTATACTCTGGATAATGAATCAGGAGTGCAAGCAAATGTAACAATGTTCTTGAAAATAGTTAGGTACTTGTGGCAAATAGGTTTCTAAGTGACCTAACCCGTCTCTGGGCTCAGAAATGGAGCACAGAGGCAGTTAGCAGCCACTAGTACCTTCTTGGCGGTTCTTGGTGGTTCAGCAGTGCTGACACAGACTTCTTGGCGCTGTTTGAAGAAAGGGAGAGAGCAAAAGGCAGCCATGGAGGGTCCTGCTGGTTAAAATGTGCTGAACAGTTCTTAAAACACACTCCAATCAGTTCAATAGCGAAAAACAGTAGGATCTAGACTGTCTTGGATCTCGGGGTGTTGTGAGTCCCATTCCAGGGGCTCAGGGACACGATGGGTCCTTTTCTGTTGCTCCCAAACGTGGAGAAGGCTGGCATACAACTGCAGGGGTCCTCCAAGACAGTAAGGTCATGGGTACCGCTATGGCTGGCAGAGAGGCAGTCTTACTCCAGCAGCAGATCCCACCCAATGGTCCCTGGAGATGGTTACGAGATAGAGCTGGCCTCTGCCTTGGAACCCTGCCTTCACCTCTCAACTGGAGGACTTTAGAGAGGACTGCTCGCTCAGCAAGGGCCAGTGTAATCTTCTGAGTCCTGATGATTCCCAAGATGACTCAAAGAAGTGGTGGGAGACCCCTTCTTCTAGAGGCAAAATATCCCCAGTCGATTGGACTAGAGCTAGCCTGCTTTAGGAGTCCAATCCCTGCTCTCAAAATGAGTGGACTTTGCCCTTATGATGTCACACCCAAGTGCTTTGCTCGAGAGGAATGGAGGGCACGGGAAAGAGAAAAGGGAGGCAGGGAGAATCAAGATGACCTGACCTTCCAAAAACTGTACAGAACCCTCTCTGGCTGCCATAGCTCTGCCCCTCCCTTTCTTAATAGGATCAAAGGCCTTTAGAAATGCAGCACCCTGGTGTGAGGCTGGGCTCTCTGTGAATGGGTTTGCCTCTTGGTTTCTGTTCCCAGCCAGTGTCCTGTGGAGTGGCTGTTTTGGGAGAAAGGGTACTACCTGCCCTTACAAAGGAACAAAGGGAACCACTCCCCCAAGGCTGGTCCGGTCAGTAGTCTGGGATGGGACGTGTCTGGGAGCAATACACATAATCCTTCCACAGCTGAACTGGACCACAGGCCTCACACTTGTGAAACATCAATTTAATGTGGCTGGGATAACTCTGAGAGATGCTGGCCTCCATTCCCTACCTCAGGTATGCCTATATTAACAGTTTTATGTGCCACCAGGACAACATCTTCAGGGTTATGCAGTTTTTGCAACAGGGGTGCTTATCTTAAATGCAGCCCTTGCGCTGCAAAGACTTGGGTGTCACTGCAGCTGTCAGAAGGGCACCTGTGACCTCTGACACCTGCTCTGTCCCACTGGTAAAGCAGGTGCTGCAAATAAGGCTACTGATGCTGCAGGGCACAGGGACACACTATGCTTGTTGGCATGAATCTTATGAAAGGGGAATCTGATCAGCAGATTTCCCTTTCAGAGATGGAATTGGCCACATCCTTTTATTATTTAATGAAAAATCAGAAAGGCCAGTGGTTTCACGCCCTCACCCGATGGCAATTCATCACCGTGGTGAGCGCTTTGGGCGATAAATCAGTTAATACCACTGTGTGTGAAGCATTGTGATGCCACCTGACCCAGGGTGCAGTGCCTACTGTCAAAATTAAAAGTGACACGTGATAACATTTATTGCTGGCTTCTAGAGACCCTTCAGTGAATTGATGGACAACTTTCACCTGTGTCAGAGAGGGCGCAATGCTGTTTAGCGGGCCAGTGTCCCTGCAAGGCGCTGGGGTAGAGAGCGAGTCCGGTACATGTTGGACAGTCGTCCCTGACGTGGGGCTGACACTTGCTCTGTCCTGCCTGCCTTTCAATGCCAGACGCTCGCATTTCCCATAATCCAGCTGGCAGTGGCTCCGTTCACTCCTGCGTGTACACACACACGGGCACTGCAATAGGAACTGCAAACTGACATGTTGTCATTTTCGCTCTCACCCAAGAGTCCAATGTCTCATGAGCAGAGCTCTGAATTTCAACATTTATGTTATCTGTCAACACCGTTGTGTGGGCGGGCCGCCGTTGTGGCCCTGGTCTGAGACGTGCAGGACGTGACGTCAGGGGAAGGGGAGGGACGAGGGAACCTTGCGGCAGTTGCCGCCTGTATCTAAAGAAAGGAGGTTGTGCACTAACCCCGGCTCCCGCGTATCATTGGCCTAGGGGCCTGCGCACATGTGAGTCCCCTGGCGGGGGTCCATCACTGGCGACGAGCGGGCAAGTGACCCACCAGTGCCGTGTCAAGGTCTGCAGCCCAGCAGTCTAGCGCATCGGCGCGCCTCGGCCACGGTCACCGCTGGCAAGCCGCGCACCGCCTCAGGCTCACGAGGCACCACGGAATGGCGCAGTGAAGCACGCAGCCGTTGGGAGGGGCCTGGGAGATTTGCGCCTGCTCCCCAGCGCGGAGAGAAGCGCCCGCTCGTGGCTCGGCACACCAGGAAAGCACGTGCAGCGGAGGGAGCTGCAGGCCAAGAGTGCAGAGCACAGACCCAGGAAAAATCGAGGCATCACGCGGGTAAGCACTGCCCATGACCAGCGCATATTGTGCACTCCACCCAGCACACGAAATCTGCTGCTCATAAGGCACGTGCAACTCGCCCCACGTGCGGCCCAATTAGTGGAGAACCGGCACGGACAATGCAGGAAGCCGAAGCCCCAGCCCATCAAAGGCAGGGAGGAGAGACCACGAAGAGGTTAAACCCATAACTCACTCTTAGAAAGAGGGATACACATCGAAGCATGCCACCAGAGTCAGCAACCACCGAACACAGGGTCTCAGGACACCGGCCATAATGTCGGACTCAGCGAGCACCACAGCCTCATCTTCAGGAGGGGCGGGAGCAGCAGCATCTTCGTCAGGAGGAGCTGATGCCACACAAGACAACAACCAGCCCACACAAAATGAAGGGGGGCGCATCTCAAGTCATTCACATGCCAAACCCCTTTGAAATACGGGACACCTCAAATCTAGGACCCCGCTGGACCATATGGCTCCGGGATTTCAAATTTTACACTGGTGCCATAGGTCTAACAGATGATACAAAACTAAAGAATACATTATTCATGGCAGTGAGAGACATCGTGGGCGAATTACTTAATGTAGACACGTCGCATATGGAGAACTACACGCCAAACTGCCAGACAATTTTGTACCACACACGAATGTTGATTATGAACGCCACATCGTTCACACGACCAGGCAAGAAAAGGGAGAGTCCATAGACAACTTTGTAATGCGCCTTCGCATTAAATTGAAACACTGCGAATTCCACAAATACTCCAATGAAGAAGCGCTCAGAAACCAAGTGATTGCAGGATGCCTCTCACAACCATTCCTCAAACAACTCCTACAAAAACAGAGATCCTTGGAAGAAATCTTAGCACTGGCCCGCATGGAAGTCGCAGTTGACTCACAACTGGACAACCTAGGAAAAGTGTCCTTACAACAACACGTCGAAAACACCGAAACAGTCCACAAACTTTACTCGAACCCTACCCAAGGAGGAAAACGCCCCGAGGCCACATGCTACAAATGCGGGTACGAATATCCCCATGCGGGGGAATGCCCGGCCATAGGACAACAATGCGCTGCATGTGGGGGCATGGATCATTACAGGGCCATGTGCAAGAATGCACCGATACACACGCCAGGCAAACCCCGAACTCAAGACAGGCGCAGATACATCCGCCAGAGCTCACCCAGGTTCAGAGGGGAGAGCGACCGGAAACCCACGAGGAGAGAAGACAGCGATCGGAAAAGCCACTACACGCGGGAGGACAGACTCTCGTCCGAGGACACGAGACGCTCACACAGAAGATGTTTCGTAAGATACATTGAGACACGGTCCCCCACCAGCAGCGACACCCCATTGTCAGAGGAAGATCAAAGGAAGAAGGGGTATGTGTGGGCCATAAAAGACAACACTGCAGCTATCCAACACAGCCCCGTACTGACACTACACGTGAACAACACCCCGCTAAAATTTCTAATAGGCACCGGAGCGACGGTCAATATCATCAGCGAACAAGCATACAAATCGCTTGCACCGCAGCCAAAGATCAAGAAAGAGGTGGTGGACATCTACCCCTATGGCTCCACAACACCTTTGCCATGCAAAGGCACGATCACGGCCTGGTGCACTCACAAGGAACACACAGCAAGGATCCCGTTGCACATTCTAAAAACCGAAGCTAACAGCGGGTGCATTCTAAGCTTCAGAACAGCCGTAGACATGGGACTGGTACACATCTTATACCAGTTGATGGCGCATGAATATTTCGCTAAACCAGAAGCGATCGAGCAATCTTTACCGAAACTAAAGAACAGGAAGGTACACCATCACATAAATCCACTCGTCAAACCCATGGCCCAACATTACTGAGGGATTCCGTTCAACATACAAAGGCAGGAAGAAGAGGAACTTGACAAACTGATCAAGATGAACGTAATTGAACCGTATCGGGACCCACACCCTGGGTGTCGCCCATCGTCCCTGTACCCAAGAAGTCACCAGATGGGTCCATACGCCTGTGTCGACATGCGCAGAGCCAACATCGCCATTGAGAGAGAGAGGCACCAGGCACCCAGGATCACGGACATGATCCATCTTCTTCACGGAGCAAGAATCTTCTCAAAGCTAGATTTGACGAAAGGCTACCACCAAATTGAAACTGCGCCTGAATCTCGATATATCACCACGTTTGTAACACACCTTGGCCTTTTTCAATACAAAAGACTCCGTTTTGGCATCTCCTCTGCCGCCGAAAATTTTCGAGAGGAGATTCACAAAGTGATTTGACATGTCCCAAACTGTTTGAACTATTCAGAGGATGTCCTTGTATACGGCAAGATGTAAGAGGAACACGACGTGGCACTACAGAGTATGTCAGGCACTGGAGGAAGCAGGACTAACACTAAACAAAACAAAATGTGAGTTCTCGAAGGGTTCACTGAGATTCTTTGGTCACATTTTCTCGGACAAAGGAATGAGACCAGATCTGGAAAAAGTCAAGGCACTCAACTCAGCCACCCCCCTCCGTGACCACGACGGACCTGCGATCATTTCTGGGTTTGGCCAGCTACTGCTCCAGATACCTGAAGGACTACGCCACTGTGAGCAACCCATTACGCCTGCTCACGCGCAAAGACACGCCATTCATATGTTCAACGGAGTGCCAAGAGGCATTCAAAGCGATACAGGGTTCCAACTCGCAGGCGGAAGACATGGCATACTTCGACGCCAGCCGAGACACCGAAATAATTGTGGACGCCAGCCCCATAGGACTCGGCGCCATACTCACCCAAAAGGACCCAAAAGACCCACGCAACACCCACATAGTGGCGTATGCCAGCCGAAGCCTGACAACCACGGAACAGGCATACTCACAAGTGGAAAAAGAAAGCCTGGCAGTAGTATGGGCCTGCGAGTATTTTCATCTGTTTCTGTTCGGCAAGGAATTCACGATAGTCACCGATCACCAGGCACTGCTCACCATCTATGGCAACCCCAAAGCCAGGATGCCGCCAAGAATAGCCAGATGGGGTTTACAGCTACAAGACTATAAATTCACAATAAAACACCGACCTTGGAAAGAGGAAAACCCTGCTGATTACCTCTCCCGCCATCCAACGGCCTCAACCACGTCTCAACCATCCATCGCAGACGCATACATAAACTATGTCATACACCACCTACAACCGCTGCCAGTCGGATGGGCGGAGCTGTCGGTGCAGTCGGAATCAGACCCAGCACTCCGAATCGCAAGGCACTGCTTGCAGACAGACAAGAAGACCCTCATGAGACAGCAAGCAAGGGCGGAAACAGACACGGCATGGGAAGACGTCAAGTGGCTTGACCAAGTCCGAGAGGAATTAACGGTGGTAGAGAACAACGTACTGCTAAAAGGCTGCAAAGTTATCATCCCACGAACTCTCTGGGAAAGGACAGTACACCTGGACCACGAAGGACACCGAGGGGTGGCTGCCACGAAGCGCCTTCTCCGCCAAAAGGTGTGGTTCCCGCAGCTTGACCTCCTGGTAGAAACCATCGTGGGAGGCTGCCACATCTGCGCACAGGTATTCCCACCTCCACACCCAAATCCCTTACAGACGTCACTGCTACCGAACAAAGTGTGGGAGGAGCTCGCCGTAGACTTATTGGCCAAGTGAGCGATGGCACGCATGTGGTTGTGCTCATGGATGAACACTCAGTATACCCGGACGCGCAGATCATAGAAAGCAGTGCAACATCAAGCGTCATCCCAGCACTCGACCGGATGCTATCAGCGTACGGCATTCCCAAGGTCATAAAATCGGACAACGGTCCCACCTTCATAATCCACGACTTCCAAAAGTTTGCAAACTATATGGGGTTTCAACATCAAATAATAACCCCTCGCTGGCCCCAGGCAAACAGCATGGCCGAAAGATTCCTGGCCAGCATCAAGAGGACATTGCAAATTGCCCATGTTCAAATTCAAAACAAACCATTCGAGCAGGCTCTCAACCAACTGCTCAGAGAATACAGACACACACCCCATATCACGACGGGGGTATGCCCCGCAGACCTGTTATTCCGGAGGCCGATCACCACGAGGTTACCAGAGGATCCAAGACCACAAGAAACGACAACTCTGGAACAAGAGGCGAGAGTAAATGATGAAGCGAGCAAGGCAAAAACAAAGGAAGTCACCAACAGGAAGAGACGGGCCCGCAAGAATTTAATGCAACCAGGTGATGAAGTATGGCTCAGACAACCAAAAAATCGAAAGGAAGAAGCCACCTTCGCACCCACCCCCCTCATTGTAACACACAAGAAAGGCACCATGGTTATGGCACAGAGGAGTGACTGCTCGTCAGTGACCAGGAACAGCCCGCATTTCAAACACGTCATGCCGCACCAGGGAGATTGTTGGGAAATGGACATAGACTGTGAAGAGGACAGACTCCATGAAGAACCCTACCACGGAGAAGGGGAAGAGTCGGGAAGTGAAGCAAACTCTGCGACACCCGCGACGGAGAGGATGACCCCGAGCAAGGCGAGGCGTCCCCAGAGGAGCCGCATGAAACCACTCCGCCTCATAGAAGAAATGGGGTGAGAAGAAAGACAATGGCCTTGCATGTTAAAAAAGGGGGGAGATGTTAGCTGTCCACACCGTTGTGTGGGCGGGCCGCCGTTGCGGCCCTGGTCCGAGACGTCCAGGACGTGATATCAGGGGAAGGAGAGGGACGAGGGAACGTTGCGAACTGCCGCCTGTATCTAAATAAAGGAGGTTGTGCACTAACCCCGGCTCCTGCGTATTATTGGCCTACGGGCCTGCGCGCCTGCGAGTCCCCTGGCGGGGCTCCAACAATTACTTGCATGCTACATCCGTGCCATTGTGCCTATGCCAACGTTTTTGCACTTGCACGCACGTCATCCATGCATTACAAGAAACAAGATGCAGGCAAGGTTTTCTTCCTGCAAGCATTCCACTTCACACCATTTTTTGCATGAATTATTTATAACTTAGTTTGCTGTCATCTGCATAGAGGTGCGAAAACGTGGTAAAAAACTAGAGGCGCGCGCGCCATGAAGAAAAAGCAGTATGGGGAGTGCAGGGATGCACGCGCATTGCAGCATTTCATGCACCCTGGAATCGCTTCCAATAATGCCCCAGATTCAGCCCAATGATAGCAGAAAGCAGTCCTGTGTAGCGCCCGACAGCCAGGAGGGGGGATTCTGGGCGCCCTCGGATTCCTGAAGACGTAGTGCATCTTTCATGCGGATTGGCCGCTTTCAGGAGGTCCCGGGCAGTGACGACCAGGCTACATCTCGTTTTAGGCAGAGGAACCCTTGCTGCTTTCAGGCGACTTGGAATAGGACACTCTTACCCTTAATCTCTCCAATCTGTGCCACTCCTCTCCAAAGTTGAATAATATTTGGTAGCCATTATTCAGAGCTGAGAGTCCTAAGCCTCCCTGGCTCGGAGTAGGGAAGATAACCTATTTCCACCATAACTGCTATTGTTCTCTGCCACTCTTGAGCATATAACACTCCATTTTCTGAACATTGTATTCATTTCGTCGACTATACTTTTGCATTCCCAAGGTCTGTATCTTGATCACAAATGGCGATTCTTCATTGGTTGCTGTCCGTGTTGCCCCACCTGTCTTGTCTCTGCCCACAGTCTGACCTTGCAATTCTCCCTTGCAAGGCCTTGCTTGGCCCTTATTAAAAGAAACATCCTAACAGATCTGGGCACTCTCTCGATATTCCTTCTTCCAGTCTTGACTTCTCCCTGTGGCCTCTTGGAAGCTCCTTGTCGAACAGCCCTGGTGCCAATTCCTTGGTTAAGTGCCACATCAGGCACATGTTATCCCCGGCACACCCTGCCACAATGAAGCCACAATGGCATTCTTCTGGCATAACACTCAGAAACAATGCCGGCTCTCAGTAGCTTGGCCTTGTGTGTGCCTCTCAATACCTGTTAGAGACTGCTTCAAATGCAGCCAGGTCTTTGTGCCATACCGCTCCATTATCTACTGCCCCAAATCCATTTATTCTTTAAATTATCAACTTGTGAAGCCTCTATCACCTGCCACCACAAAAGTGTGACAAGCTTGCTCACTTCTTCTCAAACAACATGTCTCAGTTGGGTACACCTATTGTCCAGACATCGCTGCAGCTTAAGTTCCCAAACTGCTTGGATCCGCGGCCTATTAAGCTCTTCTCATGCTTACGGAGGGCCTTTCCTGCTTCTCTGATGAAATGTTGCTCTTCTCTGTTCTTCTTCTCCTGGCTTTCCTTTGTAATCTGTTCCTGTGCATAGAGGACATTTCCTAATGAAGTTTGCCACGTCCCCCCACTGCTGGAAACTCTACTTTGGACCCCCTTAAACTCCAAAACGGTCAGCCTTTCATTAGTACTGTTCCCTTTACAGGGAAGGCCTTTTTGGGGAACAGGCTCTTTTCCCTGAATGTTTGCCCCCTGCACCCCACTCTGTGTGGTTTTTGTCATTGCTGCAGCCCTGAAATGGTCGAGCCATAAGTGCACGTCTTCTCTAGGGGCTGGATGTTGGCTGGGGCGGGCGTGCCCTTCTAGTGTATGTCATAGTTTCAGCAGAGTTGCATAATCTTGACCACCACAACATTCTGATGTTGGGGGCTTTGGTTGCCCTCCTTTCACTTCCTTCTGGCAGACCAATCTCAGTGAGTCAGGATGGGGCTGGCTGTGTATTCATTGGTCTCAAACCCTTCTGTGTGAATCAAGGGTCAATACTGGCACAGCTCTTTTTCTAAATCTATACGGAACCTCCTAGGCAATGTGACCTGATTTTTTTTTTTGGGGCGGGGGGTCCCCATGCACCAGTAATTGGATGACATCCAGCTTTACCTTTGGGTCCCAAATATGGACGATTGCCACTTGCAGCAATCGTGCCTTCAGGGTATTGAGGGTAGGACCCCTTCTCACTCGTTTGTTCCTCTTCCTGCTCATTCCAGAAAACTGTGTGACCATTTTTGTCTTACGGGCAGTCTGTGGCATGCCCTATGTCTCCAGGGACAACCCCACTCTTCTCCTCCTACTGTCATCTTTTCCTTCAATCCACTAACAATGTTCTCCTCCTATTTTGGTGCCTACCTATGTTCACTATGGAAACCCCTCTCCTCCTTATCCCTCCTTCCTTTCAACCTCTGCCTCCTCAGCTCTCCTTGGTTATTCTCCCCCTGAGTTTCATGTTCTTCTCCAGCACTGAAGATGGGAAGTCCGTATGAGATCTCTGCTGCCCTCCGCTCCTTCTCTCCTCCCTCCACCTCTCTCCACCTGATGATGTTTCCAGAAAAGTCTGCTCTATGAAAGTCTCATTCAAACAGGTGACCCCTGCTCCTCCAGAACCATTAAGGGCAATATTTGTTCTCTCTCTCTCCAACCTTGGCCAATTTCTGTAATCACTCCTTCGCCACTGGATCTTTCCCCTCCCTTCTGAAGCACTTCCTTGTGCACCCCCTACTAAAAAAGCCTTCTGCCGACCCCTCCATCCTGGCTAACTATCACTCGATCTCTATCGCTCCTTTCCTGGGCAAACACCTGGAGAAGAGTTTGAAAAAAAATGTTTGTTTAATTTTTTATACTTATACAGCGCAACTTTCGCCCGAGAGCATTATGGCGCTACAACTGTAGAGGTGAGAGCCCACCAATGGAGTCGAATACTCAAAAGAGGAAGGTTTTAAGAGCTCATCAAAAGTAGAGGTGGGCCTCAATGTCACACAGACAGAAAGGAAGACAGTTCCATGCCTTTGCTGCAGCCACAGAGAAGGCTCGGCCACTGACCCGTGAGAGTCTGACCCTGAGGGGGCGTAAACGTTTTCAAAGAGTGGGAACGAAGAGACCTGCAGGGTTTGTAGAGGCAACACTTTGAAGGTATTCTGCTCCAGTTTTATAAAAGGCTTTGTGGACCAGACACAGCAACTTGAATATAATGCGCTATTCAACTGGAAGCCAATGAAGCTGGCGCAGAAGCAGTGTCATATGGGCGCCGAAAGGGGGGTGGAGTACAGCTGTATCTGCCATATTCTGCAGCAACTGCAGGCGATGGAACAGGTGCCGCGGAAGTACAGAGCGTTACAGTAATCAATGTTACTAATTACTAAGGATGATCTCACCGGAGAATGGAATTTGGATGGAATACAAGGAAGGACTTTCCATAGGATACGTAGTTTAAAATGCACCTTCTGGCAGGTGGATGAGACCTGTTCAGCCATGGATAGCCCTGACTATCTCCTAGCTAAGCCTCCAAACTGAATCTGTTTGTTGTCTCCATGACCATCAGTCTGGCTTTAAAGCAGCCAGAGGCACGGAAACTGCACTCCTGAATACCTGTGAAGTTTTGTTCTCTAATCTTGACTCTAGCACTCCCTCTGTCCTCATTCTCCTTGATCTTTCCTCTGCATTTGACACAGTCAACCATAACATCCTGATTAATTGTCTCTTCGAGACCCAGGGCATCACGGATCAGGCTCTGGCATGGCTGACCTCTTTCCTCCTGGACCGACCTTCCCATGTTCAGTGTGGGTCCTTTTGAATGGATTGTGTCCTCCCACGTATTCCTCATCTTAGATATCTTGTCTCCCAGCTCTTCACCAGAGGGCGCTGTGCTCGAAGCCGCAGAGTTGTATTCCCTCTAGTGCCGCCATCGAGCGTCGACGTCATCTGCAGTATAAAGGGCTTTAGCCGTGCCCGTTAGCTCAGTTCCGTTTTCCCGAGCTCTGCTTCGTGTCAACAACGGCACATCAGGTTTTCTTCGATGAAATGTTTTGAAGTGTGGTAGAAAAATGTTGATTACCGACCCCCATCATAATTGCCTTTGGTGGCTGAGCCCTGACCATCGGGTTGACAAATGTGGTTTCTTGTCAGGCTATGTCCAATAAGGCTCTTAAGGAACAGAAAGGTAAGCTGGCGGTGAGGGAGGAATCTTATAAGTCTTCGAAAAGACAAAGAGATTCAGGAGGGTCGAGTGGAAAAGTCTCGACACAGGTCGAGGAGATCGAAGTCTAAGAGTCACATGAGGAAATCCTCTTCGTCTTCCAAAAAATCGAAAAAGCGACGTCATAGTTCTTCATCCTCCTTGTCTGAGAGAAGGGTTATATCCTATCCCTCCAAGCATGATTCCCCTGAAAAATGGGAGGCCTTTAGGACTTTGATGCTTAACATTTTCAAAAAAGCAGCCCAGACCCCCTCGAAAAAGCTGTGTAAAGATCATGCCCCTGCCCACTCCAAAGGTGACGGAGGGAGATCAAAGACCAGGCACACGAGATCCGACAAAAAGTCGAGGGTGTCATTGGGGGAAAATTCTCCGACACCTTATGAAAAACCAGTAAAACCACTGGTGCATAAATCGGGGGTAACGGACAAAATGGCATCCACGTCGAAGTCGAATATCGACTTGCCACAGTCTTCGACGACAGTTGGCGTCGATACCTTCCGTAACAGTGTTGAAGCTTCCTTCGACGACGTTAAAGCCTCCTTCGAAAACGTTGAAGACATCGTCCATACCTTTGACGCCTTTATCGAGGCATTCTTTAATACAGATGCCAAAATCAATGCCATTGTCTAAACCTAGGTCAATGCCACCCCATTTACCACAAAAAATCTTCCATCCTCAACCCAGGCAGGAATATTTCAGATCTATGTCCTCTATTTTCGAGGAGCAGTCCTCTGAAGAGGATGTTACTTCAGCTGGGGTTAGATTTGGAACCAAGGAGGTACCTGAGGAATTGATAGACCCACATTCTAAAATGCCTATTCTTTATGACTGCCTTCAGACAGCCAGTGGCCTAGATACTGCCCCTGAAGTAGAGTTTGAGAGGCCAGACCCTGCAGATCCCAGGGTCTGCAGATCATGCAGACCCTGGGTAAAGAAACCTAATGGGAAGAGTCATTGACTTCATGGGATGGAAAACAACTTCCCCTACATTCGATCAGGACGATATGACTGACATCCTTAATGAGGGACCTCAAAGGGACCCTGTCCTCCCTTTCCATATGGCACTGCAGAAAAGGGTGATGGCAAATTGGGATTCCCCGGATTCTGGGCCTGAAGTAAATAAGAAGTTTGTGGGAAAGTACAGGCCATCCTCATCAGATCCTAAGTACCTGGCTAAGCATCCCTCGCCAGAAAGCTTGGTGGTACAAGCTGAAACCTCCAGTAGACAGTGTTCTTATCCTTTGATACCACCTGACAGGCATGACAAAAAAGTTGATGCTTGGCCCAGGAAAGTCTTCTCTTCGGGCAGTATGGCCCTTAAATATATGAATGTAACACTGCACTTTGGCAAAATTTACATACACCCTGTGGGACTGTATGACATCAGCGGCTGAACACATCCTGGAGGGTGAGGAACGGGATGGTTTCCTGGTGATAGTGAAAGATGGAAAAGAGGCGGCTATGGAGGAATGTCTCCAGTCAGGATTGGGCACTGCTGATAGCATAAGCAGGTCCATGGCGTCTAGCAGAGTCCTGCGCAGATTTGCATGGTTTGGAAATCTGGTTTTGCACCTGACGTGCAATCCAGATTACTCAATATACCCTTTGACGGCTTGAGGCTGTTCGGCAGTAAGGCGGATGAGAGCTTGGAGAAGCTGTAGACCTCTAAAGCGGCAGCTAAATCACTCAGTGCCGCTATAAGGTAGCCTCAGCAACACTCCGCAAGGTCATCTTCCTGGAGGAGCCGTCCCTTTCGTTTCTACTCCTCTTTTGGAAGAGGGAGGGAACAGGCCAGTCAAAGAGGCAAACAGAGAAAACCCCCTCGTGGTGGAAGAGGGAAGGGTGCTATATCAGCCCCAGCAGCAGCTAATTCCTCCTCAGCTGCTTCTGCAGTAGCTGCCAAGCCACTCTGAGGTCTTCACCCACAAGACCCCGGTGGGAGGCAATATCACTCGGTATCTGAACAAATGGTGGGGCATTAAGTCAGATGCCTGGGCGCTACAGATAGTGGCCCATGGTTACTGCCTTCCTTTTCATCAAAGAGATCATCCACCGGGAGCCAACTGTAAAAATTCCAGACACGCTCCTTTGTGCAGGAGATTTCAACCCTGCTAGAGAAAGGTGCAATAGAACATGTACCTGTAGCGGATAGGAACAAGGGTTGGTACTCCCTGTATTTTCTCATCCCCGAAAAAGACAGAGGATTGAGACCCATCTTGGACTTAAGAAAGTTGAATACATTCCTCAGGAAGGACAAGTTCAAGATGGTGACCCTTTCTCATATCCTTGAGGCTCTTCAGCTTCAGGACTGGCTGGTTTCATTGGACCTTCAGGATGCTTACTTTCATGTGCCAATCCATCTCAAGCACAGAATGTACCGGAGGTTCGCAGTTGGCGGCTCTCACTATCAGTTTCAGGTTCTGCCATTTGGGCTGACCTCCGCCCGAGGGTTTTCACCAAGCTGATGGCTGTAGTGGCAGCAAGTCTCAGGAGAGGGGGGATTCCCGTCTACCCTTACCTGGATGATTGGCTAATCAGGGCAAGTTTACCCAAACGAGCCCAGGAACATCTGACCATGACCTGCCACTTCTTACATAGACTGGGCTTCTCCCTCAATTACAAGAAGTCACGAACGGTTCCATGCCAAAGACTCCAATTAATCGGAGCAATTCTGGATACTTCCTCAGGTAAAGCCTCGCCTCCCGAGGAGAGAGCTCACCACATTCTGCAGATGGTAACAAAGTTTTAGAATGCCCAACATCTGCCGGCCTTTGATTTTCTAAGGTTGCTGGGCCTCATGGTATCCTGCATTTTTCTGGTGCCAGAGGCCAGATTGAGAATGAGATCCCTTCAATGAGCCCTCAGGACTCAATGGTCCCAATTTTCGGGGGCGATGTCAGATCTTCTGCAAGTTTCTGCCAGAGTGGCTCAAGATCGTCTATGGTGGGCTTGCAGGGGAAAATATCCTCAAGGGAGAACCTTTTTTGGCAACCATGCCTGGAGATAACGGTAGTGACGGACGCCTCACTCACGGGTTGGGGAGCCCACACCAACGATCTGACGATAAGCGGTTGTTGGTCTGCATCCGAGTCCAAACTACACATCAACCTTTTGGAGCTGAGGGCAATCAGACTAGCGGTGAAGGCCTTTCTGCTCTCTGTACGGGGAAAGAACGTTCTGATAATGACGGACAACACAGTGGCCATATACTACCTCAACTAAAGAGGAGGCGTAGGATCACTTCCGCTGTGCAGAGAGGCAATGCAGCTCTGGTTCTGGGCAATGCAAGAAGGAATTTCTCTATCGGCTGTTCACCTAGCCGGAGAGCAGAACACGGCTGCGGACGCTCTGAGCAGGCAGGGCACAGTCTCCCACGAGTGGGAACTAGCTCAGGAAGTCCTGGAGATCTTCGCCCTTTGGGGAACCCCTCAAGTTGATCTGTTCGCGACCAGGGCCAACCGGAAGTGCAAACTGTACTGCTCATTTTCCCCCAGAGGAGCTCTAGGGGACGCATTCGTGGTGGACTGGGTATTTCCACTCCTATACGCGTTTCCTCCAGTCCCCGTGATTCCTCATGTAATCAGGAGGTTGAGGAAGTTCAGGAAAACCATGATCCTAATTGCCCCGGATTGGGCCAGGAGGACGTGGTACCCGGACCTTCTGGACATGTCCATCTGCCCTCCAATACGTCTTCCACAAAGAGAGCATCTTCTCTCGCAAGAGGAAGGTCGGGTTCTCCGTCCAGAGGTCAAGACACTCGGCCTTCGCGCTTGGTTTCTGAGAGGCTGAGATATAAGGATTGGGACCTCCCGGATGACGTAATGGAGATTTTGCTTTCGGCCAGGAGGCCAGCAACAAAATCCCTGTATCGGTGTCATTGGAACAACTTCAGTATCTGGTGCAGGGATAAAAATGTGGACCCATTCTTATGTAATATTCCGACAGTACTTTCTTTCCTTTTACATTTAGCCAATTTAGGGCTGCAAGTTGGCACTATTAAAGGATACCTAGCAGCGCTATTTATCTTCAAGCGCTCCTCGGAAGATGTTTCTTATTTTAAAATGCCTTTAGTTACCCAGTTTCTAAAATGACTCACAAATGTGTACCTTCCAACGCCATTTCAGGTTCCTACCTGGGATTTAAATTTAGTATTAAAGTTTCTAATGTGTGCCCCTTTTGAGCCTTTACATTCTTGCCCGTTAAGGCTCCTTTCTTTGAAAACAATTTTGCTAGTGTCTATAACATCAGCACGCAGGGTGAGTGAGTTGCAGGCACTCTCGTGTAAACCTTCTCACACCATTTTCCATAGGGACAAAGTCATTCTAAGGGTCAAGCTATCCTTCTTAACTAAAATAGTTTCTGATTTCCACCTGTCACAGAAGATTACCTAAGCTTCTTTTTACCCTCTCCACATGCAAGTAAAGAGGAGGAGAGATTGCACAGACTGGACCCAAAAAGGCCTCTCAGTTTCTATATTTCTAGACTGGCAAATTTCTGACAATGTGACAAAATATTCGTTGGATATACTGGACACAAATTGGGCCTTGTAGTATCTAAGCAAACTCTATCCAGATGGATAATTCTAGCAATCTCAAGGTGCTACAAAGTGGCTGGGAAGGAGCCTCCAGGTGGGCTAAGGGCTCATTCAACCAGGGGAATGGCAACGTCTTGTTTCCAAGGCGAGCACGTTGCCGCTGAGCTATCCTCATCAGAGGGGTGTTCCAATGAAGGATTTTCGTGCTGCGGCCACCTGGTCGTCAATGCACACTTTTGTGAAGCATTACTGCTTGGACTCTACATCATATCAAGGAGGCTTATTTGCAAAAGCCGTCCTTCATTCAGTCCATGATTGAAATTACTGGTACTCCCTCCTCCAAATTCGTACTGCTTTGGGAGCCTATCTAAGATGAGGAATGCGTGGGAGGACACAATCCATTCGAAGAACAAGTTACTCACCAACTGTAACGTTCTTTCGACTGGATGTTCCTCCCACATATTCCTCATCGACCCACCCAACCTACCCCTCCGTACAGTTTACGCCAGTTGCACTTGAACTTCCTTAAGAGCCAAAGGACTTTGAAAGCCTGATCAACTGATGCAATCATTAACACCGTAAAAACAGAACTGAACTAACGGGCGCGGCTCGAGCCCTTTATACTGTAGATGACGTCGACGCTCAACAGCGACCCTCGAGGGACTACTACTCTGCGGCTTCGAGTACAGCACTCTCTGGTGAAAAAAAAAAATCTGAAGCGGCAGAGCTGGGATACAAGATATCTAAGATGAGGAATACGTGGGAGGAACATCCAGTCGAAAGAACATTACAGTTGGTAAGTAATTTGTTCTTCTCTCCACCACCTATCTGTCCACATGTGGTGTTCCCAAGGGCTCTATCATCTCCCCCTAGCTCCTCCGTGTCCATCTAGCCCCTTTGGCCCTCCTGATCTCTACCTTTTCCTCTAACTTTCAGTGTTATGCAGATGACATGCAGCTCTCTTTCATGCTACCCTCTGCCTCCTCCTTGCTCATCCCTGACTGTCTATATGCTATTCAGGCGTGGTATGCCTCTAACGATCTCTTCCTTAATGTCAGTAAGACTCAGATCTTTCTCACTGAGACCCCTGCTCCTGCTTTTCCTCTCACTTTGCCCTCCCTCCTTGGGCACTCTGCCCCCACTTTCTTGTGAGCTGGCAGGGGTAGTAGACATCATGTGAATGTGCCCTGGTTCACGCCAGTGGTGTTGTAGGGAAGTGGGGGGGGGGAATCTTTCCCATACCATATTTGGGTGCCACATCATGGTGTGGATGGTGGGGCCAAGCCCCTGTATCCCCCCCACACACCCTATGAGAAGGGAACATTCACACCTAATACTGTAACGGTTTATTGAGAAGCCACCCTCAACACTGGTAGTTCCTCCCCTCCCCAATCTAGGTGTCACACAATGAACAGTTTAATGTCAGTTCTTTATTCAGCCCTATTTGTGATGCATATCATACCCATTGGATCGCTCCCCCTGAGTAAGCACTGAGCCAAGAACCAGGCCGGTGTACAGGAAAGATATTTGTATTTATTCGGATGATAGGTAATAGAAAATCGCACTAAAATGTCACACACCATAACACAATAAACTTCTCTCTACATAAATAATTTGTGCAATTTGGTTGGGAAAACTAAAATCACAATACTTAACTTTATACAAACTTCAAAACAAATGATCACCAACATTGATCCCTGAATAACAACACTTTACATTTGCAATGCTGTACAATTTTAGTTTTGCTGCATGCTTAATTTCTACATGCTGAAAAGGCCGGCATTAAATAAACACAGGGTGATTTAGCAGTTGGTTTTTCCAACCCCTCCGCCCCCACTTTGGTCTGTGTTTGGGAAGTCGGACATAAAAATTGCGATGATTTAACAATTTGGGATTTCAGACCCCCCCGCCTCCACTTAAAGGCCTGTGTTGGGGAAGCTGGCAGTTTAGGGATTTGTTAGTTTAGGGGACAAAGACACCCCTCTTCCAAAAAGAAGTCTGGGCAACAGGCAAAATAGGATTACCCATTTACATTACAGTTTTTAGTTTTCAGCGTGCATCGGGAATGAGCTTTGTTAATTTTGAATTTTAACAAAAATCACCCCTTTGTGTTTGCCAAGGGGAATTAATAAAATTAATATTTTAGTTAAATAGGCTATGGATCAATACAGTTTTGCCCCCTCCCTCTCCTCTGCCCACTATAAAAGGGAAGGATGTAAGGCCTGCAGATTCCCCCTCTATTTGGTTACAAAGGGCTCAAGTCTACTTACATTGAATACCTCTGTTTAAAGTTCAGGAAAGCCAGAGGACAAGGCAGGGGTCTGGTCACTCCACCCCCAAGAATGGTCCCCAGCTCTTCACCATAGAGTCCAGTCAGCTTTTTAGGCCTCCTCGGCAAGAGACATCAGCTATAGATGGCTAAACCCAGATGCAATTTCAGCAAAATCTCCTGTTGGTGTTTCCTGGCAGCTGTCGGATGGCAATTTTCAGCAGCTCTCTTCCCGGTGATATTTTAGGAGCTCTTCCGTTTCTGTCATTTACAATCTCTGGGAGTACCTTGCAAGAGTTCTCGCAAATAGGATTGAACAGTTACCCTGCTCTCTCCTTCCAAATTCAGTCTCTCCCTAAGGATTGGCTTGGGAGTCTGGAGCAGACACATGGCAGCTTCCATTTGCAATACCCATTTGTTCTCATGTCACTCACGTTTTTTGCAAAAACTAGCTATGTGGCAATACTTCATAATTTTACTAGTAACTGTCATAATATATATATTTTTTCTGATTCATCTTATCAAGGTGAATTTCATAAACAGCCGGGTCCACACCATGTTGCATAGTCTTGGCAATTTTCCACCGTTTTTACAAAAAGCATAATCATTAGGAACATACAATTTATTCAAGAAATACTTCATTTTACTCCCCACCTGTTAACCAACTCTTAAAGTCATGAGATACTCATTGCAGGCAGGAACACCTTTTAGCCCACCATTACAATTCCCTAAATCACAGGTGGAGGAATTTTATATTACTAAACTCGCCTGGAATTTACATAAAAATTGACACATCAACCAAGAAAGTCCGACTTATGGTTGCTGAAAAAAGGCTAAAGTTATAATAGTCTGTTTAAATTGATAGTACATCTTTAGGTTAATTCAAATAGGGATTCTGCTTCCTCCAAGCCATGTCTCTCTCTTGTCCAGTATTTTAATAGTCTCTTTGTGTTTGAAGTTTGTTGCAGATCGTAAATGCCTGGGATGCAACGGCCAGTTCCCTTTTTCTTGCCTAGAGCTGGGCTTTCAGAGACAGCAAGTCTAGGGAAACTTGATTTTCAGCACCCTTCGGGACACATTGTATTGCAGTTGTGAACAGTTAGGATGCAAGCCGGGCTTTCAGTGTGGAAGTCCTTTGTGAATTTTGCCCAGAGGCCCACCCTTTGTCCTTGGCTGAAAGGAACTCACAATTTGCATTTTCTAACATCAGCCATGATTCCTTGACATACTGCGTGTTTTAAGGGTTCACTTTGCTTTTTGCACTGAAAGTACAGGGCTGTTTCTTTCAGTGATTAATAAAATACACTTTTAATTATCTGCTGTTTGTTATTCTGCCGAAAAGTTAGTCTGAATTGTCACATGCACCACTTTTTGATGGTTGGTAGTTTCAGTGAAAATTCTGCATTTCTTTCTCAGCCAGTAATGTGATGTGCTTTTCCAATCTGTACTTGGATTACATTATTGTTTTAGCCTTCTCTGGATTTTCACTGCAGAAAGACACCCACATAGTCTGCCTCTGGCCTACAGGAACTTTTTCTGGCAACAAAGTGGGCTTTTCTTTTCAAATGTTTTTCTGGTATTTGCATATGAAGCATAATATACATTACTTTTGGTCAACCCACACACCCTGTCTTTTCCCTGACATATTTTTGCTGGCTGGGGAACATTTTTCTCATGTCTTGCTTTAACTTGCAAACACACCTGCAAAACTGTTTTTGTGTCCGTGTTTAAAAATCCTGTTTTTCATGTGAAAGGGACCTTTGAATTTCTTCTGCCTTTGTGAATTAAAATGTTGCTTTTCCTTTGGTAATGACAGGTAGGACTTTTTCACATAGCCCTTCAGTTCCGTTGCTTTGGGGCCTTTGATTGCACCCCAAAGTGCTTTAAATATTGAAAGTCTTTAAAAAAATATGTACAAGTCTATACAGTGCCTGTATTAAGAACTATTTACAATGACCTTTGTTGCAAGACAACCTGGCCGGCGCTGTCTCAAGGTCCTTGCTGCTGCTCTCGGGTTCTTCTTTCCTTCTGCGCTCTTCACTGGTGCCTCTGGTGGCAGTAGGCGGCAGGCAGCAGCAACAGTGCGAGGGACCCCCAAAGTCTTTGTAGGGCTGGCAGTAGGTGGTGACGGGCAGCAGCGGCAACAGTGTGTGGGATGCAAAGTCTATATCGGCTGGACTGCGTATGTCAGATGCAGCCCAGTCCTCAGAGGAGACATGAGGGCCTCATTCCATTTGGGCCACGTCTGCCAGGTGTGGCCCAGGAAGTTCAGGTGAAAGGGGGTGGCCCTTAATTGAAATCCAGCCCCCAGGAAGGCTAAAAACACATTTAGGGTGCTCCCACCCTATGGGGAGCACCAGTCATCAAAGGTGCCCCAGCCCAGTGGTGATGGGAACATCTGGGGGGCAGCAACCTCTCCCCTGCTAATCAGGGGAGCGCCAGCAAGAAGGCCTGGGCTGCAGTGGTATCGGAGCACAGAGCTGAGCACCTGTAACACTTTAGCAGGGTTTCACTGTTAACCGAGGCCCTCCGCTCATGCCGGCAATAGGTTCTTTTTTAATTTCAGAGTAAAGGGCCCCTCGCATCCCTGGCACTGCTGTTACTCCAGGGATCCAATGTTCTCTCTTTTTTCAGGATCCCCGGCGTGGCTTAACGCGCTGGGGATCCTGTCATTAATCCCTGACTAGGGGTTACATTTTCACATGTAGCAATGTAAAACAAACTAAAATCTATACAGTGCATAAAAGTTATTGATACATAACATCAATTAATCATAAAATGAAACATTATAAAAATAAAATATCATTACTGCGTCAATATATTTTCTTATACAAGTTCAGGATTCAAACGCTTCTCTACTGTTGCCCAAATTCAAAGTGAAGCGATCTGTAAATGCACAAGACCCGAGTTTAAACAATAGAACCAACATTTCTCACGCTTAATCTCATCATAGTCACCCACTAAAGCTCCCAGGTTGCACGTGTATACACTTCCTAGTTGTTTTCATCTTGTCATCACATGTCTAGGAGTTTCCAATATATGCGTCCATATTCAAATCCTGCAGAATCTATTTTTAGCCTAAAGATCTGCCTACGTCCAGTAATTGACATCATCGGGAGCTGATTGGTAGAGTCTTAATATTAACCTTCTAACTTCCAAATCAAGGGATTCCATTAGGTATTTTTGAGGGGTTCAAAAATGTATGACATCAGCCACACCATCTGATAGGAAGTACATTTCTCTAAATGTGAAAAATTAAGATTCCAATCCCAGAGCAAAGGTTTTTGTTAACAGAATGTTTAAGCTTATAATAGTCCTCCCTACCCTCATTATTACAAGTAGCAGGGGACCAGTTGATAATTTCAAAAAGAATATGCAAAATTAGCCCCTTTTGTTTTAAGTTCCTTCTCGTAACACTGCCAAAACACCCAGGAGAGGCCACTTGGAGAGAGTTGCCGACTTTAAATATAGCTCTCGTCTGCGTTTCAGGGCCATAGCCTCCAATGAGGTTAAACCAAGTTCCAACCTCAGCATCTCCATAGGAACCGACTGAGAAAGATTCAACAGTCGTTTCCAAAAGCAGCCCTCCAAAACATTCATTAAGCCATTCATAATCGGGCAATGCTAATGCTTCCAAGCCGTGCAATATGGCATGGTAGAAACACTGGACATAGTTTCCTAAGGCCATCCAAACTATACCCCGCCGTTTGCCCTGAGAAACTATAGAATGGACCTGCCAGCTGTGCCGCCCTCCTGGGCTTCACAGAGAGCAACTCTGCATAACCTAATTCCAATCCTAAGTATGTCTAACAGATAACATATTCTATAGCTCGCTGGTCCATATTCTATATGTATTTATGTATCACAAATTGCAGAGCACAGACCAAGGGCAGTAAAGCATCTGAGTGATAAAGGAGAGAGAAAAACCAGAGAAAAAAAAGATCCAGACATCAAAAGAAGTTAGGCATTGAACAGCATGGTCTTTAGTTGTTTCCTGAAACCAAGAAGGTCTGAGAGACCACGCGGTGCCAGAGGAAGCGCGTTCCAGAGCTTAGCAGCAGGATAAAAAATAGCAGCCACCTGATCTAGATTTGTGAAAACGCGACATTTAGAGAAGATTTTTATCGCTGGAACGAAGCCTACGAGAGGGAATGTAGGCTTTAAGCTTCTGCCGTAAAGAACATGGAGCCGGAAGAGTTGAAGGGCCGGTGCACAAGATCTTAAACTCGATCCGTCTCCTAACCGGGAGCCAATGGAGTTTGCCTAATAATGACATAATATGCTCAAATCTGGTGGCCCCCAGGGCTAGTCGGGCTGCAGCATTCTGAAAAATCTGAAGTCTTTGAATCAGATAGTCTAGTTGTCCTACATAGATCCCATTGCAATAGTGAATGGAACCCATTGTGGAGGAGGTGACAACAGTAGCACGGCAGACAGAAGGAAGAAAAGGCAAAACTTTCTTAAGCCATTTCAGTCTGTTGGCCGAAGCAATCTGGGCCTCTCCGGATCCCGAGGGAAGGATTTTAGCCTCCAGCCATTTTACACTAGGGCCAGGTACAGGAAGGACACCTAGTGACTCCGGCCAAAAGGAAGAATTCTAGAACATGCTAGGGTCTTGGTGCCAAAAACCAGAATTTCGGTCTTACTCCCTTTAAGTTTAAGGCTGTTTTTAGTCATCCAAGATGAAACTGCTGATAGGTAGTTCTTGAGATTAGAAGGGGAATCAGAAGACTGTGAGTCAAGACGGAAAAATAATTGTGTGTCATCTGCATAGGTGTAAAAACAGACGCCAAAAGATGTTATTAGATCAGCAAGAGAACAGAGATAAAGGTTAAATAACAGAAGAGAAGGGGAGGAGCCTTGAGGGACACCACAGGTAATTGCATAAGGAGCAGAAGAAAAAGAATGATGCGAAACGGTTTGCTGATGATCAGATAAAAAAGATGTAACCATTCAAGAGGCATGCCTCTGAAACCATGCATCTATAGCTTGCTGATCCAACACAAGGGTTAACTTACGTATGTGACTGGATGTGATGGTATGTTGATAGCATAGCCTCTTGCGTGGTGGTTATGTTTGCTAGCATAGCTACTCGCGTGGTGGGCATTCGGTAGCATAGCTGCTTACATGGTGGCTATGTTCGCTGGCATAGCCTCTCGCATGGTGGTCATGTTCGCTGGCATAGCTTCTCGTGTGGTGGTCTTGTCCGCTAGCTTAGCCTCCCGCGTGGTGGTCTTGTCCGCTAGCTTAGCCTCCTGCGTGGTGGTTATGTTCGCTGGCATAGCCTCTCGCGTGGTGGTCATGTTCGCTAGCATAGCCTCTCGCGTGGTGGTTATGCTCGCTGGCATAGCCTCGCCTGGTGGTCATGTTCGCTGGCATAGCCTCTCGCGTGGTGGTCATGTTCGCTGGCATAGCCTCGTGTGGTGGTCATGTTCGCTGGCAAAGCCTCTCGCGTGGTGGTCATGTTCGCTAGCATAGCCTCTCGCGTTGTGGTCATGTTCGCTGGCATAGCCTCTCGCGTGGTGGTTATGCTCGCTGGCATAGCCTCGCGTGGTGGTCTTGTTTGCTAGCTTAGCCTCTCGCGTGGTGGTCTTGTTCGCTAGCTTAGCCTCTCGCGTGGTGGTCATGCTCGCTGGCATAGCCTCTCGCGTGGTGGTTATGCTCGCTGGCATAGCCTCGCCTGGTGGTCATGTTCGCTGGCATAGCCTCTCGCGTGGTGGTCTTGTCCGCTAGCTTAGCCTCCCGCGTGGTGGTTCAGTGCTGGCTATTGTGCTTTGCTGTACAGATCTCCTGTATGGGGGTGTACGAGCTTTGATCCTTGTGCTCTTTCCTAGATCCCGCTCGCGTGGTGGGCATGCCTTCCATCATTTATGTGCCAGTGGGGATTCATGGGTTCATCCGATGCCCAGCTGAGGCCGAGCCGCCAGTCATCACAGTCAAGTGGAACAAGGATGGACGCCCCCTCAGAATCGAAAGGGTAGGAAGGTGGCATGCTAGTCCTACTGGAGGGCTGCACCCTGCTACTTGGGCATGGTTGCTGGGCAAGGCTCGTGTTCAGTGTGCATGCTAGAGGTGGCATGTGTTGGTGGGTCTGAGTGAGTCACGGGAGAATATGCTGTGTCTCTTGACGGAAGGAGTGTGCGAAGCATTTCTATCATATGTATCCCCGTGGCCGGAAGTGGTCCTCAATGTCACGTGCCATCTTCTTTCCTTCAGTTCTCTGGCTGGACTCTGCAGGAAGACGGTTCCATCCGGATCGAGGAGGCGACGGAGGACTCTCTGGGCACTTACACCTGTGTGCCTTATAATGCGCTGGGGACGATGGGCCCATCCCCTCCTGCTCGCCTGGTGCTAAAGGTAAGCGCCCCGCCCCGAGCTGGTTTTTGAGCCTCATAGTCCAGGTGCGGCCGGTCTGGACTCTCTTCCCTACCCTCTCACCATTGGGCCTGTGCGGTCTATACCTTGGTTAATGTATTCTGAGCTGTATTCCTTTGTGTGCGCTTTCATCCGTGTAGCCTTGCGAACATGCTGTCTGTCTTGTGCACCTTTGGTAGAGCCATGTGAGCTCTGCCTTCTTGTGTGCATTTTCCGTGCTTTGCGTTTTGTAGTGCCATGGCCGGAAGCAGTTAATACATCTGGACACTAACGTGCGGGACCACACAGGTGGGCACGCATTGAGTAATGGCTGCTTTTTTGCTTTGCCTGCAGGACCCTCCTTACTTCACAGTGTTGCCTGGCTGGGAATACCGCCAGGAGGCCGGAAGAGAGCTACTCATCCCATGCGCTGCTGCCGGGGACCCCTTCCCTACCATCGCTTGGAGAAAGGTACATGGCACGACTTAGCCCCCCGTGCATCTGGACGGGCGTCTCTGGGGCATGTGGAGAAGAACGCGCAGTCCTAAAACCTCTGTATGGAGTGCACTTTGTGAAAACTGGCCAAGCAAGCCGACCTGTGCAGTCTACAGACTGACTGCCCCCTCTCTTTGGACACTTGGCACCTGCTGCGCACGCCACGTGCAAGCAATTAAGGGTCAAGACTAAAGGGCCGATGCGGGGCTTGTTGTGGGACAGTGTCCCTGCACTGGGACGCTCCCCCCTCCACTAAGTCACCCCTTTTCAGAGGTCTGGGTCAGTCTCTCTTCGGTTGCACTGGCCGAATGCCGGGGGGCAGCCGGGCAGCGCACAATGCTTTGCAAGTGGACTGTTCCCCATGAATGTCCCAACAGCACCTGTTTGTTCTCTGAGCAGGTGGACGTGGGAGAGTCTGTGTCTGAGGCAGGCTGACACTTTGCAGGGCCCTTCCCATTCTCGCCCATTTCTTTGCTGTCCTTTCCCCCCTTGCACTTCTCTCCAGTGTTCTCTCTCTGCTTCCCACCTTACTGAGTGAATGCACTGCAGAATCCTCCACTTGCACATGTGTGAACTCACCCTGGAACATCTCAGCCTTCATTCCCTTTTCTTTCTCACGTTGTTTTTTTCTCCATTTCCTTCTCATTTTTGCTTCTTTCCTTTCTTGGTCTATTCTTATATATTCTTTATATATATTCTTTTGTTTGCTTCCGCACTTCTCTCTCTGTTTTTTTTGTCTGTGTCCCTTTCCCCTCGCCTTTCCTTCCTTCCTTCATCTCGTCCTTTCTCTCTTCCTTCCCCCTCCCACCCTCACTCCTTCATTCCCTCCCTCCTTCATTCACTCCCTTCTCACCGCCATCCCTCATTCCCCGTGCCTCCAATCAATCGTTCATTCCTTCCTTCCGTCCTCCTCTGTCCCTTCATTCCTTTCTTCCTCCTCTCTCCAATCCTTCCTTTCTCCCTCGTCTCCTCCCTTCCTTCCTCCCTCGTTTCGTCCCTTCCTTCCTCCTCTCTTCCCTTTCTTCCTTCCTCTCTTCCTCCTCTCTTCCTTCTTCCCCCCTTCCACCCTTGTTCCCTTCCTCTCGTCCTTCCTACCTCCCCCTCCCTCATTCCCCGTCCCTCCAAATCCTCCAGGCCTTCCTTCTTTCCTTCTTTCTTTCTTTCTTTCCTTCCTTCCTTCCTTCCTTCCTTCCTTCCTTCCTTCCTTCCTTCCTTCCTTCCTTCCTTCCTTCCTTCCTTCCTTCCTTCCTTCCTTCCTTCCTTCCTTCCTTCCTTCCTCTCTCCGTCTTCCCTCCCTTCCTCTCTCCGTCCTCCCTCCCTCTCTCCTTTCTCCCTTCCTTCCTCTTACTCCTTCCTCCCTCCCTCCTCTTACTGCTTCCTCCCTCCCTCCTCTCTCCCTCCCTTCCTTCCTACCTACCTTCCCTCCCTCCCTTCCTTCCTTTACTTCTCTCTCTCTTCCTTCTCCCTCCCTCCCTTCCTTTACTTCTCTCTCTTCCTTCTCCCTCCCTTCCTTCACTTCTCTCTCTTCCTTCCCTCCTTCCTCCCTCCCTTTCTTCCTTCCTCCCTTTCCTCCTTCCTCCCTCCCTTTCTTCCTTCCTCCCTTTCTTCCTTCCTCCCTCCCTTTCTTTCTTCCATCCCCTTCCCTCCCTCCCTTACTTCCACCTCCCTTCCCTCCTTTCCTTACTTCCAGTTCTCTCCCTCCCTCCTCTCTCCCTTCCCTCCCTTCTCTTTCCCTTCCCTCACTTCCTTCTCCCTTCCCTCCCTCCCTTCCTTCCACCTCCTTCCCTCCTCTCTCCCTTCCCTCCCTTTCTTCCTTCCACCTCCCTCCCTCCTCTCTCCCTTCCCTCCCTCCCTCGTGTGCGGCTATCTTGCTTTATCACCTTCTCTGTTTTGGTTGCCTTCCCTGCTTCTGGGAAAGGACGGCAGGTGGCATCCCGTGGTTGCTAGAATCCGTTTCCTGCACGTGGACTGCGGTAGTCTTGACTGTTGGTGATGGGCGGCACAGCCAAAGAGTCCTGCTTCTCGTTCACCATTGCCATTGCAAGGGGTCTCCCTCCCCTCGTTAGTGCACGAGGGAGGGACCTTGGGAACCTGGGGTGGGTGAGCAGCCCCGATCCTCGCCAGCTAAGCGCATGATCCTCTGAGAAGGCTTCCTGTGGCCTGGCTGGATGCGGCTCTGCCACGTGTTGGAGGAGTGCCCCTGCGCTGTCTTGGTGATGTGGTGCCCTCTTAGAAGTGGCCGTGCTGGAAGAGTGCAGCCCTGGGTGCACTAGGGGCCTGGGGGAGAGCTTGTTGTGGAGTCATGCTGTGGCTGAGAACCCCAGGCCTTGGCGCAGTTGGGGCGCGCCTGCAGTCGGCGCCTAGACCACTCTGGACATGGCTGTCATGGCGCAATGGTTTCTAGCAACTGGCAGATTCTTGGAAGCGTGAGATGCCAGCCTATGGTGGCGTGGTTGGCAGGATGGCCTGAAGTGCACTGTGGACATGGTGGCGGGGTCCCGGCCACTTGCACTGTGGATGCATGCGGGGTGGGCGTTGGCGTGTGCATTGTGGGAATGCACGTGGTGTGCATCTGTAGGGGCTGTGTGGGCGGGTGTGTCTGACCTCTGTAACCTCTGGTGTGTAATGGCCACTGGTGCACTGGGTGCTCGGCTGTAGGGCGAGGATGTGTGTGCATGCCTCAAGTGCATATCATACGATGTCGTCCCATGGGTACGGGGGTGGAGTGGGGGCACCAGTTGAAGGGTCCTAGGACTTCAGTCCTTATTTCCGAGGAGTTCGCGTGTCTGACACATGTCACCCATGATGCTTTGCACTGTGTTTCTGAGCTGCCTGTGTCCTCTCTCTCTCTGTCTTTCTGTCCAAGGTAGGGAAGCCCAGTAGAAGCAAACATCTGGTCCTCCCAAGCGGCAGCCTGCAGTTCAAATCTCTCAGCAAGGAAGACCACGGGGAGTGGGAATGCGTGGCCACCAATGTGGTCACCAGCATCACTGCCAGCGCGCACCTCACGGTCATAGGTATGCAGCCACTGGGTGGGGGAGGGGGCCAAGGACCCAATGGGGGAGAATGGTGTCCTTGAAGTAGTATGCGGTTAGAATACGTCCTGTGAGGGTGGGAGAAGGTGTTCCTTTGGAAGAGGTGGAGGGGATGTATACGTGGGAGGGGGTTCAGATTGGAGTAATGAAGCAGGGAGGGCGTTGCATTGAGTGGACTGGGCAAACAGAAAGGACGCATCTACTTGTGCTGCTGAGCGGCCCACAGTCCCTGGGAGATGAAGCCACTAAGGCTGGCACTGGTCTTAGGAGCCAGAGTCTCTGGGTATATTTGTAACCAACATGACTAGCTACAATGCTCTGGGACGCGGTATACTCAACATTGAGGCATGTATTTAAAGTGGGTAGTGATTAAAGGCGCTGCAGCTTTAAGGTGGGTGAGCCTGCCCTTTCCTGGAAAGCCTCATGCACAGGGGAAAAGACCCAGGTGGAAGTGGGCCCTGAATGCCCAGACTTACCATGGGAAGGCTGTCTGTCTAGGTGGGAGGGGCCTCTGGATACACGACACACTGTGCAGGCGTAGGTGCATGCAATCTTTTCTGGGGGGAGGGGCCTGCTGCTCCCTGAGGCACTTAGCATGCATTCTTCCAGGGAGGGGGGTTGCTGCTGATTTCATAAATCCTTTCCAGCTTCTGGCTGTAATGGATTGCGTGCTTTATAAAAGCTCTCCTAACTCTTCCATGCATCTCCCCCTCTTACCACATCCCTTTCTGTTTCTTCACTGCCGTCCTCCCATTTCCTCCGCTCTCCTTGCTCGCTTTTTCGCAAGGGTTCCGTTACTTTAAGTCTTGACTCATTCTAGGCAGAGCAGAAGATTTGCTCTACGGTGAGGTGGCCCAACCTGTGGTTCTTCCACAAGGAACCTTCTCACAAAAGCACTGGCGCGGTCTTTGGAGGCTGCTAGAGACGGTCCTTTGATTGGCCGTGCGTGGAGCTGGCTTTTCAGGTGAAGGTCCAGCAGGGACTGCCTCTTACATAAAGGTGTTTCAATTGATGGGTTTTGCTGAAGGTGATTCAAGGTTATCACCATAAATACAAGTGATCATTGAGGGAGAGTTGCCTGGAGTGTATCTTGCTTTGATGAAATGTCCTGCAGGAGGTTGGTACTGGGGTGTTGCCTCTTTCCAGGTAGAGGTTCTGAGGTTTGGAGTTGTGTGTCATTGCAGAAGGCCTGCTATGTGCAATCTTGCCTAATAAAAGAAACTCTGAAATGTGCTTTTTCAGCTGAAAATGTGCTGGCCCATCTTCCTGACATATGGTCTTGTCTTCATTCATATGAAGGAAAGTGGCGGAGTCTGGTTCTCTACTGTAAACTCCTGGATAACAGTACCACCGCTGCTCCTTTCTGTGGAGTAACGGGAGAAAGTCTGGAAGGAGTAGGGCCATCGTTCAGCCAAATTCCCCACTCCCATGAATGGGGCTCTGGGCGTGCTCTAATAGGACAGAGTGGCCTGAAAAGCCATAAAGTAGTGAAAAATTACAGACATTTGAAAAAGTTACATGTCTGTTCTGGACGACCCACAAACTTGGAAAATGCTCCTGTCCCAGCCCCTGTCCGACTTCATTTTTTTGCAGCTTTTGAAACAATTGACCCTTACCCCTTATCTGTTATCTCGATTAAAGTTGACATGAGGACAAAAGCCCACAAGTGGCCAACTGAAAACTAGGCAAAGCACCCTCTAACAGTAATGTGGCCATTGCTTGATCCTGCCCCAGCGAATGATAAGAAGTGGGTTCTCCGCTCCATGCCATGACCACTGCTTAATGTTTACTAATAAGCCCATGAGAGGTTATGCAGTCCCCCGCTCTCCGCGGTTCGGAATTATACAGATAACATGCACATCTAAATTGCCCAAGACTCCAATGCATATGCTCACCTTCGTCCTGGTAGCCATTGACTAGTGGGTGAGCCATACCTGCCTCAAAACGCACCTGAGCAAGACTAGGAACTTGGCTTCTTGGAACCATGGCCTTGGTTTGCTGTGTATGCTGTGTGCTCCAGTTGCTCAATCGAAACCCCTTGGCACTGTGCTGGATGGGCTGGAATGGAAACCGTGAATAAATAGCTCCTTGTATTTCTGTGTTAGGCTTCAGGCTCCCACTGCCTAAAGACCCCAGAACATCTTTCCTTCTCTTCCCTTCATTGGCAAAGCTGAAGCTGCAATTGTCTTAGGTGGGGCTTTGATACTAGTTTGTACCCAACAGAGACTGCCGACCTCATTTGAATGCTGTGCAAGCTGCAGAACATGGCCAATGCTAGCAGCCAGTGCTCAAAAAGGAAACCCCATACTCCTCGGGTTTGTCTGCAAGGAGGCCAGTTGAAGGCTCTGTCTTTCGGGAGAACATGTTGAGTGATGCACTTGTTATCCAGAAGCATCTTCATGTAGGAAGTGCGGTGATGGATGATTTTTCAGTTAGAAGTTCCTGTCAGTGAGTCGCTTGTGTAGTCGGTCCTCTGGTGAATGGAAGATTCTTAAGGTAGAAGGCCCTTAGATGGATGAATGTATACTTGTGTTTACTGGTAGAGGTGGCTCTAATTGTGTTCTATTGATGGAATGCCGTCTGACCACAGTAATCATTCTTCTCTCTGAAGTATTTGGGTTAAATGGATCTTCTTGTGGAGAGCCCTTGAAGAATGAATGCGTGGTGGATTGCTCTAGTGACTGCATATGGTCTGCTGTGTTTTGTTGGGTAGAGGTACCTGTGAGTGGCGCATCTGCTTGTGGACTTTTCTCTGACTGCATTAATGTCTGTTCGGGTGGAAGGTCATTGGGTGAAGCGATGGGGAAGGACCCTTCTGATGAAAGGTCTTCTGGGTCTTGGCTCCTCGTATTTCTTGGCGTTTCTTTAGCTAGAAGACCTTTTTCATTGAGTGTTCCTCTGGTAGGTGGATGGATGGAGGTCTGGTGAATAGTTCTTGGAGTATTGGAGTAGAACATGCTTTGTTGTGGACCTTCTTGTGGAAAGCCCTCTGATGGGTGGAAAGTTTTCACTAACAAGACCATTGTGAAGTAGCTTCATCCATGGTTGGATGAATGGCCTTTCTGATAGAATGTTATGCTACCGGACCTGTACCAGTCAAGCTTCGCCACCCTTGAAGGGCTCCTGCCAGCGTGGGGCCTTGGAGTGAGGCCTTCCCTAGTAGAAGGCCGCCTAGGCGTAAAAGAACAACCAATGAGCTGGTTGCTCTTCAGGTATAACGTCCTTCGATAGAGCCCTGTGTATTCCACTTTCAGGAGGTACTTCACTTTAGGCAACGATATCTAAATGAAGCTTCATTTTGCCTTATGATGAATTGCTCTTGATGTAAGCTCGGTCTTTGGTGCGAGACAGCTTCTTCTGGTGGGAGTCCATGTGATGGGTGAATCTGCTGGAACAAGGCATTCTATGGCGATCCCCCTTGTCGAAAAAAAGCAGTAGTGGGGCTCAGAGCGTTTGTCTTCCCCGGGAAAGGATTTATGGGGCATGTTTCACTTGAGAGTCATGGGAGTTTATTTATTGGTGTTGATTGAAGTTGCAGTGGCAGATGTTTCTGGATTTGCAAGGTGCATAGCGATTCTCCTCCAGAATGGCACTTCCCTTCTATAAAGGAGTGTGTGCGCTGCCAGTGGTGTTTGTGTCATGGCTGATTTCACAGCCTACTTTGTAAGTTACTGTTTGGGAGGTCTCTTTTCAGGTCTTGTCATGGTTTTCTCGATGTTGGCAACCTGTCAAGATTTTTTTTCCAACTGTCCATTGATGGTTGTTGCTGTGTCGAAGGTGTCCATTTTAGTTTGTCTTGCTATTGAAGTCTTCATGTTGAGGATATTCAGAGTTCAGTTCATGTCTGTGTGATCGGTGGGTTAGGATAGATCGGTTGCTCAATGGGGCCCTGTTGCTTAGAATGTGGTTGTGTGAGGGAAGCTCCTTTCACAGCCGTTTCTAAATATCCTCAGTGGTGATTTTTAAGCAGAACGCATATTTTTCAGTTTGAGGAAGGGGCCTGGAGTAGATGTGTATTTTAGAAAGTTCTTTGATTGTACGCAGTCTAAGGGTAGTGAGAGATGTCCCCTTTAGAAGGTTCTTTGGTGTCCAGCAGTCTAAAGATGGTGAGAGGAGGAGATGTGTCATTTAGAAGGTTCCTTGGTGTCCAGCAGTCTAAAGCTGGTGAGAGGAGGAGATCTGTCATTTAGAAGGTTCTTTGGGGGCCAGCAGTCTAAAGATGGTGACAGGAGGAGATATCTCTTATAGAAGGTTATCTGGTCGCCGCACTAAGAGAAGTGCAGGAGGACTTAATTGTATTTCCTGTGTTGTCTTTCACAGCAGGGGGCATTGCTGTGCTGCCGTTTCCCTATCGCTGGTTCTCCTGTTATGCTCCAATTTCACTCTTAGAAAGGAGGACCCCTTGACCCAGTGTTCTTTCCCCCACTGCGACGAGGAGCATCCCTCCTTTTCTCGTCTGTACTCCCTTCACCCCAAAACTCACTGCTTGTTTCGGTCTCTTAGCTCCCCACTTCGCCTTATCCCTCGCCTTGCCTTTCAGTGTCTCCCAATCTATGCCTTCTTCTCTCATACTCGGTGTCCCTTCTGTCCTCAAACCTTTGCCTCACCCTCCCATGCCGCTGAGGTGGCAAGATGAAGACCTGCTCTGGAAAAAGCAGCACTGGAAAGACCTGTACCAGCGGGAGATGTTGCTGATTGAAATGATTATGTCAGACAGAAAGATTAATCTATAAAACCATTCAAAACAAACATTTTAAATGTAAGACTCTGGTCGAATATTGAAATAAGCAAAACAGCCAATAAGTACATTCAGTTATTTGGTGAATGGAAATATGGCTATCTGTTGTTTTGGCATTGTGTACACGATATTAATACTTATCAATGACACAGCAAATAAGGGGAGCTTGTAGGAGCAACAGCAAGAGCAGGACTGCAGGCCATTCGGAAAAGTGGCTCCGTTATTTTTGCCTTTCTGGAGGCCCACAGCGATCAGAGAGTAAGAAAATACCTCATAGTTCCAATGGCATTGACAGAAGGCATGCACACCCCGTGTTTGCGGTTTGTTTCCAGCCACCTTTCTGCTCGAGCAGCCAGTGGTAGTTGGCCTTATCTGAAGCAGACCAACTGTGATGTCTGGGGGCCATCATTACCCTGGTGGAAGAAGAGCTTGTAATATAACAGTGCTCTGGAACTGCGCATGGGTGTCCCTAGCTCGTTTCAGGCTTTAAGGAAGCCATTTTAATGATTCCGTGGGGTAAGGTTCAGCAGACCGTACTATCCCTCACAGCCCATGGGTTCAGGGTTCTATCCAGTTTAGTTAAACCTCTGGATTCTATCTGCTCTGTTGTACTGAGTATACGTGAAATGATGGCCCGAGTAAATGTTGCGTGCAGGTTTGTCCACGATGAGCGTCAATGCTCCAGAGGTTTAGTTGACACAAGTTCTGCAAGATATTGTGAACAGCTGCTTATGTGGTTTTCAGATTTTAATGGATTGCCCAGATACCAGTAGCTTTCTAAAGCATGTATTTTGAACTATTTGCAGCTCCGCACCAGTTGAGACCCACAGATTGAAGCCCCATTAATTGCAATCTAGATGAATACTACTTTATAAGCTTTCAGCATGTAATCTACGGGTTGTCTTATGTTTTTTTTTTTTACAAACCTCAAGGTTGTAGCATTAGCCTGAGGTGTACATATTGCCGGCCTTGACATTGATGGTATCCATGATAGCTTATGCTAAAATCGTATTCTTAAATAATTGTACTATATGCCTTTCCGTAAAATGTACCCACCTGCGTGTAATCTTTGGTGTTGGATTTCCTCCCTAGATTCATCATGTTGCATTGTTTGCTGTTGTTTGATGGCCCACACGGCACCAATCAAGTTCTGCAAAGCAATCTCTGGCCTGGCCACCAAAAAAGCACCCTCTCTGTACAGGGCTATGTGGTTGCTTCTGTCTCCAAGTCTGGGAGACTGGTGCAAGCTGAACAAGTTGTTTGTTAGTACACGGAATGTGCTGGGAGGAGATGCCTCATTCAGGAGCTTCATTGATGCTCGTCAGTTTAAGGAAGGTGCTGACCGGAGATACCTCTTTTGGAAGGCTCTTAGATGGTCGTCCTTCTAAGGAAGGTGCTGGTGGGAGATGTCTCTCTTGGATGGTTCTTTGGTAGTTGTCAGTATAAGGATGGCCCCAAAAACCCGGGCAAAGACCTTGTGATAATATCAAGACTTTTCTATTGAAACACAAGCCTGATTCATCTACTTGTTGCGCACACTAGTGAGACAGGACAGCAGTGTTTCAAATTCCATCCTGTATCAATCGCTGACATGAATAAAATCTTATCTACAATGCATCCGCCGCCTGTCCAGAAAATGTGATTCCACCAAAACTGATATTTGACAACAAGGATGTTTTTGCCCCTTTTCTTGTTAGATTATTTAACTCATCCTTTCATCAAAAACTCGTACCAGAGGACATCAAGGTGGTCACAGTTGCCCAACTATGGAAAGAACCAGACATGGACCCCACTGAAGCCAGTAATTTGAAGCCAATCACCAACTGCAATTTTCTATTGAAAATCTGAGATAAAACTGCTACATTCCAACTTCAGTCATTCGTGGAATCCGTTTGGATTTTACACCCTTGGCAGTCAAGGTTAGACCCCGTCTCAGCACTGAGAAAGCTATGCTAGATCTTCAGACCTATATGCTGAGGATCATTGATAAGGGACAAATAGGCCTTCTGGGCCTATTAGATCTCTCAGCTGCTTTCGATTTTCTGGACCACGAACACCTGCTTCACACACTAAAAGATGTGGGTTCACGTGGTCAGGATTCTATTGACTGGGTGCATTCCTTCTTGACTCATCGGATGTCCTGAGTGTGCTGGGGTGAGGCAACGTCTTCTCAAACTCTGATCACCTGTGGTGTCCCACAGGGCGCCTGTATGTCTCCCATACTTTTCAATCTTTACCTCAGGCCCTTGTGTAGCACCCTTTAAGGCTTGGGTGTCTACTAATTGTACAGATGACACCCAATTGGTGATGGGACTATCGAGTGACTACCCTTTGGACTCAAAGCATCTAGGGTACATCTATGCTTCAATTGAGTCTTGGAGGAATAACAATAAAGCTAAATTGGGCCCCAAATTTTAATCTTTTCGCCTTGACGATTGTGATATCTCGGTTGTAGAAAGGGTTAAAACGCTTGGCACGTACCTGGATTCATCTCTTTGTGCAGACCGTCACGTAAACCAAGTGTCTAAAAACTGCTCCTACTTTCTCAACTGCTGATGAAGACCCGGCCATTCCTATCTGAGAAAAAATGTGGCTCTATTGCTCGGGCAATAATCTTGTCTAGACTTGATTATTGAAACTCACCTTTGATTGGAGCTAATAAGAAATGCCTGTATAAACTTCAAATTTCCCAGAACAACGCTTTTAGAATTGTCAAAAGCAAATCGAAGCGGGACCACATCTCTAAGAGCAGGTAAGAATGCCACTGGCTTCCCATCATGCTCGTATATCCTTCAAAGCGGTGATATTGGTACACAACTGTCTTTATGGCACCTCCCCTGCTCCTGCTTACCTACAATCCATGATTCATCCCTATGTCCTGATTAGATCTTTGCACTCCTCCGAGATGGGGTTAGTAAGATCTTTGTTTCAATGGGACCAATGGCCTAGGTAAATCGTTTCTAGTTGTGTCAGCTAAAATATGGAACTCCCTTCCTTCTAATCTGAGACTCGGCTGTCATCATAAGCTGAACACTTTCCTCTTTGAATAAATCCCTTCCTGCTCTTTAATCCTGCTGGAGCTCCTGGTGTCGCGTCTGCTTTGTGTCTGTCTCACTTGTGTCTATGTTGGTGCGCCCTGATGCCTGCGGGCTTAGGCACCTTATAAATAAATAAATAAGGATGGTGGCAGAAGGAAATGCCTCTCTTAGATGGTTGTTTGATGGTTGTTAGTCAAAGGAAGATGTCGGGAGTAGGTGTTGCTTTATATTAAATTCTCATGCCTATTAAAAAGGGGCTGGAAGTAGGTTTATCTTTCAGGGAGGTTCTTAATGTGTCGCTCTAAGGAAGTTCCTGGGAGAGGTATCTTGGAAGTTTCTTTGATGGTCGTCAGTCTAAGGAAGGTGTTGGGTGAGGTCTCCTTTTGAATGTTTTACATTTCTGTTTGTGATTTTTCACCATACCTTGGAACGATGATACTCTGGTGGTGAACCTGGTCCTC
Organism: Ambystoma mexicanum; assembly: GCF_040938575.1. Lineage (NCBI taxonomy): Eukaryota > Metazoa > Chordata > Amphibia > Caudata > Ambystomatidae > Ambystoma > Ambystoma mexicanum. The sequence goes on from NC_090931.1 coordinate 38,664,552, forward strand.
TCCCTTTATCTTATTTTTTCATGACTCCCTTTCCTTGTCTACCCCAGTAGTGTTTTTTTTCGTTGTTTTGACATTTGTTTCTATTTTGTTTTTTGCTAAATCCTCTGCTTCTTTCTCACTCTGCCGTTGTTTCCCATTATTTCTTCATGTTTCTAATTCTCCTTTTCTGTGTATCTTCCTAATTTCCTATCTCGATTTACACATGGCAGCCTTTTTGTTTGTCCCCTTGCTGTTGTTCTCTCTCGTCTTTTTTTCCTCCTATTATAACTGTGCTCTTTGCACCTTTCTTCTAATCTGTCTGTCCTGCTATATGTCTGTTTTCTGTATCTATTCCCAGACCCCTTACTCCATCATTATTAGTCCATCACACTCCCCTTCCATTCATTGTCTCTGTGTATGTAATTGTTGTAGTCTTTTTTCCCTCCCAATCTTCATTTCCTTTGCCCCATCTTACCATCTCCTTTGTCCCATATCATGTTCTGTTTATCCCTTTTGCTCTGTTGGTCACCTCCCCTTATTACTTTTACAATTTCTTTGCTTTTTTGTTTTTCTTTGTCTAATGATCTAAAAACCTGTTTCTCTTACTCTGAGTGTTTTACTCTCTCTTCCCCCTCAGTTTCTCTCCCTCATTCCCAAATTCTCTTCTTCCCTGTTTTCCATCATTTCCCTTCTATTATCCCACACCCTGCTCCCACTTTTCCGCTTCCCATTCTGTAGTTCCCACTCTTTGGCTTTTGGTTCAAAGGCTTTTCTTTTCTCTGTAGGTACGAGTCCTCATGCCCCATCCAACATCCGGGTCATAGTCTCCATGACGTCCGCCAATGTGTCCTGGGAGCCCGGCTATGATGGCGGATTTGAGCAGGCATTCTCAGTTTGGTACGGACCTCTGTGAGTCATCCCAGCATGCTTTGCTCTCTGCTTCCTTTCTTTTCTGCCTAACAAATGCTTTATGGGGGCGGCAGGGCCATTTTCTGGGGTGGAAGGATGGCCATGGGCGGCCTTGCAATGTACTTGGGGGGGGGGGGGCGGGGAGCTCAGGAACTCTTGTTTGGATGTATTATGCTTATCCCGTTAACACACAGCCGCTGCATGACCTAGCTTCCTGAAACTCTGTGCCGCCCACCCAGCCCCCCCGGCCAGCCCCATGATTCTAATCCTGCCACCATTGTAATGAGGGTCTATAATGCGCAGCAATGTGCATTGAAGAATCTCTTTAGTCTTTCTTTGAATCTCTGGTGCCTCTCTTGCACATTGCGGATAAAGGCTGGAGGAGTACAGGTTCGTAGTGTAGGAGCTATGCCCCCTTCTTACTACACTGGCATTGGCATTACAATTGGACAGTGGCTTTCTTTGCTTGGATTTGAGTTGGTTTCCAGCGTTGCCTGGGCTCTTGCGTTCTTGAGGACCCTCATCTTCTGTATGCTCAACTCGGTCGCTCTAGATCATTTTTAATTTTCTATATTTGGAAGTTGACCCTTTATGCTTTCTTTTTTTCCCATGTTTTCCCATTTGTTTGCGTCACTCTCTCCTATGTTTACATTGCTGTGCATTCTTTCCTGCTGTCATTTGCCCCCCATGATTTGTTGTGAGTGCAGTACTTCTGCTTGTTGACATGATGTTGTGGTGTTGAGGGTTCTGAGTCATATAATGTTTGAATTTTGCTAGTGATGGAATCTTGCACTGTAGCTTTGTGAATGACTGCATAGACTCCACACCATCCTGCTTTATATGACAATGGCATCCACATCACTCTTTGTACCTCAGCAAATGTACTGAATTTGGAGGCGGAATCTTCTGATTTGCTTGTGTGTAGTATCTTGTCCCAGTCACCTATTGAAATTGAGTTGTGCTTGGCAGCGTGATGGACATCATACACTACTTTCCGTATATGTTTGAGTATAAGTTGAGTGCTCAGTACTTTCTTTCATTTGCTTTTAAATCCAAACTGGCTTTACAGCATTTATGTGTGTCCAAGAGGGCTTGAGCGTTGTTTTCTTGGGAACCCCTTATTAGTTCATATGGTTTAATGCCTGCGGTAGAGGTTTTGGTTCCTCAGGGGTCTTCCGTGGCTTCCTGGACCACCTGTTGGAAATCTTTGTTGGCTGCACGGGGCGGTTGAAGTGTTTCTTCAATTAATCTACTAACACGCTCCACCTGACCATTTCTGCACGGATGGTAGATACCAGCTCTGCAATACTGTATTGTACGCTGTCTAAACTTGCATTGGGGAGTGCCTTCCCTCTGGAATATTTCTCTAAATTCTTCTATAGTGGTGGTCATCCTAGTAACTAAACAAAGAAATGTGTAGTCTGCAAGTACCACTGCATGCCGTTTGTGTGCAGAACATAGTCCATTGTATGCAACTTTCTACCACACATTGGCACAACATTCAACGCTGCTCATTGGGGTTGTCAGCTTACTCAATCTTCCTGGTCTACTTCAGGACATGTGGCGCATGTGGCAATGCAACCTTCAATGTCACAGTGCATAACCAGCCACCAAGATTGTTCATGCAGTCTTAAGGGTGCTAGCCATTGAGTATATGGCATAGACTAGATGACAATGTTATGTCATGACTAGTAGGCTTGAGTCTCCTATTTCAGAAGCTACTTTTCAGTAGTGTTTAGGACTTTGCTTGAAAGTAGTTTGGACAGCCAGGTCAGCCTTGCTTTGAGTATAACATGGCTTGCAACATGCGATTACAGGAGTGTGGCCAACCGCAAGCATTCTGCGACCCATCTGTCAGCATCATATGTAGTGTCTTGCACACTGGCAACCACAAACTCTTGCATGTTCCAGTCTGAATTGCAGGTGCCTAGTAAGGGTGACCGGGATAAACAGTTAGCCTCAAATGTAAATATTTGTAAATATTTGTCGTTTTTGTCGCTAGATGGGCCAAACCAGAAGTCCTATTTCTGGTGCCACTGGGTTAAAGTATGTGGATTAGAGGTTTCGCTCTAGGTGCCATTTTCTGCCCCAGATGGATGTTCCCAAGTACTCAGTAGGCCCAGGCCAACGCTTCACATTCTGGGAAATGAATAGTTCTTTTCAGAGCCCGACAAAGACCTGGAAGCCAAAAGCCACAGGGCATTGCGCTGACTCGCAGGCTATCAGAGATGGTTTTCCAGAGATGATGGTCGTACAATGTGGTGGAAAGGAGCACAGACACAGTGCATGAATGTCTGCGAGGTTTGGTGAGTCAAAAGCAGATTGGAATGCATCATCGCAAACCCTTTACTCAAAAGGATGCAAAAAACTATGCGTAGTTTTCGCTGAACCACATGAGTGAACTGACCTGATTTTTACTTAGTAAGTGAAGGTTCTTGGCACATTGCATGAACTAAGGACGTTTTCACGCTCACCCGCAAAATATTCAATATGAGAGTAAGAATAGGGCCTTGTCTCTGCGTAGAGTAATGTCACTCATGGACGACCAGAGAGGACTTCTGTGCATCTTTTGATCCATATATGTTCTAGAAGTAGATGACATTCCAAATGCATGTCAGGACATGTGCATTGAATCTTGGAAAGACCATGGTGGCTGAGTGTGACAAATCAACTTCCGGGTTCACCAGTGGTCCAGGGATGAATACTGGTTTCTAAACCATCAATCAGCCCCTCACTTTGGTAGACCAGAAGTGATCCAAGCAGATGGAAACACAAATAAGTTATAAACCTCCTTGTCCAATTTTTAGTAACGTGGACGGAACGGCAAGCTTATCTCTGCACAGTCGTGGATCGTTGGTTAGTTGCAACACAGCGAAAATACCATTATTACCCAATGATAAAAGGGACTGTCCAGTCAAGGTTGCATAAAGAGATCTACTTTATTATTATCATAACAGACAGTTCAAGCACACTACAAAACACAACCAACCCTGTAAAGGAGTTCTGAGGACAGACAGTTTCAAGAAGGAAAAGGGATGCACTCTAGATACTGACAGGAGGGTAGTAGGTATAGTAATTAATCACAATAGGGCAAGGATACTTGGTTTCAACACTAAGGGAGCAATGGGTTCTAAAATGACACTAGAGGCCTTCAGAGAAGGACCAGGGGGACAGAACCACAATGTACCTTGTGTTTGTAAAAGCTCTTGGTGCTCAACAGGGTCAAGTCATTTTTAGGGCACTTTGCAGCTCCTGCGACATAGTTCAAGACGGGCGACAGCTGCAGGTATCAGGTGGCAGGCAGTTTGTCTCAGTGCTGGTTGGCGGGTCTGAAGCACTGATCGAGGAGTCTTAGACGACATTAGCGACTGCGGCGTGACAACAGTCAGTGGTGCAGTCAGTTGCAGCTCTAGGGGCTCGACTGGCTCAAAAATGTTCTTTAAGGCGGACGCTGGTTGATACTTGTCGATGCACTCCTAGCTTCTTCACTGGGCTCACGTCGTCCTTTAAGGCGGACAGCCCAAAGCTGAGGAGAGTGTTGCAGATAACAGTCTTGTCCTTGGATTGGTTCAGAGACTCTCTGGCACTTCCCACCTAGGAAGCTTGCTTGCAGAGCCTAGCAGGGTACGCTGTGTGCTGGCTGGGTACCGGTTTTGTAGCTGCTGGAGGGTCCTCTGGATTCAGTATCTCCCTCTGTTCCCTGGGAGATGCTTATAGGAGGGATCTTGCTTCCCTCTTTGGAAATCCTTGCCTTCCTTCACTGGCAGTAGCTGCAAGGCAGACTGTGCCCTTCAGCCAGGGCCCAAATTAGTTCTTCTTGTTACTCCTTGCAAAGTCTTCAGATGATCTGCCAAAAGAGTGGCTCGGCCCTCTTTTAAAGCCAAATGGGCCCGAGTGGTTGGTGTAGGCTAAGCCTATCTTAATGAACCAATCCTGGGTCCCCACCAACAATCTCCTCTATGCATGAGGTCATAACCAGAGTGCTATGCAACAGAAAAGGTAATGGGGTGAAAACATGTAATACTAAGTCCCACCCATCTTCCTGTCTGTTGTGGATCAAAGGGTCTTTCTGGTTAATTGAGCTCTCTCTGGTTCCTGATTAAAGCGGCAGGTTTCCCTTGAAGCTGCGGTGAGAACCGACTTTCTGTCTCCGTCAAATCACATACTTCTACCTTCTGAATGGGGATTCCCTGCGGGATGACTACTGCAACATGCAGTTTCACAGATGACATTTCACTATTGTGAGACAGGCATGTTATCAAGAAAAACACAGACTCAATTGTTACAGTTTCAAAACCTGTATTTACTATAATGCTGGGGTTGGTGTAATACCTAACTGGCCCTAGCTCTAAAGGGATGGTTTCCTCAACTGATGTTTCTAAGGGGCGTCAATGTCTGAAAGTCCAAAATCCGTCTGTGCCTAAATCTATGCTTGCCCTTACTCTTTGATAAAAATGTGGTAGGAAGCATTTTTAAAGAAATATTGTGATTAAAAACGAAACGTATATCAAGGCTGGTGTTATGTGATCTTCTCATCAGATGTTGCTTGGTCAATATCATCAAAGTACAGCACATTCAAAAAGAGGTTGTTTGTTAACTCTTCTCAAAGTTCTTGCACTCTGTTCAAACAACTCCCATAGGCATTAGTTCCTGGGGATTCCCTCCCAAAGCTTCAATCCTTGCAAATTTCAGACAAAACAAAAATATAACACAGTTTCTCTCAGTCTTCTCAGGGTTCCCCTCCCCAAGCTTTATGCCTCCTTGTTTCACCAAATAAGTATCCACCTTTGTTAGGCCTCTTAGGGTTTCCTTCCCTAAGCTCAGGCCCCTTCTGTTCCAAACACAAGTTCTGTTTAACAACACAGTTCCTCTTAGGCCTCTCAGGGTTCCTTTCCCCAAACTTAGGCCCCTTCAGTTGCAAACACAAAATTCAACTTGTCAGAATGTGCCTTTTACTTATTTACAGTTCCTTTCACACACAACCTCCTCCTGGGGTAAAATCAGAGACTTTCGAAAACGCTAGGTTCTTTGCTCCTACTAGGTGCGACCACTCTGATCCTTGTCGCCTCTCTGCATTTCCTGTACTTGCTTTTATTTTATCCTTTCATCTTCAAGTGCTTCCTGCACCCCTTTGTTTACTTCCACTTTGCTGTGCACACTTGCACCTTCTTTGCCTTTTTCTTCTTTCACCTTGTCGTGCCGCTGGCACCTTCCTTTAATTCACTTTCTCTCCACTGTGTGTCTTGCACATTCACTTCTTTACATTTGTGCACAACTGCACCTGTCCTTTTGCTTATTGTGCCTCTTGCACACTTATTTCACTCCTCTGTGTTCACTTGCACCTTTAAGTTTTGGGTCACTCGCACCCTTCTGTTAGGGAGAATTCTCTGTTTAGGCTGAATTTCCTAACCTAGTGAGTCCCCCAGCAGCTTTGCTGGATTTTTGGGGTTTATTTTTTTCTCCTGCCAAGAGTGAGACTCTTTTACCCTCACTCTTGGACATGATTTGAGTGTGTTCCTTTGAATCTAGATGTGTTTAATGGGCTATGGGGTCTTTTACTCCATAGGGCTTCATGTGTTTTTGTGATATGTGTTACACAGCACCCTCAGTGCAGTGACAGTATAGACTCCATACCCTGGGACTGACTACTGTCTCCCAGGGCATGTAAAGTCACCATTGACTTTACTAGTCTTAAATTCTGAACAGAACCAGTACAAACCATCATATTGTGGACGTACTGGCTGGGGCAATTCAATTGCCCCGGGGTCTGTTAGTCGAGGGGGCATGTCTCCGTCCCCCCTGATCGAGTTTTGGCTGGTGGCAGTGGATACTACTTTTTATATTCAACCGCAAATATTTTCCTATGGGATTTCCCATTGTTTTAGGCTACTATCTTTATTTAATTATTTACGGTAGCCTCGAACATACCGCTGGTTTATTTAATTAATATTAATTCTCCGGTTGGTATTTTTTGCCAAAACTTGATTCTAAAATGGCGTTTGTGTTCTCTTCTGTGACTCCAACCCAAGTCGAGCCCTTTGTTCCACTTTTTGGAGGGCTTCTCCACAGAAGCCCTCCAAAGTGGTGCCACTGTGTCTGGGGTACTTAGGAGGGGTGGAGGGGAATTTAGGCACCCTGGACTGAGTTGCCTAGGCAACGCAAGTCGCACTCCGTCCTGATTGGCCCAAGTGGTGAGCCGGCCGGCTCACCACTTAGCATGTTTGAGTGACAGCTAGGCTGAGTGAATGGGGGTTTTCTGCATAAAAGCAGGGCTTTGGGGACTGGAACTTCGGAAGTCGCCACAGGACCTAAGAATCCGACTAGGGAGAAGCTGAGCCGACCTGCTACGACACCACCACCAGTGGAGCCCTGCTGGACTGCCTCACCACTTTTCCCAACGACAGAGGAGATCTCCCGCCGGAGAGTCTTCTTCCTTTGACTGGTGGGGATAACCAGTTCCACCGTCTTTTCGCTTTCCCGACATATCTCGTGGCCGCCTTGCCCGTGCCAAGCACCCCGGCAACCGGGATACCACGTTTTACCACGACCGCGAAACCAAGGTACCACCTTTTAACCGGAGAACTCCGTGGCTGGTTTCTGCCCTGGTAGCGCAACGACCTTCATCTTTCCTCCAAGTCGAGATCTTCTCTTCCCCTGGACGACGACGCAACTTGCACCCACTACTAGGAACAACTGCCACCGCTGGAGGATCCTTCCCACTTAAGGTACCGTGCCCCGCCTGGCTTCCCTTGCTACCGACTATACGGGGTAGATTTAGCCCCCGGCTTTCGAACCTGGGTTAGCCTGGGACACCTTGGCTAAACTTTTCTAAGCCTCTCTAAACGCTTTGCTGAACCCTCTGCAAGACTTTCTAAGCCTAGTGTAACTGTGTGATCTTGGGCGCATTTGTGCTCTGCTCTCTCTAAGAGTGGGCCCAGCCTTTGGACTTTGGCTCACCAGTGACTTTTTGCTATCTGCCTTGCTAACAGTGTTCTGGAACCGTAGAGTGGTGTACCTCTGCTTATTCTGTCTTTTTCCCTCCCTTTTCCACAAACTTATTAGAGTGCAATCTAGTTAAGCGCTCACCTCTGTATGAAAATAAGTGGTGTTTTACTGTGATTTTCTAATAGGGAAAAAGGGGTGTATATATCATAATAGTAACTGTGTTTAGAATATTTTACAATAAGAGTGCTGGAGTGTTTCAACTGTGTGTTTTTAAATAAATAATTATATACTTGATACCAAAGTTCTGGTCAGTGTTTGCTTGTATTATTGTATCTGAGTGCCTATTGAGTATACTTTGCATACTGCCTAACTCTTCTTGAAGGAAGTCTGACTGCTCAGCCACAGCTACCAGGTAAATCTGGGTGGTACAGACTACTACCAAGTGGGGTTACTGCCAACACCTGTAGTCTTAAATCTTTTGCAGTGGCCCCTAAGGGAACTGCACAGGTTTCTGCCTAACACCTTCTTATTCACTTTCAAGCCTTTTGCTTCCTTTCCACTCTCTTATCGCTTTCCATTCACTTTCTGTATTCTCTCTTGCTTTCCGTTTAATGGCGCTTACAGAATCTGTCTTTCGATGGGATTGTGTCCTCCGACGTATTCCACATCTATGACAGGTAATGCCCACAGCTGTGCTGCTTCGGAAAATTCTTCGGCGTAGGTGTCCTGCGTCGATGACGTTGATACGTTATCCCTTGAGGGCCTCCGTAGAGGGTCGTCGTCACCGGATGTTATATATTGGACGCACAGCGCCCGTAGCCTCAGTTCTGTTTTTTCCCCAAACGTGTTTGCTCGGAATCTCGGCGCGCTAGATTCTTCTACTTTGAAAGCAAATTCTTCTACTTCGAAAGAACGATGTCTTCATCTTCTTCTACCCCAAAGTCGGACTTTAAAAACTGTTGGGACTGCGGTTCGAAGATGTCCATCACGGACCAGCACAACGTCTGCCTCTGGTGCCTCGGCGAAAGCCACGCCACCGACAACTGCGATGAATGCCAGTCCCTGACATCGAAGGCCTTGCGGGAACGGAAGAAGAAATTAACGGTAGGTTGGGTGTCTAAGCCCCAGAAGTCGAAATCCGCTGGGTTTTCGACCGATGACTCGAGGGGCGACTCTCCGCGTCGGTGAAAGTCCAGGGGGTCTTGCAGTGGTTCCCGCCATTCCTATGCCTCTTCTAGGCATTCGCGGAAGCGCCATCATCAGTCGCCTTCCCCGTCCTCGTCGGAGGACTACCCAGAAGGCGGTTGACTTGTCCCACCAAGTCTTCGTCTCCAGCCGAATGAGAGGCATTCCACCAGCAGATGATGGCGATTTTTTTGAATCGCAAGGCACTGTTCCATCCGCGCCTTCGAGAGAAGCCGGCAAGGCACGGGCTAGGGCCACCACTCGCACGCCTTTGGGCTTGGGCGGTCGGCGTGATCATCGGGAGTTGTCGAGGTCCCGATCGGACAAGGTTGATCGCCATAGCCGTGCAAGATCCAGGTCCCGGTCCTCGATGCCATCGAGACCGTCGGAACCTGTGAAGCCTTTCAAGAAGGTGTCAACGTCATCTGCACCATGTCCGTCGAGGGACTCTCTCTCGAGGCTCCGGCTTTGAAGAAGTCGTCAACGCCATTGGCGCCGAGGCCGTCGAAGGACACCCTCGGGGCTCCAGCCTCGAAGCAGTTGTCAAAGTCATTGGCGCCGAGGTCGACGTCGACGCCGATTTTATCGGCGCCCTTGACGCCGTTTGTGAAGGATTTGCAGGAGGTGCCCCGGAGGGCTCTGGAAACTCTGAGGAAGGCTCTCAGTAAGTCTGTGAGGCCTGTTTTTGAGCCCTTCTCTGTTCCTCCACCCAGATTGGATTTATTCCAACCTTTGGATGATATTTCGGAGGTGGAAGAAGGGTCTCATGAGGAGATGGTTGTGCATCCTGATGTCCCTGATGACCTGTTGTCTGGTCACAGTCAGATGGAAGAACTCTGTCAGTCCTTGCATGACGTCAGTGGTCTTGATACCTCTCCAGAGGTGGCATTTGGCAGGCCTGAGCCTGGTACGGATGCCGAATCCTCATTTAGGTGCCTCATGTCGAGGGTGACTGAATATTTGGGGTGGTCTGCTCCACCTGTTGATTTTCTTCAGGATGATCTGACAGATATCCTGGACCAAGGTCCACCCACTGACCCGGTGTTGCCATTTCAAATGGCTTTGCAAAGAAGGGTGGCGGCGGCTTGGACTGCTCCGGAGAGTCTCCCGGCAGTGAATAAGTCGATTCCGAAAAAATACCGTCCAGCCAGTGGTGACCCCTGCTACTTGTCGACACACTCTACTCCGGAGAGTTTGGTGGTGCAGGCGGATGGGCTGCGGCCCCCGCAAAGCAGGCTGCGCACCCTACCTGATACAGACGATAAGCGCTTTGATGGTTGGGCGAAGAAGGTATTTTCATCTGGGGGTATGGCTTTGAAGGCAGCCAACTACGTTCGTGCCTTGGCAAGATTCACTCACACTCTGTGGAATTGTGCATCTTTGGCGGCTCAGCATATTCCCAAAAGGGAGGAACGGGATGGTTTTCTAGCCCTCATGCAAGACGAGAAGGATGCCATGTGTGAAGCCGTTCAGTTGGGTTTGGACACGGCAGACTGTGTCAGTCGGTCCATGGCTGCGAGCACCGTGATACGCAGATTTGCGTGGTTGCGGAAGTCGGGGTTTGCTCCTCATGTGCAATCCCGGCTTCTCAACATGCCCTTTGATGGTGTCCATCTGTTTGGCAGCAAGGCTGATGAGAGCTTTGAGAGGTTGCAGACCTCCAAAGCTGCAGTGAAGTCTTTGGGCGCTGCAGTACGTCAACCTCTGCCTTTTCATCCTAGGGGACAGCAATATAGGGGAGGTTCCTTTCGGTACTACTCTTCCTTTGGTAGATCGAGAGGAGCTGCCAGTCAAAGGGGCCACCGTAGGTGTACCAGAGGTGGAAAGCAAGGTACTCAAGGTGCCAAAGCTGCTGGGGCAGTTGCCTCTTTGCCCTCAGGCACTGCCGCAGCCGTGTCCGCTCAGTCATGACGCCAAGTCCCATGGTTCGCCGGTTGGGGGCAGACTTGCGCAGCATCTTGGAGAATGGCGCGCCGTTACTTCAGATGTGTTGGTTCTGGAGATCATAACCAACGGCTACTGTCTCCCCTTTCAGCAGAGGCCTCACGACAATCCACCGGGGAAGCTCTCTTTGAAGAGTCTGGATCCGCTCCTTGCGCAGGAAATCCTATCCCTGCTGGAGAAAGGCGCCATAGAACTAGTGCCTGTAGCGGAGAGGAACAAGGGATGGTATTCCCCTAATTTTTTGATCCCGAAAAAAGATGGGGGATTGAGACCCATCATGGACTTACGTTGGCTGAACAAGCTCTTCAGGAAGGACAAGTTCAAGATGGTAACTCTTTCTCAAGTCCTCCAGGCCCTTCAACTTCAGGATGGGTTGGTGTCTCTCGGCCTCAAGGATGCTTACTTTCATGTGCCGATTCATCCAAAGCACAGGAAGTACCTGAGGTTCGCGGTTGGCGACTCGCATTTTCAGTTTCGGGTCCTGCCGTTCGGATTGACTTCCGCCCTGAGGGTCTTCACCAAGCTGATGGTGGTGGTGGTGGCAGCGTATCTCAGGAAAGGGGGGATTCACGTCTACCCCTACCTGGACAATTGGTTGATCAGGACACGTTCCCCCGATCAAGCCCTGGATCATCTGTCCGTCACCTTCCACTCCCTTCACAGGCTGGGCTTCTCCCTCAATTTAAAGAAGTTCCATTTGGCACCTACCCAGCGGCTCCAATACATCGGAGCAGTGCTCGACACTTCCCTGGGATTGTGTTCGCCTCCCCAGGTGAGGGCTTATCACATTCTGCAGATGATGGACAAATTTCAACGTGCCCAGAGTCTCCTGGTGTTAGAGTTCTTGAGGTTGCTCGGCCTCATGGCATCCTGCATTTTCCTGGTGCCAGAGGCCAGGCTGCCGATGAGATCTCTGTAGTGAGCTCTCATGATGCAGTGGTCGCAGTTCTCAGACTGGATGTCGGATCCCGTTCAGATTCCACCCTCGGTTGCCCAGGATCTTTTGTGGTGGGCCGTCAAAGACAATCTGATGAAGGGTGCTCCATTTTAGCAACCATGGCCGGAGGTGACAATCGTGACGGATGCATCCCTCATGGGTTGGGGAGCTCATGGCAACGACTTGACAGCCAGCGGCGTTGGTCTCCGTCGGAGTCCAGACTCCACATCAATTTGTTAGAGCTGAGGGCCGTCAGGCTAGACCTGAAGGCTTTTCTGCCGTCTGTGCGGGGGAAGAATGTCCTGATTATGACAGACAATACAGTGGCCATGCACTACCTCAACAAAAAAGAGGGGGCAGGGTCACTCCCGATGCAGCTCTGGTTCTGTGCAATTCAGCAGGAAATTTTGGCAGTTCATCTGGCCGGAGACGAAAACGCGGCGGCAGATGCTCTGAGCAGGCAGAGCACGGTCTCTCACGAGTGGGAGCTAGCTCAGGAAGTTTCTTTGAAGATCATCGCCCTTTGGGGAACCCCACAAGTGGATCTCTTCACCACCAGTGTCAACCGGAAGGGCGAAAGATTCTGCTTGCGGGAATTTCCTCCAAGAGGAGCGTTAGGAGCGTTAGGGGTGCGTTCTAGTGGAGTGGGCCTTCCCACTGCTGTATGCGTTTCCTCCAGTCCCTGTCATTCCGCAGGTGTTGCGGAGGTTCGGTTCCCGGATGATCCTCATTGCTCCGGCATGGGCCAGGAGAGCGTGGTACTCGGACCTTCTCGACATGTCCATCTGCCCTCCACGCCATCTTCCCTACCGAGACGATCTGCTCTCACTGGAGGGGGGGCGCGTTCTCATTCCAGAGGTCAAGTCTCTCAGCCTTCATGCTTGGTATCTGAAAGGTTGAGGTATAAGGATTGGGACCTCCCCGAAGACGAAATGGAGGTGTTGCTTTCGGCCAGAAGGCCCGCAACGAAATCCCTGTACCGTTGCCGTTGGAGAAAGTTCTGCGACTGGTGCAGGGTACAGAATGTGGATCCTTTCCAATGTTCCATTCCTTTGGTCTTGTCTTTTTTGCTTTCTTTAGCTCACAAGGGCCTGCAAGTAGGTACCATTATGGGTTACCTGGCGGCGCTGTCCATATTTAAGCGCTCGTCTGAGGAATGTTCTTATTTTAAGATCCCTTTAATTTCTCAGTTTCTAAAAGAGCTATCTAATGTGTTTCCACCGTCACCTTTCCAGGTGCCGGAATGGGATTTGAATTTGGTTTTAAAGTTCCTAATGGGATCTCCATTTGAGCCCTTAAATTCTTGTCCATTGCGACTGTTGTCCTTTAAAACAGTATTTTTAGTTGCAGTTACTTCTGCACGCAGAGTGAGTGAATTGCAGGCACTTTCCGCCAAACCACCCTTCACTGTGTTCCATAAAGACAGGGTTGTCCTTAGGGTGCAGTCTTCTTTTCTTCCGAAGGTTGTGTCGGAATTCCATTTGAGCCAGAAGGTAATTCCTCTGGCATTTTATCCTCCTCCACATCCTGGTAAGGAAGAGGAGAGGCTCCATAGGTTGGATCCTAGGAGAGCTTTGAGTTTCTATCACTCACTGATGTCCCGGGTCAGAGTGGACGATCAGCTCTTTGTTGGTTATGCTGGAAGGCGTTTAGGTCAGGCTGTGTCCAAGCAGACCTTGTCCAGATGGATCATTTTGACGATCTCTTGAGTGTTGCCGTTTGGCGGGAAAGGACCCTCCAGTAGGCTTACGGGCTCACTCTACTAGGGGTATGGCTGCCTCCACTGCCCTACAGAGGGGTGTTCCGATTCGCAATATTTGCGAAGCAGCCACATGGGCCTCTGTCCATACTTTTGTGAGACATTATTCCTTGGACTCTATCCATGGGCAGGATTTGGCCTTTGGTAAGGCAGTCCTCTATTCAGCAGTTTGTCTGGGCATTCTAAATGTATGAAATTGTACATTCTTTTTCCCTCCTCCATACGTTGGTACTGCTTTGGGAGTCTGTCATAGATGTGGAATACGCCGGAGGACACTGTCCCCTCGAAGAACAATACTTACCTTATCTGGTAACGTTCTTTCGATGGGATGTTCCACCGACGTATTCCACATCGAAGCCTGCCCCTCTACAGAATTTCTTATGCGATTGCAGCTTACGTTTCTGCAAGGCTTTCTTCAGCACAGCTGTGGTCATTACCTGTCATAGATGTGGAATACGTCGGAGGAACATCCCATCGAAAGAACGTTACCAGATAAGGTAAGTAACTTGTTCTTCTCCCTTCCCGCTCCAGCGAGCTGCACACTCCTGAGTTTCTCCAGCATTGGGTCTTTCATAGATTCAGATACTTGAATGTTCCCCGTCGTCAGACTGGGAATCCTCAGTGATTTAAATAATATTAAAAATGTTTAAATATATCCATTATTTCCTTAGAAATATCAGTGTAAATAGCCCATTATGGTCTATGAGCCATCCACTTGTATAGTCCCTCCACCTCACTTTGGTCCTTTATGGCCCTAACCAATGAGGTGACAGCGTTTAAGCTCCGCCCCAGGCAGCCATCTTCAGATTTTTCACCGCAGTCTAACAGACAGAGGGAATCCTCCAGCTCTCTGAGCTTTTCGTATATTCTTTCCTGTTAGGTATATTTGTTTTACACAAATTATATATTTTTGAAATCTCCTGTTAAAGAAATTTCTGTACTGTGTTTCTGTGCTCAGAAAACACTTTATTTCATCAAAAAATCTGTTAGGCAGAAACCTGTGCAGTTCCCTTAGGGAACACTGCAAAAGATTTAAGACTACAGGTGTTGGCAGTAAACCCACTTGGTAGCAGTCTGTACCACCCAGATTTACCTGGTAGCTGTGGCTGAGCAGTCAGACTTCTCTCAAGAAGAGTTAGGCAGTATGCAAAGTATACACAATAGGCACTCGGGCACAATAATACAAGCAAACACTGACCAGAGCTTTGGTATCAAAGTATATAATTATTTATTTAAAAACACACTGTTTGAAACACTCCAGCACTCTTATTGTAAAATATTCTAGACACAGTTACTATTGTAATATATACACCCCTTTTTCCTTATCAGATAAGTCACAGTAAAACACCACTTATTTTCATACAGAGGTGAGCGCTTAACTAGATGGCACTCCAATAAGTTTGTGAGAAAGGGAGGGAAAAAGACAGAATATGGAAAGGTACACCACTCTAAGATTCAGGAACACTGTTAGCAAGGCAGAAGAGCAAAAGTCACTGGTGAGCCAAAGTACAAAGGCTGGGCCCACTCTTAGAGAGAGCAGAGCACAAATGTGCCCAAGATCACACAGTTACACTAGGCTTTGAAAGTCTTGCAGAGGGTTCAAAAAGAGTTGAGGGCTTAGGAAAGTTTAGCCAGGGTGTCCCAGGCTAACCCAGGTTCGAAAGCCGGGGGCTAAATCTACCCTGTACAGTCGGTGGCAAGGGAAGCCTGGCGGGACACGGTACCTTAAGTGGGAAGGATCCTCCAGCGGTGGCAGTTGTTCCTGGCAGTGGGTGCAAGTCGTGTCGTCGTCCAGGGGAAGAGAAGATCTCGACTTGGAGGAAAGATGAAGGTCGTTGCACTACCAGGGAAGAAACCAGCCGCAGAGTTTTCCGGTTCAAGGTGGTACCTTTGTTCGCGGTCGATGGTAAAACGTGGTATCCCGGTTGCCGGGGTGCTTGGCACAGGCAAGGCGACCACGAGGTACGTCGGGAAGGCGAAAAGACAGTGAAACTGGTTATTCCCACCAGTCAAAGGAAGAAGACTCTCCGGCGGGAGATCTCCTCTGTCGTTGGGAAAAGTGGTGAGACGGTCCAGCAGGGCTCCACCGGTGGTGGTGTCGTGGCAGGTCGGCTCAGCTTCTCCCTCGTCGGATTCTTAGGTCCTGTGGCGACTTCTGAAGTTCCAGTCCCCAAAGCCCTGCTTTTATGCAGAAAACCCCCATTCACTCAGCCTAGCTGTCACTCAAACATGCTAAGTGGTGAGCCGGCCGGCTCAACACTTGGGCCAATCAGGACAGAGTGCGACTTGAGTTGCCTAGGCAACTCAGTCCAGGGTGCCTAAATTCCCCTCCACCCCTCCTAAGTACCCCAGACAGAGTGGCACCACTTTGGAGGGCTTCTGTGGAGAAGCCCGCCAAAAAGTGGAACAAAGGGCTCGACTTGGGTTGGAGTCACAGAAGAGAACCCAAACGCCATTTTAGAATCAAGTTTTGGCAAAAAATACCAACCGGAGAATTAATATTAATTAAATAAACCGGCGGTATGTTCGAGGCTACCGTAAATAAGTAAAGGTAGTAGCCTAAAACAATGGGAAATCCTATAGGAAATATTCGCGGTTGAATATAAAAAGTAGTATCCACTGCCACCACCCAAAACTCGATCAGGGGGGACGGAGACGTGCCCCCTCGACTAACAGACCCCGGGGCAATTGAATTGCCCCAGCCAGTACGTCCACAATATGATGGTTTGTACTGGTTCTGTTTAGAATTTAAGACTAGTAAAGTCAATGGTGACTTTACATGCCCTGGGAGACAGTAGTCAGTCCCAGGGTATGGAGTCTATACTGGGGGGTCACTATGACACCCCTGTGTCACTGCACTGAGGGTGCTGTGTAACACACATCACAAAAACACATGAAGCCCTATGGAGTAAAAGACCCCATAGCCCATTAAACACATCTAGATTCAAAGAAACACACTCAAATCATGCCCAAGAGTGAGGGTAAAAGAGTCTCACTCTTGGCAGGAGAAAAAAAATAAACCCCAAAAATCTGCTGGGGGACTAGGTTAGGAAATTCAGCCTACACAGAGAATTCTCCCTAACACTCGCCCCCCCCCCCAGACTAAGGGACAGGAGGATTTAATCCACTCCTGGATGAACATCATACCTCTAGTCGATGACATACATCCTAGAGAGTACATCAGCATTTTGATGGTGACACCCTGACCTGTGCTCAATGGTGAAATCAAACCCTTGCAGGCAGATTGACCATCTCAATAGTTTTGGATTTTCTCCCTTCATTTGCATTAACCATCTCAAGGGTTGGTGGTCATTCTGAATGACAAAAGTAGAACCATACAAGTATGGCCTAAACTTCTTCAGTGCCCACACAATAGCAAAGCATTCTCTTTCGATTGTTGCCCACCTTGTCTCAGGATCCTTCAGCTTACGGCTGATGAAGCAAATGGGGTGCTCCCTACCCTTCTCATCCAGTTGGCTTAGAACTGCACCTATACCTACATTGGAAGCATCAGTTTGTACAATGAAAGTTTGGTGGTAGTCAGGAGCTCTCAATACTGGAGCTTGGCAAAGAGCTTTCTTCAGTTTTTCAAAGGCCTGATTGCACTCCTCATTCCATTTGACCTTTTTAGGGAATTTTGGAGAGGAGACTACATTCAGTGGAGAAGCTATGGTCCCATAGTCCTCAATAAAATTCCTGTAATACCCAGTGAGGCCTAGCAAGGCTCTCACTTGGGTTTGAGTAGTAGGTGTTGTCCAATTTTGCACAGCTTCAATCTTGCCTAGCAAAGGCCTTATTTCTCCACCTCCTACCTCATGCCCAAGGTAGACCACCTTACTCTGACCTATCTGGCATTTACTTGCCTTGATAGTCAAATTGGCCTGCCCAAGAGCCTGCAAAACATGTCCTAGGTGGTTCACATGATCCTCCCAGGAGTGGCTGAAGACTGCAATGTCATCCAAGTATGCCATGCAGAAGTCCTCCATCCCAGCTAGAACCTGGTTCACCATCCTTTGGAATGTAGCAGGTGCATTTTTTAATCCAAAAGGCATGACCTTAAACTGGTACAAGCCAACTGGGGTGGAAAAGGCAGTTTTCTCCTTGGCATGGTCTGTCAAGGCTATTTGCCAATAGCCTGACGTAAGGTCAAATGTGCTGAGGTACTTGGCTGCGCCAAGTTTATCCACCAACTCATCTGTCCTTGGTAAAGGGTGGGAATCAGTCTTGGTGACTGCATTAAGAGCTCTATAGTCCACACAGAATCTGAAGTCTTTGGATCCTGCCTTTGGTACTAACACAACTGGGCTAGACCATGGACTAGTAGAGGGTTCTATTACCCCGAGATCAAGCATCTTCTTGACCTCCCCCTTGATATGGGTTCTCACATTTTCTGACATTCGGTATCCTCTGCTTTTGCCTGGCAGACAGTCACCAGTGAGTATCTCGTGCTGTCCCCAAGGGGTCAAGCCTGGTGAGAGTGAGAACAGGGAGGCAAACTGATTTAACATAGATTTGCACTCCTCTTGTTGCTCAGGTGTCAGATCTGAAGAGAGATTGACTCCTTCAATTTTTTCATCTAAAGGTACACCTCTGAGGAGATCAGGGAGAGACTCACTCTCTTCTTCCTCTGCTGCTGAAGCTAGAAGCAAGGCCTCTACTTCAGGTCTGGAGACGTACGCTTTCAGTCGGTTGGTGTGGAAGACTCTAGGAGCTTCCCTGGGTCTGCCCAGATCCACCAGATAGTTGACCTCTCCAACTTTTCCCACAACTTTGAAGGGTCCCATCCATTTGTCTTGCAAGGCCCTCTGCCTTGTTGGGAGCATAACGAGAACTAGCTGGTCTTGAGTAAACTCAACCATGTTAGCCTTTTGATCATGCCAATGCTTGACCAAAGCTTGTCCAGCTTTCAGGTTATCACTAGCTTCTGCCATCATGTGTGACATTCTCCTACGGAGACCTATCACATAGTCAGTCACTCTGACTGGCTTGAGGGGAGGAGCACCTTCCAAACCCTCCTTGATCAGGGCCAATGGACCTCTGACCGGATGGCCATAGAGAAGTTCAAAGGGAGAATAACCTACTCCCTCCTGAGGGACTTCTCTATAAGCAAAGAGAAGGCATGGCAGTAGATGGTCCCACTTTCTTTTCAGAGGTTTCTCTAAAGCACCTATCATGCTCTTCATGGTTCTGTTAAACCTTTCTACCAACCCATTGGCTTGGGGGTGGTAGGCGGTTGAGAACTTGTAAGTAACTCCACAGGTTTTCCACATGGCTTTCATGTAGTGGGACATAAAGTTTCACCCCCTGTTGGATATTACTTCCTTAGGAAACCCAACCCTGGTAAAAATACCAAGGAGGGCCTTAGCCACAGCCGGAGCTGTAACAGTCCTCATAGGAATTGCCTCAGGGTATCTAGTAGCATGGTCTACTACAACAAGGATAAACCTGTTGCCTGAGGAGGTAGGGGGATCAAGGGGACCAACAATATCAATCCCTACCCTCTCAAATGGGACTCCCACAACTGGGAGAGGCACTAATGGTGCGACATTCTTGGCGCCAACCTTACCAGAAGTTTGGCAGGCATGGCAGCTCTTGCAAAACTTATCTACTTCTGCCCCCATTTCTGGCCAATAGAAGTAGAGTGAGAGCCTTTCCTTGGTCTTCTTGAAGCTCAAGTGACCAGCCAAAGGAATCTCGTGGGCTAAGTGCAAGAACTGTTGTCTGTTTTCTTGAGGTACTACAAGGCGTTTGTAGTCTCCAGGTTCAGACTCAGTTGGTTCACTGTAGAAGAGGCCATCTTCCCAGTGCAACCTATACTTCCCAGGCTCTTGCCCATCAGCCTGAGCAGCTGCCTGGTGGCGGAGACCCTCTAGAGTTGGACATTCTCTTTGTCCCTTACGGAAAGCTGCCCTGCTGGGCCCACCTTCTGCCAGTAAAGACTGCAGCTCAGGATGGTCCTCAGGGTCTAGATCTCCAATAAGTTCTTGGCCTCCCACTAGCTCTTCTTCAGAGTCCAGTTCAACCATACAGGGTTGTACCTCCCTCTCAGCCTCAGCTGGAGGTGGAGTTACCGGTGTAACTGTTGGAAGCACTGGAGTGCTTGCTGCTGACTTTTGCCTAGGAGTCTTGGGTTGCCCCTTTTCTCCTGATCTGGTAGTTACTGCAGTGAGTTGCTCCAGTGGTAAAGAAGTGATCTCCGTCATCATCTCCTGAGATAACCCTCGCAGGGTTTTCTCTCTTGCAGGTTTTGTGAGCTCCTGTAACCTTTTACTAGGTGGTCTGGGGGTATGTGACACAACTCCAAGAGCTTTCAGGTCATTACCCAACAGAAACCTACCTGGCACTTCACATTGTACACTGACAGGTATTTTTACAGCCATGTCATTACACTGGATGAGAACTGGTAACTGGGGACACATCTGCACAGGCCCTCCAGCTAACTTGGTGAGGCATTTGGGTGCCTTAGCAACATCCTCTGCCTTGAAAAATGATTCATCCACCACAGTTATGCTGGCCCCAGTGTCTCTAATGGCAGGAGTCTCCTGACCATTCACCTGGACACTGTCTTTATAATACTCTTTAGTATTATCTGGGATAGAATTATACACATCTAAGTTCTGTTGTTCCCACAACCCCAGAGAGACTAAAAAAACACTGGCTGAGACACCAATGGGTTCATCAGCCAGCAGTAGAAAGTTTCCACTTGCCATGGGGACTTCCTCTTCTGGAGCGAAGGCTAAAGAGGCAAGTTGGATCTCTGAAGGTTTACCCTTGCATCTGGGATCTCCTTTCACATGGTCAGTAGAGCCACAAACAAAGCATTTACCAAATGCCTTCTGGAATGGAGGCTTGTTCTGACCTCCCTCTGGTTTGGCACCAGAGGAGACACTATTCTGCTGTGGTTTCCTTGGTGGCTTACCCTTCTGGTTTTGTTTGGGGCCCTCTTTGGAATTTGCAGTATTAGAATTCTCTTTGGAGTCCTTTTTAGGCTGTTTCCCCCCATCCTTTTTCTGAGTTACCCCAGAATCCTTGTGAGTGGCCCTGCTGGCAACCCACAAGTCAGCAGCCTTAGCTAGTTTTTGGGAATCTAATTCCTTTGAATCAGCCAAGTGCTGTCTGAGCTCAGGAGAGCAGGCAGCATACATTGACTCCAACATAAAAAGATTCTTCATACCTTCATAAGTGTTCACTTTGTAACCCTTAATCCATCCCTCTACGTTTTTCAACCCTTCACTCACCCAGGTAGCCCAAGGGGTACCATCATGCTTTTTGAGGGTTCTAAACCTCTTAAGATACTGGGAAGGGGTCTTCCCAAATCTAGCTATCAGAGCTAGATTCACACATTCATACTCTTTCCTATCCTCCTCCCCCAACTCCATTACCACATCAGTTGCAACAGGGGGAAGCCTAGAGAACAACCAGGTGAGTAAGTCATTTCCTGTGATGTTCTGGAGCCCATGATTATATTCAAACAGAGACAACCAATCCGACACATCCAACTTAGGCTCATACATACCAACCAATTCTTTAGGCATCCGGGGTCTTTTAGGACTGGAACTTCTAGAGGAGCCAGAGAGAGAAGCATTTTTGACAGATAATTTCTTCATTTCTAGCTCAGACATGAGCTTCATTTCCCTTAGCCTTAGTTCTTGATTCATTTCCTGATGTCTCTGTTCAGCCTGAGTATTCAGTCTCTTGAACTCTAGTTCAAGTTTCATTTTCTTTAATTCAAGATATTGAGGACTAAGTGTGGGACTTGGCAAAGGCCCAGTAGCTACAGCAGGTAGAGCAGACAGAGGCCTAGGGGGGACAGTCACAGCAGCCTCACCCTCCTCTTCTGACTCTTCCTCAAGATTATCAACATTTTGATCAATATCAATTTCTATACTGTTATCTACATTTTCTGGCATGTTAGGTTCCTCGGAACCATCATCCAGACTTTGGTTAGCTAACAACCTTTCTATCAATTCCATTTTCTTGCCTTTAGTCAGGAGATTCTTATGCTTACATAGAACTCTTAAACAATCAGCAGTTTTTGTAGCAAGGGACTCTTGACTATAAGTTTCCATAGTTGACATGTTAGAAAGATTACTTTTTCAGTGCTAAGCTTTGTGGTTAGTTGTACTAAGGTATCCTAAAGCACTCTAAAATGTATACTCAATACAAATCCCACCGCTGTACACCAGTGTTAGGCAGAAACCTGTGCAGTTCCCTTAGGGAACACTGCAAAAGATTTAAGACTACAGGTGTTGGCAGTAAACGCACTTGGTAGCAGTCTGTACCACCCAGATTTACCTGGTAGCTGTGGCTGAGCAGTCAGACTTCTCGCAAGAAGAATTAGGCAGTATGCAAAGTATACACAATAGGCACTCGGGCACAATAATACAAGCAAACACTGACCAGAGCTTTGGTATCAAAGTATATAATTTATTTAAAAACACACTGTTTGAAACACTCCAGCACTCTTATTGTAAAATATTCTAAACACAGTTACTATTGTAATATATACACCCCTTTTTCCTTATCAGATAAGTCACAGTAAAACACCACTTATTTTCATACAGAGGTGAGCGCTTAACTAGATGGCACTCCAATAGGTTTGTGAGAAAGGGAGGGAAAAAGACAGAATATGGAAAGGTACACCACTATAAGATTCAGGAACACTGTTAGCAAGTCAGAAGAACAAAAGTCTCTGGTGAGCCAAAGTCCAAAGGCTGGGCCCACTCTTAGAGAGAGCAGAGCACAAATGTGCCCAAGATCACACAGTTACACTAGGCTTTGAAAGTCTTGCAGAGGGTTCAAATAGAGTTTAGAGGGCTTAGGAAAGTTTAGCCAGGGTGTCCCAGGCTAACCCAGGTTCGAAAGCCGGGGGCTAAATCTACCCCGTACAGTCGGTGGCAAGGGAAGCCTGGCGGGACACGGTACCTTAAGTGGGAAGGATCCTCCAGCGGTGGCAGTTGTTCCTGGCAGTGGGTGCAAGTCGCGTCGTCGTCCAGGGGAAGAGAAGATCTCGACTTGGAGGAAAGATGAAGGTCGTTGCACTACCAGGGAAGAAACCAGCCGCGGAGTTTTCCGGTTAAAGGTGGTACCTTTGTTCGCGGTTGTGGTAAAACGTGGTATCCCGGTTGCCGGGGTGCTTGGCACAGGCAAGGCGGCCACGAGGTACGTCGGGAAGGCGAAAAGACGGTGAAACTGGTTATCCCCACCAGTCAAAGGAAGAAGACTCTCCGGCGGGAGATCTCCTCTGTCGTTGGGATAAGTGGTGAGACGGTCCATGAGGGCTCCACCGGTGGTGGTGTCGTGGCAGGTCGGCTCAGCTTCTCCCTTGTCGGATTCCTAGGTCCTGTGGCGACTTCTGAAGTTCCAGTCCCCAAAGCCCTGCTTTTATGCAGAAAACCCCCATTCACTCAGCCTAGCTGTCACTCAAACATGCTAAGTGGTGAGCCGGCCGGCTCACCATTTGGGCCAATCAGGACGGAGTGCGACTTGAGTTGCCTAGGCAACTCAGTCCAGGGTGCCTAAATTCCCCACCACCCCTCCGAAGTAACCCAGACAGAGTGGCACCACTTTGGAGGGCTTCTGTGGAGAAGCCCGCCAAAAAGTGGAACAAAGGGCTCGACTTGGGTTGGAGTCACAGAAGAGAACACAAATGCCTTTTTAGAATCAAGTTTTGGCAAAAAATACCAACCGGAGAATTAATATTAATTAAATAAACCGGCGGTATGTTCGAGGCTACCGTAAATAATTAAATAAAGGTAGTAGCCTAAAACAATGGGAAATCCCATAGGAAAATATTCGCGGTTGAATATAAAAAGTAGTATCCACTGCCACCAGCCAAAACTCGATCAGGGGGGACGGAGACGTGCCCCCTCGACTAACAGACCCCGGGGCAATTGAATTGCCCCAGCCAGTACGTCCACAATATGATGGTCTGTACTGGTTCTGTTCAGAATTTAATACTAGTAAAGTCAATGGTGACTTTACATGCCCTGGGAGACAGTAGTCAGTCCCAGGGTATGGAGTCTATACTGGGGGGTCACTATGACACCCCTGTGTCACTGCACTGAGAGCGCCGTGTAACACACATCACAAAAACACATGAAGCCCTATGGAGTAAAAGACCCCATAGCCCATTAAACACATCTAGATTCAAAGAAACACACTCAAATCATGCCCAAGAGTGAGGGTAAAAGAGTCTCACTCTTGGCAGGAGAAAAAAATAAACCCCAAAAATCCAGCAAAGCTGCTGGGGGACTCACTAGGTTAGGAAATTCAGCCTAAACAGAGAATTCTCCCTAACAAAATCGTCGAGTGAAATCCTCTCCAGAACATGGTTGAACTTCCAACTGCCAAGAAGCCTTCCCTATTCAGGCACTGCACGAGGTGCATGAAGAAACTTGTCTACATGAAGGATCCTCATGAACAATGCATCTACTGTTTGTATCCTCATGATATAAATAAATGTGACATTTGCAGGACTTTTTCCAACAAAACCCTGCAAGATAGACACAGAAGACTTCTCCTCCGTTTAGAAGCCAAAGGTCTATCTTCTGACGAAGAATCTGCCAAGACAGCTCCTGTACATTCTTCTAAACCATCTGAGAGACAAACTTCTAAGAGAAGGGCCTCTTTAGTGGAAAGGAGTGTCTCACCTTCTCACAAAAGTAAAAAGAAGCTGGAAACACCCCTTTTGAAATCTGGGGATCACAAAAAACGTTTAAAAAAAAACAGGGGGGGCAATCGTCAACGGATAAGCCGTCTACAAGCGGTCATAGTAATAGAGGCCCATCGATGACCAAGCCGTCGACGAAACCCATAGCGTCCACGACGACGACACTTCAAACCTCGTCATCGACGACCAAATCCTCATCGACGAAATCGGCCTCCACGAAACATTCGTCGACGAAGGAGTCGCATCACTCGTCCACGAATCTCTCGTCCACGAAGATGCCGTCAACGGATAAACACACTCACCGTCGACAAAGTCATCGTCCACGAAGCCACCGTCTACGAAGTCATCATCGTTATCAGGTCCCACCGCCGAACTGTCAGGCTGAGAGTATTCCTGCGTCCGCAGAAGCTGCTGAACCCCTGACAATCCCCCCGAAGTGTAACACTCGGAACTAGATTATATTCAGCTCTGCTTACTACACCCCAAAGGGAAAGGGGGAAGTGGATAACATAAAAAACACCAGGTTGACGACGTCAAGACTAGCTGATGCTGAACCTGCAGTAAATACATAAACAAACACAGATTCCCTCATTACTCACTTATTATCAAAGTTAAGAGAGTTCAATCCTTAACTAAAGAATAGGAAATCGTACCTGGTTCTTCTCCTAAAACATCTCAGAGAAGACTGTAACAATTTGCTGAGAACAGGTTACTGAAATTCTTTCTACCTCTTTCTTGAGTCTCTTGAAATTATCAGTTACTTCTTGACTTTTCCAGCACTCCTTTTTAACCTTGACTCTTGCTTTTTAAACTGTACATAGTTCCAGTTAATGTTCAGCTTTTAGAATTCGATCCTTCTTTACTTTGAACACCAAACGCGCAGATGCGCTGAAGGAAACACGTAGCTTTTGCAGAACGCGCACACTCGCAGTAGAAAATACAAAGCAACAGTTTCCGCGTACATGCGCTAAAGAAAACATGCAGTTTTTGCAGATCGCGCACACACGCCCTATTAAACACGTAGCAACAATAACCGCGTATACGCGCTGAAGAAATCATAGTTTTTGCAGACCGCACGCACATGCAGTTTTTGCAGCTCGCGCGCACATGTGGTAGAGTACACGTAGCAACAGTTACCGCGCAAACATGTGCTGAAGAAAACATGTAGCTAAATGTCCACGCACACGTGCTAAAGAATTCACGCATGCGCAAATGAGTACACACGCTGTGGAGTAGTCCATACGCACGCATTGAAGAAAACATGTCGCAGCGCGAGGCCTCGCACGCGCGGAGCACACAAACACAATCCTTGCACGCACTTAACCGAAGCAAATGAGCAAATACATGCTCTTTAAAACAATGCGGATAAATTGTCTAACAATACCAAAATCTTAGTTTTCTTAAAATGAGGATTCTAGGAAGTTTTATAAACCTAAAGCAAGTCGCTTATCTTGGTATGATCTTCAAACGTAACTTCAGGATTTTCAATCTTCAGAGTTTGTTCTCCTGACAGTCCTGACACCTCTCCTGGAAACCCCCAAAGAGTAGCTGCTCGACTGCTAGGGACCTGACAGTTGAGATCCACAAGGCTCAAAGCTTCAGCAGGAGCAACTACAATACACTTCCTCTCAGCTGGGGCTACAACAATGAAAGGCAGAGAGTGACAGTTTAGAATGTTCATTGTAGTCTTGCTGTCCTCTCTAGCCAATCGGAGCTCCTATTGAGAAACGTCATCTTGCCTTGGGCCAGTCTCAGTAGTCTGTATTACAAAGTTAAGGCCACACCAACCAAAAGTATAAAATGTCCCACTCACACCAAGCACGCCTACCAAACTCTATACCAAGAGGACACAAGATGAAACCTCACAGTAGCCCCCTCCTAATGCCCAGTCCCTGGGCAAACCTTATGTGGATTTTTAGCGTGAACTTTAGCAACTAACCTAGGAGCATGTACATCAGATGAGCTTTCCCAAGTGCATTCCTCAGGTCCATATCCCTCCCAGCCTACCAGATATTGCAACTCCCCCCTCTCCTTCCTGGAATCTAAGATTCTCTTCACCAATAACTCCTCGGATGAATCCTCCATCACTACAGGAGGAGGAGGTGTCATCAATCTGGTGCCTTGATGAACTGGCTTCAAGAGACTGACATGGAAAGTAGGATGTACCTTCAAATGCTTGGGTAACTTCAACTGCACTGCCACCAGATTAATGATTTTCTCAACCTCAAAAGGGTCCACAAATCGAGGACTACATTTATTCTTACCCTTAATCCTCAAATGCCGGGTAGAAAGCCAAACTAAATCACCTATCCCAAATTTAGGACTGGCTTTCCTCCTCAAATCCGTACACCTTTTATTTATTTATTTATTTTATATCGCACACCTTTTTATATCTCTGCTTGCTTTCCCACAGCACGTTTTTAGCTTTTTCCAAATTTTCTTTCATCACCAACAAACATTCATCTACTCCAGGGCTCCCTGAATCTTCCAGCACCTCAAAACTCAAAAAACAAGGATGAAACCCACGTACCAGATAGAAAGGAGACATTGAAGTAACATCCTTACCACAATTATTTTAAGCAAACTCTGCCAACCACACCAAATCAACCCATTCCTCACCAGCTTGCAAATAACACCGTTAAATCTTCTCCAAATCCTGGTTGATTCTCTCCACCTGTCCATTAGCCTCTGGATGATACCCAGATGTTAAGCTAACCTCCACCCCAAGTTTCCTACAGAAGGCCCTCCAAAATTTAGAGATAAATTGAGAACCTCTGTCAGAAATAACTTGACTAGGAAGTCCATGCAGCCTAACCACTCCCTGCAAAAAACTATGAGCCGGTCTTTCTGCAGTAACCTCGCCCTCCATTGGTAAGAAATGTGCTTCCTTGGTAAGAAGATCCACCACAACCTGTATTGTTGTACATCCTTTATCCTGAGGAAGATCACAGATGAAATCCAAGGAAATAGTGTGCCAAGGACGAGGGGGAACAGGTAGCGGCTCCAATAAACCATACAGCTTCCCAACTTGACTCTTAGCCTGTGCACAAACTGAACACGTCTTGACGAAATGTAACTTATCTTGACGAATCTTCTACCATCAAAAATTCCTTCTCACTAACTCCAGTGTTTTTCTAAAACCCGGATGTCTCAACAAGATCGACTCAAGACAGTTCTTCAAAACTTTTTTTCTGAACTCTTCCGTGGGCAAATAGTTTATTATCAAAAAACGGTAAACCCTCCTTTGCACTTCTAGCTGGATCCAATATAACCCACTCCTCCATTCTCTGCAAACACATTGACTGGCGAACCTCGTTCAACACATCCATGCCTTTATAAACTCCAACTAACAGGAAACGTTCTGGGGCAATAAGAGACTCTGGCTCTTGAAGCACCCTCGTCTCACTTCTACGAAACTGACGAGACAAGGCATCCGCTTTTCCATTTAAACTCCCTGGTTTGAAAGTCACTACAAAATCATAATCTGCAAAGAACAAGGACCAACGGAGTTGCCGCGGAGACAAAGTCTTAGCAGATTTCAAAAATTACAAATTCCGATGATCAGTAAGCACTGTTACTGTGTGTCTTGCTCCTTTAGGAAAGTGTCTCCATTCTTCAAAAGCGGACTTGATTGCAAGCAGCTCACGATCTGAAATAGTATAATTCACTTCCGCTGCAGAAAATTTCCTTGGAAAAAAACTACTGGATGTAACCGACCCATAGTCTCATGTCTCTGTGAAAGCACCGCTCCCATGGCCAGATTTGAAGTCTGCCTCCACAAAGAAATGCTTGGAAAGATCAGGATGAATCAAAATCGGACTGGACGTAAATCTCTTTAATTCTTGAAAAGCTTGTTCTGCCTCAAGGTCCCATTCAAATTGAACCCCATTTTTCAGCAGTTTAGTTATAGGGGCAGCTAACCGGGAAAAACCTTCAACAAATCTCCTATAGAAATTAGCAAACCCTAAATAACTCTGCATCTCTTTAACCCTTGTTGGTGTGGGCCATTCTTGAACTGCTTGTACCTTCTTTGGGTTCATTTCCAATCCCTTAGGTGAAACTATAAAACCCAAAAATTCCACGGAGTCGGTATGAAATTGGCTTTCTCTAACCTAGCGAATAAACGATTTTCGCGCAATTTTTGCAAAACCAGGTGAACATGTCTCTGATGTTGATCCAAGTCTGAAGAAAATATTAAAATGTCAATAAACACGACAACAAAAACATATAAGAATTCCCTAAAAACCTTGTCAATAAAAAATTGGAAAGCCGCTGGAGCATTGCATAGACCGAACGGCATCGCTTGATATTCATACAGCCCAAACCTGGTCCTAAACGCGGTCTTCCATTCGTCTCCTTGCACACGCACCAGATGGTAAACTCCCCGCAAGCCTAGTTTAGAAAAAAATGGTGGCTCCTTGGATTTGATTCAGCATTTCTGAGATGAGAGGGAGAGGATACCAGTTATTAACTGTGACTCTGTTGACTGCTCGATAATCTATGCAAGTTCGGAGGGTCCCATCAGGCTTTGGTACAAAAAATAGAGGAGAGGCTGCAGGTGACTTAGAATGACGGATAAAACCTTTGGCCAAGTTTTCAGTTAAATACTCCTTTAAATAGTCATTTCCTTTCTCAGTCAGAGCATATACTCTACTACTCGGCAAGATTGCCCCAGGCTCCAACTCATTTTTACATCGAAGGGCCTATGGGGTGGTAATTCCCCCACCACCTTCTCATCGAACCCATCCCAGAAATCTTGGTAACACTGTGGAAGTTGCCCTACAACTGCCCCCACATCATGACCTCCAGCCCCAAACTCAGCCAAAAAAACTAGACACAGAATTAATCTGTTTAACATCTTCCTCTAGAACCCTTCCTGAGAAACAATTTTCCTGGCAAAAATGAGACTGCATGTCAATTGCCTGGCACTCCAATCAATCAAAGGGTTATAAAGAGTAAGGCATCCCCAAGATAATCTTCAACAAAGGAGCATCAATTAGCTCAGAAGATATTCTCTCCATGTGACCCCCTGCAACTCCAAGATCAGTGAACTAGTTTTGTGAGTAATAAGATCGGAAGAAAGTGAACTCCCATCCACAGCTCTAACTTGCTCAACCATCTCCTTCTGAACAATTAGGATTCCCAGAGACTTTGCTAGACCCCAATCCATAAAATTCCCAGTGGCTCCTGAGTCACCCATAACTGGGCCACTTCCCTTAAACTCTGTCTCCAAAGACAAGGATACATTCACTGTGATATGAGGAACAGCAGTCTGCACTGTGTTGGCGATCTGCTGCGCCTTGTCAGTTGAAGTGGAAGTTCTTCTGGGAGTGTAAGGGCAATTCCCTAAGAAATGACCGATCCTACCGCAGTATGGGCATAGATCGTTATCTCTGCTCCTAGCCCTTTCTTCCTTGGTTAGAGGACCCCTGACCCTGGAAGGTGAATCATTCCCTTTTGTCTTCATCTCTACCTTAGGCCTATCCACTTTAACTGGAGACTTAAACTCTCCCTGACTATGACGCCGCTCCGCTTTCCTTTCACTCAAACAAAAATCCAATTGGATAACTAAATTTATCAGGGCATCACATGTAGAAGGGCGTTTGACAATTCCTAATAACGCATCCTTTAATTCATCCCTAATGCCCCGATAAAACAAGGCTGGTTTTTCCTCAGGCCATCTGCTTTGTAACACTCGGGACTTGAATTGTGTAATGTAAGCTAGCAAATCTCTATTACCTTGCCGCAACTCTAGAAGTTCCCCATCTATCTCCAAAGACACCTGCCTCCTGTCAAACATTTTCCTTAAAACCTCCAAAAAACTTGAATAATTCCCCAGAACTACACTCTTTTGACTCACCAGCAACCCCACCCAAGCACAAGCCTCCCCAGTAAGATGGGACAACATGAAAGTTACCTTGGAGGCATCAGTAGGAAAGATCTCTGGTCTACTCAGAAAATGTAACTCACATTGAGTTAAAAACACGCTAAACCTCTTTGAGTCCCCCTGATAACGTTCAGGTGCCGCTAAAGGAACCGGCATAACTAAGCTCCTTATTGCTCCATCAGCCCCCTCATGAACTCGTGAGACCCGTAGTGTAGAGGGTAACTGGTCATCTCCCTCCCTTTCCAACTCCGGCGGAGAACCTGCACCCCCAGATACCTCATCCTCCCTCCTACCTCCTATCTGTTGAATTTGTGTCACCTTTTCACTCAAATCACCCACTTTTTGACTAAGTGAAGCATTCTCATTGCGGGCTATTCTCAACTCCTCCCTGATCAAAGATCCTAAAGCCTCCATGGAGGTCTCAGGGTTCATGACAGCTCAGGCGGACTAAAGTTATTGGCCTTTCATTCTGTCAGGCTGAGAGTATTCCTGCGCCCGCGGAAGCTGCTGAACCCTCTACAATCCCCCCGAAAGTGTAACACTCAGAACTAGATTATATTAAGCTTGGTTTACTACACCCCAAAGGGAAAGGGGGAAGTGGATAACATAAAAAACATCAGGTTGGCGACGTCAAGACTAGCTGATGCTGAACCTGCAGTAAAAACAGAACAAACACAGATTCCCTCATTACTCACTTATTATCAAAGTTAAGAGAGTTCAAACCTTAACTAAAGAATTAAAAATCGTAACTGGTTCTTTTCCTAAAACTTCTCAGGGAAGACTGTAACAATTTGCTGAGAACATGTTACTGAAATCTTTTCTACCTCTTTCTTGAGTCTCTTGAAATTATCAGTAACTCGTTGACTTTTCCAGCACTCCTTTTTAACCTTGACTCTTGCTTTTTAAACTGTACATAGTTCCAGTTAATGTTCAGCTTTTAGAATTGGATCCTTCTATACTTCGAACACCAAACACGCAGACACGCTGAAGGAAACCCGTCGCTTTTGCAGAACGCGTACACTCACAGTAGAAAACACGTAGCAACAGTTTCCGCATACATGCACTGAAGAAAACACGCAGTTTTTGCAGATTGCATGCACACACCGTATTAAACACGTAGCCACAGTTACCGCGCCCACGCGCTGAAGAAATCACATAGTTTTTGCAGACTGCGCGCACACGCCTTATTAAACACTTAGCAACAATTACCACGCACACACGCTGAAGAAAACACGCAGTTTTTGCAGATCATGCACACAACCTGTTTTTGCAGATCATGCTCACACGCAGTAGAATACACATAGCAACAGTTACCGCGCAAACACGTGCTGAAGAAAACACGTAGCTAAATGTCCACGCACACGCGCTGAAGAGTTCACGCATGCGCAAATGAATACACATGCTGCAGAGTAGTCCGTACGCACGCGTTGAAGAAAACAAGTCACAGCGCGAGGCCTCACACGCGCAGAGCACACAAACACAATCCTCGCGCGCACTTAACCGAAGCAAATGAGCAAATACAAAACAATGCGGATAAATTGTCTAACAATACCAAAATCTTAGTTTTCTTAAAATGACAGTTCTAGGAAATCACTGACAAAGTTTTATAAACCAAAAGCAAGTCACTTATCTTAATATTATCTTATCTTAATATTATCTTCAAACGTAACTTCGGGATTTCCAATCTTCAGAGTTTTTTCTCCTGACAGTCCTGACACCTCACCTGGAAACCCCCAAAGAGTAGCTGCTCGACTGCTAGGGACCTGACAGTTCAGATCCACAAGGCCCAAAGCTTCAGCAGGAGCAACCACTATACACGTCCTCTCAGCTGGGGCTACGACGATGAAAGGCCGAGAGTGACAGTTTACAATGTTCATTGTAGTCTTGCTGGCCTCTCTAGCCAATCAGAGCTCCTATTGAAAAACTCCATCTTGCCTTGTGCCAGTCTCAGTAGTCTGTATTTCAAGGTTAAGGCCACACCAACCAAAAGTAGAAAACTTCCCACTCACACCAAGCACACCTATCAAACTCTATACTAAGAGGAAACAAGAAGAAACCTCACACGAACTCCTGCGGGAGCAGATGAATAACCCACCTAGTCCCTCAAACCAGTACACCCAACTTTCAATTGAACAATTATTGGATTGACCAGAGTGGGGGAAAGGGGAATTGAAGAAAATAAACGGTCAGGATAGCTCTGGTCTCGTCTGCTTCTAGATGCCCTGCATGGATCTCAGGGTTCCTGCAAATAACATATTATAGTTAGCATCAAACTAAACTTTCTAACACTTCACAGAATTTACCTTCCCTGGACCCCTGGTTACCTGACTGCCTCTGATTTATATCTGAGATACTGCAAGGAGTTTGGTTCTTGTAATTCTGCTGAAACTCTCACTGTTGTATTCTCTGTGTTCTCAAACTCCTTTTTGTCTTGCACTTTGCTCTGTTGAAACTCTTCACTGTTCACTAGCTCCTCTGATCATAACTGTGATGTGCCACATGTCATTTGATTGCTTGTTTCTTCACACTAGTTATTGTAAAACTTCTCATTCATGCAACGTTACAAAGGCCCTGAGTCTATGTGCTTTATTGTGCCACTACTATGAAATGTTCTGCTGTTTACACTTCTGGTAGATCTAAAACAGAACCCTGCTGCTTCATCCAATATGTTCTAGAATTTGTTCGCTAGTGTTACCTTAAGCAATCTTGCCAAAGCGAGAACACATTATAAATGAAAGCGCTTCATTTACTTTTGAAATGCTACACGTTAACCCTTGTATCCTCGCCTCACAGCTGATTCGGTTGATAATACTCCACTTCAATGGTAATGGCTTCATTAGACGCGTGCCCCGTACGTCATCGTCATCATGCCTCCTCACGCGGCTAGGTCCTTTTCTCAAGCGCGGCCTGGATTATAACACAACGCTATTGCAATTACTATGAAGTAAACCATATGAACTTACATGCGTGCCGGCTTGTAGAGGAGTTGCCTCTACACAGACGTGCGCACAGAAAGCAATTCAACTGGACACTTAAACTCTTCCAAAGTAATACTTTAGTTAACTTGAGTATTTAGTTACACATATGAAGTAAACAGTCTTAACATTTCCTCTAAGAACAGCTATCTAACCTTGTACAGTCAACTTGAGTTTTAACCTGACTTTAAAAGAAAAAAACGTTCTTGAATCTGTGGCTTATTGAAAACTTCAGTCACTTATCTGCATAAACAATGTTTCAGGCTCTTTCTGTTGCTCTGGTGTCTGGATGTAGATTTCTTTTTCTCTGGAAAATCTTGTTTTGTCTGGAGCTCTTGAGCGCTGTGACCACACCTCAACTATTCTTGAATGAAAGTCAGTTTAGAACCTCTCTCAAGGTTCCAAACTGTGTCACAATTGTCCTCAACCATTTACTGCTGATCAGGAAGTGGTGCATCTTGAGCTGGGACAGAAGGGACAATAGCAGCTGGCTGAAAATAATGATTGGGTTAAGGAAAAACTATTAACCATGGCAATCCTTAACCTAACACCTTCTGTGACATCAGGACCTGACAGTAGCCCCCCTGTAAAGCCGTGCCCAGGGCCTGGTATTTCCGGTCTGCGTAAATGAAATCACTTGACTAATATCAGTGAATGGACATCTTGCTTAGCCAGCCATGATCTTTCCTCAGGGGCATACCCCTTCCAGTCTATTAAATACTGCAGTCTACCTCTAACCACCCTAGAATCCAGAATATCTTGAACCTCATACTCTTCTTCCGAACCTTCCACACAAACTGGACCTGGTGCTTGAATTAACCTAGTTCCTTTAATGCAGGGTTTCAAGAGACTGACATGAAAAGTGGGATTAACCCTCAGACTAGCTGGTAACTTCAGTTTAATAGTGACTGGAGAGAGAACTTTATGAACTTCAAATGGCCCCAAAAAGCGAGGACTAAATTTGTCTTTACCCTTCAGAGCTATGTTTTTGCTGGAAAGCCAAACCATATCACCTGGTTGATAATTTGGAGCTATCCTATGCTTACGATCAGCAAATCTTTTATAATCAGACTTACTCTTTTGTAAAGCCTCTATAGCCCTTTTTACATTTCCAACCATGGCTCTCAATCTCCCTTCAACAACTGGAACTTCCAATTCCTCCAAATTTACATCCCTAAGAAAGCTGGGCTGAAACCCTTGATTCAAATAAAATGGCGACATGGTAGTTGAATCTTTAGACGTGTTATTATAACAAAACTCTGCCAACCAGATTAAGTCCACCCAACGCTTATCTGTCTTGAGGTAGCAACGCAAATACTTTTCCAACTCCTGATTTACCCTTTCAGTTTGGCCATTCGCCTTGGGATGAAAACTAGTAGTTGGGCTTCTCCAGCATGGGGTCTGGCATGGATTCACATGCTCATGAATATTCCCCGTCGTCAGGCTGGGAATCCTCGGTAAAGAAAAAACCAGTATCAGTTTCATTTCTGATCTGTCTTTCGTAGTAATAACCAATCACTGGTCTCTGCGTCATACTGACCACAGCCAATGACTGCCCTCTACCTAAGCACCGCCTCTGGCAGCCATCTTCAGATTTTTACCGCACGTTCATGTGTTGGGATCCTCGTGCTATTGCTCTCGAGCGTTAGTGCTAATTTTTCACGTTTTTTTCTCAAAACTTTGTTTTTTCCGGTCAAAAGAGCCTCAAGCTCCACCGACTCTCCATCCGATCAACGGGGACCCGTGTCGGATTCGTCTGCGCCCCTCAAGGGTGAAGATTTCGTCGAGCTACGTTTTGGAGGACTCCAGAAGCTTCTCAGGCCCGGACATGGCCCAGGAGAAGGGAAGCTCGACGCCCGGAAAGATGTTCAGGGTCTGCCCTGGATGCCAGCTGCAGAACGTCTTTAAGGAGGACGAACACTCCTTTTGTCTCTACTGCTTACATGAGGACAAGACGCACGTGGAGAAGGACTGTGCGTTTTGCGGCAATATGTCGGAGCGGACCATGAAGGACCGCCACCAACGCCTCGCCAACTGGCTGGAAGGGAAGAGCCCGTCAGGCGAGAAGAAGAGGAAGAAATCCGAGCGGTCTTCTAAGACCTTTGAGGACGCCCCGGTGACGGGGGTCCAACACAAGGCCAAGCACCGCGAGTCCGCTGGCACCGGGAGCGCCGAACGGTCGGGCTCTACGGGTGCCAGGCAGGGCGCACCCTCACCGGCACCTTCAGCCACGAGCCAACGCTCTGGGTCGGGTAAGAGGAAGGGCGAGCACCCGGCGAAGCTCCTGGAGAGGCCCCGGTCGAGCTCGAAGGCCCCATCGGAGGGGGAGCGAGGCGGTATCCCCCCCCTCAAGGATAAGGCGGTGAGCGCACCTAAGGTGGTGAAGGCCTTAATCCATCCGGCCAAGCCCTCTATCGATACTGTCGCGGCGGCCCTGGCTCAGCCTGTGGAGGCTACACCAGTGGTGGCGACCTTGGGGCTCAGAGTCTCCCTGCCACCTCGGAGGGAGTCCTCTTTTGTGCCCATCGATAGGACCCCCGTGAAATCCCCGGCGGGGAAGAAAAAGGGGGGGCAGGGCGTCGTCGTAGATTCGGCTTCAGAGGAAGAGCTGATCGAGGTCTTGAGCCACGGCCTTGGCGTGGATGAAGACCGGCCCGTCGGGATGGATCCCGACGCAGGTGACGACGACAGCGTCGAGGGTGCCGACGGGGCCCCTGATCGCCCGTCGGATTCCCCTCTGCCAGCGCCGCAAGACAACTCGGCGGCCATTTTGTTGGCTATACAGTCCTTATGCTCAGAGATAAGGACGAGACTACCGTTGCCGACGGAGGAACCTCTGCCATCGGGGGATTCTGAACCGGGACCTTCTGGTGTTCCCCCTCCCAAGAAAAGAAGGATTCACCCTCCACCTCCTTTTCAGCCGTCGCGACCCGTCCAGCCCTCCTCCCCGTCCACCCGAGGGGATGATACGGGGACTGACACGGCAGCGACGGGTACGGACGACGAGGTATACGACGAGGATCTCCCGTCGTCACCTCCCACCAGGGCTTCTCCGCCCGACGAGATTGGATCGTTCCACTCCATGATCGCCAGGGCATCCGAGCTTTTCCAACTCTGCCCTGAGGAGAAGAAAAAGGAAGGATTCCTTTATCAACGGCGCGAGGCCAAGAGGAAGACGGTCCTCGCGGTGCCTCTACTGGACGACATTTGGGATGAGGGCCTCGCCCTCCTCAAGAACCCTTCCACGACGCCAGCTAGAAGAGACCGGTACGAGAAGAAGTACCGGGTCCCGGACGCGGCCCCCCTGTGCCTCCGGGCGCAGCCTACCCCGGACTCCGTCGTCTCCGCGGCGGCCAGGAAGAAAGCGGGGGGGGTGCGGCCTCCACATCGACTTCCCCACCGGACGGCGAGGGAAAGAAATTGGACGCTATGGGACGCAGGGTCATCTCGTCTGCAGCGACGACGATTAAAGCGGCCAACGCCTTGGCTATCGTGGCCCGCTACGACAGGGAGCTATGGTACAAACTGGCTCCCCTGCTGGACTTCCTACCGGACGACAAGAGGGCGGATGCCCTGGAGATCCTACAGGAAGGTGAGGTGGCGTCGGACCACGCCATCACTATTGCGACGGACATCGCCGATACTGGGTTTCGCCAGTTGGGCAACGGCGTGTGCCTTAGGCGGCGTGGATGGCTCAAGGCTACGGACTTCCGTCAAGACGTACAGACCAGAGTCCTGGACATGCCGTTCGATGGGAACATCCTGTTTGGGAAAACAGTGGACGATTCCCTTCAGGCCATTAAAGCGGACACTGAGACGGCCCGGGCCCTTGGGGTTCTACAGCAACGACGGACGCCCTTTCGGAGCAGCGGAGGCAAGGGCGCCTCCAAAGGTTCCGGCGGCGGTTTCTCTACCTACCGTCAAGCGGCCCGCTCGTCGTCTCAGGAGGCCTACAGAGGACGAGGCAAGTCTGGAGGACCCCGCCGTCGTCGCCAAGGAGGTCAAGGCGGCAAAGCCTCGTCGAAATAGGATTGAACCGGCCGTGGGGTCGGGCCCCCACCGAAGCACCCCGGTGGGAGGCCGGCTGGCGAGCTTCGTCAGCGTGTGGGAGTCCATCTCCACCGACCGTTGGGTGCTGGACGCCTTAGCCCGGGGCCACGCGCTCGAGTTTCAAAGAAGGTGCCCGCGCGTCCCCCCCGTGGCCAGGAGAGAGCTTCACGTCCCTCAGCTTCTCCTGGAGGTAAAGGCGTTGCTCAGGAAGAGCGCCATCGAACTCGTCCCAAAGAGGCTTCGGGGCTCCGGAGTTTACTCGAGATACTTCCTCGTGAAGAAGAAGACGGGAGGATGGCGCCCCATCCTAGACCTGCGACGTCTGAACAAGTTCATCAAGGCGCAGAAGTTCCGGATGGTCACCCTCCAGCACGTCCTGGGTCAGCTGGAGGAAGGAGACTTCCTGTCGTCGTTGGATTTGGAGGATGCCTACTTCCATATTCCCATCCTAAAGGGGCACCGAAAATTCCTCAGGTTTGTGGTCCAAAGGCATCACTACCAGTTCAAAGCCCTCCCCTTCGGACTACGGTCGGCACCCAGGGTATTTACCAAGTGCCTTGCACCGGTGGCGGCGCAGCTGCGCCGCGAGCGGATCCACGTCTACCCCTACCTGGACGACTGGCTCATCCGAGCCAAGACGAGGGAGCTCGCCGTGGAGCACACGGCAAGGACCGTCCAACTTCTCACGGACCTGGGATTCTCCGTGAACTACGCCAAGTCCCACCTGGTACCCGCGGAAAACGCACTGTTTCTGGGAGCGAAGCTCGACACAGTGTCCCTTCTGGCCTCCCCGTCGGAGGAAAGGACCAGGTCCATCCTGGGCAAGGTACAGCGGATGTTGGTTTCCGACGCGGCCAAGGTGAGGTCCATCAAGTCCCTCCTCAGAATGATGTCCTCTTGCATCTACCTCATTCCCATGTGCAGGCTCCGGATGCGCCCGTTGCAGGAGTTCCTGGACGCGCGCTGGATCCAAACGACGGGCGGCTTCGAGGAGAGGATCACACTCGACGAGAGTTTCCGCCGAGCGGTCCGGTGGTGGGGCACCCGCGCGCATCTGACGGCGGGCATGGACTTCCAGACCCCAGACCACCAGGAGACAGTGACCACGGATGCCTCCCTGGAAGGGTGGAGAGCGCACACCGAAAATCTGCACGCGAGAGGCCTCTGGCTCCCGACGGAGAAGTCCCTCCATATCAACGTCCTGGAGCTCCGTGCAGTGTTCTGGGCCCTCAGGTCCTTCCTTCCGTCCCTCAAGGGCAAGGTGGTGAGGATCTTCACCGACAACACCACCACCATGTTTTACATCAGGAAACAGGGCGGAACCAGGTCCCCAGCAATGTCCAAGGAGGCGCAGGACCTGTGGCATTGGGCCGTCGCCCAAAGGATGTTTCTGGTGCCGTTTCATCTGGCAGGGATAAAAAACACCATCGCCGACTCACTCAGCAGGGAGCTGCGCTCGTGCCATGAGTGGGAACTACGGCAGGATCTAGTGGATCGCCTCTTCCGACGGTGGGGCACACCCCAGATCGACCTGTTCGCGACGGCGACGAACTCCAAGTGCCGGAGGTTCGCCAGCAGGTTTCCCCAGGCGAGGAGCATGGACGATGCTTTCTCGTTCCCCTGGGAGGGCCTGTTCCTCTACGCGTTCCCTCCTTTGCCACTGCTAATCCGGCTCGTCAACCAGCTCAAGAGGTCACGGTGCAGGATGATCCTCGTCGCACCTGCGTGGCCGAGGCAGATATGATTCCCGGACCTTCTGGACTTATCAGCGTCCCCGCCAATCAGGCTGCCGGTGGACGCGGATCTACTCTCCAGGGAAGGAGGCGCCATCCTCCACCACGACCCGAAATCGCTGAACTTGCAGGCCTGGCTCCTGCAGCGCTAGAGTTTGGAGGATACGACATACCGGCCGACTGCAGAGAGGTTCTTGCAAAGGCCAGGGCGTCCTCGACTCTTAAATGCTACGGACACAAATGGAAGAGGTTCTCTGTCTGGTGCCACGCACAGAAGATTAACCCTCTACGGATTACGGCTCCCCAGGTACTGCCGTACCTGCTGACGCTGGCCAAAGCTGGACTGGCACACGCGTCCATCAAGATTCATCTTGCTGCGATCTCCCGATACACCAGGACCACGGGCCGGACGTCCTTGTGGTCTCATCGTCTGGTGAAAGAGTTCATGAAGGGACTGTTCAGATCGTTCCCGCCGGTGAAGGCTCCGGCCCCGGCGTGGGAGCTCAACGTGGTGCTGACCAAGCTCATGGGACCTCCGTTCGAGCCTCTGCACTCGGCCCCGTTGAAGTTTCTGTCGTGGAAAACAGCGTTTCTTGTGGCCATCACCTCCGCACGACGGGTGGGAGAGATCCAGGCCCTTTCCTGCAAGGCCCCGTACTTGACTTTTCACGACACGAGGGTAGTGCTCAGGA
Organism: Ambystoma mexicanum; assembly: GCF_040938575.1. Taxonomy (NCBI): domain Eukaryota; kingdom Metazoa; phylum Chordata; class Amphibia; order Caudata; family Ambystomatidae; genus Ambystoma; species Ambystoma mexicanum. The sequence goes on from NC_090931.1 coordinate 38,704,219, forward strand.
CGCACCCCTCCTTCATGCCCAAGGTACCGTCGGACTTCCATCTCAACGAACCCTTGGTGTTGCCTGTGTTCTTCCCGTCGCCTTCGTCGCCGGCTGAGAGGACTTTGCACTCGCTGGATGTGGCTAGAGCGCTGAAGTTCTACGTGGACCGCACGAAGTGTTTTCGGAAGACGTCACAACTCTTTGTGAATTTTGGACCTGTCAATCGGGGGAAGGCTCTCTCGAAGGCTTCCATTTCCAGATGGCTCTCCGGCTGTATCATGTACTGTCATCGGTTGGCAAACCGACCGCTGCCTGGCCGTCCGAGAGCCCATTCCACCAGAGCGATCGCAGCCACCACGGCGTTCCTTTCTGGTGTGCCCCTGCTGGAAATATGCAGGGCTGCTACGTGGAGGTCGACGCACACCTTCACGAAATTCTACTGCGTCGATCGGGATTCCAGGGAGGAGTCCAGGGTCGGCCAAGCAGTGCTGCGCAACCTGTTCGCCTGAGGTGAGCCTGGTGAGGAGGTAAGATGCTTAATGTTGGGTTTGATGTAATGCTTAATGTTGAGCCTTTGCCACCTCCCGTGGTTGTGCATGTGTGTACTGCTATGTATTCTTTATTCATGAGCATGTGAATCCATGCCAGACCCCATGCTGGAGAAGGAACAAGTTACTTACCTGTAACTGTTGTTCTCCAGCATGGGTCTGGCATGGATTCACATGCGAACCCTCCCGCCTACCCCTCTGCGGCTCTTCACTTGGTCATACTGCCACTTCACGTGCTTCCAAATCTGAAGATGGCTGCCAGAGGCGGTGCTTAGGTAGAGGGCAGTCATTGGCTGTGGTCAGTATGACGCAGAGACCAGTGATTGGTTATTACTACGAAAGACAGATCAGAAACGAAACTGATACTGGTTTTTTCTTTACCGAGGATTCCCAGCCTGACGACGGGGAATATTCATGAGCATGTGAATCCATGCCAGACCCATCCTGGAGAACAACAGTTACAGGTAAGTAACTTGTTCCTAACCCCAACTTTCAACTCCTTACAGAAAGCCTGCCAAAACTTGGACACAAACTGAGACCCCCGGTCTGATATTACTTGAGTACAAAGTCCATGTAACCTTACCACATTCTGCAAGAAAGCTTGTGCTAAATTAGTTGCTGTAGCTGAACCTTTGATGGGAACAAAATGACTGGCCTTGGAGAGAACATCAACCACCACCAGAATCGTTGCACAACCCTGATCAAGAGCCAAATCCACAATGTTACTATAAAAAGATTGTGTTGCATGGACGGGCATGAATGGGTAGAGGAGTCAGCAACCCAGCTGGTCTTTGATTTTCTGACTTCACTCGCGCACAGATCTCACACGTTCTAACATAATTCAAAGTGTCCTCACACATCCCCTCCCACCAATGTTCTCTACGTAGTAATTGTAAGGTTTTTCTAAAACCTAAATGTCCAGCAAGCGGAGCATCATGACACTGTTGAAAAGCCTCCACTCGCAACTTTTCAGAAGGCAAAAATATCCTTGCATCCACAAATGGCAAACCATTCTTGATCACTCAAGCTTTAATCAGCGAAGAAAAGAGGCCACCTTAACTGGCGTGGCGTTAAAGTTTTTGCTGAGCGGAGGAAAGTTAAATTTCGATGATCCGTAAGCAATGTCACCTTATGTCGAGCTTCTAACAAATAATGCCTCCACTCTCCAAAGGCTGCCTTTATAGCCAAAAGCTCTCGATCGGAGATGGTGTAATTTCTTTCAGCGCTTGAAAACTTCTTTGAATAGAAAGCAACAAGATGTAATTGACCCATACTTGGATGTCTCTGTGAAAGCACTGCTCCTAGAGCCAGATCACAGGCATCTGCCTCAATAAAAAATGGTTGTTCTACATCGGGATGCAATAATATCGGAACTGAAGTAAATTTATACTTTAAAAAACTGAATGCTTCCTCCGCTTCCTTCTCCCAGAGAAATTGTACACCCTTCTTTAACAATCGAGTTAAAGGTGTCACCACAGACGGAAAGCCTTGAATGAACTGCCGGTAGAAGTTGGCAAATCCAATGAAACTCTGAACATCTTTAAAGCAAGTTGGTGCGGGCCAGTCCAGAACTGCCTTAATATTACTGGAATCCATCTCCAATAAGGCCGGCAAAATTACAAAACCCAGAAATTCCACTCTGGTCGTGTGAAATTGACTTTTCTCCAACTTGGCGAATAAATGATTTGCTCACAACTTCAACAATACCTTTCTCACATGTTCCTGATGTTGATCCTCTTCCCGAGAGAAGATTAAAATATTGTCGATGTAAACAACTACGAAGACATCCAGTTACTCCCGTAACACCTCATTGATGAAGTATTGGAATGCTGCTGGCGCATTACAAAGGCCAAAAGGCATCACCTGGTACTCAAAAAATCTGAAGCTAGTTCGGAACGCCATCTTCCACTCGTCACCTTCTCTGATTCTTACCAAGTGATAACCTCCCCTGAGATCCAACTTAGTAAATACCTTGGCACCTTGTATTGCATCTAACATGACCGAAATCAGTGGAAGCGGGTAACGGTTCTTAATAGTGATCTTGTTGAGGACCCTCTAATCTATGCAAGTTCTTAAACTCTTATCCTTCTTGGGCACGAAGAATAATGGCGATGCTGCTGGCGATTGCGAATGACTGATAAAACCTTTCTCAAGATTTTCCTGCAGATATGTCTTCAAATGTTCGTTCTCTCTCTCTCTGTTAACGCATATACTCTGCCACATGGAATTGGGGCTCCAACCTCCAACTCAATTTTGCAATCATATGGACGATGCAGGGGTAACTTATTTGCCTCACGCTCACTAAAGACATCCGCAAACTCTTGATAACATTCTGGCAAAGTACCAATCACTGCCCCAATTACATGCCTCACACCATACTCCACCAGCCAAAAACTCTCCCAAACTCACTTCTTTTCCCACATCTCTCTCCTCCCATGGTTTTACACAATGTTCCTAACAAAACTATGATCTGAATTCCACTGTGCTCTTAGCCCAATCTATCAAGGGGTTATGCAAGGTCCACCAAGGCTTACCTAAGATAATTTGTAATTGAGGTGCATCTATTAATTCAAACATGATCTTCTCCCATTGACCTTCTGAAATTTTCAACCCAAGGATTTCTGTGGTTTGTGGAATGAGTCCCAAACTGAGTTGTGTCCCATCAACTACTCTGACCTGTTCTGGAACCTCCTTAACCAAAAGTGGTACTCCTAAACGGATGGCTAAGTTCTTGTCCATGAAATTGCCTGTTGCCCCTAAATCTAAAACACAAGGACCCCCACATTTCAAACCTCCCTTCCAAAACAGGGATACATTTATTGTAATGTGCGGAACCGATGTCTGAATTATGTTCGCCACCATCTGACCTCTTCCTGAAGATGTGAAGATTCTTTGAGGCGTTCTGGGACAATTCCCAACAAAGTGGGCACTATCCCCACAATAAGGACAAAGGTTTTCCTTCCGCCTCTTATCCTTCTCTTCCTTTGTTGAAGGAGGCCTAAACTGTCTTTCTCTTCCAGAAACTTTGGCATCTCTCTGGACTACATCTATCTTTGGTCGCTCACTTCGTACCCAAAGCCTGCCCTCAGGACCTGACCTCCTGCGCTCTAGACGCCTCTCAATTAATCTCTCATCTAGTTTCAGGAGTGATTACCTCCTCACAAGAAGCTGGTCTCTGTACAATTGTCATCAAAGCATCCTTTAATTCGTCACGCAACCCTCTATAAAAAAGAGAAGATCTTTTCTCTTCCGGCCAAGCACATTCTAAAACTAATGCTTGAAACTGGGTAATATAAACTGATAAGACCTTGTTTCCTTGTTTCAATTCTAATAGCTCACCATCTATACTCTGAGTTAATGTACGTCTATCAAAATTTTTCTAAACTCAATTTTAAATAACTCCCAACTCTCAAGCTCCCTGACGCCCCTTCCAACCAAAGGAACTGACCAGGCAGCCGCCTCGACAGACAAGTATGAAATCAAAAAAGCCACCTTTGCCCTTTCATTTGGAATTGACTCGGGCCTGCACATAAAATGCAATTCGCACTGCATAAGAAATGACTTAAACTTTTGTTGATCCCCTGTGAACCACTCCAGAGGAGCCAGTGGGGTATTCACCAGAGTAATCGCTAGAACTCCCCCTTCACGCTTTTCCACTCCTCTTACTCTTCGTACAGTTACACTCTCCACTTCTGGATATAACACTGGTGGTTCTCTTTCTGGATTCCAACCTGAAACACTTGGTTTTTCAGCCTTTACTCCTTCCTTATTCACCAAAACACTACTCCTTAAGCCTGTCACTCAACTCTGTAGTCTCTTTTGTAGACTTTGACATTTCTTCCTTCATTTCTGAAAGCATCCTAGCTAATGAGCCCAAAGACACCTCTGCGTCTGGCTCCAGCACTGGTCAAGCAGGTATTTAACATGTGCCTTTCCTTCTTTCAGGTCCCAGCACCATACTCCTGCGGGAGCAGATAGATGAATAGCCCACCTAGTCCCTCAAACCAGTACACCCAACTGCCAATTGAACAACTATTGGATTGACCAGAGTGGGAGAAAAGGGGAATTGGAGAAAATGAAAAACGGTCAGGATAGCTCTGGTCTCGTCTGCTTTAGATGCCTTGGATGGAGCTCAGGATTCCTGCAAATAACATATTGTAGTTGGCATCAAACTAAACTTTCTAACACATCACTGAATTTACCTTCCCTGGACCCCTGGTTACCTGACTGCCTCTGATTTATATCTGAGAGGCTGCAAGGAGTTTGGTTCTTGTAATTCTGCTGAAACTCTCACTGTTGCATTCTCTGTGTTCTCAAACTCCTTTTTGTCTTGCACTTTGCTCTGTTGAAACTCTTCACTGTTCATTAGCTCCTCTGATCATAACTATGATGTGCAACATGTAATTTGATTGCTTGTTTCTTCACACTAGTTATTGTAAAACTTCTCATTCTATGCAACGTTACAACAACTCTTGAGTCTATGTGCATTGTTGCGCCACTACTACGAAATGTTCTGCTGTTTACATTTCTGGTAGATCTAAAACGGAACCCTGATGCTTCATCCAATATGTTCTAGAATTTTTGTGCGAACATTACCTTAAGCAATCTTGCCGTCACCAGAACACATTATAAATGAAAGCTCTTCATTTACTTTTGAAACGCTACAGGTTAACCCTCCGATCCGCACTTCACAGCTGATTCGGTTGATAATATGCCACTTCAATGGTAACAGCTCCATTAGACGCGCGCCTCGTACATCATCACGCCTCCTCACGCCGTTAGGTCCTTTTCTCAAGTGTAGCCTGGATGTAACGCTCACCTGGTATCCACGGGGACGTCACTCAGCCTGTTCTGACCTCTTACGACCTCAAACACTTCCCTGGAGTCTACTCGACTGGAGAATGGGCCTGAAACACAGGATTCGTAGAGTTTAACTCCCTATTGTCTCTGTGTGCTTGAACACCTTCTTCCCCGGGGTCCAACCCTTCCCTTTGATCCACAGCTCACCTTGTTTTCTTGGATAGTGTGCTCTCCGTCCTGCTTTCAGTGCAGGGGCGCGTTGATTGATGCGGGCTCGTTGCTGCCTAGTTACTTCACTGGCAAGAGCCCGACAGGTAAGTATAATGAGTCTTTTGAACAGTTCTCTAACTTTGTTCCTTTCCTTCCTTAGATGATGGCCGGCGTCCGGGGATGGCGACGTGCTTCTGAGATGAATAGCGCTAAAGGTGAGTGAGAGCGCGATGTGCGATGCGACCCTTTCGTATATGTATTGAACTGAGTTCTTTTTCTGTGTTTTTTAGGTGCCGCGACGTTTTCAGCGTGGATGCCGGTTATGAAGAAGAAATGCGGTGAGTAAGCGCGGTATGCGGCGCCTCTAGATGTTTCCACGCTAACCTGGAGTGTCTTTTCCCTCTTGAAGATGGATGAGAAGTTCCGGAGACAGAGTTCCCCCAGAGCAGCTGGGATTCAGGTAAGCGTTTGAAGCTCGTAGAGTCTTTAGAAATAGGCAAAGATATGCTGAATGCTTACAAATGCCTTTTTTCTGTTCTTTTCCCTTTTCCTTAGGAAGCGGCGTGCCTGGATGGGAATGACACCGCCGAAGATGCCCGCTGAACAGAAGAAGCGATGAATGATGGGCAGAAGCAACGCAAGGTAAGGCTGTTCCTAACGGTGTTCTTGTTCTTGAAGGAACTGAACGCAGAAGAAAGATGCAGGCCTCCTGGAGACCGATCCAGACACAGTGAGTGTCACGCTGCAGGTGCAGAAAACACAAAGCATGTTTCTCAGCATGGGCGTGGCTTAAATAGTCTCTGGATATCCCAGGTGTCTCTGGGCTGAACCACACCCAAAAGACTAGACTGCACATGTGTCAAGGTCCAGTCTTGAATCTTCCTGCAGGAGTGATGCTGGCCCACCAGATCCCCTAGGTGTGCCAACTCAACCATCTCAAATAAGATATAATTACCAAACTGGCAAACCCAAGGGGAATGGAGAACAAAACAAAAGCAGATCTTCACTGGTCTTTTCTATGTAGACTTCTCGACTACTGGTTTTCCATCTGGAACTGGTGTACTGGATTGATGATTCCTCAGTATCGTGTCTGTGAAGATCTAAACATATATAATATACTATTACTTTAATTAACCACAAAAGCTTTAATATGTTTTCAGTTAAAATAAATATATATGTATAAATACCTGCAGCCTATGCTTGACAGCTGATAGGCTTAATATAGCTAAGTATCTTTCTTTCTGAATCTTTAATATCTTCTTTTACTCAAACTTATAGTCTCAAGAATCTTCATTTTTTGTGAAGCATTATAGTTCAAAATCCTTCAAAAAATAGTCTTGAGATTTTAAAAGTGTTCTTGTCTGAATATTGATGTCGGAAATCCACAATCTAAAATTTATATTTTTTCTTGGTAACTTTCACTTAACTGAAGTACAAATGTTGAAGAGGAACACACTGCTATTGACATCTGGAAATCGCGTGCTCATACCTTTACTCCCATGAAGAATACAGGAATCTTAGAATGAAGATGTGCTCTCAAATGAATGGAAGCAACGAAAAACAAGAAGGAAACGGCACCGCGCACTCTGGAAGATGAAGCGCGCAGTTGAAGAGGAACCGCGCACACCGCGCACTCTGGAGAGGTGAACCGCGCAGTTGAAGAGGAACCGCGTACATGCGCACTCTGGAAAGGAACCGCGCACTAAAGAAAATCAGCGCTACCAAAACGGAAGCCGCTCGATAATACTTCCACGAAATGACGTGCAAGAATATGCAACTACGTCACAACCAGGAAGTAACAGGAACACAATAGAGGACGCACGATACACGTTTTAAGGTACTTTACTAAAAAAAAACAATCTATGACGAACTTCACGCGCACGCAAGAATTCAAATAAATGTTCGATAATTTAGCATTGTAAAACACCACAATAATTTCACTCATGTAAAGCAATTTATACCTAGTTTCAGAAATACTATTCCAACTAGAACATTAATAAAGATAAAATGTAAATGCAGCCGCAATTATAGAGAAGAGAACGTTTACTTTACCAGCCGGTTAACAACACGAGCAAAAGAGCACATGAAAGTTCATAGCTTAGTAGGATTACTGTTTCAAACGAATATTGTTTCAAAATAACTTCTTGACTCCAATTGTAGATATTATATTGATAACAAAAGTGTTAACCACTTATTGACTTAGCTTGCTTCATCTGTATAGATATTTATTCTTCTTTCAACGCTGGATGAGTTCTTCTTGAAATAACTTTCTCTTCTCAGTAGTTTTTACCTTCTTAAAAAGTTTCTAAAGATCACTATAGTTACATTTTCTACAGAGCTAAATAACTGCAACCTTCCTCTAAGGAAACTGGAATGAAAGGCAGTTTAGAATCTTAGTGAAAGTTCCAAACTACCTCACAGCACCTCTCATCCAATCACTGTTGTGGAACGGACCTTCCATCTTGGCTTGGGAAATTAGGCACTTCCTGAATAGTTTTACATTAAGGAAACTTATGTAAACAATCAGATGTTTAATTCAGAACAAACACCCAAACATCACTCAACATTACTCCTACAAATATATATGATGATGTAGTCTTCTAAATGGGAGTTTTCTAGTAAAGTGTCTCTTTGAAAATGTGGAAATATGCCATGGAATCCTGACAACATGCAGTTCTGGGAACCGAAATATGTGGGGGCATCCATCTTGTCCCCATCAATGCACTACAAGTCCAATCCCCAATGTTATCCTATGGGAGTGAGTGAGTCTGGTGCCACAAGTGCCAAGTCGGACTCCAAGTGGGTCTTTGGAGGGATGGAGAGGCCCTTGAGGGCCATGTAGGTGATCGTGGCCTGGCTCCAGCCTGACATCTTGGAGGGCTGAGGATGTGAGGGGCAGGAATCATGACACTGGATTATAACACGATGCGCCTGCAATTGCAATTGCTACGAAGTAAACCATACGAATTTACGCGCGTGCCAACTTGTAGAGGAGTTGCCTCTACTCAGACGCGTGCACATTAAGCAATTCAACTGGACACTTAAACTCTTCCAAAGTAATACTTTAGTTAACTTAACTTGAGGATTTAGTTACATATATGAAGTAAACAGTCTTAACTTTTCCTCTAAGTACTGTTATATAACCCTGTACAGTCAATTTTAATTTTAACCTGTATTTATAAGAAAAAAATATTCTTGAATCTTTGGCTTATTGAAAACTTCCGTCACTTATCTGAATAAACAATGTTTCAGGCTCTTTCTGTTGCTCTGGTGTCTGGATGTAGATTTATTTTTCTCTGGAAAATCTTGTTTTGTCTGGAGCTCTTGAGCGCTGTGAGCACACTTGAAAGGTTCCAAACTGCATCACAATTGTCCTCAACCAATTAATGCTGATCAAGAAGTGGTGCATCTTGAGCTGGGACACTAGGGGCAATAGCAGCTGGCTGAAAATAATGATTGGGTTAAGGAAACACTATTAACCATGACAATCTTTAGCCTAACACCTTCTGTGAGACCGGGACCTGACAGTCGTCCACAAAATCACTGTCGACGAAGCCCATATCGGCGCTGTGGATGACAAAGTCAATTCCTTTGTCCACAGAGAAACCAAAACCCAAAACAGATGCCGCAGGCGCCACTGTTACACCATCCAATGAAAGGTGCTCCCTTTATCAGATGAACCGATAGGAGCACAACGTTCTCCTTTGGGAGAGATGACAGAACTCCCAGACATCATTCTTCAGGAGGAGTTTTCAGACACAGAATTTTTTGGCGGGCAACCTTGCCTCACCCCCAAGGAACATATTCCTCCCTGGCAACCAACTGTGCAGGAACCTGCCGATCTTTACGATCCAGTCCTCTTAGTCCATGCAAAGGATCATTGAAGAATTCAACAGACGTCAAGCGGAAAAGACTTAAGTCATCCATACCAAAAGAGGTAACCCCTCCTCAGAGCATCTCTCCTCGGCATAGCACACCTAGAGAGTCTCCTTCCAGGAGCAGGCCACTTAAAAGAGCACATTCACCTGAGTTTCCTCGCAGATCCAGGAGCAGAACTCTCAGTGCATCACCGATAAGGGTCCCATCTCCTAGATTATCGTCTAGGGCAAGGTCACCTGTTCGAGACCCTACGATTGTGCCTTCAACTGCATCAGTCTCAGACTTGCAAGGGGATCCTTTCCGAGAATTTTCTGACCCCGAGGAAGGGGAGATTACTCTTGAGCCTGACACTCAGAGCAAATGGGATGATTACATAGTTGAAAACCCCCATAAGAAAGACTCTCCAGGAGATTCTTCACCACCAGACGATTTATTATCTTTCCATACCATTATTGGCAAAGCTGCAGACTTGTACAAGCTTCAAGTCACATCTGAAGAGAAAATGTCAGTGCTTTATGAGCAGCGGGATAAACGCAGAAGGACAGTCACAGCCATTCCTCTTCTTGATACCATATGGGAATCTGGGTCAAAGATATTGGCTTCGCCTTTATCTACTCCCGCTCTGGTTTTAAGACCAGAAAAAGAAATACGAAGCTCCTGACACGGTGCCACTTTGTCTAAGTGGACACACCAAGCCAGATTCTGTCATCCCGGTGGCAGCGAGAAAAAAGTTGGCCAATCCTGCATTGCCCTTATCAGCACCTCCTGACAAGGAAGGACGTAAGTTAGAGGCCATGGGCAGGAAGGTATCCTCGTCAGCCTCTCACCATCAGAGCGGTTAATGCACTAGCCATGACAGCGCGTTTTGACCGCTAGCTATGATTGCGTATGTCTAAACTAACCAGACATTTACCAGCGGATCTCCAGGAAGAAGCCAGATCAATCATAGCAGACGGGGAAGCTACCTCAGATCATATGATTGACGCAGCAGTGGACATGGTGGAATCAGGTTTCAGACAAATGGCTCACAGAACGGTACCGAGGAGACAGGCCTGGATGAAAGCTACAAATTTCAGACCGGAGGTCCAAGCTCAAATATTGGACATGCCCTTCGATGGGCAAGATTTATTTGGTAAAAAGATCGATGACCACCTCCAAGGAATTAAGACGGACTAAAGCCATCTGTTCCCATAAAGATAAGGACAAAGACCACAGATCTTTTAGTTCCTTTTGAGGCTCATCCTCCAAATTTAGAGGCTTCAATCGTCCCTCCTATGGCCAAAAAATGCAGGGAAACACCTACCAGGACAACAGATACCACCAAACCTCTAGCAGGTACTCCCAGAGGGGAAGGCATGGCTCTACCCAGTCCAAGACCCAGGGCAAGCAAAATTGACAAATCATACCTTTCCCCTCAACGTCACACCCTGGTGGGGAGTAAACAGATTTCTCCATCGTTGGCAGTCATTAACATCGGACAAGTGGGTGTTGTAGGTGATCCTAAAGGGCCACACTATAGAATTTCTGATCAACCTCCACCCCTTGCTCCCACACCTCGCAAGGTTCATCTTTTAAGACCTGTCATGTCTGAGATTCAAAAACTGCTCCTAAAAGCAGCTATCGAACCAGTTCTGTGTTCTCCCGTTCGGCCTAAAGTCAGCTCCAAGAGTTTTTACTAAGTGCCTTGCACCGGTAGCGGCAAAACTCAGAAGGACAGGAACAGAGGTCTTCCCATATTTGGACGACTGGTTGATAAGGGCAAGCTCATACAAACTCACAGACTTGGCAGTTTCGAGAACAATAAAACTCTTAAAAGGGTAAGGTTTCTCCATCAACTAAATGAAATCCTGCCCAGTGCCCAGCAAAACAGTTCTCTTCCTGGGTGCAGACAACACCTGCATCCCCAGGGTAAGACCCTCGGCGGACAGAATAACCGCTATTCTCCACTTGACCTCATGGTTCCAAAACAGAGTGGCAACCACGGTACGCTCTTACAAGTCTCTCCTTGGTATGATGTCCTCATGTATATTCCTCATACCAAATTGCAGGCTTCACATGAGACCAATCCAGGAGGCCCTGGACCACCAATGGAAACAGGTACTCGGCTCATGGGAGGATACAGTCCAACTACCACAGACATTACTCAAAGCACTTCGATGATGGAACTCACCTCAAAACCTGTCACAGGAATGCCCTTTTGGGCACCAACATCTACCCTTCTCCTCAGGACAGATGCATTTCTCTCCGGCTGGGTGGCCCTTTTAGAGGACCTTCAAACCAAGGGCACATGGTCCGCTCAGGAATCTCAACTGCACATCAATGTCTTAGAGCTCAGGGCAATACGGTGGGTGCTGAAAGCCTTCCTTCTGGTATTAGTCGGCCAGGTGGTTACCATCCACAGACAATACGACCTCCATGCATTACACAAACAAACAAGATGGCACCAAGTCAAAAATCTTGTCACAAGAAGCTCAATTCCTATGGGCGTGGGCACCGCACCACAGAGTACAAATCAAAGCAGAACATCTCCCCGGAGTGGACAATGTCCTAGCAGACAAACTAAGCAGGGAGTTCACAACTTTGCACAAGTGGGAACTAGACGAGAAAAGTCCAACGAATATATTTTCCAAATGTGGTCATCCGCAGATCAACCTGTTCGCCACCAAAGCCAACAAGAAATGCCACAAATTCGCCTCCAGGTGCCCAGAACATCGGTCAGTAGGAGATGTGTTATCGATGGATTGGACAGAGAAATTCCTGTATGCCTTTCCCCCCATCCCTCTCATATCGAGAGTGCTACGCAGACTGAAATAACAGAATTGTTCAATGATCCTGATGGCTCCAGGTTGGGCCCGGAAGATCTGGTACTCAACTCTACAACACCTCTCCCGTTGGCCCCCGATTCACCTCAAAACTCATCAGGAGCTTTTGACGCAGCAGAACCGCAAGGTCCTCCACCACGATCCAGCGAGCTTATCGCTCAAGGCCTGGTTCCTGAGCAGCGAAATTTAATGAATCTAGATCTCCCTGCAGATTGCTGGGATATTATCAAGGCATCTAGAGCTCCATCAACTTGAATCACCTATACCCGAAAAATGGACTTGTTTCTCCAAGTAGGGCGAAACATCTTCGGTGAACCCTCTCACAGCATCGGTCGAGCAAGTGCTACCCTACTTACTGTACTTGGCCCAACAGGATTATCTATATTCTCTATCAAGGTTCATCTATCAGCCAATGCCGGCATATACAACAAACCCAGATAAACAGTCATTGCTTACGCTACCAGCTGTTAAGATCGTCCTAAAAGGGCTTATGCATACTTTCCCTCCTACGACAACATCAGTGCCATCCTGGAGCCTAAACACAGTACTGACGGCTCTTATGGAACCACCTTACGAGCCTATTCATAGATGCGACATGAAATTCTTACCGTTGAAAACACCTTTCTTGAGCCATCACGTCTGCCAGGAGGATCAGTGGGTTATAAGCTTTATCATCAGAACCTCCCTTTCACCTTGTTCCACAAAGACCGAGTAATTCTGAGAACCCATCCAAATTCCTTCCCAAAGTTTTGTCACGGAGCGCATTGTCGTAATTTCTTCCAGGATCACACATCTGATGCAGAAAGATCTCTGCACTCTTTAGATGTGGCGAGAGTCCTAAAGTTTTATCTACAAAGAACTAAGGAGTTTCGCTCCTCCAACAGATTGTTCATTGCTTTCTCTGGACGCACTAAAGGTCAATATATTTCAAAACAAGGTTTGGCACGTTGGGTTTCTCAATGTATCACCCACTGTCATCAATCCAAAGATGACCCCCTCACCAGGCCTCCTTCGGCGCACTCCACCAGAGCGAGGGCAGCTTCAGTGGCTTTTCACGCAAGGGTAGTTTTGAAGGACATTTGCAGAGCCGCTACCTGGAGCACTCTGCACACGTTCGCCAAGCACTACTGCCTGACAGAAGATACCAACAAAGAATCTGCAGTTGGCCAGGCAGTGCTGCGCCATCTCTTTGCATAAGGTAGGATCAGCATTTCTCCCGCCTTTCACTGAATATGTAACCTTGGTGTTACTGTATGGCAAAGGATTGCAGAGGTGTTCTGCATATCTGTTTCTGAGGCTTGTGGTATCTGCTTAGATCACATGCTGTGCATAGGCCGACATCTAGTGGAAGCTGCGGAGTATTACAGTTTGTTTTTTTTAAACTCAAAAATGGGCGTCGACCTAGGGCGTGCCAGTAATACTATCCCTAGTGTGACGTCCACTGTACCCATGATCCCTCACGCGTGTAGGACCCTCAGATTGATTTTTTCCGCCATACTTGGCGGAAGCATAGTTGCGGAGTTCCCTGGCTTTCAGCCATTTTGTCATAATTCATCTAAAATTCCCCGTTCTTTAAATCCCACGTCGAGATTCTGAAGATCGACGCCGGTCCGAAGAACGAACAGCCGTCAAGACTGCACGACGGACTTTGGGCCTCGGAAGGCCTCTGGCTCGGCCCGGGCCTCGGAAGGCCTCTGGCCTCGGCTCTGCAAGTAGGGAGAGTGGGGGGTGGACATACTCGCACTTGTTTATTTCCTACATTACTCGCCCGCTGCCATAAAGTAACATATGGAGAGTACTCCATTTAAATTCTGCCCCAAGTGCAACCGTAAGTTTCCTTGGGTAGATGAGCATAACACCTGTAATCTGTCTGCCTAGGGATCACCCCAAAGCTAATTGCAGAGCGTGTAAGCTCTTTAAAGCTAAAACACTAATGGACCGCTCCACTAAGCGTTGGGCCCATTACGCCGGGCAGCTCGAGGCCATGGAGGCGGTGGGTTCCTTCAGTGATGGCAGCAACGCCGCCATTTTGGACGGCGAGGGCACAGGGGCGTCGATAAACACCCAAGCACGAGTCCCCGGCCTCAGAGGATTGTCCGGCGGGGCAGTTATGGGGACTACACCCAGCGACATGAGCGTTACCCACACTACTGGACCTAAACACACTAACCCCAGCCGAGACTCGACACGCGTGTCGAGTGATCGGAAGAAAGAGGCACAAAGAGAGCGGTCCACAGAATCGGTGTCCTCTGGGCGTTCCAGGTCGAGATCGCCTCATGACACACGGCAACCGTCCATGATTGCCAAAGGTGCCTCGCTCCCCAAAGTTACAGAGGTATGGTCGTCAGAAGATGAATCTGACCTCTACCCCCAAGCAGCACGTTTAAAGTCGGCTCCGGCAGTCCTTTCCACGTCTGCCTCCGAGTCTCGACGCACACCCTCTAAAGCTACAGAACCTAGCCAAACCACCCCCGAATCTCGGCGCTAGGCGTCGAAAGATTCAGAGAAGGCCAAAAACTCAGGGAAACACGCCTCTACTCATGGTAAAGGGGAGAACCAGCAGAAGTCATCAGAGAAAACATCTGTACCCCAGATCCAGAAGGACAAACATTAATCTTCGGATAAGGATACATCTAAGATCCCTGACCCTATCACTAGGCCCAAAGTTGTCCCTCCCACTCCACAGGATATGGGAATAGAAGAGGAACCTCAGCAAGAGGTGTTCATTCCCAGTTCCAGGGAATGGAGCTCTGATGACATTGACAGGGCGATGAGAAGAATGTCTTTTATGGCTAATTTCTATGAGAAAAACCCTGACTATTTTCTGAGCTATCAGAATACCCCCGAATACCCCTTCAGGATCCAAAAGACCCTCAGCCACCTAGTAAGAGACCTCGGAATGAGACTCCTGCTCAGGGTCTGATTTCAGACCCACTCTCTATTCAACCTTGCCATCAGTATGCTGAAGACCCAGACATACAAATACTGGACGACCAAGCAGGGGTCGATTATTACGGAGACAACGAGGACCAGGATGATGAGGAGGAGGGAGATGAGGCAGAGGCCTATAGTCTACACTCAACTATCCCCAAAGATCCACTGGTCAATGACTCACCTGTGGATAATCAGCCACTAATGAATGAGGTCTTAGCCAAAGCTGCAGAGCACTTTCAGATAGACACTCAAGGGGCTCAAGAAGAGAGGGACTTTGCAGAGAAAATCACGGGGGACAAGAAGTCAATTGCCCAAGCCATACCAAATCTGAAGTCTATCCAATGCAGAATTGACCCCTCCCTCCTAACCCCTAATCTCACCCGGGCAGTCAACCCCAGAATTGAAAAATTATTCAGGGCCATCCCTTCCGACCCACTTTACATAAGGGGTCAGCTCATTGGTAGTTACTACCACCAGGAAAAGAGCGGGGACACCTCTAGCATCATCTGAAGCTCCCCCAGACAAGGAGAGCAAGAGGATATATGGTCTAGGAAGGAAAGTGGCTTCCATCTCCGCTTACCAGGCAAGAATCACGAATACCACCACTCTGCTCGCAAGTTATAACTGTCACCAATGGGAGCAAGTAGCTGCCCTCATTGCCTCCGCACCAGAACCTTAAAGGGCCAGTTAACCCACATTGCATCGGAGGGTAGATCGGTGTCCGGGTGCATTCTGAAAGCGACTTTTGACGCAGCAGACAATGCAGGCCGGCTCATTGCAGAGAGCACTGTCATCAAGAGACACACTTGGCTGAGACAGTCAGGGTTCAAACCCGAGACCCAGGCTACTCTTATCGACATGCCGGTGGAACCGAATGTCTTGTTTGGGATATCGGTAGAGAAGGCACTCAAAACTGTCTAAGAAGAATACTATACCCTAAGGTCCCTGGGACAATTAACTAACAACCCCACGAACCAAAGAGGGAATAATAATTTTTGTCGCTCACCCGGCCAAAATTCCCAGAGGGGTTCTAATTACTCACAGGGGCAGGGTACATTGTGGGGTGGCAACCAACGGACTATCCAAAGTTACGCCAGAGGTAACAAGAGGGGCCATGGTAGAGGGAGAGGCAGCCCAGGTAGAGGCACTACGCCTCCCAGCAAACAGTGACGCTCCGCTCAGGGTCCCTTCCCATGCATCCCCAGTAGGGGGGCTCATTTTCACCTTCACCCAGGCATGGGAAGGGATCACCTCGGACAGATGGGTGCTGTCCACAGTGTCCGTGGGATACTGCATCAAACTGTTGGAGCGTCTCCGCAACCACCCTCCAAGACACAAAATACACTCCCTGGACCACCAAAAGATCATCCTCGAGGAAATTGTCAATCTTCTCGCAAAGGACGCGATAGAACTTGTCCCGGGCAACCAGGTAAACAAGGGTATTTATTCAGCTTACTTCCTTGTGGCAAAAAAAGATCTGAGAATGCGTCCAGTATTAGACTTACGCCCTGCAAACAAGTATGTCAAGCCCCAAAAATTTCACATGACTACACTACAAGAGGTATTCCCCCTCCTAAAAAGAGGAGATTACATGGCACCATTGGACATGAAAGATGCCTATTTTCATATTTCCATGTTCCCAGCGTACAGAGGATTCTTGCGCTTCAAGGTGGACCGTCAGCACTACCAGTTCAAGGTGCTGCCCTTTGGTATAGCCTCGGCTCCAAGAGTATTCACCAAGTTAGTGGCGGTGGTGGCGGCGCACCTACGCAGGGAGGCAATCTCAGTGTACCCTTACCTGGACGACTGGCTCATCACGGGGGAGACCCCAATAATTTGCAGATCCAACATCCAAAGAACGATCAACCTCCTCTTCGAATTGGGTTTCTCAATCAACGAGAAAAAATCAAGCCTGTTGCCAAGCACCTCCAAACAGTTCCTAGGAGCTGTCCTAAACACTCGAGGGATTGGCCTTTCCATCAAAGGAAAGAATTCGGAATCTACTACTGCAAATTCCTCAATATCAGTCCGGTCGCCAGATAAGGGTGCGCAAAGCGATGTGTTTGCTAGGCATGATGGCGTCATGTATTTACCTGGTTCCCCCGCGCACTTGCGCATGCGTCCCATGCAGGAATGGTTGGCGAAACAGTGGTCTCAGGCAAGTGGTCAGTGGGACGATCTAGTGGTCGTTTCGCCAACAATGGTACAAAGTCTTCGCTGGTGGACAAGAGAACCTGTCAAAGGAGAAACCCTTTTACGATCCAGAGATACAGGCGATCATCACGACGGACTCGTCCCTGTCGGAGTGGGGAGCACACCTCCTTCACCCCACAGCTTCGGTTCTCTGGTCTCACACAGTGGCCAAGAATCACATCAATCTGCTAGAAATTCTGGCGGTCTTCAGAGAGCTTCGAGTGTTCGAACCCCACCTGTTGAACCTGTCAGTGCAGATCTTAACAGACGGCACGACGGCTATGTTTTACATAAACAAAGAAGGGGGCACTCGTTCACCAAATCTGTCCAGGCTTGCCCAGAGAATTTGGACATGGGCACTCAGACGGAACATCTACCTGTCATCTCAACATGTTCCAGGGAATCTCAATTCACTCGTGGACGCTTTGAGCAGAGATCTCCTCCCGGAAGAACACGAATGGTGTCTACACGAAGAAGTCGTAGGAGACCTCTTCTCACAGTGGGGTTTCCCCACTATAGACCTATTCGCCACAAGCGAAAACAGACTATGCCCAGGATTCGCATCCAGGTTCCCCCAGGCAGTCTCCATGGGGAACGCTCTATGTATGAACTGGTCAGGGATGTTTGCCTATGCTTTTCCACCAACCTCTCTGTTGATGAAGGTGGTCAACAAGATGCATAGAGAATCGATGATGCTCATCCTAGTTGCTCCCATGTGGGTGAGACAACCATGGTTCCCGCACCTGCGCAAACTGACAGTGTGCGTACCCATCAGACTCCCATGCTGGCACAACCTACTATCCCAGCACGAGGGACAAACAGTGCATCCTCAACCCAGCTCGAACTTGGCAGCATGGCTCCTGAAGTCATCGAGTTTGGCCATCTCAACCTACCACAGAGATGCATGGATATCCTAAAAGAATCAAGGAAAGCAAACACAAGACACTGTTACTTTGATAAATGGAAGAGATTCGTTATATGGTGCCAGAATAAACAAATCAACCCAGTTGATTGCACTCATTCCAATATTGTCACCTACATGCTCCACCTGCTGGATGCAGAGTTGGTATTTAATTCACTCAAGATACACCTGGCGGCGCTGTCAGCCTACACCACCTCCCATAACAGTGTTGTGGTGGAAAGTACCAGTGGTTAAAGCCTTTATGGAAGGGGTAAAGAGACTCACACCTCCAATTTCAAACCCACCACCAGGATGGGACCTTAATGTGGTGCTTGCTAAACGCATGCCCCCTCCCCCCCTTGAACCCATGCATAAAGCTAGCCTCAAACACCTGGCCTATAAAACTGCCTTCTTAGTAGCCATTACATCCATAAGAAGGGTCTGCGAAATTCAGGCTCTGTCAGTGCAGGATCCTTTCTTTACTGTTCATAAGGATAAACTGGTTCTACGAACTCACTCTAGGTTCTCACCTAAGTTCATTTAAAAATTCCAACTTAACCAGTCCATTGAGCTACCAGCCTTCTTCCATGAACCCAAGAGCTCTGCTGAGGTGAAACTACACACACTAGATGTGCGAAGAGCGGTCCTCTACTACGTAGACAAGACCAGACCGCTAAGAAAGACAGATAAACTGTTCGTCTCCGTAGCTACAGGCAGAGAAGGAGTTTGCGTCTCTAAAGGTGCCATCTCAAAATGGATAGTCAAATGTATCCAGCTGTGTTACTCCCTTTCAGATAAAACTCTGCCTTTTTCGCCAAGGGCCCACTCTACAAGAGGCACTGGGGCCACTCTGGCTTTCATTGCAAATGTACCTCTTGACATCATTTGCAAAGCAGCTACATGGACCTCTATTCACACCTTTACTCAGCACTACTGCATTGACACTCATTCCAAGATAGATACTCAAGTGGGACAAGCAAAGACATTTATTTGCTCATGACCCTTCTCACATCCCACCTCCTTCTTCTAACACTGCTCGCTAATCTTTTTTTTAAAACTTTTGTTTATTGGCAGAAAGTGAAGACATGTACAGTACATCATACACAGAGAGGAACAGAAATCGCATTGTCACGTTCGGGCATTACATTATGCACATATCTCACAACAGTTTGAAACATGGGGGGGGCTTAACAGCCCAGAGGGGCTAGGTGCCCAGGACATCTGGTTCCGGGTGGGCTGGCTCCAACAGTGGAGTGGGGCTTCCGTCCACCTCGTCCTTGTTGTTCAAATAGCTGCAAAACTCTGTCCACACATTTTTTGGGCGAGATGATGCAGGCAAGAGTACAATATAATCCTCCTCGCACATTTGTACCCAGGTAAGGGCTTTCAGCCACATCTCGAAGGTAGGGGGAGAGCGGCGCTTCCAATTCTGCAATATACATCTTTTAGCAACGATTGCACTTATATTAAAAAATGTCGACATTTTTTTTGCATTTTCCCCGGACCATATTCCAAACAGCAAAGCCAGCGGGTCCAGGTCTACTGGATACCCAATTATCTCCGAGAGAGCCCCTATCACCTCCAGCCAGAACGTACCCAGTGCAGTACAGGACCAGAACATATGCACGTGATCTGCCTCGCCAAAGTTACATCTCTGGCAGGTGTGGGAAGGGTCGCGTGTGAACTTCGCCACTCTATGTGGCGTGTAGTAAAGCCTGTTAAGAAATTTATATTGTATGCACCGGAATCTAGCGTTAAGGGAGACTTTTTGCCTGTATGCACACATTTTGTCCCACATTTCTTCAGTAATTTCTATTTCTAGTTCCCTGGCCCAAGCTTCCCGTGGTTTGAGGGATGTATTCCCTCGTTTTTCCAGTTGCATTTTGTACAAGGAGGATATTATGCCCCTGCCACCTGTAGAGTTTGCTATATATTGGAGTTCGGGTGCATCTGGGGGCTCATCTGGGTAGGAGGGCCACATTGCACGGAACACCGCTCTCAGCCTGAAGTATTGCAGTAGCTCAAGGGCTGAGTTGGAGTGTTCGGGCCGCCATGTTAGGGGGGTGATAAATTTACTATTTGGGAACAGGTCAGTTAGCGCTCGATATCCCAGAGCCTCCCAGTGTCGCACAAAGTGCTGGTCGTGCGTGGGGGAGAGTCCAGGGAACTGCCATATGGGAAGCCATTTATAATATGGATAATGGTCCTGTGTGGTGTTCAAGATCTTGTTCCATGCCATGATTGTGGTGGCACCAGGGTCATGATATTGGTCCCATCCCCTGCCATTTTCTCCAGTTTGACATGTGGAGGCGGATTTGTATGTGCGTACCAGTGCGTAGCATGTTGGGCCTGCGCCGCTATCCAATAGAGGGTCAAATCAGGGGCCGCGAAGCCTCCTTTTTCGTAGAGAGGGGTCATATGTTGCCACTTCTTGCGAACGGCACCGGAGTGCCAGAGGAACTGAGCACACGGTAGGTGGAGCCTTTTGAAATATTGCTTCCCCGGCCACACCGGCACGTTGGCAAAGAAGTAGAGACGCTTGGGGACCGCAATCATCTTAACTAGGGACAGTCTGCCCGCCAGGGACAGTGGGAGGTTGCGCCATTTAAACATCTTGGCTTCAATCTCGGCCAGTAGAGAGGCTCTTGAAAGCGATACCTGCACCCCCAAGTATTTGATGCCCCCTGGGGACAAGCGTAGGGGGTATTCGCATGATGGTTGTTGAGTTGCCGCGGTCAGGGTGAATATTTCAGATTTAGAGTAGTTGATCGTAAAGCCGGAGTATGTGCCTTTTTTAGTTATGGCTCGGATGATTGGGTCCAGGTGCGTGGAGGGGTTTCTTACATAAAGGAGTACATCATCGGCACACAGTGAGATGATTTCCGGTGTGTCTTGTAAGCGGATACCCTTGTGAGTGTGACAATCCCTTATGTGGTCAGCCATGGGTTCAATGGCGAGCGCAAAAAGAATGGGGGAAAACGGACATCCCTGGCGGGTACCCCTGTGCAACTGAAAGGGAGAGGAGACAATAGAGTTGGCGAGTACTCTGGCCAATGGGCCCGTGTACAGCAGTTTTATATAGGAGATCATGTTTGGTCCCACTCCCATTTTCCCCAACACAGCCCGTAGATACTGCCACGAGACCATATCAAATGCCTTTTTGGCATCTAGCGTGACCGCTACTGCATCCGCCTTAGAGTTGATTCTGGACATTACATTGAACAATCGGCGAATATTAAGTGCTGTAGAACGGCCAGGAACAAAGCCACTTTGGTCCTCGTGGACCAGGTGGGGCATAAGTGGAAGGAACCTGTTCGCAATTATTTTAGCGAATATTTTCGTGTCCGTGTTGATGAGAAACAGGGGCCGGTAGGAGCCACATTCGTCTGAAGGTTTCCCAGGTTTGGGAAGGACGGTGATTAGGGCTTCCCGCAGGGAGGGGGGGAGGGTGGCTAGCCGGAGCGATTTGGTCCAGACCCCGTGCAGTATGGGAGCAAGGATAGCAACATGTTCCCTATAGAACTCGGACGTGAGGCCATCAGGGCCCGGGGCTTTATTCTTCGGGAGGTCCGAAATTACCTGGACTATCTCCTCGATGGTGAACGGGGTATCCAATTGCTCCATAGTGCTTTGGGAGATAAGAGTCATAGGGATGCGTTCTAACAAGTCATCCAAGTCGTGGGCGTTGTGTTCCGGCTGGGGGCCGTATAGGCTGGCATAAAAACTAGCAAAGGTGTCAGTAATGGCTTGGTCTGACCAGTGACGCTGGCCCTGCTCATCCAGAATGCTGTCTATCTGGGATCTACCCCCTTCCGCGCGCACTAGTTTGGCCAGGGTTCTACCAGGTCTGTCCCCCTCCCCATATCTTCGGGCAGCCACGGGGCGGGCAAAGTACCGTACCTCGCTCAGGGCATGGGATTCGAAGAGTTCCAGTTCCGTCCTAATTTTCGCTAGGGTTGCCGGAGCAGGCGCAGCGGCGTGTTCTTGTCCTAGGGTTTTAAGTTTCTTTTCGGAATTAGTTAGGGCCTGCCTTATGGCCTTGAGAACCCCGGCCTCCCTTGAGATGCACATCCCCCTGATGTATACCTTGAATGCTTCCCACCGGGTCCCCTCAGATGTGTCCTGCGCATTGTTGTTCTCGAAGAAAGTGTGTATATCCGAGAGGATGTCCGCTTTAAAGACAATGTCGGCTAAGGCCTCAGATTTAAAGTGCCAGGCGTGCCGGGGGGCCAGAGTGTTCCCAAGTTGAGTCTGTAGTAGCACGGGAGAGTGATCGGAGAGCGTGCGTGGGAGAATCTCAACGTCTTTCACCCTGCCCACCAGGCACCCAGAGAGAAGGAACACATCTATTCTCGAGGAGCTGTCATGTACTGTAGAGTAAAAGGTGTAGTCTCTAACCTGGGGGTGGAGCGTCCTCCACACGTCGTGTAGATGGAGGGAGTCCATGTATGCGAGGAGTCTTTTGGCCGCTTGAGTCGTGACCCTGCGGGTCGCTGACGTCCTATCCAGGATATTGTCGAATATGAGATTCATGTCTCCCCCCCCATATAATGGGAACCTCTACATACCTCATAAGGACGGCGGACAGGGCATCAATGAACTGAGGGGAGTCGGTATTGGGGCCGTAGGAGTTCATGAGCAAATATTCTTCATTATCCAAAGTGCAGCGGAGAATAACAAATCTGCCCTCCGCATCGATGTGGGGTGTTGTCATGCCTGCTGGACATATCTCTGGACCAGGAATGACCTCTCCATACAAAATGAGTTACGCCCATAGAACCACCAGACCATTTTATTCGAAATGGAGGTTGTTCGATGCATTGCCCGGTAAATGACGTCTGCATTCTTCACGTCGTTAAATTCACGTGACTTAGTTCCATCACGTGTATTACGGCAGTACCTACATAAGCAGCATGGAAACGCTGATCGCTGCCTCTGATTAATTCTTTGTTGGCGTTTTGTTGCTGAACTCCGGACCTGCGTCCTCGCATTCCCTTCAGCAACTTCTTTGGCCTTTTGGAGCGTGTTTTCCTCCACACGTTAATTCTTGAGCTGCTTGTGTCCTGTTCGCGTGCCAATCCTCCACGCGGACGCTGTCTGCAAGCACGGCTGTCCTGAGCTGCGTGTATCCTGTTCGCGTGCCAAATCTCCACGCGGACGCTGTCTGCAAGCGCGGCTGTCCTGAGCTGCGTGTATCCTGTTCGCGTGCCAAATCTCCACGCGGACGCTGTCTGCAAGCGCGGCTGTCCTGAGCTGCGTGTATCTTGTTCGCGTGCCAAATCTCCACGCGGACGTTGTCTGCAAGCACGGCTGTCCTGAGCTGCGTGTATCCTGTTCGCGTGCCAAATCTCCACGCGGACGCTGTCTGCAAGCGCGGCTGTCCTGAGCTGCGTGTATCCTGTTTGCGTGCCAAATCTCCACGCGGACGCTGTTTTCAAGCGTGGCTGTCCTGGGCTGCGTGTATCCTGTTCGCGTGCCAAATCTCCACACCCGGACGCTGTTTTCAAGCGCGTCTGTCCTGGGCTGCGTGTATCCAGTTTGCGTGCTAAATCTCCATGCGGAAACGCTGTCTCCAAGCGCGGCTGGCCTGGCTGCATGTATGCTGTCGCGTGCAATCCTGCACTTGGTTTTCTGAACTACTTGGAACCTTTGGTACCTGTGACAGTTAACAGGTGAAATTCTAATTTTTTGTTCTTCTGGGAAAGGAAGTATTTCATGAACTATTGGAAGTTAATTGTGCACAGTACTTTGGACGCTATCCTGTGGTGCACCAACCCGGTATCTAGCGAGAGCCTCGTGCCGTTCGGGATAAGTCTCCCTTACTAATCTTCCCTTCCTTTGTCGTTTGTTCCACTCCTGGTTTTCTTCAAGAGACTTTCGTGGATTACTTCAGTTTTGCCATAAGGTCAGTGTCTGAATTAATGCTAATACTGTGTTATCTTAGTAATTTGAGTTTGGGACAGTTTCTTATGATACTTTATCTATCCTAGGCATACTTCCTATACAATTCCCACGCCCTTTCCAGTGATCCATCTCTCTGCCTGTTTCATTCAGTCAGAGAATTGTATCATTTGGAAGGTCTAATTTGACCTACCTACAATCAAGTCGTGTGAAAATAGGATCCGGAAGAGCCCTACCAATTGTATCCTTTTTTGGTTACCGTATCCTTTTCAATTGATACATTGGTGATTTATGACAGAATCAGAGGCCATGGAGGGTACGGATCCTTTAACTGTATTCACTCAGTTAATCACTGACTTGAGAAATGAAATGATTACGGTACAGGATATGCTACGGCATCGCATGGATGTTATGCAAGATGCCATGCATGCTACTCCTCAGGGAGCACAGGTTCCAGTAGCCACTGCATCTGGATCTGGGACTACGACATCATCATTATCACAGGAAACTCTTAAAGTGGTTATGCCAACACAGTTTCCCTTGGCTCCCCCGGAAAGGTTCACAGGTGATCCTAAAACCTATAGAACTTTTGTTAATCAGTGCCGACTTCATTTCCTTTGCCGACCTAATTTGTTTCCCGATCTAACTACTAAAGCAGCATTCGTGCTTTCCCATTTGGGGGGTACAGCGGCTGCTTGGGCTAATCCTTTATTGGAATCAAATAGCCCCTTGTTGTACGATTGCGATGATCTTTTGGCTGCTATGAACAAAGTCTTTGATATGCGCTACGCTACTCAAGCCACAGATCTGGAGTTGCTGAATCTACAACAAGGCACTCAACCTCTGTTGGCTTATATCGCCCGATTCAACCAATTAACAGCAGAAACTCAATGGCCGGAAGACAAGAAGACGGCTGTTTTCTACAAGGGTCTTTCAGAAGAACTCAAAGATGCCTTGTCCACGGTCCCAGTGGTTCCTACAGGTTTCTCAGAATTTCTTGATTTGATTTTACAAATTGATGCTCGAAGAAATGCCCGCAAAGGAGAGAGAAAACCTTTCCTTCATGCACCGGTTCGTTCTGATACACCGGCAGCTTCTTAGAATGAACCTGAACCAATGCAAATCGGTGCGGTGAGAGGCCGGTTGTCTAGAGCAGAAAGAGAGAACCGAAGAAAAAATAATTTATGTATGTATTGCGGTTCATCAGAGCATTTACTGGTGGCATGTTCTAAAAGACCAATTAAGCCTTCGGGAAACGCCAAAACTCGACAGTAGCAGGAGTCCCTGTGTCGAGTGTTGCATCGGACTCCATTACATTTCCAGCGCACGCACCTATAGCTGTTGAGATGACTTTACATTTTGATGATCAAGAATTGGTTTCCAAAGCTATGGTTGATTCTGGAGCCACTAATAATTACATCGATATCACATATGCCAAGAAATGTTCTATACCCCTTGTAAACAAGAACAAACCTGAAACTGTTAATACTGTGGATGGATCGGTCTTGATTTCGGGTGTGGTAACTCAGGAGACTGTACCTATTCAGATGACTTTATTAAATGGTCATTCGGAGGAAATAGTCTTAGATGTCATTGCGGCTCCTCAGTATAAAATAATACTTGGACTTACTTGGTTGACTCTTCATAATCCCGCCATTGACTGGGTTACGGGATTGATCCAATATCCTTCCGTTTTTTGCAATGAACATTGCTTTACCAGTCAGGTGGTGTCAAATAAATCACATATTTTGGCCTCTATGGAGGGACTTTCCACTATTAGTGTGGTACATCAGAGCGGTACACATATACCAAGTGAATATACAGATTTTGCTGATGTGTTTGACAAAGGCCAGGCAGAACAGCTGCCTCCACATAAGCAGTATGATTGTCCAATTGAACTAATTCCTGGAGCTAAAATCCCTACTGGTCGAGTCTATTCTTTAACTCCCAAAGAAGATGTTGTCTTGAAAGAATACATTGATAAAGCTCTTGATATGGGATTTATACGGCCATCACAATCGCCGGCTGCCTCTCGTTTATTCTTTGTTCCAAAGAAAGAAAGAGATTTAAGGCCTTGCATTGATTACAGGGCTCTTAACGACATCACCATAAAGAATCAGTACCCTTTACCACTGATAAATGTTCTGTTAGATCAATTAGGAACTTCCAAGTACTTCTCTAAATTGGACTTGCGCGGTGCTTACAATCTGGTTCGCATTCGCGAAGGAGACGAATGGAAGACCGCTTTTAAGACGCGGTACGGCCTTTATGAATATTTAGTGATGCCTTTTGGTCTTTGTAACGCTCCCGCCACATTTCAGTTCTTCATGAACGATATCTTCAGAGATATGATGGACCAATTTGTGGTGATTTACTTGGATGACATTTTGATATATTCATCGTCTTTTCCAGAACATGTTAAACACGTGTTAGCTGTTTTACAAAGACTGAGAGAGAACAAGCTTTTTGTTAAAGCCGAGAAATGTGTCTTTCATACACAAGAAGTGGAATTTCTGGGTTACGACATTACCAATCAAGGTGTTCGAATGAGTCGTTCCAAAGTGAAGGCCATATTGAATTGGCCCGTTCCACACAATGTCAAGTCATTACAGTCATTCCTAGGGTTTGCGAATTTTTATCGCAGATTTATTTGTTCTTTCTCCAAAACAGTGGCCCCATTGACAGCTTTAACTAGTTCCAAAGTTCCCTTCTGTTGGAACCAGAATGCCCAAGCATCTTTTGAGATGTTAAAGGAAGCATTTATCACTGCACCTGTACTTCAACATCCTGATCCGGATTGTCAGTTTATCGTTGAAGCAGATGCTTCCAGTGTCGCTACAGGAGCTGTACTTTCGCAAGTTTGTGCAGAAACCAAGGAGGAGCATCCAGTCGCTTTTTTCTCACGTAAGCTTACCTCATATGAAAAAAACTATACTGTCACTGAGCGTGAATTACTTGCAATCATGGATGCTTTCCGAGAATGGCGACATCATCTTCTTGGAGCCAAACATCAGGTGCTGGTGTACTCGGATCATAGAAATCTTCAGCCATTCAAAACTATGAAATGTCTTACAGCTAGACAGGCCAGATGGCATGTCTTTTTTGCTCAATACGATTTCCGAATTACTTATCGCCCTGCCAGACAACATGTCAAGTCGGATGCTTTGTCTCGCATCGGTGAAGAGGTGAAGGAAGAACCATCGGTGCAAAATAAGTTGTTGGCAGATCACGTGATATGTAGTTGTTCCGCACAACCTTCTCTAAAAAACGAGTTACAGGAGTGGGTGAAACTAAATCCACAATTGATTCAGGAATTGAATATTGATGTATACAATGGTTTGCCTTTCAAACAAGGAGTACTCTATCTACCAACTTCTACCACTCGGAACAAAGCCCTCAGTTGGGGTCATGATTCCTTGATTGCAGCCCATCCTGGACAGAAGAAGACCCTAGAGTGGCTGAAAAGATGGTGTTGGTGGCCGTCTATAACACAAGATGTTATAAATTATGTTTCAACATGTTCCGTATGCAGTCAATGCAAGAACACTCCTGGCAAACCAGTAGGTTTACTCCAGTCCCTACCTGTTCCTAAAAAAACATGGGACATGATATCAATGGATTTTGTGGTAGAACTTCCAAGAAACAAAGGCTACGATACCATATGGGTTGTGGTGGACTACTTTACAAAATTGGCACTTTTTATCCCCTGTATTGGTTTACCAATAGCTGCTGGTCTGGCTGATCTATTCATCCGGCATATATTCTGTTTTTTTGGCCTACCTTCAGTGATAATCACTGACAGGGGCTCACAATTTGCGTCACGTTTTTGGAGAGCACTAAATTCGGCATTACTAATTGATGACAGGCTGTCTAGTGTTTATCACCCTCAAACGGATGAACAGACTGAGAGAGTCAATAGCACTATGGAACAATATCTGCGATGTTTGTGCCTGCAGTTTCCGTCAGACTGGCTCAATGTCTTGCCGGCAGCGGAGTTCGCCTACAATAATTCCTACCATAGTGCCATAGGTACTTCTCCTTTCTATGCTCTGTATGGGCAACACCCCCGATCCATTCCTTTGGATTCCAGTTTGTCTTTGGATACTCCTGCAGCAGGACGTAATATTAGAGATCTAAAGAGTCTACAGACGAAAGTTAAGCAGCAATTGGACAAGTTAAAAAACGAGATAAGACCTATGCCGATGCTCATAGAAACCCTGCACCTGTCTACAAAGCAGGTATGAAGGTATGGCTGTCCACTAAAAACTTGAGGATACCCGGAAAAAAGAAATTGTTGCCTAAATACATCGGGCCATATGAAGTGCTCCACGTTATAAATCCGGCTGCTGTCCGTCTGGCATTGCCACAACGGTGGCGAGTGCACCTTGTATTCCACGTCTCACTCATCAAACCGTGCTCTGATGCTACTAGATTGCCTATACGGCCTGTTGCTATTTCTGTGAAAGGGTCAGACGAATATGAAGTACAGGACATACTGGACATGAGGCTACGGTCTGGGAAGCAGTATTATCTGGTGGATTGGTAAGGTTATGGTCTCGAGGATAGATCCTGGGAACCTCTGTCTAACGTTCATGCTCCTGTTTTATTAAGGCGATTCCACTCGAAAAGGGGAGAGGCTGCTCCTTTGGGGGGTGGCACTGTCATGCCTGCTGGACATATCTCTGGACCAGGAACGACCTCTCCATACAAAATGAGTTACGCCCATAGAACCGCCAGACCATTTTATTCGAAATGGAGGTTGTTCGATGCATTGCCCGGTAAACGACGTCTGCATTCTTCACATCGTTAAATTCACGTGACTTAGTTCCATCACGTGTATCACGGCAGTACGTACATCAGCAGCGTGGAAACGCCGATCGCTGCCTCTTTGTTGTCGTTTTGTTGCTGAACTCCGGACCTGCGTCCTCGCATTCCCTTCAGCAAATTCTTTGGCCTTTTGGAGCGTGTTTTCCTCCACATGTTAATTCTTGAGCTGCTTGTATCCTGTTTGCGTGCCAATCCTCCACGCGGACGCTGTCTGTAAGCGCGGCTGTCCTGAGCTGCGTGTATCCTGTTCGCGTGCCAAATCTCCACGCGGACGCTGTCTGTAAGCGCGGCTGTCCTGAGCTGCGTGTATCCTGTTCGCGTGCCAAATCTCCACGTGGACGCTGTCTGCAAGCGCGGCTGTCCTGAGCTGCGTGTATCCTGTTCGCGTGCCAAATCTCCACGCGGACACTGTCTACAAGCGCTGCTGTCCTGAGCTGCGTGTATCCTGTTCGCGTGCTAAATCTCTACACGCGGACGCTGTTTTCAAGCGTGGCTTTCCTGGGCTGCTTGTATCCTGTTCGCGTGCCAAATCTCCACAAGCGGACGCTGTTTTCAAGCGCGGCTGTCCTGGGCTGCGTGTATCCAGTTCGCGTGCACGTGGTTTTCTGATGTACTTGGAACCTTTGGTACCTGTGACAGTTAACAGGTGAAATTCTAATTTTTTGTTCTTCGTGGGAAAGGAACTATTTCATGAACTATTGGAAGTTAATTGTGCACAGTACTTTGGACGCTATCCTGTGGTGCACCAACCCGGTATCTAGCGAGAGCCTCGTGCCGTTCGGGATAAGTCTCCCTTACTAATCTTCCCTTCCTTTGTAGTTTGTTCCACTCCTGGTTTTCTTCAAGAGACTTTCGTGGATTACTTCAGTTTTGCCATAAGGTCAGTGTCTGAATTAATGCTAATACTGTGTTATCTTAGTAATTTGAGTTTGGGACAGTTTCTTATGATACTTTATCTATCCTAGGCATACTTCCTATACAATTCCCATGCCCTTTCCAGTGGTCCATCTCTCTGCCTGTTTCATTCAGTCAGAGAGTTGTATCATTTGGAAAGTCTAATTTGACCTACCTACAATCAAGTTGTGTGAAAATAGGATCCGGAAGAGCCCTACCAATTGTATCCTTTTTTGGTTACCGTATCCTTTTCAATTGATACATTGGTGATTTATGACAGGTGTGTAGAGTGCAAATTTTACCGATTTGTGGATGAGGGTCAAGACCCCTCTGGATTGAGTAGAGAATTGGGTGTAAAATCTGTTCGAGCCCCAGGATTGTACAAGGTTGGATGATAGGTGTTTCAAAGCTTGTGTCCCCTGCAGCATGAGCACCTTGATCCCGTGCCTCTGTGCATATGCCGCAATCCTGCGGGACTTTGTGAAATTTGTCAATCCCCGGACATTCCATGTCATTATTTTAATAGCCATATTGACATTTACGGGACATCCCAACCACACAAGGATTTGTCTCTGTCTAACTCAGTGTGTATTGCAGCGACCTAAGTGCGCCTCTCAACAGAACCAGTCCTTCCTTTTCTGCCGATTTTATGATAACAGTCCCCAAATTTCCCGCCCCCCACCCTCACCGCCCGAACCAAACTAGCAGTGTATAAGTACCCACCCTTGGAGTGCCCAACTGCGTGCCATCCTCAACTGGGCGACGCTTGACCAATAGCCCAACAGGGGCTTAACCATAAACACTGCGCCTTTAACGACATTGCAGCTGCAGTGGGGGCTACCGCTGCCGTTGACCCCCATTGTTGACACATATCATGAAATACATCATTAATCTTGGAACGGCTAACATATGAGGTGATTACGAGATAGCAAGTATGTTCTTGGTTAATAAAAACTGAACAAACATCGGCCCAGTCCAGTGCCAGGCTGTATGGCGCGAGTATCAAGGCATGGGCTCAGTGTGCGCCATTCTGGTCAGGATGTCAGAGTGTACCCCCTCCAAAGAGGACGCTCAAGCGTCCAAACGTGAGGGCTGTGTCAGGCCCGAGCAGAAGTAGAGGAGGGGGGGCAGATACACCCCGGGAGGGGCAGAGTTAAGGTGTGGGACAACTGGTGGGGCTCCCGAGGGACCATGAGAACGCCCGGGGGATCAATTACAGAATGGCCACAGCAGGAGAACCCATTTGCCTTAATCGTTGACCATTGGTTCCCCCGGGGGTTCTGTTAGAGGGATTTGTGCCTCGATGAACTTGACTGCCTCGTCCGGGACCGTGAAGAAATAGAGTTTATTGCGATGAGTGAATTTCAGGCGAGCGGGGAAAAGCATTGCATACTCAATTTTTGGATCGCGTAGCATTTTCTTTACACCTCCAAATTGCTGTTTTTCCATCTGTACGCTCACTGAAAAGTCAGGGAAGATCCTGATGGTTTGTGATTCTAGCCTTAGTTCCCCCTTTTCTCTGGCTAGGCGAAGAATGTGGTCTCTATCCTTGTAGCTCAACAGTTTTGCAATTATCGGCCTGGGGAAGTCTCCTGGTTTGGGCCGGGGCGCTAGTGAGCGGTGGGCTCGCTCAACGGTGAAGAATAGTGACAACTCAGGATTACCAAGGAGGTCTTTCAGTAATTGTTCAACCGCTAGCTCCATTCGTCCCTTTAGCGCAGACTCTGGAACCCCCACTATGCGAATGTTATTCCTTCACGACCTAGATTCTAGGTCGTCGCACTTAGCTTTGACCTGATTCATGTCACGCACGAGTTCTGTGACTGTGTTCTGTAGGGTATGCACATTGTCCTCATTGGTGCCAATTCTTTGCTCTGCTTCAGTGATCCTGGCCCGTGTTGGTCCAGTTTCGTTCTTAGAGAGGCGACATTAGCGTTGATATCGTCCAGTTTTTCATGGAAGGCTGCGAAGTTTTTGGCCATGGACTCCATCAGCGTGGTTAGATCGGGTTGCGGGGGGTCCGGCAGCATGTCCACATCCTCCTGTCCCATAGAGGAGGATGCTTGATCGGCCCTGGGCGCTGCCTTAGCAAATTTGTCCATGGCCCCAACCTTGTTAGCCCCCCTCGATCTGTTGGACATTGCGGTGGTGGACGGCAGCACTGCACTTGGTGGTTTTGCTGGTCGTCGCGGGACAGGAGTGCCGCAATGGGGGGGAGTAGCGTGCCACTGGTGTCAGTATACAGGTGACTTAAGCTTGGACGTGCAGGTATTAGCTCCGGATGGAGGGGGGACAGAAAGCATGTGGCAGGGTAGTGGTGATGAGGCAGTCCCCAACATATGCCCCGCGGCGGCCGCAGGCACCCCGAGTAGGCGCCCAGTGGGCCTTTATCTGAAAAGTGTTACTCCTTCAATTGCTGTGTGGGTGCGCTGGGTGATACGCTGGCGAAGCAGGACGGTTTCCCCCCTGTCCTGGCGCAGTTGTTGTAACGGAGGCTCCAGCAGTTTAATCATGCGCTGCCCTAGGCCCCGATGTTCGGGGTGTTGGAGGGAGGGTCCCCCGCTGCAGGGCGCGGGCATCCGGGTTACCGCCGCAGGGCCGGGCTGGTAAAAGCGTGAATCTCTGGGGACGTGCACCTCCCTTCCAGGCGCGAGATCTTCAGTTTGAGCAGGCGGTGAGGAATATGGGTAGGGGAGGGAGCCGGGCCGCGGCCGTCACGCCGATGCCCCGGAGAGCACAGGGGCACAGGCAAGGAGGCCGAACAAGCGGCGGTGCCAAAAGCAGCCGCCCTCACCAGGGGCACCTACCGTCACCACCCGCAGTCGGCCAGGGTCCGCGGCGGAAGAAGGGCAGCCTCCGCACCAAGGGGCACCAGTCAGCAGCCCAGCCCCCGGTACGTCCACAGCAGCTCCACGGCACTCCGGGTCCCCAGGGGGGCTCGTCAGCAACGCCCGCCTCCCCTCAGCAGGCCAGCACGGCCCAGGGCCGCCGCGGTCACGCCGCCCTCCGTCAGCCAGGGAGGCAGGCTGCGCGGCCCACGCGGCCCGCAGCGTAGTCAAACGTATCTTCGCCCCGGCTGGTCGGATCTCGGCGGTTTTTGTCCCTGTGTGTGCGCAGCAGTCCCGTGATGCCTAGGAGGGCTTTAGTTGGGGCGTATATAGCCGCCGTTGTCTGCGGATTGTAGACTGTGGGTCACGGAGCTCCAAAGCTAGGCAGCCATCTTGCTGGCTGCTCAACAGCGCCCCCCACTGCTCGCTAATCTATGCGCAGCATGTGATCTAAGCAGATTCCACAAGCCTCAGAAAGGATACATTACTCACCGTAATTGTATTTCTGATGCTTGTATCTGCTTAGATGCACATGCGCCCGCCCTTCCTCCCCTCTGAGAGAAGGCACATGGATGCTTGTAGTCTTATCTATCTGCTTGGATAATCTGTACTCGCGCTACTCCTCATGCTACCTCATGTCAGAAAATATACAATCTGAGGGTCCTGCACGCGTGAGGGATCATGGTTACAGTGGACGTCACACTAGGGATAGTATTACTGGCACGCCCTAGCTCGACGCCCATTTTTGAGTTTTGAAAAACAAACTGTAATACTATGCAGCTTCCACTAGATGTCGGCCTATGCACAGCATGTGAATCTAAGCAGATACAAGCATCAGAAATACGATTACGGTGAGTAATGTATCCCATATATAAAGTAGGCAAGTTTTAACTGCTTGGTATTCTATTCAAGCATCTGAATCTATGAAAGATCCAGTGCTGGAGAAGTCTTAGTTACTTACCTGTAACTGTATTTCTCCAGCATTGGTATCTTTCATAGATTCACATGCGCCCACCCGCCTTCCTTATAGGCTGCTCCTACGCTCAGCATCCATCATACTGTAATCTCTACGGTTCAAAATCTGAAGATGGCTGCCTGGGGCGGAGCTTAAACCCTGCCACCTCATTGGTTAGGGCCATAAAGGACCAACGTGACGAGAGGGACTACACAAGTGGTAATGGGCTATTTACACTCATATTTCTATGGAAAAAATGGATATATTTAAA
The DNA here is from genome assembly GCF_040938575.1 of Ambystoma mexicanum. Taxonomy (NCBI): domain Eukaryota; kingdom Metazoa; phylum Chordata; class Amphibia; order Caudata; family Ambystomatidae; genus Ambystoma; species Ambystoma mexicanum. Next base: position 38,738,164 of record NC_090931.1, read on the forward strand.
ACAAATATATATTATTTAAATCACAGAGGATTCCCAGTCTGACAACAGGGAATATTCAAGCATGTGAATCTATAAAAGATACCAATGCTGGAGAAATACAGTTACAGGTAAGTAACTAAGACTTCTCCCGTTTACAGACTTGAAACTAACCAGGTAGCGTTGCGCTGGCAAGTGGTCTCTCTGGGCATTTGATATCGAGGTCAGGGTCTCACCACCTACCCCTCACGCCCCCCTTAGGACCGGCACACATCTCAAGGGAACAAGCACCTTTCTGCACACTGCCAGCAGAACATGGGCAGTCTTGGTTTGTCTCCCTGGAGACACATCTCCCTAACCACGCTGCAGCCCCTCACAAACACAGGGCCAGCTTCTCGGCTGCAACTCTCCTCTGTATACTCTAGGCTTCTCTCCCTGTAGCTCCCTGCTCCTTGGCTTCTCTGCCCCGATCAGGATTCACAGCTCGCTCTCTTTATTGTGCAAAACCACACCTTTTATACTTAAAACGGGAGTCAAGTGGAGTCAGGTGTGAGTAGTCAGTGTTAAATGCCTCAATGACTCTATTAATAGGACAACCTGATGGTAGTTGGTGGCAGTCTTTCTTCTTTTCTCAAGGTGTTTCTTGAAGGTAATCCTCACTACTCTCGGTTGCCTCTTTCCAGTATTAGTCAGAAATGGGTTGGGGGAGATGGAATGGGATTGAAAATATCCCATGAAGGCTGAGGAAGGGTTTATGTGGTGGTGGAAAATGGGGAGAGGGGAAATACCATGCCTCGCCCACAGGTATTCTCCTCTTCGTCCCTCGTGACTCTCCACTCAGGTGATCCTCCCTCACTTGTCCACCCACAGGTCCATCCCTGGCCACCTGAATGGAAGATCCCAGGGGAGTAGGTGGGAGAACACGTCCGGTTTCTTACACTGTCCATTGATGCTGAGGGCGGAAGCTGGCTTCAGGTTGATACCGTGCATATTGAAGGTTGTTCAGGATTTCCTCTCTTTTGTTAACCTTTGCAGCCAGGCCCCATGTGGGCCTATTCGAAGTACACTATATTATTATGCTAATTATGTTAATTGTTGCCACCATTTTGCAGTGCTTACACAAAAGGACAGGGCGGATCCATGGAGCCTTTGAAAGCTAATTAGGCTGTCAATGGCAGGAGGAAGGATTTGCCCTTCCCCTTCTGAGATGACCTAGTGTATTCTTGGATGTCATATATCAACTAAATATGACAGGGGGTGGTGCCTCTAGGCTCTGTCCACCCAGAGTACACGGGTCTATGTGTATGTTGTGTGGTGAGCATAGGAGAATGTGTGCGGATTAGCCCCCACACATTTTCCGGAAGGCTGATCTACCATCATTCAATTTCATATAACATTTTTAAAAAGCCAGGCGAGCGCTTACCCACCCTGTGGGTGGTCGAATTCCTCACATGCCCACCCCAGCCTCAACATGTGAACCACCAACCTACCGACGGTCTAGTTTGTCATCAAGGCGAAAGTACCGCCTGAGCCTATCTGCACTTTGATGCTGGGAGCCTGGCTTTTGCTGAAAGTCCATATCCAATCCCTGTAGGGATTTGACCCAATGCAAAAGTTTAGGATTCTCCCAGTGCATGGCCATTAACCATCGAAGAGGCCGGTGGCCTCTCTGGATCGTAAAGTGCAACACAAAAATGTAGGGTTTCAGCTTCTTTATGGGACATACAACCGCACAAGCCTCTTTTTCAATGACAGCCCATTTCCTTTCCCTTTTTGTCAATCGTCTGCTAATGTAGGCAGCAGGTTGCTCTACCCCTTCAGAGTTCTGCTGTGCTAACACTGCTCCAATTCCAAAATCACAGGCGTCTGTCTGGATAATGAACTCCTGACCATAGTCTGCCACTTTCAGAACTGGGGCCCTGCACAATCCATCCTTTAAATCCTGAAAGGAGGTTTGACAGGTGGGGGGTCAAGTTACCTTCTTCAGCATCGTCTTGGAAGTTACATAATTCTGGGGCATGGCAATGGTCCGATGCCCCTTGATGAACGGCCGGTAGTACCCGGCAAGTCCTAGAAAGGCTCTCCCCTGCATCTGTGTGGTGGGGATGTCCCAATCCTTTACAGCCTGTACCTTCTCTTTGAGAGGTTATTTCTTACCTCCACCGACCAGGTGGCCTAGGTAAGTCACTGTGCCCTGCGCTATCTGGCACTTTGTGGCTTTGATAGTCAGGACTGCATTCTGCAGCACCTCAAGCACTTGTTACAGGTGGGATACATGATCTTCCCAGGTGTGGCTGAATACAGCAATGTCTTCTAAATAGGTGACACTGATGTTTTCCAGCCCAGACAAAATCTGGTTAACCATCTGCTGAAAAGTGGCAGGGGCATTCTTCAATCCAAAGGGCTTCACAGTCAACTGATATTGTCCTTCTGGGGTTGAGAATGCAGACCTTTCTTTCGCTCCGTTTGTCAAGCCACCCACCAGTACCCTGCCGTGAGGTTGAAGGTACTCATGTACTTGGCAACACCGAGCTTGTCAATGAGCACATCTGCCAGAGGAATGGAATGAGCATCTTTCTTGGTGACAGAATAGGGCCCCATGTAGTCCACACAAAAGCCAACTTCAGTCTTCCCACCACTGGTCTTTTTAGGGACCAGTACCACTGGGCTAGCCGAGGGGCTGTGGGATGGCTCTATCACTCTTGGGGACAACATCTTGGAAAAGTCCTCCTTTAGGGTGCTCCGGTCCTTATCAGACATCTGGTCAGTCCTACTCTTCATAGGCTTACTGTCTCCAGTGTCCACTTCATGCGTGCACCAATCTGCGCGATCTGGAACCAGCGAAAAAAGACGGGCAAACTGTCCGAGTAACGGGTGACAGTGTCAGTTGCTGTTCTGACAGGTGAGTTGCAAGGTGGACACCTTCAGCTGACCCATCTGGTGGCTCCAGTGTGCAGGAGGTCTGGGAGGGGATTGCTCTCCTTCTCAGTCCCTCCATCCATCATTAATTCCATGACCAAGTCATCCTGGCTACAATGGGGTTTTAGCCGGTTGGCGTGAAAGATCTTGCACATCTAGTTAGATTCTTTCACGTCAATGAGATAATTCACCTCAATTACATTTTCCAGCACACAGTAAAGCCCAGTACACCTGTCCTGAAGGGCATTGGGTTTGACAGGCTCCATAATCCACACCCACTAGCCTGGAGAATAGACTGTCACTGTGGCCTTACGGTCTTGCCAGTGCTTCATCAGTTCCTGACTGGCCTTTAGGTTTTTCGTTGACTGTTCCGTGTACTTTGCCATTCTAGACTGAAGGCCAAGTACATACTCCACCATATCTTGTGTAGGGGATGAGGGGTTTCCCTCCCAAACCTCTTTCACTAGACTGAGGGGACCTCATACAGGGTGTCCAAACAGAAGCTTCAAGGGGCTAAACCCTACTCCTTTCTGGGACCCCTCCTTGTAGGCAAACAGAAGCCATGGCAGAAGAATATCCCATTTTCTCCTCAGTTGCTCTTCCAAGCCACCTATCATGCCTTTCATGATCTTGTTGAACCGCTCAACAAGCCCATTTGTTTGTGGGTGGAAGGATGTAGAGAACCGGTAGGTGATTCCACGCTCTCCCCACCTAGCCTTCAGTTTTGCTGATATGAAGTTTGTTCTCCTGTCAGAAACAACTTCCTTTGGGAATCCAACACAGGAGAATATCCCAATCAGAGCCTTCGGAACCACAGGGGTTTTGATGCTCCTCAGAAGGCCAGCCTCAGAGTACCCTGTGGCGTGGTCTATCACCAGCAAGATGTATCTGTTCCCTGAGCTGGTTTGAGGATTCAACCCGACATGCCAGAAGCTTGACAAGTCGGGCAGGACCAAACAAATTCCTTAACCTTTTGTCAGGCTGAGCGTTAATGAGACATCTGCAGGAGCAGCTGAACCCTGACGGACCCTCAAAGGCGTGGAGCACACAACCAACTTATTCACAGCTGAGCACTCAACACCCACGGGGGAAAGGGGAAGTGGATACAATAAAAAAAAACGATTCCTGCAGTGCCCTCAGGAGTATCTGTAGTGGGAAGAAGAGAGAACAACAATTCTGGTTGTATTATAACATTCTATCTTTGCCCTTCTTAAATCCCAAGACCAAATATTTTAAAATGTATACCTGTTATTCCTCTGCAGAGAGCCCTAAGGAAGTTCTTTATTTTTTCAACTGGACTTGAATGAGAAGGATTACAAATATATTGTGGATATTCTTCTCCTCTTATTTTCAACAGTTTTTTTTCAAAACACTAAGGCCCATGCCGTATAATCTTTAACTTACTCAACTGCTTACTTTTTTCTACTTTGGAAAACTGCTGTTTAGAATCCAAAGTCACTAAAAGAACTTTCTCATGGGACCAGACATCATTGGGTTAACTCTTCAGTGTTCAGAATACCCTCACCTACAAGAAGCTCTGTTGTTGCCGTTGGCCACGTGTTCCTGGGCTCTCCTGTCTCCACAGGTGTGGAAAATAGTCGCAACGCAAACCATGTGTTAGTAAGTGAAACTGACTTCTGACAGGTAGTCCAGGTGGCATCGAAAATAACAAGCCCTGTATGGGCTCAGCGCAACCGCATGTGAAAAATAAAAGAAACAGACTCTGAATGGAGTCTACGCGCTTTCCGCTCTCAAGAGAGTCCAAGCGGCTCTGAAATGACACACCACAGCGCCCATATAACTCAGCAAATTAACACTGGGTGGGCTTAAAAGATAACGAGCAGCGTTCGGGCGAGAAAAGCTTTCCAGAGATAACCGACACTTGAGGTTTCCAAGCAACAGAACTGCAAGTGAACGGATCCCGCCAATTTGATTACACAATGGAAGAAAAAGTAAACAAACCGTCTTGCTTGTTTTTTGCAGCGCGAACTAAACGGAACCAGCGCGCACAGTTCTACTCAATTACAGACTGTCCAATGTTAAAATCTAAAACAACTTTAGTCTTAACATTTACTTCAGATTCAATTATTAACTGGTAAATTTATGTGGAGAGGTCCTCGCACTTATTTTGAAATTTACTTAAGAATAAAGAGCTGCAAGTTCACTTAGCTTTGAATTCGACAACAGCTTCACAGGTTACTTTTGTCAGCTTGTCTTAGTTGCGTATTTATAATATGTCTTCCACATATAACGTCTCACTTCAGTTTCATTTCCTGGATGGGCCAAAGTGCATAAGCCTCAACTGTTGAGCTTCCTAGAGCCTCACCTCGGAATATTTTCCAACTGACCTTGTGTATTACCCAGCCAATCAGTTCACCAGTTGACACCTCCATCTTGGCTTGGGCAAGTGTCCATACTCTAATTAGAACAGTTAAGGCCCAACTCCATGAATGAATGAATGAAACACAAAATTACACCTTCTAATATTAAACTCCACCCATGCACATCATACAGTGAATTGCCAACAACATTACTTCAGAATTAAACCCTGACACCTTTACACCGAACTGCGGCCAGTAAAAGTGTGCAGAGAACCGTTCCGATGTCTTAGTCACTCCCAAATGACCCGCTAAAGGAATTTGGTGAGCCAAATCCAAAAGCAACTTTCTGTGGCACTGGTGAATCACCAACCTCCTAGTGCCCTTCCCCTCAGTCTTTTGGCTCACTGTACAGGAGTCCATCCTCCCAGTACACTTTGAACAGACCAGGGGCTTCGCCCAAACCTCCTCCTCTGCCTGCTTCTGCAGACCCGCCAGAGTGGGACATTCTTTCTGGGCTGTGAAGAGGTCAGTATGATCTGGGCCCCCAGCTGATGCAAACTCATCCAGCTTGGGCAGGCCCTTCAGATCTGCGCCCACCTGGTTCTCCACCTCAGGTTCCTGCGCTGCGCCTGGCAACTCTAACATCACTGAGTCCCTTGCTACCAAAGTATGGTCCTCAGTGGCTACTGGCCCCTCTCCTGCAGGAGTAGGCGACTCAGCTGTCTGTGGTACTGGACATGGAGCTACTGGCCCGCCGGTCCTTCCAACAAGCTCTCTGGAAGCACTGCATGCCCTAAGGCTCTGAGTATTCAATCTGGTGATCTCTTTGGCCCTCAATCGTGTAGCCTCTGCAACTGCAGATCAGGAAGATCTTTGCCCAACAGACATAGGACATGGATGGAGTCTTTCACCGCTACACAGCGTTGGGTCCTTTCACCTCGCCAGCTGAACTCTACTATAACCACGGGCACTTACTCCTTTTGTCAAGCACACTGACGGTACAGTCAGGCCCATCAGTATATTGGTCTGACTTTACCCACTGCCAGGTGACAGCAGTGACATTTGCCGCGGTGTATGGGACCGCAAGAGTTTTGTGTCCATTGATATACACATGCTCTAAATAGAGTTGAGTATTATTTGGAACTCGGATCTCTTCTGGAGACACAGTACCGTTCCGACTCACTGTAACCAATTCACATTTGGTCGCTCATTGGCCTAGTGGGAAGTCATCCTCTAGGAGGCCCACACTAGTGATGGCCTCTTCTACGAGTTCAACATTCTCTATAGCTTGCCTGGGTAAGGCCTTGCAAGCAGGGTCCGCTTTCCTATGGCCCAGCTCCTTACACATTAAACAACCTTTGGGTGGTGAGAACGTAGGTTTCCCAGTGTTAGGGGTGCCTGCGCTGTTCTTTTCAGTGTGTACGGCTAAACTTAAGTTTTGGGGTTTCTCTTCATTATTTTGGGACCTGACTTCGAAGAGGAATGGGTTGGACCTTTGTCATTCCCATCCTTTTTTCTATTTTATTTCCTGAAGATTTCTCTTCCGGTTTGGATGTGCTTGCCTGAGCCTTTTTCTGGACTTGAGTGCTCACAAACCTGTTGGCAGCCTTTACAAGCTCCTTAGGGTCTGTGATAGTCTTATTCACAAGGTGCTGGTGTAGGGTAACCTCACAATTCTTCAATACATGCTCACACGCAATCAAACGATAAATCCCTTTAAATGTGTCAACTTTGTTACCAGTCACCCACCCGCTCAGATATTTCAATGACAAGTTTGTGAATGCTTCAAATGTCTGCCCACTTTTCTTTCCAAGCTCTCTGAATCTCTTGAGATACTGTTCTGGGGTTTTACAGAACTTCCTGAGGAGGGCTGCCTTCATGCTCTCATAAATGGGTCTTTCCTCAGGAGTTAACTGAAGAATTGCATCAGTCCCTGGTGTCGGTAAGCGACTCATCAGGGCTGCACCCCACAGTACCTCATCCACCTCCTGTAGCTGGAAATCCAGCTCAAGTGCTTCAAACCAGTCAAGAATATCCTTCCCCACTTCATAGGCCTGTACTAAGTCTTTGGGGATGTGCCGTGAGGGCTTATCCCGGGCACTCTGGTTTGAGCCACTACTGCTGCTTTCGCAAGAGGCGGATCTGTTGGCCTCTTTCTTCTCTTCAAGCGCCAGCTTGAGCAGCTCTATGGCAGCCTTTTACCGCTCTATGGTGACCTTGTCCTGCTGTTTCTGTTCCTCTAGCTTTAGTCTCCTCTCCTCGAGCAGGAGCTTTCTAGCCACTACCTCGTTAACAACCGGAACAATTACTGAGCCACTTAGAGACTGTGCTGAGGCCCGTGATCTACGGGATGCCACACTAGCTCCTGACCTCAATGACATGCTAGAGTGTTGAGAAACCATGCTTGCCTCCTGGCGGGATGGTTGGCGAGAAACACTGCTCAGGCTGTCTTCCTCGTCATCTTCCACTACCCCTTCCGGAAGGTCTTTTCTATTCAGGTACACAAGGCCTAGCCTGTCCCCTGGGGTCTTCTCCCCAACTGCCCTCACTTCTTCCCAAGCTTAGAGGTTGCTTAACAGCTCAGGTGTAGTGCTGTGGGGAAATCCCCTCTCTTGCATAGGACCCACAGGGCATCTTTGGTCATGCCTTTTACAGTCTCTGTCAGGATTCATGATTATTACATATACCTAGCAGTGTCTAAACGTTGCCTGCAACAGTACTTTTACCGTTGGGTGACTAAGCTGTGCACAAGGCTCCAACTAGATCCGACCACTTGCCACCAATGTGATGAATCAACTTCCGGGGCACCAGCGGTCCAGGGATGAATATCGGTTTCTAAATGAGACCCACGCCACCAGTACACCAGAAGGGATCTGAACAGATTGGAAACACAAGTCAATTATAAACCTCCTTGCCCAATTTTGGTAACGACAGGCTTATTTCCAAAAGGTCATTGATCGATAGTTAGTTGCAACAAACAAAAATACAATTATTAACCAATGATAAAAGAGACTGTCTAGTCAAGGTTGTATACAAATATCTACTTTATTATTATCACACCAGACAGTTCTAGCACACTACAAAATACAACCCACACTGTAGAGGAATGCAGAGGACAGACAGTTTCAAGAAGAAAAAGGGATGCACCCTGGATACTGACAGGAGAGTAGTTTGTAAAGTAATTAATCGCAATAGTTGAAGGATACTTGGTTTCAACACAAAGGGGGGGAGTGGGTCATAAATTGTCACTAGGGGCCTTCGGAGAAGGATGAGGGATACAGAACCGCAATGTACTTTGTGCTTGTAGAAGTTCTTGGTGCTAGACAGGTTAGAGTCGGTTCCACAGTGCTTTGCAACTCCTGCAACAGAGTGCAAGACGGGAGACAGCTGCAGGTATCAGGCGGCAGGCAGGCAGTTCAGTGTGCAGGGCTGGACGACGGCTGCAGGCTGGCATACACGGCGGCTCAGGGTCAGAAATAGTTGTCTCAGTGCTGGTTGGTGGGTCTGAAGCACTGGTCGGGGCATCTCAGGGGACGTTAGCGACTGCAGCGTGACAACAGTAAGCAGTGCAGTTGGTTGCAGCTCGATTGGCTCAAAAATATCCTTTAAGGCGGACACTAGTTGATGCTTGTCGATGCACTCCTCCTAGCTTCTTCACTGAGCTCATGTCCTTTAAGGCAGATGACCCAAAGCTGAGGAGAGTGTTGCAGGCAATGGCCTTGTTCTTGGTTTGGTTCATAGACTCTCTGGCACTTCCCACCTAGGAAGCTTGCTTGGAGAGCCTAGCAAGGCATGCTGTGTGTTGGCTGGGTACCGGTTCTGTAGCTGCTGGAGGGTCCTCTGGATTCACTATCTCCCTCTGTTCCCTGGGAGATGTTTAGGGGAGGCATCTTGCTCCCATCTTTGGGATGGCCTTCCTTGAATGGCAGAAGCTGTAAGGCAGACTGCACCTTCAGCCAGGGTCCAAATGAGTTATTCTTGTTACTCCTTGCAAAGTCTTCAGATGATCTGCCTAAAGAGGGGCTCAACCCTCTTTTAAAGCCAAATCGGCCCCAGTGATTGCTGTAGGCTACGCCTACCTTAAAGAACCAATCCTGGGTCCCCACCAACAATCTCCTGTATGTATGAGGTCCTAACCAGAGTGCTTTGCCACAGAAAAGGTAAAGGGGTGAAAACATTTAATACTAAGTCCCACCCATCTTCCTGTCTGTTGTGGATCAAAGGGTCTCTTTGGTTAATTGAGCTCTCTGTGGTTCCTGATTAAAGCGGCAGGTCTCCCTTGAAGCTGCGGCAGAACAAGACTCTGTCTCTCTCAAATCACATACTCCTACCTTCTGAAGGGGGTTTCCCTGCAGGGATGACTATTGTAATCCACGCATTCACAGACATGACATTTCACTGTATATAGCCACAATCTCTGACTTTTCCTCCAATTCACTACTGTTTTGTACATATCTTGTATAACCTGTACCATAAGAATTATGTATATACATATATGATCCTGTAATACAATTGCCATGTATATGCATGTATCATCTGTAACCATGTAACTCTGCCAAGCGCCCAGATGCCCCAGGGCCAGGCCGAGCTATACAAAACAATAAACTAAACTAAACTTCACTGTGCATTGATGCTAAGGGCATGAGCTGGCTTCAGGTTGACACAGTGCATATGAAACATTGTTGGGGTTTTCCTGTCTTTTGTTAACCTCTGCATCTAGGCCCCATGTGGGCCTGTTTGAAGAATACTCTATTAGTATGCTAATTGTTAATTGCTGCCACCACTGTGCAGTGCTTTCACAAAAGAACAGGGCGGATCCATGGAGCCTTTGATAGTTAATTAAGCTGGCCATGCAGGAGAAAGGTTTTGCCCTCCCCTTCTGAGATGGCATGGTGTACTCTTGGATGTCGTATATCAACTAAATATGACAGTGGGGATGGTGCCTTAGGCTTTGTCCACCCAGAGTATGCGGGTCTATGTGTATGTTGTGGGTTGAGCATAGGACAATGTATGCAGATTAGGCCCACACATTTTCCAGAGGCTGATCTATCATCGTTCAATTTCATATAAAATTTCAAAAAAGCCACGCGAGTGCACACCTACCCAGAGGATGGTCAAATTCCCCACACTGATGATGACTGGAAGACGTGCAGGTGTACTTACTGCAAGACACCCTCACGGGTTACAAAGGCAGTCAGTTGGTTTGTCTCTGAGTCAAGTTGAGTGTAATGGTAAGTATTATGTGATAGGTCAGACAAAGGAGGCAGATGCAGAGTCATGGTTCAACACTGCTTTATTAAGTAAAGTGAAGTAAAGAAAAACTCTTCTAATCCCTACTTCTATGATGAGTTCCGTATGCTACAAAATAATAAAACGGTGCTCGGCAGGATGTCTCACAAAATTAAGTCAGTAGTCTGTCCCAAACCTTTGCTAACTTAAAACCATTCTATTCTTTAGAAATGAAGATAGAAAGCAGGATCATAAGCTGCGGCTTAGTTAAGGGTTACTCCATCCTAGGTGGTAGTGGTGACTGGTTTTTGATCTTCACCGAGTTCAGTGACAGTGATGTCTCAAAATCTAAAAAAAAAAAGTTCTCGAATTAAAAATGTCTCTTAAAATTCCATTTGTGCTCAAAATAATGTCTTGCAACCATAGGATTATGTTCCTTCAATAGGGGTATATAGGTTTTTCACTGGGAGTCTCTGTACCCTAAATTCCAAGATTGTTAATTCCTGGGTGCTCCTGGGCTCCCAGGCTAGACGTCCTGAGGTAGCCACCTGGATTCCTTGCTCTTGTAGAGAGGCAGATGTAAACGTCATCTATAGTGCCACCCCGTCTCCTTGTCATATTGGAAGAACAGCAAGAAGGCACTGTGCATGACACCTGGTATTGTCCCAATACCGGATTGAAGATATGAGAGACGTTATGCGCTCAGACAACCATATTGAATGTACCCTTGAACTGTTGTGGTCGAGGGATGCCTGCAGACACCACTGAACATAGAAGAGCTATAAGTGAAACTTGATTAGTGTAAAGTGACGTCATTAGGAGAAGACGCAAGGACACGATATGCAAATACTTGAAGAATGAAGAAGTAACTGAAGTAATAAAGTAAACATTTATGCAAATTCAAAGAAATCATATACACTAAGAAGATAAGTGAGAAGAGAATTAGCAGATCTACTTATGCGGAAACGCAAGGTAGATGAGATACATAGACGCTTGCTGCAGTAGAAAATATAACCGGTGAAGCAGCTATGATGAGAAAATGGACGTTGACTCTGTATAAATAGCAAGCAAAGAGACCAAGGCTGCAGAGCTGAAAGACGCTGGAATACAGCTCTGTGCAAGAAAAAAGAATATTTGCTTGGCTCACAATCAAGGATGCTGCAGCAAGAAGCAATTGCAAAGTACAAAAGGAGTCGAAGGGGATATGCCATGTTCGTAAGGCCTATTTCTCTTAGACTAAGTAAAGGAGTGAACATTTGCGAGTGCCAAGTGTTGTGCAATCTAAGATGCAGAAAGCACATGCATGACGGAGCAACCAAGTCTCCAGAGGTCAAGAGGTGTAATGGCACCCAGTATAATTGAATCAAATAGCACTAAATGGAAGGACTGGATGAACACAATCTTGGTCTCCTCACACGTGATGCAAGAACAGAAAACAAGGCCTATTCAATACGCTCCAGACGAAGATAGTAATGTACCTTCACTCCCTCCAAAGTTCTGAGGAAGGGAACAGTCAGCAAGGTCAACTTCAAAGAAGAAGCCGTGGCTTAGGGCCTAACTGATGAGAGATGGTAGGCTAATTGGCCAAGTAGGCAGTTGTCTGACGTTGTTCCCCACACCTAGGTTTCATTTTGCTTACGTGCTGCTAACGAGTCGAATGTCCAAGGTTGGGAGAGAATGCCGACCAATCATAAGGACTTACGTAATGATGGACCATATATTGTTGCAGAAGCCAATACGCTGCTGTTATTCTGCTATTATCTGTGTTATACGTAGTTGGAGGTAGTTCAAGGCGTGCTTACCAGATAAGGGCCAGCCAATAATGTTACTAACACCTAAATAAGCTATAGGTATATATGTTCCCTTAACCAATCCCTCCCTTTGATAGGTTTTTATTGTTTGCCACGTAGGATGATGTTATAGCTGACATACATTGAAATATACAGTCTTTTGTGTAGCCAAAATGTATTCAAGAGTGTGTGAGCTGCAATCTGTTTGTTCACCAGGTTTCCCTACTTTATTGAGCTGATAATAAAGTCGTATTTTGACCTATTCTTTAGGTCTGTCTGGTTATTTGGGTCTGAGATCGTTTATTGGTAATTCCATCGGGCACTTGAAACGCTGCAGGTGCTACTGCACACTCTCATTTACTGTTGCTTTACCCTCTAGTGGTTTGCTGCTTTTCTTAGCCCCAGTTGGGCTCTGGGTAGCTCTGGTCTAGTTGGTTGTTTGGTTTTGTTTACCCCCTCCTGGGATTTACTCATGGCAGGCCCCTTTCAGGCTGCCGGCTTCTATGGTGCTTTCACTGATTCGGTTTTGACCACCCCATCCTGGGGTATGTTCTCGAACTGCCCTTTCGGTCTGTGAGCTCCTCTTGTCCCTTCATTTGCTCTCTTTAATTCACCCCGTCCTCGAGTATGTTCTTAGTGGGCCTCTCACGGGCAATGGGCTGCTCTTGCCCCTTCCTTTGCTTTATTCCGTTCGCCCTGCCCTAGAGTATGCTCTCGGTAGGCCACTCACAGGCTACAGGCTTCTCTGGCCCTTTCAATTACATTACTCCAGACGGCCTTGCCTTTCTGGGAGTGTGGGCATCTGTTCCCCAGGACTCCAGTACCTAGGCAATGGTGGTGATTCCTGCCTCAGCGGCCCAGCTCTGTCTCGAGGTTCTGCCTTTGTCGAAGCTACAAAGTTCTCCACAATGTCCATGGAATCCACCCTTCCACCCACCACGTTGTCTGCTCTGTACTTGGCTCATCCTCTGCATGGCTCCATGAGCCTGCTTTCCGCCCTCCACGGCAGATGCTATCCCTTTAACTGCTTATTTGTTAGTTTTTAAGTTTCTCCCGGGAACGGAGGAAGAAACTCAATTTTTGTGCTGGCTTCCATAGGTAGATTACGACAAGCGCAGGACCAAGCTATCCACTTTAAAGGGGCCCTGCGCATAATTACCATGCTCACTTCCCATGTAACTAATAAACCTGTCCGTCTTGAAGGGAAGGTGGGTTTGTATCCTTCTTTGGACAGTCCTCAGAGGGAGGTAACCCCAAGTGGGATCCTGCTTTCCCTGTCCGCTGGGGAGGGTATTGCGTAGCTGGCTCACCTCCCTAGTCCCAAAGGAGGGAAACTCCTCTTTGGGGAAAAAGGGACAAATTCCTTGGATTCATCACATACCCTTCCCTTAGAGTCTGGCCCTCCGCTAGTCGATGTACGGGAAACGGACTGAGAAAATGCACATTTTCTTGATCTTTCCCCTTTCTGTGTTCTACAGTAAAGCAGAAAGGCTGTAGGTCGAGAAACCACTGCATTACCCTGGCATTAGAGTCCTATCTCAAGGACATCCAAGTTAGGGGGGAATGAGCAGTGATACGGCAGAATCGTCTGCCTGTCGGATAATACTTTAGACTGTTGACGACCAATTTAATAGCCAGGCATCCAACTCTACAATTGCATATGACTTTGGACATAGGACATAGTTTGTGTTACGCTCACCTGCCTCCCACAGGGGCGTCGATCTGAACTGGACAGGTGCGGTCTCCACCAATGTGACGCGTAGTGCCGAGATGACGGACTGGGCTGGCCCACCTAGCTTCGTTTGCTTGGCCCGTAGGAATATTCTTCTGCAAATGGAGAAAGGGAATTAACCACCCGTGGAGTTGAGCGTTAACCCCCCCCCCCACTCCCGCTGTTCTCCCCACTGATCACCTTCGATGTCCCCTCTTATAGTCTCACCTGATGGTTTGGAAAGATGAGCTCTCCATCCTGCATAGAGCGCAGGGGCGCGTAGATAACCAGTTGCATCACTGGCTCGAAGGGATTGGTGAGTTCCAGAACAATATTGACTCTGAGATTCCCGGCAAGACGCCGTAAGTATGTAGTTCGTAAGAGTTCAAATGTCTGACTTTCACTCTTGTCCGATTCCTTGCAGGTTGCAGCTTGACCCTAGCGAAGAGTTCCTCGTGGCAACTGGTAATATTCAGGTAAGGATTTGTATTATCCAACACAGTTTGATAAAATAATGTCAATATGTAACCTGTTGCTTTCTCCCTTATTCAGGCGCTGAGAGAAAGTATGAAGTTTCGGGGAATAATGCCTCCGGCGCTAAAATCAGGTAAGTCTATTGTGGTGAGGAGGTTGCCCCTTGTTTGTCCATTTGTTTCACCTTGCTGTCCTTTTGTTTCCCCTTAAGGGCCGGGGTTCGGCGAAAATGCAGTGGAAGCTGCGCCGACCTGTGAAGAGGAATAGTACCCGCGGTGGTAGAATCAGGTAAGTCTATGGGGGGTAACTATATTATCTCTGTGTATTATCTCTGTGTATTCCCTTGGCTCACCTTGCTTTTCTTGTCTTCCCCTTAGGTGCCGGAGTGCGGCGGGAACATGCAGGAGGATACGGTGGAATGTGAAGATGCTGTGAAGGCCGGTGAGTTCAGCACGGCGCTGCAGCAGGCGAGGCGACGCGCATAAAATAACTTATTTCTTCCAGCTCGAAGTGCAATGGATCAGGAATTCAGGTAATGATCAAAGGTATTGCTCTTGTTCTAACCTTTTCTTCTTCTTTCTCCCTTTTTCTAGGAGCTCCAGACTCGAGGCGGGCGTGGCAGAAGACTGGATGCAGACTTGCAGGCACGGTGAGCGTTACGCTGCTGGATGCAGAATAACGCAAAGCGTGTGCTGCTCTTCAGGCGTGGTTTAAATAGCCTCCAAAGTAGTCCCAGGTAAGTATTCCTCCCCAGCCCCACCCGAGTAAAAAATAGTCCCTAGGTAAAGTAGTCCCTTCCAAGCCTCTTTTGGCTTGGAGCTCTTGCAGCATGGTCTGCATCAGGTAAGTTTGCAGCATGGTCTGCATCAGGTAAGTTTTAATCTATGAGCCTGGCGCCTGTGGCGCCAGGACTGACGCTCCATATGAGCCTGGCGCCATAGATGCCAGGACTGCACCCAAATAGCCCCTAGCAGGCGTTGTTGGGCTTGCTTGGGATAACTTGATGCCTGCTTCCGGGGTTGCTGGACTTGGTCTGGATCCCCGGGGGTAGGCATCATGACAGTTTGTGACAGAACAGCTTCCTGCTGGTATATAGAACTGGCCAAATGTGTTTCGCCATCATACATCTGTGAGATGATGGGTTTGTAGCAGAGCCTGTCTGAAAAGGTCAAAACTCTCTTGATGGGCGGGGGGGTCCACACAATCTTGTTTGACCATGAGTTCTTAAGCTTATCAATGAGAGCACTAGGTAAAGAGGAATAGTTAGAGATGAACCGCCTACATTAGCCTGTCCAACCGAGTAATGCCCTGAGTTCCCGTTTGGTTTTAGGGGGAAATGTTAAACCTGTGACTTTGACTTTCTCGGCTTGGGGTTGGATCAGGCTTTTTCCGACAAAGTAGCCAAAATACCTTGCAGCATTTCGTGCTAAATGGCACTTTTTTGAGTTAGCCCAGAGCCCTGTCTATTTCAAAGCTCTGGTGACTGCATATAGGTGGTCTACATGTTCCTCATAACTTTTACTGTGGGCAACAATATTATCGAGGTAGGCCCCTGCGAAGGTAAACCTTGTCCATTAATTTTTAGAACGTCTTGGGGTCATCCTGAAGTCCAAAGGGGGCAGGTGGGGGCAGTAAACTGAAAGCGCCATTGAGGTGTACAAAAGGTTGTCTTCTGCTTGTCAGAGGGATTCAAGGGGCCCTGCCAGTAACCCTTGGTGAGATTGAGGGTTCTGATATATTTGGCTTCTCCTAACCTCTTTATAAGCTTGTCGATTCTTGCCATTGCATGGTGTCAAAGACCAAGATGCCATTAAGTCTTCTGAAATTAATACAAAAACGCTAGGAATCGTCCAGCTTCCTGACAAGTCCAGTGGGGAGGACCATGTACCCTCTGAGGGTTCTATTACACCTAACTTTAGCATGTTACTAATCTCCTCTGTGATTTTCTGGCGTACGTCTGGGATATGGCGGGGCTTGAGGTTGATGGTCTGCCCATGAGAAGTTCGGATGAAGTAAAAGTTTCTTAACCCTCCCTGGCTTTTCAGAAAACACGTTCGGAAATGGACTTAATAGGCTGTGTACATCCTTTTTCTGTAGATTAGTTAGAGGCTGAACCCAGATTCTGGCTTGACTAAAAGGGCTAGCATTGTGATGGTGGTCTATTCAACTGTCTTGGCTCTCCAGATTTTGAGGAGATTAACATGATATACTTGTGTTTTCTGCACACTGTCTATGGCTAACAAAAGCTCAGTACATTTATTTTTCATAAAAGTAAATGAGAATTCATAAGCTGTATTAACTCAACATATATGGTATTTAGATAGTAAGGCCTGTAGCCCAATAATCAAGGTCCGACTTCTGAGTAAATGTGTTCATAAAGATGATTTATTTGTTGATATGAAGATGCCCAACGCGTTTCGAGAGTATTTCTCTTCATCAGGGGCTGCAATTATTCATTCAATGATCAGAGATTTTTTCTATAAATACAAAGGAAATATATATAATTTTGTGTCAGAATGCTGTTTCCAAAGAAATAACAGTGTGTGTCATTCGGAAGTACCAAACATGTTGAAGCAAAACATTAGCAAGATACTTTAGTTCATTGTTTTCTTAATCTCAAAGTTCAAAGTTCTACATTTGTCTCAACCCTAATGTTGTAGATTAGTTCAACCTTACACCATCTATAAGGTCCCCGATTGTCTAAGTGGTGCCAGATTGTGATACAAACTTGTACTCCCATCTACAACTATGTAATAACTCCTCTTGTGCATACGTGAGATGCCTACATGTTATAGAATCACTGTAATACATCTTTCATGTATTCACTCTTTTTTGTTTAAAACGCTATCTATACATGTTAATATGAATGATAACAACAAATCGTATAACCTTATAGCCCAAATATAGGTCTGTAACGGACCGTCAACATAGTACACATGATGCGGGAAGAAAAAGCGTACCGTATTCTCCTAGTACATAAGGATCGTGGATGATTGTATTCATCGAGTAAGGTAGTCATGAATTCGGTAATGATGAAGTCAGTGTGATTGGACATGCTTCATCCTTCCATGGGTGATGGTGTTGGGATACTCTTTGCATACATAAGAGTGAGTAAAGCCTGGACCTAGAGGTGAGGATGCCACATATTAGTAAATAGAAAGTGAGCGTACCATTATAAAATGGTAGCTTGGCTGTAATAATAAGGCGGTGGAGCCATCTAGAGGTGTATTGCATCAAAAGCGCCTGTAGTTACTTACTGGATTATAGCTGTATGGTGAGAGAAACGGGAGCCGATCCACCCGAACCCCGTAGCTTAGGTGCACAAGATGGCCGATGTTATATGCGTCATACCGGTGACGTCATCGCGTGATAACTTGAATGACGTCGCTTATGTAAACAACAATGTGCGTGTCATTATTGTTCTTATATAAAGTGCATACAAGATAGTACATTAATGTTAAAACTATTAGTCTTCAGAGGATAAGTAAATCCTATGATACTTATAAGGGTAAAGAGGTGTAATTTCGAACTAAGGGATCAGGCTATGTGCCGTGTTCTTAACGTTAAACTCAAAATGACTCTAGGGGTAAATAAAGCACTTAAGTTATTTAGTTGCAAGGTAAGTAATATTAGATCTGATGGTATGGTACAATAAAGGAGGCAAAATGATGTCCTGTCATCTACATATTTTTGTCAATTATTTCAGTGTAGCAGTAAGGGAGCAAAAGGCGCCGGAAGTTCATCAATTAAGCAGTGAGAGATATATAGTCCAGTGATGGAATAACTAACAAGTTAGGGATCATAACCTATAAATGTAATGATACATGGCATATTCAAAAATATGATGAACAATAGTTAACTGTGCTGTCTCCAGAGTGGAGTTCACAATCTATTAAGGGCTGTATATTGACAGGGCATAGTTAGTACCATGATACAACAAAAGACTATTATGAGTTCACATTCTATGATTAAACAGCTGGCTGTCTCTGTAATATGAGTTCACATTCTATGTAGGTATATCATAGGCATTGTCTGAATCACATATCTGTAAGTCACAGTGGATCAGATTAATGTTGCCCTAGGTAATGGAAATATTATTTCCTGATTTCATCATAAGGGGAATATATGGCCAAGGAGGAAAATGAATGTTTAAAGAAATGGGCCCAAATAAAAATCTTCATTAAGTCCATGTGGACTGACTGCATCTAGTCTGTGGATCCAGTTAAATTGTCTCTGTGCTAATTTTTTTGCAAAATCTCCTCCTCTTGGTAGTGAGTCAACGACTTCTAAGATCACCCATCTCAGTTGTGAGATATTGTGACCATTTTCTTTGAAATGTCTACATACCGGAGATTTTTCATTGCTGGTACTGATGTTGGATTTATGTTCTGTCTAACGATCTTTGGCTTTTCAAATCGTTTTACCCACATAATATTTCCCACAAGGGCATCTGAGTGCATAAATCACATTCTTGCTGTCGCAGGTAGCTTGGTCCTTGAGAAATATCTTTTTGCCATTGCTTGGGTGTTGAATGTGATCACCTTTAATTACATTTGTACAATGCTGGCAGTGTAGACAAGGGTAGGTACCTGGTTTTTGTTTTCTCAGAGATGTTAGTTCTGTAATTTTTCTTTTTTCTGCTTTGACCAGACTGTCCTTGAAGTTTTTGCCCCTTTTGTAGGCCATCATAGGTGGTTCCAGGAACAATTTATTAAGATTCGAGTCTGATTTTATCAGATCCCAATTTTTGGTAATGATCCGCTTAATTTGATAACTTTGGCTCGAGTATTTCAAAGTGTGGATAAGTCTAGAGATAGGTTTTTTAGTTTTTTCTTCCAGGAGATCTGGTCTTGTCAATACCTCAGTTCGACTCACTGCTTTTTCTAGTGTTGTATCCGGAAATCCTCTCTTCTTGAATCTTTCCTTCATGTCTTCGTATTTAGTTTGGAGTTTTGTGGTATCTGATGTAATCCTTTTTAGTGTGAGCATCTGACTAAATGGTAGATTGTCTTTGAGATGAGCCGGGTGGAAACTGTCAAAATGTAAGGTGCTATTGCAGTCTGTTGGTTTCCTGTAAATACTGGTCTGTAGATTATTTCCAATTTTTTCAATTTTAATGTCAAGAAAATGGATATGGGGTTGACCAATCTCTAGAGTGAAGGTGATTCTCTCGTTGCAACTGTTGAGATATTGGAAGAATTGATTAAATTCCTCTCTTGTGCCTTGCCAGATTCCAAAAATGTCATCAATGAACCTTTTCCAAAATAGGATCTTGTTTTTCTAAGGGTCTTTACTCAGAACATAAGTTTCCTCAAAGTGAAACATGAAGATGTTTGCATATGAAGGCGCTACAGGTGAGCCCATCGATGTACCGGCTGTTTGCAGGTAGTATTTACCATTAAACCTGAAGTAGTTGTTGAACAAAATCAGATTAATTAGTTAGTCTAGAACCAAATAGGTTCCCTGATCATTAAGTAGATTCAAGCAGCCTCCATTATAAAAGTCGGTGTCCATTAATACAAGCGTTCCACCTTTTATCAGCTGGTTTTAATGTTAGGGTGGGATCCTCTGCTAGTTCTTTGATCAATTTGAGTTGATGTTTTCTGATGTTACTTTTTTTTAGAGGTGTTGTATTTGAGGCGTTTCAGGTCTTTGGAGGTTTTAAATTTAAAAAGGTTAATCACCGGATGGATGATTGATTTGTGGATGGAATGAACTTTTGTTTTTCAATTCAAGATAGTCATGTTTGTTCTGCTGTACTGTGGGTTCTGGAAGTGAGTCGAAAAAGACCTTGAGTTCCATTTTACGTATGAGCTTGAATAAGTTGACTTCCTCTTCAAAGTTATTAGTGTTGGAGGTCGGGATAAATGATAGTCCCAAATTAAGGGTGTCAATTTGTGGTTTAGTGAGTTGTTTTGAAGAAATGTTGAGAATGATAGATTCTGTTACTTGTTCTTTTGTTGTGGTTTTCTTTTTGCCTCTTCGGGTTTTCCTCCGCCTAAAAAAGGCACCTTGGAAGTTGTTGGAATATTAGTTTCTGGCTGATCAGATGTAACTGCTAATTCTGCTGGTACGTTTCCCAGTACAATCTGGGTTGGGGGCTGTTGAATATCTAGCTCTCCACTCGTGACGTCACTACTGTCTCAGCCACAGGGCCCACCATAAATTAACATATACACTGCGGGTGCAGCGGTGAGTGTGGGCTGTCCCCTATGCACCTGGGGGCTGCCCAGAGCAGTTTAAAGAATACAAGTTACCAGTGAGTGGGGGTGGCCCCATGATGTGGACGGGGCCACCCTGAAGACAGAAGAGGGGCCATGCCCCAGACTAGGCCTCTGGGGAATGGGCCCCCACCATCAAATGTCAACAGGACCAGCCAGCCGGCAACCAGCACTCGCCACTCTTTACCCCATTCAGAGCCAGCGCTCCAGGACAGACCTCAAGGAACTGTGAAGGGGTGACTGACTGCAGCAGTCACCCCATTGTAATATGGTGCTGTATGTCGTTACATGTTGTGAGTCTATTTATATATATATATATATTTCTGAGGCTTGTGGAATCTGCTTAGATCACATGCTGTGCATAGGCTGACATCTAGTGGAAGCTGCTGAGTATTACAGTTTGTTTTTCGAAACTCAAAAATGGGCGTCGACACAGGGCGTGCCAGTAATACTATCCCTAGTGTGATGTCCGCTGTACCCATGATCCCTCACGCGTCTAGGACCCTCAGATTTTATTTTCCGCTATACTTGTCGGAAGCATCCCGCGGAGTTCCCTCGCTTTTAGCCATAATTTTGTAAATAGTATAATATTTCCATGTTTCTTCCATCCCCACGTCGAGTCACTGATTTTCGAAGCTCGACGCCGGCCCGGAGAAGAAAACAAACGTCGAGAGCTGCACAACGGACTTTGGGCTTCGGAAGGCCTCTGGCCTCGGCCCGGGCCATGGAAGGCCTCTGTCCTCGGCCCTACAAGTAGGGAGAGTGGGGGGGGTGGTACATACTCTACACTCACATACATATATATATATATATATATATATATATATATATATATATATATATTCCTACACATACTAGCCCGCTGCCACAGGGTGCGTATGGAGGGTAGCCCTTTCCAATTTTGCCCCAAGTGCAACCGCAAGTACCGTTGGGTTGACAGACACGCCACCTGTGACCTCTCCTTGCTGAGGGACCACCCCGAGGCGAACTGCAGAGCGTGTAGCCGGTTCAAGGCTA
Source organism: Ambystoma mexicanum (assembly GCF_040938575.1). Classification (NCBI taxonomy): domain Eukaryota; kingdom Metazoa; phylum Chordata; class Amphibia; order Caudata; family Ambystomatidae; genus Ambystoma; species Ambystoma mexicanum. Next base: position 38,759,822 of record NC_090931.1, read on the forward strand.
AGACTCTAAAGGACCATTTGACCAAATGTTGGGCCCACCACCCCAGGCAACGAGAGGCCATGGAAGCGGAGGGCACCTTCAGTGATGGCAGCGACGCCGTACTATCGGACGGCGAGGGCAACGTGGCATCGAAAGACAGCCAAGCGCAAGTCCCCGACCTCGAAAGGTTGTCCGGCAGGGCAGCTATGGGGAACACTCCCGGCGACACGAGCACTACCCAGCACACTTCCACTAAACACTCGAAGTCCAACCAAGACTCGACGCGCGTGTCGTGCTCTAGGAAAGAGGCAGACAAAGAACGGTCCACCGAATCGGTGTCCTCTGGGCGTTCTCGGTCAAGATCGCCGCATAACACCAGGCAACCATCCACTGTTGCTAAGAGTGCCTCACTCACCAAAGTTATGGAGGTACGATCGTCGGAAGACGAGGCCGACCTCCACCCCCAAGCGCTCTCCAGGAGTCGGCGTCATCAGACCGCTCGACGGCTGCTCCCATATCCCAACGTCCTCACTCTAAGGATAGGGACTCTACCCCCGAATCTCAGCGCCAGACGTCGAAAAGCTCTGAGAAGGTGAAAACGCCTGTGAAGCACTCTTCCACTCATGGGGAGGGGGGAAAACAACAGAAGAAAAGATCTCAGCCTTCTTCTGCACCTCTGCTACATAAAGACAGTGCTAAGTCTTCTGATAAACAGCTAACCAAGACCCCTGCTCAAGCCCATAAGTTCAGTCAGATCACAGCAGGGAAACCCTCCCAGGAAAAGGTAATCCCCAGCTCCAAAGAATGGTCCAGTGAGGATATAGACAGAGTTATGTCTAGAATGTCATCACTAGCAGACTTCTATGCCAAGAACCCAGATCACTTCCTCTCCTATACCCCTGACGGGGCTACTCTCTCAGGGTCTAGGGACCAGCAACCCCCTGGTTAGAAACCTCGAGTTGAGACACCAACGCAAAGGTCGGTCTTTTGACCCTTTCCATGTCCAGCCATACACTCGGTATAGTGAGGATCCACTACAAGGTGAGGATCCAGAATTGGTAACGTTGGACGACCAAACTGGGGTGGACTACTATGGGGATGACGAGGACCAAGAGGAGGAGGAAGATGACCCAGAAGTCTACAGAGTAGACTCCCCGGTAGGCAAAGAACCTCCGGTTACCGACTCTGCAATTGACAACCAACCTCTCCTAAATGAAGTTTTGTCTAGAGCGGCAGAACACTTCCGCATTGACACTCAGGGAGCACAGGAGGAGAGGGACTTTGCCGAAGAACTAGTGGGAGAAAAGAAACCCATTGCCCAGGCCGTCCCTATTCTCAAGTCTATACAAAGGAGAATTGATCCTTCCCTTCTCAATCCTAACCTCACCAGGGCAGTAAACCCCAGAATTTGAAACATTATTCAGGGCAGCCCTATCAGACCCGCTTTACATAAGGGGGCAACTGAAACCGGACTTCCTGGTAGTGACTAATACCCGGAAGAGGGTGGGAACACCCCTATCTTCGTCTGAGGCTCCCCCCAATAAGGAGAGCAAGAACATCTACGGGTTTGGAAGGAAGGTAGCCTCCACTTCCGCCTACCAGGCAACGATTGCCAACTCCACCACTCTGCTGGCTAGTTACAACTGCCACCAGTGGAAGCAAGTTGCTGCACTCATCGACTCCACACCGGAAGGTCGGAGGGGAGGGGCGAGCCGTGTCCGGTTGCATCCTTAAGGCAACCTTTGATGCCGCGGATAATGCCGGCAGGCTAATAGCAGAGAGCACTGTCATTAAGAGGCATGCTTGTTTAAGACAGTCGTGGTTTAAACCCGAGACACAAGCATCCTTAATCAACATGCCGGTGGAGCCTAATCTACTGTTTGGCAAGGCGGTAGACGATGCATTAATAAAATGTTAAAGAGTATGAGACTCTGAAATCCCTGGGACAGTTGACCAACAAACCCCCTAATCAAAGAGGGAATGGTAATTTTCGTCGCCCACACGGCCAAAATTCACAAAGAGGCTCCAACTATTCTCAGGGGCAGGGTACATCATGGGGTAACAACCAGCAGTCTACCCAGAGTTGCAACAGGGGAAACAAGAGGGGCCGTGGTAACGGTAGAGGCAGCCCCAGCAGAGGCGGCACGCCTCCCGCAAAACAGTGACGCCGCGATCATGGTCCCTTCCCATGCATCTGCAGTAGGAGGACGCATTACCAACTTCACCCAAGCTTGGGAAGGGATCACATCAGACAGATGGGTGCTGTCTACAGTGTCCGCAGGATACTGTATAGAACTGTTAGAGCGTCTCCGAAACGACCCTCCACGTCAAAAAGTACATTCCTTGGACCACCAGAAGATCCTCCTCGAGGAGATTGTCAATCTTCTAGCAAAGGACGCGATAGAACCTGTCCCGGGACACCAGGTAAACAAGGGTATTTATTCAACTTACTTCCTTGTGCCAAAAAAAAAAAGATTTGACAATGCGCCCAGTATTGGACTTACGCCCTGCAAACAAGTATGTCAAGCCCCAAATATTTCGCATGACTACTCTCCAAGAGGTAATCCCCCTCCTAAAAAAAGGGGGATTACATGGCAACATTGGACATGAAAGATGCCTATTTTCATATTTCCATGTTCCCAGCGCACAGAAGGTTCTTGCGCTTCAAGGTGGACAGTCAGCACTACCAGTTCAAGGTGCTGCCCTTCCGTATAGCCTCGGCTCCAAGGGTATTCAGCAAGGTACTGGCGGTGGCGGCGGCATACCTATGCAGGGAGGCAATCCCAGTGTACCCTTACTTGGACGACTGGCTCATCACCGGAGAGACCCCAGTAATTTGCAGATCAAACATTCAGAGAACAATCAACCTCCTCTTCGAATTGGGTTTCTCCATAACCGATAAAAAATCAACCCTGGTGCCAAGCACCTCCAAACAGTTCCTAGGAGCTGTCCTAAACACTCAAGAGGGGTTGGCCTTTCCATCAGAGGAAAAAATTCGGAATCTACTGCTGCAAATTCCTCTATATCAGCCCGGTTGCCAGATAACGGTGCGCAAAGCGATGCATTTGCTAGGCATGATGGCGTCATGCATTTATCTGGTCCCCCACGCGCGCCTGCGCATGCGTCCCATGCAAGAATGGTTGACGAAACAGTAGTCTCAGGCAAGTGGTCCGTGGGACGATCTAGTGGTCGTTTCACCAACACTGTCATGCCACGGCGAAAGTGGCGTGTTTGGGACCATTGGAGACGAGACCGCCATTAGTTGTTCTGGCACGTAGTCATGCAACGTGCCTTATCGGTCTAGTCATTGTTTTGCGTCCGTCCTGGAAGTATTTAGCCTATCATTTCCGTTCCACGTACGCTTTGCATCGTTAGGCTTTCCTGTTGTTGTTGCGCTCTGTGTCATTTCCCTTGAGGTTCCTACCCCCTTTCTATACTCTGCCGCTCTGGTTCTTCCTTTCTGTGCTTGTTTTCCCTTCGCTGCTGGTTCCCTGCTCTTCTATTTTGTGCTCACCCCTTTTCCGGTATTGCTCGCAGCTGCCCTTCACATTGTGTTATTTCGGTTGGCTTTTCTACTTACCATTGCTCTCCGGACATTCCTCTGTCTTCTCCGTTGCTCCATCTATACACGACCATCTTCCGGAGACAAGCCTTCTCTACCATCTTAGTCCCCGCAAGCCCGATCCTCGGTGGTAATGTGAAATCCTCCTCCCGTTCCTGTTTTGGTTTTTTTTATGCCATTGGCTTTTTCCCCTTGAACAGAGGACCACAGGAATTCGTCCACAGCCCACTATTCAAGTGGCACTGTGGCGTCCTTCCGTGGCCGTCCCTATCTCCAAAAAAAAAAAGGGAGAAGCCATCCTTGAGGATCAAAAAGAAGAGAGACGCCAAGCCGAAGTTATAAGGTGAGGAGGAAGGGGAAGGTGGAGAGACGGATTTAACCTCAAAGGAAGAGGACATTTTGAAACAGTGTGATAGTTTGCAATGCCCAGAAACAATCATGGCCACACCACAACAACTTCAAGAACTCGTAGCAGCAGTCCAAAATCTGAACTTGGAGGTTCAGAACTTAGAGTGCCAATGCTACCCTACAACAGAAGATGACTGAGAGGGAACAAGCATCTAATGATCTTCCCCCACTCCCATTGGTCTCTGGGAAATTTGATGGGACACCCAAGAGGGTGAAGGAATTTTTGGATGCCTGTAATCTTCATTTCGCTTTTAGGACCCATACTTTTTCCTCAGATCATGCTAAAGTTGGATTTATGATAACCCACATGACAGCGAATGGCCTGAGTTGGGCCACCCCTTTGGTTAGCCAAACAGATCCAGTCTTGCAAGATTATTCCGCCTTCAAGTCACTGCTACAGCAAACTTTTTTGAGGACTGAAACCTCTTACATAGCTTCAGAAGACCTATTGGACATAAAACAAGGAAACACTGACCTGTTGTCCTATATCACCTCATTTAAGCAAGTGGCATCTGAGGCTGCATGGCAAGAGCAGGCACAATATGCCATCTTTCGCAGGGGCTTAAGAGAGGAGCTTAAGGATGAACTTGCTCGCATTGCACGACCTCAAACATTTGCAGATCTACTTACAGCCGTACTACAAATTGATTTCCGACTGAATGAACGTTGCTCCGAGAGAAGAAGGAACAGAAGCCTACAGTCCTTCCCAGAAGCACTTCCCTCAGCCTCCTCATCAGCCCCACGACAGGCTAAAGACGAACCCATGCAGATCGGCACTACTCGTGCCCCTCTAACTCCGGAAGAACGGAAGAGACGGCGGGAAAGTAGTTTGTGCATGTATTGTGGATCCTCTACACATTTATTAAGAGATTGTCCAGACGTTCCTCCTAGGCGATCGGGAAACGGTCACCCCCGGTAGTTGTAAGGGCCAACTGCCGAGGGGCTCAACCAAGTCCTTATACCATCCTCTCCGTGACATCATCTCGAACATCTGAAGACTCCCGTCTCATGGTGATAGTTGTGTCACTGAGTATTGGCGACGCCGACATCCAGTCTCAGGCATTATTGGATTGTGGTGCCGCCGGGAACTTCATGGACATGCAGTGGGCTGAAAAGATGTGATTACCTCGTGTAGCCAAGGCAGAAGATCAGAAGGTCAAAGGGGTAGATGGAGAACCCCTAAACTCCGGTCTTATCACCCATACCACCGAAGAGTTTACCATGAACGTTCACCAACATTCTGAAAAGATTGTCTTCGACATTATTCGCACCGCTCATTTCCCACTGATACTCGGCATCGGTTGGTTACGTAGGCATAACCCTACCATCAATTGGACCAAGAACATCCTCAGCTTTCACTCCACATATTGCCAAGAAACATGCCTTCCTGAGCCTCATTTTGAGACTATCAAGACTATATGCAGCACTGAAAGCAGTACCATACACTGTCTGCTCAATTTCCTCAAGGATTTTTCCGAAGTAGTTGCGGAAAAGATACCACTGGAATTGCCGCCTCACCGTACAGAAGACTGCTGCATTGAACTAATTCCGGACGCACTGGTTCCATTCGGACGGATGTACCCTTTGTCTCTGGAAGAAAGAAAGTTCCTGAGAGACTATCTAGACAAGAACATCTCCAACAAACTGATCCAACCTTCTCAGTCCCCGGCAGGTGCATCCCTGTTTTTCATCCCAAAAAGGGGAACACAAGAATTACGTCCCTGCATAGATTACAGGGGTTTGAACAAGGTGACACTTAAAGATTGTTATCCCATGCCACTTATTTCAGAAATCATTCACGCCGTTCAAGGGGCTACGATCTTTACCAAGTTGGATCTAAGGAATGCTTACCACGTACTTCGTATTTCCAAGGGAGACGAATGGAAGACGGCATTCCATACTCCATTTGGCTTATACGAATATCAAGTGATGCCATTCGGATTGGTAAATGCCTCTTCTATCTTTCAACGATTTATGGATCGACGTTTCTCTGACCTATGTCAAACCACCATAGTTTACTTAGATGACATCCTGGTGTTCTCCCAAGCTCAAGAAGATCATGAGGAACATGTCAGAGAGGTTTTTCGGAGATTACAAGCTAACCATCTCTCGGTAAAGCTCAGCAAATGTGTTTTTTCCGCAACAACCATTCCTTACTTGGGCTTTATACTTTCCGAAGTTGGTATCTCCATGGATCCCCAGAAAGTTTCCTCCATCCTGGAAAGGCCTTCTCCCAAGACCGTCAAGGAAGTCCAGAAATTCCTCGGACTAGCCAATTTCTATAGGAAATGTATCCCCAACTTCTCTCAACAGGTTTTACCCATTACCTCTCTACTGAAGAAGTCTGCATTACCCTTTAGTTGGTCCAAAGATGCAGAGGACAGCTTTTGTAGCCTTAAGCAGTCTTTCTGTTCAGCTCCCATTCTACGTCAACCAGATCAAAGCCTTCCATTTATCCTAAGACCGACGCCTCTTCTGTGGTTGTCGGTGCTGTATTACTACAGCACTATGGGAATAAAGATTAATTCATTCGCGGGTTGCCCCACACTAAGGTGATAATCCCTCCTACCAAGTGGGGATATAATATCTATTTAATCAAAAAAGAAGGGACATGTCCATATTACTTTAACACAACATGTTATCCACAGCAATCTGAAACCTGATCACACAGCCTATTCACCAAATAAAGGCTATATCAAGTCTAATAAATGACATGTGTCCAATATTTAAAATATATTTAATTCATTTGCTAAACAGCACAAGTATCAAAAAACATTTTCCTAAAAAATGCATTACATCACATAAATAATACACAATGTTATAAAAGTGGTGATAGCACCACACATATTCAAATTATACAACTACTTGAACACTCTCCACAGTAGCCAATTCAACTATTCCTATTTCCTACTGTGTACAACAACTTAGCCCGACTTATATAAGTTTCTGTCCTGGATGTTACTATTAACTGGACATTCTTCAGGGGCGGAAAATTGTCTTGTGCTTCTTGTAGACTTCTCTCTATGGTTCCGGTTTCTAAAGCTGGGGGTACATACAATACAAAAACATATTACTACATTGGCATAATTGGTTATTTTACTTAACCTAGCTTGTCCTAATCACCATTAGGATGCATCAAGTATATACTTTATAGAATACTGGTGCTTGAAACTTGTAGCCATTTAATGTTATACAGGTTTATTAGACAATCACAATTTTGTCCTTCACTGTTCACAGTGTTAGAGAGAGATATAGCACCTATCCCACCCTGTTCTCTACTGTCCTCATCAAATCATCATGCTCACTGATGAATGGTATAATCATAGAATACACACATCTATTCTAAACCCTAACTAAGTTCCTAACACAGTCTAGTAGGGTATAGCCTCACCTCCATTCCAATACTGATTTTTCTCTCTTGTGGGCAAAGTACATGGGATTTTCTCAAACCCCAATCAGGTATACGGTTAGGGTTCTGTTTAGAAAAATAGGACACTCTGTGAGTTCTTAATATACAAAAGGTGGCCCAAACAGCAATAAGCAGAAAGGGAGGATCTTACCTTTAAAACCCTCAGTTGTATGATATTACTAATTTCTGGGGTCTGCAGTCATACCCAAAAAAACTTCCTGAGCCAAAATTCTATTTTGCTTAGTAGCGCTCCAAGGGAGGAAAACGTCTTCCCTAAAATGAGGATATAACAAACAAAAGTCTCAACTTAGTAAGCAAATTAAACAGGGATATGCTTATCAATAAAGAAATTCCCATATATTCCCTAAGCATAGGTCCCCCAGCTTACCTTTAATGTTGCTTAAGCCGAATCCTATCTGCAGAGCGTTATTATTCTGCTGCTGACTTGCTCGCAAAGCAAGCCTTTCCATTTATCTTGCGCGCTACGTTTGTACGCACATTGATGACGTCATCGCGTCAAAACGTGACGCGATGACGTCATCGCGTCCAGCGCAACGCTATGCCGTCGCCAAAACAAGTGTGGTTGTCAAAGCAATCCGCGAAAATACCACCATATAAAAAAGGCATAACACAACTCATTTGGGCTCAACCATATGTTTTAAAACTGGAGGAAGGTAAAGTAAAAATACTTCTCTCCATCAATGTTGGGGCCCTGTGGTGCACGTATATTTTCTCCCTGCCCATATACCCAGAGACAGAGACTATCTCAAGTATATAGATCTCTCTACTTGTAGGATATGCTGGATTTCTTTGGGAAGAGGCACAGTACAATGATACACAGAAGGTCCAATACTTACTGATTTAGTCATTCAATGTTAACGGGTCCATATAGCATTATCATATGAAAACACTCTAAGGGCCACCCTCACCCTATTAGAGAAACGTTTAGTTATTTCCAATAGATGATACAGAGTACCCTGCCCACATCATGTCCTGTCGTGAGTTCTTAGAAATAAATTCCTATTTAACAGTAGATACATCTTGATAGGAAATACCAACAGTCAATGCATGACACGTCCTATAATGTAGATTAAATATACAAGAAAATAAATGGTCTATTAAATATTGTGCCACTCAATATTTTCATTAAGTCCTGTTATATGACTATTAGTTAAAAAAACAATTTTTGTTCTAAATTCAACAGTTTTCTATTGATATCTTCCTGTGTCTTCCCTTTCACTTTCTTCAAGATGCACCATTCAAAATCCATGAAAGAATGACCCTTCTCCTCAAAGTGTTTCACCAGAGGGGCTTTTTCAACATGGTTTTTAAGGCAACTCTTATGTTCTATCATCCGTGTCTTGCATTTTCTGTTGGTCTTTCCTATGTACAGTAAGGCACATGGGCATTTAATCCTATAAATCACATTATCTGTTTGACAATTAGTATGTTCCTTCATTTGCCATTCTGATTTCAAACCCAAGTTCACAGATGTCATTTTGCGGGTAAGAGGGCACATAATGCAATCGCCACAAGGATGATGCCCTACAACCCTAGGTATTCCCCATAAAGTACTCTGTCGCACTTCAGGGGTATACGTTTTCTGTACATCATTGCGCACCACTAAATTGCGAATATTAGTACTTTTCTTAAAAGCCAGTAAAGGAGTTGGAATGGTCATTATCTTCTTCCAATTCCTATGGATGATGTTTTTAACTTTGTAAGAAATATTACTAAAGGTGTTAACAAATGCCAATGGCCTCTCTACCTTATCTCTATTTTTCTTTTCAAATAGCGCTTCTCGATGATTATTAAAAGCTCGTTTGGCTGATTGTTTCACAATCTTGGCCGGGTACCCTCTCTCTGTGAGTTTGTTAATGAAAATGTTAGCCCCATCTTCATAGTCCAACCTTGTGCTACTATTACGTTTAAGGCGTAAAAATTGCCCAAAAGGCAAATTGTCACGCACATGTTTGGCATGGTGACTGCCATAATGCAGTAATGCATTCTTATCGGTACTTTTTACAAATGGTTTGACCCATAGTTGATTACCTCTGTGATAAATGGTCAAGTCTAAATAATTGACTTCATTGGAACTCATAGAAGCTGTGAATTTCAGATACCTGTTCTGATTGTTTAGCCACACCACAAACTTGTTAGCTGCTTCTAATGTTCCATGCCACACCATAAAGACATCATCAATATATCGTAGCCACTGAGATGTTTCTGTTGTGTTAAAGTAATATGGGCATGTCCCTCCTATGGGAATAAGGAACATCCTATTTCCTATTTTTCCAAGACACTCACCAGTAGCCAAAGAAACTACTCTGTGATAGAGCGAGAACTGTTGGCAATGAAGCTGGCCTGCCTCGAATGGCACCATTTGCTCCAAGGAGGTGTACATCCTTTTACCATCCACACGGACCATAAGAATCTCCAGGTACTGAGACAGTTTGAATGTTATAATACCCGTCAGGCCCGATGGGCTCATTTCTTTGCTCAGTTCGAATTCAATATCTCTTACATACTCAGCCCTCAAAATCTCGTGGCTGACGCTCTTTCTAGGCGCAGCGATTACATGGAGGTCACAGTACCTGCTAAAGAACTCATGTTTTCCCCATCTAAGAGGATCTGTATACTCTCCACCTTTTTACAACAAGTCAGAGAAGCCTCCGGAGGAGCCTTTGAGATCGAACGACATCCCAAGCCCCTCAATTATGATAAGAGTGGTCTCTGCACCGTCAATGGAAGACTGTACCTGCCCACGCCATCTTTAAGGAAAGTGGTGTTTTTCTGGTGTCACGACTCGAGGATAGCAGGACACAGAGGACTTAAGGGTACGTTGGATCTACTCCAAAGACATTTCTATTGGCCAACCATGATTAAAGATACCACTCTGTACATTCAGTCTTGCTCCATCTGTCTTTATAGCAAAAATCCCTCACAAGGTCCCTTGGGACTGCTAGAGCCCAGCCCTGTACCTTCTGGTCCTTGGAGGACCTTGTCTACGGACTTCATAGTAGACTTGCCCAGGTCCCAAGGGTATACTTGCATCATGGTGACAGTCGACTCCTTGATGAAATTGGCTCACTTTTCTCCCCTCCCAGAACTACCAACGGCGCCTGAAATGGCAGAGGTGTTCGTAAGAGATGTGTTCAGACTTCATGGCATTCCCACTAAAATCGTTTCCGACAGGGGCTCTCAATATACATCTCATTTTTGGAAGGCCTTCTGTGAAAGCTTGGGGATTGAGAGAGCTCTGTCCTCTGGGTTCCACCTCCAAACCAATGGACAGACCGAACGCCTAAACGGAAACCCTTGAACAGTACCTCCGCTGCTAAATTAACTCACAGCAGGATAACTGGGTGACACTTTTACCCACCACAGAATTTTCCTACAATAACACTGTTCACTCTGCTTTGGGGATGAGTCCTTTTTTTTGCACTTATGGCTACCACCCACATTCCATTCTCCCTACTTCTAAATTGACATCGAGCATTCCAGCTGTCGAATCTTCTTTGGCTCTGGTCCAGGAAGCCCATCGCAAGGCGAAGATTTTTCTACAGGAAGCTGCTCTTCGCAATAAGGCTCAGGCCGACAAACATCGCAGACCTGTGCCCAACTGGGAGGTCGGGTCCAAGATCATGCTCTCCACCAAATACCTACCCAGATGGGTGAGACCCTCTAAACTTTCCCCCTGTTACCCTGGTCCCTATGAAATCCTGCACAAAATCAACCCAGTGCCTTTCCGCCTTAAACTTCCTGAAGGCTTACTTTGGGTACATCCTGTATTCCATTCGTCCCAACTTAAGCCGTTTCAGTTTGATGAATGGGCTCAAACCTCTAAAAAGATATCAATACCAACCGGTGCTTCTAGTGATGAGTACGAAGTCGCCCAAATCTGTGATTCAAGATACCATCGAGGTAGACTGGAGTATCTTGTTCACTGGAAGCGATACCCGTGGTCCGGAAATTCTTGGGAACCAAGGTCTCGCATTCATGCCCTGTTGTTGGTCCGTAAATTCCAACGGTCTCACCCTGGCAAGCCCGGGGGGGTATGGCTTCAGAGGGGGCATTCTGTCATGCCACGGAGAAAGTGGCGTGTTTGGGACCATTGGAGACGAGGCTGCCATTAGTTGTTCCGGCACGTAGTCTTGCAACGTGCCTTATCAGTCTAGTCATTGTTTTGCGTCCGTCCCGGAAGTATTTAGCCTATCACTTCCGTTCTGCGGACGCGTTGCCATGTTAGGCTTTCCTGTTGTTGTTGCGCTCTGTGTCATTTCCCTTGCGGTTCCTACCGCCTTTCTATACTCTCCCGCTCTGGTTCTTCCTTTCTGTGCTTGTCTTCCCTTCGCTGCTGGTTCCCTGCTCTTCTATTTTGTGCTCACCCCTTTTCCGGTATTGCTCGCAGCTGCCCTTCTCATTGTGTGTTATTCCGGTTGGCTTTTCTACTTACCATTGCTCTCCGGACATTCCTCTGTCTTCTCCGTTGCTCCATCTATACACGACCATCTTCCGGAGACAAGCCTCCTCTACCATCGGAGTCCCCGCAAGCCCGATCCTCGGTGGTACTGTGAAATCCTCCTCCTGTTCCTGTTTTGGGGTTTTTTATGCCATTGGATTTTTCCCCTTGAACAGACGACCACGGGGATTCGTCCACAGCCCACTATTCAAGTGGCACTGTGGCATCCTTCCGTGGCCGTCCCTATCTCCCAAAAAAAAAAGGGAGAAGCCATCCTTGAGGAGCAAAAAGAAGAGAGACGCCAAGCCGAAGTTACAAGGTGAGGAGGAAGGGGAAGGTGGGGAGACGGGTGGGGAGACCGGTTTAACCTCAGAGGAAGAGGACATTTTGGAACAGTGTGATAAACACTTGTACAAAGTCTTCACTGGTGGACAAGAGAGAACCTGTCAAAGGGGAAACCCTTTTATGATCCCGAGGTACCGGCTGTAGTCACAACAGACGCATCCCTGTCAGGGTGGGGAGCGCACCTTCTTCACCACACAGCTCAGGGTCTCTGGTCTCACACAGTGGCCAAGAATCATATCAACCTGCTAGAACTTCAGCCAGTATTCAGAGCGCTTCAAGCGTTTGAGCCCCACCTGCTGAACCTGTCAGTGCAGATCTTGACAGACAGCACAACAGCTATGTTTTACCTAAACAAGCAGGGAGGGACTCATTCGCCAAATCTGTCCAAGCTTGCCCAGAGAATTTGGATATGGGCACTCAGACGGAACATCTACCTGTCATCTCAACATGTTCCAGGGGATCTCAATTCACTAGCGGACGCTTTGAGTAGAGATCCCCTCCCAAGAGAACACGAATGGTGTCTACACAGGGAAGTCGTAGAAGACATCTTCTCACAGTGGGTTTTCCCCACTACAGACCTATTCGCCACAAGCGAAAACAGGCAATGCCCAGGATTCTCATCCAGGTTCCCGCAGCCAGACTCCAAGGGGAACGCCCTGTGGATGAACTGGTCAGGGATGTTTGCGTACGCTTTTCCACCAACCCCTCATCAGGAAGGTGGTCAACAAGATGCAAAGGGAATCGATGACGCTCATCCTAGTTGCTCCCATGTGGGCGAGGCAACCGTGGTTCCCACACGTACGCAGACTAGTGGTGTGCGAACCCATCAGACTTGTGCTGGTATAACCTACTGTCCCAGCACCAAGGTCAAACAGTGCATTCTCAACCCAGCTCAATGAACTTGACAGCATGGCTCCTGAGGTCATAGAGTTTGGACATCTCAATTTACCTCAGAGATGTATGGACATCCTAAATGAATCTAGGAAGCCAAACACAAGGCACTGCTACTTTGACAAATGGAAAAGATTCGTTATCTGGTGCCAGAATAAACGAATCAACCCTGTTGATTGCACTCCTTCCACTATTGTCACCTACATGCTGCACCTGCAGGACGCAGGGTTGGTATTTAACTCACTGAAAGTACACCTGGCGGCTCTGTCAGCATACACCACCTCCCATAACAAGGTGTCGTGTTGGAAACTACCAATGGTTAAAGCTTTTATGGAAGGGGTAAAGAGACTCCACCCTCCAATTTCTAACCCACCACCAGGATGGGACCTTAATGTGGTGCTTGCTAAACTCATGGGCCCCCTTTTCGAGCCCATGCATAAAAGCAGTCTCAAACACCTGACCTATAAAACTGCCTTCTTAGTAGCCATTACATCCATAAGAAGGGTCAGTGAAATTCAGGCTCTGTCAGTGCAGGATCCTTTCCTTAATGTTCATAAGGATAAACTGGTTTTACGAACACACCCTTTGTTTTCACCTAAGTTTATTTCTAAATTCCACGTTAACCAGTCCATCGAGCTTCCGGCTTTCTTCCAAGAACCCCAAAGCTCTGCTGAGGTGAAACTACACACCCTAGATGTGCATAGGACTGTCCTATACTATGTAGACAAATCTAGGCTGTTAAGGAAAACAGACCAACTGTTTGTCTCTGTAGCTACAAGCAGAGAGGGAGATCGCGTCTCTAAAGGTGCCATCTCTAAGTGGATTATAAATTGTATCCAGCTGTGTTACTCCCTTTCTGAAAAGACTCTGCCTTTCACGCCAAGAGCCCACTCTACAAGAGGCATTGGGGCCACTCTGGCTTTCATTGCAAATGTACCCCTTGACACCATTTGCAAAGCAGCTACCTGGAGCTCTATACACACTTTTACTCAGCACTACTGCATTGACACTCATTCCAAGACAGATACTCAAGTGTGACAAGTGGTTCTAAGACATTTATTTGCTCATGACCCTTCTCACATTCCACCTCCTTCTTCTAACACTGCTTGCTAATCTATGCACAGCATGTGATCTAAGCAGATTCCACAAGCCTCAGAAGGGATACATTACTCACCGTAATCGTATTTCTGATGCTTGTATCTGCTTAGATTCACATGTGACCCACCCTACCTCCCCTCTGAGAGAAGGCGCATGGATGCTTGTAGTCTTATCTTTCTATCTGCTCTCGCGCTACTCCTCATGCTACCTCATGTCAGAAAAAATACAATCTGAGGGTCCTAGACGCGTGAGGGATCATGGGTACAGCGGACGTCACACTAGGGATCGTATTACTGGCATGCCCTGTGTCGACGCCCATTTTCGAGTTTCGAAAAACAAACTGTAATACTCAGCAGCTTCCACTAGATGTCAGCCTATGCACAGCATGTGAATCTAAGCAGATACAAGCATCAGAAATACGATTACAGTGAGCAATGTATCCCATATATATATATATATGTGCATACTGTGTACACTTATTGTTATGTAGGGTAAACATTAAGTAGAGGGAAGTAGAGAGTTGGGGCATTAGGGGAATGTTAAGTAGGGTAACTGTTAAGTAGGGATAGATAGGCTATTATGTAGATGGCCATTGCTATTAATTGAGGGTAGAGGGGAGGTACCCTGACGTGAGATAGAGGGATAGGTTGGCAGCCCTGCTCGAGGCCACCTAGCAAGACGGGAGCACCCACAGTGGCCATCCTCTGGCCTCACTCTCCATGTGGGTGGTAATTGAGTTTAGGAAGGGGATTGGTTGCGGCAAGCTCATCCTTAGGGTCCCCGAGACCCCGCCAGGGAAGAGTGAGCTGATGTAGCCAGTCCCCGCTTAGATGGAGTGGAGCACGCTCCAGGGAAATCCCAGGGTATATGTTTTAAAAATGTGTATGTTTAATAAAGAGGGGTTCCCATTCGGGTTGCTATAAAAGTTCACTGGTGTCTGTGTCAGTTAATCATTAAATAACTCCGGGTTTAGCCCATCTCCTGGATTGATAACGCTTTTATTTGAAGGTTACTCAGTGCCCCACCAGAGTAGCTGGTCTGGGATGGTGGAGTGGTGTCGGGGATTGAGTTAGTGACCCAGAGTATTTAAAATACTGTGCTTAACCGGGCCAGGGAGAAAAAACAAACAGGGGCTACATTTGAATACAATGGTGCAACTTCTTTAAACCTGAAATTGACGCGTGTGCTCCTTGTTGGCTCCCAGGTCTCTTTCTCTGGAAAGTAAGCAAAGAAAATCTCACTGGACTGATTGTTCAATGTTGCAATTGTTTGCCAACAATGGGGAAGTTGCCGTACAGCTCCTTATCCTTGGTCACGCGGTCATCACTGCATGTGCAAATGTTTTTGACAACATCATAATCACTGTTACTGTCCTGGAGTGTTTGGCTTTGCAGAACCACATAATGTGCTACCATGCCCCAATTCACACAATCTTTGCTGCATGTGTATTTGTTGTTTGCTCAGTGGAGTGGCTTCGACAGATTTCTTTGTTGGTCTGGAAATTTGTAAATCAATATGCAGGTTTTTCTTTTGGTGGCATTTTAGTTCTGTATCGACAGTGGTTCTGTCTGTCATTGTTGTATGGCTCGGAGGCACTTGGCTTGAAGGAAACAATATGGCTTAAAGCCATTGAGAGGTTCTTTTGGCGTACAGTCTGGGACTACCCAGCACTACCTCGATAGAGTACTTCCGCCTCGAGCTTGGTTTGCTCTCCCTGAAGGCGCAGCTGCTGAAACACAGAGGCAAATTTCTTATAAAAGCGATAACATTCCCTAAATGTCCTCTCCTGGGGATGATAGGTGCTGATTTTATTCAGGCAGCTTTATGAAAAGACGTAGAACCTTAGAATATATGAACAAGAGAGTTGTGGGACACGAGAAATTAGTCTCCAGATCTCAAGCGATGTAACCATTACCCCACTCTAAGGAGGGTTTTCAGAAAAAGGGTTCTAAAATGGGATTGGTGTGCGAACTACAAAAACCTGGCTAATCTACACAATTACTTTCATATAGTGCAGATGTCGCACAGGTATATGGTCCCACAGCCTTATGTACTGAAGTGCCCAGACATGCGCAGGTTTCGCATTATACTACGCTGTGAGGAATCCGACCGTCCGCACTGGGAGAGTGCGCTCGCCTGGGCTTTTTGATTTTTGTTTATTTAAAAGAATGAATGATGGGAGATCAACCTCACGAAAATATGTGGGGCCTTTCCCACACATTTTCCACGCTCACCGAATAGCAGAAAAATAGTCATGTACTCTGGGAGGAAAGAGCTTACCAGCACCGCCCTCCCATGAGTAGATGACACCTGACAGCTGTGGTTAGATAAAAACCCTCTGGCCGTGGGCAACCTGATTAGCATTTCAAGGCCCCATGGATTTGCATCTCCATTGTTACACCTTGCTGGTGGCGATGAATACTGAAGAATGTTAATTAGCAGGCTTCAGGGAGGCCTAAGTGCAGGAAGTGACAATGGAGACCAGAGACCAACACCTCTGTGTAATGCAAAGTGTCGACTTGGTACTAACACCCCTCCTTGGTATGAAAGGGCAGAGAATGCCCTGTCTGGAACCACTCTTTTCAGACCAGGGGAATTGTAGGAGACTAAAGTCTGCCTGCAACCCCTACTTCAAAGGAGGCCCATGTTGTGACCAAGCGCCACTTAGGGCTCAGTTAATTAGGGAGACACTTTTATGTACAGCAGACAGAAAGATGGGTGGGAATTAGAAGTATATGTTGTCATCCTTCTCCTGTCTGTTACCAAGCACTGATTCTGACCTGACGCATCACCGAAGATTGTTGGTGGGGACCCAGGATTGGTTCATTAAAGTGGGCTTAGCCAGCACCAATCACTGGGACCAATTTGAATGAGGGCTGATCCCCTCACTGATCAGATCTGAAGACTTCGAAAGGAGTAAGAAGGACTCTTTTGTACCCGAGCTGAAGGTACAGTCAACCTTGCATCTTCCGTCAGTGAAGAAAGGCCAGCAGTTCCAAGAGGGAAGAAAGATCCCTCCCCCAGCAGTTCCAAGAGAGGAAAGAAACATCTCCCAGGGAACAGAGCGAGATACTGGACTTAGAGGACCTGTCCAGCAGCTCCAGAACCGGTACCCAGCCAGTACACAGCGTGCCCTTCATGGTTCTGACAGCAGGATTTCTAGGTGGGAAGTGCCAGAGAGTGTCTGGACAAAGGACAAGGCTGTTGCCTGCTAACATCCTCTTGAGCTTTGGGCTGTCTGCCTTGAAAGGACACGAGCCCTGCGAAGAAGCTAGGAGGAGTGCCACACAAGCATCATCCAGCATCCATCTTTGTAAGGACAATTTCGAGACAGTCGAGTCCTCGAACGATATCCGGCTGCACTGCTCACTGTTGTCATGCCACAGTCTCCCTAGCCGTCCGAGACGCCTTGACCAGCATTCCAGATCCACCAACCAGCACAGAGACAGCTTTTCTTGACTTTGAACCGTCGCCCTGCACAGCCTGCAGCCATCTGCCCAGTCTCGCTAGCCCAACTGCCTGCCACCTGGTACCCGCAGCTGTCTCCTGCCACTAACTCTGTCTCATGGTCTGAGAACTTTGCCATGTTCTCAATGCTGTCAAGAACCAAGAACTTCTTCAGCACCATATACATTGTGGTTCTGCCCCCCTGGTCCTTCTCCGAAGGCCCCTAGAGATATTGCTGGAACTAAATAATCTTGAACTATGAGACTGATTACTTTAACAACTACCCTCCTGTCAGTAACCAGAGTGCATCCCTTGCCTTTATGAAACTGTCTGTCCTCTCTGTTCCTTTACAGTGGGGATTGTAATTGTAGTGTGCTAGAACGGTCTGTTGTAGTAATAATAAAGTAGATATATGTATAGATCCTTGACTGGGCAGTCCCTTTTATCATTGGGTAATAATTGTATTTTCGCTGTGTTGCAACTAACCAACGATACACGACCATGCGGAGATAAGCCTACTGTTCCGTCCACATTACTGAAATTGGACAAGGAGGTCTTATGCATTTCCAATCTGTTTGGATCCCTTTGTGTGTACTAGAGGTGTGGGGTTGATTGATGGTTTAGAAACCGATATTCAGCCCTGGGCCACTGGTGCCCCGGAAGTTGATTTGTCACATATGCACAAATCAACTACTAGTTTGAGCAACCCATGAGACGCAATGGAAGTTGCCCCCGGTAGATCGTTATTGTAGAACATGCAAGATACGATCTAGCATGGAAACCATGAAGCACCTTCTAATCGAATGCGAGAGGCTAGTTTCTGTATATATGACACTTTTGGGAAAAATGATGCACAACTATGATTCTATAAAATCAGTGGAATTGTGGGCTTACTACATCAATACAGATTCAAATTCAATGCACATAGCACTTTGTAGGGAATGGCAGAAGATAGTCACATATCTGAAGGATCATGGCCAATAACTTTATGCAAGAGAAAAAGGAGATGACGAATGAAAAGGCAGATGGCCAATTACTTTAGGTCCATAGCCACAGTTATTATGTTTCATTGTTTTATGATTTTACGTTTTACGTTTCATGTTTTTAGGATTTTCAGAGGTTCTTAGAAGTTTTTAGAAGTTATGAATTTCTGGAAATGTAAATAATTTTCTAATTTTTGAAATAGCTTGTCACTTGTGAAAAGGTCACCTGTCATTGATACAATGTACAGATCGGATAAACTCTGTAATAATGAATTGAAACTTGAAGTCAAACAGAGGATGTAAGCTCTGAAACACTTTATATTTGTATGTTCTTATCATTTTGCAATGAACTGTTATTGTGTCATTAGATATTCATGAAATATTGTATATTTTGTCCTTTGCATTGTAAAAGTTTCATTGAAACTAAATATAATGAAATAAATAAGTTTAAATAAGGAGTGGCTTTAACACTCAAGCATTTACATAGGAGCCAACTTCTCAGGTGTAATGCAGGGGGCCCAGGCACAGACGTGAAGTCACCAACATGGGTGGAGTGACGAATCCCAGGATGTTGTCACTGCTTCCATGGGGAGAGACCATTTCCATGAGGCCAGGCAGGTGAGGCCGCTACCCGATAGTCCCCCTGAGGGGGTGCTGCGCAGGAGGATCTCATGGGGAGGTAAGCCCCCTATGGGACCGGTGACCACTATTTTGGGAGAATGTGTGTTCTTACAACCCTCACACCTTTCACCTCCCCTCTCTCCATCCTTACCATCCTCTCCCTTGTATTTCTGTAATATTGCAGAGGGAGGAAATCCTAAAACGAGGAAGGATAGGAATAGGAATAGGGAGGAGTTGTAAAACCCACTGAGGACAACTTCTGGGACGAAGAAGAGCCTAGAAGATCAGAGAGAGTCATCAGTGGGAAGTACTGAGACTGGGAGGAGGTACGGAGCCGTGAAGATGGGAGAACCAGCAAGGGCAGTCTAGATTTCTACGAAGGCGAGGTCTTGAGATTGTCATAAAAACTGACAACAGACTTAGGCAAGAATCAAGCGGTTCTTTGGGCCACAAAGTGAGTTCACTCGGGAGGAACCGAAAGCTGAGTGGCAGTCCGAAGCGCAAGACAAGAAAGGCTACAGAACGGGATGCTGACCGAGTGTCTCTCCTAGGCCAAGTGGAAATGACCTATTTGAACTCTGTCAGAGCAGTTCCTCGGCCGAGCGAAAGAGGCAGACCATGTGGTCGGAAGCAGGCTACGAGAGCGGGGCAAGCCAGCAGCTGCAGAGCCACTGTAGCCCGACGCAGTACGCAGAAACCTCAGGAGGCAGAAGCCAGGTCCAAGAACAGCCCAGAGGCCACAGGAAAGCTCCCTAAAGAAAGGGAGGGAACCGGGATGGCTTGCCGCAGAAATCACTAAGCCCATGAGAGAGAGAAAGAATGCGGAAGACCTAATGGAGGTGCTTGAGCAGTCCATACCTGTGAAGGGAGAGCGGGCACAGAGGGAGCTTCGGACAGCCCCACTTGCACATCGATGGAGCCACCGCATAGAACCCAAATCCCAAGAGGAAGAGAGAACACAAGGAAACAAATGGAACTGCTGGGACACTCCCTACATTTAGAGAAAACCCTGCTGTTGACCCAAAGGTACTACGGTTGTCGGAGGTGCTCAGAAAGGCTTGCAGAGCCCAAGGTGCAGGGTGTGGGACCCATATCAATATCTAGAGACTGCAGTAAATAGGTTAGGGCACTAGAATATTTGGCAGGGTACTAAACCGGGTATACAAAATAGGAAGAGAAGAACAATCCCTCTTTCTTGTCGCAGTACCTGGCAGGGAAGTGAACCAGGACTGCCAACTGGGGTCTGTGATCAGTATCTAAGATAAGATTAGAAGCTTGTGAAAAGCCAAGAGAAGCAATCTCTTGGCATTGTGAGAAGTCTGGAGAGAGACGGGAAAGCCATGAGAAAAGAGGCATTCTCTTTGCAGTGCAAGGAGCCGATAGAGAGAACCAGGGAAAGGGAGTCATTCCCCCCGGTGTGTTTGTGAACATTGTAAAGTTCCTATAGGAGGAAGCCATTCTCTTGTTACCAGAACTTTGAGTTGGAACTTAGGTTTCTTTATGAAACAGAGAACCTTTTCTACATTGGAACTTTGCTTTAACTTTCGGAAAACGGATTGCGACCCGGGTAAACGATCCATCTCCTCAAGAACCAGTTCCTCTGATATATGGAACTGTGCCTCTTCAGAAGAAGGGAGTTATTCTTCTGAACCACTGGGACAGAAAACCCCTTTGTTTTAGTTGTAAGTGTAAGGGTTGGACATGGGTTTTTGACACAGAACAGTGGTATCTTTTAGTTCTTGGGCATTCTGTCGGATTCCTTTGTTTTTGTTGAGGCAGGGAAACCCTTCTTAGAGCAAGATAGGGTTTTCTTTTTCCATACAAGTAAATGTTTCTGCCAACCACCATGCCACCATTGTGTGAGAGTCGTACTTCTGCACCCCTACAGTGGGGTATGTGATTAATCCTGTGGAGTCATCTCTAATCCCCAGCCTGAGATCTCCTCTGGTGTGGCCAGGGAAGGCAGCCATTACCTGATCCTGACCCTGGGGGTGGTATTATGAAGGAGGATCACATGGGAGGAGATGCCTGTTCGGGGAGATGTGGTTACTCCATCAGGAGAGACACAGTATTCCCCTCTTCCATGTGAAGAATATTCTATCATTCCAAAATCCCTGATGTCATGTTGTCATTATACAAAGCCCTCTAGTTGTGGATATCTAAAGCCCCTTCTTGCTAGACATCCTAGGCAGAGTACCATTCACACTTCTCATGTACATAACATCCTCTATCTCTGATGTTTTTGATGTAAACAAAGATTTACAGCAATGCGGCTTCAAAAGGTCTAAAGCTCCTATGGACTCCAACTCCCAGAAAGCCTCAAGTACTGAGACAAAGAAGAGGAGGAAGGAGTCAATGTGGAATTAAGAAAAAATCGACTCAAACATACCGTTGTCCAACTGTCAATCAGCTGCGCGGGACATTCAAACTGAATGAACACTTGCAATTCGGGACAGGAGAACTGCAGAGCAGGAAAAGCAATAAGCGTAACCAACAGCAGAAGCAGACTCAGGGAGACGAGCCGTGCTTGGAGAGCCAGATGCTCACGGGCAAACGCTTAGGAGTACACTTTACCTGAGAGACAGGAAACCGATGAGAGTGTAGCAGAAGCCTGGGAGCAACTGCTGGAAGGCAGACAGCAGTTGCGAGGCTGTCGGAGACGCGGTCCTCTGGCGCGGCATTGATTTTGTCAGCAAGTGACTGCAAAGCCAATGTGGGAATCGAATGACGGTCTGAGAAGCAGGGGAACCATTCCCAAGGACAGAACTTCGACGCAACCACACGCCACGATCTGGAAACACCAACGGACACCAGTGAGTCGACCCAAAGGAGTTGGGAACCCCAGTAAATGCTGGCAGACATAGGAGCAATTGAATAATTCTTTTGAATACCGAACAAGTAAAGTTGGAAGACAAAGCTTGTATAAGTCTCCTTATATGAAATGTCAATTTGGGAAAAAACAGAACAAGCATTGCCACAAGCAAAAACATACTAATGAAGAAGTTGAAGGGCAGCATTTTTACAATTCTCTGTACATGAAATGTCAATTTGGAGAAAATTGGAACAAGCATTGCCACAAGCAAAGAGATATTAATGAATAGGTTGATTGACAGAACTTGAACAAGTCTCCATATATGAGATGTCGATATTGGGAAGTTGGAACAAATAGCATCTAAAGTCAATGAGGTATAAACACTGAAAGAGTACAACTGTGTTTATACTTGGAACAAAAGTGAACATTGTAAGAAGTCCTGGTGAAAGAAGCACATCAGGCAGTGAGACCTTTTGGACAAAGATACCTGGCAGGAGAGAATACCAGGGAATTTGCAAGATCCAGAAGGGGGATTCCTAGCAGGGGAGTATACCAGGCAATCCATAAAGCATATGAAAGGAAGCAACATAGTGAAAGATACCTGGCAGGAGAGTACACCAGGGGATCCAAAGAATATATTGAAGAATTGCTGGCAGCGAGTATACCAGGAAACCGCCTTTAAAACAGTTGTGTAAAAGAGACACCGTTACCTGTGAAGCAGTTTAGTAAAATAGACATGTTGCCATCCTTTAATGTAGAAGAGGCTTCTTTTGCTATCTTTCAAATAGGGTTGTTGTTGTTATAATTGTTTTAATTTGGCAACACAGCCATAAAAGATAGGTTTGTGTGAAAAGACATTTCTACTACTTCTGAGTAATCCTCGTTTGAAAAAGACTTTTTGCAATCCTGAAGAAAGTGTTATATGAAAGAGGCAATTCAACTACACTTAAAGATTCTGGCTTTGAAATGACCGATTTCAGTACCCTACCTGAAATAATCCAGGGAAAGGGAATCCCCTCCTGGATTCAAGGATTATTTTTTAAACTTTAATATTTGTGAGTTTCTATGCACTTTTTGCTAAAGACCCTATCAGAAAATGATTTTTTTTTTTTTTTTTTTATTTATTTGTTTACAATTCAATGAAATGAATTTTTACAAACAGTTGAGAGCGACAGCAACCCTTAATGAGATGCGCCGCGAGCTTTCATGTAGTTATGTCAGATTCCTGGTGAGAATAGGATTACCTCTAAAAGAGTAAAAATGATTTACATGTGAGGGACAGATATGTTTTGGACAAAAGAACTGTTCGCATAATTCTGACGACAAGACACAGACTGGTCTTTAGTTTTGGTTTCCTGGGTAGGGAAATCCTCTTTAGGATAGGGATAGAAAGGCCTTTATCCAACCGCTTGAAGTTAATAAAGATGCCTAATGTGGACCGCATTACAACTTTGTGTCTGCCTCTCATTTCTGACCCCTCACATGCATCGGAAATGATGTCCTGTGACTGTTACCTACAATCACTTGAAATGACATCACTGAATAAATTACAATAAGTAACAAGAAGATGAGCTTTAGTAAGGATGATAAAATAGTGTTGATGCAAAAAAAACAGGGTAATACCTTAGGCTAACAGATGTTTATTTGCAAGATTTTGTAATCTTTTAGATTACTTCATCGGGCACAGGAAGAATGAAGGTCTTGGAGTAGCAGGACATTTTAGGAAAACATGTTTTTTCTTTTGACACTGTTGCCTGTAAGGTAGCATTGTACTATTCATAATGATCATAATAATAGTACAGTTTAAAAGGGGCACCCTTGCCTGTCAAACCAAGTTTGAGTGAGTCTTTTTGTGCAATGCACATCAAAAATACCCCATTTCTGGCAGATCCTAATTTCGGCACTGAGAAAACAAAGCACAATGATGCATTTGCCCCGGATATGCGTTTGGCTGAGTTGGGAAGCCAGGATTATTGTTTTATGGTTTGAATACAGCTAAACCAGCCTATCTTCTGTCAATGCTTTTTGCTTAGTTGTTTTCAAAAGCTGGACTATTACTGTGTTTACAGAAGCTGACTTGCAAAGCCCCAAACTACACAGTAAACCAACCCGACAACAGTAAAATCTATATAAAAACATGTTAGGCAAAATAAGTTGCATTCTGTCTAGAAGGGCAAAAGAGCACAACGGAGAAAGGCATCTCTAACTGATCCATCTTGGTCGTGTTCCATAGTACATCATCTGATGCATAGAAAGAAAACAGTTGCTGGTGTTACAAATCCATGAACTTCATTGATGTATTCTATGTATCTATGAGATATTGACATACTGCTAGACTCATTTTAAATTGATTAGTGGTGTGTTTTGAGATACCTTTAACAGTATGTACTATAACATACAAGACAATGATGGCCAAATAGGTTGCGAGCTTGCTGCAGAAAAGTGTGTGAACTTAAATGTGGTATGTGTGACATGGTCCAACAACCTTTCAAGGGTGAACCAGTGTGAGTGTTTATAAACCTACCTGCACATTATAGACCTCCCCTCTGTTTATCAGAAGCCTATAATCTCTATTCTAGACCACATTCCAAATATTAGGTCTTGAGCAGCGGCCTAAAATCATTCACTATTCTTTTTATTTTCACAACTATACATGCTAATAGCTTTGTAAACCTTTGGAGGAGCCAGGAATGGGATAATGACAGTTCCCCAATGTGTCGACTTCACTAGTGGCAATAACTTGTGAGTAGGTAATTATCCTATGATCATGGCCTCTTCATTGATCTAGAAGTCTTTGTGATGCTGGAAATGCATCGGAGGGACAGGGCCTCCGTATCCTTGTCCTTTACTTTTTTTTATCGTGTGTTCTGTCGTGTTTTCCACACAGGAGTTCATGTGGGACTCCTGGCGGTGCAGCTCTCTTTTTGTTTGGTGTACAGACCCATGGGATACCCTTATGGCACCCATGGGTGGGGGTACAACCATGTGCCCCTAGTGTGTTTTTGGGCACCTGTGTGTGGCCCACAGAGCAGGGTACGGGCTGGTGGCAGCTCTGTGCTAATTGACTGGTGCTCTGAGCGTCCTCCATTTTGGGATGCCCAGGCTCTGTGGTCTCTTGTCTTCCATCGCCTGATACCTTGATCTTCCCGAAGTCCCGGGAAGCCCTAACTCTGTCCCTTCCCCCTGACAGGCTGTTGGGTGGAAGTTCCATATATGGTAGTATGGGGAAGTGGCGACCAGACTGGCTGGAGCCTTCCCAACGACCGTATGTTGTGGGTACACCTGTGGGTGGGACCTGGGTGAATGGAGTGTGTGACAAATCTACACTTCTTGTTGTGGATGTCTGGTATCTGGTGGTTGACACAATGGCTGAGACAGCCCTGCCCGAAACTGGTATGAATGCAGTGTGGAGTGCTGAATGGCTGGGTACTTGTCCGAATCCACATTCTGTGGTGTGAGTGTCTGGATGGAGAAGAATGGCCTGAATGCACTGTGTGCCTGATTGGCTGAGTGAATGCTGAATGCCCTTTGAAGTGATTGGATGCCTGAGTGTGACCCAGCAGAATTAATGGGAGATCAACAGTATCTCTGGGGACCTCTCACTGCTAGGAATGGTGTTCAGAAGCTGAAGTCCAAACTACGAAGAGTAACTGGAGCAAAACTAAAGCTTGACCTTGAAGTCCTGCTGGAAGAGAAGAATTGCTGTTGCTCTTCTCCATCAATCTGAAAGCTGCTTTGTCTCCAAGGACTGACCCAGAGAGGTCCTGGTAAGGCGCCCACTTCCCGAGCTCGACGGACCATCGTGCACCAGCTGATCTTTGGCAAAGCTCCCTGGTAGACAGACCTATGACAGTCTGCCGACTGGAGACGGGGACTGCCGCGGAATCCCAGAGAAGCGGCCGGACTGTTGTCTGCCACCGTCGACGACCGGAGCCACTGTGCTCCTGTTGCCTAAGAACTTTCGATTCAAGGACGCGCTCGTCTGCACCGCTATCCGCCTTATTCCGCCGGAGAAGGCCCGGCCGTTGACCCGCCGAGGAGCATCCGCCGGTGGGTTCCCCGCCACCCAAAGACCACAGAGATGCCGACGACTCGATGCACTTGCTGGGCCACAGTTTTTCAAACTCTTTGCGGTCCAGAACTATCGACATCGAGGTGCCGCGCATGCCTCTTCCTTGCACGACGTTTACGCTTCCCCGTCGACTAGCACCTCTAGGAAAGAAGCTGCCACTTCACCGCCGTAGTTCACCTTGTTCTCTGCCGGACGTTTCCCTGACGAGGAACGCTAAAACGCCAGGTACTTTGGGGTTGCTGAACTATTGGGAAGACTCTTGTGAACAATATATGGACTGGGCTTGTGATATATCTTTATTCTACAGGTTGCTCAGGTGGGGGAATCTCCATACAGAACTGTTCCTAGGTAAACGGGGCCAGTATTCTGCCAATTGTTTTAACCAACTGCTTTCCTCTTATTTCTATTGTTGGTTTCCTTTACGAACTGATTTGTGACATTTAACCGTACAGTTGATGCACTTTAAAGAGATCTCATAGTAATTGTGGTAACACGTAGAACTGTATATTTGCCATTATAGATAACTGAGTACAAAGTGAGTTATCATGATATTGTACATAACCATGAATATTAATTATATAAAGACTGTGTTTTAACTAATACAGTGTGCGGACATTCCTTTGTGGGTGCTTGGGGACTACACTGTGGTTAAGAACCAGCCCGCATCACCTCTGGGTAAGCTAGGCCTTGATTGCTCGACCATAGCTACCAAATAGAGAATCTTGGCTGGGGTCCTCTGTGGCTCTCCTCTACCATATCGAGAGCAAGAGTACAGACACCCCCCTCCGGTCTTTACAGTCTTCATTAATGACCTGTGGAGCCCTGTGGAGACAATGAAGACTTGGGGCATTTCACGTCTTCTGGGTGTAGTCCGTTACCCTCTGGTTGAAGGAAAGGTCTCTTTCTGATACTGCCAGAAGCATATCTTAGCCAGAAACTTTGGAGGGATCATCATGATGCAAATTCCCACCTTGCAATGTGGGCTAGAGGCATACCTTGGATTGTCTAGGGATGCAATAGTCATCTATATGCAAACAAACATTTTGAAGGCCAATAAAACTAGTAAAGATGACAATCTACTGCCACTATTATCTAACACCACACTTTCATGAACTCTCTTTTTCTCAAAAATATGCAGAAATAGAGCTGCTGCATTGTCTAGTCTGGATTTGAGATGTTCTGCTGGTCGTGTGTTTGCTGGCTAGAAAGTTCTCAATAAATCACAACCACGGGTAATGCTCTGGGAAGCACTACAGACCATACATTTGCAGCCTGCCAGGCCATGACAGAAGAGGAAAGATCATATAAAAATTATACTTGGTCCCACCCAAAAGGTGCAGTCCAGCCTGAACTACTAGGCCACGTCCTTTTTGCATGATAAAACAAGCAACCCCAGATATGGTTCGGCCTCATTGGGTGTCCTCAGTGAGGTGTAGCTTGAGCTTACTTGTCCCACTTGACTTACTCATTTAAGATAACTCCCAAAAAAGACAGATTCAGAAAGACCACTCAAAGACAGCTCAGACAAGTCTTTCTAAATCAGAACTGTTATGCCCCTGCGGCACGCAATCAGGTGGGTGAAGTCACAGGAGCGGGTTGTGTTGCCAGTGTTGATAGTGTGTGTGTATGTTTGTGAGTGGGTGCATGCATGTCTCTTCAGGAGAGGAGGGGGAATATTTGTGGTGGTGAAGGAAAGGGGCGGGGTAAATGTGTGTTTGGGTGTGTGGGAGAGGAGAGGGAATGTTTTAGGCTCGGAAGGGGGTGGTGGGTGATGAAAAGTTGTGGTTTGGGGGTTAAAAAAACCTGACGTTCTATAAATCCAGCTGGAAAGGGTTGGGGTAGGATCGCCCTCACAGGAGGTGGAGGGGGTTCAGGATGCCATATTTCAGGATTATAAAGGCCACACAAAATCGCCCCAAAATGTTTTTATTTTTTGTCTTCGGCCTTTAAAATGCGGAAATATCACATAGAACTCACACTTGGGGCGACTAAAGCAAAACAAAGGAGGTGATGGCTGGAAGGTTTTGAATTAATTATAACCTCTGGCATTTCTCTGGGCAACTCTCCTGGTCATCGTTTCAACCTCACCCAAGTGAGCTGCCTGCACTTGCACTTAGCCTGAGGTTCTCCTCCCTGGCTCCCCTTAGCACTTCCCTCCCGGGCCCTCCACCAGCACTTGCCCATTCGTCTGGTCCCTCACCGTGCCCCCCTATCTCCTGCACTTCTCCTCACTGCACTTGCACAGCCGAATGACAGAAGGCCTAGTAGGACCATGACTGTATTTTACTACTTGCCATTGTTTTGTTTCCCTTGTCCCCTTCCCATTTAGCCTTGTGGTGCTCTTAAACCCAATTCAGTTGTTTAAAGCGCCTAACAAATGCTCAATAAAAGAAATACATCTGGAGCACGCTGTACTCTACACTCTGCTCCGTACAGCTAGAGCACGCTCTACTCTACATTTGTAGCCATACATCTGGGGCATGCTCACCTCTACACTCATATCTATACTTCTGGAGCACGCTCTACTCTACATTCATGTTCATACTTCTGGACCATGCGCTACTCTGCACTCATGCCCATACAGCCTTAGCATGCTCCCCTCTACACTCGAATCCATTCATCTGTAGCACGCTCTACTCTACACTCATGCCCATACAGCTGGAGCATGCTCATCTCTATACTCATATCCATATGTCTGGAGCATGCTCTACTCTACATACATGTCCATATATCAGGAGCACGCTCTATTCTACACTCATGTCCATCCAGCTAGAGCGCGTTCTGCTCTACAGTCATATCCATACTTCGACGTATTCCTCATCTAAGATATCTCCTTCCAGCTCTGCTGGCCTCGGAAAAATTTTTCTCTAGAGGGCGCTGCGCGTCGACGTCCTCCGAGTCGATGTCCCTCGACAGCCGCCGTATCGACGTCATCCTGGCTATAAAGGCCGCGCGCAGCGCCCGTTGCTCAGTTCCGTTTTTCCGCGCTTACTCAGTGCCTCGGAATACCGTTGCTCAGTTTTGTCAGGTTAAACCTATTTACCTCGAGTTATTCGATCCGTACTCGATGGCTTCTTCGTCGGAACCGACAACTCCTCGATCTGGCTTCAAAAAATGCTAAGATTGTGGGAAAAAGATGTCGCTGACTGGCCCTCACAGAGTTTGTCTGTGGTGTTTGGGAGCTGGACACCATTGTTCGGAGTGCGAGGACTGTATGTCCATGACATCTAAGGCCCTGAAGGAGCGTAGGGGGAAGCTGGAGAAAGGTAAGACTTTTAAAGCTTCTTCTTCGTCGACGAAGTCAAGACATTCGTCTCCTCGTCACCATGCGCGCTCCAGATCTCGGAATGGGTCTCATCACTCCTCGAGATCGAAGCACTCTAAGAGGAGACGTCGAAGATCCCCCTTCTCCGTCTTCCTCTTCCTCTGTTTCGCCAAAGAGAATCCCATGCCCCACGAAACATAGTTCCCGGGCTGAATGGGAGGAATTCCGCAAAAATATGATGAGCGTCTTCGAGAAAGCGGCCTCGACCCCCTCGAAGACTGCCGAGAGCGATGCTCTGGTCGAAAGACCCGAAGGTCAAAAACGCCGCGAGTCGCAGTACCCGGCGAAGGAAACCTCTCGAGCGCGTCACGAACCCTCGAGTAGGACTATGACCTCCAAACCTTCCTCGAAGGTTCCGTCGACGCCGTCGACGAAGGTTCCGTCGACGTCGAGGTCGATGTCTTCGACGCCGTTGTCGAAGGGACCTTCGACACACGAGTCTGTCGACTCGACGCCAGCTTCGACACCGGTGTCGACGCCAAGAAAAGTAACGGTTACGACACACCCAGCGACTCTCCCCAGGTCCTCGACGTCGATGGCTTCGAGATTGTCGAGCAGAATCCCAATTCTGTCGAGGTCTTCGAGGCCTCCGCCTTTGTTTTCGACGCCACGCTCGAAGCCTTCGACGTCGGCGTCGACGACATCGACGTTTTCGAGGCCGATTATGACAAGTTCGGCACCCTCTGCCTTGGAAATGGGGTTTACACCCTTTATGAGTTCAGAACAATTAAGAACTATGTCCTCAATTATGGAAGAGGGTGAATTGTCTGAACAGGAAGACACATTTGAGTTGCAGGGACCTGTAACCCCAATTAGAGAGGAATTTTCCTCTGAAGAACGCAGGTTAAAGGATCTTCATGATTCCTTACATGAGGCAAGTGGGTTAGACACCTCCTCTGAGGTGGAGTTTGCTAGGCCAGACCCGGGGGAACATGCTGAAACCCCCTATAGAGCCTTAATGGCCAGGATCACAGAGTTTATGGGGTGGTCTACACCTTCACAATCTTTCCAACAAGATGACCTCACGGATATTCTTGACAAAGGCCCACAGGAGGATCCTGTGGTGCCTTTTCATAAAGCTCTTCAGAGGAAGATTATGATGAACTGGGAAACCCCAGATGTCGTACCGGCAGTAAATAAAAAACTGTCTACAAAGTACAGGGTATCCTCTACAGACCCGGAGTTTTTGTCTAAACACCCATCCCCAGAAAGTCTGGTGGTACAGGCAGCATCCTCTACCGATGTCAAGACGGCTTATCCTACCGTCCCACAGGACAGGGACGATAAAAAATATGATGCTATGGCAAAGAAAGTTTTTTCGGCATGTAGCATGGCGTTAAAATCTGTTAATGCTACTTGCACCCTTGCTAGATTCAGCCATACACTTTGGGAGTGTGCTTCTACAGCGGCTGACTGCATCCCGGAGGGAGAAGAAAGGGATGAGTTCCTGAATATTATACAGGACGGTAAAGACGCTATGTGTCCGGATCCAAGTCCACCTCCCCCTTCTCCTCACCTGTCTCCTCCGAGGCACGTACACTAGGTTCGGTATCAACCTTGCCTGGCTTCTTTATAGTCCTTGGAACCCTGACCTTCGGTGTTCTGGTCTTCTTTTCGTGAAGATAAGGTCTGGCCCCTCCGGAGGCCACCTTGACAGAAGAGTGAACCTATCACCGGGGAACCCCAGGGGGCCAGCCTCAGTCTAGGGAAAAAGCCCGAAGGCGGAAAAAACCCTAGTTCCTAGATGGGTTCTTTGGATGGTATGGTTCAATGATGTCCGAGTTGAAGGAGTAGTCAACGTGTGAGATGGCAGGAGCTCAAGAGACCGGGAATACTGTGATTTGAAGAAAAGAGAAGAAAAGATAAGGAAAGAGAAGGAAAGAAAAGGAAAGAAAAGGACTGCCGAGAGAAGGCGCAGTCTAGAATAGTACTAACCCCTGAATCCGACGAGATGGAAGGGAACCATTCGCCGGTAGGTATCCGCCGCAGGGGACGTAAAGGTAGGAAAGGGACAAAGGCTCTAGAAAACTCGGAGGCGACCGGTACAACAACCGGCACAGCGCCTCCGTGAGAGCGGAAGAAACAAACAGTCAGAAGGGCTGAAGGAACAGCAAGTCACGTAAGAAAGCTCCTGCCTCCGGACGCGGAATACAGTGCGCGAGCACCTTCGCGGCCGGAGAGCGAAGGTGAAGTTTAAGGTAAGGAAAAAATAGAGGAGCGGAAGGGTACCGCAGCTGTAGTAACCGCGGAGAAAGTGAGTGCAGAGTAGACCGTAGCGAACACGGGATAAAGGGAAGGTAAGGCAATAGGAGAAATGAGAGGGAATCAGGGAGTATTAAGGAGTAGGAGAAATACACAGGAAGGCAATAATCCGAGGTAGGCGCGATGAGAGCGTGAAATAACAGATACAACGCGCCGAAAAGTGGGCGGAGCCGGATATATATAGGCTCCATCGACCTATTGGGCGCCATGTTGGATGAGGACTAGACCGTTCACCGTCTGAACCGCCATCGATACCAATGCTTTCAATCTTGGTTCCTGACAGTATACCCCCTTCCTCTCAGGGAACCCCCCGGCTTGCCCGGGTGAAGGCGATGAAACCTCCTCAAGAGCCGAGGGGCATGAATATGACTTACTGGTTCCCAAGACCTCTCTTCCACTGGATAGTCCTTCCAGTGAACCAGGTATTGGAGCCGACCTCTGTGATATCTGGAGTCCACTAGGTATGCTACTTCGTATTCTTCTGGAATGGAACGTACCTGGGTTCGACTCTTGTGGAAGGGTCTAAGGAACGGGTCTGCCTTGTACTCTTTGAGCAAAGAGACGTGAAACACCGGGTGAACCCTTTTGAGATATTCCGGAAGTTTGAGTCGAAAAGCAACTGGGTTGACCTGTTGGAGAATGGGAAACGGTCCAAGATAACGGGGGGAGAATTTTCCAGCATGAACCCATCTGGGAAGAAACCTAGTAGATAACCAGACTAGTTGTCCTGGTTTCCACGTAGGGTTGGAAGCTCTGCTCCTATCTGCCCATCTCTTCTGTGTTTGTTGACTGAGTTGGTGTGCCTTCTTGGCGAGATCATGAACCTCCTGCAGTTCCTGTATCACGCCGTCCAGAGCAGGAATCTTAGTGGCTAGGGAGCCCAACCCCGGTAGGTGTTTGGGATGAAATCCATACGTGCACAGAAAAGGGCTCATTTGGATAGTGGTATGCAGGGTATTATTATAAGCAAACTCTGCTTGAGAAAGGAAACTATACCATCTCTCTTGTTGGTTGCTGCAGAAACACCTTAAGTACTGTTCCAGGTTTGCGTTTAACCTTTCGGTTTGTCCGTTGCTCTGGGGGTGGTATCCCGAAGAGAGGGCTCGGTTTATACCCAAGACCTGACAAAGCAAAGCCCAGAATTTGGACGTAAACTGAGGTCATCGGTCGGATACAATGGTCTGGGGCAGACCGTGTAGACGGACTATATCTCGGAGGAAGATATCAGCTGTCTCAGAAGCAGTAGGGATTTGTTTAAAGGCTGAAAAATGGGCCAGTTTGCTGAAGGAATCTATGGTGACCATAATCACCGTCATGCCCTCAGACGGAGGAAGATCAACGATGAAATCTGTAGAGATATGTTCCCATGGTCGTGACGGTAAGGTATGTTGTTGTAGGAGTCCGAGTGGTTTACCGGTTCGGTATTTGTTAGAGGCACAGATTGAGCAGGAGGTAACATACTGATATACATCAGTCTTTAATCTTGGCCACCAAAAACCTCTTTGCAAGAGTTCATAGGTCTTTCTGATGCCTGGGTGACCTGACAAGGGGGTATCATGGCACCACGAAAGGACGAGCTTCTGGAGCTCTTTGGTGGGAATGAACAGGGCGTGACCATGATAGTACAGTCCATCCTTGCCTTGGATGACTGAGGCGGGTAGTCTTGCACCGGACTGATAATGAGGTATCAGATCTCGGAAAAATGAGACAGTGGAAGCTACAATCTTGAGATTTGGGAAAAGGTAGTCATGTTCATTGTAGGTTCCTGAGCCGTCTCCGATACTGCGGGATAAGGCATCTGCCTTCTTGTTTTCTGTGCCCGGGATATAAGTCAGTATGAAATCGAACTGTAGGAAGAAATATGCCCACCGGGCATGTCGGGCATTGGTGCACTCCATTTGTTGTAGTACTCGGAGATTGCGATGGTCAGTCCTGATCACGAAGGGATGGGTTGCGCCTTGTAAGAGATGTCGCCATTCCTGGCAGGCTAACTTGATGGCTAAAAGTTCTCTCTCTAAGACGGAGTAGTTTCGTTCACTACTGGTGAGGGTCTTCGAGAAATACGCCACCGGGTGTTCCATGTCATCGACTGTCTTCTGTAACAAGATAGCACCTACCGCTCCTATCGAAGCATCTGTCTCTAGGATGTATGGTATAGTCTGATCCGGCTGGATCAAAATGGGAGCGGAGGAAAAACATTCCTTAAGAGCCTGAATTGCTCTCCTTTGTTCATCTCCCAAAGTAAACTTGACTCCTTTCTTGAGCAGGGATGTGAGAGGAAGCACTAAATTGGAGAAGTTGGGTATAAATCTTCTGTAAAAGTTGGCTAACCCTAAGAAGCTTTGTAGTTCCTTAATAGTACTGGGTTCTCTCCACTCCATGATAGCCTTAACCTTGGCTGGGTCCATCTCTATGCCCTCCCCTGACAAAACGAATCCCAGGTAGGACACGGAAGTGGACTCGAATATGCATTTTTCCGGTTTCACCAAAAGTTGGTGTTCAAGAAGACGTTGGAGTACCTTTCTCACTAGTGACCTGTGTTCGTTTAGTGATTGAGAGTATACGAGGATATCATCCAGATACACTACCACCGAGATAAACAACATGTCTGCGAACACCTTATCCATATACCTCTGAAAGACAGCGGGGGCGTTGACCAGGCCGAATGGCATCACCCGGTATTCGAACAATCCGAAAGGAGTGCGGAACGCGGTCTTCCATTCGTCGCCTTTTCTTATCCTTAGGAGATGGTAGGCCCCTCTTAGATCTAGTTTGGTAAAGTATACGGCTCCTTGCACCGCCTCCAAGATGTCTCGGATTAATGGCATAGGATACCGGTCTCTAATGGTCACCTTGTTAAGCCCTCTATAGTCGATGCATGGACGCAGTTCGGAGCTGTCCTTCTTTGGTATAAAGAACAAGGAGGCTCCACAGGCTGATCTCGACTCTTGGATGAGCCCGTTTTGGAGATTAGAGTCCAGATATTCTCGTAGGACCTTCCTTTCTGGAAGTGACAAAGGGTACATCCGCCCGAAGGGAATCACTGCATCAGGTACCAGGTCGATGCCGCAATCTTCTGGTCAGTGAGGGGGAAGATCCCGAGGTTGGATGTCTATGAATACCTCAGAGAAGACGTGGTATTGAGGTGGAACTGATGCTATGATGGTCGAACTCGGTGTAGGGGGTGGTTCTGCTTCAGGATGAGTGGAGGAATCCATGTGGCCTATACAATTTGACTTACAAAAGAATGAGTTGAAGCTCACTCTATTTGCCTTCCAGTCAATGTGGGGATTATGTTTCCTTAGCCAAGGAATACCGATGACCAGAGGGAAATGGGCTGCTCTGATCTGATCAAAGACCAGATACTCCGAATGATGACTCATCTCCATCTTTAGTGGTATTGTTTCGGTGGTGATGGGACCTGATGACAGTGGTACACCGTCTACGCCCTCTACCGGAATGGGAGTCGTCTTACGTTTAGTAGCTATGTGATGTTCTGTAGCCCAGTTAGCATCCATGAAGTTACCTGCAGCTCCACAGTCTAACATAGCAAGCACCTCTATGGAACTCGAAGGAGACAACCATAACTTGACTTGGAACACCATCAGGTTGTTTTCCTCAGGGTTGTTCATCGTTCTTGAGTGGTTGCAAGGGTACTTGGCACTTCCCCCGAGACTTCCCTTGCTGTAGATCGGGGGTTGAAGTTTTCCTTCCTCCGGGGTGGTACTTCCGGACAGCTTCTCAATAAGTGTTTGGCGGAACCGCAGTACATACATAACCCGGTCTCTCTTCTTCGTTTACGTTCTCCCGGCGTAAGAGGTCCCCTGGTAGTACCGACTTGCATGGGTTCTTCCGAAGGAGCGTTGGTCCGGGTCGTTGGAGAAGGGTTCGGTAGACTGAGAGAATGAGGATTGCTCCTATATCGTCTTCTTTCTTGCCGTCTCTCTGTTAATCGGTATTCGATCTGTAATGTTAAGGTCATCAAGTCCTGACAAGATACTGGCCGGGCAACACGAGCCAACTCGTCCTTGAGCTCGTCGTGGAGTCCTCTCCGAAATATCGTTTGTTGGGCTGAATCCGGCCAGTCTGCCTTAGCTGCTAGTCTTTGAAATCGAGCGATGTAGGTCTGCACGTCTGTGTTCCCTTGTTCGACATCCAGGATAGCTTCTAAAGAGGAGTATAGTACCTCTGGTCTGTCGAATCATTCCTTGAAGCCCTCTATAAAACAATCATAATCAACCAAGGAAGGGTCGTTTCTGGCAACCAAGGGAGTTGCCCAAGCCAGAGCATTTCCTGTGAGATTGGCGATGATGAATCCAACCTTCGACTTTGCCGATTCATAGGCATGGGTACGGAAGGCAAAATACACACCACAGGCATCAAGGAATTCCTTCATTCCTCCCGGGTAACCGTTATATTTGCCAAAGGAAAGGGGCATCGCAGGTAGGTCTCCACGGTCGTCTCTATGCAGGACTACCTGTTGTCGGAGTGCTATGTTCTCTGTCCTCAGGGCTTGGACTTCAACTGTGAGATTCTGCATTGCCGCTACCAATTCTTGGTATTGTTCCAAGGAAGCCATGTTAGGATTTTCGGGGCGTTGTATTCTGTCCGGATCCAAGTCCACCTCCCCCTTCTCCTCACCTGTCTCCTCCGAGGCACGTACACTAGGTTCGGTATCAACCTTGCCTGGCTTCTTTATAGTCCTTGGAACCCTGACCTTCGGTGTTCTGGTCTTCTTTTCGTGAAGATAAGGTCTGGCCCCTCCGGAGGCCACCTTGACAGAAGAGTGAACCTATCACCGGGGAACCCCAGGGGGCCAGCCTCAGTCTAGGGAAAAAGCCCGAAGGCGGAAAAAACCCTAGTTCCTAGATGGGTTCTTTGGATGGTGTGGTTCAATGATGTCCGAGTTGAAGGAGTAGTCAACGTGTGAGATGGCAGGAGCTCAAGAGACCGGGAATCAGGACACGGAGCAAGGGTATCAGACCCTGAAAGTAGGGTATGGGGAAGGTATAGAAAGGTAACGGGATACTGTGATTTGAAGAAAAGAGAAGAAAAGATAAGGAAAGAGAAGGAAAGAAAAGGAAAGAAAAGGACTGCTGAGAGAAGGCGCAGTCTAGAATAGTACTAACCCCTGAATCCGACGAGATGGAAGGGAACCATTCGCCGGTAGGTATCCGCCGCAGGGGACGTAAAGGTAGGAAAGGGACAAAGGCTCTAGAAAACTCGGAGGCGACCGGTACAACAACCGGCACAGCGCCTCCGTGAGAGCGGAAGAAACAAACAGTCAGAAGGGCTGAAGGAACAGCAAGTCACGTAAGAAAGCTCCTGCCTCCGGACGCGGAATACAGTGCGCGAGCACCTTCGCGGCCGGAGAGCGAAGGTGAAGTTTAAGGTAAGGAAAAAATAGAGGAGCGGAAGGGTACCGCAGCTGTAGTAACCGCGGAGAAAGTGAGTGCAGAGTAGACCGTAGCGAACACGGGATAAAGGGAAGGTAAGGCAATAGGAGAAATGAGAGGGAATCAGGGAGTATTAAGGAGTAGGAGAAATACACAGGAAGGCAATAATCCGAGGTAGGCGCGATGAGAGCGTGAAATAACAGATACAACGCGCCGAAAAGTGGGCGGAGCCGGATATATATAGGCTCCATCGACCTATTGGGCGCCATGTTGGATGAGGACTAGACCGTTCACCGTCTGAACCGCCATCGATACCAATGCTTCCAATCTTGGTTCCTGACACTATGTGCGAATCCCTCCAGACGGGCATTGATTCGGCTGACAGTATCAGCAGAGCAATGGCGGCAAGTACAACAACTAGGAGATTCGCTTGGTTGAGAAAGTCTGGTTTTGCCCCAGATGTGCAAGCCAGGCTCTTGAACATGCCATTCGATGGCTCTTCTTTGTTCGGGAAAAAGGCGGATGACAGTTTAGAGAAACTGCAAACTTCAAAAGCAGCAGCAAAGTCCATAGGCGCTGCAATCCGTCAGACTCCTTTTCGTCCCACAGGAACCTCTGCGAGGGGCAAGTCCTTTCGCTTCTACTCCGCATTCGGAAGAGGTAGAGGACGACCGTCTCAAAGGGGACAAAGAAGAACTACCCGAGGTGGACGGGGTAGATATTCAAAAGCCGCAGCGAGAATTGAACAAATTCCTCAGGAAAGACAAATTCAAGATGGTCACTCTTTCTCAGATCCTCCAGGCCCTTCAGTTCCAGGACTGGTTGGTATCTCTGGACCTTCAGGACGCTTATTTCCATGTGCCTATCCATCTCAAACACAGGAAATACCTGAGGTTCGCAATTGGCAACTCTCACTATCAATTTCGAGTGCTGCCATTTGGGCTGACCTCCGCCCCGAGGGTCTTCACCAAGTTAATGTCGGTAGTGGCGGCAAATCTAAGGAGGAAAGGGGTTCACGTCTACCCCTACCTGGACGATTGGTTGATCAGGGCTGTTTCTTCGGAACAAGCTCAGATCCAGCTAAATCACGTGTGCCACTCCCTTCACAGACTGGGCTTCTCCCTCAATTTAAAGAAGTCACAAATGATACCATCGCAGAGACTCCAGTTCATAGGAGCGATCCTGGACACTTCCCTGGGAAAAGCCTCGCCACCAGAGGTGAGGGCTCAAGATATTCTACAGATGGTTACCAAGTTCCAACATGCCCAACGTCTCCCAGCCTTTGACTTTTTGAGGTTGCTAAGCCTCATGGCATCCTGCATTTTCCTAGTGCCAGAGGCTCGCCTGAGAATGAGATCCCTCCAGTGGGCACTGAGGACTCAGTGGTCACAATTCACAGGGAGAATGACAGATCTTCAGGTTCCCGACAGGGTGGGTCGAGACCTTCAGTGGTGGGCCTGTCAGGAGAACATTCTGAAAGGAGAACAGTTTTAGCAACCCTGGCCGGAGATAACATTAGTCACGGATGCCTCACTCACGGGGTGGGGAGCCCACGCCAACGACTTGACCATCAGCGGTCGTTGGTCTCCATCGGAGTCCAGACTACATATCAACCTGTTAGAGCTGAGAGCCATCAGACCTGCGCTGAAGGCGTTCCTGCCAGCTGTACAGGGGAAAAACGTCCTGATAATGACGGACAACACGGTGGCCATGCATTACCTCAACAAAAGAGGAGGCGTAGGATCACTACCCCTGTGCAGAGAGGCGATGCAGCTCTGGTTTTGGGCAATCCAAGAAGGAATCTCTCTA
The DNA here is from genome assembly GCF_040938575.1 of Ambystoma mexicanum. Lineage (NCBI taxonomy): Eukaryota > Metazoa > Chordata > Amphibia > Caudata > Ambystomatidae > Ambystoma > Ambystoma mexicanum. Next base: position 38,798,703 of record NC_090931.1, read on the forward strand.
TCGGCAGTTGACCTAGCCGGAGAGAAGAACTTGACAGCGGACGCTCTGAGCAGGCAGAGCACAGTCTCCCACGAGTGGGAGCTAGCTCAGGAAGTCCTTCAAGAGATCTTCGCCCTTTGGGGAACCCCTCAGGTAGATCTGTTCGCCACCTGCCTCAACAGGAAGTGCGATCTGTTCTGCTCAAGGGAATTTCCCCCGAGAGGAGCTCTAGGAGACGCGTTCATAGTGGACTGGGAGTTTCCGCTTCTGTACGCGTTCCCACCAGTCCCTGTCATTCCTCAAATGATCAGGAGGTTGAGAAGATTCCGCAGAACTATGATCCTAATTGCCCCGGATTGGGCCAGGAGAACTTGGTACCCGGACCTTCTAGACTTGTCCATCTGCCCTCCAATTCGACTTCCACTCAGAGAGAACCTACTCTCACAGAAGGGAGGTCAGGTTCTCCATCCAGACATCAAAACCCTCAACCTTCACGCTTGGCTTCTGAAAGGCTGAGGTACAAGGATTGGGACCTCCCTGATGATGTTATGGAGGTGTTGCTTTCGGCAAGGAGGCCAGCAATAAAGTCTTTATACCGCTGCCGTTGGAACAGATTTTGCAGCTGGTGTAGAGAACAGAATATCGACCCTTTTTCATGTGGTACACCAATGGTTTTGTCCTTCCTACTATATTTGGCAAATTCAGGCCTTCAAGTTGCCACCATTAAGGGCTATCTCGCAGCGCTATCCATCTTTAAGCGCACTGCGGAAGAACCATCCTATGTCAAGTTACCCTTGGTAATACAATTTCTAAAGGGGTTAACCAATGTTTATCCCCCAAGACCATTCCAAGTTCCCCTATGGGATTTAAACTTAGTCCTAACTTTCCTGATGGGCACACCTTTCGAACCACTCCATTCTTGTTCGTTAAGATTCCTTACCCTTAAAACTGTTTTATTAATAGCACTTACATCTGCTAGAAGGGTGAGCGAATTACAAGCTCTTTCTTGTAAACCCCCTCACACTATCTTTCACAAAGACAAGGTTGTCCTGCAAGTGAAGCCTAATTTCCTCCCAAAGGTGGTTTCTGAATTCCATATCACTCAGAAGATTACCCTACCATCTTTCTATCCTCCTCCTCACCCGGGGAAAGAGGAAGAGAGGTTACACAGGCTAGAACCTAGAAGGGCTTTAAGTTTTTACATTAGTAGACTAGCCAAGATAAGACAGGCAGACCAGCTGTTTGTAGGTTACACAGGTCACAAGCTGGGGTTACCAATAACTAAGCAGACCATTTCCAGATGGATCATTCTAGCCATTCTGGAATGTTATAAACTGGCAGGAAAAGAGCCCCCTCAAAACCTTAGGGCTCATTCGACCAGAGGTATTGCAGCTTCATCGGCCCTCAAAAGAGGTGTGCCGTTTAAAGACATCTGTGCGGCCGCTACATGGTCGTCTGTCCATACCTTTACAAGATTTTACAACTTGGATTCCTCCTCCAGTCAAGAGACTAGGTTTGGAAGGGCTGTACTGCATTCTATTCATCAATAGAAGACAGCATGAAGTCAGTACTCCCTCCTCCAATAATAGAATACTGCTATGGGAGCCTATCTAAGATGAGGAATACGTCGGAGGACACAATCCCTTCGAAGAACAAGTTACTTCTTACCTTGTAACGTTCTTTCGACGGGATGTTCCTCAGACGTATTCCTCATCGACCCTCCCATCCATCCCCGCAGTTCTACTTCCCTTGTTGTTGCAGCTTACGCTCCTTCAGGGTGATTAGTTTAGTCCAGAAAGCATTATTGTGGGCTACAAAACGGAACTGAGCAACGGGCGCTGCGCGCAGCCTTTATAGCCAGGATGACGTTGACGTCGATATGGCGGCTGTCGAGGGACATCGACCCGGAGGACGTCGACGCGCAGCGTCCTCTAGAGAAAACATTTTCCGAGGCCAGCAGAGCTGGAAGGAGATATCTAAGATGAGGAATACGTCGGAGGAACATCCCGGCGAAAGAACGTTACAAGGTAAGAAGTAACTTGTTCTTCTGGTCACACTCGACTCTACATTCATTGCCATTCAGCTGGCACACGCTCTACTCTACACTCATATCCATTACTCCTACGTCCCGTCCCCTTTCCTCCATACTTTTGTGACATTCCGTCCTGTGGGACGGGACAGGAGCACTTTTGTAAAAAAGCATAACATTGAAAAATGTGTCCTTCTCATTTTACGTGGGGTACCGCACGCAGCCGTAACCCTGCCCTCCTTAGCTCCGTCCCGCACATCGCCCTTTTTTCCGTGCGGTCAGGGCTGGACTCACTAGCATCACCGGGAAGACCTTTTTTCTTTCCCTTTGTCCTTCTCCCCTGCTCCGTTTCTGCAGTCGCGTTGTCCTCCGTCTATGCCGAGCGCCTGGGATTTTCCACTTGTTCCTCTTGTGAGCGTCGCTTCGCTAGGGCGGATCCCCATTCTCTCTGCTTGGAGTGTCTGGAACTGGATCACTGTTGGGACTCGTGTTTCTTCTGCGACTCCCTTTCGGTCCGGGCACTTCAACGTCGTCTGCGTAGGTGGGAGGAAATCTTCCAAAAGGTTCCTCCATCGCATTGCCAACTCTTCATTGACGGAAAGAAGAGACGCCCAGTAAGTTCTTTACTTTTCAGGGCACCCCGGCCCCTGGACTCCTTCCCGGGGTCCTCCAGGTCCGGGAGGGGCTTCATAAGCTCTGCTACCGGGGTTATCCATGAGGTGTCTCGCAGGCCTAATAGGCGTACCAGGGTTTTCTCTGAGGGTTTCCGCGAGGGGCCTGCCTGTACCGGATCGCAATCCGAGGTTCACCGATTAGGTGCTAATAGCCAGCGTAGTTGTGCTGAGGCGTTGGGTACCGGAGTTCGCTCTGAGGTGTCCTCGTTAGGAGCTTCCTGCACAGACATCTGGGTGCACCCTGAGGCCTCTGTTGAGGCTTTCTGTACTGAACCACGGTTCGAGGCCCCTCTCGGGGGAGCTATTAAGACCGGATTCTGTTCCGAGGTTCCTCTTAACGAGGCTATGGTGTGTACCAACAGGACTGAGAGGCCTGTTAAGGTCTTGTCGGTGAGGTGGATTCCTCAACTTTCCCACTCTCGCAGTGTTACTGGTTCTGTTGAGGGGGCACAGGGAGAGGTCGTCTACCGTAACTCCTCTGTTACAGGCTTTGCCGAGGTTCCTACTTTGGAGGCTAATTCAAGGGCCAGGATGTCTAGTAAACATCAAAGGCCCCACAGTACCGGCTCTGCTGAGGTTCCTTGTGTTAAGGCTAAAATTTCAGTCAAGTCCCCTGACCAGTCTGTGGAGTCAACTGCCTCATCACATGTGACGCAGTTCGCCTCAGATGTTCACAAAATGGCGGGCGTTCCCGCGTGGTGTACAGTGGCGATTTGGGATTCTTCCCTCACACCCATGCTATCGTCGGCGGGTGCTGGGAACCTTCTTTTCAGTGAACAACCTTTTCCACGCGATAGTGTGAATTCGTTCTGCCCTTCCTATGACTGGCGTGCTTGGATGCCACTACCACATTCGGTCATGCTTCCTTCTACATCTTCCCCATTGGTCTATGTAGACCAAGTGGGTGGAAGGCTTTCTTGGCAGCCCTCTTCACTGTGTTTGTGGGGTTATGCCCCTCATGAGAGGCCTTTGCCCACTCCAGCGCCTAAGGTTTTGGCAGAGGATGCCATTTTTGGGAAATTTTAGAGTCTAATGAACTCTGATCCCATGAGGGAGTACTTTAAGGGCCTCTTTAGAGAAATCTGCCGTCAGACTCCATTGCCTGCCTCGACAGTTCCTGTCATGGGGCCTGTCGCACCAGCGGTAGCTCCTCCTCTGCCTCCCGGCCCACCTCCGGCTCTTCCGCCTCTGCCTCCCTTGTCACCGGTGAACAAGTCTTCAGCAGCGCGTGATGTCAATCTGTTGCGTCGCAGTTGGGGGACCCGGATGCTCCAAACGACCCCTTCACAGATCAGGATAGTGAAGACCAGCCCTGCTCTGTCAGAGCATTTCACGATCGGGTACTGGACATGTCACTCCTGGACATACCAGTGCCTGAGGCACCCGCACCGCAGGAAGGGGTGCTGTTGAGGGTGCTAATCTTGTCTCCACAGGAGCGCACCGGCGTGTTCCTCCAGAGGGACGTCCTGGCCATGGCCCGCAAGGTCTGGGATAAGCCACACACCGGGCTACACATAAATAAAAGGATTGACGCCCGTTATAGGCTTCACACCTCCGAGGAAGTAGCCTTAGCGTCATGTCCGCCCCCGTCCTCGACAGTGGTAGCGGCCGCCACTCTGCAATATAAGCCGGCTTCTGCGACTTCCGCAGCTGCGGCCCAGGTTCTGTCCAAGGAGGACAAATTACTTGATTGCTTGGGAAAGAAGATTTTTGCCAACTCTGCACTGCAGTTGTCAGGCTAACACAGAACTCATTTTGGCAGCGGCAAATATGAAACTGTGGATAGATTTGGCTGACTTCCAAGAGTTCATTCCGGCTGACAGATTGGAAGACTTCAAGGGCGGTCTGTCCGACGCCAGGGTGTTGGCGCAGGATATGCTGGAGGCTGCTGCGTACCATGTTGACACCTCAGCTCGAGGCCTCATGCTGGGGGTGGACACCTCTCGTCAAGCTTGGCTTCATGCAACAAAGTTTTCGAAGGAGGTCCAAGATGAAGTTCTGGACCTGCCTTTTAATGGCAAAGCGCTGTTTAATTCTTCAACGGATTACGAGCTCACCAAGACTAAGGTCAGCACGCAAATTGCCAAGTCTCTGTCGGTGCTAGTGAAAGCCCCAGTCAACGCTCAGAGATCTGGATCCCAGTCTCGGCCCTCCTCAGGCTTAAGAGGGTTCCGGGACCACAGGTCTCGTAGGACTGACCCGCCGAGAGGTAACTCCCATCGGAGACAGCAACGAGGTTGGTTTTTCTCTCGGTCTTCAGCCTCCACTTCAGGGACTGGTAGTCTCTCTGCCGAGTCTGCGAAATGATATTTTTTGGTGCTTGCACGAGACTCCGGTGGGAGGACGAATCTCGTCTCATCTAGAGGCGTGGGAAACCGTCACCAATGACCTTTGGGTTTTGTCCATCGCTCGGGCGGGCTTCCGCTTGCCCCTTCCCCACACTTCAATCCTCGCTTTCAGCAATCGGGACGCCCTCCTTCAGAGCCGAGGTCCAGAAGCTTCTAGATCTCAGGATGATAGAACCCGTTCCCCTAAGGGAACGAGGGGAGGGCTTCTACTCTCGTCTGTTTACGGTGCCAAAACCCAACCAGGCTGGCCTGCGCACCATTCTAGACCTTTACCAGTTCAACCTTTCTCTTCTCCTAAGAGGAATTCAAGATGATTACGCTCTGCCAAATAAAGTCCTCTCTTCAGAAGGGTGACTGGCTCAGCGCTGTGCACTTTCAGGATGTGTATATGCATATCCTGATCTGGAGCCTGCATTGGAAATATCTGCGGTTCTCCCTGGGAGAGGAGCACTATCAGTTTCGAGTGCTCCCTTTTGGTCTCAGCTCTGCGCCGCGTGTCTTCACAAAGATGTCAGTCATTGCGGCTTTTTTAAGGCTACAAGGTATTCATGTGTATCCATGTTTGGACGACTGGCTTCTGCGCAGTCCATGTCCGGTGAAAGCATCAAGCAATATTCAGTCTCTCCTTCAGCTCCTATTCAGTCTTGGACTGTCGGTGAACTGGCAGAAATCCTCCATGACGATCTCTCAAGACCTGATATTCCTGGGTTTCCGTTGGAACACGATCAACTGCAGGGTGTACTTGACACCTACTGATCTGTTAACCACGCGTCAAGTCTTCATTCAGTCACAGAGCATGTCTGCCTGGTGGTTCCAGGGGCTTCTGGGCCTCATGGCCTCGTGCTTGCTTGCTCTTCCACTGGCGCGTCTCAAGATGCGACTTAACGCAGTTGGCTCTTCAGAGCTCCTGGCTCCAGGCGGTGGACCCGGACACCAAAATAATCCTTGGTTCCACCATACATGACGTCAGATCTCCTTTGGTGGTCTTCTTCCAGCAATCTGTCAGTAGGTGCGCCCTTTCAGGTGCCCTCCCCCCAGGTGACCATTATGACGTACTCCTCCCTTATCAGGTGGGCCCCGACAATGGATCATCTTCAGGTTTTCGACCTGTGGTCGCCGCAGGACAGACAATTTCACATAAATTATCTAGAACTTCTGGCAATTTTCCTGGCGCTCGGAGCGTTCAAGCCAGGGATTGTGAACAAGGTGGCCGCATCCGCACGGACAATGCGATATCCCTGTTTTACGTCAACAAGCAAGGGGGTACCAGGTCACCTCCCCTTGTAGTTCTAGCCATTCAGAATTGGGAATGGGCCGTCCAGCATAGTGTTTGGCTGTAGGCGGTACACATTCCGGGCCAGCTGAATGTAACAGCAGACTCTCTCAGCCAGTGAGCTGTGTTCAGCTACGAGTGGGAGTTAAACACAGAGATCCTCTCCAAACTTTTTCGCCATTGGGGCACTCCAGAAGTGGACCTCTTTGCGACGTCATTGAACAGGAAACGTCCTCTATATGCTTCCGGGAACGGGCTCAGAGCCTCTTCCCTGGGGGATGCTCTCGAGATTCCGTGGCACCACATGAGGGCCTACGCCTTCCCGCCTCTTCCTCTGATTCACCGTGTACTATGCAAGCTCAGGAAAACATTGAATTACACTCTCCTGTTCATTGCCCCGTGGTGGGCAGCCAGATTCTGGTCGGAGCTTCAGTATCTGTCCATCTGCTCAACGGTCAGGCTTCCGCTGATTCCTGACCTGCTTCAGCAGAGCGATCAGCAGTTGTGGCACCCCTCCCCACAATCGTTCAGCTTGGCGGCCTGGTTCCTGAGTTCAAATCTTTAGAGAGTTTCAATTTGTCCGCGGATAATATGCGTATTATCCAAGCAGCTAGAAAATCTTCAACCAGGTCTCTGTATAGAAACAAATGACTCAGTTTCTGTGACTGGTGTTTAGCAAAAAAGCTGGACCCCATAGAACTGCTATCGACACAGTGCTGTTTTTCATTTCTCATCTGGCAGCTTCAGGCATGCATGTTTTGTCTTGTAGGACTTATTTGTCGGCTATTGCCGCCTACCTGTCGACGGACTCTTGCTCTTTTTCTTTGACAAACCCTGTCATTAAAAAGCATTTTGCAGGTCTGCTGCATCTGTATCCACCGGTGAGCAGCCTGCATCCTAAGTGGGATCTGAATGTGGTCCTTACTGCTTTGTCATAAACCCTTTGAACCCAGGGCTTCGGCAGACGTGAAATTCCTTTCATGCAAAAAATGGCCTTTCTGATTGCGGTAACTTCGGCAAGGCTTGTAAGCGAGCTCCAGGCCGTGTCGGTAGAACATCCTTTGTTCACCTTTCACAGGGATTAGGTTGTCCTCCTACCAATCCCTCTTTCCTTCAAAAGGTGGTATCTGATTTTCATCTGAACCAGTCTATTTCCTTACCAGTTTTCTTCCGAGAACCGGCTTCAGATGCTGAGAGGGCTTTGCATAATTTGGATGTAAGGCGAGCTCTTAAGTTTTATTTGGACAGAACATCTAATCTTCGGAGCTCTTCCCAGCTCTTGGTGACCTTCGCGGACCCAAAATGTAAGCCGGCTTTGAAAGCAACTATCTCCCGATGGATTGCTTCCTGTATCTCTGAAGCGTATTCCGTTCAGGGCCTTCAACCTCCAAAGGGAATTCATGCCCATCTTGTACGGGGCAAGGCAGCTTCCATTGCCTTCCAAAAATATGCTCCCTGGGACACCATTGCCAAGGCAGCCATATGGGCTTCCTCATCGGTTTTATGAAGCATTACTGCTTAGACCTGAGCTCCAGGGCTCATGCTCAGTTCGGGCAAGCTGTACTTAAAAATCTCTTTCAGTAAAGGAGTTCCATCCACCCGTTATCCTGTAAGGAGTGCTTGGTAATCTCCCAAAAGTATGGAGGAAAGGGGACGGGATGTAGGAGTATAAAAAAAGTTACTCACTGTAGTGACTACCTTACTCCTAGTCCATAGTCCCCTTTCCTCCATACGCCCGCCCGCCGTCCCTTCTAATAAGTATTCTCTATTATTGCTTAAATGGTCTCTGACCCGGCGATATAAAAGGACTGAAGGGTGATGCGCGGGCGGAGCTAAGGAGGGCGGGGTTACAGCTGTGTGCGGTACCCTGCGTAAAAAGAAAAGGACACATTTTTCAATTTGATGCTTTTTTACAAAAGTGCTCCGGTCCCGTCCCACAGGACGGAATGTTCCAAAAGAATGGAGGAAAGGGGACTATGGACTAGGAGTCAGGTAGTCACTACGGTGAGTAACTTTATCAATCTGGAGCGCGCTCTACTGTATACTCTGTCCAGACGGCTGGAGAACGCTCTACTCTGCAATCATGTCAATACATCTGCAGCACGCTCTACTCTACAGTAATATCCATTCAGCCAGAGACACTCTTCTCTACACTCATGTCCATTCAGCTGGAGTGCATTCTACCCTGGAGCATGCTCAACTCTACTCTCATATCCATACTTCTGGAGCACGCTGTACTCTACACTCCTATCCATACTTCTGGAGCATGCTCACCAATACACTCATATCCATACTTATGTCCATACATATGGAACACACTCTACTGTACATTCATGGCCATACATCTGGTGCACGCTCTACTCTACACTCATATCCATACTTCTGGAGCATGCTCACCTCTACACTCATATCCATTCTTCTGGAGCACACTCTACTGTACATTCATGTCCATACATCTGGAGCACGTTCTAATCTACATTCGTGGCCATAAATCTGGAGCACGCTCTACTCTACTCTACTCTACTCTACACTGATGTCCATACTCTCCTTATGTTATCAGACCTATCTGCAGCCTTCGACCTGGTGGGCCATGCTTTGCTGATCACCAGGTTGAAGGATGTGGCTGCAGTTTCGGATGCAACTGCGGAATGGATAGCATCATTTCTAAAAAAAAAACCAGACTCTGTAGGGTTTGCAGTGATGTAGCTGAAGCAGCACTGATAATTGTGTAGCTTGGCGTTCCTCAGGGAGCTTGTTTGTTGCCTTTCCTTTACAATGTTTTCTCCATCCCACTTTTTAATTTGCTAGATGAAAATGGTATTGGTTTCACAAATTATGCTGATGACACACAATGTGTCATCCCATTATCTGGCGGCTATGAGCAAGACACAAAAAGGTTGAATGAAGTTTGATGTAATCCATGTCTGGATGGTGGAGAATGGTCTTGCTTTGAATATGGAAAAGAAAAGACTGAATTAATGGCTGTAGGAACTGTGCAGAAACTTCTTAAACTTTGAGCTGATTATGGGAGCTTTCAGGTAGCGGGATGTGATATAGAAACAAAAAAGAAAGTTAAAGCCCTGGGAATTCTTTTTGATCAGAATTTAAATATGAACGCCCAGGTAAACAGCTTGGTTTCTACATCTGCATACTATTTCAAGCTGTTAGCGAGAATTCGTTCCTACATCTCAAAGGTACATTTTGAGACGATAGCAAGAGCTATTATAGTGTCCAAGATTGATTATTGCTGCAGCTTATTAGTTGGCATCAAGAAGACAAGTGCACCAGACTGCCGGTGATTCAAAACAATACTGTGAGGGTGATTGCTGGACTTGGACGGAGGGACCATTTTTCCAAGGCAAGAAAGGAAATAAATTGGTTGCCAATTGAGGCTAGAATTAAGTTCTGTCTTCTTGTAATCTCACATAAATGCCTAATGGTACAAGTCCTACCTATTTGAGGGAAGCATTGTGTAAGAAAGCGAATGCTAGATCCCTTAGATCAAATAATACATATCAGCTAAAGGAGCCTAGATGTGGGCTCTCACAAGTCACCAAGTGTGCCCTATTTGCTGCAGCCCCCAGGGCATGCAATGTAATTGCACCTGATCTTAGAGAGGAGAAGGTTACGGACATGTTTAAGAAGAAACTGAAGACTTTGCTCTTTAGATAGTTTAGCTTCTGTCTGCATCTGGTTATCATCTTTGCACCTTCTTTTTTTTGGATCTTCCTGGGTTGTGTTTGTCTTGCGCCCATAAACATCCGGGTCCATAGTTGCGCGGTATACTTTATAAAGTAAAGTAAAGCCAGAGCACACACCTCTACACTCATGTCCATTCAGCAGGAGCACACTCCCCTCTACGCTCATGTCCGTTCAGCTGAAGCACGCTCTCCTCTACACTCATGTCCATAAAGCTGGCGCACGCTCTCCTCTACATGAGTCCTGGAGCACGCTCTCCTCTACACTTGCGTCCTGGTGCATGCTCTCCTCTACAATCGTATCCTGGAGCATGCTCTCCTCTACATTCGCATCCTGGAGCATGACCTCCTCTACACTCATGTCCATAAAGCTGGAGCATTCTCTCCTCTACACTCAGGTCCTGGAGCATGCACTCCTCTACACTCATGCCTCAGAGCACGCTCTCCTCTACACTCATGACCAGGTGCACGCTCTCCTCTACATTCATGTCCTGGAGCATCTCTCCTCCACATTCATGCCCGTGCAGCTGGAGCACGCTCTCCTCTACACTCATGCCCTCTCCAGTTCCTTCTCTTTGTCATCTACACAGGACCCTGTGTTGTTTCCCCCCCACCCCACTCCAGCCCTCCGTCATCTACATTCATGCCCCCTCCAGCTCTGCCAGCTCATGACCCTGCGCTGCCCCCCTCGCACTCCAGCGCTCTGTCAGGAGCGATCTCTCAGCAGGAGCAGCTCAACCTTCATCTTTCTTTCTCGGCTGAGGGGATTTGAGGACAGGCTGTCGCCTGCTCTGAGTGAACAAGAGAACTGCTTCTGCGGAGGAGGTTGAATGAAAGCGATGACTCGAAAACTTGGTGCTTTCTAGAATCCCTCAATCAATGTTGATTTCCTTTAGCATAGCCATCCACACATCTGCAGCTTTGTGTGCTGCTGTCTCTGGCGGGGAATTGGTAGCGTCAGCAGTCTGTCTCCTGCAGGAGGCGTCTAGACATTCTGCTAGGAGTAGAGGGGGGACCAGCATACCCCAGTGCAAGATGATGCAGTCATTTCTGCTGCATTCCTGCCATGCCTCCCATCATTGCTAGAAATTCCTGCTGGTGTCACTGGTGCCTGGCAGTGCTAGGATCCTAGTGCTGGCATCGTTACAGGTGCCTGGCAGGGGGTTGACATCACTGGTGCTCACCTGTTCCTGGCAGTCATGCCCTCCTCCTATTGCCCTCACTTGGGCTCTCCTCTCACCCGGTGTCTTGCAGTGGGTTGACCCCACTGCTGGCATCACTTGTGGGCCACTCAGTGCTTGGCACTTGTACGATCCTCCTGCGCTGACATCATTAGAGCGCTTCTCTGGTTCCTGGTATTGGTTTGCTCTTCCTATTTACATCTCTGGTAGTGCCCCCCACCGCGCATGGCGTGGAGCTTGCAGGCATCCCTGGTGGTCCACCCCAGTCCTGGCAATGATTTTGATCTTCCTGCTGCCGGCATCACTGCCATTCCCCCCCCCCCCCACTACCCATCATCCCCAGTGCCTGGCAGGGAATTTGATCTGCCTGCTGGCATCTCTGGTGAAAGTCCACCCTTCCCATCACCTGGCAATGGTTTGGTGGTCTTGCTGCTGGCATCACTCCCCCCCTCCCCCCTACCCATCATCCCCAGTGCCTGGCAGGGGATTTGATCTTCCTGCTAATGGCATCTCTGGTTCTCCCCTCCACCCCCACACCCTCAGTGCTTGGCAGGAGTTTGATCCGCCTGTTTTCAGTCAACATTGGTGCCCCCGTGCCCATCCCCAGTGGTTGGCTGTGATTTGTTCTTCCTGCTGACATCACTGGAGCATCTCTTCGGTCTGGCTGTGCTTTGATATTTCAGAGTGTTGATTTTCCTACCGCTTGCATCACAGGTTCTCTCTCCGCCCCCCTCCCCAGAGTTTGGCCTTTTGGCCTTGCTGGCATCACTGGTGCCTCCCACCCCTGGCATCACCAGTCCCTCCCTCCCCACCCCTGGCATCATCACCAGTTCCTTCTGGCAGTGGTTTGATCTTCCTGCTGCTGGCATCACTAGTTCTCTCATTCCCTTATCCATCCATCCCAGTGCCTGGCAGGGTTTTGATCCGCCTGCTGGCATCACTGGTGCCCCCACCCCTGGCATCACCAGTTCCTTCTGGCAGTGGGTTGATCTTCCTACTGCTGGCATCACTGGTGCCTCCCCACCCCTGGCATCACTGGTGCCCCCACCCCTGGCATAACCAGTTCCTGGCAGTGGTTTGATCCTCCTGCTGCTGGCCTCACTGCCCCCCCTCCCCTCTATCCCCCCAGTGCCTGGCAGGGGTTTGATCCGCCTGCTGGCATCACTGGTGCTCCCACCACTGGCATCACCAGTTCCTGGCAGTGGTTTGATCCCCTTGATTCTCCTGCTGGCAACCCCCCTCCCCCACACCCCTTGACCCCTTCCCATCCTCCCCAGTGCCTGGCTGGCAGGGCTTTGATCCGCCTGCTGGCATCCCTGGTGTGGCGCTGTGGCCTGTGTGGCCATGTTGGGTCTGCCTCCTGCTCTTGCCTGGGTGTACTCTGTACTGGGGCTGCTTTGGAGGGAGTGGGGGACTCCTCCCAGCACAGAGGAGGCGCTCTCTTCGATCTGACGGAGCGCTGTGCCCAGGGAAAGGCCAGAGCCTCGTTCTGGCCCCGACCTGATTCTTATTCTGTCCCATCTTCTCTGTCTGCGTCTTCAATTCAGAGGTGACTGCAACCTTCCCGGCCCAGCGACGGGCACTGCCTGCTGCGCGCCCTCTTCTCCACTGTGCCGAGGAGGAATCTGGTGCCGATACGGGAGGGGGGTAGGAGGGAGGGAGGCAATCCCCCCGAGTAGAATGTGTGCTCCTGCCTCTAACAATGCCCCCCCCCCCTGCTCCCTCTTCTGAGGGCGATGAAATGGCCGCCTTGAGTGGAGCCCTGCAGTCGAAATGGGCAAGGAATGCGAGAGTAGGGCAGGGTTAGCAAAAGGTAAGGCGCACAACAGCAGTAATGGTCCAGACGGTTCCTTTATCGCACACCTTTTTTATGTTAGTAGCCGTCCTCCGCTTCTTGGCTCCTTCTCCTCAACCTACATCGTCTTCTTTATCACCTCACTACCTTTTACCCTCTCCATTCGAATTAACAGACCCTTTTCATTTCCCGTTCTCCATCCAATATATCTTAAAACCCCCACCCCCCCTTTCCCCTTACCCCTTATTTTCGGGTCTTTCTTTTATTTTTCTATCCTTTTCCATATTGTTCTTTCCTGTCACTTATTTTCCTTTCCCTTACCTTCCTTGCCATATGTTCCCTTTCTTTCCCTTATCTTTGATCTGGCTGTTTTTTTATTGCTCTGAAATCTATCTGTCCTTGTTGGCATTGGGATAGGGTGACCCTTCCCTGATGCCACTGTACCCACTACACCGGTCGAATCCAGAGGTATTCCGAGCTCTCAATGGCCTGTCCCTCCAGCCAGTACTCCGCTTGTGGATCAGACTTTGGAGGCCCGAGTGAGGATCAAGTACCCAGGAGCCCCTGGGGGCCATGCAAGGAAGGAGCAGAAGAATGGCAGTGTCTCTTTCTCCCTCAGCGCTGGCTCTTATACACTGGCCAAACCAGGTCATGGAGCGTCCGAACCCCCTCCCCCCCACCATGCTGGCTTGGGAAGTTACCATTCGGGATACCTGGAAAGTACACAACGTTGGTAATACCGGCAGACATCTTAGAATTCACTTCCCTTTATTTTCATCTTTCTTTCTACCAGTCTTACCTCTTTACTTTACTTCGCTCTTTTTAATTTTCATGTTGTCATTTGTATATCACCTTTCCCCATAGGTAGTATGGTCACAGCACGCTGTAGCTTGAACTCCCTTATAGGCCATTCGAGGATAAGAGGGACTGGCCAAGTCCCTGCTACCACCCATGTGTAATTAGCATGTGGCTGGGCCGCGGGAGGCCGACCAGAGAGGTGGTCTGGAGGGGGTATGCGAGAGGATAATCATTATGTGTGTAGCTTGGGTTCACATTTCTTGTTGCGCTAGGTAGCGGCATATGTATGGTGGAAGTGTTGTGCAAAGTGTCTTTCGGATGGTATGTGAGTGCAGATTTGGGCGGGATGGTGGCCGTGTCTTTGGCTGACATTCCATGAGCATGGAGTGCTATAGCATTAGGTACATTGTCTACTTTCTAACATTCTCCATATTCTGAGATATCTAGAGTTCATGTTAGTTTATTGTCTTCAATCTACATGCAGTCAGCTATGCTAAAGCGGTTACATTTGGAGCAAATTTGTCTCGGGAGGGTAGCTCAGGGGCAACGTGCTCGCCTTGGAAGCAAGATGACACAGCAGTACAGGTCCGATCCCCGGGTCCGCGTTTAGAAACCTCCTGGGTATTAAGCCCGTTATAATTAACCAATTACAATATTGAACGTAGATCTACCTAATTCTGATTCTGCTAGATCTACATTCCATGAAATGGCCACATTCTTCAATCGCCTAGATTCAATGCACGGGCTACAGCAAGGGCTCACCTAGATGCAATGCACATGCTACAGCAAGCGCTCACCTAGATTCAATGCACATGCTACAGCAAGCGCTCACCTAGATGCAATGCACATGCTACAGCAAGCGCTCACCTAGATGCAATGCACATGCTACAGCAAGGGCTCACCTAGATGCAATGCACATGCTACAGCAAGCGCTCACCTAGATTCAATGCACATGCTACAGCAAGGGCTCACCTAGATGCAATGCACATGCTACAGCAAGCGCTCACCTAGATTCAATGCACATGCTACAGCAAGGGCTCACCTAGATGCAATGCACATGCTACAGCAAGCGCTCACCTAGATTCAATGCACATGCTACAGCAAGGGCTCACCTAGATGCAATGCACATGCTACAGCAAGCGCTCACCTAGATTCAATGCACATGCTACAGCAAGGGCTCACCTAGATTCAATGCACATGCTACAGCAAGGGCTCACCTAGATGCAATGCACATGCTACAGCAAGGGCTCACCTAGATGCAATGCACATGCTACAGCAAGCGCTCACCTAGATTCAATGCACATGCTACAGCAAGGGCTCACCTAGATGCAATGCACATGCTACAGCAAGCGCTCACCTAGATTCAATGCACATGCTACAGCAAGGGCTCACCTAGATGCAATGCACATGCTACAGCAAGCGCTCACCTAGATTCAATGCACATGCTACAGCAAGGGCTCACCTAGATGCAATGCACATGCTACAGCAAGCGCTCACCTAGATTCAATGCACATGCTACAGCAAGGGCTCACCTAGATGCAATGCACATGCTACAGCAAGGGCTCACCTAGATGCAATGCACATGCTACAGCAAGCGCTCACCTAGATTCAATGCACATGCTACAGCAAGGGCTCACCTAGATGCAATGCACATGCTACAGCAAGGGCTCACCTAGATGCAATGCACATGCTACAGCAAGCACTCACTTAGATTCAGTGCACTGGCTACAGCAAGCGCTCACCTAGATTCAGTGCACTGGCTACAGCAAGCGCTCACCCAGATTCCATACATAGGTTATAATTCAGCCATTGACTGGATATAGTGCAAGGCTACATTCTGCATTCTGCTGGGTTCAATGCAATAGCTACCGTCTTTATATGCCCAGAATGCTGAGCTGGCTTATTCTACACTCACATAGGATAAGTGCAGTGGCTACTCTCCATGGCTTCTAGGTGCAATGCCTTGGCCACCCTTACATTAGTTCTAAGTTGCCATACATAGGCCACCCTTCAGAGCCCCTCCAGGCGCAATACATAGGCTTTCTTGAATCATTCCCAGGAACAATACATTGGTTATCTTCATTATATTAACCATGTGACACAGATAGCACAAGCATTTACTGAGTTTACAATAGAGTTCAGGGGTTTTCTTCCAGGTCCGAGGCAGACACCGGCCCGACTGCTGCGCGCTCCACAGGAGTGTCCCGGGCCACATTTCCCCCGCCTCCCTCTTCCTGGTCAGAGGAAGCACACTGGGTGCTGTGTGCTACACAGGAGTGTCACTGGCAGGGCCCACTTTCCCCCCCCCCCGCATCCCTCTTCCTGGTCCGGGGAAGCACACCGGGTGCTGTGTGCAGTGCCGGCCTTGGTGGCGACAGAGCCCCGGCCAGAAAAATAACAATTTGGCGCCCCAGGTCAACTGAGAGGAGGGGTGGAGGTGGCAAATGTTTCTTTTCGGTGGTGGGGGTCCAGAGCAGGGAGGCAATTATCTAAATAGGGTGCTAGCGCCCTATTGTTGTTAAATGCGCCCACAAGTGCATTTCATTTCAAAGGGAAACTTTTCCCACCATGCCAGCTTGGGGTAGTCCTTGAAAGGCTCCCCCGAGCTTGCGCTGTGGGGGTCTATGGCACCCCGCACGGTCTCCCTGTGCGATCCACAGGAGTGTCACAGGCAGGTCTCACATTTTCCCTCCCTCCCCTCCTTGTCCCAGCCCCCCACTACCTCTTCCTTACTGTTCCTGGGTACAGCCATTCATTACACCTGCCTTCCTTTTCCTCATCAGTCTCCCATTACCCCATCCTCCCTCATCCTTGTCACAGTCCCGACCTTCCTCATCACAATGCCCAATTGGTTCCTTATCCCTGCCACAGTTCACCATTGCTCCATGCAAGCCCGACACAGTTCCCATTACATCTATGTCATGCATCCCAGTCCATCATTTTCTCCCACGCCTCTGCCACGGTGGCTTGCACATATCCCTGTCGCCATCTCACTGCCGCATTCACTGTCGAAGTCCCTCTGGCGCATCTCCCATCGCGAGTCCCTCAGGTGCATCCCCGCCGCAGTACCTCACGCAAATCCCCCTCTTAGTCCCTCGGGTGCATCCCCTTGCAGTCTCATGCATGCATCCACGTCCCACCTCTTGCTTGCATTCCTATCACAGTCTCTTGCTTGCATTTTTGTTGCAGTCTCTTGTGTGTATCTTGTGACAAATCAACTTCTAGGACACCAGTGGTCCAGGGGTGAATATCAGTTTCTAAACCATCAATCAGCCCCACACCTCTAGTACACCAGATGGGATACGAACAGATTGGAAACACAAGCAAATTATAAACCTCCTAGTCCAATTTTGGTAACATGGATGGACGGCAGGCCTAAAGGTTGTGGATCGTTGCTTAGTTGCAACACAGCGAAAATTCAATTTATTACCCAATGATGAAAGGGACTGTCCAGTCAAGTTGTATAAAAATATCTACTTTATTATTATCACAACTAACAGTTGTAGCACACTACAAAATACAACCCACCCTGTCGAGGAATGCAGAGGACAGACAGTTTCAAAGAAGGAAAAGGGATGCACTCTGGATACTGATAGGAGGGTTGTCGGTGAAGTAAATAATCACAACAATTCAAGGATACTTGGTTTCAGCACAAAGGGAGCAATGGGTTGTAACATGTCACTAGTGGCCTTCGGAGAAGTAGCAGGGGGACAGAACCCCAATGTACCTTGTGCTTGTAGGTGTTCAGGGTGCTTTGCAGCTTCTGTGACAGAGTTCAAGATGGGAGACAGCTGCGTGTATCAGGTGACAGTCACTTCGGTGAGCGAAGCTGGGCAGATGTCTGCAGGCTGGCCTACACAGCGGCTCGGGGTCAGGAATCGTTGTCTCAGTGCTGGTCGGCAGGTCTGAAGCACTGTCTGAGGCATCTCGGGTGGCTTTAGCGACTGCGGCTTAACAGTCAGCAGTACAGTCGGTTGCAGCTCCAGGGGCTCGACTAGGTTGAAAAATGTGTATTAAGGTGTACGTCAGAAGATGTTTGTCGATTCACTCTTCCTAGCTTCTTCACTGGGCTTGTGTCGTACTTTAAAGCGGACATCCCAAAGCTGAGGACAGTGTTGCAGGCAGCTGCCTTGTCCTTGATTTGGTTCAGACTCTTTGGCACTTCTCAGCTAGGAAGCTTGCTGCAGAGCCTTACGCAGCACGCTGTCTGCTGGCTGGGTACCGGTGCTGGAGCTGGAGGGTCCTCTGGGTTCAGTATCTCCTTCTTTTCCCTGGGAGATGTTATGGGGAGGGATCATACTTCCCTCTTGGATGTCCTGACCTTCTTTCACTGGTGGAAGATGTAAGGCAGACTGTACCTTCAGCCAGGGTCCAATGCTGAGTTCTTATTGTTACTCCTTGCAAGTCTTCAGATCGGCCAAAAGACTGTCTAAGCTCTCTTTTAAAACCAATTGGACCACAAGGATTGGTGAAGACTAAGCTTACCTTAATGAACCAATTCTGGGTCACCACCAACAATCTGCTGTATGCGTGAGGTCATAACCAGAGTGCTTTGCAAAAGAAAAGATAAAAGGGTGAATGTTAGGCAGAATCCTGTGCAGTGACCTTAGGGACCACTACACACAATTAAGACTACAAGTGGTAATACAAGTTCACCTTTGGTACAAGCCTGTACTACACTGTTAAAGTGGTAGCAGTAGCGGAGCTGCCAGACCTATCTCAAGAGCAAATGAGCAGTAGTAGAGATTACACAAAGGACTACAATTACTGTGACTCAAGCAAACACTGACTCAAGGTTTCAGGTAAAAAATATAAGTATATTTATTTTTAAACCATTTGTTATAAACACAATACTTCCATGATTCAAAACCACAAGTAAAATACACTACAACCAACCAATTCACTTGATACAGTATAACTCAAGGTAAGTACCCTATTTTTTAACGGACCGGTGTTGTGAAACAAAAGACGTTACCGGGAATACATATGCGATCACTTTTTGACAGTAATGACAGTTCCGTCTTAATAAAGATATGCGTATCTGCGGCAAGAAATGTTACCGGGGCAAAAACACACTTAGCACCTGAGTTAACCAGAGAGAGTTGGGGATAAAAATCATAGGCAATACTTTTGTCAGGGCAGACAGAATCAGAGAACATTCGTTGACAGAAATTCAAGAGTCAATAGGCCGGAGCCAGTGTCAAGTGGAACCGGGTTCCTGTTGTCAAGGATCACACAGTTGGACAGTTCAAGATTCAACGTTGCCAGGAGTACTTAGATATTGTCAACAGAGGAAGCAAAAGTTATAAGGAGGAGGTAAGACAAGGGCAAGCCTTGGAGGAGGAAAGAGATTCACCCTAATTCCTCACGCAGAACACAGTACCTTATTCAATGAAGAAACTGGTGCCACGGCAGTTCCTGGTAGTTTCCTGCAGACCCACGGTTCCTGGAGCTTCGGTACGAAGGAGGACGTCTGGAGGGGTCTGCACCACACAGGGATGAAACTGGCAGCAGCGACGGTGAATAAAAGGTGCGCTCCTTAAAAACAGAGAGGCTCTTCCGATGGCTATCCGGACAACTACAGCAGTGTGCAGCGATTTCGACCACAAAGAGGATCCTCTGGCTGTGGAAGGTGAGCTGGTTATCCCCACCAGGCTCAAGGGAAGAAGCCTCGGACTGGATCTTCTCTGGTCATCGAAGGGTAGATAGCTCAGGACTGCAGCAGGGCTTCACCAGGACGGGATAGTTGCAGCAGCCGTCGTTCTCCCCGCTTCTCTTCGTTTCCTTGTAGTTCCACTGGCGACTCTGACTTTCAGCCCAAGAGTCCTGCCTTTTATGTGAAAATTCCCCATTCACACAGCCTGGCTGTCAATCACGCAGCAGGGGGGTTGTCCAGCCTGGACACAACCACCTCAGGCAATCATGGCAAAGTGCGACTTGGGTTTCCTAGGATACACCCCTCCCTCACAATCAGCCCACTTAGACACCCAGGTGCCTAGAGGAGGGTTTCTTGGCAGAAGCCCGCCAAAAGACAGTGAACAAAGAAGAAAAACCTGTTTTTTTCCGCGCAAAGTAAAACACAAGAAGGACTTTAACAAAAAGAAATGGCGAATAAACCCAACCGGAGCCAAAAGAAAGAGTATTTGGTCAAGCGGGTTTATGTTCGAGGCTAATATAATAGCCTAAAACAATACTACTTTTATATAGTATAATCGTGGTAGAAAAGTTAGGGTAGATACCACTGACACCAGCCAAGTCTAAATGTTAAGAGCGAAACAATGCTCTAGGAGGTACAGATAAAAGGGGCTAAGGATTAACCCTTTCCAGTACTCCATGTAAGATGGGGTGTACTGGATCTGTGGTTATTTGACTAGGTAAAGTAAATGGCAACTTTACCCTTTTCTGGGGGACTGTAGTCAGCCTCAGAAATGGAGTCGGTGGGAAGTCTAAAAGACAACCCTGTGTCACTGCACTGAAGGTGCTGTATAACACACAAAAGAAGGGGGCTACTGAAGTGGTGTACTCCAGAGTCCACAATCACAAAAACAGATGAAATACACATGGCAAAACACAGGTAAGAGTGGTAAACAGAGGTACACTCTTACCAGGTGAAACAAATAAACTCCAGAAATCCCTCAAAGCTGCTGGGGGACTCACTAGGTAAGGGGAATTAGCCATTAAATGAGAATTCTCCCTAACGGTGAAAACATATGCTACCAAGTCTCACCCATTTTCCTGTCAGTTGTGGATCAAAGGGTTTCTACGGTTAATGGAGCTCTCTTTGGTTCCAGATTAAAGCAGCAGTTCTCTCTTGAAGCTGCAGCAAGACCAGACTTTCTGTTTCCCTCAAACCACATACTCGCACCTTTGAATGGCGTCTCCCTGCGGGGAGGACTACTGTAAACGCTCAGTTCCAGACATGATATTTCACTGTCAATCGATACTGAGGGTGGGAACTGGCATCAAGGTGTGTGAGAAACTTGAAGATGTCTCCCTAGCTTGCCCCCGGGGTTCTGTCATCCAGGTGGCCAGGACACGGCCATCGCTTTTGGTCCAGTTCCTGGGTGTGGACCAGTGAGGGAGGATCACCTGGATGCGGGGGTCCTTGGGGAGTGGGACACTGATGGGTGAGACGTGGGATCCCCTTTATTTCAACACCTTTTCCCCATCCTACCACGAAGGATATTCCAAAGCACTGCCCACTGCTCCCTTTTCCGGTATGAACACTTTCACACAACACGAAAGACAACGGACTAACACCAGATCCATTTACCTGACATGTCCCAATACAGGAGTCAGGCAAAGTCAGGCAATTGACCAGAATCACTCACACCTAATGGCCCTTTCCCTTCCCCACAGGGATAAAAGTTGGAGCACAAGAGCACAGGACAAACAAGGCACACCGCACAACGTGAGAGCTAATTCAGCACTGCAGTTCAAGTGGAGGCGAAAGACGGTGAATATCGAGAGGGTGCAAGGAGAGAAATGACCTTACCCTTTCCTATCAAGGCCCATGAAACCTCTGCAGAGGGAAACATAAACCAAGAACAAAGGCCAGCGTGTGTTGCAGCAGATGTCAGTGGTACACAAGACCCTCCTCCGCTGATAACCAAGCCGGGGAGAGACGCTGGTCTCTGTGGTACCAACCTTGACTCGAAGGAGGCGAAAGCCAAGCGATTCATCATAGCTGGGGAGTCGAGGTAAGAGTCGATAAGAAAGCAGGCTGTGTTGAACAAAAAGTAGCAAACAACTAATTTGAACTTTGAATGCCTAAAGTGACTATTGAGAAAGTGGGAAAAAGCCAGCAACAGACGTCTGGCACCAAGTGGGTTCTCCTCCAGAAGACTCTGGGCGATTACCTGAAAGTAGAGATTACCATAACCAGAAGTCCTTGGGAAGAGTCGAAGAGGTCAAAGTGGTCATACAGGAGTCTTGTAAAATCCTCTGTACTGTCGAAAGTCTTTGACCGACATGATTGTGAAGAAGGGAAATTAATTCCTTATGGTGAAATCAGTAATGAACTGTGTTTCGTAAAGTTGGCAAGTGTGAACCCGGTGGAGGGATGCTAACAAGAAGGGGTGAAGTCTAAAGTTGCATAGTGAACTGTTTGGTAAATGTTGGTGAGAGTGAACCCGGCAGAGGGAAGCTGGCAACCAAGGGCAAAGCCAGATGTACTGTTTAAAAGGACATTGAAGATTTATCAATGCAAGACCAGGGGAAGTGAATTGTCCCCCTTGTCAGTTGGGTCAGAGCCTGCCGAGGTAGATCAGGGGTGAAAAGTCAAAAGTCATCACCCAAAGTTAATTGAGAAAAGGAACGGTTTAGTTTTTTTGTGGAATATGACTGGTGAGGGGTCTGCACCCGGAAGAGGGGGATCCAGGGGTAAAGCCTTCACCCAAAGTATATGTGGAACCGAACTTTGTGTTTGTTTGTTGACTGCATCAGGCCCTCAAAGGAAAGAGACTTTTATTGAAAGGAGACTTAACCGTCGAAGAACCTGATGACTGATACAGAACTGTTGACTTGTGCTGAGAAGGCTCCAGTGTGTGCTGTGCTCCAAAGTCCCACCTTGTCCCGTGTTAAAAAACATGGGGAAGGGAGAACACTGGAAATCACATCCTGACTTTTTGTTTATGAACACTTCTTTCCTTATTGAAAACCCTAGCCCGCCCACACTCTTTCTGTAATTAGTTGTAAGGAATTGGCAATCGTTTTTTTTTAGTATAGGCCCTTTTATTTTGACATGACCCAATGAGAACTCCCATATTTTCATTTGATGGTCGCTGCTTGCTCCCATCTTAGATTTAGCTTTAGGTTGGGCATTTTACCACCCTGCATTTACAGTTTAATAAACACCTTTGAACTGTGATCACTTGTGTCTCTCTTTATTGTTGCCACGATGCGTTCCTTACATATGGTATGAGGAGTGGGATGTGACTCAATTGAAACTAATTGCGGAACCCTACAATTTCAAAAGCTGAGTGAGAGCGTCTCTAGCCCTTCCATCGCCACTTAGGAATCAATAGGGATTGATATCTGTAGCAATAGGGAAGCTATTATTCCCACTGGGAAAAGAGGAATGATTCCTACAGACTTGGTTTTAATACCCCCTCTGGGGTGTTCCATCCGACTAGCCCCAAAATATGGCTTAGCGTGGAAGTTCGGGATAGATGTCTTAGCAGGCGTTATTGATCCCGACTTTTCGGGGAGATGCGAAGATTCTCTTGCAAAACCATGCAGAGGTCCCTTTTGAGTTACGTCAGGGAGATCAAATTGCTCAAGGAATTTTAGAAAGAACTCTTATTTCCGCAGTGAACCAGATGAAAACAGAAAGAGGTAGGCTTTGAGGAAGCTGATAAATTAACATTGAAGAAAGAAAGGGAGAAGAGCCCATCATCTATCATGAACTAGCCTTCGCCCAGCGAAATAATCCAGCTCTCGCTGAAGCATTTTTACAAGCAATTCCAGAAGAAGGCAGCTTAGAGAAGGGAAGTCCCCTTTTCTTCTAAAACAAGGATTCCTTTACAGAAGAGAAACCTCCCCAGAAGGCTTGCTAAAAACATAATTAGTGATACCGAAAAGCCACCGAAAGTTTGTACTAGAAATCGTGCATTCCCATCTTAACGGAGGGCACTTAGGACAATCTAAAACACAGGCGCATATTAGTGGGAAGTTTTACTGTCCAGGTATCCACGCCGATGTAAAAACTTTGTTCCAGATGTGCGAAATATGGCAAGACCAGTACGCACATCTCACCACCTGCCCCTCTGAACCCATTGCTAATCATAAAAATCCCTGTTTTTCGAGAATTGGTATGGATATAATTGCACCACTTGAAACATCCAGATTAGGTAATAAATATGTACTGGTGATTGTGGATTATGCAACCCGATATCCCGAGGCATTCCCAGTGCAAAATAATACTACCCAGCAGATCCTTAAACCTTTTCTACTGTATTTTTGCTAGGGTAGGTTTTGTCAAGGAAATACTAACGGACCAGGGTTCAAATTTTATGAGTACGCTGATGACCGAAGTCAAAGAGCTACTCCACATTACTGTTAGGAAAGATTTATGGCAAATTCTCCCTCCAGTTGTGAACCCCCCAACTTGTTGCTGTTGTCTGACCATCCTAGCCTGTCTTTTGCCAGTGGAGCCCAGCCTTCTGCTGGGCTTTTGCTCATTTTGATATGGAGAAACTGACATGCCCTTCAGTCTCAGTACTGGGGGACTTTGTTTACCTTAGTCTTTCACTTTTGTGTGTATTTCTTAGTAACCTTTTTTCAGTGCACAATGTACCTTACAATACAGTGCGCTGGGGTCTCGTTTTCATTTTTAAGGCCCGACACACCCTCGAAGGATATTTGGCGAGTGTACAAGTGTGCCCAGGACGGAGCTGGTGGCAGCAGTTACCTTGAAATAATTTTCGC
Organism: Ambystoma mexicanum; assembly: GCF_040938575.1. Classification (NCBI taxonomy): domain Eukaryota; kingdom Metazoa; phylum Chordata; class Amphibia; order Caudata; family Ambystomatidae; genus Ambystoma; species Ambystoma mexicanum. The sequence goes on from NC_090931.1 coordinate 38,822,906, forward strand.
CCTTTTCTATGGTCTAAACCGCTCGTTTACCACGTTTGGCCCAGGACAGTGGCCAGTGCCTAAAATGGCCATGCCACGAGGTCCTTTGTTTTGTCCCTTTGTCGAGCCGACCCGGGAAATTCCTTATTTGGTCATGCACACCCCCACGCAAACCGAAGCTTTATCGGGCTTCTGCTGCCTTGTGTGTGTGCGCCCAGGATGTGGGCTGGAGCTGTCTAGTTCCAATACACATCCCGGGTGCCAGGATGTCTGGTGTGCTGGGAGTGACTGGCACCACCATGGTCCGTGATTGGTCCTCGTCTGCGATGGCTGAATGTGAGCCTATCTCCTATTGGTTTCTCTTTGTTTTGGCGCAAAGGAGATTCTGGAGAAAAGAAGGCACCTTACACACATTCCAGGCCGCTCTTCTGAGTTCACACCGAACTTAGTAAAGGAGCCAGGATCTTGAACCACTGAAGAAGATCCGTGGAACTGCTGGTGACCAGCTGGAATGTTTGGCACCCTGACCCTGATGTTGTCCCGTTAGAGCCCTGTTTCGCATCGATCACAAAAGGCCTGCAAGAGCGCTTTGACCCATTGGACTAGTGGCACTAACTATTCTCGAACCTCCTGCTTAGCCTGCAAACGAGCCTGCCCATACCGGACCTTTGCCCTGGAACGGCCGCCGTCTCGAGTTTTCATTTGAGCATTTGGAGACTGTAAGCTCTGGGTATAAGGCACTCTCCCGCTGAGTTTCATACACCTAGCATTCCTAGGTCTGGAATTAGGAGAGTATGCCTGAACCCGAGTACACGCGGTCACCGTGTCATCCAGCTCTGGTGACAATCTTCGTGGGTGCCTTGCTGCTGTTCCCTAAGACTCGGTGCACTGGAACTGGCCTGATCTTTTCACCAGGAGAAATCGCCACTGTCCCCCCACAGAATCAATTCTGGAACGCAGTCCCTGAAAGCCGCAGAGCCGCGCAACTGCATGATTTGAACCGGCAAACGATCTTCACGTGTCTGATGAAGTTTGGTCTGGAGTGCGCAGAGGGTCGGTAAGAACTTGCATCCCTTAACGGTGGCCACTGGTGCATCCATAGACTTTTACGCACAAGTGTCCCCTGAGGGCCACTCTACTTTGTCGAGGTTGCCTCTGCTACCAACTTATTCCCAATTCATGGAATATGCTCTTCCCTCTTGGGAAGACCCTTCTTGAATAGTGGGAAGTTATTCTTCATCACCTCACCCATCTTCCTGAGCCAGTACAGCCCCATGAAGAAGGCTAGTTTTGAACTACACAATCGAGTGCTCCGGCACTAATGTACTTTTGAGCTCAAGGCTCCACAACTCTTAGGGACTGGACTGCCTATTAGTTAGGGTTTGAATTGTTGAAGGACTGCCTAAAATATATTCACCATGTGAGCTCTTTCTTTTCAGGTTGTGAATTCACATGCTCATGAATCTTCCCCGTCGTCAGGCTGGGAATCCTCGGTAAAGAAAAAATCTGTTTCAGTTTCACTTCTGAACTGTCTTTCTCCTAGCAAACAATCACTGGTCTATGGGTCATACTGCCCCCAGCCAATGACTGACCTCTACCCAAGCCCCTCCTCTGGCAGTCATCTTCATTTTTACCACACGCTCAATTGTTGGGAGTCCTTGTGCTATAGCTCTCGAGCTTTTACTGCGTTTTGTGATTTATTTATTTTTTCAAGAGTTTTACTGTATTTTTTCAGTCGAGCCTCAAGCGCCACTGATTAACCTCCCGATTTGACGGGGACCCGTTTTCAGATACTTCAGCGCCCCTCAAGGGCGGATTTTCATCGAGTTTCTTCTTGGGGGATTCCAGAAGCTTCTTCGAGGCCTACACCGCGTGGATGGTGGAGGAGAAGGACTTGACGCTGCTCTTCAAGGTTTCCCCCGTCTGCAACCTACGGAAATGTCTTTTCGGATGATGGACATTCCCTGTGCCTCTACTGCCTGCATTCGGACCAGACGCATGTGGAGGACGACTGCGAGGCTTGTCGGGAGATGGTTCCGCGCACGCGGGCCGGCCGATGCAAGCGCCTCAACGAGTGGCTGCAGGCCAAGGACCCTGCTCTGGATGAGTCCCGGCAGCATGCCTCCCCTGCCCAGAAGAAGAAAGCTGAGCGGTCTTCTAAGACCTTTGAGGGCGCCCCCCCCACGGGGGCCCTACATATAGCCAAGCAACGCGAGTCCACTGCCTCCAGGAGCGCCGTTGCGACGGGCTCCTTGGCGGCCAGGGCGAGTTCAGCATCTCCAGCACCGTCGACCACGAGCCAACGCTCATGTTCTTCAAAGTAGAGGAAGTCGCACCATCCGGGCAAGCTTTTGGTGAAGACCCAAGCTGAACTGACAGAGAAGGCCAAGGGGGAGCGGGGTTACGACCCTCCCCCTAAGGTGAAGGCCGTAGACGCGGTCAAGACCGTGAAGGCCCAGGTGCATCAGAAGTAGTAGCAGCGTTCCTCGCGAAGGGCACTGGGGCTAGTCGCAGGGCGCAGCCCCTAAGCTGAGGGTATCCCTGGGAGTCTTCTTTCCTGCCCTTTGAAAAGACTCTGGAGAAGGTGATGCCCACCATTTCACCAAAACTGTCTCCCCTGGTCGCAGAGAAGGGGGAGTGGGGCACAGTAGTCCTCCAGGGCACTGACTTTTCCTCAGAGGAAGAGCTCACCAGCCTCCCCGTCCTCCAGGAGGGGAGATGCACCGAGAGCAGGCCCTATGGTGGGGATCCCGACGAGGGCAACGATGAAGGTGACGACGACGAGGAGCAACAGTGCGATGATGACGGTCCATACCCTGTGCTCCGAAATCCGAACAAGGATGCCTTTTGCGCCGGCGGGCCCCGCTCACAGCGCCAAGACTATCGGAGGAACCACCACCCAATAGGAGGAGAGTTCACCCCCTCCACCTTTTCACCCCTCGCCTCCCTCTCCCCCTCCGAGGGATGACATGGAGCCGGACACATAGGTGACGGGCACTGGCACGGACGAGGACAGTGGTGGCCTGGGGGGGGGGATCTCCTCTCTCTGCCGGCCAGATCTTCACCACCCGACGAGATTGGCTCGTTCCACGCCATGATCTCCAGGGCCTCAGAGCTGTTCCATCTCGTCCCGGAGGAGAAGAAGAAACAGGATTTCATTTAACAGCGCCGGGAGGCGAAGAGGAAGACCATACTTTCGATCCCGTTATTGGATGACATTTGGGACGAGGGTTTGTCCCTCATGAAGAACCCTTCATCGGTTCTGGCGAAGAGGGATCGCTGCGAGGAGAAATACAGAGTGGCGGACTCTGCGCCCAAGTGCTTACAGTCCCAGCTGTCTCCAGACTCTCTGGTTTCGGCGGCGGCCAAGATGAAGTCTTCGGGCTCATCCTCATTGGCGGCCTCCTCCCCCCCGGACGGTTAGGGGAAGAAGTTGGATGCCATGGGGCAAAGAGTGATCTCGTTGGCGGCAACGACCATCAAGGCCGCTAACGCCCTAGTCATTGTGGCATGTTACGACAGGGAACTTTGGTTGAAGATGGCCCCCCTCGTGGATTTCCTCCCCAATGACAAGCGGGCTGAGGCGTTGGAGATTCTACAGGAAGGCGAGGTGGCGTCGGACCACACCATTACAGTAGCCATGGACATTGCCGACACGGCATTCCGCCAAATTGGCAATAGCGTTTGCCTTCGTCCGCGAGGCTGGCTGAGGTCCAGGAATTTCCGCCAGGATGTTCAGTCGAAGGGGCTGGACATGCCCTTCGACAGGGACAATTTGTTTGGAAAGACTGTTTCTCCAGCATGGGGTCTGGCATGGATTCGTCAGGCTGGGAATCCTCGGTAAAGAAAAAATCAGTATCAGTTTCGTTTCTGATCTGTCTTTCTCAGTAGTAACCAATCACTGGTCTCTGGGTCATACTGCCCCCAGCCAATGACTGCCCTCTCCCCAAGCCCCGCCTCTGGCAGCCATCCTCAGATTTTTACTGCACGCTCAAGTGTTGGGAGTCCTCGTGTTTAGCTCTCGAGCTTTTGCTGTGTTTTCGCACTTTTTTCAAAGGGAATTTCTCATTTTTCAGTCAAATAGAGCCTCAAGCTTCACCGTCTCTACGTCCGATTAACGGGGATCCGTGTCAGATTTTTCTATGCCCCTCAACAGTGAAGATTTCGTCGAGTTACGCTTCTTGGAGGAGTCCCGGAGTTTCTGCGGCCTACCCGAACATGGCCCAGGAGAAAGGAAGCTCGACGCCGGGAAGCTGTTCAGGGTTTGCCCTGGATGCCAGCTGCAGAATGTGTTCAAGGAGGACGAGCACTCGAAATGTCTCTACTCCCTTCATGAGGACAAAACGCACGTGGCGAAGGACTGTGCGTTTTGCAGGAACATGTCGGGACGGACCATCAGGGACCGACACCTTCGTCTCTCCAACTGGCTAGAAGGAAAGAGCCCGTCAGGTGAGATGAAGAAGAAGTCTGAGCAGTCTTCTAAGTCCTGTGAGGGCGCCCCGGCGACAGGGGCCCAACAGAAAGCAAAGCACCACGAGTCCGCGGGCACCGGGAGCGCCGAACGGTCAGGCTCCTCAGCTGCCAGGCAGGGCGCATCCTCTCCAGCGCCGTCAACCACGAGCCAACGCTCTGGCTCAGGGAAGAGGAAGGCCCAGAACCCGGCAAAGCTTCTGGAGAGGCTCCGGTGGAGCTCGAAGGATCCGGCCGAGGGGGAGCGAGGCGGTGACCCTCCCACCAAGGTGAAGGCCACAGGCCCACATAAGGTGTTAAAGGCCTTGATTCACCCGGCCAAGGCCTCTATCGAGGAAGTCGCGGCGGCCCTGGCGCAGCCTGTGGAGGCTACACCAGTGGAGGCGACCTCGGGACCCAGAGTCTCCCTGCCTCCGCGGAGGGAAGCCTCTTTCAGACCCATCGAAAAGACCCCCGTGAAGACCCCGGAAGAAAAAGGGGGGGGGGCGGTGGCCATTGTGGACACGGACACAGCATCCGAGGAGGAGCTGGTAGAAGTCTTAGAGGGCGTCGACGAGGGCGTCGAAAAGGCCCACTCCCACGGGAGGGATCCCGACAAAGGTGACGAGAGCGACAGTGGCACCGGCGAGGGTCCTAGTCACCCGTCGCTTCCGGAGCCGCGGGACAACTCAGCGGCCATTTTGTTGGCAATACAATCCTTATGTTCGGAGATAAGGATGAGATTGCCCTTACCACCGACGCAGGAACCGGAACCAGGCTCGACGGAGGAGCCAGAGACAGGCCCGGCGGGAAGCCCCCCAAACAAGAGAAGACTGATCCATCCAGCCCCACCTTTTCAGCCCTCGCGGCCTACTCAACCTTTGCCCACGTCCCCCGTCCCTGGGGATGACACGGGAACGGACACGGCCACGACGGGCACCGACGACGATGGCGGTGACGACGGGACGGAGCTCCCATCGCCCCCAGCCCGGGCATTCCTGCCCGATGAGATCAGATCTTTCCAAGCAATGATCGCCAGGGCATCCAAGCTTTATCAGCTCTGCCCCGAAGAGAAGAAGGAAGGTTTCCTTTACCAATGGCGCGAGGCCAAGAGGAAAACAGTCCTCGCCGTGCCTCTGCTGGATGACATCTGGGACGAGGGTCTCACCCTTCTCAAGAACCTGTCTACGACGCCTGCCAAGAGGGATCGGTACGAGAAGTAGTACTGGGTCCCCGACGCGGCCCCTTTGTGCCTTATGGCACAACCGACCCCTGACTCAGTCGTCTCAGCGGCGACCAAGAAGAAAGCGGGGGGGGCATCGGCCTCAACGTCTACTTCCCCGCCGGACGGCGAATGAAAGAAGCTAGGCGCAATGGGACGACGAGTTATCTCGTATGCGGCAACAACAATTACGGCGGCCAACGCCCTCGCGATCGTGGCCCGCTACGACAGGGAGTTATGGTACAAGATCGCCCCCCTGTTGGACTTCCTACCGGACGACAAGAGGGCCGAGGCCCTGGAGATCTTGCAAGAAGGCGAAGTGGCGTCGGACCAAGCCATTACGGTGGCGTCGGACCACGCCATTACAGTGGCAACGGACATTGCTGCCACTGGTTTCTGCCAGCTAGGCAACAGCGTTTGCCTTAGACGACGAGGGTGGGTCAAGGCGACAGATTTCCGCCAGGACGTACAAGCCAAGGTTTTGGACATGCTGTTCGACGGGAACAATCTGTTTGGGAAAACAGTGGATGAATCCCTCCAAGCCATCAAGGCAGACACGGAGACAGCTAAGGCCCTAGGCGTTCTCCGGCAACGAAGGCCATTCTTTCGGAGCACCGGAGGCAAGCAGGGTGCCTCCAAGGGATTTGGCGGTAGCTCCTCTACGTACCGCCAAGCGGCCCGCTCCTCGTCGCCGGAAGCCTATAGAGGACGAGGCTTGTCGGGTGGACCCCGCCGTCGTCGCCAGTGAGGCCAAGGTGGCAAGGCGTCCTCCAAGCAAGATTGAACCGACAGTGGTGCCGGGCCCACACCGAAGCACCCCGGTGGGAGGCAGGCTGGCAAAGTTCGTCAGCGTGTGGGAGTCCACCTCCACCGACTGTTGGGTGCTGGACGCCCTGGCCCAGGGGCACGCCCTCAAATTTCTAAAAAAGTGCCCCCGCATTCCACCGGTGGCCAGGAAGGAAAATCACGTCCCTCAACTGCTATTGGAGTAAAGGGCGATGCTCAAAAAAGGTGCCATCGAGCTTGTCCCGAAGAGGCTCCGGGGCTCCGTAATATACTCAAGGTACTTCCTTGTGAAAAAGAAGACAGGAAGATGGCGACCCATCCTGGACCTGCGACGACTGAACAAGTACATCAAGGCACAGAAGTTCCGGATGGTCACCCTTCAGCACGTGCTGGGACAACTGGAGGAGGGCAATTTCCTGTTGTCGTTGGATTTGGAGGATGCATACTTTCACATCGTCATTTTAAAAGGACACCGAAAGTTCCTCAGGTTCGTGGTCCAAGGGCGGCACTACCAGTTCAAGGCCCTCCCGTTTGGACTGAAATCGGCACCCAGGGTTTTCACCAAGTGCCTCGCTCCAGTGGCGGCGCGGCTGCGCCTACAGGGGATCCATGTCTACCCCTACCTGGACGATTGGCTCATCCGCGCAAGGACAAGGGAGCTCGCTGTGGAACACACAGCGAAGACTGCCCAGCTACTCATGGACCTGGGGTTCTCCATCAACTTCCCCAAGTCCCACCTGGTCCCCTCACAAGTCGCACGGTTTCTGGGAGCCAAGCTCGACACAGTGGGGCGTCTGGCCTCACCGTCGGAGGAAAGGACAAAGGCCATCCTAGGCAAGGTGCAGCGCCAGCTGGCCACGGACGTGGCCAAGGTGAGGTCCATCAAGTTTCTCTTGCATATATCACGTGCGCCTGTGCAGGCTTCGGATGCGCCCTCTACAGGAGTTCCTCGATGCCCGCTGAATACAAGCAACGGGCAGCTTCGAAGACAGGATCCCTCTCAACAAGACCTTCCGTGGAGCGTTCCGGTGGTAGGGCACCCGTGCTCATCTGGCAGCAGGAACAGATTTTCAGACCCCCGCCCACCAGGTGACGGTGACAACGGATGCCTCCCTGGAGGGGTGGGGAGCGCACAACAGAGATTTTCACGCAAGAGGCCTTTGGCTCCCGGAGGAGAAGCCGCTCCACATCAACATCCTGGAGCTCCGGGCAGTGTTCTGGGCCCTCAGGTCCTTTCTCCCGTCCCTCAAAGGCAAGACTGTGAGGATCTTCACCGACAACACTACCATGATGTTTTACATCCGGAAGCAGGGCGGAACCAGGTCCCAGCCCTATCCAAGGAAGCCCAGGATCTGTGGCATTGGGCCGTTGCTCAAGGGATGTTTCTGGTGCCGTTTCATCTGGCAGGGATAAAAAACACCATTGCCGACTCACTCAGCAGAGAACTGCGCTCGTGCCATGAGTGGGAACTATGCCAGGACCAAGTGGACCGACTCTTTCAACGATGGGGCAAACCCCAGATCGACCAGTTCGCGATGGCGACGAACTCCAAGTGCCAGAGGTTCGCCAGCAGGTTTCCCCAACCGAGGAGCATGGGCGATGATTTCTCTTTCCCCTAGGACGGCCTGTTCCTATATGCGTTCCCTCCGTTGCTGCTCCGACTCGTCAACCAGCTCAAGAAGTCCTGGTGCAGGATGATCCTCGTCGCAACGGCGTGGCCGAGATAGATCTGGTTCCCGGACCTTCTGGACTTGTCAGCGTCCCCACCAGTCAAGCTGTCGACGGACGCAGATCTTCTCTCCAGAGAAGTAGGCGCCATTCTTCATCACGGCCCAGAGTCGCTGAACTTGCAGGCCTGGCTCCTGCAGCACTAGAGTTTGGAGGGTACGATATCCCGGCCGACTGCGGAGAGGTTCTTGCGAAGGGCAGGGCGTCCTCAACTCTCAAGTGCTACGGACATAAGTGGAAGAGGTTCTCTATCTGGTGCCGGGCACATTGCCGTACCTACTGTCGCTAGCCAAAGCTGGACTATCTCACGCTTCAATCAAGATACACCTGGCAGCGATTTCCCGATACACCAGGACTACAGGGTGGTCATCCTTATGGTCTTATCGCCTGATTAAGGAATTTATGAAAGGACTGTTTCGATCATTCCCACCGGTGAAGGCAGCAGCCCCGGCGTGGGAGCGCAACCTGGTGCTGACCAGGTTCATAGGTCCGCCATTTGAGCCGTTGCATTCTGCCCCATTGAAGTTTCTATCATGGAAAACAGCGTTCCTGGTGGGCATCACCTCCGCACGACGCGTGGGAGAGATCCAGGCGCTATCCTGCAAGCCTCCATACCTGACCTTTCACGATATGAGGGTAGTGCTGAGGACGCACCCGTCCTTCATGCCCAAGGTGCCGTCGGACTTCCATCTCAACGAGCCCCTGGTGTTACCAGTCTTTTTCCTGTCGCCTTTGTCGCCGGCCGAGAGGACTTTGCACTCGCTAGATGTAGCTAGAGCGCTGAAGTTCTACGTGGACCGAACAAAGAGTTTTCAGAGGACATCACAGCTGTTTATGAACTTTGGACCTGTGAACCAAGGGCAGGCTCTCTCGAAGGCTTCCATTTCCAGATGGCCCTCCGGCTGCATCATGCACTGTCATCCGTTGGCAAACCGACCGTTGCCCGGCCGTCCGAGAGCCCATTTGACCAGAGCTATCGCTGCTACCACGACGTTCTTGTCTGGTGTGCCCCTGCTGGACATCTGCAGGGCTGCTATGTGGAGGTCGACGCACACCTTCACGAGATTCTACTGCGTCGACCGGGATTCCAGGGAGGAGTCCAGGGTTGGCCAAGCAGTGCTGCGCAACCTGTTCGCCTAAGGTGAGCCTGGTGAGGAGATAAGAAATGCCTAATGTTGAGTTTTGATGTAATGCTTAATGTTGAGCCTTGCCACCTCCCGTGGTTGTGCATGTGTGTACTGCTATGTATTCTTATATTCATGAGCATGTGAATCCATGCCAGACCCCATGCTGGAGAAGGAACAAGTTACTTACCTTTAACTGTTGTTCTCCAGCATGGGTCTGGCATGGATTCACATGCAAACCCTCCCTCCTACCCCTCTGCGGCTCTTCACTTGGTCATACTGCCACTTTACGTGCTACCAAATCTGAGGATGGCTGCCAGAGGCTGGGCTTGGGGAGAGGGCAGTCATTGGCTGGGGGCAGTATGACCCAGAGACCAGTGATTGGTTACTACTGAGAAAGACAGATAAGAAACGAAACTGATACTGATTTTTGCTTTACCGAGGATTCCCGGCCTGACGACGGGGAATATTCATGAGCATGTGAATCCATGCCAGACCCATGCTGGAGAACAACAGTTACAGGTAAGTAACTTGTTCCTTACGAGTCTCTCCAGGCCATCAAAACGACACTGAGACAGCTCGTGTCGTGGGCACAATTCAGCAACGGTGGCCGTCCTTTCAGACTTTCCGGAGGAAAATCCCAAAGTTCCTTGAAAGGATTCGGAGAAGGTGTCTCTTCCTACTGTCCACCCTCTCCCCTCCGCTCTTCGGCCCAAGAGACCTACAGGGGCCGTGCCAAGTCTATAGGTGGACGTCGTCGTCGCCAAGGCCCCCAAGGTGGCGCTTTGATGTCAAAACAAGACTGAACTCGCCGTGGAGTCGGGCCCCCACCCGTGCACCCCGGTGGGAGGCCGTCTGGTGAACTTAGTCAGCGTGTGGGAGACCATCTCCACCGACTGTTGGGTGCTGGTCACTCTCGCCCACGGACACACCCTAGAGTTCCAACTGAGGTGTTCAAGGATACCACCAGTGGCCCGTCAGGAAAACCACATCCCTCAGCTGCTGCTGGAGGTACGGGCCATGTTGAAAAAGGGGGCGATCAAGCTCGTCCCGAAGAGGCTCCAGGGCTCCGGAGTGGACTCTCATTACTTCCTCGTCAGAAACGAGACCGACAGTTGGAGGCCCATTCTGGACCTCTGCTGTCTGAACAAGTACATCAAGTCCCAAAGGTTTCGGATGGTGACCCTTCAGCACGTGCTAGGAGAGCTGGAAGAGGGGAATTTTCTATAGTCGTTGGACTTGAAAGATGCCTATTTTCACATCCCCATTCACAAGGGACACCGCAAGTACCTACGCTTCGTGGTGCAAGGACAAAATTACCAGTTCAAGGCCCTTCCCTTCGGGTTGAAGTCGGCTCCACGAGTGTTCACCAAGTGCCTGGCCCCAGTGGCGGCGCAGCTACGTCTACGAGGGATCCACATGTACCCGTACCTGGACGACTGGTTCATCTGGGCGAACTCAGAAGGCATTGCCGTCGACAACACGACGAAGACAGTCCAACTCCTGACGGACCTGGGGTTCTCGATAAACTTTGCAAAGTCCTGCTTGACTCCATCGCTGGACGCGCTGTTTCTGGGAGCACAGCTCAACACGGTGTTGTGCCTGGCGTACCGTCGGAGGAAAGGATCGCAGCCGTCTTGGGCAAGGTACAATGGCTGTTGGCCTGAAGGTCTCATGGGTGAGGTTTATCGACTCGCCATGATATCGTCATGCATATACCTCATTCGGCTGTGCAGGCTGCGGATGCGTCCACTGCAGGAGTTCCTCAATGCCCGTTGGATCCAAGTAGCGGGGAGTTTCGAGGACAAGATCACACTCAACAAGAGTTTCCGTCGAGCGATACAGTGGTAGGGAGTGTGTGCGCATCTGTCTGCAGGCGCGGATTTCCAGACCCCACCTCATCAGGAGACGGTCACGACAGACGCCTCCCTGGAAGGTTGGGGAGCACACTCCGGAAGTCTTCATGCAAGAGGTCTGTGGCTGCCGGAGGAGAAGTCGGTGCACATCAACGTGTTGGAGCTGTGGGCAGTATTTTGGACCCTCAAGTCCTTCCTTCTGTCCATCAAGGGCAAAGTGGTATGGGTCTTCACGGACAACACCACCACAATGTTCTACATCTAGAAGCAGGGGGAACCAGACCACTGGCGCTCTCCAAAAAGATGCAGGATCTTTGGCACTGGGCCGTAGCCCAGGGGATGTTCCTCATCCCTTTTCATCTAGCAGGAGTGTAGAACACCATCGCCGACTCTCTCAGCAGGGAGCTGCGCTCTTGCCAAGAGTGGGAACTTCGACAGGACCAAATGGATCACCTGGTCCGCCGATTGGGCAATCCCCAGATCGATCTGTTTGCGATGGCGACTAACACCAAGTGCTGGAGGTTCACCAGCAGGTTTACCCAGCCGGGGAGAATGGGGGACGCATTCTCTTTTCCCTGGGACGACCTGTTTCCGTATGTTTCCCTCGGTTGCCGTTGCTTCTTCGACTAGTCAAAAAAGGCAGACGGTCCCGGTGCAGGATGATCCTCGTAGCACTGGCGTGGCCGAGACAGATATAGTACCCGGCCCTCTGGACATGTCACATCCCCTCCAGTCAATCTTCCAGCGGATGCAGATCTTCTCGCCAGGGAAGTAGGCGTGTTTCTGCACCACGACCCAGGATCACTGAACCTGGAGGCCTGGATCCTGCAGCGCTAGAGTTTGGGGGCTACGATCTCCCAACGGATTGTAAGGGGGTGCTCGCAAAGGCCAGAGCTTTGTCTACTCTCAAATGGTACGGGCACAAATGGAAGAGGTTCGCCGTTTGGTGCTGTACTCAGAAGATCGACCCTCTACCAGTCACTGCTCCGCAGGTGCTCCCGTATTTGTTGACGTTGGCCAAGGCAGGACTGGCCCATGCTTCCATCAAAGTTCATCTGGCAGCTATTTCCCGCTACACCAGATCTTCTGGACGATCATCCTTATGGTCGCATTGTTTAGTCAAGGAGTTTGTTAAAGGACTATTTTGCTCGTTCCCGCCGGTGAAGGCTCCGGCCCCGGCGTAGGAGCTCAATGTGGTGCTTACTAGGCTCATGGGTCCCCCGTTCGAGCCTATGCATTCGGCGCCACTGAAGTTTTTGTCGTGGAAAACAGCTTTTCTTGTGGCCATCACCTCCACACGATGAGTGGGAGAGATCCAGGCCCTCTCTTGTAAACCACCTTATTTGACATTCTACAAGACGAGGGTGGTGCTATGGACTCACCCCTCCTTCATGCCGAAGGTGCCGTTGGACTTTCATCTAAACAAGCCCTTGGGGTCCTGTATTCTTCCCGACGCCTATTGCCGGCTGAGAGGACTTTGCACTCGCTGGATGTGGCTAGAGCACTGAAGTTCTATGTGGACCGCACAAAGAGTTTTTGGAAGACGTCTCAACTTTTTTGAACTTTGGCCCTGTGAACCATGGGAAGGCCCTCTCCAAGGCTTCCATTTCCAGGTGGCTCTCTGGCTGCATCACCCATTGTCAACGGTTGGCAAACTGGCCGTTGCCTGGCCGTCCGAGAGCCCATTTGATCGCTGCAACTACGGACTTCCTGTCTGGTGTGCCCCTGCTTGACATCTGCAGAGCTGCTATGTGGAGGTCCACGCACACCTTCACAAAGCTCTTACTGCGTCAACAGGGATTCCAGGGAGGAGTCCAGAGTCGGCCAAGCAGTGCTGCGCAACCTGTTCGCTTGAAGGTGAGCCTGGTGAGGAGGTAACAGATGCTTAATGTTGAGATGCTTAATGGTGAGCCTTGCCACCTCCCGTGGTTGTGCATGTGTGTACTGCTATGTATTCTTTATTCATGAGCATGAGAATCCATGCCAGACCCCATACTGGAGAAGGAACAAGTTACTTACCTGTAACTGTTCTCCAGCATGGGTCTGGCATGAATTCACATGCGAACCCTCTCGCCTGCCCCTGTGTGGCTCATCTCTTGGTCCTACTGCCACTTTATGTGCTACCAAATCTGAAGATGGCTGCCAGAGGGGCTAAGGTAGAGGGCAGTCATTGGATGGGGGCAGTATGACCCAGAGACCAGTGATAGGTTGTTGGGAGAAAGACAGTTCAGAAGTGAAACTGAAACTGATTTTTTCTTTACCGAGGATTCCCAGCCTGATGACGGGGAATATTCATGAGCATATGAATCCATGCCAGACCCATGCTGGAGAACAACAGTTACAGGTAAGTAACTTGTTCCTTGTGTAATATTCTTTTAGGTCACGGTTACTGTATATATGTATCATAGTTAGTTTATTTATTGATAGAGCGCTCTGAACCCAGGGGTATTTGGGTGTATCACAAGAATTTTCAGTTTCTTAGTTACATTACATAAAATTACAAGGTTACATTAGAGGCAAGAATACATAATGGGACTGTACAAACACAAGTTTGAGTACATCATAAAACATATAGGGCCTCATTACGACCCCGGCGCTAAACCATGGTGCTATTAGCACCATGGTCCATGCCGGGGTCCGCCATGGTGAATGGCGGAATTACCGCCCCATTCCAAGGTTGGCGGGGCGGTAATTCCCTATTCACCATGGGCCCTTCCCCATTCCCATTTTTGCCCCATAGGGCTCAATGGGAATGGGGAAGGCGCTAAGTACGGTGCCGCAAATTGCGGCACCGTACTTAGCACCAATGTCCCTTTGCGGCACCCTACTTTAACGGCTGGTAAAACCTGCAAGGTCGGGTCCCACAAAGGGACCTCGTAATCAGGCGTTAAGGGTTTAACGGCGCCGACACCTTTTACGGCGCTGTTAAACCCTTAACGCCTGGGTCGTAATGAGGCCCATAATATATACAAAAAGGTATTTATAGAGATACAGTTACAGCACAGGTGCTGTTTACAATGGTCCTAGTTTCGGACATCTAAAGTTGTGGTAGGTCTTTGGATGTGAGACAATGTTTGGTATTTTTCCTGAAATTGTAGGATTGGTCTGCTCTTAAGGTAGTAGGTAGTGTTGTGTTAGTGTTGATAATACTGCTGAGATTTACTTTGTGTTTGATTCAAAAGGCTTTTAATAAACGTATATGTATTTTTAATATATACACCTGACTGAGAGTAAATTGTGGTGTTGTTTACTGTGTATGCTAATTGTGGGCTTTCGATCACCCTCACCCCTCCTGAGACTGAGTCATGACCGCCGTCAATGCTACCTTGATTGGTCTGACTTGTCCAGAAGGTTACCCTGTTCCAAGAAACTAGGCTGGCCTTCTGAACCTCTGCCCACCAGGTCAGAGTTCAGAAATCCATTTTAACAATTACCAACTTGAAAACGTCTGTGTACCATCCCCAGACCGATGGCTTGGTAGAAAGATTCAATAAAACCCTCAAAATAATGTTACGAAAACTGGTAGACAAGGATGGGAAACACTGGGGCCGAATGATCTCATGGGCACTTTTGCAATGAGGAAAACCGCCCAAGCTTCCACAGGTTTCTCTCCCTTTGAGTTGCTCTATGGAAGAGATCCGAGAGATGTCCTGGACATGCTTCGGGAAACCTGGGAATAACGTGAGGAGGCCCCTATACCCATCTCGCAAACTGCCACCCGAACGCGAGAACATATGAAATTGGTCCAAGACTTAGTTTCTACTCAAATGGAAAAAGGCCAGAGCCAACAAAAGACCACTTATTACAATAAAGTGAATCTAAGATCATTCTCCATAGGACAGAAAGCACTAGTACTCTTACCAACCTCCGAGAACAAGCTTGTCTTTAAATGGCACAGACCTTATGATATAATAGAAAGAACGGGAACCTGGATTTACAGAGTAGCCCAACTGGATAGAAAACAGAAAATCCAATCATATAATGTAAACCTCATGAAAGAGTGGAAAGAGAACCAGTCAGCCACCCATGCCAAAGTACTAGCCTGTCTGGTTCCCGAAAACATAGATAAAATTGATTTAATTTCTTCAGAGTTGTCTACTCAACATCAACAAGATCTAAAAGATGTCATAATTTCCTTTTCCGTTGTATTCTCAGAAAAACCAGGAAGAGTAAAAGGTACATACCACTATATTAGAACATCTAAAGGTAAAGTAGTACACTTAAAACGATATCGATACCCAGAAGCCCGAAAACAGATAGTGATCGAGGAAGTCAACAAAATGTTGAAAAGCCAACATTATTGAGCCCTCCTCAAGTCCATGGTCCTCTCATATTGTGTCGGTCACTAAACCTGACCGTTCATGGAGATTCTGTATAGACTTCCGTCAAGTTAATGCCATATCAGATTTCGATGCCTATCCCATGCCACGCATCGACGATCTAATTGATAAACTCGGGGCAGCCACCTTTCTATCGACACTAGACTTAACTAAGGGGTACTGGCAAGATCCCGTACATGGACCAGATAAGGAAAAGACAGCATTTTCAATGCTGCTAGAAAAATTTCCAATTTAAAGTCCTCCCTTTCGGTCTACACAGTGCGCCAGCCACTTTCCAACGCCTCATAGATTGAATCCTGCAGCCCTATTCTGATTTCTGTGGAGCTTATATTGACGATATCGTCATTTATAGTAAAAGTTGGGAGGACCATCTCTTCCATCTTTATACCATCATGAAAGTCCTCAGAAACGGTGACCTAACTGCTAATCCAGCTAAGTGCAAATTGGCGCAATCAGCAGTAAAATATTTTGGATTCTTCATAGGGAATGGGAATGTACAACCCCAACATGAGGAAGTAAATACACCAACTTCCAAGACCAAAAGAGATCTTGGAGCTTTTCTCTGGTTAATAGGATAATACCAAAGGTTTATCCCTAACTTTTCAGATAAAACAGCCCGTCTGACAGATAAACTCAAGAATGCCGAACCCCAGAAACGTCATTGGAAGGACGAGGATGAGTTATGTTACAACACCTTGAAGCAGACGCTGTGTCAAAAACCAATCCTAAAGGTAGTCAACTTCTCTAAGGAGTTTGTCATACAGACAGATGCCTCGCTTATAGGGTTAGGAGCCGTCCTGTCCCAGGTTTGCGATGAATTGGAACATCCCATACTATTCACCAGCCGCAAGCTTTTCCCACATGAAAATAATTACTCAGTGTTGGAACTGGAGGCCCTGGCCATCAAGTGGGCCATTATCCATCTTAGGGACTATCTATTGGGACAAAAATTCACACTTGTTACAGACCACTCGCCCCTAGTTGGGATTAATCAGCACAAAGACTCCAGACCTCGGGTCATGCAATGGTTTCTAGACCTACAGCCCTATTGTTTCACTGTGGAACACCGAAAAGGAAAAGACCAGGGAAATCTAGATTTTCTTTCCTGGTTCCCCTTTAAAACAAATGTGGCTACATCGCATGGAGGAAGGGTATGTGAGAAACCTGAAGGTGTCTCCCTAGCTTGTCCCTGGGGATCTGTCATCCAGGTGGCCGGGACACGGCCATCGCTATTGGATCCAGTTCCTGGGAGTGGAGCAGTGATGGAGGATCACCTCAATGGGGGGTCCTGTGGGAGTGGGACACCGATGGGTGAGACGCGGTATCCCCCTTCTTTCAACACCTTTTCGCCATCCTACCACGTAGGATAGTCCAAAACACAGACCCCCTGGCCCCCTTTTCCGACATGAACACTTTCCCACAACACAAAAGACAACGGATAACACCCAAGCCGTTTACCTAACATGTCCCAATACAGTGGTCAGGCAAAGTCAGGCAATTCGCCAGAATCACTCCCATCCGACAGCCCTTTCCCTTCCCCACAGGGATAAAAGGTGGAGCACGAAAGCACAGGACGAGCAAGGCAGACCGCACAACGTGAGGGCTAACTCAGCACGGCATATCAAGAGGAGGCGAAAGACGGCGAATACCGAGAGGGTCAAAAGGAGAGAAGTGACCTTACCCTTTCCTATCAAGGCCTGTGAAACCTCTGCAGATGGAAACATAAGACTGCAAACAAAGGCGAGCTTTTGTTGCAGCAGATGTAGATTGTACACAAGACCCTCCTCTGCTGATAACCAAGCCGGGGAGAGACACTGGTGTCTGTGGTACCATCCTTGACTCAAAGGAGAAGAACACCAAGTGGTTCATGACAGCCGGTGAGTCGAGGGGAGAGTCGATGAGAAACTGGGCTGTATTGAACGAAAAGTAGCAAAACAGCTAATTTGAAGTTTGAATGCATAAAGGGACTATTGAGAAAGTGGGGGAAAAGCCTGCAACAGAGGCATCCGGCACCACATGGGTGCTCACGCTAAAAACTCTGGGCGATTACCTGAAGGTAGAGACTTCCATAACCAGAAGTCCTTGGGAAGAGGCGAAGAGAGGTCAAAGTGGTCATACAGGGGTCTTGTAAAATCCTATGTACCGTCGAAAATCTTCGACAGACAGATGATTTTGAAGAAGGGAAATAAATCCAGCATGGTGAAATCAGTAATGAACTGTTTCGTAAAGTTGGCAAGAGTGAACCCGGCGGAGGGATGCTAATGAGAAGGGGCGAAGTCTAAAGTCCCATAGTGAACTGTTTCGTAAAAGTTCGCCAGAGGGAAGCCGGCAAACAAGGGCAAAGCCTGATGAAATGTTTAAAAAGACATTGAAGATTCGTGAATACAATACCATGGGAAGTGAATTGTCCCCCTTGTCAGTTGGGTCCGAGCCCGGCCGAGGGAGATCCAGGGGTGAAAAGTCATCACCCAAAATTCATTGGGAAAAGGAACTGTTTAGTTGTTATGTGGAATACGACTGGTGAGGGGTCTGCGCCCGGAAGAGGGGGACCCAGGGGTGAAGCTGTCACCCAAAGTAAATGTGGAACCGTACTTTGTGTTTTGTTTTTTTAATGCATCAGGCCCTCGAAGGCAAGAGCCCTGTTATTGAAAGGAGACTTAACCGTCGAAGAATCTGATAGCTTATATGGAACTGTTGGCTCGTGCTGAGAAGGCTCGAGTATGTGCTGTGCTCCAAAGTCCCACACACAATCAACTCAGAGAGACTAGAGGTAGTAATTTTTACGACCGATAGTGAACAGCCCTCTAAAAACACGAACTATTAAACAATACACAATGTTCACTCGGTCCCTTGCTTCCCCAAGTCCATAGAAAAGTTTAACCCTACTAAATGAGATTAGTCACCATTAAATTCTCATAGTCTGCACCACATTTTATCAAAAATAGTTATTTATTTTTCATATTTCAACACATAGAAAACTTTTTATCTTTTTTTCTTTTTATCACCACTCTATTTTTATGGAGAGTTGTTCAAGTGTTTATACTAGATCACAAGATCTACAACATTGCGATAATCTATCGCTGTGTACATTTAATCTCATGTATCATTTGACCATTTAATATTTCACAAAATTCATTTCTTAACCTGGATCTTAAAGGTGCTTACCTCTATCATAGAGGCAAGCAGCTTAGTCCGTAAAAACCTTTCACTTCAACTTCATAAAACCCATGCTTACTTTCATACCACATCCAAAGTCCCACCTTGTCCCGTGCAATAAAACACAGGGAAGGGAGACCACTGGAAATCACATCCTGACTTATTATTTATGAACACTTCTTTCTTTATTGAAAACCCTATTTTGACACAACGCCACAAGGACTGCCTTATTTTTATTTGGTCGACGCTTGCTCCCATCTTAGATTTAAGTTTAGGTTAGGCGTTTTTCCACCCTGCATTTACAGTTTAATAAACACCCTTGAACTGTGATCACTAGTGTTTGTCTTTACTGTTGCCACCATGAGTTTCTTACAGTTGACACAGTGCATTTGAAAGGGTGTTGGGGTTTCCTCTCTCCTTTCTTAGCCTCTGCAGCAAGGGCCGATGTGGGCCTGTTTGAATGAAACTCTGATTAGTCTGTGGATGCTGCCACCAGCTACATGGCTCAACAAAAGGACCGGGTGGATCCACTGAGCCTCTGTTAGTTAATTAGGCTAGCCATGGCAGGGGGAAGGTTTGGCCTGAGATGACATGGTGTACTCCTGGCTGTCATTTCCAACTAAATATGACAGGGGGGGCTTCACCTGTAGGCTATGTCCACCCAGAGTACACAAGTCTCTCGTGCGGTGAGCATAGGAAAATGTGTGTGGACTAGCCCCACACATTTTCCAGAGGTTGATCTACCATTATTTAATTTAAAATTTCTAATAATCCCAGGCGAGCGCACACCCACCATGTGGATGGTCGAATTCCTCACACATCTCTTTCATGCATCCTCTGTGGCAGTCCCTCTGGCGCATCGCCTGTTGCAGTCCCTTGGGTGCATTCCGACGCAATCCCTCTGGCACAACCCCCGTCCCAGTCCCTCGGGCGTATACCCCCCTGCATCCCATCAGGTGCATCCCCCTTGCGCATTCACTTTTGGAGTTCTCAGGCAGATCCCCCTCGCATTCCTTCAGTTGCATCCACCTTGCAGTCTGATGCATGCTTCCATGGGCAGTCTTTTGCACGCATCCCTGTTGCAGACCCGTTTGCGCATTCCTGTTGCAGTCTCTTGCTCGCATCTCTATCGCAGTCTCTTCCGTGCATCCCCTGTGGCAGTTCTTTAAGTGCGTCCCTCATGACAGTCCTCCTGCGCATCTCCTATGGCAGTCTCTAGGTCACATCTGTCACAGTCCTTCACATGCACCCCTGCCACTGTCCCTAAATGTAAGCTAGAGTAGTTGGTCAGTAAGACCTGGGAGGGCTGGCAAGACCCAGAGGAGGTGCTTATTGTGCTTCCTGGTTTATCAACTTAGCCAACCTTTAATATTAAGTCAAGCAATAGGTTTTGAAGAACACCTGGTTTGCCTTTGTTAGCAGGTTTAACTTGCAAGTTGATTCAGACTAAAGGATTGTGCATAAATACAATTAATAAACAAATATGGTTTTATAAAGTTATTTTAAATGTAATTCTTTCTAGTGAAAAACATCACAGAAGCAAGATTAGGCAAGAAAACAGGTAATACAAATCCATTGTGTTTAACTGCGGTAACTGGTCTTGAAATAATGGAAGCGTGAAAACGAATTGTCCTTTTGTATATCTTCACGGCGAGTTTCTTCTCCTAAACAGTGAGTGAGTATCTAAACACTTTCTAGTTGAACTGGAATGTAAGGGTTGCGGTTGGAGGTTAGGTTCAGAGGTGGGGATTCTCATAGCAAAGTGGACTGGTAATGTACGAGGGTGTGTGGGATTGAGTTTGATCCCCTTGAGAAGATGGAATCCTGAATGGGGGCCAATAGCTTACACAGGGGTCAGTGAGTGGAAAGCTTTTGCACTCACTCTTGTGAGCCAACAATTGGCGGTGGTACTGCACCAGCTTCAAACACTGTATACAAAATATGGGATAATGACCAGAACGGCTGGAAAGTGCCAGTCTCCTCCAGACACACACTTTTCTTGAGTCTGCAAAACCTCCTATTTAAAGTCAGCATAGATACGTTTCAGCTTCTTCATCATGTAAAAGGCCCCTAAGAAGCACATACTATGAAGCAACAACTCTTCACCGGCTGGACAGAAACCTGGTACCAAGGCATTCTAAACACAAGAACATCGCCCAAGTAGTTGTCTTTCTGTAGACCATGCTTTTGTCTTGGGTGAGCAATACCCCATCCTAAGCACCACAGATAAACCCAGTCTCAGCCAGTATGTAATGGTTTGTGCTTTGCAGGGCCGGCTCTTGTGGGTCTTTAGGCTCAGTGTCCACTGTGATTCTTCCACAGGATGACACCTGAAGTGGATGTTGCAAGACAATGTGCCTTCTCTGGAGGATGAATATGGACTTCTCTGGATCGGAGGGATTGAATTAAACAGTTGAGCATCTGTTGATAAGGACACCTAGATGGGCTCTAGCAAGTGGCAGGGAATTGAGGGTCAAATTCAAACAGGAAAGTGTTTTATTTTTAATTTCCAAGTCATGTGCTGGCAATCCGATCTTGGAGACAGACGGCCATATCCAGAAAAGGATGATCTAGCAATAGGCTGCCATATCTTGAGAAGGATGTTCTGGCAATATACTGTAATATCTAAAGAAGGGTGATAGACTGTAATATTTGGAGACGGTTGATATAGCAATAGACTATTATCGAGAGAAAAATGATCTAACAATAGACTGTAATATCTAGAGATGGGTTATCTAGCAATGCGCTGTCATATGTAGAGAACTATGATCTAGCAATAGACTGTAATACCTAGAGATGGATGATCTTGAGAAAGACAATTATACCTATAGCAAAAAGCTGTCATATCTAGAGAAGGGTATCTAGCAATAGACTGTAATATCTAGAGAAGGATGATATAGCAATATACTGTAATATCTAGAGAAGGGTGATCTTGCAATAGACCGTAATGTCGAGGAGCAGGTGGACACATCATCCCTAACTCCCACCCCTTCACCTCCGTCCTACTGAATCAGCAGGAGAAGAGCCCTATGTGGGACACCAGGTATCATCCCAGTACCACACTGAGTGTATGAGAGATGATATGCACTCAGACAACCGTATCAAATGTACCCTCGCACTGAGATGGTGGAAAGTTGTCGGCTCACACCATTGGGCATCATAGAACTATAAGTAAAATCTGATGAGGGCAGAGTGACAGACACAAAGACGCACTGAAACGATATGAAAATACTGAAGAATAAAGATGTAACTGAAGCAACAAGAGAAACATGTAATAATATACGAAGAAATCATATATGCAAAGAAAATAAGGTAACCTGCTGACTAATAAATGTATACATGCCGAAACGCAAGCTAGTCGCGACGTATAGAAGCTTTCTGCAGACTGAAACAGAACGTGGCTAGGGCGGCCATGATGGAAAGATGGATGTCAGACTTGTATTGAAGTCAAACCATGAACTTGCCTCTACTACAAATACTGCGGGCCTCACGCCTTGTGCGTGCACGCTTTGTCCAAGTGTTTTTGATACGTGTCCTGTTGTTTGGCTGTCTCTCTGCTGCCAGCCGTAATCAACATAGTTCCATTTGAAGAAGTGAATGTCCGACCATGAACTTGTGTCTACTACAAATATTGTGGGCCACACTCCTTGTGCACAAGTGTCTTTGATAAGTGTCCTGCTGTTTCGCTGTTCGACTGGGAGTGGTTTGCCGCTCCACCGACTAGTTCAGACAGTAAAGAATCCACAAAGAAGACCCTCGGGGTGAGTGGATATTATTCTGACTTGTAAGTTGCAGGGTGGAATCTAAGTACTGGCAGTAGCTACTAATTGGGTGCTTGGACTTCGTGTTGTACACACTGACAAACCCACCGGGAGTCTCTCCATGAGCAGAGGTGGAGTCATTTTTTTCCAGTTCCTTTTTAAGCAAAATGGCGGGTAGTAATAGAATATACTACCTGCGGAGTGGCGCTTTAATCGATGATTTGCGTGCCCCAAGCTTGATTTTTAGCTGGACGCTATTCCGCTCACACACAAGTTTGAAACACTGAAAAGACCTAAGCCTTCAATCCACGGGTCATCTGCTACTAATTATGAAAATCAAAACCACTTCCCTGCAACCTGCACAACAAAATCAAGAGCCTGTGCCTCACGGAGAAAATCTCAACAGGTTCAAGAACTCTGGTTGGGGGATTTGGAGTTTACTGTAACAACGAAAAACATAAATAAATAAATAAATGAGTGTTTTAAGTCACGGTAGCGATGGAGCACAGGGGACGTGGATTTGTTGGAGTCTTATGGGGAGTTGATTCCAGCAGCCCAAAGGAAATACATACGAGTGATAATGTTTATAGTGTCAAGAATACTTTTTCAGACCAGTGTAAATCTCCCAATCCCTCTGCCATTGAAAAATCAATGGATACGGGGATTCTTACTCTTCCCCTGTGCCACTGGTTCTCCCTCAAGTGAATGCAGCACATGCACATCGGGAGTCGGGGCGGGGGGGGGGTTAAAAACGCAGCCCGATGAACTCTATCAGCTTTAAATTTTGTTTTAACATCTTTGATACTGTTTTCGAGTTGCTAAAAATGGAAGTTCAGACACACTCTTTACTGGAATTGACAAAAAATATGGGAGACTGTGAATCTGCTGTTGTCAGATTGAGATCGGCAATAAATATAGACTTGATAGACTCAATCAAGGACTTGAAGTGTGAGGTAAGAAAGTATGAATTGAATGAGATGGAATTACAGAAAACAACGGCGGATTCCCATGGGCAGATAGAAGGCCTCTGTAATGGAAAACTGTTTCAGGGGGCCGTCGATCAACAAATTGAAAGACGTAAAGATGCATTGGTAAGCTTTCCGATCTCTAGACGAATGAGTGAAGCTTTTGATAATACGCCATTATCCGACTCGATTTTGGAGGAGTTTAGAAGGCTAGCAAAGTTAGCTGAGGATCTGGAGAAACTGGAGGTTCAAATTGTGGTCCCACACAAATACCAGGTTGTAATAATGGTGGAGAGACCACTCAGGGGTACCTGCGTGGTAAAGGATGGCAAAAACGCAAAGGAGCCAGATGTCTGAAGTTGAGGGTAAAGCTGAAATAGCTCAGAAGATGGAGCCAAAACCTAAAAATAAAAAGGCAGAGACAATGAAGAACTGAACAAAAACAAGCTTTGTATGTGTGATAAGTGTTCTGCGGGACAAGGCCGTCAAATCTGTAAAGCCGAGCTCTGACCGAAAGATGATAGTCTCAACTGATATAACTAAACAAATAAAATCTCTGGCCCTGTCAGAGTTAGGCGAGATTACGCAGCGTTCTGAACGCTCAACGTCTCCCCATCTTTCTGGAAAGACCGCCACAGGTTCGCAAACGGAGCAACTTCATGATCACAAGGCCTTTGAGCCAATCTTCTACAGACGTAGGAAATATCGAGCGGAGAGCCCTGCCAGGCTAGCCAACACGGTTAGTGGTGCTATACAAAATCCAACCTGTCTGGTTGGAAATGTAACTGTTGGAGTTCAAACCGAGAACGTTAATACAGTAACAAAATGGGAGCCAATCTTCTACCTGGGAAGGAAATCAACTCCCACAGAATCTCTGATTAGAACGTTCACTGCTGTAAAAGCGAATGCAATAACGTCGGGCTTCCCCGCAAGGGAGAATAACTTAGCATTGAAACGACAGTCGATACTGGGAATATCAGTCACTCATGACAACATTCTGCGCAGCCTGAGAACTCTGGGCCTGCCAGAAGTCAAATTGAAATTCAATCAGTCGAAATAACTAACCTCGTACCTATACTACAACCTTTTGCAGTCTTGAGGTTCTGGTTCCACCAGTTTAAGAGGGGGAAGGACTTTAGGTCCCTCAATAGGAGTGTTATCCTGACAGCCTTAAAGAAGATTCCTGACTTATCCCTTTTTTCGACAAATGATATTGAGTTTGTTCGCTTCCCACATAAATGTACGAACATTGTGAAACTGGGATTGAAATCACCAGTGTGTGCTAAGGCATTATTGGCAGCAATGAATGAATTGTATAATATAGTCATTGAAGTTTCCATGCGTGAAAATGCAAATTGCAATTTAATGGCAAAGGTTCAGGGGACGAGTCAGAATCCAATAGACCTGTGGCTGAGAGGAGTTCCCCTAGGTCTCAATCGAATAAAATGAACTTGCCCGATTTGCAATTGGACAAGAGCCCCAGGGACTCAAAATCAAATATGTGGGACATGTTACTAGAGATAATTACCCAAGTCTTTGGGAAGATGAGGGGAAATTAAGGTCATCTCTAGCGAAACATGATTTGAAAAGGTTAGGTTGGAATACGCAGGGTTCAGGTTCCTTTAAAATGAAAACAATGAAGGAGGACATTTTTGATAGATATGATCTGATTTTGTTTCAGGAGACTTGGCTCTTAAACCGGTTAAGCCTGAACGGCTTTATTATGGTTGAGCAAATGGCCACGAGGGGGACAAGTGGCTGGCCTGCAGGTGGATTATTGATTGCTGTTTGCGCATCATTGATTATTTCAATAGATTTAATACCAACTGTTAGATAAGACTTGGTGGCTGCCAAACTCAGATTGAAAGGTATTTATCCTCCCCTAGAGCTAGCTATTATTAACATCCATTAGAACACGGTCTGTGCAAACCTAACTGAGTTTTTGGAGTCTCTGTCAGAAATATTGTTGAGAATCAAGAGTTTGCACAAATCTGCTT
Source organism: Ambystoma mexicanum (assembly GCF_040938575.1). NCBI lineage: Eukaryota > Metazoa > Chordata > Amphibia > Caudata > Ambystomatidae > Ambystoma > Ambystoma mexicanum. The sequence continues at coordinate 38,848,269 of NC_090931.1, forward strand.
GTATACTGATAACAGGCAATTTGAATTTACAGTGTATTGCAGTAAAGCGTGAGGGGGATATCAATTTAGGTTTCAATGATAAGCAGGACTCAGAAGCCCTATACATCACTCAAAGATATGAACTTCACACAGCTGGTGAATGCCCCCAACCATATCAAAGGTCGAACTCTGGATTGGATACTTGCGCTTAATTCCAAAATATCGATTGCGTCGATTGTATCCCTAGTTTGGACTCACCACCACAGCATTAACTTTTCCTTTACTAGTACTAGTAAGGAGATAAGCCCCTCAATGACTAAGACAACAGACACTTACGAAACAAGAAATACTCGTAAGCTAACAGCGGAGAACCTAGCCCCGATTATAACCAATGCGTTGTCCTCCAACATGGTCACTAGCAACCACCCCGATCTTCTGGCAGAGACTTACCACAAGTGCCTTACCGCCACCATTGACACAGCAGCACTGTTAACAACTAAAACACAACGTGCTGACAAACAAACAAGTTTCTGGTTTAATGAGGAATTAGTATCGCTAAGACGAACTACAAGATTGCTTGAACATATCAACAATAAATCCCCCATAATAGACTCTGCCAACACCTTCAGAGCTGCTAACAAAATCTACAAAGCTGCAATTATATCCCACAAAGCTAAGGTATATAACACTCGTATTAGCAACGCTGCCTCCAACACTAAAGAGCTCTTCTCTATTCTCAAAGAATTGGAAAACCCATGCCCAGCTACTACTCTAGTTAACTCTAGTAAGGAATGGTGTACTATCATCCAAAATGCATCCGCTTCCAAAATCGAGCTACGCCAAAAGAAAATCCTCACAAAGAGAAAAACCTTAGCTGAAAAAAACATGACGAATTCCAAGCTTAGTAAAACTAAAGAAAATGTTAACCTGCGATTCCAATTTACCCCAGTGACCCAAGCCACAGTGGCAGACACCATCGCGAAACTAAAAGCCTTTAATTGCAAAGGGGACAACTTCCCTGCCCATCTAGTTAAACTCTGCGCCCCTCTCCTCACCCCTTTTATTACAAACGTTGTGAATGCATCATTCAACACTAATTCAGTCCCGGCAAGTATTAAAGAAGCCTGGGTGACCCCACTGCTGAAAAAAACAACTCTTGAGGCCACAGTAGCCACAAATTACTGACCAATAACCATGGTACCGTTCTTGATCAAGATTATTGACAAAATAGCTTAAATCAAATTCAAGCCTGTCTTGAACAAAACCAGCTTCTTGGAGCTAGACAATCTGGACTCAGGCCCAACCACAGCACAGAAACGGCTCTCCTGGATCTGGAAATCCAGATAGACACCATCAGGGACTCAGATAAACTCTGTATACTACTGCTGTTAGATTTATCTGCAGCATTTGACTTAGTTGAACATGATAAACTTGCGCTACACTAGCCAATGATTTCTGTTTCTCTAAAGATGCCACCCTCTAGGTGAAATCCTTCCTAGCTGAACACACGTCTAGAGTAAGCATTGGTAAAGAGGCTGCCGACCCCATACCAGTCCCCATTGGGGTACCCCAAGGATCCAGTCTCTCGCCCACTTCATACAATGCGTACACTAAGCTTCTCTTCTCGGCCTTAGACGCCATCGGTGTCATCTACGCCAACTTTGCAGATGACACCCAGATCCTTATACTGATCTCAGGGGGTTATGACCAGGACACCATAATCAACAAGATATATGCAATAATCCAAAATTGGATGGCCCTGAATAGCCTCTGCCTTAACAACGAGAAAACAGATTCTCATTGTGGGCTCCCAAACCAAAATCAGTGCTCTCCACTCAGACTATTCATCTATCAACATTGATGGTTCTCTGATTCAAGTATCAAAACAGGTCAAAACCCTATGAGTTTATTTAGATGCCAATCTAACAATGACCAGACATGTAAGCGCCCTATCATTGTCTACATCCTACACCACCAAGTTGATTGCCCTGAATCGCCAATACCTCACAGTCACAAATTGCATAACTCTAGCCAGAGCCTTAATACTATCTAAGTTGGACTACTGTAACATACTCCTATTGGGGACCTCCAACTACAATTTAGCGAAACTACAACTAATGCAAAACAAGGCGCTACGAGTGGCCTTTGCTATCAAGAAGTCTGACCATATCTCCAACATTAGGAGGGAGAATCATTGGCTACCCATTAAGGCCAGACTCCTCTTCAAATCAATGTGTGTTGCATACACATGCCTTACCAATAAAGCTCCAATCTACTTAAACAATTCAATAAGCAAAAAAGATTCTAATAGAATGCTCAGATCCTAGAAAAAGTATCTCCTTGCTGTCCCCCGTTGCAAAAGCTCCAGAGCAGGAGGCAGCAGATTCCTAGTCATGGCCCCGAAACTCTGGAACAAGCTTCCACTAAACATAAAAAATGAAGAATATATCCATTGTTTCAAAAACTATTAAAAACCTGGCTATTCAACCAATACTAGTCAAACCACACACAAACTAATATCCCCTGTAGGCCCAGATAGATGCCTCTCGAGGGTAGACTATTACCAGAAACTGTAAATAGTGTAAATGACCATGCAATGTATTATCCTATGCAACTGTTTGTACCAGTGTTTTATTTTGATGTAACTGGAATATTCTTGAACTGTGTTATAAGATGTCTGCAACAAAGCTGTGATACCCAAGGGTTTGGGCGTTTAACAAATGTAATAAATAAATAATACATAGGAACCGGTGTAAAGAATCAACAGGAAATTGTTTCAGGTGGTTGGCTTTTTTTGAATTTGGAATTTAAAAATGATTAATGGGAGTGTAACAGGGGATATCCCTCTGGCTTTTACATGGTTACGCGGTGCATCAAGCTCAACTCTGGACTATTGGATCCTTTCTGAGGATCTGTTTGCTCGATGCCTACGATTTAAGGTTTTAAATAAGGGTTTGAGTGACAACAATAGGCTGTCTGCTATCTTCGAGCTCAAATATAGTATTAGAGGGCCCCAGAATTATTCAGCCTTGATAGTTGGGAATGGTAAGAACAGAGTGGTGAAGTTTAAGCAGAATGGTAACAACTTGACTTACAATTCAGCGAGAGTGGTGAATGAAATATCAGAAGAAGAATTGGCTAGGCTATTTGATCCGCTGGGTTTTGGGAATTTTATATGGCAGTTTAATCAACCTACCCCAGTAACTTTGTCAACTTCTAAGTGTCATTTACATCGCTTTGATGAGAAAACCTGGGTCAAGAAGCGAGAATTCAGAAAAGCAATTAGAAATCTTAAGTATAAGACATTTTCTCACTGTGAATTTATGGCAGAACGGATAAAACTGCGTAATAGTTATAGGAATTGGTCTAGAGCAAATACATTTCTCTGCCACCAAAGGGATGGGGAAATGATGCTAAAAGCTGTGATTACGAAAAAATTGTCAATCTTTGTGTGGTTAATAATTTGAATTCCACTCAAGCTGAACTGCAAATCAATGTGATTGCTGATTCACCTTGGTGTGACTATTTCGGCCCTATTTACAAGCGAGTATCATCTGATGAGAAGAACTGCAATTTAGGGGCAATATAGCAATTGCATCTGTCTGATGAGATTCTGGTGGATCTCATAAAGAAGTCTTCCAGGTCGAGAGCTTCAGGCCCTAATGGTTTAACCAATGAAATATTGAAATCCAATGTAGAATTAAACTATTTTCATAGCTCTCTTTTATGAAGTCTTAAGGCTTTCCTTTATCCCTGTGTCTTGGAAATCGGCAGCGGTTGTTCTAGTCTACAAGAAGGTTTAGGTCAAATTAATTTTCCTTATCCACTCCTCTAAGTTTCTCAACACCACCCCAGCAAAGACCTTTCCATCCACATCAAAAAGGGCGATCGGGCGATAGTTTGCTGGATCCGCTGGTCGCCCTTTTGGATGTGGATGGAAAGATCTTTGCTGGGGTGGTGTTGAGAAACTTAGAGGAGTGGATAAGGAAAGAAAAAATTTAACCTAAACTACAAACAGGCTTTCGAAAAAGTCTCAACTTCCTTGAATGGGTTGGCAATTTCAGTTTCCCAGCTTTCGGGTAAGAAAATGGCTGTATATTATATGGGGTATAGCTCGATCTTTCAAAAGTGTTTGATACCATCAATAGGGAGAGATTTTGGTCTTAACGCGATTCCTGGGGAATCCCAAAAAATGTTTTGGCTATATTGATAGGGCTCCATGAAGGAACCACCATGCGAGTGTCTTTAAATATGCAGGGTGCCTTATCGAGTTAGATTTCTACCGAAAGAGGTTTTAGACAGTGGTGCGTACTGACCCTTTGCCTTTAACCTCTATTTGGCTGATTTTTCTAAAACTCTTGCTCGTCAATCATTAGTTTCTCCCCCCCTCCCCCCCACGATCGGTGGGCAGTCCCAGAACTGCATTGGGTATGCAGATGATACTGTCTTGTTGGTCTATTCGCACAAGGGTCTACAGTGTCTTCTCACTGCCTTTGGCACGTATGCAGATGCAAATGATTTGCAGGTCAATCCGGCCAAATCACACATTTTAGTATTCAAAGGACAACGTAAGATCTTGTCGCATTACAAGTGGCAGCTCTTAGACCAGACAATCCCACTAGTAAAAACATATAAAGGGATCAAGATTCCTTCCATTCAATCATGCTCCCTCTGAGAGGTTGATTTAGACCTGAAGCTGATCTCCTTGGTGGCACAAATGAAGATCGCTAACACATTCTGTAAATTCTCGATATGCCCACTGATAACAAAGCATAAGTAGTTCCCTTGTTGTACGGCCTTGATACGATATTGCATTCTCTGACCTTATTTTGGGCCCGCAATGAAGGGGAGATCTGGAGGGAAGTACTATGTCTTCCCCCGGGGTTACCGATGGCAAGTCTGAGATACGAATTGGCTCTGCAATCTTTGAAAATGTCAATGAACTGGAAGATTCTGACACTTTTTCAATGCATATTGTTCACCAATGATTCCCTTTATAGGGCCATATCTTTATTGTTGGATCTGGGCTCCAATATGGTGTTAGTCCAATTGAATAGATATGTTGATGCAATATTACAACAATACGATTGTTCTAGGAGTTAATTGAAAATCCAGTTGGTGTTAAGCTCACACTTTCACAAAGGGACTGGATTGAAACGATAATGTTGATGCAAAGGTCAGTTACTTTTGGTTCATTATCAATATTTGATAAGCCAAGAGTATTTTTTTTTTTTTTACCAAACTACGTGAAATGCTTCTCGGAATTTCAGAGATTTCGGGTTGAATCTTGTGAAAACTGGGAAAAAAGCAGTTGGGAGTGTTTGTGGAAAATTGGGATTGGCTTTCAATGGATTCCTTCTGAAAAAGACTAATAGCAGGGCACGAGAGGCGTCCTTTTTGGAAGTGTTAAAGATTTTGAGAACTTTGTGTTGTATTTCTTTTTAAGAAATCTGTTTTATATTGTATTTGTTGATGTAACTGGGTGACTTTTTTGGTATGGTTTGATTGTTTCTGTCTAGTTTTTCTCCAGCATTGGATCTTTCATGGATTCACATGCTTAGAATATTCCCTGTCGTCAGGCTGGGAACCCTCAGTATATTTATAAAGACCTTTCCTATAGGAAAAAATTTCGACACTTCTGTGTCCTATCTGTCGTTTTCGGGCTGCGTACGCTTGACCCACTAGGACAAGGGTGCACAACATACGGCCCGCGGGCCAGTTGCGGCCCGCCATGCTGTTTTTTTCCGGCCCGCGAGGCACAAAGACTTTCCTAATGGAGGGCGGCCCGCAAGCAGCATCGGCCGCCCTCCATTAGGAAAGACTTTGTTGTCTTCCGGGCCGGATAAAACACTGGCCGTCATTGGCTCAGCACACACGCACCACGTCACTCCTACGAGCCACGTACTGCGTGTGTGCTGCACCAATGGAGGGCCAGCACTACGGCTGGCGTGGCCAGTAAGGCTTGATGCCGGAAGGTGTTTCAGCCTTGCTGGCCACGCCAGCCTTAGTACGATTCCACTTACCTCGCCAGCGTTCCAGTTTACCTGCCTTCCAGCACGCCTCCGGTAAGTGGTCTGTGTGTTTGTGTTTGTGTGTCGGGTCTGTTCTGCTGTATGTTTGTGTTGTGTATGTTGAGGTGGGGGGCGTGTCGGATGTGTATGAATGTTTGTTTTTGAGTGTTTGTGTTGTGTACGTTGAGATGGGGGGGTGGGAGGGTGTCGGATGTGTATGAATGTTTTTTTTTGAGTGTTTGTGTTGTGTATGTTGAGATGGGGGCGTGTCGGATGTGTATGAATGTTTGGTTTTGAGTGGTTGTGTATGTTGAGATGGGGGTGGGACGGCGTGTCGGATGTGTATGAATATTTGTTTTTGAGTGTTTGTGTTGTGTATGTTGAGATGGGGGGTGGGGGGCGTGTCGGATGTGTATGAATGTTTGTTTTTGAGTGTTTGTGTTGTGTATGTTGAGATGGGGGGTATCGGATGTGCATGAATGTTTGTTTTTGAATGTTCGTGTTGTGTATGTTGAGATGCATGTATGGATGCATGCTTCAGAGTTTGTGTGCTGAGTTGGGGGGTTTGGGTCTGTATGGGTGCATGGTGTATGCTTGAGAGTGTGTGCTGATTTGGGGGGTGGGGGGTTCGGGTCTGTATGGGTTCATGGTGTATGCTTGAGAGTGTGTGCTGAGTTGGGGTGGTGGGGGGTTCGGGTCTGTATGGGTGCATGTTTGAGAGTGTGTGTGCTGATTTGGGGGTTGGGGGGTTCGGGTCTGTATGGGTGCATGTTTGAGAGTGTGTGTGCTGAGTTGGGGGGGTGGGAGGGTGTCGGATGTGTATGAATGTTTTTTTTTGAGTGTTTGTGTTGTGTATGTTGAGATGGGGGCGTGTCGGATGTGTATGCATGTTTGGTTTTGAGTGGTTGTGTATGTTGAGATGGGGGTGGGACGGCGTGTCGGATGTGTATGAATATTTGTTTTTGAGTGTTTGTGTTGTGTATGTTGAGATGGGGGGTGGGGGGCGTGTCGGATGTGTATGAATGTTTGTTTTTGAGTGTTTGTGTTGTGTATGTTGAGATGGGGGGTATCGGATGTGCATGAATGTTTGTTTTTGAATGTTCGTGTTGTGTATGTTGAGATGCATGTATGGATGCATGCTTCAGAGTTTGTGTGCTGAGTTGGGGGGTTTGGGTCTGTATGGGTGCATGGTGTATGCTTGAGAGTGTGTGCTGATTTGGGGGGTGGGGGGTTCGGGTCTGTATGGGTTCATGGTGTATGCTTGAGAGTGTGTGCTGAGTTGGGGTGGTGGGGGGTTCGGGTCTGTATGGGTGCATGTTTGAGAGTGTGTGTGCTGATTTGGGGGTTGGGGGGTTCGGGTCTGTATGGGTGCATGTTTGAGAGTGTGTGTGCTGAGTTGGGGGGTGGGGGGTTCGGGAACTGTATGGGTGCATGGTGCATGCTTGAGAGTGTGTGCTGAGTTGGGGGTGGGGGTTCGGGTCTGCATGGGTGCATGCTTGAGAGTATGTGTGCTGAGTTGGGGGTGGGGGGTTCGGGTCTGTATTTATTTATTTTATTGATTTGGATTTGTATAGCGCACATCTGCCCAGGGGCATCGTGGCGCTGAAAGCAATCTTACTTGTTACAGGCGTACATGGAGTATATATAGATACAGTGCAGAGCATTTTTTGCATATTTACATACAGTTGTGCTTATTTACATACAGGTGTGAAGATACAGTAGGATGGGTAAGGTGAGGTGGAGTTAATTAAACAGCGTGGTTTTGAGTACTTTGCGGAAGGCGTGGTATGAGTTTTCGTTCCTTATCGCGGTGGGGAGTGCGTTCCAGTTTTTGGGTGCTAAGTGTTGAAAGCTAGACCCACCGGCTTTGCTTCTTTTGAATGTGGGTACATAGGTCTGGGTCGTCAAGTGTGACCTAGTGGGTCTGGTGGATGTGTTAAGGATGATTCTTTCAGAAAGAGAGGGGGGAGCCTTGGCGGAAAGGCATCTGTGGGTGATGGCCATGGATTTGAATAGTATCCGTTCTTTTATTGGTAGCCAGTGGGCTTCTTTCCTGGCTTGGGAGATGTGCTCCCTTTTAGGGATGCTTAGGGCTGCTCTTAGGGCATTGTTTTGTGTGACCTGCATTTTTTTTAGGTTTTGTGTAGACGTACCCAGGAAGAGAGCGTTGCAATAGTCCAATTTGGTACCCACTGTGCTTCTGGCCAGGCAGTTTTTAGTGGATAGGAAGGGTTTAACGGCGTTGATTACTTTAGTGGTAAGTGCGGCAGAGGAGGCTATGGCATTGACTTGCCGTGTCATGGAGAGAGTGGAGTCAAGGTATACTCCTAGCGTTTTTACTACAGTGGAGACTGTGATGGTGGAGTTGCCTATGTTAAAGGATTTGTACCGCGGTGGGAGTTTGTTTAGAGTTTCTTTGGTGCCAACTAGTAGGATCTCTGTTTTGTCCCCGTTTAGGCAAAGGCCATTGGCTGCCATCCAGGTTTGGACGGCTGTATAGATCTTGGTTAATGCCGCTGTGTCTTGTTCATAGATCCCTGTGAGAGGGAGCAGGACTTGCGTGTCGTCAGCATAGTTGGTGTAGGCTATGTGACGACGGTCCAGGTCATTGAACAGTGAGAGGGTGAAGATGTTGTATAAGGTGGGGGCAGTGCAGGACCCTTGTGGGGCGCCATAGTGGATAGTGGTAGGGGTAGCGCTCGCCGAGTCAGAAAAGACTTTCATAAATCGACCCTCGAGGAATGATTTGACCCAGGATATGGCTTCTGGCGAGAAGTGGGCTTCATCTTTGAGTTGCGTGCCTAGAATATCGTGATTCACCAGGTCAAAGGCGGCAGATAGGGCTAGCAGGAGCAGGAGTGCAGGTTTGCCTTTGTCCATGATGCCATTTAGTTGGATTTTGAGATCTAGTAGGGCCGATTCGGTCTCATGTCCCGGGCGGAAACCCGATTGCCTTTTTCCTAATATGCGATTTTCTTCCAGGTATTGCTGTATTTGTGTGTATGCAACTTTGTCGAGGATCTTAAGCAGGAAGGGAACGGTTGTGATGGGTCTATAGTTGTTGGCGTTATCAGGATCTAGAGTGGGTTTTTTGAGAAGAGGGCGCACCCGGGCTTCTTTTAAGCTGGTTGGGACTGAGTTTGTGTTGAAGGATGCATTGATGAAGGTTTTAAGAAATGGGGCTAGGGTTTCTACGCAGTCTTTAACTAGTTTAGCGGGGCAGGCATCGCCTTTGCAATTAGAAGGTTTGATTCTGTTAACGATATCGACTACCTCTTTTTCTGAGACTTCTCTAAATTTGAATGGAGTAATGAGATTTGTCTTTTTATTCTCAGTCACTGCTTCCGTATGGGATGCTGATAAGATGTGCTGAGTGAGATTTTTGTGATGGTCTAGGATTTTTGCTTGGAGGAGTTCAATTTTGTTTGAGGGCGGACTGTATGGTGTTACACCAGGCTTGGTCCTTTACAATCTCTTGAGACTTGGTGGCCGGCGTGAATAGTTCCTTGAAGATGGCGAAAGCTCTTTGGATTCTGATGTGGCGTTAGCGATTCTTTCATTGTAGGATGTGGATTTGGCTGCTATGATACTTTTTTTGTATTGGGTGGCCAGTGATTTGTAGGAGGATAGTGAGGATGTGTTAGGAGCACTTTTCCATAAGTTTAGGGCTTTGCGTTTTTTTGGTTCGTAATTCTTTTAATTCTGCTGAGAACCAAGTATTTGAGTGTTTGGTATTTTTTGATTTTTTTCTTTTGTAGAGGGGCGATGATATCTATGGCAGTGCTAATGGTGGACTTGTAGATATCCGCCAGTGCAGCAGGGTCTGGTGTGGCAAGGAGGTTTGTAGTGAGGGCCTCTAGGTAGAGGAAATATTTTCTTTGGTGAGGTTCTTGGTGCTTCTAGCTAAGGCTGGCAGTGCTGGCTTGAGTTTTTTTACCGAGTTGTTGGGTCTAGGGATGAGGAAATGAATGAGAAAGTGGTCGGACCAAGGGGTGGGTGTGATGGAGCTGATGTCGATGCCACGGTTGTGGTTGGCTATCCAGTCAAGAGTACGTCCTTTGTTGTGGGTAGGATGGAGTACTTTTTGTTCAAAGCCCATTTCTTGGAGAGCTTGTGCTAATGTAGTGGAGGGTCTATCTTTCTGGTCGTGGAGTCCCAGATTAAGGTCTCCTAAGAGAATAGTTTTGGTAGATTTTTTAAGGTTTTCACCTAGCAGATGTGAGAGGTTGTCCTGAAAGTGCAGTATTGGGCCTGGCGGGCGATATACTAGATTAACGGTGATGGTGGTATTGGGAGAGAGTGCGATCTTGGCCGATAGAGAGTCTACGTTCTCCGCTAATTTGGGGGAGAGTTGTCTTATTTCTAGGTGATCTTTGACTATGAGGGCTACCCCCCACCTGTGGACAGGGTTCTGTCCTGTCTAAGGATGGAGTATCTTGATGGGATAGCAAGGGAGATGGCAGGGCCTGCGGCATTGTGTAACCAAGTTTCGGTGATGGCGAGAATGTCAAGGTCGAGGTTGGTTAGGTCATGAATTTCTGTAGCGTGGGCAGGGAGGGATCTGGCATTAATTAGTGCACATTGTAAGTCTGGGCGTGGCTGTGGGGGTGGGGTGGTAATCTGCCCTTTGGCTGCCTTCTTGGTATTGGTCATTTTGTGGTGTTCTGAGGTAGGTTTGTTTTCAGTTTTGGCAAGTGGGGTTTGTGGTGCGGATCTGGAGCGGAGGCCTAGTATTTGATTTCTAGAGTTAATGGCTCTAGGGCGCGTCGAGCGTGTGCTAGGCTTGTGATAAGTGGGTTTAGTGAAGAAGGATGGAAGGAAGGGCGTAGGGGGGATGAGTGCGGAGGGTGGGGGTGTGATGTTGGCCATGATGGGAGGGCACAGGGCAGCAATCAGCTATCAGTTTTGGGCAGAACACCAATCACTTGGCTGGGCATATGTAACACAGTGGCTAGGCATGGGCAACACAGTGGCTAGGCATGGGCAACTGTCTGGCACTGTCCTGGTCCAAGGCCTTCAGGCCAACCTCCTCCTTTGATAAACACTTCCCACACCTCATCAATTTCCGATCCTGATGTCCCTTCCCTACCTTCAGAGCCCCTGCCTCCTCCCTCTACCACTACTGGGTGCATGTTTGAGAGTGTGCTGATTTGGGGGGTGGGGGTTTGGGTCGGTATGGGTGCATGTTTGAGAGTGTGTGTGCTGAGTTGGGGGGTGGGGGGTTCGGGTGTGCATGAATGTTTGTTTTTGTATGTTTGTGTTGTGTATGTTGAGATGGGGGGTGGTGGGGCGTGTCGGATATGTATGAATGTTTGTTTTTGAGTGTTTGTGTTGTGTATGTTGAGATGGGTGGGTTGGGGGGCGTGTCGGATGTGCATGAATGTTTGTTTTTGAATGTTCGTGTTGTGTATGTTGAGATGCATGTATGGGTGCATGCTTCAGAGTTTGTGTGCTAAGTTGGGGAGTTTGGGTCTGTATGGGTGCATGCTTGAGAGTGTGTGTGCGGAGTTGGGAGGTGGGGGGTTCGGGTCGGTATGGGTTCATGGTGTATGCTTGAGAGTGTGTGCTGGGTTGGGGGGCGGGGGGTTCGGGTCTGTATGGGTGCATGTTTGAGAGTGTGTGTGCTGAGTTGGGGGGTTCGGATCTGTATGGGTGCATGTTTGAGAGTGCGCTGATTTGGGGGGTGGGGGTTCGGGTCTGTATGGGTGCATGGTGTATGCTTGAGAGTGTGTGCTGAGTTAGGGGGTGGGGCTTCGGGTCTGTATGGGTGCATTTTTGAGAGTGTGCTGATTTGGGGGGTGGGGGGTTCTGGTCTGTATGGGTGCATGTTTGAGAGTGTGTGTGCTGAGTTGGGGGGTGGGGGGGTTCGGGTCTGTATGGGTGCATGGTGTATGCTTGAGAGTGTGTGCTGATTTGGGGGGTGGGGGGTTCGGGTCTGTATGGGTGCATGTTTGAGAGTGTATGCGCTGAGTTGGGGATGGGGGGTTCGGGTCTGTATGGGTGCATGCTTGAGTGTGTTTGGGGCATAGTGTTTGGTTGGGGGTGAGGGACAGGGGGCATAGTGTTTGGTTGGGGGTGGGAGCCATGGGGCATAGTGTTTGGTTGGTGGTGAGGGGGCCATGGGGCATAGTGTTTGGTTGGGGGTGAGGGACAGGGGGCATAGTGTTTGCTTGGGGGTGGGAGCCATGGGGCATAGTGTTTGGTTGGGGGTGAGGGGGCCATGGGGCATAGTGTTTGGTTGTGGGTGGGAGCCATGGGGCATAGTGTTTGGTTGGGGGTGAGGGGGCCATGGGGCATAGTGTTTGGTTGGGATGAGGAGGCCTTGGGGCATAGTGTTTGGTTGGGGGTGGGAGCCATGGGGCATAGTGTTGCACTCCAAGAGTGAACTCAATAATAAAGCTAAAACAGGCACAGTTAGGAGATGTACATCCTTTGCTTTTTTGAGGAAACCTGACTCAACAAAGGCCATACTCCTCTTGGGTAACCCAAACAGAAAACTATAGTAGTCCAAAATAACGGAATGTCCAATCAAGGCTCAATAAAATGTATATAATTTAATTAAACAGACGATATACAATAACTAAATCGAAATAAATGATAACAATGGAAAATGTGTAGTACAAAATGTAAGTTTGAAATGCAATAAAAATTGTTACCCCTCAAAAACATATTCTTTTTCCATGTGTTTAAATCAAATTGGGGGTTGAAAAAGCCTCCTGACATGTCCCGCCTACCGCCCGGCCACTTTTACTTTTTGGCCCACTATAGCGCTCATGTAAGGTACTTTCGGCCCTCTGTCAAAATCAGTTGTGCACCCCTGCACTAGGACGTAGGGATATAAATAGCCCCGCCCCGCAGCTCCCTTCAGATTTCAACCGTCCCCAAAGTAGCAGGAGCACCTCGTGTTTGTTTCTACTTCGGTACAAGGTTGAGTTCTACTCTTGACAGTTTTTTCTTCTTGAAAATGTCTGGAAAGGCGTTATTCCGCCCGTGTGCCACGTGCGGACTGAAAAAAGTTTATGAAGGAGATGGGCACACTGATTGTTTGTACTGTCTGAACCCTCACCACTTGGTGGACAGTTGTGAGATCTGCAAAGGCTTCTCACAGAAGACGCTAAAGGATAGGAATAGACGCCTGGTGATGTGGCTGAATGAAGGAACCTATCCTTCATCGGAGGTAGGATCGGCGCGCAGCCTGGCATCCAGGCCCAAGTCACCCAAGGCGGAATCCCATAGCCGGTCGGTGTCGGCAGAGCCTCCTCTGAAGAAACTGCATTCTGTGGAGAAACGCCCTTCAGAAAAACATCAGGTGAAGGAATCTTCGTCGAGACATGGACAAGATCGCCATCAAGGAAAGTCTTCATCTTCGTCGAAAAAAGGGAAAGATCCTTTGAAGACCTCCTCCTCAGGGGACCATCACAGGTCGTCCTCGAGTAGAGACTTGACGAGGCATAAATCGGGCAAAAAAAGGCAGGATCGCCAAAAGAGTCTGCGTCACAGCCTATACCATCGTCTACAGAGACTCCGTTGTTGACGAGAGTGTTACTGTTGACACAGGCAACGCCTGTACTGGCCCCGGCAAATACGATGGCGACGATAGACGTATCCACGTTGACATTGTCGACGGTAGAGCCTACAAGGACGTGGCAGCCGGATGTGTACGATGCGGTTCTGCCAGAGACCTTACTACAGCCGGAGGCGGCCTTCTCAGTATCATCCATGGTGGAGGATCGAGAACAGATCATTGGTCCAGCAGATCTGGGGTTGCAGGCAATTGCATCGTCGACGATTTCAGGGGGGCAAAATGTCCCTGCTTCGTCATCTTTATTGAACCCTCAATCTATATTATCCTTGCAAGTGCTCCACTCTACAGTCTCTCCTGAAGCGGTTGGATGAGAAGTTACCCTTGTAGACGCACCTTCAGGGATGCCGGCGAGACCTGCCGACGACGAACCGGGTCCTTCTGCGCGGGTTACGGAAAATCCAGCCTCCTGACCAGTGAGCGAGGAACCACCACGCTCATTCCCAGAAGAAGGGTAGTTACAAGATTCAGAGTCGGAACTTAGAGATTCTTTTTCAGAGGTATCCTCATCTCCTTCAAGGGATCCTACATCGGAAGCGGAGGCACCTAGGAGCCATCACCACCGGACAACATCAGCGCTTTTCACGTGATGATGGGCAAAGCCTGTATTGAGTTTGGTCTGAGCCCTGAAGAGGAAAAGGAGTGCTTCTTGTTCGACCATATGGGGAAAAGAAGGAAGTCAGTCTTCTCAGTTCCCAGTCTAGACCACGTCTGGCAAGAAGGTTCGAGGACCATGCGCCATCCATTTTCAGAACCAGCAATAAAGGGCAGGTTGGAGAAGGAGTTCAAGGCTCCAGACTCTGCGCCTAAATGTTGGATCGCTCAAACATCTCCAGAGTCAGTGGTGTCGGCTGCAGCAGCTAGGAAGGCCAGATCACAGCACAAATGTTCTACCCCTCTGGATAACGAGGCTAGAAGACAGGACGCATTTGGCAAAAAGGTTCTATCCGTAGGAGCGACGATGGTTAAAGCAGCTAACTCGCTGGCAATTATGGCAAGATATGATAGGGAGATGTGGTATCGTTTGGCCCCTATCCTAGAACACCTTCCTGAGGAACATAGAAAGTCGGCCATGATACTGGTCCGGGAGGGAGAAGAAGAGTCGAACCACTCGATTAACATTGCCGTGGATTCAGCGGTTTCCGGGTTTAAGCAAATAAACAACTGAGTGGTTTTGAGAAGGCAGGCCTGGCTGAAATGTACTAACTTCAGAACGGAAGGTACTTGATATGCCGTGTGAGGGTGACCAACTGTTCGGAGAGAAAGTCGACAAGGCCTTGAAAGGTATGAAAGAGGATAGAGATACGGCCAGGTTGTTAGGAGCCCTACAAAGTGGAAGAGCTTTTCGATCTTTTCGTCCCTTCCGCTGAGCATCAGGAAACTCCCATTTTACTGCATCTAGAGACCGAAACTTCAGCAGGCCATCATACGCCTCCCAAGGTTATAGACAGGCGGTCCAGGCAATGCAAAGAGGCCGAAACTACCAGGCTTCGAGAAGAAGAGGATATTCATCATCAGCAAAAGACAGGCAGTCAAAGTCACAACAATGACATGTTACAGGACGTCCTGGGAGGAAGGGTGGCCTGTCGCGTCGACGAATGGGAAAGTATAATAACAGACCACTGGGTATTGGACACGATAAAATTCGGCCACTCTCTGCAGTTCAAGGAAACGCTGTCACAAATTCCACCTGTGTATTCGGCGCAACCCCATCTTCACATATTACATCAAGAAGTGGCGCTTATGCTGCAAAAAGGGGTTATAGAATTTGTTCCAGTGGCCGAGAGGGGCCAGGGATTTTACTCTCGTTACTTCATGGTCAAAAAACCCAACGGCAAGTGGCAACCCATTCTGGACCTTCGTACCCTCAACAAGACCCTAAAAAGTTTAAAGTTCAAGATGCTTACGCTTCAGGAGGTCATACGATCAGTACAGCCGGGAGATTTTCTGGCGTTGTTAGATCTACAGGACGCATATTTTCATATACCGGTGCGTCAAAGACACAGAGAATTTCTGAGGTTCGTAGTCGATCGGAACCATTACCAGTTCAAAGTAATTCCTTTCGGACTAAAGTCATCTCCCAGGCTGCGAAGAAAAGGTCATCATGTTTACCTGTATCTAGACGATTGGCTGATAAGAGGCTTGTCGCCGAGCATAACTCAAGCAAGCCTAAAGGCCACCATGCAACTTCTGAAACGCTTGGGGTTTGCAATCAACTTTGAGAAATCCTTGCTAACGCCCTCAAGGAACTTAGTATTTCTGGCTGCGGAGTTCCAAACCCAAACAGGGCTAGTAAGGACCTCCGTGGAAAGAATTCAGAAACTGACTCAAAAGGCAAAGGAATGGAAAGTGGGCACCAGGGTGTCAGTTAAAAAATACATGTTGCTGCTAGGGGCCTTAGCATCTTGTATTCCATTGGTGAACAATTGCCGTCTCTTCATGAGGCCGATACAAGAGTTTCTGGCAGACCGGTGGTCCCAGAGTCGAGGCCTCTGGTCAGACAAGTTGAGCATCAACCACAATCTTTTGCGTGCACTTCAGTGGTGACAGCTCTCGAACAACTTGACAAAGGGTATGTCCCTGCAGGAGCCGGATTTTCAAGCAACGGTAGTGACGGATGCATCGCTGAAAGAATGGAGAGCTCATCTAGGGCCCCTGCAAGTTCAAGGTCAATGGTCCCAAAGCAGTCTACTCTTCACATCAACGTGCTGGAGTTAAGAGCCGTATGTTGGGCTCTGAAATCCTTTCTGCCACGCATACGAGCATCGGTTGTCAGACTACTAACGGACAATACAACAACGATGTTCTATCTCAGGAAGCAAGGGGACACACGGTCCAGGACGCTCTCGAGCAAAGCTCAAAGAATATGGCATTGGGCCCTCGAACAGAATATCACCATAATGGCTTACCATCTTCCAGGGGTAAAGAATATACAGGCAGATTCACTCAGCAGGGAACTGAACCAACTGCACAAGTGGGAGCTGGACGATGGTCAGCTAGCAAAAGTCTTCAGAAAATGGGGTCATCCATCCCTGGATCTGTTTGCGACCCGAGAGAACAAGAAGTGCGCCCGGTTCGCATGCAGATGGCCACAGCCCGGATCGATGGGGGAGGCATTCTCCTTCCCATGGACGAACAAGTTTGCTTACGCGTTTCCTCCATTTCCACTCATCCGGCGAACACTCCAGTGGATTCACAAGTACCCATGTCGGGTGATTGTGGTGGCTCCTTATTGGGCGAGACAGTCGTGGTTCTCAGATCTACTGCAACTGTCGATAGCGGAGCCAGTGAGGTTCCAGAAGAATCCAAACCTTCTCTCTCAAGACAAAGGAGCGGTTTGGCACCACGATCCAGACTCCCTCAACCTGACGGCCTGGCTCCTGACTTCTCCGAGTTCGGGGACTTGAACATTCCCTCAGAGTGTCGACGAATTTTACGGGTAGCACAAGCTTCATCTACGAACGCTTTGTATGCAAGTAAATGGAAAAGGTTCGGTATATGGTGCAGGGATCCTCCGGGGGTAGACCCCTTAAACGTCAGAGCAGAGCAAATTCTGCCATATTTATTACACTTGGCAGAGCAAGGATTGGCTTTTTCCTCCACTAAGGTTCATTTAGCGGCCATCTCGAGATTTACTCGAAAAAGACATTCAACACTTCTTTTCAGCGATCGACTGGTGAAGCATTTCCTGAAAGGCCTTTTTCGAACTTTCCCGTCAGCTAAGAAATTTCCACCAAACTGGAGCCTGAATCTAATACTGTCAGCACTAATGAAAGCTCAGTTTGAGCCGATGTCATCGTCATTGTTGAAGTTTTTGTCATGGAAAATGGCCTTTTTAGTAGCCATTACGTCGGCAAGAAGGCTTTCGGAATTACAGGCATTGGTCATTGATCCTCCATGCCTGCGGTTTTTCAAAGGCAAGGTAGTGTTAGCAACCAATCCTCACTTCATTCCTAATGTGCCGACGACATGCCACAAACATTCTTCTATTGTTCTTCCAACATTCTTTGCAACGGCTTCTTCTGCGGCATAGAAAACTCTCCACACGTTGGATGTAAAAAGAGCTTTGAAGTTCTATCTCAGTCGTACTCAAGGTTTTAGATGTTCAAGGCAACTGTTTGTAGCTTATGGATCTTCGGTGAAGGGGAAACAGATCACTAGGCAAGGACTGGCCCACTGGGTGTCGTCGACTATTGCTTTTTGTCACTCTAAAGCAGGAAAACCATTGAAAAGACGCCCAGAAGCTCATTCAACAAGATCCACCTCGTCATCAGCGGCGTTATGGTCTGGAATTCCATTGGTGGACATCTGTCAAGCGGCATCATGGTCGGTGCTGCACACATTTACTCGGCATTATTGCCTAGAGCAACAACATGCGGCAGATATGCAGATGGGGCGAGCGGTCCTTCGGCATCTGTTTCAGTAAGGTAAGCCCCATATAGGGGTATACATACTCTTGTCATTGTGCCATATGTTTAGTTATTGTCAGTGTACCTTGATGGAGGTTTTTCGTATACCCAACTGCATATGTGGCTTGGATAGTTTTAGTTTGCATTGCACACCTCCATGTTAGGGGTACTGCTGTATAATCTATTCTAAGCATGTGAATCCATGAAAGATCCAATGCTGGAGAAGGGAGTAGTTTCTTACCTGTAACTCCATTTCTCCAGCGTTGGTATCTTTCATGGATTCACATGCGCCCACCGGCCTCCCCTGAATGCAAACTCTATATGTCCCCTCTACTTTGGGGATTAAAATCTGAAGGGAGCCACGGGGGCTGGGCTATTTATATCCCTGCGTCCTAGTGGGTCAAGCGTACGCAGCCCGAAAACAGCATCGATAGGACACAGAAGTGTCGAAATGTTTTCCTATAGGAAAGGTCTTTATAAATATACCAAGGGTTCCCAGCATGACGGGGAATATTCTAAGCATGTGAATCCATGAAAGATACTAACGCTGGAGAAATGGAGTTACAGGTAAGAAACTACTCCCTTCTGTGGAGTCGTAGATTTGACTGAATCACAATAAATAAATTGTAAGGCTCAATGGGTGTCAAACGGATAAGCCATGCACGTAAGACATATTTCTCTGGGATTAAGCAAAGAAGAAAACATTTGCAAGAGCCAAGAAGTGGACAATTAAAGATGCAGAAAACCTATGTAAGGTGGAGTGAGCAAGTCTATAGAGGCTGTAAGGAGTCACGACACATAGCACAATTGAATAAAATAGTAGGAAATAAAAGGTCAAAATTGACAAATTTGTGGTCTCCTCACACGTGATTCAGAAATCAAAAACAAGGGCTATTCATGAGGCTCTAGATGAAGATAATGGTGTACCTGCACTCCCTTAAATCCCAGAAGAGAGACCAGGCTGCAAGGTCAACTACAAAGGAGAAGCCTTGGCTTTGGGCTGGACCGATGTGAGATGATGGACTAATTGACAAAGTGGGGAGTACTCTGGTGTTACTCCCGGCACCTGGGGTCCAATTTGCTTATGTGCTGCTAACGAGCCGAAAGTCCAAGGTTGGGAAAGCATGGAGACCAATCAGAGGGTCTATTTAGCAACATGCTATACAATGTTGCAAAGGCCAAACCGCTGCCATTTTTCTGCTATAATCAGTATTATACGTATTTAGAGGTAGTTTGAGGCGTTCCAAACAGATAAGGGGCAGCCAGTGGTGTCACTAACATGTATACATACTATAGGTATATATGTTCCCTTAATCAATCTCTCCCTTCAATACGTTTTACTGTTTCCCACTTGGATGCCGTCATTGCTGACATACATTGAAGTGTAAGACATCTGTGTAATCAAATTAGGGTGTGAGTGTGTGGACTACACCTGTTGTTCTCCAGATTGCCCTTCTTTATTTTGTGCTAATAATAAAGTAGTACCTTGCCATATTCTTTGAGTCTGTCCAGTTATTTGGGTCCAAGATCGTTATTAGGTAATTCCATTTAGCACACAAGATGCTTCAAGGTGCTAGAGCACAGTAATACCCAGAGAAGGATGATCTAGCAATAGGCTGTCATATCTAGAGAATAATGATCTAGCAAAAGACTGTAATATCTAGAGAAAGTTGGCCTAGAAATAGACAATAATACCTAGAGTAGGATTATCTAACAATACACTGTCATATCTAGAGAAGGATGCTCTAGCAATGGACCGTAATAAATGTTTTGGCTTTTAATGGGTATGCAATAGGCATTTGCAAGGAATTAAATAAAAATAATGGTACTAAAAGACTAATATTGGTAGCTTCAAAATGATGTGAATACCTGTCCATATAAAAGCCGTGGCTGGCACATTTCTGTCTAATACCTTTACACAAGCCAAAATGCTTTCCTCTGCCAGTGCTTGTTCTCATCAGGATTTCAGTGAAGAACACACACACTGCTAGGGTTTCCTGTTTTAGGGGTTTATTTATTTTTTACTCCCGGGGTAATTTTCCAGTGTTTCCCAAAAATGTCTAAATTTGTGTTTATCAGTGTTTTCCCATTTGCCCCTTCAAAAAATCGCAGATAACTATTTGTTCAGTGTAAAGACACAAATATTCTTTTATTTTTTCATTGGGTGCATAAGTAGGGAAATGTCTCTCACAGCAAGATGTTATGAACACATTCTGAAGAATGAAAAATGAATGTGTTAATCCAGTAAAATCTAACATTTCTACAAGCCAAAATTATTCTAGTAGATCATGCAATACTTTTTCAGGGACTATTTGCCCATCCTTGCCCTTTGTTTTCTTCCCATGAAGACTTTGATTTGTGAACCCAACCTTTCCACATTGTAGAGGCGACCTAGAGTGATAAAAGGATTTGCCCAGGAACACTCACTTTGGTGGATATAAGGATTATTTTGAAAAGAAATAAACTCCAAGTAGCTAATAATTGTTTATCAAGTGCTTCTCACTACAAAATGCGAAGAGGGTCTCATTAATGTACCCCCTGAGGCTTGATTGGAATGGGAGAGCATGCCAACACTGTTTGCCGGGTGCGGGTATAGCAGTGGACCCTATTGCAGACTGTTTCAAAGACAACTCAGCAGGTTAGGTGATTGTTGCTGAGATGTTATCAGTTTATAGCTTCCTGTAAATCATATGGCTTTTTAAAATGTTATTTTTTTTAAAAATGTGCATTCATTTATTACAAACATTAGCAACAATTAAAACCTCAACAAGCTCTCCTGATATCCTGTATTAATACTTTTCACAAATGAATCCAAGAGTTCACCTTCCTTCCCCTGTTCGACCAAAATGTTGTTCATAAATGCCACAACAGATAAAACCAAGAGGACCCTTTCCCCCTTCATTAAAGGTGACCACCAAGCTTCCGGACAGAGTGATGGCACTTCCTTTGTCACTGAAGAGAAGGCGGTTGATCTATCCACTGTTAGGCCTGGGCAAAAAAGCAACACATGTTTTAAAGTTTCCACTCAACCGACCTCTGAGCAGAAACAACAGAGATCAGGTTTCTTTTCGTTCAGTGGAGATCTTGATGTAATTACTTAAAGGAATAATGCGCTCAAAAATATTATTGTTCCCGAGGGTTCGGGCATGTGTTTTTAAGCATACGATGATCGATCGTACAAACATTTCCTATGCACCTTACCATAGTTTTCTTCTTTTTTACACATGCGAAATCAGGCAGCAGGGCGCGGCCATCTTTTGCTAATCTTATCCGTTGCTGCATCGCCCTAAGGTGACTGCCCTGGCGGCACTAATTCGTATCCCCCGCCCGTGAGGCTGACATCATGAAACCTAGTGATATTCTTCGCCTATCTCCTTGACGTTACTGAGCAGCGTAGCCAAACGTGCCCAGTCATCACCTACATGTTGACGCAGAACCCGGAATATCAACACACATCATCTCACAACACAGCGTGTCGTTGAATATAAAAATATACTTTTAAAGGAAATAGCAAAACTCTACAATTTGTAAAGTACTTTTATTTCACAATAAACGCTCCAAGAACATCCAGCGATTGCCATATTCAAGCAAAAGGGTAGTTATTTTCTTTGTTGTCGATCCACAAATGTTTATCGTGAGTCAAACGGTGTTCCTTTTGGGTATAAAAAGCGCATTGGACGCACCGTGAATCGCAAGGCTTGGGCATCAGCTTGGTGCTAGGCCACCGTAAACGATGTCAGGTTGCTCCTTATCGCTGGTAAGGGCATATCGGCCCGTGGCGATTGTCACAAAAAAAGCGTCATGGTGATCCAGCCATTTAAGTGTATCTGCAGCTGCCTGTTAAAAAACCTGTCAGTTGGTATCTGGAATCGATGACAATCGCAGAAAGGCAGGATGTAGCTGTTTGAAAAACATAACAGAAATGTGTCTCAGTAGCCGATCTTTATTACAATTTATCATTTTGCCCATTAATTATGCACCGTGTGAAAACTAATGATGAACACAGACGTGAAACAATGGGAACAGAGAAAACAACGTGGAAAGTAGTCTAGAATTTGCTTCTGAGGTTAGTGCTATGGAGTATGTTCAACTTGAATTGGGATGCGGAAGCCAACACTACAATTCGAAGAACACATAGACAGCGTTTTAACTAAATATTAGTGTAGAATTTGGCGTTTGTGCAACCTGGGGGAACCCAGTTGTGGACTACATGCATTTCGATGCTGGACTGCCCATGTGCCCAGTGCAAAGACAAGTACGCACACAGCTTGTTTTTGCGTGTCGTTGCAATATGCCACAAAGAACAACCCAGTACAATGTAAGCCAGCAATAACTGTCGGCTAATGATATATTCACTTGTTGGTCTATAAAATCATCTACAGTAAAACTGACATAATATTCGGCATTTCCATTCTCTCTGCGTAACGCAGAGACTTTGTTCAGATCAACGAATTTTCATAAAATGAAATTACATGTTCCTTTGTCCAGTTTTGGAATGTGAACCTTATCATATTTGACGGTATTACACCCCTCCCTTCATTCCTTTCGGAATCCTCTTTCTTTCAAGCTCAAAAAACAATTGAACCTTATACTGTGTACGATGCGTGGGTTTGCTCAGCTCGCAAGCAAAAATCAAAGCCGCCGACCTTCACTCCGAATGCGAACAAATAGCCCTTCAGACCATAGTGGCATTAGAAATATTTTTGAAAAACAAATGAATTGTTTGCTGCCATCCACCAATGGCGCAAGAAATTTTTAGTAATTCACTGTTTTTTAATGAAAACAGTTTACCTTCCAAAAGCCTTATTTGTAATGTTCCTCTGGAGAACTTTGCACTCTCTCAGCGACTCCCACAGCCAGCCCACACCACCTGTCAGCTCAGCCTGTCTCCAGTTCACATGGCAAATCACGTAAACAGTTTTCGCAAGGAGTGAGTCTCGAGCCCTGACAAAATGTGCTCGTACAAGAATGTCTGAGCAAGCCCTGCTGCAACCCCCTCCTGCCAGGCCGCGGTCCCCTGAATCCATGACCCCAGATCTCCTTGAACGCATCTGGTTTCCAGACCCTAACCCTGCACCACCTCAACCTCACCCCCCGCATACCTATTCTGTATTGGTCATATATTCTGGTAACGCTGACACCTACCCCCACTGCGTTTGAAATCGTAAGACTCTGAGGGCTGAAAATCAAAGATCGGCCCCTGTTGATAAGACATCCTATAGTGAAGGCGCTGACTCCCCACACTGATCTACACACTTATCCTAGACATGCACTAAATCTAAAACTAGTCCACTTGTCACATTGTACAATACTGTATATAACTATATATTACGTGAACAGGAGCATGCTCCTCGCACCCCTGTCCTGGATCTCTCCCTGTTCATATTTGCTTGCTATAATTCTGCTTATGTCTCCCTGTTCACATTCGATTGCTGTAATATTGCCTATGTCTACACTTCCTGCCTTTTTTTTCTGTACTTGCAATGGCTGAGCATATCTGTAACCAAGCTCAGCGCATCTTTGTACCCCCATTTCTATGTACCTGTAACTAAGTTGAGCATATCCTTGTCCGCTTGCGCCCTGATACTCCAGGGTATGGCGCGCTATACAAATTAATAAACTAAACTAAACTAAACTAAACTAAATAATGATCATCACTATACCTTTTAAATATATATTAGAGGCTTAGAAATTGAACACGTGTGTTTGTGCTATCCCACTTTGGGTCACTAGCGAGGTGAAGGGTGTGGGGGTCTTGCCCCTGAGGTAACCTGCGGGGGTAGGGATTGATAGCTGACAGGTCTGGCACATCAGAGTGAGAAAGAGGGTGGAGTGACACATGTTACTTAAGGACAGAATATTCTGTGACTGGGGTCTTGTTTTATTAGGAGGCACTCTGGGGTGGTCTGCAAGGAAGGGTCACACTTCTGATACATCAAAACAATAGCTTTGGAGGGGCACAAGGTTGAACAAGCAGTAGGTTTCCAGCAGCGGGGGTGAGAGGTGCAGGCGCACATTTGTTGAGATGGATGAACAGCGACAAGTTATGGTTTGGCCCTATCAGACACAGGACAGTGATCTCAGATGAAGAATAAAATTAATGCATTCTTTGTCCGCAACATCCTGTCTCAGCGCATCCGTGAGAAAAGGACTTGGGAGGCACAGGCGCAAGAGGAAAAAGGTGGGGGCTGTCAGTGCTCGCTGTGCACGTTGTTGCTGAGGGGGAGGGGAAACTTCACAATGCCAGAATGCTGCCTAGTCCAAAGTTGGAGTCGAGGGTACAAAATTTGGAGTCCAAGTGCATCTAGCAGTAGCACCACCTCTGCTTATGTCAGGGCCTTCTTCGCCATGGCTACAGAACGGCAAAGGAGGCGTCCCCCATGAGTGCAAGAGCAAGGTGTCACTTTCGCGTACAATGTAGGGGCCTGGGGCTCAACCGACCCACTCCTTCCTTACATTAGCAACGACCCCCAACACATGACCCCATGAAAATATAGGTCAGAGTGCAGGTATTTCTCACCAGCAACCCCCTTTGATGCACTGTTTTGCTTACAGTCAGTAGTTCTTGCGTGCCGATGATCTTATCTAGCCTAGGTCTCATTCCTTTTGTGGGACGCCTAGTTATTCAGCACTTTGGGCAAGTGTTTGGTAAGGCAACCGCAGAACCCCAAAGTTGCTTTCATGCTGTTATCCATCTGACCCTCCCACGATCAGTGAAGGTCCCACATTTGCTCGATGAAACTGGGAATTGTGAAAGCACAGCGTTACATTGTATGGCATTCTCAAAAAGGCACTTGTTGAAAAAAAAATTGACAAAGAGGATAGATTTCAAAAGACAAATTGGACTCTTTATTTGGACACTTTAGGCCTCATTAAGAGTCCGTCGGTCCAGAATGCAGTGATTCCGTGGCGACGGTGACAGTTTCCACATCCGCAAGGTTGCAGAATGAGCGGCCGATTACGGCTTGTCGGTTGCGCGCACCACAACAACGTGGAAACAGTGTCACCGTCGCCACGTAAACACTCACGCAAACGGACATTCCACCACAAAAAGCAGTGCAAAACCTGTGGCCGACCCACTCCCCCCGTCACGAACATGGGATCACCGGAAGCTGAAATACCATGACCACGAAAACCGGAAACAGAGAGGCTGCCATTATTTAAACCACAATCCACTGCCATGCTCAGACACCATAGGCCAGATAACCTCCCTGAGCAGAAAAAACCATCAACCAACATGGCATCTAGGATCCCAACACGAAGACAGCAAAAGTAGTGCTTCAGTGAGGCAGAGCTGACAGTGCTTGTGGACCATATAGTGCAGCATGCGGAAATGCTTTTCAGCGCAGACCAGCGGCGTGCCACCCAGCAACGCCGTAAGGAGGTGTGGGCTGAAGCAGCACGCGAGTGCACAGCAGTCGGGGTGACAACACGCAGCGTAAAGCACTGCCACAAGAGGTGGGATGACCTCAGGCTCAGAGTGCGCAACCTCATTGCTGCACACCGCCAGCACAGTACTGGCACTGGTGGAGGCCTGCATCCCCACTGAAACTGCAGTCGTGGGAGGAGCGCTGCAGCAGTGTCCTCCACCTTGAGGGCATACCCGGCATTGGCGATGCAGAGGCAGGAGTGAGCCCACCTGTAGATGCCGGTAAGTGCACAGAATACTGTCAATGGGAAATTATATCGTGCCTCCTATTGCAATGAATATATGTATATTGGCCTACGCCAAGCTGCTTATAAGCCACTTGCGAAGAAATCCGTGTTGCAAGGTCCTGACCTTAGAATCGATGTAAACCGCCATTTTAGGTCAATCTGCCATTTTAGGTTCTCGCTGCAAAGTCACCCTGTGAGCTAAAATGGTGGACAGTGTCATTGCGAATGTAACATGGCCGTCTTGACATCTGCGTACAACTAATATGTAACTTGCCTGCAGGCCACATGTTGGGGTCGTGAACTGAGACCTTGTCCTTCGTTGACCTGTATGTAAAGGATTACTTGTGCCAAAGAAACTAATCTGCGAGCATATGTTAAGAACAGTGTATCCAAATACTGAACTGAGAACACTTGTTTAACTACATTGTATTAATGTTTGAAGAAGACTCTATGAGAAATCCTAAAATACACTGTTACCATGTAGGCTTGTTGGCGAATGTATTAAAGTCAAACCCTAAGTGTATAGATGTGTGAACTCGGCATGAACCCTAGATCAGTAATGTCTTAGAGCAATATTAACTCACAGTGGGGCGGGATGTAATGTTTCAAACATATATAAAGTGGGACTATTCTAATGTATAGTCCCACTCGCTGAGCACACCGAACCACGCTGGAGTTTGCTGTGTTGTACTGAGGGCCGATAGCTATCTGTTACTTTGTCTTTTGAAACTGTTCAGTATAAAATAAAAGATCTTTGTATGTTCCTTTGTAACCCGTGTTCGGTGTATTTCCTTTTGGGGTACTCGGCCTTGATATTTTCCATTTGTTTTCACAGTTGACGCCCGAATAGGGACCCTCAAGATTGATGCTGGATTGTCGAAGGTTGACACGCGCTATCGGACCGAGATCGGACGGTGAAGGCGGCCCCTTCTGAACGAGACACAACACCTCAGCAGCACTGAACGACCTGATCCCTGGACGATTAGCGTGTGGTCCGAGACGGCATCTTGACGAGGGTCCACTTATCGAGACGGGCAGATTTGCCTAAATCACCAAACACGAGGTAAGATTAGTTAGGTAAGATTCTTTGTAATCCGATTGGACCTCCTTAGGATTGATCAGGTGAGTCGTGACCCGATTCTTAAGTATCCTGATAATTTGATTTTGGCGTATTGTATCTGCAGACACAATTATTGACCAGGTAACACCAATATTTTGATATGCCTGGGAAATTGTCTACCTGCTTCAGGGCATTATTCCGCAGCGATAGACAATCTTTGGAATTTAGCCATCCAGCACCACAGGATGGGTCGCCGGTGTGTACTATGTACTGTGAAGCATGGCATTGGAAGTATAGTGTTTAATGATATTTGGCACAGACAAACCAGACATGCCTCTGAATTTCAGAGGCCAATCAATGGTAGTTTTGAAATCCCACGTATTGAGTATTTAGGGTTGATTCTATTAAAGAAAAAGGCTAGACCTGCAGCATTCGATGTTTTGCAGAATTGAAAAAAGAAGCGTTACAGCAGCTTAAGAGTAGGGAAAAACATGCGCGCCGTCATAAGACGAACGCCGAAAAAGCATTATTGTATGACCAAGATAAACAGTCTGAGTCAGCTAGGAATATGGATAGGGCTTTCTCACTTGGCATTCAGAAAATCTATCCTAAAGATTTCCATGTTTCTGATAAATTTATTGACAAATTGTTAAATGAGCGAAGGCCTGGAGCCACTGCGCCACCTCCGTATGTTCCTCTTCCCGCTGTTGTGCCTCTTCCTGCTGATATTCCTGCTCTGCCTGTTGTTCCTGCTCCTCCTAATTTTCCTCTTCCTCCAGTTGTTGTTCCTCCACCTCTTCCTATTGCACCAGTAACAGTACCTCCATTGAATTTGCCTGCTCCCCCTCTTCCAAGTAGTCTTGTACCGCTTGTAGTCGATCAGGGTGCGGGGTCAAGGGTTGTTACTCGCAATACTGTACCTCCAGAAAAGAAACATGAATTGATTGCATGGGCTAAGCATTGTATGGAGAGAGATAATCAAGCTAACTTTTTTTCCACACTTTCTAATATGGATCATTTCCCTAAGAAAAATGTTTTCATTGAAGGTTTAGGGATTCATTTATGTGCAATGTGGGGCAAATTAAATAATTCAGATCTCCCACAAGGGTTCAGCGATCTAAACACTTTAGCGTTTTCAAGAGATACTGTGGAGAAAGTACATGAGCATGTTGAGAGTTTATTTGTGTATAGAAAGGAGTTGGAAAGGTTACAGAATGAGGATGACGATGGGGAAAGTATGTATGTACAGAAACTTTTCCTTCCTTATGGTAAAATGATATCTGAGGAAGCACGAATTTGTACGAAAGATGCGATTAGATGGATTACAGACATGTCGATAACTCCAGTTGAGGTATATGACACATAAAGTCAGTATACGTCAGAAATGCAGAGGAAAGTGATACAGAGGACAGGTAATGATAGAGTACCTACAGGATGATTGTGTGAAGAGAAAGATTAGTTGTCCCACGGAGTTATTGAATATATATGAGAGCTTTTTCACTTGACACTTCTTCGACTGCTTTAGCACTCGACTTGGCTCTGTTGCTTAGTAAGTGTTCAGAGTCGCCTACTTCTCAGTTGCTTATGAGAGAGGTTCCTCCAACATTTGTCCTGAAGGTTGAGATTGATCGATTGATTGATATTTTATTTCTATCGCGCTCGTACACAAGTGTTTCAGAGCGCGACAAGGCAAGGGAGGGGGACAGGGGAGAACAAAACAGCAATCTTACTAGGCCCAGTGACATTGAGAATGCGCAAGTGCATAGGAGAGGGGGGAGGGGAAAAGTGCATGGAACGGGGGAGAGGTGGAAAGTGCGAAGCAGAGGAGAAACAGATAAATAACAATAAATAAATAATAAAGGCAACAAACAGTGGTAATGCAGCCAGCAATTTGCAAGTGCTAGGTTTAAGGCAGCAGACAGGGTAGGTCTGATAAGTGCAGGAAGAAAAAGAGGGGGCTGTATGGGTACAGATACAGACCCCAGTGCAAGAGGTGGCCCGGAGGCATTGCGGGAGGGTGGCAGGATGAGCAGGTACCTAGGCACAAAAGACAAAGGGTGGCCAGGTGCACGGTGCCAAGAGAGAACAGATCAGCAGGGGAGAGGGGGAGCGAAGGCAGAAGAAGAGGAAGGTCTTGAGGTGCTTCCGGAACCGGAGATGGTTCTCCTCAAGTCTGCGGCCGATGCTGCATCGGGTATAGTTGCTGTGAACGTTCCTGCACATTATGTATCGCAGTTTGTTCATGTCCCGTTCTCAAGACAGGAAGTGAACACTATTAGACAATCTATTCCTGACATTAGGAAAAATCCGACAGGATTCTATAAAGAAATAGAGTCTGTCCTGCAGTCCTCAGTATTCATCCTGGGTGATATTGATTTGTTATTTCCTGTACTCCTGCCCGTAGATTTGTGGAAACAAGTTAGGACTATAGACGACGTACCATGGTTGGGAGACACATGGGCTAACATAACTAGACTCAATGGAGAAAGGCCAGCTGGTGAAAACCGCCCCAGGTGATGCTAACTTTGCGTGATAGAATCATTGCAAAATTGAAAACCATAATTCCTGAAAAGAGAATTATTTGGGACAAGCTTACGGCCTGTGTCCAAGGAAAATCTGAGGGTGCTACTGAGTTCTTTAATCGGTTCGAACAGGTATTCTCGGATTTCAGTGGACAAGACTTAGGCACAGAGTCTGGGAAAAGATTATTTGTGGACAAATTTGTGCGTGGACTGCTGCCTGACATCCAGCCACAAATGATGTCTTCTGAGAGCGCTTGGCAGGCAAAGTCCCAATCAGAAGTACTGCACATGGCTCAGTACTACGAGAACCGTGTCAACAGTGAAAAAGATAGAATTGGGAAGCAAAAAGGTGATTTAAAGACTAAAGTATTATTACAGCAAATTGTTAGAGGCACCAGAGGTGGTAGTTCGCAGATTAGAGGTCAGTATGTTCCGCAAGGGAATGTGCCCTTGGGTCTTGTGAACATTAACCAGTGTGCCTATTGTCGACAAGAGGGTCATTGACGTGCACAATACCCCGTCCTTCGACAAAGGTCGAATAATACATTCGGAAATATGGGTAGACGATCCAGAGGTCGCCCGGGTGTAGGGGGCCCTGGTAGAGGTCAGTTTGCACAGGATCCTCTGCAACTTTTTTCACAGGATAATCAGGTACCAAGTGTGGATACTAGAAACATCTTTGATCATCCTTGTGCTGCTTACCTCTCTGAAGAGCTTCCTTTTGACGATATTCTGTTTAGTTAGGATTGCCCGAAGCAGGGTTTGGAATGTACACCTATTCCCGTTAATCAGAAAGGTCCCCACGTTGAAATGGTAGTGGGAAATAGGAAACATCCGTTTTTGATAGATACTGGAGCACAGAAGTGTTCCATTGATCATTCTCGGGTTCCAAACATTCCACTGTCAGGGCAAACCAATGTTTCTGTAGGGTTTTCTGGCACACCAGTTGTCTGTCCAGTTTCTTTGCCGGTACCTATTTCTTTGGGTCCCTTTACAGACCACTGTTCGTTTCTGTTGACTTCGAATTGTGGAGAGAATTTGCTGGGGTTGAAACTATTGAAGTAATTAAATGCAGTAATTCATTGTTCTTCTGATGGTGTGCGTTTGACGATTTCACCACAGCAACTTTCTGTCTCGCAATTCTTGACTAGACCTTTTCCGCCAGAATTCAGTGATGTACGAGAGAGTTTATGGGTAATTGACGACAATGATGTCAGTGTTTTACAGATTGAGCCTGTTAAAATAGTCTTGAAACATGGAATTGAGCTGCCATGCATTCCACAGTATAAGATTTCAGTTGAGGGCGAGCAAGCTTTGAAATGCATTGTTTCCGATTTTGTGCATCGCGGGGTGATTGAGGAAATTTCAGGAAGTTTGTGCAATAGTCCGATTTTACCCGTGTACAAGAAAGGCGATAATGCAATTCCATTCCGTTTTATAATTGATTTACGTGCCATTAATAAAGTCGTTGATCCGCAATTTCCAATTGTGCCTGATGTGACGACGATATTAACCATGATTCCAGCTACAGCTACTTACTTTAGTGTTGTGGATCTGAAGAATGCTTTCTTTAGTATTCCTATACACAAGGACAGTAGATACTTGTTCGTGTTCACCTTAGGGGGACGCTCGTTTACATTTACTCGTGCACCGCAAGGTTACACAGAGTTCTAGCATTTATAGTAGGGCTTTGAAAGAACAGCTTGATACCCTTGAATTGCCCTCTACTTGTACATTGCTTCAGTATGTTGATGACATGCTTTTAGCTGCAGACTCTGAGAGCGCCTGTAAGGAGGGCACTGTGTTGTTGCTTATTCATCTGGCTAAACCTGGTTACAAAGCTTTGCTTAAAAAGTTTCAATATTGTTGCCAGGAGGTCGCCTATTTAGGCTATCTCCTGTCAAAGGAGGGAAGAAGATTGACACCTGAAAGAATAAAACACATTTCTGGCATGTCTGTCCCAAATACACAGAAGGAAGTTAGAGCCTTGATAGGTATGGCTTCTTACTGTAGGTTGTGGATCCCAAACTTCTCACTAGTGATTAAACCGATGTTGGCTTTGACAAAGAAGGACATTTCTTTGCCATTGCCATGGAACACGGAGCACCAGCAATCATTTGATCTGCTCAAGACTGCATTGTGCTCGGCACTAGTTTTGGGCACACCAAATTATGAAAAGGCCTTTGTGTTGTTTGTGCATGAATGTGATGGATGTGCTTTGGCTGTATTAACGCAGGAACATGCAGGGAAGAATAGGCCGTGCGGTTACTTTTCTTCCGCCCTTGATCCTGTAGTATGCGCTTTGCCAAGATGTTTGCGAGCTGTCGCTGCTGCTGCTGTGTCTGTAAAACAGAGTGAGGGAATGGTCCTAGGCCATGATCTAACCCTGATGTTGCCTCACTCTGTAGATGTTCTACTGAACCGAACCCAAACGCAACACCTCACTTCTGCATGGTTGACGAGATATGAATTGATCTTGTTTGCTCCTCACATCCAAATTAAGAGGTGTTGTGTTCTTAATCCGGCTGAACTCTTACCTTTCCCGCAAGGTACTGCTTGTGGCGATGAAGAGTCACATGACTGTATACTACCGAACAAGAGACAAAGGGTAGAATTGATCTAAAAGACACTCCTTTGAACAATCCACAAGGAGAGCTATTTTGTGATGGCTCCTGCTTCAAACTTCCGGATGGTACGTCCACAGCTGCTTATGCAATTACCACATTGAGCACGGTCTGGAAACCAAGAGAATCACACAACTCCGCGCAGGCTGCAGAGATTATAGCGCTGACCCGGGCTTGTGAACTTCCGAAGGGCTTACAGTAAACATATATACTGATTGTCGGTATGCCTTTGGGGTGGTTCACAACTTTGGGAGACTTTGGTCAGAGAGAGGGTTCTTAACTTCGCATGGCACAAAGATCCAACATGGCTCCCTAATAGTACAACTGATCTCAGCGCTTGCGCTCCCTACTCAGTTAGCTGTCGTGAAATGTGCAGCACATCGACAGATTATAGATGATATAGAAAAAGGGAATGCTTTCGCTGATCAGATAGCTAGACAAACTGCCACCGATCTCTTTACGGAGATGTATGTTTCAAGGGAGACTGTAAATGCCTATGCAATGGACGAGGGTGTCGGGTCTGTACGGGATATCATAGCCGATGCCACGTTAGAAGAATCCAAGAGGTGGGCTGAGGGCTTGGGGAAACTCGATCATGATGGCTGTTGGGTGGACATAGTTGAAGGGAAATGGCTACTCCCTGACGCTCTTGTGATGATGATGGTCGTTATGGCCCATGGCCCTACACATATATCTGCCCAGAAGGTGACAAGGATGTTAGAGAAAGTTTGGGAAAATAACAAAATTTCGAAAATTGCCCACCACTTTGTTCAGGACTGCATGATTTGCCTACAACACAATTAGGGAAAGGGGACATCAACTCCAAGGGGAAGTTTTGGGCCATCTTGTGTCCCCTTTGAAGTCATTCACTTCGATTTTATTGAAATGGAATGGTGCAACAATATGAAGTATATATTATTTGTCATCTGTTCTTTTAGTAAATGGGTCGAGGCTTTCCCTGTCAAAGATGCTACAGCCATGACTACTGCGAAAACCATGTTAAAGGAATATTGTCTTCAGTTCGAGCTACCAAGAGTCATCTGGTCAGACAATGGTCCACATTTTGTTGCTGCTGTAATTCTGCAGATATGTGTGGCATTACAGATCAACAAACGGTTCCATTCGGCCAGACACGCTCAGAGCGCCGGACTAGTAGAAAGATACAATGGTATCATTAAGAACAAGCTCGCTAAGACGTGTGCCGGCTCCAAATTAAAATGGCCGGACGCCTTACCGATCGTGTTATTAGCCATGCGTACAACCCCTCAAACTAAGACTGGGATCTCTCCATTTGAGCTGGTAATGGGGAGACCTGCCAATATCTGGAATCTTCCTAAATGTAGATCCTTGAAAAATGTTGAAAATGTACTTCTTTCAGATTATTGCAGCCAGTTCACTAAAAACCTGTATTTGATTTATCACCAGGTGCGAGAGGCTTTACCTCTGCGATACGAGGGCCCGGGCCACAGCATACAGCCTGGGGACTGGGTGCTCATCAAGGCATTTGAGCGTTCTTCCTGCCTTGGACCTCGTTCGCGGGGCCCATTCCAGGTCCTGCTGGTCACACAGACGGTGGTGCTTGTCGCAGGCAGAAAGAACTGGATCCACGCGACGCATGTCAAGAGACTTCCTCACCCAGTGCCACACAATACAGAAGAAACAGAACCCCTCGCTAACGCTGCAATCAACGATCCCAAAGCAGTAAATAGCGTTGAGAGTGCATCAGAGATTCTTTCTGAGCCTGTGAGGCTTGGCAAACCCGTCATTCTGTCTCCACACTCTCCAAATGTTTCGCTTCCGGAAACTGTTGTTTCAAATTCGGCATCTTCACTTGCTCTTCATACGTTGCCTCCAACGGGAAGTGACGACACATTGTTTCCGGATCAATCAGTACAGGGAAAAGTAAGGTACAATCTGCGTCCAAGAAAATAGACTTACGGCACGGTTTTGCTGTGCATTCAGAGAAGGAAAAGAATCATCGAGGGCTTGCTTTTTGCCCAAATAATTGTTTGAGAAAAAAAGGAGATTCTGTTGGCTAGGCTTGTGGAAGGACTAAGAAGATGCGCGGCCGGGAGGTCGCCAGCAACGCACATTGGGGGTTTCCGTTTGAAGACTACAATGCCTGCTACCGCTCGTATGGGACTTGTAAATGATCGTGTGACCAGCCGGGATAATGGACAAAGCACTTGGCCCCCGAAAACGTATTGCTGCGTTTTATAATAATATTTGGTTTTATAATAGTCACTGTCTTAGGCCTATGGTACCTCGAGGAAACTCATCCTTTAGAGTCCTTGTTACCGACTGAAAATATACCCACTGTTTCTACTCCCTTCATACATTTGCATACTCTGTCCC
The DNA here is from genome assembly GCF_040938575.1 of Ambystoma mexicanum. Lineage (NCBI taxonomy): Eukaryota > Metazoa > Chordata > Amphibia > Caudata > Ambystomatidae > Ambystoma > Ambystoma mexicanum. The sequence goes on from NC_090931.1 coordinate 38,882,467, forward strand.
CTAGGGACTCCCAACATAGACAAAGGTATCATAACAATACTCTGTTACTTATCATGAATGCTACGCATACCATTTTCAATAGGTCCAACTGTTGGGTCTGTTCATTTACCGCAACATGGGGATAAGGGTCTAGGTTGGTATAGTCATCCTTTACCTTTGACAACTGCTTGTTATGCTTCTCTTAGAGCACTGTTCTTTGGCCGATGGAACAATAGCCTCTCGGGGAACTTTGATGGTACTAATTTGAATGAATTTGAGAAATGTGTTCTGACTCCCCTGGAATGCTCGCTTTTTGCAAATAGGAGTAAGCTCAAAGTTGCTTCTATTAGGCCTTTTGATAGACTGTCTCGTCCCTTTCAATCTTTGATTTCCTTCAAGATGGCTATGATAAGCAATAAGGATGCCATGCCTCCTTCTTACACTGTTAACCATAGCCCCGATTCAGTTTCCTTCTGCATACAGAGGAATGGTACTCAGTCAATGGGAGATTTTAAAGGTTGTGCCAACGTTGCAAATTTGACTGGGGCAGATAGACCTTTGTATGTAGGCGAACCTGTCTACTTTGTTTGTGGTAAAGTAGCATTTCCTTGGTTGCCCAGGGATTGGCAGGGAACCTGTTATTTAGGGATCCTGTTACCTGGGGTTTTCATAGCTAGTGCAGTAGAGGTTTCAAAGGCTCGTCCACAGCGGGACGAGAATGGTGACACTCCACCACAGGTCTTGGGAGATGTAGCAAAATCATTTGTGCCATTTTGGAGGCAGATAGCAAATTTCCGAAGATATCAGAAGACTAGCGAGAGTACTGGAGAGAACCATCAACCGGACCACGGACATGCTCTATAATATGACATTAGAACAGAAAGCAATAAGACTAGTAGCGCTCCAGAACCGGATGGCATTAGATATCATTCTGGCTGAACATGGTGAAGTGTGTAAATTAGTGGGGTCCGCTTGCTGTGTTTTCGTGCCAGATTCCTCTCCAACTATCTTCAAAGCAATACAGAATCTGCACGTCCTTAGTTCAGAAGTGCATGTTCCCGAGGGAAACTGGGATCTTAGCGCTTGGTTCTGGGGCTTCTTGCGATCTTGGGGTTGGAAGGTACTTTTGGTCTTACTGATCATTTTGGGAATTCTGTTGTTCCTTTGTTGTTGTATCCAGTGTTTGCCTAGTATATGTTCGATGCTAAGGGGATGTTGCGCACAAGCAATAGGTACAATAGGACATAAAGTGTATGCCCCAGATAAAACCTCCAAGGAATACGTGTTAAAAGACATTTTAGCGAATGATCTGATGGCAATAGATATTTCTGACAGCGATTCAGGGTGCATGGATGATGATGCATGGAGTTGTTTGCATGGAGATCAGAAGTAGTTTAGCACTTGGCATAGGCCAAAAGGAGGGTTTGTCAAACGGGAAATTATATCGTGCCTCCTATTGCAATGAATATATGTATATTGGCCTACGCCAAGCTGCTTATAAGCTACTTGCGAAGAAATCCATGTTGCAAGGTCCTGACCTTAGAATCGGTGTAAACCGCCATTTTAGGTCAATCCGCGATTTTAGGTTCTCGCTGCAATGTCACCCTGTGAGCTAAAATGGTGGACAGTGTCATTGTGAATGTAACATGGCCGTCTTGACCTCTGCGTACAACTAATATGTAACTTGCCTGCAGGCCACATGTTGGAGTCGTGAACTGAGACCTTGTCCTTCGTTGACCTGTATGTAAAGGATTACTTGTGCTAATTAAATTAATCCGCAAGCATATGTTAAGAACAATGTATCCAAATACTGAACTGAGAACACTTGTTTAACTACATTGTATTAATGTTTGAAGAAGACTCTATGAGAAATCCTAAAATACACTGTTACCATGTAGGCTTGTTGGCGAATGTATTAAAGGCAAACCCTAAGCGTATAGATGTGTGAACTCGGCACAAACCCTAGATCAGTAATGTATTAGAGGAATATTAACTCACAGTGGGGCTGGACATCATGTTTCAAACGTATATAAAGTGGGACTATTCTAATGTACAGTCCCACTCGCTGAGCACACCGAACCACGCTGGAGTTCGCTGTGTTGTACTGAGGGCCGATACTTATCTGTTACTTTGTCTTTTGAAACTGTTCATTATAAAACAAAAGATCTTTTTATGTTCCTTTGTAACCGTGTTCGGTGTATTTCCTTCTGGGGCACTCAGCCTCGATATTTTCCATTTGTTTTCACAAAACAAAGCCATGAGTGTGAATGGACCCCAGGAGTGACCCAATGGACTCACTGATAACCCCCCCCCCCAACTCCAGTCAGGGCAGGAGTGGCCTAATGGACCCACTGACAGGAGTGACCCAATGGACCCACTGATACCCCTCCTCCCCCCAGTCAGGGCAAGAGTGACCCAATGGACCCACTGAAACCCCCCCTCACCCCCAATCAGGGCAGGAGTGACCCAATGGACCCACTGTTAAACCCCCCCCCCCTTCCCAGTCAGGGCAGGAGTGACACAAAGGACCCACTGATAACCCAGATGAGAAGCAACACACCCCCAATACATGGCCCCTGGACATGCACACAGTGCGTGACTGAGTACAAGCAGAGACACATACCCCTGAGTGCATCAACAGTCATGTGTGTACATGCAAGGGCTCACTTATCGTCCAGTTTGATGCATGTGATGGACCCATCACGTTAACAGCACACAACTAACAGCATGCCCTCTGTATCCCCACAGCCATGTCAAGTGACAGTGACAATGCCCAACAGGCGAGGCAACGTCCACCTGCACGTAGCCAACGAAGCACCTCTGCCCAGGAGGACGAGGCAAGTTGCTCCGGAACACAGGCACCAGGTGCATACACCAGCCGACTTCACCATCCCCATGCTGCCTGCCGCCACACAAGTGGCACACACACCCACCATGGCCACAGATCCCATCCTGGAGACCATCTGCACTGCGGGGGAGGCTGCATGCAGTGACGACAGTGCCCCAGCCATGCAGACTGAACTAGGAGGACAGGGGGAGGGGGACAACATGGATGACCTGTCATCCCTCCACAACCTACAGTTCAGTCCCCCTCAATGCATAGTACCATGAGGTCACCAACACCCTCCATGGCAGAGCTGAGGGCCCGCATGCAGCGGATGGAGGATCAGCAGGCCACCCTAACGCAGCTTGTGGAAAGGCAGCTGGAGGAGGTGAGGCAGCAGCGAGAGGAGGCGAGGCAGCAGTGGGAGGAGGCCAGGCTGCTGCTGGAGAGCAATGCCACATCGGTGCGTCGGCTCTCCTGGGCCATTGGACGTTTTGCCACCACCATCGTCACCTTGGCACGCCATGTCTGGGAAGGCAACAGTGTCTCATCCACCATTGCGCAGTCCATATTGGTTGCTCAGCAGCGTTTCTTGGACGTGTGCCAACAGTAACATCACCAGTGCCGTCCACCAGCACCACCCTATCAAGCTCCACCACTGCCAGCCCACGGAGGCGCTCTAGTTGGCTGACTGGACCCTCCGGCAAGGACGCTCATCCGCACACGCGCCCCCGAAAATAGTGCCATGTTGGAATGGCTGTCCAGAAGACATTCATAGACACAATGGGTGTATGGGGGTGGGTAGGTTTGGGTGGTGGGGGAGGTCCATTATGGGGTTAGTGGTTTGGAGCCTGGTTGAGGGTGGGTACGTTTGGACGGTGGTGGAGGTCCATTATGGGGTTAGTGTTTTGGGGCCTGGTTGGGGGTGGGTACGTTTGAGTGGTGGGGGAGGTCCATTATGGGGTTAGTGTTTGGGAGCCTTGTTGGGGGTGGGTACGTTTGGGTGGTGGGGGAGGTCCATTATGGGTTAGTGTTTTGGGGCCTGTTTGGGGGTTGGTACGTTTGGGTGGTGGGTAGGCACGGGTTTACAGCTTTCCTATCAATACACTTTCTTTCCTGCTTTGTTAAAAATAGATCACCTTGGAAAACCCTTTCACGAGTGGACATCCGTAATTTCATTTGCAATCAATCCATTTATTTACCTGCATCTTCATATACATGCAATGCTGTTCATGTGCAGTCTCTCAAAAGTAAATGCAAATGAGTGTATCCTGTGCATGTTGTCCATCTTGTGCACCTCGCGAGATAGTGCAGCCATCCCATCCCCATCAACTCCAACATCATCATCCTCTGTGTCTTGGGGAAACGGAATGTTCCTGCGCATGCACAGATTGTGCAGCTTGGCACACATGAGCACTATTTTACCCGTCTTCACTGGGTTGTACAGTTGTGATCCGCCAGATCTGCTCAAGCAGCGGAACCTGGCCTTCAGTAGGCCAAATGTCTTCTCGATCATGCCACGTGTGCCCTGTTTTACGCCTCCTCATGCCTGTTCCTTGGCCTTCGTACGGGCGTCATCAGCCATGGGTGAGTGCATATCCTTCATCACCTACATGGGATGTAAATAGAGGGGACATGTCAGTGTTTGTGGTATACATGTCTTCATCCGATGCAGTGCAATCATGTGTCATTAGTAAATCATCCATATGGTCCAGGCAGTGGTCTGACCAGTGGGTGATTACCATTCTTGGTTCATTGTTGTCGACATTGGCTTTTGGACTTTCCCAACAACTTGCTGTGCATATGGAGTTGCCCTTGCGCCCAGTAGTGGGTGGTGAGTATGGCATTGTGCAGTGATGAACACACATGGAGGAGTCACTCAATACACTGTGATGAAGTGGTAGATACAGTATGTCTCATGTGTACACATCATGTGCATTGGGGGGGGCAGTGGTGTATAGTGTGGATGGCTTTATCAAGTGGCTCAAGTTGTATAAGCTTGTACTAGTCTTGGTTCTGCATCTCCTTTGCCAGGGTGTGTATTGACACACTGTGGCCACCTGTCATGTGTAGCTTTGTGACTTGTGGGTTATGGTGACTGTCCATTACATGAGACAGGGGGTGATGCATTTGCAGTTGTAGCAGGCCACTCACACACGTCATTGCCCTGGGCACCCCCCCCTTTCACAGGGCCCGTGCATTGACAGTTGTGCTCACCTAATAGCCATGTGCTTTGTCCAGCATAGCGTTCCATGTACCGTGGCAATGACGGATTCCGAAGGACCATTGAGTCATGTGTTGACCCCGGGAAACATGTGCAGCAATGTGTTATCACTTGTCCAGCGTCACATACCATCTGTACATTCAGTGAGTGGTACAGTTTCCTATTGCGGTACACTATCTCCATTGCACGTGGTACTGTGAGCTCGTGGGTGCAGTCTACTGCACCAATGCCATTTGGCATGGCGGCAATGGCATGGAAGGTGAACTTGGTGACAATGACCTGGGCAAGGGTACGGGGTAGGGCGATGTGTTCTGACACATGGTGCAGCAGGGCATCCAGTACCTGGCCCACTATTCTTGAAAAACAGGATTGTGAGAGCCCGTGCAGCTCACTAACAGTGTGCTGATACGTTCCAGTGCCAAGAAAATGCAGTACCGACACCGCCTTCAGAAGGGTGGGGATTGCGGTCTAAATGCCAAATGTTGGTTTTCTGTCCAAGAGTGAACGTTGGAACAGTGGTGCATTAGTGACCGCCATTTTTCTAGTAGAATTTCCACAGGCCCACCACAAGTTTTGGAGCTCCACCAAAGATGGTGGCTGAAAGACAGGGACCACTGTAAAATATTTTCAGAACCTTTTTTTTTCCTGCAGCTGAGATTTTTTTATTGATTGATTTGGCGACGTGACATACATACAATTGATGGCGAATATTGGGAAACTGCTCTCTCATTTTCTTGACTATTGAAACGTGTCTGTCCGTGGCTATGAGTTCAATTTGCATTCCCCTCGATTGGAGATCTTCCAGGGATTCGATGAAACCATGTTTCTCCATGGCCACTGATGATTTACTTTCGGACACCTGAACGACCACCGAACTCACAATTTTTTTAGTTTCCATGTCCTGAAAGTGGTATGTTCTTTTTTAAATTTAATTTGATTTTAGTTGATATACAACTTTTCAAATATATACAAAAGTACACGTTAATACAAAACAACAAGAGGAAACAAAGGAATAAAATACCAAGGGTACAAAAGATAAACATATTAAACATCTTAAAACAGAAACAATAAATAGAAACAGAATACTTTGGATTTCATATACCTTCCTGATAGTTTAAATACAATATCAAAGGAAAATTAAAAAAATAACCAAACTGAACACCTCTCAAGGGCCATAGGGACCCCATACAGTTTAATTTGAGACGGCTACAACAGGTGAAACCATTCTTAGATATTGGACTATAGCAATCTGTACTTTTTCTCTTGGGGTCGAAAACATAATTTGCCATTTGAAGTCACTTGAGGTGCGAGTGTGAAAGGTGATAATATTCTGAAAATGTCTTTCTCTCACCAACATTAGTGACAGACAATCTACTAGCAGATGTTGCAGAGTTTCTTTTTGCTGAACATTGATACAATATCTGCAGTAGTTTTGTTCCTGTAGGATCAGTTTCCGTCTATATAATACATCTCTCGTACCCCATAGATTAAATCTGAACCGTTGGAATTCGGATTGTATAGCTGGAGATGGACATTTCAGCAGGTACTGAGCAATGATACCATAAGGCTTAACACCAAACACCCAGGAATTAAAGTCTTTATAGAGCGAGCACTTCGCTAAAGTCCCCGCCCAATCAGCACGATAGAATTTTACTTTACCACGGTCAGGGTTCTGGAGTAACTGTGACATTTGCCTCACACATTTGGCTAAATACACACTTCAGCCAATTCATTGGGTATGTATTACATGATTTTACCAAGGCGGAGGCCAATACCTCTAGGATTGTCCCACTATTTATACCCAACAAGCACTTCCGTAACAGGGCACACTGTCTCCACCTTGCCTATGTATACAAAGACACCAACCCCAGCTCATACCGCATCATAGCGATCGGCGTCGCTTTAGGTAAGCCTAGGAGAATTTACCAAATTTTTTAATGATTATTCTAGACTGTGAGGTCAATTGGAGCAGTTTACTCTGTACCATTGCTCCTATGTCGCCCTTGGAATGTCTATTTGAGATTTCTATCCCCAGGTATTTATATTCAGACACCTTTTCCAGCTTGGTGTCTTGGAAAGTGGTATGTTCAGTACTTTGCTGAAAATCCGGGGCTGTCACACTGTCCATCGCCAGTTAGCCTGAACCATTTGTCAGAGAATGTCCTTACAATGACATTTGTTCAATTTTCCATGCTTCACTAATAGCAGGGCATAACTATTCACTTTGATATTTGTAGTGCTGCGTTTTAGACAGGAACTGGAGTCCCACAAATTGACAGAAACTGGACAACTTATTAAAAGTAGAGCCACTGAAAAGTAAAGCTGCTGCATGTGATGCTGGAAATGCATCGGAGGGACAGGGCCTCCGTATCCTTGTCCTTTACTGCTTTTTATTGTGTGTTCTGTCGTGTTTTCCGCGCAGGAGTTCATGTGGGACTCCTGGCGGTGCAGCTCTCTCCTTTGGTTTTGGTGAACAGATCCATGGGATACCCTTATGGCACCAATGGGTAGGGGTGCAACCCTGTGCCCCTAGTGTATGTTTTGGGGCACCTGTGTGTGACCCACAGAGCAGGGTACGGGCTGGTGGCAGCTATGTGCTGAATTGACTGGTGCCCTGAGCATCCTCCATTTTGAGATGCCCAGGCCCTGTCATTGGAATCAGTAGATTCCCGATGGAGACAAAATGGCCCCCATGGCCTCTTGCCTTCCATCGCCTGTTACTTTGATCTTCCCAAAGTCCTGGGAAGCCCTGACTCTGTTTCTTCCCCCTGACTGGCTGTTGGGTGGAAGTTCCATATATGGTAGTGTGGGGAAGTGCTGACCAGACTGGCTGGAGCCTTCTTAACGACCGTATGTTGTGGGTACACCTGCGGGTGGGACCTGGGTGAATGGAGTGTGTGACGAATACACATTCTATGTTGTGGGTGTCTAGTATCTGGTGGTTGACACAATGACTGAGACAGCCCTGCCCGAAACCGATATGAATGCAGTGTGGAGTGTTAAATGGCTCGGTACTTGTCCCAATACACATAACTTGTTGTGAGTGTCTGGAGCGAAGTGAATGGCCTGAATGCACTGTGTGCCTGATTGGCTGCCTGCCTGCCTGAATGCCCTTAGTCGTGATTGGATGCTTGAGTGTGACCCAGCCGAATGAATGGGAGATCAACAGTATATCTGGGGACCTCTCACTGCTAGGAGTCGTGTTCAGAAGCTGAAGTCCACTATGACGAGTAACTGGGGTAACTGAAGCTTGACCTTGATGCCCTGCTGGACGAGAAGAATTGCTGTTGCTCTCCTTCACAATCTGAAAGCTGCTGTGTCTCCAAGGACTGACCCAGAGAGGACCTGATAAGGCGCCCTCTTCCCGAGCTATGAGGGACCATCGTGCACCAGCAGATCTTTGCCAAAGCTCCCTGATAGACAGACCCTCGACAGGCTGCCGACCCGAGAAGGGAACCGCCGCGGAATCACAAAGAGAAGCGCCCGGACTGTTGTCCGCCACTGTCGACGACCGTTATCGCCCACTGGAGCCGCTGTGGTCCCGTTTGCCTAAGAACTTTCGAATCCAAGTACGCTCTTGTCCGCATCCTCGCTGCTGTATCCTGCTGGAGAAGGCCTGACCGTCGATGCGCCGAGGAGCATCTGCCGGTGGGTTTCCTGCCACCCAAAGACCACAGAGTCGCCGACGACTCGACGCCCTTGCCGGGCCCCAGTTCTTCAAACTCTTTGCAGTCCAGAACTATCGACACCAAGGTGCCCTGCACGCCTCTTCCTTGCAGGACGTTTACGCTTCCCCGTCAACGAGCACCGCTAGGAGCGAAGCTGGCACTTCTCCGTCGTAACTCAACCTGTTCTCCGTCGGACGTTCGACCCGTGACTCCTGCCTTAAAGGGCGGGCACTCAAGAAGGGCCGTCGATTCCCCCGATGAGGAACGCTACAACGCCAGGTACTTTGGGGTTGCAGAACTATTGGGAAGTCTAGTGTGAACAATATATGGACTGGGCTTGTATCTTTATCCTTCAGGTTGCCCAGGTGGGGGGGGGATCTCCACACAGAACTGTGTCTAGTGGTACGGGGCCAGCATTCTGCCAATTGTTCAACCATCTTGCTTTCCTACCTCTCTCTACTGCTGGTTTCCTCTTTATTGATCTGTGTGACATTTTGACCGTATAGTTGATGCACTTTTATGAGATCTAATAATCATTGTGGTACCACTTTAGAACTGTATATATTTACCATTGTTGATTTTCGGAGCACAAAGTGAGTTATTGTGATAGTGTATATAACCGTGAATATTAATTATATAAATACTGTGTTTTAACCAATACAGTGTGTGGACATTCCTTTGTGGGGGCCTGGGGACTACACTGTACTTAAGAACCAGCCTGCATCACCTCCTGAGAAGCTAGGCCTTGATTGCTCGACCACGTACTAATAATAGAGAATCTTGGCTGGGGTCGTCCGTGCCTCTCCTCTACCATATAGAGAGCAGAAGTACAGACGCCCCCTCTGGCGTCTTTACACTGCACACAGTAGATTTCCAGCTGCCACTTTCCCCAGCATCGGTTGAGCGGACCATGAACCTTTTGCATGGAACAGATCACAGGTGGCTTGTATTTTCAAGTTAGTGCCTTGCGATACACGAGTCACATTCAACAATGGCTTCCCGCATACTCCCCCTGCCACCCCCCCTTCACTGGATGGACACATTTCAGCATCAGTATTATCTCCATCAGGGAGCTGTCGAATACAATGTATTTGGGCTCCTGTATTATTAGACTATCGTCCTGCATGAATGTGGTTTGTGACTCAACTCTGGTGGACATAACGGCCGAACAGGACGCACTGTAGTCGAGATCTTTGGCAAGTTCCTCGGTCAATTGTGAGGCTTCAGTCTCTATTAATTCAGCTTGTGTTATTTGAACACAAATTGGAAAAAACATCAATGTCGATTGTTTGTTGAGTGGCCCTTTTTTGCTGGTGTTGATTGTGTCAAGTGGTCTGCGAGTAATTCATAAGCATCAACATTATACTCAGTTTCGTCTTCATCTTATGGAGTTCTCGCATTGTAGAAATGGTCCAACAAAACTTTGCTGGCTTCTCCGGTCACATTTCATTCATTTTCTGGCCATTGGGCATAAGCATCTCGAGTCTGCTTATTCAGTTGAACACGCTGCGCCTCAAATAATAGTTGTTCCATGGTGAAATGAGTTTGGCAAGCAGCATCTCTGGCTTCAGTAGCTGTCTATGTCATCAAAGTTTGTTTACTTTTGGGCCTCTATTAGATGGGTTATGAAAACATGTTCAATGTAAAACCAACATACAGTATATAGCACTTTAGATTTAAAATAAAGCATGTTATGAAGACACCTGCCCAAAACACTTTTTGTAATCGTACTTGTTTGCTACTTACCCTTGCTTTCTTGATTTTCTTTGAAACCGTGTTCTTCACTGCAAGGACTGCACCAGCATGTTGTTCCACCACCTTGGATCCACGTGCCTCCTCTTCTATTTCCCGATCTTGTATACATGCCTAGAATAGAATATTTATTTTAAAAAAGTCAGTCGTATTTGAAATCAAATTATTTCCTTGCACACACGGCTTACATAGATAACCTTGTACACTGTGTACGTCATTTAGTCAACATATACATTTCGAATTGCACCTGATTGATGGCTAGTGTATTCGATCAGAGATCACCGTGCGAAACCCATTGATTGTAATGTTGCACCCAAGTGTTCTGCAAAAGATGCTTGTTTATAATAATGTCACTTTCTAATCGTATCAGATGTACGATATACTTTCTTTCATTCAAGGTAACTGTCAGTACGCATATCTCAAGCTCTGGATCAGCTTGAAAAGATGATGTAATTGTAGTCGAAGTGTCAGTATTACCCTGTAACACAGTACTTGTTTTAGTATGGATGAAAAAAGTGAAATTGAACACACACAATGGGATGCAGACAATGGTACATATCAATAAAAACCCATAAATGAAACATTATGTAAACAAACGACAGGATACGTAAACTTTATCATATTATCTCAAATTCCATGCATAAAACATTTCCGGAACTGAATAGGTAAATAAAACTACCCGATACACGCTCGAAGTTGTTGATGACGTTGGGAAAGACATGGATGCAGAATCTTGCTCCTTCAAATTCAGTGCATTATCATAGAGTTGTAAAGGGAAAATTAGATTTGATTTAGAAATTCTAACCTAAAAAATTGACATGTAAAGCAACCAATTATGAAAAGATTATGCTTATTTCCAAGGGCACTACAGCATAGTTATCTGTGCCCATAAATCGTTTTCTATAATTCTCCTAAAACCAGGGACAGATGTATAGCAAAATGGGGTTTAGTTATAAAGCAATTCAATCTTGTAAATATGAAAAGTATTATAAGGGACATTTATACCTAAAACAGCAATCCGTCCATGTAGTTACCTCTTCAGTACCCCAAGGCCTACAGCTAAATCAGGAACCGTGACTCACCTGAGGCAGCGTGTGCATGAATAGAGTCGGAATTGCATTTGGAAGCAATTTACGAGACGTTCTGAGTCGATGCTTCTTTTTGTACTGCGATTGGTCGTACATATTTGTGGCAAAGTGCAGGCTGCAGATGCGGAATTGATCACCCCTCAAGTCTCCCAAGACATCATGGGCTCTACTTTCAAGCTGTTCCGGCGCCAATCCGCAATATCCAACCCATTCTCTTATTAGATGTATATTCCTCAGGAATAGATGCATTATAGTGCCTTTTGGTTTGTTATGGGTCTTATAACGGCAACCGTAAACTGTATGTGCAGGCATTTTTGGAAATTCTGTAAAAAAAAAAAAAAAAAAGGTCCACATCATTATAAAATTACTTTGCATTATAGGATAACTTTCATACACAATTCGTTGATGTGACGCAAATCGTAACAAGTTACTCGTCCCTTGAATGTACTATCATGCATCAACAGGAAACATGCTTATAGACATGGTCCGCGAAGGATGAAATTCGATCCCAATTGACACTGATGACAATTTCTATATATCGATAACATATCAAATTAAACCCAAGTCAATGGTAATGGCAATGAGATGAATGAACATTACACTAATGGGTACGTTTGTTCGAAATAGATAGAAATGTAAAGATCATGGAGATATGATTAGGTGACCAACCCTTACCTTAACCAACAAACAGTTGTTGGGTAGTTGGTAGCAGGAGAACAGGGAGATGTTCACAGGTAGCATGATGATGAGCTGACTCGCAGTGGTCACAGAAGGTCTCAGGTAGCACGTTCACGAGTTCACTTGCAGTGCTCACAGATGTTCTCATGATAAATATCAAGGGCTTTATAAAGAATTAGAAAAGTGGGTGTGTATGTGAATGAGTTACGTGCATATGGCGTGGTCATATGTGGATAGCAGGGGCGCGGCCTGCTTCATTGGAGCCTGCCTGGAGACACTGGGTCTGGGGAGGCCATGTGTACAATGCCCCCTGCGCGTAAGATACCTTTGAAGTGTACATTGTGTTTGGCACATTGGCCATTCACACCCCTGCCAGCCCACTTTGGCAGGGCACATCCACTGGTGCATACTGCCTTTCATAAGGGAGGGGGGATGGATGGGCATGAGGTGTGCAGACAAGGCACAGAACAGCGCTGAAGGGAGAGACCCACTTGTGTGGATTGTAGGGACACAACCTGCTTCAGGGGAGCCTGCATGGAGACACAGGGTCTGGTTAGGCAATGTGTACAAAGCCCCCTGCGCGTAAGATACCTTTGAAGTGTACATGGGGTTTGGCACGTTGGCCGTTCCCAAACCTGCCAGCCCCCATTGGGAGGGCACGGCCACCGGTGCTAACAGTCATTAATTCTGGAGGGGGGGATGGATGGGCATAAGGCGTGCGGACAAGGCCCGGAACAGCGCTGACATTTTTATGTGAATTGTAGGGGCACAGCCTGCTTCAGGGGAGCCTGCCTGGAGACACTGGGTCTGAGGAGGGCATGTGAACAATGGCCCCTGCGCGTAAAATACCTTTGAAGTGTACATGGTGTTTGGCACCTTGGCCGTTCCCACCCTGCCAGCTACCTTGGGAGGGCACGGCCACAGGTGCTTACAGTCATTGATTGGGTGGGGGTAGGGGGACAGCCAAGAGGCATGCAAGAAAGGGCCGGAACACTGCTGAATGGAGACACACTTGATTCACTGAAAAATTGAAACAATCATTCTTAAAAGTTCAGTTGTATTTTATTTTGTTGCTCTAATGGCACCAACGACATAGGCGGGTATTACTCTTCGAACACAGTGTCCAAGCCTCCCATGAAGCCACCATGTAAACGAACAATAGGCCACCAGCCTGTACCAGCTGTGGAAGAGAAAGATCAAACTGTTTTTAAATGAACAAGATAAGTGTATTAGACCTTAGTTGAAAATGCAGTCTTGTATCCAATGTCCAATGTCCAATGTCATTGTTGCCAGTACAAATGTTACTTAGACACTTTACAATGTTCAACGACTATGCATTCCATTACATTTCCGACACAAAGAAATAGTGCTTCATGGTTGTACATGAAATAAACATAAGAAGGCCACTATGATTTCTCCAAATTGCGAGTGATGTATAGAATTGCAAGATTACATTTGTTTGGCAGTGATAGATCAAAGTTAAGACAATATAGGAGACAACCATGAAATGGTAGTGGCTCAAGTGACATCACAACTAGAGTACACTTACTCGTTACTTGGATTGCGAGTGATGAACAGTTGCCTGAAGTTTGTGCATAAGCACCATCATAATAATAAACACGGACTGTGTGAGGCAGACTGCCCTGAAGTCATGCAGCTCGGTAACGCATTGCGGTCGTGGCTCGCCTTCCGATATGTAGGACAAGCATCCAGAGTTTTCTCGGCAGCAGCAGTTCTCCTCCTCGGTTGGCATTAACGCACACCGATTGCAGGTACACCAGGAGGAAACGTCGTCCATGCGACTAGGCTCAGGCTCTTCATCGGTTGAATCGTCTTCCCAACTGTCGTCCGAAGCCCCATCGTTTCCAGACCTTTCTCTTTCGAGTAATTCCGCCTTGGAATACTCCAGCTCGTACTGGTAGGGCTGTATTGTTGCCATTATGGGGCAAAATAAAAATGTATAGTAATGGTACTAGTATCTGTTTGCACGGGCTACGAGCAACGAAGGTAGCTGACCAGAGCACAGAAACGAGGCACAGAATACTCAAAAAAAGACAGTGAAACGATGGGAAAAGCAAATCTGATGTTGTCTGATGAGAAGCGGTCTGTTTATACTTATTGAGGAAAGAGGCGTCCAGCCATTTCAATGGAGACACATCATTAGCTGAAGCGCAGAGAATGTTGACACGAAACGTGCATTGGCGTTGTGAAATGGGCGGTACGCGTCTAGTGATGTCAGCATCAGGGGCGGGGGATACGATTTAGTGCCGCCAGGGCAGTTCACCTTAGGGCGATGCAGCAACGGATAAAATTAGCACAAGATGGCCGCGCCCTGCTGCCTGATTTTGCATGTGTATAAAAGAGGACAACTACGGTAAGGTGCATAGGAAATGTTTGTACGATCGATCAACGTATGCTTAAAAACACATGCCCGAACCCTCGGCACAATAATATATCTGAGCGCACTATTCCTTTCATTTGTCAGGAGTAAATTCAGCCTAATCGTAAAAAACTGCTCTCTTTGTGGTTTACTCAGAAACTTTTCCACATATATTGGCCTGAACGCCAGCCTTCTCATCTCGAGATCTAGTTGATGATATAGCTTGTAGGTCATAGATTTTTCCAGTGTAGCAATCCAGTCAGATTCCTCCAACTTCACCTTTACTCTACACAGGTTTGATGTCAAATCCTCAATGGTAGATCCAATTTTATTCAACTTTGCTTTATTGGCATCCACCCAGACTTTCAAGGACCCTTGGTAGTCTTCCCTATTTCTTTGCCAATAATCTCAAACAAGGCTGTACTGGAGTCAGCACAGCATTTCCCATATAGTGCCAGCCTTTTCCACTCCACTACAGCATGTAATGAAACCATGCCAAGCTCTCTCTTAGAACAGCAACTAGGAGAGAGTTGGGGAGTCTCAAAATCCTTCTCCAAAACGCCCCTTCAAGCTGGTGCCAGAGATTATCTGGGAGCTTCAGGATTGCCTTGACACCATAAACGAGAGTGGGGACCACTTAGAAACCCCCATATTTCCTGTTTAGGCTAATGGCTTGACTCGCCAATGATTTACTTCCCAGTGTAGCTCGTCCACAATTGGTATTTCCACGTTACTGTTGTTAATCCAGATTCCTAAATACTCACATGCCGGCACCTGTTCAATTTTTGTGTTCCCCAGGTGACACTCCAAACTGCCTGTTATTTTTTTTTTCTTCTATTAACCAGGATTTTTGTTTTCTTAATGTTCATCTCGAAGTTGTTCTCCTCCACATAGTTCTTTAGTTGGTCAAGTTGTTGCTGCAGACCCACTGGAGTTTGATCTATTAGTGCCAAATCATCAGCGTACAAAAGGCAGCTTAGATGGAGACTGCCAATACGTGGTGGAAAGTACCTTGCACTGTCCAGAGTTTGGTTGATGTTAGACAAGAAAAAGTTGAAAAGGGCCGGGGCTAGTGAGCAGCCCTGTTTCAGCCCTCTAGCTGACTTGATTTCAGGTGATTAAAGACCTGATTGATTTAGTCTTACTCTCATGGTGGTATTAGAGTGGAGATCCATCCGGAGGCCCAGAATAGAACCGGGGCATTTTATTTCTGCAGAGATTTTCCCCACAGACCTTGTCGCCCCACCTGGTCAAATGCCTGAAAAAAATCAACAAAGGCTATGCAGATCCTTGCTTTACCTTCCCAGACCAATCGCTTTAAGATGCTCAGTAGTATGATGTTAGCCGCTTTTCCCACCCCTTTACTAAATCCAGATTGAAAGGTGTCATTGCAGACATCTCTATCCGACCATTCCTTGAGTCTCAACAAAAGGAGAGAGACAAATATCTTCCTGATCACATCCAGAAGGGCGATTAGGTGATAGTTCTTTGGATCTTCCCTTTCACCCTTCTTGAATATTGGGACCACCATGGCTCTCTCCATGAGTTCGGGGTGGACTGGGTCTGAATAACATGCTTAAAAAAGCAGTTGATAAACACAGACCATCAGCATTCCGTTGGTCAGGCCTTCTGGGCCAGGTGCGCGGGAACTGGATAGTTTCCTCAATTTGACCATGATGTCATCAATGTCATGTGGGATGTCCCACAGAGTTTTCTTCTCAGGCATCTTGGTATCAGATGCTAGTCCTTTTTCTTCGTAAAGGTTGGTAAATTGGGACACCCAGGGCTCTTCCCGAATGTTATTCAAATGCGGTAGACCAACATTCGCTATGTAGGAATTGATAAGGGACCAAAATTCTCGGACGTCTCCTGCAACCTATTTTTAACATAATTTCTGACTCATGTTGGTAAAGGTGGTGTCTAGGTGCCCTCAGCCAGTTTTTGTAAAATCTAACGCCATTGTTTGCACATTGTAGATCTTCTCGTTGCTTTGAGCACTTTGCTCTGGTCATCATTCTCCTTATTTCCTTCCTTTTTTTCCACCAAAACTAGGTCAAAAGAATGCAGAGGAGTTTTTGCCCCTTGAGGTGCTCCCTGGTTTTTCTAAAGGAAACACTTTAGTCCACGATGTCATCTTCCACCGAAATGGCTTCACTTGATCTACCCTCTATGAGAATCTCGCTGTTGGGAGATACATGGCATTCTTGGACATTCTTAGTCTTGTTCCTCCGGTACATACCTCCATAGGTTTGCTCTTTTCATAGCCAACACTTGGAGGATCAGCTGCCCATGCTATCTCCAGCAGGCCGTGGTCACTATGGGTTGTCTTGATAGCTTAGAAAGATATCACAAATGATAGAAAAAAAATCTAGAGACGAATATGTAGTCTATGACCGCCTCTTTTCCCTCGTTTGGCCAGGTTGCCCGTGAAGGGATGTCTTTCGGCATCTGCCCATTTAGTACGTGCATATCCTTTGATGCATAATAGATTGCCAAGCCACTCCCCTTAGCACCAATGGAAATTGCTGGGACCCTGTAGTTAAAGCACCTACTTTCCAAATGAGCAGGCATTTAGGTCACCACAAACAATGATATAGGAAGCTTCCTGCTGTATATACGCGTCATCTACTAAGGATGCTACCAAGTCCAAGAATGCTTTGTTTGTGATGACCATCTGGCTCCAATATATGTTTATGATTACTAGGCAGCGTGGCCTGGCCTTTTAACCACACCAACCGGGGGTGACCATCCCATAACAATTTCCTGTGCAAATGTGTTTGAAAAAACAACCTTTGGCAATTTAAGACCACTTTCTGATATTATTGCTGTCATAAGGCCCAGTGAGTGTCTTCCCTTAGTGCCCTTTACTGCTGGACTGAGAATTATTTCGCATCCATCCAGACATGGCTTTTGACAAAGCCACAGCTCCTGGAAACACTACAGGACCTAGTCCCTCAGATTCACATCACTCTTTGCCGTCAGATGTTTGAAGCCTCTTGTGTTACAGGATGACATCCTCGTCCTGCACTGGAGTCTAGCCTTAAAAGTTTGTATCCTGTCCTTGCTGTAAAATATGTTGTTTTGACTGGGGATGAACACGGCTCTCTCGCTTCACTGTGTTGGAACTTTTGTCCCCACAGCGAAAATCAAAAGCTGCCACCCATGAATATGTGCACAGTAAGCTGTTACGCTCACCTGGCTCCCACAGGGGCTTCAGTCGGACCCAGACGGCTGCGGACTCCACCAACGTGATGCGTAGTGCAGAGATGACTGACTGGACTGGCCCTCCTAATCTTTTCTGCTTGACCCATAGAAGTATTCTCCTGCAAGTGGAGAGATGTATTTAGCCACCCGTGGATTCAAGTGATGGCATCCCCCACAGTCCTCCCCACTAATCACCTCCGAAGTGCCCTCTCAGCAATCTCACTTTATACTCTTGAAAGATAAGCTCTCCATCCTGCATGGATTGCAGGGGCGCGTTGATGCCAGTTACTTCACTGGTTTGAAGGCGTGGGAGAGTTCCGGAGAGTATTGACTCTGAGGTTCCTTGCGAGGACCAGTAAGTATCAAGTTCATAGAGTTCAATATGTCCGATGTTCACTTTTGTTCCCCCCCCCCCCTTCCTTCCTTGTCTTGCAGCTGAGTTTGTGAGAAGATGCTCTTGTGGTAGCTGATGGCGCTCAGGTAAGAGTCTGTATTACGCTGTCCGGGAAATGTTGCACGTGTTTAACGTGTTGTTTTTTCTCTCTCTTTGCAGGTGCGGCACATGAAGATGTGGAGAGTTATAGAATAATGCCTCCGGTGGTAAATCAGGAAAGTCTATGGTGATAAGAGTTATATTTGTTGGTTTTCCCGGCTCACCTTGTTGGTTTCTTTTGTCCCCCAGGTGCCGGAGTTCGCTGAAGAAATGATGGAAGCAGTGCCGAATCGAAAGATGCTGCGAGGACTGGTGAGTATGGCGCGGCGCTGCAGCTGGAGATGTGACGCATACTGAAATGATGTCCTTTCCAGGTCCGGAGGCGAGATGGATCCGTAATCAGGTGAGGAATTCGAAAATAGTTCGTTTTCTAACCTTGTCCTTTTCTTTCCTCTTTGTTTTAGGAGCTCCAGATTCGAGGCGGGCGTGGCAGAAGACTGGATGCTAACTGCAGGCACGGTGAGCGTTACGCTGCTGGATTCAGAATAACGCGAAGCGTGTGCTACTGTTCGGGCGTGGTTTAAATAGCCTCCAAAGTAGTTCCAGGTAAGAAGTTCCCCAGAACCACGCCCGAGTAAAAAATAGTCCCTGTAATAAAATAGTCCCATCCAAGCCTCACGTTGGCTTGGATTCACTTGCAGCATGGTCTGCATCAGGTAAGTAAAGTCTATGAGCCTGGCGCCTATGGCGCCAGGACTGATTTCTATGATGAGCCTGGTGCCTAAGGCGCCAGGACTGAACACAACAGCCCCCAGCCGGGGCTGTTGGGGTTTTAATAAGTATCTGGATGCCTGCTCCCAGAGCTGATGGGCTTGGTCCTGATGCCCGGGGGTAGGTATCATGACATAAGCGTACATATCTTAAAGTGAAATATACAAATGTAGTTCAGTTGACTTTCCCTTTAGACGAAAGTGTTCAAGACAAAAGAGCATTGGGCTTTAATAAAAAGTAATGAACACCAGAAAATTAACATGAGAGAGCAAATGTTCTAATAAATATGCCCGCAAAGTATAAAAGGTGGTCACCTTCTAAACCCAGCAGTCTGTAGCAAAATATTTCCTGGAAAACAAAATCCCAAGTGCTTGTTTTTTTGTGGGCAATCGTCTGCAGTTGGACCATGACAACCTGGTTAAAATCCTGGTAGTCAAATACTTGAGCAAGCTTGCAACCTAAAAAAAACAAACAAGGGACTGCGTCCGCCCTCTGAAAAGAAAGTTACTGTCCACCCACATGTATCCTTTAATTGTGCCCTGAAAAGCAGCCACAATCGGGGAAAAATAAATGCATCAGTCCCCAGGATAGCAACCTCTCTTGCCACATCCTAGACTAATATTCATGGCTCACTTGTCCTCTCACCATTTTCCCTCATCACCCCCAAGTCTGGCTTTGAACAATACTCTGTTATATAAAATAAAAATAACTTGGAAAGTACATATACCATAGTAAGGTACTTACACACATATAATAATGTATTTCCTATAGAATGCTACACACCCATAGGTCTCAGAGCGCTGACATAACAGAAGACCTTATTATCCCACAGAGTGGTACTCAATTTATCGGCCTCGGAAGGAAGAAAGGCTGAGTTGACCCTGCTGGAATTCAAACCTGCCACAGCAGGCTACGCACAGATATGTGACACAGCCCTGTCCCTTCTCTACTCTTCTATTTCTGATACTCTTGATGCTCTTGCCCCTGTCATGAGTATCCGTTTGAAGTCCAAAGCCAAGTGCAATTCCTGGTATGACTCTGATATAGCTACACTTCAACGTAAGTGTAGGGCGGCTGAGAGGAAATGGAGGGCTTCTTGTTCATCCTCTGACAAACTGGCCTGCCGCCTGCTCCAAAGGCAATACCGACTCTCTGTCTGCACTAAGAAGAGTCCACATTCAACCCTGTGTCTCTTCCGCATCTAACAACTTGGCCAAACTCTTTAAAATCTGCAAGGAGCTGGCCAACCCAGCTGCAGTCTCCATCCCTCCTCTCGCATCCCAGGCTCTTTGCCATGCCTTTGCCTCTCACTTTATCTCTAAAACCCAGGACATCTTGTCCACCCTCTCTTCTGCTGCCCTTCCTCTCCCCTCTCCGTCTCTGCTTGCTTTCCCTCCTCCAGCTACCCCCCACCCTCTTTCTCTTCCTTTCCTCTTTTCTCCCCTGATGAGGTCAATAGACAAGTCCGATCTATGAAAGCCTCATCAAAACAAGTCAATCCCATCTCCTCTAAAACCATTAAGGACCACAATGATACCCTCGCTCCGGCCCTTGTCGATTCCTGCAACCTCTCCTTTGCTTCTGGATCTCACTCCCCCCCCCCCCCCCTCTGAAACACTCCATTGTGCATCCTCTGCTCAAGAAACCCACAGCCGATCCTTCTGGCCATCTCTAAGCTAAACATTCATTCCAATTCTGTTGGCTCTCTCCATGACCAGCAATCTGGCTTCAGAGCTGCCAGAAGCACGGAAACTGCTCTCCTGAACATCCGTGAAGATCTGCTCTCCAACCTTGACTCTAACATTCCCTCTGTCCTCATCCTACTTGATCTCTCCTCTGCCCTCGACACAGTCAACCACACCTCCCTGCTCAACTGTCTCCGTGACAACCTGGGTATCCCTGATCAGGCTCTGGCCTGGCTGACCTCTTTCCTCTCTGATCGATCCTCCCCGGTACAACTTGGGTCCTTCCTTTCATCAATCTCTTCTCTACCTGTGGTGTTCCCTGGGGTCTAACCTCTCGCCCTGTCTTTTCAACCAATACCTGGCAGCTCTCTCCTACTGCATTTCCATTTTCTCCTCAAACTTCCAGTGCTATGCTGATGACACTCAGCTCATTATCAGGCTGCCATCTCCTCTCCCTCCCTCATCTATGATTGCCTAATTGCCTTCAAAATTGGTGTACTGCCAATGATCTTTGTCTAAATACCAACAAGACTGAGATCCTCCTCATCGGTACACCTTCACCATCCTTTCCCCTCACTCTCTGGCCGGCCTCTGTTGACCCTCCTCCTACCCATACCTGCGAGGCCAAGAACCTCGGGGTCATCTTTGACTCTACACTTTCCTTCTCCGCACACATTTCTGACGTTACTTCACCTCCTCAGAGGTACTCTGCCTTTCCTCTCCTTTCCCCAGAAGCTCAATGTCTCTCATGCTCTGGTTCTCTCCAGGTTGGACTACTGTAACAGCCTCTTTCTAAATCTACCTGCCTCCACTCTCCGCCCTCTACAATTAATCCAGAACAGGACTGTGAGACTTGTCCTTGGCCTCAAGCCCTGGGATCGTATCTCCAGTTCTGAAATCCCTCCATGGGCTCCCAGTGGATGCAAGGATTACATTTAAAACCCTCTGCATTGTCCAAGGCTTTCTGGGGCCTAGGTCCAAAATATCTTCAACTATCCCTCCGCAAATACCTCTCCCTTCGAGCCCTTCGCTCCTCTACTTCTAACTCCCTCAAGGTCAGTCGTTTTTCAAAGAAACAAGCTGGGGGCAGATCTCGAATGGGGCCTTCCTTTGGGACAGCCTCCCGGCCACCTTGAAACTTGGGGAGAACCATCTCTGGTTCCGGAAGCACCTCGAGACCTTCCTCTTCGCTTCCGCCTTTGCCCCTCTTCTCCCCTGCTGACCTTTCTCTCTTGGAACATGAACCTGGACACCCCCTGTCCTTTGGGCCCATGTACCTGTTCACCCTGCCTCCCTCCTGCACTGCCTCCGGGCCATCCATTGCACTGGGTTCTGTATCTGTACCCATACAGTCCCCCATTCTTACTCTGCACTTATCAGATATACCCTATCTGAGTAATCTTGCACTGCCACTTGCTGGCTGCACTACCACCTTTTCATTGCCTGTATTTATTTATTTAACATATTTTTTATTCTCTCCTCTGTTCTGCACTTTCCACTTCTCCCCCTTCCACGGGCTTTCCCCCTTTTCCCTTCTCCATGCACTTGTGCGTTCTTAATGTCACTGGGCCTAGTAAGATTGTTCCCCCATCTTGACCGGGGGACTACAAATACCAGAATGCAATGCAGCAAAAAGCAAAAAATGGCCTTGGGTTTTGAAAGGCTTATAACAAAATGTAATGTTTAAAGGTTTACCTGTTTGTGTTTGTCAAATGCAGGGTTCATCAATGGTGTGATGAAAATATTACATTGTACCAAAAATAAACACTTTTTGGTGTTAAATATGAACATCTGAAAATAATATAGTTAGTTTAAAACTGTTGTGTGTGATATTGGCCTGGAAGACGGCGTAAATTTAGGCAACTAACTTGTGCTTTCAGAATGAAATGTCCATTTGCATTTCTTCACATGGAAAGGTTACGTGCATCTTGTCCAAAACAATGGTCCCTTAAATAAGCCATCATTTATAAATCGCTCCTAATATAAAAACTATGTTTGAAGAAAGAAAGTGCTAAGCAGCAATTAAGGAGCCTGCAGCTTCTGATGGGCTGCTAGGTGCGGGTGCTCTAGAGAGCCACAGCAGGGTTGGGAAGTGACCGTGGCCTCATGCAAGCTTTCTACATGGAAGCCTCACATGGCTTATCTTTTAATGCCGACTGTGGCCACAAACTGAGACACTGAAAAATCCATGTTGGGCAAATTTCTGTAAATACAAATATTTGTCAGTCATCAAGGGCTATTTTGAGGAATTTTAGCCAATTTTGAGACATGAATCTGCAATCACAAAAATGCCTCATTTTTGCATACAATTCCTCAAAATAGCTCTGACCACTGACTAATGCAGCTTATTTCTTTACAAAGAAAACAATGTAACATTGAATGTGCAGTGTTCTTTGATAAGGTCATGGGACAGGTGGTGAAGCAATGGGAGAAACAAGCATACGTGGGGTGGGGTGGGGCCCTTTTTCTATTGACTGACGGGCCCCCTCTCCAGCCGCCCATTCACTCTCAAACTTCCTCCCATTCCCGCTCACACTAAGGCACCACTGGGATAGGGGAAACTGTGTTTTTCAGTTTAAACCTAGGAAGCACATTTTCTTCCGGGGGGTGTTTTACCGGTTTTTATCGGATTTCACTGAAAACAGGAAAGCCTACTTAGAATCAAGTGGCTGAAGGAACACTTGCTTAAGTCATTTTTATTACATTAGTAGCACGTTTACAGTTTCAGTTATGCCCTTAAATCCCAGAACACTGCATTGAAATAATACTGGTAGGTACTTCAAGCACAATGTTTGATGTTGCTGTTTGATGAAAATAGTTCAAAGACGATCCCAGGAGGATGTGTTTTGGGCGGGAGGGGTTTAGACAGGAAGGGGTTAGGAATTGGGATTAGTATGGGCAGGAAAATAACCAAACAACACCTACAAGCTTTGTGTCCCTTCCCATACCGCACTCTGCCTCCTAGCTGCACTACAATGCAATAGTTGTGGTTTATATGTGGCTCTTTAGCGCCACCTAATAGCCAAGATTAAAGATGTCTATTTTTTGGGCATGGCCACCACCAGCGCTCTGCACAGGAATTCACAAGAGTGTCAACTTTAAACTGGACTTGTGCACCCCTCATATCAAGCTGAATCAACACAAATGTAGATACCCTACAGCATAGCCAGCATTTTGTTGAAAACCAAGTACAAAAATGGAAATAATTTAGAGAAATGCAAGTGAAGCTTAATCATGGCTGAGGCTAGACATCCAAGAACAGACTGGGTGACTCAAAGTGCTTGTCTGCAAGGCACCAAGATTGCCTTTCCTCATTCAAGAGGTGCAGTCAAAGAAATTGAGCAAGCACTTTGTCAGACCACTTGGCAAATCATCCCATGAAAGATAGTTCTGCTTTGCTGCTGGCTGCATAATTCAAAAGGATGTTATGGAAAATTGAAAGTCGATCATTCCCCACATACCTGCCGTGTGTCTAGCCGCGATTTCTCAGTGGGGTAGAGTCGATCATTCTCTCCTCGTTAACCATCCTTATGGAAGAGTGAGTGCATCCCATCGTCCCCTAGGCTGCATTCGTCCTGTGCTTCTCCACAAAACACCTCTATATTCCAGGATGTGACTGTTGAACGGTGTCACAGGTGCCAAATCCCCCCTCTTTAAACCCAAGACCCCAGATGAGGGCACGCAGAGGAAGTAGCCCACACCCTGCGACCTTCGCTTGCATCGTCCCGTGGGATGACAGCAGGATAGTACTTCCATTCCTGACTTGAGATCTCCACAGGGGTAAGGGTGGTGATAGAGGAGTTGAGGGATTAGGGAGGGTTTGGGACTTTAATCGGCTCACTTTAACATAAAAATTGCAGGTACTGTCGGAACCCACATTTTCTTACTCATGGCGAGAAAACCCCAAAATGCTCCAGAGTTATAATAGAACCTCAAGTTCTGTCCATCCATACTCCATATTTGTTGTGCAAAAAGGAACCAGTTATGTTATATTATAAGGGTATTTATTGAGCATGGACCTAGCTTCGGGAAGCAACAAAGAGCTTTACAATCATATGGGGAAGAACCCTGAGAGAAGCAGAGAAAGGAGTGGGAAGCTAATTGCGGAGCGTGAGGGTGGGCATTTGACGTTAAGGAATATACAAGCAACCTGGGGGAGACAGTGGGGAGCAGATCACTGAGTCTCGGGTGGGGTCAGGGTGCAGTAGTGTGTCGGAGAAGAGGCAATACTGTTCTGGACAAGAAAGGAAGATCTAAGTGGGCTATCCAGAAATAGATCCCCTTATGGTGAGCAACGCATGCCACCTGTCACAGGTGAGTTTGGCATGGCAGTTATAAAAGGGAGAGGTGAAATAAGTGAAGGAGTGGGAAAGGTTTGAAATGAAGGTGAAACAGCAGTGCCAGAGAGGAAGAAGGAAGGATGGATGGCATTGCCAGGAAAAGGGAGACCAGCTGGGGTTGAGAAGTGGCAGAGGGAATCTAGTTGTTGGAAGGATAACCCAGAGTGGCTTAAGAGGAGAGTCAGAGTAAAAGAGAGGGCATCTTTGAGAGATATTGTGGGAGAAATAATGAAGTAAGGTTGTAACTGGGCAACTGAGATCAATAAGTCAATGTAGAAAAAAGAGGGGCCAGAGACTGGTTAAGAAAGAGGATCAGGGCAGAGAATCTGGTAGGACTGAAAGGAGGATCTGATGAAAACAAAAGCGGGTACTGGCCACAATGGCAAAGACAAGACAGCAAAAGAAAGCAGGAAGAGTGGAGAATTTGAACGTGTTATGTTATGTTAATCCGAATTTATAAAGTGTGAATTTACACCAATAACAGCAACATTGCGCAAAAAAAAGAAGAGAACAACTGGAGAGCCAGAGAAAGGAATCAGAACAGCTGGGTCTTGAGTAATTGTCGGAACAGAAGATGGTTCTCAGTTACACAAAAGGGAGCAAGGCAGTTTGTTCCAGAGGGTTGCCTCTGCCACCGTAAAAGACTTGGCCCCCCACCGGCGAACGTTTGAACCTAGGCATGCTCTTACCTTCAAGCTTGAGAATGCGTATAAGGACAAAAGTGCGTAGGCAAAAAAGTTTGAAATATCCATTTTTGCAGACCATACTGACCTTGGCTTCTGCTGAAAGGGACACAGATTTTCCAGCCCAGGTACTTCACCACCGCAACTGAGATCAGAAGCGGACCAAGAGAAGTCGGCCAAAAGGCCTGTGTCCAGCGAGAACGTGGCAAAGGCATGTGGCGAGGGGGTTGATAATCCAGCAGGAAAGTGAGAGAGAGTAAAGGGATACTGGAAGTAGCTCAATTGGACGACGCAGAAGTTCAGTGTAGGGGAATAGGAGTCAAAGTACGGCTCGTAGGAGGGCAGAGAAAGGAAAGTGAAAGAAAGGTACAGAAGTGAGTGTGGCGCCAACAAGGGATAAAGAGGAGAGGAGAAGAAAAATAAATAAGCAGTCAAGAGAAGGGGGACCCACCAGAGAGGGAAGCTGACCCAGCAGAAGGCTCCACAAGGAAGGGACCAGTGAAGGCTAGAGGTTCTACGGGTGCTGCTGCAAGTAAACCGGGTAGAAGAAATCTGAGAAGAGAATTATATAAAAGAGACAATGGGCTTACTCGTACCTATTTGGTAAATAAGCTCAGTCGCCTTCAACCGGCTAGACCTTTGCATTCAGTGGCTCTATTGTTGCTTAGTATTTCCTACTCTCAATGTGTGACGAGGGGTGATAGGAGATTTGCGGTCTATTTCTGAGAAATAAAGACCCTGGAAACAATCTATAAGTTTCGTAAAGCTCTGAAAACCTATCTTTTTAGATAATGTGACCTTAGTTGACCTGATTTGTGTCCCCCCTCTCCAGTTCTCCTTTCTGTCCCAATTCTCCAGATATTGTGTGCTCACTTCGTAACCAATATCATCTCTGCCGTTATACGATTGAGTTCGTCCTTGTGTGTGTTTATAAATAAATCAGATCAAATCAGAATCTAGAGGAAGATTGAACCAACTGTGTGAGAAACCAGGGCTGGAAAAGTGGTGAAACCAAGGAACCTTTTCCTATGGAAGTAGAGGCTGGGAAACCAGAAAAACCTAGAGTCAACTTCCATCGGTAGATCAGGTGTATGAAGTGGGGAGGGTTGAATGAAAGCCTCTCTCAGGATAAACTGTCAAGGAGTTCCCCCCTTCTCACCTGGGTCCGGTGTTTGCCGTGTCTTCCATCGCTGCCTTCTTGCGAACGCTCCTGGTCTTGAACAGCGCTGCTCGAGTCTCATCTGGTTCCAGGTTGCGTTTAGTTCCGGGAGTGCGGAGTCCAGGAATCCGGGAGTCTGGGAAGAGCTAGTAATGCTCGGAATCAGGAAGGGGGAAAGGGTCAGGAGCGGGTAATAGCACTGGGACAAAGAAAATAATACCGCGAGCTACGAACACACGTCTGAGGCTACTCTGCAATAGCATTGAGACGCGCGGAGCCGCGGTCTCTAAATAGATCACGCCGTGTTCAGCGCATGGAGCGAGCAAGGGCTTCAGCTCTGGACGGCCATGTTGGAAGTAGTACGGAATGTAAGCCCCTTTGAGACAAGGACCAGGAGGTCCAAAAGGGGCGTGATCTGAAGTTCATGACATAAACAAAGGCAGAACCTAGGAAATGACTGCAAAGGTCCCACCAAGGGGAGTAGAGCCCCATAGAAAAGAGAGAAACTAAAACTAAGATGGCCAGCTAGAGAAGACGAGCAAAGAAAAAGAAGGCAAAGGGAATGGTCCAGGAAAAAAGCTATACAAAGGAAGAGGCCCACTTCCGAACCAAGGAAAAGAGAAAGGAAGAGATGGAGGAAAAAGGGAGAGTGAGTGGCAAGAGTGTCCCAGCGCACAAACCTATGCAAAAGACCAGCGTGAATAGGGGACCGGACAGTAACCCAAGAGGAGACAAAGATTTTGAAAAGACTGGCTGTAAGATAGGGGAGCAATCCCCAGGGGAACTGATCACCACCCTGGTAATCAAGTGTAGCAGCTTAATGTTAGGATATGTCCTCAAACTGTCCCTTTTTGTCAGGTAGACTTTGGCAACCCACATGGACCAGACGATATCAGGGTACCATAAAAATCCTAGCACCCTCATAGGAACATATAGCAGGTTATCTCTCATTCCACTTTAAGTAATGTAAAGATTCCAGACCTCAAGACAGAAACATACAATTATAGCACATTGATATGTTCACAAGACCTATTTAAAGATGGCCGCCGGGCAAGATCACTAGTATTCCTGATGACATGCTACTGTCCCAGCCCCAGCAGGCCGCCGGGGAACGTGTTATTCATGTTCGGGCATAAAACAGAAGATGAAACGAGACCGCAGCGTCACGCAACTGCTTTTATGCTGTATCCTGCCCGAAGTCTCTCATTTTTGGATTTTTTAGGTATTTAGCCAGGTAAGAGTGAAAGGGGGGTGATTACTTTACGTTCATTATATTTTGTTAGTTTCCTCATGGAACCTAGTCTCCCATGCATCCCAAAGATCATACTTTCTCTCATGCACTGAAAGGCCCACTTCTATATTCTCTAATAAGGTTATTATTTTGCACAATCAGTGGGGCAAGTTCATGTGTGTTGTATGTTACTTCCTTCATGATACACTACTATTCTATCAAGAGTCAGAAACCTGACATTGATGGTTTACCCCTGTGATGCAAACAAGAACTATTCACTCCCGTTGGTTAGTCAGACACGTCCGGAGAACAGGTTGTAGAGGAGCAGCCAATTGCCTCTGCATGATGTCCCGCCTCTCCTATTACCTGTATACTGGAAGCCCGAAATAGTGCCATCTTTGACACCAGCAGTTGTGACTATTCTGCGTCGATTTTTCGAGAAAAGATATCCACTAAAAAAAAACCTATCAGATGTATTCCCAAAGAGATGACAATCTCTTGGAGGAGATCCAAGAAGGAACATGAAAAAGAGTGAAAGAGAAGTAGGTGACGTCACAAGAAACGAGTGTGACACACTGAGAAGACTGGCTGATGAAGAGAATGTATGGACTTTTGATTTATTTATTTTTTATTTTATTTTAGTATTTATATAGCGCTGCTTATTATTACCTATGGTGTGTGGTGCTCATTTATCGACCTCGGAAGGATGAAAGGCTGAGTTTAGCCCTGCCGGGATTCAAACCTGCGTCACTGATGTCAAAGCGAGCGCTCTACTCGCTGTGCTATCGGACCTTATAGAAACTGATGACGAAGTAAAGGATTGAGTAAAGTTTCATGTGTGAAATGAAGATTGCACGTGTAAAAAGCATTGAAGAAAATGCAAGCCGTTTAATTGTACAAATGCAGCAACACAAGTAGACCAAGTGATCATAGAAGCTGGCTATACATAGTGAATAGACTGCATGTGAAGCCGCCATTATATAGAAGCTGGGCATCGATGCCACAATTTTACTAAGTTCAGACCATGAAGACAAGGACTGAAGACTGTGTCGCAACAAAGAATTAGCTGGGAGCATGGAAAGAATGGGAAGGCCTGTCTGGCCTGGTGCCAAGACTGAAGGCAGCCAAGAACTGGTTATCTACCCCCAAAGAACAGTGAACGTGAGAAGCTGAATTATCCCTCGTTAAGGTGCAACAAAGAACACCATGAGTGCTAAGTTTATTAATTCAAGACAATTAAATGCTGCAAAAAGAGCTGAATTGCGGTCTCCTGTCATGTGAACCAAGGATGGGAATAGAGTGGGCACGCCGGCTAGAACTTTGATCAGCGTTTGCCTGTACTCCCTTATATTCCCAGAGTCAGGAATACATTGCAAGGCCAAGTTCAAAGACAGTCTGCATGGCAGAAGGCATGGGTGATGAGATGTGGTGGCTTAATTGAGTATGGAGGTTAGTCAAGTCCCCTCCTCGAACCTGGGTCTGAGCTCACATGCTGCTAAGTGAATCAAATGTTCCAGAAGGGCACGAGCGTGCCAAACAATTCTAGAGGGCCGTATAACGAAGAGCCTTATAGTTTAAGAGCCAATAGAGCACCCTGTTTCTAATAGCTGATGAAGATGACCTGCACTTGGGGTGGGCATGAGCTGTCCACCTGACTGTAGAGACCCAACCACAACCCGACCCCTTATAGAAAGTATTTTTAGAAGTTCCCCTTCAGCCAACCACAATCCCCCGTAGGTTTTTCTTATTTGCCATGTAACATGACCTACATATGACACATTTTTAGTATATAAATGTGTTTTTATGAGCAATGTTTTGAGAGCTCGAGCGAACGTCCGCCGATGTCCGTTGTAACTCCCTGTTTTAGACAATTGATATTAAAACAGTAAACAAACTTGCCATCTTCCTGAGTTGGTCTAATTATTGGAGTACGGAGTTATTCTGTTTCCCATCCACCTGCATGACACGCTACCTAAATTAAGGCCCATATGGTCAAGGTAAAACCAGGTTCAATTAATGTCCTATTATTGGTGTTTGGAGGATCTCCGATAGGTCCTAGCAGGCTGCCTTTTGTCACCTTATTCAGCTCCTGAGCCGGTGAACTGGAGCGAAAACCAGAAAGTTGGCAAAGCCATTAAGTCACCCCTGCACTATTGCAACCTAATTCTCCCAGTCTGTTGTAACAGTAAGAATAACGGTTTACATAGTGGTAAATTAGTGGTTCCTAAGAAAGCCTTACATAACCAAGAACCGGGCAGACCGGACACTTAAACGAGATCCCCATGCAGGCCTCATTTGGACATGCTGTTAGAATGCCACTTGACCCACTTTTTCCAGAACGTTATTTGTTGTTTTTGTATAGCACTAACATTGCCAGGGGAATGTTTCAAAGCCCTTTGTGTGAAATAGTGTTTGGTACTATTAAAGGTGGTATTTGACAGAAGGCGTTGCAGAAATCTCTCCTGTATGCTATTCAGAAAAGTGGAGTTTTTAATTCCTTAACAACTGTCCTGAAGTCCTTCTCAAAATGTCCAGCTTCCAAAATGTTTTATTTTGCTGTGTCAAGTGGGGAGTCTGTTCAGAGAGGCTGACCTTAGCCTTCCCATGGGTTTGTATTGGAAAAGCTCTTCAATTTTGTAGTTGGCAGCTGTTGCCATGGTCAAGTAGAACCTTGCATCCTGTTTTGTTGGTGGCAGTCTATAGATTTCTGAACTTCTTTTATATGGGTCATTCTTGTTAGACTAAGTACAAGACAAGCTGCCTAGTTCTGTAGCCTTTATTTGTGCCCAGTACGTTTGCCAGATGCCCGTTGTAGATCCTGTTGCATAAGCCTGCGAGGAGATGACCATTGGGATAAAATGGTACATTTGAGTCAGCAGATGTGTGGGAGGTGCACAGAGGCAGTTGAGGTGATTGGAGACATTCCTGAAGCAGTTGTTGATCTGCAGGACCGATAAATGTCTGAGTGTTGAGCACAAGGCAGCCAAACTCAGATGGGCATCTTAGCCTCATTCATTGTTGACGTCTCTGGATTATTCAGATATCCTATTGTGGATGCACTTGCCATCGACAGTGCACGTGCTGGCTAGGGAACCGGATATGCACATTGAATGAGATGAGCGTGAGGGCATATCTTTCAGCATGCTGCAGGAGGTGCCAGTGGTAGCAAAGGAGAATGCCCACTTTACCTAGTGGGCACAGTTTGAGTGGATTAGATTAACTGAAGGACTGTCCCACTGATTGTGCAGGAACACTCAAAGCGTGTAAGGAGCATGTTGTGATCCAGGCCATTGTGGACCCTTGGTAGACAGAGGAGGGTCAGCATGTGGGGCGTATGGCCCGATCACCGGAGGAGGGCAGTTCCTTGCTTGTATTCCATAGGGTAGCCTTTGTGTTTTGGTCCAGGTGGTTGGGGAGTTGAATGACTGCTGTTCCTATGTTTGCTCAAATGATAGGATTATGATCAGCCTGGATTACCACTTTGTTTTAGTGCACTTTTACTATGGAATGTTTAAGCTTCCAGTGTACTCCATTGACCGCCTGCGATTTACATTTGTATTTATTTGAAGAAGAGGGATGTCGGTTTCAAAAGAAATGACATACAATAACACCTCTGCAGATGACAGAGGTTGTTTCCCACAAAGGGGGCCTGTACAATAGCACAAGGATGAGAACATGTGGTGACACAGTTTATGAGGGTGTAAAAATGAGGGGCATATTCCAGGGACATACCAAAACAAACAAACATTGTATAAATAAGAAAACGGGTGACATTAAACTAAGGGGTACGTGCTTCCAACTAAAAAGTACTCTTGAAATATACAAAATTGCATTATTAAGGATCACTGGGGGCAGTGGTGGAGTTGGGTAGGGAGGATGGCGAGAGAGCAAAGGGAGCTCCCTCTTTAGCAAGAAAGTGAAGTTTAAGCCGAGCTTTGACGAGATCCACAGTTGGGCTTGCTTTGATTGTTATGGGCAGTCGGTTGCAGTGGAGCGGGAGTGTAGGGAGAAAGAGCGGAAGCAAGAGGAGGCACAGGTGAGAGTATGGGATGGTGAGTTTGAGTGCAGAAGAGGATCAGATAGCATAAAATGGTGAGTAAACTGAGATGCACTCAGACGGTACCAAGGAACAAGGCCATTGATAGCTTTGTTGACTAGGAGGAGGAACTTGAAAAGAGACTGGTTGGAGGGTTGTTGTCGGTAGGTAGAGGTGCGGGAGGATCTGGGTAGGTTGTGCAGAATACAGGTAGCAACGTTGAGGACTTTCTCTAGAGGGGGGAAGAAGTAGAGAGGAAGGCCAAGGAGTAGGCTTGAGCAGTAGTCAAGTATGCTCAGCACATAAGTGCAAAGTAGAGTTTTTGGAAGAGTGGTTAGTTGGAAAAAAATAACAATTTCCAAATGTTGCAGAGGTTAAAAGGAGCAGCAGAGGCAGTGATAAATTGTTGCAGTCATAGGGCGCTATCAGAGGACCCCAAGATTGTGAGCTTTGAGTGAGGGAGCAAGAAGTCAAGTGGGAAGGAAAAAGGAAAGGAGAGGAGAGGAGAGAGGAGAGGAGAGGAGAGGGGAGGGGAGGGGATGGATGACGGAAGCCAGGAGGAAGCTGACTTCTGTTTTTGAAGAGTTCAACATGAAGCAACAGAGAGCCATCCCGTGATGAATTGCAATGAGACCGTTCATAATCTGTTCCAAGATTGATCGGGTGAAGGAGGGAAATGAGAAAAAGATTGGAATGCCATCAGCAAAAAGTTGATAGTGAAAGCCGAAGAATGAGATAAGTCACTGACCCTTGGGAGACGCCAACAGGGAGGAGAGTGGGGTCAGATAGGTTTGTGAGTTCCATCAGGTAGAAAGTGATTCCGGCAAGAGCAGATTTGCGAAACCCAAGGTCCTGGAGGGTGAGTAGAACAGAGGAGTGGTCGGCAGTATCGAAAGCCCAGAAAGTTCCAAAAGGATGAGCATAGAAGCCACCTTGGACTTGGAGTGGTGAGCCTTAGAGAGAATGTTGGAGAGATGCATGAGGGTAGTCTCTGTGAAGTGTTTACTATGGAAGCCAGATTAAAGTGGCTCTCTAAGGCCGTTATCCTCAAGGTATTTAGTGATGCGATCGAAGACCACTCACTCTAGGGCCTTTGAATAATGGGGAAGTAGAGAAACTGGGTGATAGCTTGCTGGGAAGTTTGCACCAGCAG
Source organism: Ambystoma mexicanum (assembly GCF_040938575.1). Lineage (NCBI taxonomy): Eukaryota > Metazoa > Chordata > Amphibia > Caudata > Ambystomatidae > Ambystoma > Ambystoma mexicanum. The sequence continues at coordinate 38,915,755 of NC_090931.1, forward strand.
AGGGTTTCCTCGGTAGTTGTAAGACAGTTGCAGATGAGAGAGAGAGAGAGAGAGAGAGAGAGAGAGAGAGAGAGAGAGAGAGAGAGAGAGAGAGAGAATTGAGACTAAGTCTTTGACCATTTGAGGAGAAAAAGGGTTGATAGGAGCGCAGAAATTGGTGGCACTGAGAAGGATGGATGTTAATTCAATAGGAGAGGTAGGAGAAAAGTAGTCTACAGTAGAAGAGGTAGGGGCAAGGTGATGGACAGAAGCAGGATCAGGGAGGGAGTGAGAGGAGGGCTGTGAGAGTGTCGCACAGTTAAGAGGTGAGCAAAGTCATTAGGAGAAAAGGGGGAGGCGATGGATATTGGCTTGGGAGGTGTGAGCAAAGACTGGGATGTCGATGAAAGTTTGTGATGTTGATTGCGAAAGAAGGAGATTAGGTTTGTGAAGTAGGAGGATTTGGCAGAGTCCAGAACAGAGGTTAGGGCAGCAAGGGAATTTTATATGTAGACTAGAAGTAGTGTAGGAGGCCTCAATTGGTGCCAGCATCGTAGGTCACGGCACATGCTTGTTTTGATGGTCTTCATTTTAGATGTGATCCAGGCCCGAGGATGGAAGGTGTGAATGTGCGAGCAGGATATTGTTTATCAAATCGAGTCATAAATGCAAAGTGAAAGACAGAGAAAGCATGTTTAATGGAAGAGGCATGTATAAGGGAAAGAGACCGGAGAAAGGACCTCACATTATCGAGGTAAGGGGTAAGAGAGTCCTGACTGAATTTCCCCTTAGGCATTGATGAGGGGAGTTGAGTTGATAAGCCTTCCTTTATGGGGTGTGATTGATTGCCAGAGTTGAATGGTTTTTGAAAATATTATTGGGTGAAGATCTTGGCTTATTTCTGATAGTCTGGCGTGAACTTCTAGTCGGTAGATGGGGCATTGTTCGGCACCATTTTCAGGTTGGGTGGCTTAAGACAAATCCGAGTGAGCCAAGATTATGCTGCAAACAGACTAGGCCCATGTGAATGTATTTGGCTAACCTCAGGGGAACACTAAAATCCAGAACCCTTAAGATGTCTGTGATAGAAGCTAACTGGTAGAGGGTGGTGGTTAATGGCAGTTTCCAGGTTGGCAGTGACACCTTGGAGTACTGTTCTAGAGCAAAATAAATGGCTGTTAAGACACGTGGACGAGCATCCGATTGATGGTGGTTTCCTGAACAGGGGGCTGAGCCAGGGCTTTGTCCTGATCTCCTAATAAATGGAGAATTCAGTGAGGGCATGAACGCTACAGGAAATGGGTCACGTTCCCCTGGTGGTACCTTGAGCAGGCTAGAGGGCTGGAAGGGCCACTTGTGCTGAGATGCTTTCTCGACTCAAGGCATCCAGCACCCAGCTCTGGCTGCCATGCTGTTAGTGTCAGAAGTGAAACGGATACGACTGGGTTCTTCCATAAAAGTTGAAATTGAAACATACTAATGTGAGTACGTTCACAGTGCTCACTTACCTCTAACTTGTTACGGTTTACACTGTTAACCTTTTTTTATTTTTAAGAATCGAAATATGACTTGATGGCACGCTTGCTTTTACAAATCATATTGGTTTCTGAGAACTAATCTTGATTGCAATTTTGCTTCTGTGAATTAATGGTCAGTCGCCTGATCAGTAGACTGTCTTATTTCAGAAGTAGCGTTCACCATAGACTAGGTCAGAAACTAGAGTCTTGTTGTTTCTCCCTTGGAGCCCCACACCCGGCAAGATAACTCATCCTTGTATAAAAGAGGTCCTCACTGATGTTGCCCCCAAGTAGTCCTGTGCTAAACAATCATTGCGTTGAAAGTGATGAGGATGCCTGCAACGTGTCATACTTTTGGTACTATCTGCCAGCCTGAGCCAGGAGGACTTGCTCGTCAAAATTTCATGCATACATGGGAAGCTGCCTTTGGTTGCATTTTTTAAAGTTTATAAACTTTTGTTAACAGGGTTTATCTCAACCTTTCCCTCTCCCAGTTATCCTCCTATCTCTTTCTCTCTCTTGCTATCTGGTTCTCTCTCATTGCCCCTCTCTCACTCCCTCAATCGCTTCTTTGCTCTTTTGCTCCATCTGTCCTTGTTTGCATGGTATTTTCTCTCGCTCTCATCCATCGCTCCACATTACACTCACTCCTTTTCCCTTCTTCCTCCTTTCTCTCCTCATCCCTTCCATGGGCTCTGTCTGAAGTTTTGGAAACCAGACTCCTTTGCTATATCTCTCACTCTCCCTCCCTTTGGCTAAAAGTATCAGAAATATCAATCTTAACCTCTTTCAGTATTTGGACGTCAACTCACTTTTCTTGTTTGTTTCAACATTCTTTCTCTCACTGTCTTATCACATCTGTTTCTCGAATGCCTTAATTTGGGTATCTCTGGTTTATATTATTTTCTTCTGATTCTTTCTCTCACCATAGCACATGATCATACTCTGCCTTTTATCTCCTGATTCTTACCCTCCACTCTGCGCTCCCTAACTTTCTCTCTGTCTACTTTTTTCTGTCCTCCTCTCTCTTCCTCTTCATTTTCCCAGCCCCATATATAACCCCCTTTCTCCCTTAGAGGTGAGACAGCTATTGTGTAACCTATTTTAACCATAACCACATCTCTCTCCTCACAGGATGAAAAGGGCTCAGTTTGGGCCTCATGACTGGCTTTCGATGCCTGTGCCACCTGGATCCACCTGGCTGTTGATGGACACCCTCGAGCCTGAGACAGCCTACCAGTTCAGTGTCCTAGCCCAGAACAAACTAGGCACAAGTTCCTTCAGTGAGGTGGTCACCATGAACACTCTAGGTGAGGAGTGGGGAATGAATGGCAAGGATTGAGCATGGGCGGGTTGTGGTCAGCACCTTACTTCCTGTCTTTTGTCCTATCGGAGTAGGATACTCATGGAGACCCAACATTTACATTGAAATCTCAAAGAGAATGACCGCTGCTTCCTCGCGCTTATGACTGTGCCCTCCAGAACATAGTTGCAAAACCTTTGCATGTGTGAATTGCACATGTGAGTTACAAGTTGGAATTTCAAACGATCATTCATATGAAGTGCTCTTCTTTCAAGGTCATTTGCAAAGAGTACATTTCTTTTAAAAAGTGCCACAGAAACGACTAAGTGCCACTGTATTCAATCACCAGTAAATTATACAATACAAAGACAGGACTGCCTGGAACTGTACCTCAAGCCTATTTAGATACTTTCATGAAAAATAAGTCTAATCAAAAGTCCTAGCCAAGCAAGCTTTACGTGTCACAGTTCTAAGTGTGTGGAATTCTTTCCCAGTCATAGTTCCAAGCCTGTGCAACTCTTTCCCTGTCGAGGTTCGAAGCCTGTGGATTTCTTTCCCACCCACGGTTCTAAACCTGTGAAAATCTTTTCCTGTCTCAGTTCAAAGCCTGTGCAACTCTTTCCCTGTCGCAGTTCCAAGCATATGGAACTTTTTCCCTGTCACAGTTCGAATCCTGAGAAAATCCTTCCATGTCTCAGTTTCAAGCTCTTGGAATTCTTTTCCCATTGCAGTTTCAAGCTCTTGGAATTCTTTTCCCATTGCAGTTCCAAGCTCTTGGAATTCTTTCCCTGTCACAGTTCCAAGCCTATGGAACTCTTTCCCTGTCACAGTTCCAAGCCTGTGGGACCCTTTCCCTGCCATTGGTTCTAAGCCTTGCAACTCTTTCCCCGTCTCAGTTCGAAGCCTGTGGAACTCTTTCCCTATCTCAGTTCCAAGCCTGTGGAACTCTTTTCACTGTTGCAGTACCAAGTGTGTGGAAATAGTTTCTTTTTTTTTTCTTTCTATTTTTTAATTTGTATTTTTGGTTTGTTAAAACCTTTATAGAATACATGAAAAAATGTGAATATTATAAAAACATAAAAATCAATTCATACAACATAGGGGGTTAAGAAACCAGGGTAAGTGAAGCAGCAAAAGAAGTCCAGAAATGTCAAAGAATGAAATCCAGGAAGGAACAGAGAGAAAGGGAGTAACAGGAAAAAGAGCATATGGCAATCTAGTAAGCAGAGTTGCGACACACAGAGTACCTGTCTGCTGCTGCTCTTATGGTGTTGTGACTCCACTCCAATGCGATTCAGATGGCGGTGGCCATCTTGGATTTCACAGCGTCAAATGCAGTCCGTTTCCTGAAATGGCGCCATCTTGGGATGGGACTGTTGCCATGGAGATGCCAACGCTTCCATAAGGAAGCGAACGCGGACTGTTTCCAGCCCTCCTCGGAGTTGGGCAAATGCCTAACATCCTCTTACTTCTCTCCGACGTCCAGAGCTCTGTATTCGCCCTCATAACGGATTGACAGCTCCACAAGTAACCGAATGGTAGAGGAATGGGAGTCCTTGTCCCCACAGGGGGAGTCTCTCCCGGTGAGGTCCCACTTGCCCCCATCCCTAGGGAGGGTGTTGCAGAATGGTCTCATCTCCCTAGGCTCATAGGGGGGAGCTCCCCTCTCGGGAGAATGGACAAATTCTCTCGATCTGTCACACTGCCCAGGCTATGCCTTCTCTCCTCCTGCACCACCAGTGTCTCTCCCTCCTCCTTCTGATGATGCTTTACTGCGTTCTCCTGAAGATGCTCTACCGCCTCCTGCTGATGATGCTCTTCCGCCTCCTCTTGATTATGCTTTACCACCCTTTCTCTCTTCTGATATCTTATCACCACTTCTTGATACATAGGGTCTTACCACCTCCTCCTCCTGTTACCTCACCACCTCCGCTTGTTCTATCCCCACCTCCTCCTGTTCTCTACACACGTCCTCCTGTTCTCTCACCACCTCCCCCATTCTCTCACCACCTCTCTCTCCACACCGCCTCCTGTTCTCTCGCCTCCTCCTCCCCCCCTGTTCTCTCACCACCTCCTCAACATATCTTTCCTACTAATACATTTCATCCTCTCACAGATTCCTCTTATTGATAGATACTCATCAGCTGCAGCTGTCCTCAAACATTTCCAGCAGGGTGCCATAGTGAAGCTCATCACCTACCTCATCTGATATCTCACCTCTGGCAATGATATCTGTGGCAAGTTCGGGCATTTCATGCCTGCCAGAATAAGATCACCTCCCATATCATACATGTCCTGCATTGAGCAGAAAAACTATGTCTGAGACTCAGTAACTGAACTGTTTGACTCAAATAGATACTATAGGCCCCTTTTGGCAGGAAAGAAGGCACAACCTTCAAAATAAACCATTCTTCCGAAAAAGAGAAGAAAAGGCTGCTTAGAAGACAGATCCTGGGGCTTACTCTCTCTCTCCTAGGAGTGTATTTATGAAGAGGAATCTGTGTGCGGACACATTTCATTAGCAGAAAATGTTACTTTCCCTGTTGATGTTTTTTTTCCGATGAATCCTTCTCCCACAGATTCCTCATTTCCCTCCCTCCTGCCCTTCATTATAAGAGATTCAAAATAAAGAAAAAGGTCTCTGTTCAAATTCTCCCTAGTAATGTATTCCCTCAGCTACAGAACACAGCGGAAAGGGATAAAATGAAGATCATGGGGGTGTGGTGTGCGCAATGTATGTTATGGTGGCGTCACTTCCGGAACCATAGAGGTGAGCCGTCGGAGGAGGTGGACACCGAGCTACACCACACCCCCTATTGGAAAAGATTAAAGACAGTTGCTGAATTTCCATCTAAGATAATGAAAATGTGGAAGGAGAATCCATTGTAAAGAAAATGAACGCAGGTTAGTAATTATTTCTTCACCTCATCTTGTCTAACCGCTGCCTCCTTGTCGCTCACGGCCCTCTCTGGATATCTTTCTTTCTCATCCTGTTGTCTTTCCACCTACTAGTGCTTTCCCACCCCCCCACTTCCATTTCCTCCATCACCTGTTTCCCACCTCCTCCTTTTCGTGTCCCCACAACGGCTTTTTTTCTCCACTCACATCACCTCCTCCTCTCCTTAAGATACCTCCAAACCAGCCTCCTCTTGCCTCCAGCATGATCCTTCTGTCCATTTCTCTTCGGACGCCCACACACATTTGCCAAACCATACATCCTTTATAGGGGCGTGGCCCCCCTGCTTGGGACCGCCACTCCTCCATTTTTTCTCAGGTTTGGTGGAGAATTGCTTGTTGAATAGAATCTGTTGTATTGGATTCATTTTTTCGAACTTTTTATTAAGTTTTGTAAGAAATGTAACACACCATGACCAGTCAATATATGTAATCACATATTCCCCTACAAATCCTGAAACCCAACCCCCCCTCCTCAAATGATACATGAACGTTAACATGCCACCCCGAGCACCCTCCTCCACACGTTTCTCTTTGAGTCTGCCCATTTGCTTTCTTTCTTCTGGTATCCCCCGCCTCAATACAATGAGAACCCCTTTCTCCTCTTATTGTACTCATATTATCCCATTTCATGCAGATCTGTGATTACCCTTATCATGGGGGTTTTAAGTCCCGGGTGGAAGCCAGTTTGTTTAGCAGTTGTCCCCAATCCATTTTCAGCACCTCCATCTCCATCCGGGTCTCTCTGTTTTTTCAAATATTCCACTTCGCCCAAACCCCATCACTGAACATCCTGGAGCCACTGCCTTACTGATGGGCCATTCGTACCCTTCTGTGATATCGCAATTCATCGCTTACCTAAACCAGCAGGAATTGTGCTATTTTATTTCGTATTTTATGTCTCTTCTTCCCTGACAGTAATCCCCATAGGCAAGCAGCAGGCATGAGCGTGCAAGTACTACCCAGTAAGATGTTACGGTGCCCCACCACCTCCTCCCAATATCCAGTTATCAGATATTTTCAAATAATATGCTAGAAACATCGCAAATATTCATATCGAGGGATTTATCATATGTAATTTCTCTGGCGTCAAATATACTCTGTGCAAGTAGTTAAATTGAATCAATTGAACCCTCACATTTCGTGACACCTCTTTAAGCTGTTCCGACATCTGAAGCAATTTTGTTGCCGAAGTTTAGAAGCCTACATCTTTTTCCCATTTATCCATGACCACTAATTCTTCACAATCCTTTTCCTTCCTTCTTGTCACCCACTAATGTTTGTACTAAGGCACATACTTCTGGCTCCTCTTGGAATACAATCCCAAATGTCTGCCAATCGCCATACTACCTTTGCAAATGTGAGAAAGTGACCACTTGAGATGCTATATGTCTGTCTCCAGTCATCAAATGTCATAAGCTCACCCCCCACGAAAAAATATCCAAGCGCCTTGCAATGTCTCTCCTTCAGAGCAACCAAATCTATACTCCTTAGTGCCGTCAGGATCTTCATATCAAATTCTATCGGCACATTTGCCCCATATAGCCCTTAAACTTTCAATTTTACCAGCAACCTTCTCCATACTTCCTGTACTACCCTGAACACATTTGTATCTCCTTTACCTCCTATTGGATTCCAGAATAATTCTGTTCCCTGTCTATGGCCTGGTATACCTCCCAATAAACCAGTCATTTCTCCCTCTTGGGTCAGGTCCCATTGGACCACCGATTGTAGCTGTGCCCCCATGAAATAAAACTAGTCTGGCAAATGAACCCCCCCACCTCCCCCACACACACACACACACCTGTATGTTGTAATGTTCCCATGGCCACTCTACACTTCCAGCTTTCCACAGTAGTTTGCCCAGTGTCTTGTCCAGCATCTTGAAGAAAAAACCTACTTTATTATGAAAGGGATGTTTGTAAAATAAATACAGCAACCTAGGGAGAACCACCATTTTACATAAAGTCACCCCTCCCATCAGCAAAAGAGGCAACGTGTTCCAAAATTGCAACGCATCCCCTATACTGGAGAGTGCCCACCCGGGATTATGTAAACTAATGTCTTTTCCACCTCGTGGAATATCTGCACTTCCAAGTATGTAAAGGACTCCCGCTCCCACCTAATTCCCCAATCTGGGAGGGCTTGCCGTCCTTGTCGCGTAACCCCACCAAGGGGAACAAGATAGATTTTTCCCTATTTGAAACCCTGACAATTTCCCAAAGTTGCCCAGAACTTCTAAAATAATCAGTATATGTAAAATATCAACCGCCTATAACTAAATATTATGCGTCACTGCCCACACCGAGATACCGGTTCATGGATATACATCAGAATAAATCTATCTGAAGGCTCCAGGACCAAAGAGAACAAAATGGGTGATACCGGACAGCCCTGTTATGTACCTCACTCCAACAACCATTGTGGGGTTCACTCTTGCCATTGGGGTGCTATAAAGGAGTCTCAGCCAACTCACGGTCCTGGGTCCAAACCATTAAGCCTCCAAAACTGTAAATGTCCATACCCATTCAAGCGAATCAAACGCTTTAACCACGTCTAAGGAGTCTAGTGCCATATCCTCCTGAGATCTTTATACCGGGTCCATCACGTGGTGCAGTGGACGCAGGTTCATATTAGTGTTACAGCCTCCTATAAACCTGCGCTGATCTGTTTGTATCAAGCTTGGTGTTATCTTGGCTAATCTTGTTGCTAGCACCTTCCCCAAAATATTTTCATTCACATTTCACAATGAGATAGGCCTGTATGAGGCACATTGATTGGGACTTTACCCTTTTTAAGAAGAACCATACTGATTGCTGCTCTCATTGTTTCTGTCAAAATTCCGATGTGAAATGCGTTATCATACACCCTCTTCAGTTGCAGGACATGCCATGCACCTAGGGGAGGGTTGGGGAGACCAGGTGACTGTCCCCACACTGCACCTGCATCCCGCATTACCTTGCATTTGGTGGTTCCCTTGTCTCTTACCTCAGAACCAGTCGGGTCACTTTGTCACACACCTTTACATTCAAAACAGAAATGTTAACATCCCACTCTTGGCCATCAACTTGGTCATTTTAATGTTCCTAGTGTCACGGATGGCTTCACAAACTCTCAGTGGGGAGGATAGCTCGGGGACAACGCGCTCTCCTTGGAAGAAAGACGACGCGGAGCAACACAGGTTTGATCCCTGGGACCGTGCTTGGACTCCTCTCGGTATTAAGCGCGTTATAAATAACCAATTATTATAATTATATCATTCCAGCGTCATGAAATCAACACAAATGGTTTGCTATTTTGGTTGTTTGTTTCACCTTTGGGCACTCTCCCATGGGCTCTCTCCTCCCTGGCTCAGCTTCCTGTAGACTAGAGATTGATAACACCTACTATCTGTTGAGTCTAGCTGCGGTCAGAGCCTGAAGGGCAGAGCCTTATCTAGCTAACTCCATCAAGGACTTCCTAAGGATTCCATAACTCTGAAGTTCCTTTCTCAAGGTCCAATAGCAATGGAAAGATTGTTTATTGTGCTAACAAGATGCCCTCCTCCTTTTGCTTTCTTCTCCACTTGCTCTCTTGTTCTCAAACCCTTAATCTTGTCTGTTACTCACTCCCCCCCCCTCCTCTTTCTATCCTGGTCTTACCAATATGTGTCTGCTCTTTCCCTTGGGTATAGGTCTTTACTAGATAAGCCTTCATGAATCACTGTTTTCCTGTCCCATTTTGTCAAGTGGGATTCGTCTTTTTCTTTTTTTTTCAATCATACTTTTTATTGGCATTTATAGGTAATAAAAGCTTCAACATTCACAAAATCTGTTACAAAGGTATCATGTAGACAAACAAAAGTCAACTTGGCCTCCGCTGAGGCAAACGAGGACGGGGGGAGGGCCGCTGGGGTGTTCCGGGCGGGGATTGCTGCAGTCTCGGGAAGTTGGTGCAGGGGTGCTTTCGATGAGGGTGGTGATCTAGGCGGAGACTCTCTAATTGGGGGGGGGAACTAGTCCATTTTTGACAGCCAGCGGAGGGACGGTGGCTGCCTGGCCACCCCGGGGAATATCTCTACATAGTCTAGAAATGGTAACCAAATGCTGTAGAACTTGCTTCTGTTGCTGAAGCAGAGGGCTGTGATTTTCTCAGCTGCTGCAATGCCCCAGCATTTTACCCACCACACTGGGATCACTGGGCCCTCTGGGAGTTTCCACAGCCTGGCAATTAAGATTTTGGCTGCAGTGACTAAGTGCGTGTAGAGCGCTGCCAGATTGCCTGACATCCGCAGTTGTCCCTCCCCTGTGTCACCCAGTAGGATGATTCGCGGATCCCACAGGATTATTAGGCCCGTAATGAGTCTGATTTGTTCCAGGACTTCCTTCCAGAATCTTTCCGCCTTCGGACATGTCCAGAGCAGGTGGAACGTTGTTCCTGTGTCCGCGCAGCCTCTCCAGCAGCGTGGCGGTATGGCGGGGTTGCCCTTGTGAAGGATTTCCAGTGTGATGTACCACCTTCAACAGACCTTGATGACCCCCCCCCTCTTTGTTTGTGACACACTTGGAGGTCTTGTGGGTTCTTGTCCAAATGCGATTCCAACTAGCCATGTCTAGTTCTCTGCCAATGTCCCGCTCCCACCGTTCCATGTAGGGCTCCCTCGAATTTGGGTCCACCCTGACTAGCAACCTGTACAGGGTGGCGATCTTCCCCCTGGTCGGGGTTGCTGTCAGTCTTTGCTCCAGCGCCGTGTCCTTGCGTCCTCATGAGGTCGTGAGACAGCCAGTGTTGGATTTGGGCGTATTGGAACCTTTCGCTTTCCGGGACCTGAAATTTTCTTTTACAGTCCTCGAAAGTAAGTAAGGTGTCCCCATCAAAGAAGTTCGCCACCCTCTTCAGGCCGCCTGCCTTCCATTTGGGGGAAGACCCCTTGCCCTAACCCAGGAGTGAAGTCCAGGTTCTCCCAGATCAGGGACAGGGGGCCAACTGTGCTCTTTCAGTTCCACCTCTGAGCCGCTTGCTTCCAACTGTTCACTGTGTTCCTGGTTGACATGAGAGGCCCAGTGTTTGGAGCGCTCTTGGGCCAGGTGATATGAGGTAGGGATTCCAGTGGGTAGTGGCTCCAGTCTTCCTCCAAAGTCAGCCATCGGGGTTTGTTAGTGACCGTTTGCCACGTGAACGCTGCTGAGAGCTGCACAGCCAGACAGTATCTCTCAATCTCCGGGGCCCCCAGCCCCCCGATCTGGGGCTTCTGAGCAGGACCCTCCTGGCAACTCGTGGCTTCTTGCCCCCCCTTATGAATTTCAGCATGTTTCCTTGTAGTTTCTGCTTGGCTTTCTTAGGGACTGACACTGGGAGCGCTTGACAGTGGTAGAGCAGTCTGGGAATCAGATTCATTTTTAGTGCCGTAATCCTCCCCATCCAGGATATCTCCTGGTTTTGCCAGCGGGACATGTCCGATTGCAGTTCCTTGAATAGGGATGGGAAATTCAGTTTGTACGTGCGTTCCGCTAGCTTAGGTAGTCGGATGCCCAGATAGCTCAGGTGTGATTTGGCCCACTGGATTGGGAGGCTTGCTGATAGAGAGTCCAGCCTTGCTTTTGGAATGTTGATGCCCAATGCTACCGACTTCTTGGGGTTGATTGTGAACCCGGATGCTGCTTTAAAGTTCTCCATTTCCTCTCCTAGTGCCGCCAGAGATGTGCCTGGCTGGGTAAGTGTCAATAGCACGTCGTCCGCGTACAGGGCTGCTTTATAAGTTTCATTCTTGACTTTGAGTCCCTGGATCTCGGAGTCCTGGCGGACCCTGGAAGCGAATGGCTCCATCGACAGCGCGAAGATGAGGTGATGGGGGCATCCCTGGCGTGTGCCTCTGGTAATCTCTATTTTGGGGGATATCGCTCCGTTGATTCTGAGAGCTGTGGTGGGGTGCTGATAATTTGCCATTATCCATTTTCAGTATATGGATCCCACCGTAATGCCAAAGCATTTCTCCCATGAAGCCCCAGTCCAGCATGTCGAACGCCTTGTGTGCGTCGAGCGACGCCACCGCCAGTTCCACACCAGTCCTGTTGGCCGTTTCAATGACATTTAGGGGCCCCCCTGATGTTGTCCTGGGTGTTGCGGCCTGGGATGAAGTCTCTCTGGTCCGGGTGTATGAGCTCTGAGAGAAGTCCGGCAAGCCTCTGTGCCAGGAGTTTCGAGAAGATTTTAGAGTCTACATTCAGCAGGGCAATGGGGCGATACGATGAACAGAGTTTGCCCCGGGTTTCGGGATCAGGATTGCGACCGATTCTTCCATGGAAGGGGTGATCGAGGGGTGGTCGAGCCTTGCACCAGGAAGGAAGCCAGGTGGGGGTCCAGGATGTGAGCGTACTTCTTATAGAATGGTGCGGGCAAGCCATCCGGGCCCAGAGCTGTATTCTTCATGGAATGGATCACCTCAGCAACCTCCTCCGGGGATATGGGATCTTCCAGAGAGTCCATCCTTGGGTGGTGAGGTGGCCTTGGCGCCAATTGCAGATACTCGGCGTGTGATTCTGCCGTTGTGTGCTCCCCTGCCATTACTTCCCTGTGGTGCTCCGTCATGATGGCTAGCTTTTCGGTGTCTAGGCTGCAGGGTTTCCCCTCTCGGTCCCGTAGGACTATGATATTGTTCCTGGTGTGGAGTTTCTTCAGCTTATGCACGAGCAGGCGGTTGGCCTTGTTGCTGTTCAGGTAGTAATACTGCTTCTTGTATGTTAAGGCTCGGGCCGTCCAATCCGCTAGGTGCATTTCGAGGACTACTTTAGCTTTCCGTAATTCGTTCCATGACTTGGCCGCTTGCCGCTTTTTGTGTATTGCTTCTCTCTCTGCCACCGCTGTTTCTAGTTCCCCCTGCCTGAGCTGGTGTCTGCGTCTGTGTGCTGCGGCACAGTTCACGGCCACTCCACGGATAACTGGCTTCATAGCGTCATATACCATCGCCTCTGTGGGACCTGTACCCACATTCTCCGAGAAGTAGTTGACCAGGGCTTCCGATAGTTCCTGGCTGTCTGCCATGTCGAGAGGAGGTAGTCCTGTAATTTCCAGGCCCTTTGCGGCAGTCTTGGTAGACCTTCCGCCTGGAGTTGCGCTACTACTGGGGCATGGTCAGAAATGACCCTCAACCCTATGTGGATGTCTGTGAGGCAGGGGAACAACGCACATGAGAACAGCAGGAGGTCTATCCTGGAGAGACCCCTGTGGAAGTGAGAGAAGAAGGTGTAGTTGCGTGCTTTGTCGTTAGCCAGCCTCCATGTGTCAATTTTCCCCATCTCTCTCAGGAATTCAGCGAATCCCAGTGCCTTCGAGAAGTCTGGTAGGTAGGCGGCAGAGGCTTGTCGATGGTTGGGTCCGGGGTGAGGTTAAACTCCCCTCCGATCAGCAATTTGCCGTCGCCAAAAGTGGTTATAATTGGGTGAACCCTATGTAAGAAGCGCTCCTGGCCTTCATTTGGGCAGTAGATGGCAGCAATGGTGATTGGAAGTTCGACCAGGAGGCCCTTAATCAGCAAGAATCTGCCCTCGGGGTCTCGCTTGACTGTTATCTTGGACAGTGGCGCCGCCTGGCTGAGCAGGATTGCCACCCCTCTCCTCTTCTGTCCTGAGGACGCGAAGTACCGTCGGGGGAATCTGCGGTACCTGATACGCTGCTCATCTGCCGCCAGGATGTGGGTTTCCTGCAGGCACACAATGTCCGCCTCCAGTTCGTATAGGCAGTGTTCCACGGACTTCCTTTTCCTGGGGGAATTCAGGCCCTGGACATTCCATGTAATAATGGTTAAGTTCTTAGTGGGTGATCCCATCCCAGAAGGCTAAGGTTGCTGATAATTGTGGCTGCCTTTCTTCCTTCTCTGCCATATCATATAGGTGTCTGTCGACACCGCTAGTCCCTGCATTGATAATTTGAGTCCCCCTACTGTTCTTCCCCGCTTCCCACCTTAAACCAACAACACTTGTTCTTCTGGGCCAGCCTTCGACCAACAGGGGCTCTGGCTGGGCCAACGCTGTCCTCTAAGGTTGAGGACTTCCGGCCTTTGCTGCTCAGTGGTGAGAGCTGTGTGCGAGTTTAGTACGTCAGTAGCCTGCTTGGGTTTAGCTATGTGTTGAAGCCTTAGGCCGGAGACCAGACCTCTGGTGAGCACCTCTCGGGTCTGCGATACCGTTGGTCATCTTCGTCATCTTTGCTGGGCCTTTTACTCTTTGGCTGGGGGCCCTCTGATTCTCTGACATCGCCTCTTGACTCGAGCCCAGGATTGGTGGGAGTCATTCGGATCCTCCTGATCAGAGGGCGTCTCTTTGTCATTGTTTCCCTCCCCTATGTTTGGATGCAATAGCTTCTCGGCCTCATGAATGTTACGTATGTGACGGGTGCTACAGTTACAAGGGAATATCGGGGAGGTGGGGAACCCCCAGTGGTATGTGACACCTTTCTCCCTCAGCCATTCCTTGACTGACTTCAACGCCTTTCTCTTCAGTAGTGTAACAGCCACGAGATCCTGATACAGGGAAACAGAGGCATCCCTGAACCGTATTCGCGGGGAACTTCTTGCTTCCAGCATGATTTCCTCCTTCACTTTGAAGTAATGGAGTCTCGCCAGGATGTCCGGTTGGACAGATGAGTTGGATCTGGCCCTGGTTCTATGTACCCTGTTGATCGATCACCAGGGGAGAGTCATCCGGGAGGGTCAGAATGAAATGGAAGAGGTCACTCACGTATCTCTCCAGGTCGGCATCCGGAACTGAGGTGGGTATGCCCCTTAGTCATATGTTATTGCGTCGGGAGCGGTTCTCTGCATCATCTTGCTTCATCTCGAGGGCCTCGCACCTGGCCTCCAGCGCCGCTAGTCTGCCTGACTCCTCCTCGATTTCGTAGTCATGCTCACACAGGGTCGTCTCCACTTCTGCTGTCCTTGTTTCCAGTTCCCCCACTCTTGTGTCCAGTGCCGTAATTGTCCCTTTAACCTCCTCTGTGCCTTTCTGGAACTCTTTAGTTTGTGCCGAGAGCAGATCCTGAAGGTCCGATTTCGCGACGGCTTGAGACTGGCTCCCCTGTGGTTGTTCCCCCTGTGTGCACTCGGTGCTTGCTTCCCCGAGTCCTGGTGCTCCCCTCTCTTGGATCTGTCCGGCGCTGGAGTGGATAGTAAGGTTGCGATGTCCGCTTGTTTAGTAGATTTTTTAGCCATTGTGGTTTGTGGGCTCGGGATGTGCCTTGGGTTGGGGTACGGCGCTCTCATGGCTTGGGGTAGCACGACTTGGGGAAAGAGCAATTCAGTGGGTCCCCGGCCTTTGATCGGAGGATGGGTAGTTCAGCTGCTGATGGTGAGGCTGCTAACGGGGCCCGGTGCGATCCGTTCATGAGGATGCTCAGGGGCCAGCTTCCTTAATCTGCTGTTGTTCAGTGGGGCTGTTGCCAACTCTGGGAGGTGGGACGCCCCTGTTTGGCGCTGAATGCCCTGGGGCCACTTCCGGGCAGGGTGCAGCTTGAGTGTTTCTGTTCGGCTCCCTGGGCTCCAATCCGCCACGCGGTGTGGGCAAGGGTTGCTGACTTGTGCCTGTAGGACCCGGAGAGGGAGAGATCCAGTGGGTCCCCGGTCCCTGTCAGTGGGAGGCTGGGTCGTGCTGCTGCTGAGGATGTTCCTGGACCAGCCCCTTGAGGTGCTGCATGACCACAGGGTTTGCTGCTGCCGGGATAGAATTTGCTGTGCTGTGGCCCATGTGATAACACTGTCTGCTTGCAGCCCGCGTTATTGCCGGTCTGCCTTGGGCCCACACTTTCAGGGTGAGGGGTTGGCTGCCTGGCGTTGTTGCAGGTGGGTAGGCCGCCTCAATGATGGCAGTAGGCCACTTCAGGGCCGCTCAACTCAGCTCAGGATGGCGGGTCGGCCGGATTAAGTGTTGGTGCATGGCAAAGGTGGGCTGTTCCACAGGGGTGCATCTCATAAGTCTCAAACCCCCCCCCCCCCCAGAAGAATGGCTGTGGCGCAGACTCCCCTCGATGGTGCTGCGGCTGGGGTCCAGATGGCTTGCCTCGGAAGGCCCCGGGGAGGCCCTTGAGCACTGTGTTCCCGGCGGATGGGTGCAGGGGGAGCTGCCCTGGGTGATCAATATGCGGCTTGGAGGGATCAGGGCTTGGGCTGCTCTCGTGGAGGTTGGGAAGCTCTAGGCGCCTGACAAGCGGGTGTCACAGGCATCACTCACTGTGGGCAGGTGTGCAGCTGGGGCAGCGGGGGGGCTGCCCGATGTGTTGGTTGCCCCCATTCTCCAGGGAGGGGCCCCCAGGTGTACGCCATCGGCTGCTTTAGAGTCAGGCCACCTCCGCTCCCAGCCGACAAAGGAACCGGCGGGATCACTGGGAGGGCGTTGTAAACCGGGCCCCAAGGAGAGACACCGCGGCAGTGAGCGCTCCACTTCAGGACGCCGCATTGCTGATGCGGTTGTTGGGTGAGGATGGACTGGACGTTCGCAGGTGGGATTCACCTCTGCTGTCTGTGCCTGGCAGGATGGGACCACAGCAGGAATGTTGGCCGAGGGCCGCCGGAGCCGGAGACTCTCCCTGCCGCCGCTGCGTTGGGCTGTCGCTGCGGATGGGAGGAGCGACCCCCGCCGAGAGGTCCCCAGGACTCAGCTGCACCAGCCCTGTGGAGCCGCCCCCCGGGACGAGGCAGAGGATGTTCGCTAGGGCTACCGTGTGCTTCCAGGCGCGCCGCACTCCGAGCCTCCAACCTCTGGTGTGCTATGCCGTATGACGATTTCGGCAGGTACAGTCCCAGGACGGCGCCATATTTGCTGTGTGTTTCTTCGGCCCGTGTCGCCAGCACCCTTGGTCAGGGTACTCCCCACTGCAGGGTCGCAAAGAGCCGAAACTCGGGCCATGTGTGCTTCGAAGCGTGAGCCCGCTCCCGGACTATTTTCTGATATCGCCTCGTTTGTATCACCGGTGCATTTTAGTTGACAGCGTGACACCAGTCGGGAGCTCTTACAGAGCTGGACCGACCATCTTGGCTCCAAGCCATGCCCCCCTGGATTCGTCTTTTTCTTTGGCCCCTGTGTAGTACAGTATTGGTTCAGTGCTGCTTTCTTCATTCACTGCGGTGAGTACTGTTGGGTTGATAAAGCGTGCCACTAATTGACTTTTGGCTTGTAACGGTAGTTCTCCAGGAAGGGGACTGGCATGGATTTGCATGCTCATGAATATTAATGAGCTTGGGGTCTGGCATGGATTCACATGCTCATGAATATTCCCTTTTGTCAGGCTGGGAATCCCGGGTAAAAGAAAAAACCACTTCAGTTGCGTTTCTAAACTGTCTTTCTCCTATAAACCAATAACTGAGCTCTTGGTCATACTGCCCCCAGCCAATGACTGGCCCTCTACCTAAGCCCCTTCTCAGGCAGCCATCTTCAGATTTCTACTGCACGTTCAAGTGTTGGGAATCCTCACATTTCGCTCTTTGAGCTTGTGCGTTTTTTCGCATTTCTGGTAGGAAAACTCTGTTTTTGTTTCAATCGAGCATGCCTTCTCCATCGTTTTAACCTTCTGATTAATGGGGACCAGTTTTTCGACATCTTTCATCGCCCCTCAAGGGCAGAAATGGTCAAGTGTTTCTTCTTGGAAGCTTCCAGAAGCTCTTCAGGCCTACACCATGCCGGATCATGTTGGAGGCGGCCCGAGCTTCCCTCTACAAGCTGTGTACTAGCTGTGATTTGCGGAATGTTTTCACAGACAAGCATTCCCAGTGCCTGTATTGTCTGCACCCGACACGTAAAGAAGAAGATTGTGAGATCTGCTGTGGCTTCACCAAGCGCACGAAGAAGGATCGACATGTCCGGTTGGCGGCGTGGCTCAAGACCAGAGCCTCTACCCTGGGTGATTTACAGTGGCATGCCTCTTCCAGATCTAGCCAACTTGAGCGGGCTTGTAAATCCTTTGGGGGCGCTCCATCTGTGGGGGCCCAAGGCAAGGCCAAGCACTGCGAGTCTGCTTCCGTCGGGGTCGCCACACAAGCGGGTCCCGCGACGGTCGGGGCACGTTCATCGTCTGTGTGCCTCGATTTCCAACCACCGCTCCAGCTCTTCATCCAAGAGAAAGTCAGCTATCCCGAGGAAGCTGCGGGAGACCCCCGAGAATGCCAAGCAGGGCAAGGTGTCCGAACTGCCCGTGAAGGAGAAGGCCAAGCAGGACAAGGTGTCCGAGCTATCCGTGAAGGAGAAGGCCAAGGACCTGCCCGTGAAGGCCCAGGTTATCCAGACCAAATCGTCCTCTATCGAGTTCGTGGTGGCCTCCTTTTCGAAAGCAAAAGGGGCAGACCCAGTCCAGGGTGCCCCGGTGGCAGCCAGAGTGGCTCTTCCTCCCAGGAGGGAGGCTTTGTCCAAGCTGACGACGGAGAAGAAGATGCCCACGACAGACCACTCAGGACCCGGACAAGGGGGGTGGACGGAGAAGAACTCCAAGGAACGGGCATTTCTTCGTCCGACGAGGAGGAGATACTTTGCGTCCACACCATCCAGGGTGGTGACGACGATTGGGAACGTCGGGGGGAGGCCCGCTGGAGGCGGCGAAGACGGTGACACCGACATGGGCGCTGGGCCCAGCGACCCTGGCCCCAGGTGCCCCCCAGAGACATATTGCAGGATATCCTCTCGATCCGCCACATGTTGGTGTCGGAGATTCAGAGGAGGATTCCGGCGGCGGCACCACCGGTGACCCCGTTGACCGGGGCAACCACCGACAAAGAGGAGGAGGAGACATCTAACACCTCCATTCCAGCTGTCGCTGCCCTCCCCCCATAGGGGGACGGGGACAGCGACAACAGACACGGACGACGACGCAGGGATGGGAGATCATGCATCACCGCCGCTGAGAGCTTCTGCACCGGACAAATTGGGGTACTTTCATTCCATGATCGCCCTTTTATCAGAGCTTTTTCAGCTCAAGCCGTAGGAGAAGACGGGCTTTCTGTACCAACGCTGGGAGCGAGGAGGAAGACTATCCTGTCGGTACCAGTCATGGACGACGTCTTGGATGAGGGGCTGGCGCTGCTGAGGAACCCTGCCTCAGCCCCAATGAAGAGAGACCATTTTGAAAAGTACCACCGGGTACCGGAGTCTGCGCCCAAGTGTGTGAGGTCTCAACCGTCACTGGACTCGGTGGTCTCAGCGCCCGCCAGGAAGAAGTAATTGAGTTTGTCGTCTTTGTCATCTGTACCCCCGGACAACAAGGGAAAGAAGTTGGATTCCATGGGTCGAAAGGTCATCTATTCAGCGGCAGCGACAGTCAAGGCAGCCAACGCCTTATCGATCGTGGCCAGATACGACCGGGAGCTTTGGTACAAAATGGCTCCATGCCTGGATTTCCACCCCGATGACAAACGGGTTGAGGCTTTGGAGATCCTCCAGGAAGGCGAGGTGGCGTCGAACCACACCATCACAGTGGCTCTGGACATTGCGGACACAGGTTTCTGCCAGATGGGCAACAGGGTTTGCATTCGCCGTCGTGGCTGGCTCAAGGCCACCAACGTTAGGCAGGAGGTCCAGACGAGGGTCCTGGACATGCCGTTCGACTGAGACAACCTGATCAGGAAGGCCGTCGATGAATCCATCCAGGCCATCAAGACCGACACTGAGACGGCCTGTGCCTTGGGCACTCTACAACAACACCAGCCGTCCTTTTGTTCCTCAGGAGGGAAGTCTAGCAGGTATTCGAATGGTTTCGGTGGGGGGCTCAACCTCTTACCGCCAACCCTCACGTTCTTTGACCCAGCAAGCCAACGGGGGTCGCTCCAAGGCCTTCGGAGGTGGCCGCCATCGTCAAGTCCCCCAGGGCAGCGCTGAGCTCCAAGCAGGACTGAACCGGCCAAGACGTTGGGCCCCCACTGATGCACCCCGGTGGGAGGCCGGCTGGCGAACTTCATCAGCGTGTGGGAGACCATCTCCACCGATCGAAGGGAGCTGGACGCTCTCGCCCAATGACACACTTTAGAATTTCAACGGAAGTGTCTGTGAATACCACCGGTGGCCCGACAGGAACAACACATCACTCAGCTGCTGCTAGAAGTTTGGGCCATGTTAAGAAAAGGGGCGATAGAGCTGGTTCCACAGCGACTCCGCGGCTCCAGAGTTTACTCAAGATGCTTTCTCGTAAGAAAGACGACCGGGGGCTGGAGGCCCAATCTCGACCTACGACGACTCAACAAGTACATAAAGTCCCAAAAGTTCAGGATGGTCACGCTGCAGCATGTGCTTAGCCAGCTGGAAGAGGGAGACTTTCTGTTGTCGTTGGATCTGGAGGACGCGTACTTCCACATCCCCATAGACGAAAAGCATTGCAAGTTCCTGTGTTTTGTCATACAAGGGAAGCATTACCAGTTCAAGTCTTCACCAAGTGTCTGGCTCCGGTGGTGGCCTATCTACGACTACAGGGGATTCATGTGTATCCTTACCTGGATGACTGGCTCATCCGGGCCAAGTCAAGGGACATCACCGTCGATCACACTGCGAGGACTGTCCAACTGCTGACGGACCTAGGGTTCTCGGTTAATTATGATAAGTCCCGCTTGACTCCATCGCAGGACGCGCTGTTCCTGGGATCCAGGCTCGACTCAGTGTCCTGCCTGGCGTCACCATCGGAGGAGAGGATGGCGGCCATCTTGGTGCAATGGCTGTGATCACTGAAGATCGCCACGGTGAGGACCATCAAGTCGCTGCTCGGCATGATGTCGTCATGCATATACCTGATTCGGCTCTACAGATTGCGGATGTGTCCACTCCAGGAGTTCGACGCCCGTTGGGTCCAGGTGTCTGAAGGCTTCCAGGTGTCCGAAGGCTTCGAGGACAGGATTGCGCTCGACGAGAAGTTCTGTCAAGCGATAAGGTGGTGGGGCATGTTCTCTGACTCCGCCGGAGGCACGGACCTCCAGAGCACCCCTACCAGGAGACAGTCATGAAGGACGCTTCCCGGGACGGATGGTGAGCCCACACGGACGTCTTCATGTCAGAGGCCTGTGGCTGCCGGAAAAGACGCTACACATCAACGTACTGGAATTACGGGCAGTGTTTTGGGCCCTCTGGTAATTTCTGCCGTCCATCAAGGCAAAGTGGTGAGGGTCTTCATGGACAATACCACCACAATGTTTCACATCCGGAAGCGGGGGGCGTGGGGCAGCAGATCCCCAACGCTCACCAAAGAGGCACAGGACTTGTGGCACTGGGCCATCGCCCATGGAATGTTCCTCAGGAGTAAAGAACAACGTCGCCGACTCTCTCAGCAGGATCAAGTGGACAACCTTTTCCTCAAATGGGGCAGTCCCCAGACCGATCTGTTTGCAACGGCGACGAACACCAAATGCTGGCGGATCGCCAGCAGGTTCCCTCAGCCGGGGAACATGGGGGACTCATTCTCCTTCCCTTGGGAAGGCCTGTTTTTGTACACATTCCCTCCATTGCCACTACTACTTCGAGCCATCAGTCAACTCAGACGGTACTGGTGTGGGATGATCCTCGTTGCACCAGCGTGGCCGAGGCAGATCTGGTACCCGGACCTTCTGAGCATGTCAACGTCCCCTCCAGTCAAGCTGCCAGTGGTCGCGGATCTCCTTGCCAGGGAAGGAGCAGCAATTCTGCACCAAGACCCATGATCGCTGAACCTGAAGGCCTGGCTCCTGCAGCATTAGAGTTTGGTGGTTAAGAGCTTCTGGCGGACTGCAGGGAGGTGCTCGCCAAGGCCAGGTGTCGTCGACTTTGAAGTGCTACAGACACAAATGGAAGCGTTTTGCGATTTGGTGCCGGTCGCAGAAGATCAACTGTCTGAGGGTCACGGCCACTCAAGTACTTCCGTATTTACTGTTATTGGCTAAATCGGGCTGCACACCTCCAACAAGGTACATCTGGCGGCTATCTCCCGCTATACCAGGTCTCCGGGACCTCTTCACTGTGGTTGCACCGTCTAGTCAAAGAATTCATGAAGGGGAAGGGACTGTTCCCTTTGTTCCCGCCGATGAAGGCTCCAGCCCCGGCGTGGGAACTCAACGTGGTACTGACTAGGCACATGGGGGCCCCATTCGAACCTATGCATTCAGCTCCTCTCAGGTTTATGTCGTGGAAGGCAGCTTTCCTCGTGGCCATCACCTCTGCAAGAAGAGTAGGTGAGATCCAGGTCCTGTCCTGCAAGCGGCCTTACTTGACTTTCCACAAGACAAGGGTGGTGCTGCGGATGCACCCCTCCTTCATGCCCAAGGTTCCACCGGAATTTCATCTCAACAAGCCCTTGGTGTTACCTGTGTTATTTCCGACACCTTCGTCGCCGGCTGAAAGGACCTTGCGCTTGCTGGATGTGGCTCGAGCGCTGAAGTTTTATGTGACCCGCACGAAGAGTTTCCAGAAACCTTCTCAGCTTTTTGTGAACTTTGGTCCTGTGAGCCATGGGAAGGCCCTGTCCAAGGCTTCCATTTCCAGGTGGCTCTCCGCTGCATCACTCATTGTCACCGGTTGGCAAACCGACTGCTGCCTGGCCATCTGAGAGCCCATTCTACCAGAGCGATCGCTGCTACGACAGCGTTCCTGTCTGGTGTGCCCCTGCTGGACATTTGAAGGGATGCTATGTTGAGGTCGACGCACACCTTCACAAAATTCTACTGTCTCGACAGGGATTCCAGGAAGAAGTCCAGAGTCAGCCAAGCAGTGCTGCGCAACCTTTTGGCTTGAAGGTGAGCTTGGTGAGGAGGTATGAGATTGGTTCTGTTGAGCCTTGCCACCTCCTGTGATTGTGTAATTATGTACTGCTGTGTATTCTTTATTCATGAGCATGTGAATCCATGCCAGACCCCATGCTGGAGAAGGATCAAGTTACTTACCTGTAACTGTTGTTCTCCAGCATGGGTCTGGCATGGATTCACATGCGAACCCTCCCGCCTTCCCATCTGCGGTTGCTCTCTTGGTCCTACTGCCATTTTACGTGCTACCAAATCTGATGGCTGCCTGAGGAGGGGCTTAGGTAGAGGGCCGTCATTGAATGGGGGCAGTATGACACAGAGCTCAGTGATTGGTTTATAGGAGAAAGACAGTTTAGAAACGAAACAAACAGTTTTTTCTTTTACCGAGTATTCCCAGCCTGACGACAGGGAATATTCATGAGCATGTGAATCCATGCCAGACCCCATGCTCATGAATATTCATGAGCATGTGAATCCACTCCAGACCCATGCTGGAGAATACCAGTTACAGGTAAGTAACCTGTTCCTTTCCATCTGTATTCCGCTAAGGTCTCTGGTGGTTGCTAGGTATGCTGGTACTTGAAGTTCAATACCAAAACACAAAGAACTCGAGCTAGCATCATACTGTTAAGGCATTGGGTTATGGAAAATGGTACCGGGGGTGCAATCATGGCTCATAAAAGGGGGCAGATACTGTTGCCCCCCCAACTCCATCACCCCGCCGCTTAGGCAGAAGTGTCTCTGGTAAAATCTCTGGTTATCACACAGTAAAGTTCCTGAATCTACCACACCACCCATATTGCAATATGTCCAGCCCATGACCTGGGCATTATGTCACTTTCCACTCTATTCGCACAACCTCTGATGAATTCACTTTCTAGAATTGTTTTGATACACAGATTCCGAAACATTGAGTAGTCTGAGTAGTCTTAAGTAAACACATTTTGTAACAAGGTGTACCTGCGTTTCCTGAAAGTGTGCAGATCACATGGTAGTCTGCCTGGGTCATGGAGCACACATTACACAGAACTTTGGATCATGCACTGGCTCAAGTTTGTCAGTAAGAGGGTGTCTGACTCATGGTTCATCCAGCTTTTCATGGGATAGGTCTGATTAACCAAATATGAGCAGTGATTAATGCTCACTATCAATGTTCGATATCGGAAAGAAGGCCACTTTCAATGTTAGTACCCTGCTTTGGAGCAAGCTTTCTGACCACACTAGAGAAGTATTGTGCCATGCTTCATTTATGCCTAAAGACGTATGTCCTGAATAGTTTCAAGGTAAATGATGCGCTCATTACAATGTAGTTGAATATTTAATATTGTTGAATTTGGACGGGTGGGCACTCATATTGTGGAATTAGGAACCTTAAGTGTGAGCCACTGCTTAACTCACAAAGACTTCCAGCCATGAGCCTTCATGCACATATAATATATTTTTCTAAATGATGCTACATCTAAATTTGATTGACTATTTGAAATCTGCATATTGTCTTTTTGAAATGTTTTTTGCCAAATGGGGCAGTCATCTTCTCGATTGTTCACTTGGGTTTGGAGAGCGTAATATTCCAAAGCAGAGTGGGACATGGTCGGCACTGTAAGAAGCATCTTTATTTTATTCTGAAGTCCCATTTCTGCCGTCAACCTGGAATACATCTCAGCCTGATAGTGTATGCCAGACAGGAGCCCTTGCAGCTGTTGGCAGATGCCAAACCTGACATTCTTCTATGGACCTGACGGATGTGGATCAACCATACAATTCCTCTGATCACCCTGTGAACAGCCCTACCAGCGCCTCTACCCGCCGTTGGTCTAGAACGAACTCTTCCAGTATACCTCAGTGCTGATCTGCATCATCCTAATATGTTTGTATGTATTTTGGTAAAAGGGTCAGAGTGGGAAGAAACATTTTCTGACAGCCAGTTAGAAGCAGAAAGAGAAGTCATCTAGGACAGAGGTTCCAGGCAAGTGGTTTTCTCTCTCTCTCTCTTTACATAGTGCCTGCAGGGCGGGCTGTGTGTGTACCTGGAGAGCCCAGAGCTATAGCAGGCGGCAGGAAGAGGTCGGGGCTTTGCCAGAAGCACACCCCTTCATGTCTTGGTAGACAGGTTCTTTTGGTTAGAGAAGTACATCTGGGTTTTGAGGGAGATCACCCTCCTTAGGGCACAAAGGAACAGGCCATTGTGCTATCCTAGTCCAAGGTGGCCAGTCCTAGACTGCAGAGCACAGGGCCTGCCCCTAAGCTTCTTGCGTGGCTGCACCATAGAGGCAGTGCTGGCCTGAGGGCTGTGCCCCGGACAGGACTGTGTTCGTGTTTGGGAACAGAAGGGGAGCGTGGGTGATACTATTGTAGAGCTCTGATGCTTGTGCATCTCAAGGCTGGCCTACACCCACTCTTGTTATTTACTTCTGA
This sequence comes from Ambystoma mexicanum, assembly GCF_040938575.1. Lineage (NCBI taxonomy): Eukaryota > Metazoa > Chordata > Amphibia > Caudata > Ambystomatidae > Ambystoma > Ambystoma mexicanum. The sequence continues at coordinate 38,940,629 of NC_090931.1, forward strand.
GATCCTGAAATGATCAATGTGAGAAAGAAAGAATACATAATTATACCTGTAATGAAGAACTTACATCAAACAAGGTAAAAGTGTGATAATAGTTTTCACAATATTTGTCAAAGCTATTTTGTTTGTTGGCAGATTATCCATAAACCCTCTGGGAAGGTAACTCTGTTCTACACTTTACATTTAGACTGAATCATGTGTGTCTGCCTATACATTATGTCTGAAGCTTACATGATGGCTATGCAGCTTACTACATTTTTCAAGCCTGTGCTTTGACATAAATGTAATTGTTGACTTGTAGTTTTTATTATTTGTTTATGTTGTAGTTAGTGGGACCTTTTATTTCACTGACAAAATGAGCACAAACATACAAGAGTACAATTTGTCCAGGATCCTTCTTTAAGTGAAGAGTTTGGATTCCAGCAAAGTTTGTCTGTGCCATAAAAGGTACCCTATACACAACATATAGAATTCTTTCTCGGACTGACATGGCAACAAACAACGTTTTGTTATTCCCTGTGTGATTTGTAGTCTCAGCGAGCCTCTTTTTGGAGTAAATCATTTTTTAATATAAAAATAACTTATGTTCCTCTCTTCACAATAAGCAATGTTATTCTAAAACAGTGTGTGTTTAAAGACAATAGCTTCAGGGTACCACTTCGGGTCTCACACAGCTCTCCCAGTAAAGGTCAACCTGAAATTGTTACACAGTTTGCCTTTTTGGTTTTCTGACACCCTGCACCACTCTTCCACGGAGCCCCCTTCCAACCCGGTGATGAGACCTTCACACAGCTCAATGTATTCACGTTCAGGGATCCTAGTATTTCCCTTCTGAGATGCAGCTCTTGTAGGCGTCTTTCTGTCACCATCTGCAGTTCTTCATGACGGCTCTTCAGCATGTATGTCAGCCAGTATGCAGGGACATTGGATGGAGGCTCTCACAAAGGTTAGACTCCTGTGGAACATTATAAGTTAACAGTGTTGCAGCCAATCAATTCACGAACAGTCGTGCTGTACCTAACCTAGGTCACACGGACCTATATAAGGGCTTTGACTCTGACCCTCAAAGTTTTTGCAACTCTTAAACCAGTTCACTTGCTGATGATTCTGTGTCCCGTTGCTCCATTCACTCCTTCGGTTTATCCCACAGTGGTCTCCCTCATTGCCTTGACCGAGGATTCTGCCTCCCTTCAGCTGTCAGTCTTAATTTCCTACACAGTGAAGAACGGGCAGCAGATCCATTAGTTGATTCTATCACAGTTAGTAATTATGAAGATTTGACCATTGACCAATAACCTCCTATTCCCGTGCCCCTAATGTCGACTCCTGAGCCCATCCATTTGATGAACGCGACAATAGCTCTTCTGGTGCAATTACCAGAAGATTGAGAATTTTATATGATCTGATTTGTCTAATTGATCAAAATCCAAGGTTATTTTGAGAGTCTTCTGACTAATATATGCATAACCCTTTGATTGACTGGCCCACATGAACAGTGTCATTGAACTTGGAGTCTTGCCAGATAATCTGCTGCACCAATGAGTTGCAAAGAGACAGCTGTAGGACAGTTTCTGTATCTCAATAACCATCTTGGTCAACAGTAACCCTCTCCTCCCCCCCCTCCACCTAGTATCAGGGCTTTCAGTGTATCTGTGTCGTTCAAGCAGGAACAACTTCTGAAAAGTATCTAGCGATTTCCCCATAACAGATTTAACAGATCGTCCACTTTGCTGCAAGGAGCTCCCATATTTTTCATGGCAAAGAAGATGGGAGAATTAAGACCTTGCGTTCTCTATTGCGATGTAAATCCATCACTGTCAGTAACCTTTATCTCTTATAGCAAATATCTGAGCATATGGCCCATGTTCCCAATGGAAATTTAATCATGAAGCTGGACCTGCTGTGACAAATCTGGACTATTCGTCCCTTCTCCGCAGAGGGGGGCTAGGGAGGTGATCCTGCTCAGCAAGACCCCCTTTGGGGGTCTGGGCAAGTGGGGCCTCACTGGGAGTGATTTCCCTCTTGGGGACAAGGACTCCCATTGCGACAAGGAACTCCCTGTCCAGAGGGCATTGTCTACCTACATGGGAATCAGAAAGATTGTTGTTATTTCTGTTTCAGACTCTCCCAATAGGAACATTTATTCATCTCTTTGGCTTCAGGTAACGTTGAATCTCGCCTGAACTCCACACTCAGAGCAACAACACACCCTCTGTAGTTATGATACTATTTTGGACTCTCCATTGATTGACATCCCTTCAAACTCTTTGCTTTCAGGTAATTCTGGATCCTGCCTGAACGCCACAGTTGGAAAGACACACCGCTTTGGTTTCTGTGACATACATACAACCACAAGGAACTTTGAGGTGGAGAGAGAGAGAGAGAATCCTACACAGAGGCAAGCCTCTTGATAGGAAGATGTCCTGGAGGGGTGGAGCCACGCTAGACCATGAAGCCAGCGGTAGCATGGAGAGCGAACAAAATGCTGCAAGACGCCGGAAGGTTGGCGTCTTGACCGACTGAGATGCCGAGGTCGGGAGAGAGACAGAGACGGGAAAGTGACAGTCTCACCTGGTGGCATGACCACGCGGAAGCTGTGGTGGACCTGGGGCCTGTCAACATATGTCGAAACCAGACCACAGCAGAGAAGTCGAATCCCAGAGATCCGCACAAGAAGTGCAACAATTGGTGAGCCAGGCATACATAGGGAAGCGACTGCTCTTGAAAAGGTAACTCAGTTGAGAGGGGCAAACAGTGGTAATAATAGCTACTAAGGTTATGGGAGCCGGAAAATCAGAACGCGCAGACGCACTGCGGAGGCCCTGATAAGCAAAGACTATCAGAGGACCAGTGGGCTTTGGGGAGCTCTAGGAAATCGAGAGATATTAACGTTCAAGGCTGGGAGAGGCACAATGGGTACGAGAGCCAAATAAACCCAAACAGAGAGAAAGCAAGCCTATCAGAGGGCCATAGGACTTCGGAGAATCCTGAGAAACCGAGAGTTTTGAACCTGGCAAATCCACAAGCGTTACGGAAACCAGATAAACCCAAATATAGATAAGGCAAGAAAGGCACAAGGGTTACAGGAGCCAAGAAAATCCAAACAGACAGAAGCCCCACCGAGACAAAGTAAGCCTCTCGGAGGACAAGAGGACTTTGAGAAGTCCAAGAACTATGAACTATAATGAACAGACCCTGAAGAGAGCTTGTTGGACATAACAAACTTTTAAAACCTATTGAAAAGAGAAAACCTTTTTTTCGAAGAGAATCATATGGAATTGGACATTTGACATACAGAACCTGTGGGGAGTTTGAGGACTGTAATGGGAACAATTGATGAACTTTGTCGAAAGAGATCCAAGTGATGGGGCCAAGCAGAAGCCGAAGACAGAGGATGTTGCTCAGCCTCCCTCTTTTTGATATTTTTCTAAGGGGGATGGCCACTTAGCTGAATAGGATGTGGACTAAGACTTATTTATTTGGAACTTTGATGAGCACCCTTATATCTTAGTTTATTAGGTGGAGAACTTCCCTCATGGCAGTAGGGTTAGCTAGGCGTTTTCTTTTTCTGTATAATAAACATCCTTAACTAGACATATCTTAGTCCAAGTCCTTCTAGTTCGCCACACTGCATGAAGCTCACAATCTGGTGAAAATAGAAGAGGGAGATTCATGTAAAACCACTTTTAAAACCAGGTTTGGCCTTTTAGAATGTCTAGTCATGCGGTTCTGGCTCTGCAACTCCACTGCATCTTTCCAACATTTAATTTCTGACCTGTTTCAAGACTTTTTAGAATTGCTGTGTCTATATCTGGATGACATTCTCATTTACTCTACAAAATATTAGGGAAAATGTTCAATGGGTACAGTAGGTTTTACAACATCTGAGACGATATTGCTTGAACGCCAAAATACGAAGGTGTCGGTTGCATATTCAGAAGATCGAGTTTCTCAGAGAGGTTGTCGCACAATTGTAAAGCCATTATGGAATGACAAACCCTTACCACTCTTACAGACGCACAGTGATTTCTGCGCTTTACAAACTTTCATCGATGTTTCATTGAAGATTATTCCCTGATGATTCACCCACTGTCTTCCCCAACTACGAAAGATGTATTCTTCCGATGATCAGAACAAAGACAGGTAGCCTTTCCTCTATTAAAAGATGATTTTTGTTCCCACGTGTGCTTATCCAGTATGACACTTCCAAGCCATTTATCAATTGGTCGATGCTTCTAAAAGCACTGTTGTGGCCACTTGCTCGCAACAAGCACAGTTGCTTGACTTATTGCTTTCCACTCCGCAGACTCCTTCCAGCAGAATGCAATTATGCCATCCAAAGTGCGGAGTGCTAGCCATCAAAGATCGGTTTATGCACTGGAGATGTTAACTTCAAGGTACGGCATGTACTGTAGTGGTGCTCACTGACCACAAAAACAGTGCCTTTTTCAAGAATTCTCTGTCTCTGTCCTTGACAGCAAGGTGGATGCTGTATTTTGATCTTTTACCTTGTCCAGTTGTCCGGGTCCAAAACATGGTGAAATAGCATTGATTTCTCCCACATCATTCCAGTGGAGCCATTACTCATTCTGAATCCTGCACTGTTGGATATAATTGGAGCGACACATAATTTGGAACAGCTACAGGTTTCTAAAAAGGAACTAAAGTTACCTAGCCTAGAGCAATACTCTCTACTGCAACCAGGTTCAGAGAGGGATTTGTTCTTCAAAGCTTGTGTGTTTTTCTGGCAGAGATTGCTGAAATGGTGTCATGATTTAGGAATACTGGGTCATCTGGGACAAAGAAACTAAATGTTGCACAGGTTGTCTAAAATGAGGCAGCGGTCAGAGGCAGCGGCACCGGGGACACCATGCCCTACCCAGGAGAGCCACATCGATGGTTTTTACCCCCTCCTCCCACCATGGGGAAAATATTGTGCTATTGGAGGGGAGTTGGTTCCTGGTTACCAAAATAGACTACAGCTACCAGAATTCCTTGAGACCAATTGAGACTAATCAGTAACACCTGAAAAGACTGCCTCCCTGAAGATTGTAAGAGACATGAAAGCACTTGGAGGAGAACAGCAACTGAATTGCAGCAGGTATACTAATCTGGGAACTAGAGTGCGTGCCTCACCCTCTCCCTTTTTATACATAAAATGAAATGATGTTGACAGATATTTTCAAGACTGTGTAAATTCCATTGAACAAAAAAACCCAGGCAATCTGCAGCTGGTTTGTTACAACCAGGAGACACTCCAGTGTGTCCTTGGAGTGTACTAACTGTGTTTTTTATAACCAAGTTGTTGCTATTGAAAAATAAACCTGTGATATGGGCATTGATGTACACCGTCTCAAAGACAGCCTTGAACACCTCGCTGGAGTCTGAAATGTTAGCTAAACTTTGTACAACATGTTGTCCATTTACTCAGACTACTAGATTAGATTACTTTTTTTTATCTGAGACACCGGTTCAGGTTACATTCTGGCATGCTTTACCATCTTTATTATGATTCCAAGTTAAGCATTCAGCAGCATTTCACCAACAGATTAATGGTCATACTGAATGAGTGAACCAGATTATTAACCATTACTGATCAAGCTATATTTCACAAGCAGTAGATAACTGCTCAAATTTATTGGCATTGGCTGAGCTTGCTTACAACAACCATTACCATGTTTCAATTGCCATATATACTTTTCCCTGTTTAAGATACTCTATCCATGATCCTGGCTGATAAACTCTCCAAGGTCTGTCACATTCCTGTGGCTTCATACATTTTCACAGAAGATGGAATGGCATACTGTGGATACACGTGTACAGCTAGCAGACCGCAAGGAAGGACCAGCTCTGCACTATGCAGAAAATGTTCGAGTGTGGTTGTCCACAACACACATTCCAGTTCATCTGTTATTGTGAATTGAAACCAGGGTTTGAAACAAGTTTTCGGTTCTAGAACATAATTTCTCTTCTGGCGGGCAAGCTTCATCTACCAAAAAACAAACATTTTCACTCTGTCTTTCATGTACTACTTCTCAAACCTGCTTGTCTCGCTCACTGTGGCACTGTTCTCATTCCTGTTCCTGCCTGCCAGTAGTACTACAGATGGTGTAGTACAGTATATCCATGACTCCAGGCACAAACTGACAGGTTTGAGGTTTTAGTTGATGGTAAGAGTTGTGGCCCCAAATAAAGATCATGGGTATTTAGTAATGAGATTACAGCCCATAGGTTTGTCTGACAGTTTCACAGAAGAAACGTCTGTAAACCAGGTTCTATGAGGGTTGGGGCACTGTGATACTTCCCCAGAGGTTGGATCATACAGCGCACCCGGGGTTACCCTTGCACTGAAGCTTGTCAAATCAGTAGCAGCAGTAGTGTACCCACCTGCCTACATAAGGGTGTTTTCTCAGATCCTCTGTGACTTTGAAATTTAACTGGTTCAATCTTCTGGCAATTCCGTCTTCAATTCCACTGTTCATGCAGTTTATCCAACCAGCAGTGTGCCTTCCCACCCAGGATTCCTAGCAGCCAGCAGACACTCATAGTCCTTTAGCTCTTAGTCTCTACTCATGTGAGCCCCTCTTGCTCGTTTAGTGAGTGCTGTTTACATTCTTCCCAGGCAAAGTGCTTTCTTTGAGTTGGGTCTCTTCCTGTCAAGTCAGTGATCCCCCTGTATTTAGTGCTGCGGCCTTCTTATTTGTTTGTTCTGGCCTTGTGGTTGCTGTATTATACCCAGACAGGTTGTCCATGGTAACAACTGCTTTGCCTGGCCAGCATTCCAATGCTTCCTTCTTTGTCACATCATCAGGTTGCCACCCCCACAGTGCCCTTGGTTACTTGAAATCCATCCTGAAGAAGCAACATCCCTGAGTCTGTGCTGTACTATCTTGTCCACTAGCCTACCCTAAATCTGGACCAGTGTCCAGCTCGGTAGGTCTGAGGATAAAAGTGGCCTGTGCCGTGGTCTAGGTGGGTCAGTGACACACATTCCTGCACATCTTTAGTGAGCAGGGTCATGACACTAGGGCCATGGCATGAAATGTCAGCCATGCTGATAAAACAGCACTTGTTTCTATATATCTGGTATTGACTAGATAATGCAATTCTGATGGGTCAGCGTGCACAGTGATGTTTCAGACTCCGATCGTGATTGGTTGGTCTGAGAATGGTTGCTTCTCTTTCTACTTTGCTCAGTTGTGCTTGACCATTTGTATCATGGGGAGCGCAGTACTTGCGCACATTGTTCACCTGCACTCTCATCATGAGGGGTGCCGCAATGGAGAGAATGGGGCCACACTGCTCTGAAGCATTCCTTTGTACATTTCAGACATTGCTCCATTATTGGGTCTGATCACATTTGGGCCAAATGAGTGAATGTTACAATTATCGCCCATATTAAATTGTGTAGAAATGGATCTAATCTTGGGTGCATGAATCCACTGAAGGATGGCAACTCTCGCATCGTGGGAGCCTGACACCAGCACTTTCTAGCCACAATGCCCTGAGAAGCGACATCCTGCTACTGTGAGAGCCGCCTAGCAGTAGGGAAACATGAGGGTGCCAAAGGGTGGTTGGGTGTAACATATCCCATGTTAGACTGGAAAAAGGAGCCACTGAAACATGTTATTGTAACGTTTTTAAAGTCCTGTCAGCTGAATCCAAAAAGGCACTGCCTGTCCAGTGATTCTGTTGGCGTTTGTAGGATCCTATGCATTGACTCTGCCTACACATGCCTTCTTTTTTCAATATGTTGTAGTTCTTATTTGGTTGTGATTTGCATACTTTGTTCATGATCTTTTCAGTTGCAGTGACTCGTCATATTGAAAGCACCCTCTGGTTATTCTGTTAATTAAACCTTCCTGACCCTTTTCCTCTTGTGTGACAGCCTTTCCGCTAACAACCCCAGAACCCCTCATACTGCTTACCTCACCGCGATGTCTGACCGCCAATCGTACACAGCAAGGGGTCCTGTTATCCTGGCTGCCACCTGTCAACCACAGTATGCCGCTCGACCGCTACATCCTGGAATTCCGTGTCGGTGAGCGCTGGGAGATCCTGGATGATTCCATCGCAGGAAGTGACACAGAACTTCTAGCCAAGGACTTGTCTCAGGTGAGGGGTGGGGTTCCTTGTGTGACATGTAGGGGTTGTCAGAGCTAGGTGATGTGGTTGGGGACCAATGAGTTGCTGTGGCAACTCTTAGACCCTCACATTCTGACCCACTGCTGATTAGGGCACAAGAGCAGATCTTTCTACCTTGGAGCCTTACCGTATACATTTTTGGTCTGGGTGAGAGGTATTGCTTGTGGGAGTGGAGAGTCAAAGTAACAGGAACATATGAACATTCAGACTAAATGCACTCCATGGTTCATTGATATTGGGGTCACACTTCAGCTGCATTCTTGTGCTGGCCTCCAAACATTCATCTTTTTCCCGCTTCATAGGACCTCAATTTTCATGACTTTTTCTTTAATAACCAGCTCAGTAACCTGTACTGTCAGCAGCTGCCACCATCCTTTCTACCATTATGTATTTATTTATGTTATTGTTGTTTTAGAAGGTGCCAATCTAGCCTTCATTGCCCTATTCTTTACCAGTTGCCAGCAACATCCCCCCGCCCCTCCTTGGCGTGTCCGGACCTGCCCTTCACAGTTGCTATGGGAGTTGGTTTGCAAGCCCAAGGACAGTTGAGTTCTGAGGTGGTTCTTCTTAAGTTCCCTAATATGCCCCCCCATTTGAACCTGTACATGTTTTTAAAGGACACCTCGTTCATCATTTGTTAGTGGGAATGAACAGTCAAGCTACAGTAGATGGCTGGGCACAAATGTTTGCATAATTCTTAGATGGAATCTAAATAAATAAGGTCTTATCAAGCCATTGTAATATGACATTGCATTAACGAAAAAGTATCCCAAAATCTTACTCTAGCAGAACTGTGTTTAATAAATGCCAATAGAGTTTTAAAACTGTAGCAATTCCCAATGCAAAAGTATGCTTAGAGCAGAAAGCATAGAAATATCTCACTCCTGTGTCTTGCATGAGCTGAGAATCCCCTCTCTTGATCTAGATGAGATGGGGGCTTAGAGCCCTTCTGGCAATCTACTGCCTTTTAAGGGCCTACGGCTACATGTACTGGGACAGGTAGTGGGAAAACCAGGCATTCACTGTGTACTGTCATTGATTGGGTCCAAAACAATGTAAATGAAAAGAGGTGGCTCGCAGAAACTATCCAGAAGTGTATAAGGTCTCCAAAAAAGCAGTTCTCAATGGTACAGAGCATAATGTATACATTTGATCTGATGCTTTGCATCTACTCAGTCATGAGAGTGCTTTAAGGAACAAGTGGAGCTTCTTGGCACACTGGTGCAGCACCATGTGCTATCAGGGTCGGACTGGGACGAGAAATAGGCCTGGACACCGCAATAAAAAGTGGCCCACCCCTCGCCTCAAAAAAGTGGACCACCCCGCCTCACGACCTTTGACCTCTGATGACATCGCCGGAAGTGATGCCTTTTGACCCCACCACAAAGTGACATCCCGGGAATCTATGAAATACAACCTTTCACCTCTTGACAAAACAGGAAGTGGCATAAAATTGCATTGTTCCTAAGCACACTACGAAAAATATGGTTATGATTTCACCAATGTGATATACATTTCATACAAGAATGGATCACCGTATGTATCATTAATATTTGTGTGTAGAGATCCATATTGTCAAATTACTGTGAATGCAAGCAGACGTCCAAGGCCAAATGATAATATGTTATTGTATAGCACTTATGCTTAAGCTCTTTTTTATAGAACCAATATGCATACAATATCACCCAACCTGTGTTGGTACTCATGTATTGACCTAAGAAGGATGAAAGGCTGGTATTCAAACCTGCAGATCACACACACATTAGAGCAAGCACTCAACCCACTGAGCGATCATATCGGCTATAGTAAAATGAGCAATTATTCTGTAGTGGATACCATTAAACTGGTAACTGAGATTTAACAGCAGACCAAGTTCATCTGGCATCGTTTTGAGGTAGCAGCAACCCTGTGTTCCATCCCTGCTCCTAATCTGAATTTTACTGGGCTTTTCTCGAATTTCTGCAAAAAAGACAATTTTAATATTTCTTTGGTGGCATTTAAATCCTGACTTTCAGCACCTCGTCATAGCGCTTTGGGGCCGATTTGTTCTTTGCCCCTCATCACCTGGTATGTTTGAGCAGTGTTTTGGTGGCGTTTCAGTGCATTAACAACTTGCACCATGTGGTGCCTTCAAGATGGCCACCCGGGCCTCCTCAACACCTAAGGCAGTGCTTGCTTCCTGCCTCTGTTACAACTTGGCCAGTGATTGGCTGGGGTGCTGCCTCTTTTTGTTCAACGAGGAACCAGAAGGCTGTAGCCGGCCCCCTCACCCAAGGCCCACTTCTAAGGGCCCTGTCAGCTTCCCTGTCCGCTTTACCGGGACGCTTCATGACGCCTCTACAACAGCCTGACCCTCTGGACCCACCTTAGGGCTGCCAGCTCACTCAGCCATGAACCTTCACTCTCCCCCTGCCTGTTTCAAACCGAAAAGTCAAATTTGGGTGTGTTTTGGAAAGTCAAATTTGGTGTGTTTTGGAAAGTCAAATTTGGGTGTGGTTTAGAAAGTCAAATTTGGGTGTGTTTTGGAAAGTCAAATTTGGATGTGGTTTAGAAAGTCAAATTTGGGTGTGTTTTGGAAAGTCAAATTTAGGCATGTTTTTTCATTGCACTTGGCCCTCAATTGTAACCTAATAGCCCATTGACTATACCATACTGCTGCATTTGCTTCTCTCTCCCACTGCCCCCTCTCTCTCTCTACCTGCCCATGGTGCTATCTGTTTCTCCTATCTACTCAAACTGCTTTACTATCAACTATCCTTCCCTTCTCACTAAGTCTGGTAAAAAGAAATTTGAAAAGGATATCCTGGCCTTCAACCCAGGTCTCCCCATTGCTGATACCTATTCCAGCGCTTCTCCAAGACAAACCCTCACTGATATCCTCTTTGTCGTTCCTTCGCTTGATCTCTGGACCCCCCATATGATTTCTGTGCTCTGTCCGGTCTCTTCCTCTCCCATTAATGGTGGCACCCGCTGGGAAGTTCGTATGGATGCCTTTGACCCCTCCAGAGTCATCATTAATGTCTACCTAAATGGCACTCTCATGGTGCAAGGTCCTCAGGCCAATCTCCTTCTCTTTGATAGGCGATTCCCTTGCCTCATCAACTTCCTCTCATCTCCAGCTGTACCCTACTCCCCTCCCTTGGCTACCTTGCCCTTTTCCCCTTCCTCACCCTCCCCATCTCATGCTCGTCCACTCCTCTGCAGGGTGTACCTCTGATTTGTACCCCTCCCCGGAAGGTCTTTAAGGCTGGCAACCTTCTTCATCTTGCCACCCTCAACTCCTGCTCTGCTGTCAAACATTCCTCTGACATCTGCCACCTCCTAGAAGAACTTGACCTTGATGTCCTTGGTCTTACCGAGACATGGTTCACGGCCAACTCTGTCACAAGCTTTGACACTCTCTTCCCTGACGGCTACAAGATCCTCTCTGCCCCAGATCCACCCGGCCCGGTGGTGGTGTAGCCTTGATCTTCCCTGAGTGGATTGCTGCCTCTATCATCCCCACTCAGACCTACTCCTCTTTCGAATGCCTTGTCTGTAGGCTCTGTCTCTCTCTTAGTTACTCTCTTACTGTTGCTACTCTCTACCGACCCCCTGGTCAAATCACCTCTTTTCGCTCCGAGTGGGCAGACCTCTCCTCCGCCCTCCTGGCGTCTACCTCTCAACTCCTCCTCCTTGGTGACCTCAACATCCATCTTGATTCTCCCTGTTCCTCATCTTTGCTTTTTTGCGACCTCTGCGATTCACTCTCCCTCTCTATCCTCCCCTCTGGCCCGACTCACTCTGCTAGACACACACTTGATGTCCTGATCTCCTCTGGCCTCCCCTATCTACTCACCTCACCACTCTTCTCTCCTGGAGTGATCACTGCCTCCTCTCCTCTCATCTTTCCATCTCCTCCCTGCAAGCCAATCCCACCCCAAGATTGCCACCCACCTTCTCGGACATCAGGCCCATGAAGCGTGTGTCAGTCGAGGCTTTCGCTGCCACATTCTCACCCCCTCCTTCTCCCCAGGCTGATTCACACCCTGACACATCAATGTCTCTGCTCTACTCCTCTATCTCTGCCACTCTTGATGTTCTTGCCCCTGTCATGAGGATCTGTTTGAAGCCCAAAGTCGAGTGCAATTCTTGGTATGACTCCGACCTAGCTACACTAAACGTAAGTGTAGTGCGGCCGAGAGGAAATGGAGGGCTTCTTGCTCATCCTCTGACAAACTGGCCTGCCGTCTGCTCCAAAGGCAATACCGACTCTCTGTATGCACTAAGAAGCGAGTCTACATTCAAGCCTGTGTCTCTGCAGCCTCTAACAACCCGGCCGAACTCTTTAAAATCTGCAAGGAGCTGGCCAACCCTGCTGCATTAGCCACCCCTCCTCTCGCCTCTCAGGCTCTTTGTAATGCCCTGGTTGCACACTTTGTCTCAAAAACCTTGTCCACTCTCTCCTCCTCTCCCACTCCTCTCCCTTCTTCTCTGCTTGCTGACCCACCCTCAGCAAACTACCCTCCCTTTTTCTCCACCTTTCCTCTCTTCTCCCCCGATGAAGTCGCAAGACAAGTCCGATCCATGAAAGCCTCATCAAAACAGGTCCATCCCAGTTCCTCTAAAACCATTAAGGACCACATCAATACCCTTGCTCCGGCCCTTGCTGATTTCTGCAACCTCTCCTTTGCCTCTGGGTCTTTCCCCTCCCCTCTGAAGCACTCCCTTGTGCATCCTCTCCTCAAGAAACCCACAGCTGATCCTTCTTGCCCAGCTAACTATTGCCCAATTTCCATAACTCCCTTTTTGGGTAAGCTCCTGGAAAAGCTTGCCATCTCTCAGCTTAACCTTCATTCTGACTCGTGTTGGCTCTCTCCACGACCACCAATCTGGCTTCAGATCAGCCAGAAGCACGGAAACTGCTCTCCTGAACATCCATGAAGACCTGCTCTCCAACCTTGACTCTAACATTCCCTCTGTCCTCATCCTACTTGATCTCTCCTCTGCTCTCGACACAGTCAACCATACCACCCTGCTCAATCGTCTCCGTGACAACCTGGGTATCACTGATCAGGCTCTGGCCTGGCTGACCTCTTTTCTCTCTGATAGACCCTCCCAGGTGCAACTTGGGTCCTTCCTATCTTCTATCTCCCTCTCTACCTGTGATCTTCCCCAGGGGTCTAACCTCTCGCCCTGGCTTTTCAACCAATACCTGGCAACTCTCGCATACTGCATTTCCATCTTTTGCTCAAATTTCCAGTGCTATGCTGATGACACCCAACTCATTTTCAGGCTTCCTTCAGCCACCTCCTCTCCTTCCCTCATCTCTGACTGTCTCATTGCCATTCAAAATTGGTGTGCTGCCAACGATCTCTGTTTAAATGCCAGCAAGACTGAGATCCTCCTCATTGGTACACCCTCTACATCCTTTCCCCTCACTCTCTGGCCAGCCTCCCTTGGCCCTCCTCCTGCCCCTACCTGCGAAGCTAAGAACCTCAGGGTCATCTTTGATTCCATACTTTCCTTCTCCCCACACATCTCCGATGTCTCTAAAAAATCAAACTTCTTATTGGACCTCCTTAGAGGTACTCTTACTTTCCTCACTTTCCCTCAGAAGCTCACTGTCTCCCAAGCTCTGATTCTCTCTAACTTGGACTACTGTAACAGCCTCTTTCTAAATCTACCTGCCTCTACTCTCCGCCCTTTACAACTAATCCAGAACAGGATTGCGAGACTTGTCCTTGGCCTCAAGCCCTGGGATCGTATCTCTCCAGCTCTGAAATCCCTTCATTGGCTCCCAGCGGATGCAAGGATTAAATGTAAAACCCTTTGCATTGTCCACAAGGCTTTCTGGGGCCTGGGTCCAAAATACCTTCAACTATCCCTCCGTAAATACCTCCCCTCTCGAGCCCTTCACTCCTCTACCTCTAACTCCCTCAGGGTCAGTCGTATTTCAAAGAAACAAGCTTGAGGTAGATCTCTGTCTTTGGCCTTTGGAACTGCCTCCCTGCCACCTTGAAACTTGAGGAGAACCATCTACGGTTCCGGAAGCTCCTCAAGACCTTCCTCTTCGCTTCTGCCTTCGCCCCGCTTCTCCCCTCCTGATCTGCCTTTTTCCCTCGGCACTCTGCACCTGGCCACCTTCTGCCCTTCGGGCCCAGGCACCTGCTCAACCTGCCATCCTCCTGCACTGCCTCCGGGCCACCCCTTGCACAGGGGCCTGTGTCTCTACCCATACAGTTCCCCTCCCACTCTTCTTCTGCACTTATCAGATACTCCCTATCTGACTAACCTAGCACCTTTGCCTCTTACAGGCTGCACTACCACTGCTAACACTCTATTTAATTATTTATGTACTTACTTTTTATTTTGTTTCTCTCCTATGCTCTGCACTTTCCCCCTTTTTCCCTTCCCCATGCACTTGCACGTTCTCAGTGTCACTGGACCTTGTAAGATTGTTGTTTTTGTTTCTCCCCTGTTCCCCTCTTTGCCTGGTCACGCTCTGAAACACCTGTGTAAGAGCGCGATATAAATAAAATATCATATCATTATACAGGTCTGGTGCAAAGTTGGCTGCATGTCAAGCCTGCATGCATCTACTTTCAGGCTTCAGAGGTTGGCAAAATAGGGAAAGCAGAGCACTCATAGGACACCCCATACTCTGAGCACTCGTTACCTCATACATGCAAACAAACATCCTGAACAGCATGCCAGGGAGATGGGAAAGATAGACACATTACAACAAAGCATTTGTTGCGGCACAATGAAGTCAATTGCCACTTGATGTGCTGTGGTCAAATATTTCTACACTGTACAGAAGCTTTTAGGCACAAGGATTTTGTCAAGTGACCGAGGACACCGAGATGGAATGTCTTGTGATGATCGTAACAGAGACAATGTCAGAAAAAAAAACATGCTATTACTGCAACTTGCAAAAGGCAAAATACATAGGGGGTCATTATGACTTTGGCGGTCGCCTTGCCGATAAATACCAGCACGGCTGCCGCCAGAGTCATGAATTTTCCGGCACCCGGGAATGGCCAATTACCGGGGCTTTACAGCCCCGGCGGACCCGGTAATTGCCCATTCCCAGACGCCGGAAAATATTACTCTCATTCCCATTTGAGTCCAATTGGACTCAATGGGAATGGGGAGGACGGATGCACCGGCACCATTGATGAATGGTGCCGGTGCATCCGTCAAGGTCTGCGAGCGGGTGCCGTTCCGCCCTCCAGGTGAGACCTGACAGGGGGAAAGGCAACCGCTCGCAGAACTCGTAGTTTGCTGGTCTGGAAACATCAGTACTGGCAAGCCTATCGGTACCGTTGTTTCCGAACTGGCAAACTTATGAGGCCCTATAGTCTGAAATGGATGCTTATTCTACTTTAAAATTGGTCGTTTATCACAATATCACCAATACATATTTATCACAAATACAACAGCACAGCCACTCCAGGGGGCACCTTGCTTTGATGAATTATGCCGTTGCAGGTGTTTTTTTTTTCTTCCAAAAATGTTTAAAGAACATTTTTTCTAAACATTTTTTTTCTTTTTTCCAAACCGGCCCAGCCATGGGCAGAAACCGGCCCCCACTCCCTAGAGATGATTTCGGCCCGGCCATGGGCCGACAGGCCGAGGGGCGAATCCAACCCTATGTGTTGTGCAGCAGCACGTGTTCACCAGGTGTACAGCGTACAAACAGGACTTGATCACTGCAAGTTCAACTTCCAGGTGTGTCCCTAATGAGCATGCTTTCGACAGCGGCATGGGTGGCAAAACTCTCTTCCATGTGCTATGAAGGGGCCTGTAGTCCCAAAAGTTATGTACGGTTAGGTGCTAACAGCATAGTCCTCTGCAAAGTGGAGAGGTTTGTCATCCTTGAACAATGCTTCTAGGGCTTGCCACAAGACAGTGCTCTTTGAATAGATGTCCTGGGATCGGGAAGACGTTACATGTCTGTACAACAAAAATTATATACCGAATGCATGTTTCATCGAAATTTTTCCGCCAGAAAATGTTTTACCGAATTTATATTCATGAAAAGAAAAATGCTTATTTACCAAATTTTTTTTAACGAAAATAACAGCAGTTTTGTTGATACATTGAGAGGTCTGATGCCGACATTGACACATTGAGAGGTCTGAGAAAAGAACCCTTACATTTTGAATTATTACAATGCTGTACTAAATGGAATTGCGAAAACAAACAATAAATTACAAGGTTGGCACAATGGGTTGAGACCATCTTTTAAAATGTACAATCCAAGCTTATGGAGCTTTATTAGACAATTAAAAAGAGAACAAAGTCACCTAAAAAAGCAAATTGCGCAAGTAAATACATGTGAAAAAACACAACGGAAACATTATTGAGATACCCAAAAGAGACCAAAAGAATGCGTTTCATCATGCGAAAACCAAGAGAAAATGACATAGTTGAACATATATAGCCTTCAACATAACGTGTTCAAAAGAATCCCGAGAGAAATCCATAGACAAATCAACAAATGTCAGAAATCCAGGAAGAAATCCACCGGCACAGAACAGCAAAACGAGTGAATGCAATGAAAAAGGCATCAAAATCCTTAAAAAATCTCAAATAAAAAACAAGACGAACATGAAAGAAATCCAGGAGAGATCCATTGAAAAAGTCCACAAAAGTTGGAAATCCAGGAAGAAATCCACAGGCACGGAACAGCCAAACCAGTGAATGCACGGAAAAATCCATCAAAAATAAAAAAAAAATAGGAAGGGAACCAGTCGAAAAAAACAGTAAGAGGGACTCTGAAGAAACACGTCGCAAACGCAAAAGTAGGAAATCCAAAATGGCCGAAACGCACAAACGTCAATATAAATGAATGGAAAAAATGGACAGAACAGCGACCGCAGGTGGTCAAAAAAGATATCTACATGAAAAGTTGCATTTAACAGTATAAAGTTATTATATTATAAACATTTTAACATTTTTAATGTAAAACAGTATATTTTCCATAAAATTAAATTCAATTTATGATTTTTTTTGATAAAGCAATTCAGTAAACATTTTTCAGTGAAAATTCTCTCGATGTAAATTCTTTCGGTGAAAAATCTGTATACCCTGGAAGACCACATCAAGCCAAGTGGCAGAATATGTCTTGGAGTCTAGTGCCTGCAGCAAAGTCCCCTGGTGTGCAAGTATATCCCTTCCTCAACATTCACAATACAATGTACGAGAAAGCATTCTGCACTTCTAGCAAAGCAGAGAGAAGTCGACGATCTCCAGTCATGGCAACGTGGAGTCATAGGACAGGCAACCTTCCGCAAGGGAATAGTGCATCATACAAAGGCTTTTCTCAAAGGGTACAATCCCCACTGCAGTCAGCCTTTCATCTTATTCAGGCTTCATGAAACCACTCTCTAATCATTGACAAGTTTCCAGTGCCACTCCTCAACATACACTGGTCTGTTCAACTTAGGCACAATAAAGATAGTCTTAATTGAGCGTGACATTGTTTTCAGCTGTAGCTTGATTTTCCGCTAACACACCGTAGAGTGAACTTATCAATTGTGGGCATTCGCTTGTGAAATAACGGCTGTTTCACTCCTTCAGTTCACAAGCACTTCATGGTGCAAAAAGGAGGTTTTGTGAGCTTTTCAAAGTGAAAGAAGCGATTTCAATTCTAACCGCTGTTGAGTGGAAATATTCTTTACTGGACGTCACCACATTGACCTGACTTATGTTAAGGCTTATTTGAGCTCATTAGGCCAGCGACTTAAAAAGGTCATAGCAAGAGTTGTTTGTACCCACTGGCAGAAGACGCATTCTGTGCATACGTGAACTTCAGCTTTCACATATTAAGCATGCAGTTCCGCTGGTCAGACAAATGTCAGTTATTCAAAAAACAGTGTCAGCTTTTTCTTAAATCTACAAGAAAATGATGAAAACAAATGTACCGGAGCAAAGCTAGGGCTTTATTTGGCTTCACCTTTTCCACTCCCTACTGGTTGGGCTTTGTCACTTGTTAACGCCCTCCTGTTCCTGCTGCATGTGGCCCTATGCTGTACCGGTTGCTATGCCATACATCTTCCAGGCCCTCTAATACATCCTTCACACAGGCCCCTTTGGCGCCCTTCTACATGGGTTGCCCGGCCCTCTTCTATTCACTTGCTTCACATGTCCCTGTGTGGTATGGTGTGGTATGGCATGGGTTCTCTGCAGGGTTTTGTAATCCTAGCTTTTTTGTCTCTCCACAATTCTAGTGAAAACCTCTTGGAAAGATTGTGTCAGCATTATGACTCGGTGCAACTCTGGTGCAGAGTATGTTTTCTCATGTACTCTTGTGTTGGATGTTGTTGCAGGACACCTGGTATGAATTCCGAGTGCTAGCCGTCATGCAAGACCTCATCAGTGAGCCAAGTAACATTGCCGGTGTCTCCAGCACAGGTAAGGGGGAAGGTGAGTGCTACCACTTTCAACCTCTGCAGCCGCAGCATTATATTTGTTACACAGAACACTGGCTGTTTTGAAGAGTGGTGTTTAACCGCCCACTGGTTACACCCCAATGTTGCACTGAGAGCAGTGACAAAGCCCAGCAGCGTGTGAGGATCATCTGAGTAGAGGAGCATTAACTTCCTACTCATAGCCTGACCAGATGTGTAGGGGCCAGCTGTGCTGCCATTGCCTGGTGACAAGTTTAAACCACACTCTTTCATCTTCCTTTCCTTTCTAAATTCTCCAATAAGCCAAACCTCGTGCATTGAGTGATTAGCCGCTCTGCGCTTGACTAAATTACCATTGAGTGAAATTGAATGCCTGGCTTGAGGAGTGGGCTGAGGTTTGCCCCCTAAACTTGGCTCCCTGGGACAGGGGGCAGAGGGGCATGCATACTGTGGAGCAAACTCTGGCCTGCAGCAGCCAAATAAACTACAAACTATCGATATGATTTCACCACAATAATGCATCTGCTCAGTGTGTAAATTCTATACTTTATGGGGAATTAAATGACAATAAAGTAAATCACAAAGGAACAAATATTATGATTTTCACTGCACCAGGATACGCGCTCCAGAATGTGTAGGGAATCTCTTTACAAATGAAAGAGTAATGCATGGGTAATGCCAAATAGACCAGGTGAAGCCCTGGAGCAGATCAAGAATATTATTCATGGTTAATCGGCGAAACACTTCAGACACGGTCCAGTGCATAATCCAAGTATTCAGATAAACGGCAAAGGAGCAAAGACAAGAACAGCAACACATTGAGGAGTCTTGTCACGTAGCATCTGACTCAGGGCAGCAATGCACTGATGACACCTGATAAAGATAGCCACCAGGCTTGTGCAGATGAAACTGGGCCATTATGACGGAATAAGCAATCCCCCCCAGATAGACACCTGGATATATCAGTCTTTAAGGCAACAAGTAATATGTTGCTATGACACTCCAAGAGCAACACTGTGCACTTGTAACTCCAAGATCCCTTCAGCCTCAAAGTGCCAAGTAGGCCGAGCCTGGGCTTCTGGGAGGAATGTGGAGGCCATGGAAGTCGGAGCGCTAGTTGACACCATCAGCACAGCCCCTGGATATTGCAGATGTAGTGTGTTGAGCAAGTTGCTGGGGGAACACATCATCTGGTGCTTGACACCTAGCAAGCCTCTTAGCTCTCTTCGCTCCCCATTACATAAAAAACTGTACTGTCTGTGCTCTCTGTCTGTCTCGTCATAATTCCCTCACACTGGAGATTGTATTACATCATGCTATTAGAGGAATTGCAATGATATTACATCCTGCTGCAGCAGCGGCTTAGCAAGGATTATCTTATCCCTTTCATAACTGATTTCAGAGGGAGCTTGTTCACCTGTTTACAGGGGAATGCCAGTAACAAACTCCAACGCAGAAAACCCAGATCTATGGAGCTGGTGAGCAAGCTGTTCTAGTGCCATAAGACGAGAGCAAGGGCTCTGCTATTCCTAACCCTGGGCTGGGTGACAGACTTTCCTATTCATTTCTTTCTTACCATTCCAATATCCCACAGATCCAGGGGACACACAGGCTCACTGACAGACTGCTCAAGGCTGCAGCAAGCACAATCTTCCTCTGCATGTCATTGGCTGCCTATGAACCCCCTTGATCCTCATAGCACTCCCCCAGGGCTCAGATGAACCAAGACCACCTCATTGAGTGCACTACACCCTGAGAAATGTGCTCAAAGTTTGATGATCAGTCCATGGTTTTAGTAACTTTTGTTAATTTTGACCCAGATGTTTACCAAAATTCGCCACTAATCTACATAATTTTTGTGAGTTTTTGTTAAAACGTTGTTCGTTGCTTTGTCAGTCCAAGAAAGAATTCTGTGAGCAAGTAGCAGGAAGTGAAACCTTGTATTTGATGAACAAAAAAAGTACAAGAATTGTCCTACAATAGGTGTGAGTTAGACTCCAGGGCTCCATTCTACAGATGTCCTGTGAAGAAGGGGTCAATGACTATGTACTGGACCATCTTTGTACTTCTTTTGCTGGTCCGATATATGGTGTCATAGCCTGCCACATGTGTGAGTTTAATGTCCTGTCGCTGCTTGTTTGCTTCCTAGGAAGAGACCTGTTGGGATGCTCGCGTCTAGAGGTCTTGGAAAGGTGTAAGACTGTTCCTAATTCTCCTGTGTTCCCTCTTCGGCAGACATCTTCCCACCACCAGATCTCCCAGAAGAGGGACTGGCTCGGCCAGTCTTGGCCGGGATTGTGGCCACAATTTGCTTCTTGGCTGCTGCTATCCTTTTCAGTACCCTAGCTGCCTGCTTCGTTAACAAGCAGCGGAAACGCAAATTGAAGAGGAAGAAAGGTGAGCGGGAGAGTTGGCAATGTAGATTGTGTGGTGGGATGGTGTGAAAGTGCATGCGCAAGAGAGGGAGGCTCAGGTTGGGAGGGCAAACATTGAATTGGCATTGGGAGTTTCATGCTCAAATGTGAGTGAATAGACAATAAGATGGAGCGCCAATTTCGCCCTTTAAGAAGATGTCAGAGGGCGGATAATGAATTAAAGCATGTGGAGGTTGTGCACTGTGTGCACCCAGCAAGGTCTTGCACGTATAGCACAGCGTAGCATATCCTTTGGGGGGTGTGTTTAGAAGCCCCCGGAAAGCTTGTGGAAACACTTCCTGACCTTGTGGATGTTTCATCCAGTCAGTAAAGTGGTTCCCACATTCTACAGTACAGATCTGCCATGGTTTGCATGGAGTAGTATTTGACGTGTCACGAAGTGTGATGTTACTGCACCTTGTTCTATGCCTACTATTCTGCTGTGGGACCCTGCCCTGAGTCCTGGTATTTACCACTATTTGTATGTTGTTGCCGCAAGCCATGACTTTCCTACTGTGGCGCAATTTGGACCTGCTATAGTTGAAGCATAGTGTTTGCCTCGTCTTTCAGTGTTTCCTTTACAGTGTCTTTCTATCACTAGCTTTGCTGTTTTCAAACCCCAAGCATTGACATTGAGCCTGGCCTTTCCTCTGTGGCTGTTTGGTCTTCCTGTCTTACAGAAGATCATTGCCATGAGGATCCATCTTCCTATCGCTCTGTTCAATTTCAGACGCTACCTTTTGGTACTTGTCATTTTCTCATACTGTGAGGTTGTTGTGATACTCCTGACATTTCGGTGACACCACTGTCATTAGTTCTTGTGTGCTACTCGTCCTGTCATGTGGCACAGATGTGGGTCCCTGTGTTCCCAATATAGTGCTATGCTCCTCCCCTTTCCTCCATAGTTGTTGGATATTCCGTCCTCTGGGGCAGGACTGCAGCTGATCGTTGGCCCCAACAACTAGCCCTTTCACACTTTGTGTGACACAGTTTACAGCAAAGCCTTGCCAGATGCTGCAGTTGTGGAAAGGCATTTGTCAGTCTTAATACAGAAGCCTTAAAGATGTTTGCTTCAAGGAAGAAGGTAAGTGGAGAACATGTTTTTAGCAGGCACGTATGACTAGAGGGCACTTTAACTGCATATCCCTGAGATGGGAAGGATTCCTTGAATTTTACTTCCGGAAGAGACTGATGTGCCAAAAAGACAAAGGGCCTCATTACACGGAATGCAGTAAACCATGGTGCTATTAGCACCATGGTTGCCGCCGGTACCATACCAGTACCACCATGGAGAAAAGGGGAATTACCACCCTATTCCAAGGTTGGCGGGGCGGTAATTCCCCCTTTCTCCATGGCCTTCCCCATTCCCATTTTTGCCCCATAGGGCTCAATGGACATGGGGGAGGGGCTAATTACGGTACCGTAATTAGCACCAAGGTCCCTTTGCGGGTCCCAACTTTAACGGCTGGTCTACACCAGCCGTTAAGGTCGGGTCCCGCAAAGGGACCTCGTAGCAAGGTGGTAAGGGTTTACCGGTACCCTTACCGGTACCAGTAAACCCTTACCACCTACCGTGTAATGAGGCCCAAAGTATCGTCCAGCCCTTGGCAGTATTTGACATGAGGTACCTCTTCAGTGCAGTAATCTTTACCCTGCAGGTGGGGTGTCTGGAAGGTTCTCACATGGACCAGGGCATACACCAGACTCTTTCCAGAAGGCCTATGTAGGCCTAAACATAATGTGATTAACTACTTTACCATGGGCGCTTCCAATTGCACGTCGGAAGCGACTGCAACCCTGTGTTACAGTGTGGCTTGACGTTATCCCCGGTCGTTGATGGGTACTTTCCTCTGTTCCTGCGTCCTCGCTGCTTTGGCAGTGTATTCAGCCCGGACAGCAGATGTCTGAAACTGCAGCGCTCTGGCACTTTGGTTCGATGGTGCCCCTGGGATTTTAGCATTTTGGGTGCCTCTGTGTCGTGTGACCCTGACAGCCCGGATGGTGGCAGCATTGGCCAGAAAGGCCTTGATTACTGGTGGCCCTGATTCTATCCTCTGACACCGATTTCAGTGAGTTAGTGCCGTTGCTAGGGTTTGAGGGTGAGGGTTGTGCCACAGGTTAGCACAGCTTTTGTCTTTTGTATCAGTTTTTCCCTTTCAAGGGTCTTTTTGAATGTATATCAATTGTATATTAATTGAGCATATGCAAATGAGTATAGAGTATACATTTTGTGGAAAACCATAGTGTTATTCTTTGCTACTCTACGCCACTAATACGTTTTTGTTTATTGTGCAATATGTCTGCTCTAAGAAACTGTGTATCCAAAAAGCCCTCTACTCACTGGATAAACAGCGTGCTATAGTTGATACATGCAGAAAATGGTACTACGGTCGTATCCCCAATACCCAATAGGTACCGTTTGTCTGAGGTCTTGCACTCAGTTCACGCAGGAGACAGACTGCGGGTGAGGATTTCAGATGTGCTTCCTGACACTGATGACATCCTTGTTCCTACTTTTGGCAATTATTGTACAAGCAAAGAATCAATCGGCCAGCTGAATACTCTGGAGACTGTAGAGGTTGGTACTCCTGAAATCCAAATAGGATGTAATAATGACCCCAACATGTTTCCTCCCACAGCTACATACTCACCTGGAGTAAAGGGGAAGAAGGATAATCAGGAGCCATTGACACACCCCACCATACAGCCTTTGCTGGGGTCAGAGAATGCTCCTGAAGAGTATGTATTACCCGTGCACAGTGATTAAAATAAAGGTCAACCTAACCAAAAAGCTTGATTTGTGTAACAGTTTTTCTGATTTATGCACATGCTTTGCAAAACCTCATCTATCTAAAATGGACAATTCTTGGCAAACAGATCCACAACATTACTTGGACAAAATTAATAATTTTTACCAGATAGACCTACAACTTGAGAGGGTGGAACAGTCCCCGCAAACCACGCAGAATGTGACTGACTGTCTGGTATCTGAAGTCACTTCAAGCTCACATGCTGTGACATCCCCCTCCTCATTGGTTACTACTGAGTTATTGCAGGATCCAACTTCTGCATCTTCTGTTGCTGTATGCAAATCTTCACCAGTACCCTCTCGTCAACCTCATTCGGCGAATGTTAAAACTAACCTGACCACACAATGAAGTCTGTGAATTGGTAAATCCCAAATGCCAGTAATAAAAAATAAAACTACAAGAGCCTTCTTCATGGATCGAAGACATTTTATTATTACGAACATAAAGAAGCCAGGAGGGGAAGAACCCAGAGAAGCCTTACCAAAGTATTGGCATCGCTTTGCCAGAAAACAGGACATGGAGTTGTTAGAACCTCCGATTTGAAGATCCAACGTAGGGTTGAGCTGGATGACTGGTGTGCCCAGAAGAACAGGAATTGTGTCCTGGTGGGATGTGGTACCAGTAAATTACCACTTTTCTTAAGCATGCGCCAATATCTACTGAAGGGTTCTTCGAACTTGAGACTGGTACTCGACCTGAATGAGGTCTAATTCTCTGGCCAGAAATGTTTCAATTTTATTTTACTAGGATTATTTGTTATAGTTACGCTGTTTTCTGATATCTACTGGTACTCATGTTTATTCTGTCGTCACGTTTTTGTTGTTTGTGGGTTTGTCATTTTTGTGTTACTGCTCTGAGGCCTATGAGCGTGTGGCGCTTTATACAAATTAAAATAAAATATATAAATAATGGTAGGCTCTGCACATGACAAGTCTTTCTACACTTTTATACCTGGTGGTTAAGCTCCCACACAGGACATTTCCAGACAGAGAGGTTTCCAAGGCCATGGCTCTCTACCACAACACATAATACAAAGGAAGCTGGCTCAGTGGCCGGTCCTCCCTTTTTGTGAGGGTTAAGGAAATGCACAACACCGGTCCATCATGTATGCATGAGCGCGCCGCGAGTTATTGGAGCATCCCAGTTGTTCAAATGGAACATCCTATCATCAGACTGACACTCTACATTCATCGCCCATACTTTCATATGGGGCTTGCTCCCCACAACAGGGAAGTTCAAACCGTTCATGACCGCAGCAGCTGTGAAAAACCTCTTTAAAGACATCATTCTGGAAGTAATGCCACCAACAATCTGCCGCCACAAATGCAGCTGATTCCACTGATGCCCCCACAAATGCTATAGATAATCTCTGATGTCTCCACACATGCTGCAGACTCCTCTAATGCCTCCACAAATTCCACAGGGTCCTCTGATGCCTCCACAAATGTCGCTGATGCCTCCACTAATGGCATAGCGACCTCTGTTGCCTCCTGTTCAGCCTTTGCCGGTACATTCATAAGCTCTAGTTCAACCACAAGTACTGCTCTTCTAACACAAGCACTGTCGAGGCCTCCACCCCTACCAATGTTGCCTTACCACACCCTTCCCAGTAGACTGTCACAGAGGTTGCAGATATTAACTCAGGCCAACAACAGACGTTTTACAAACTAAAAAAGTTAATTGGGGATCTGTTAAAAAAATAAAATTGGGGTAGGGGCAGAGATAAGAAACATGAAGGCTTTTAACTAAACCAAAGTTGTTAGAATAGACATTCTCCTGTATATAGGTGGTGCTTCTGGACGGCCATAGAAATGGGGCTCTGAGGGAAGTTAATGTCCAAAAAAAACATTCTATGTAATTCCGGGGCTAGGTATCTCACAGCAAATTAAGGCAATAACATGCATTCTTATAATCTTCTGTTTTAGGGGTTACCATATCAACCCTCTCTGGTCTTACTGAGGCCGCTTCTCCTTGGTCCTTGTTCCCAGGTTTAAGGGGTTTCTGCTTTCATCTTTTGTAGTCTTCTTGGAGTCCTCAGCTTGCTTCACAGTTTTGAGTTCAGGGGATTCTTGCACCCTTTCAGTGACTGTCACAATGGTGTCCGGTTCTGTCTTATGCTAGAAGTCCAGCAAAGGGCGTTCACAGAATCTAGAAATACCATAGGAGGAGTCTTGGTGGGGTTTTGAGTAAGAGCATGGGGTGTGGTGCAAGCCTTTTTCCTTAACGAAGATTCCTTCAGGGAGGTTGGTCAGCCCCTATCCAAGATGGCGGAGGCTCTTCTTAAAACTGATTGGATGAGAATCTCTGATGGGGTAGTTTGGAACCTTGAAGAACATTCTAAACTGCCTTTCATCCAGGACAGTGTTTGAGGCGGTCACAGTTTTCAAGAATTGAGAACAATTTAAAGAAATAAACTAAGAAAAAATTATTTAAGATGCAGTAGAATGCAAAGAAACTCAGAGAAAGAGACTCCATCGACCAGGGGATACATGAATGCAAATACCCATGCTATGTTTCAAAAGACTTGAATAGTATATGAAGCAGGTGATCTTCCAAAGCACCTTATTAGGAGACAGGTGTAGGCGGCACACAATGAACAGCTTATCCTTTAACTTATAACTTCATCCGCCTTTTACCTGTCTTCAAACCCTGCTTTCTTGGGTTCAAGATCCCCCCGGTGTATCTCACTAGGAAGGTGTTAAGGGTAGGGAAGATCAAAAGGTTTGGGCAGGCAGTTTCCCCAAATACCTCTAAGGAGAAAACCCCAAGGTTACTGGAGCACGAAAGTAAAGGTGGACAAAGGAATGCTGGTGTGCGGTTCTTCAGTTTGTTTAAAGCTCACTTACATACTTTATTGGTACATCAGCAGGGTTTTGTGAGTTTTACTTTAAAAAAGGTAAATGCAAGACACTATATACAATTACGTTACCCCTAAGCAGCTACGTTACTAAAAAAAAGAAAACACAAAAATATAAAGAGTCCTTTAAAAATGTAAAAGTGTCTCAAAAAATGTATACAGAGTCTATAGAGTGCACTGTATAAAAAAACATTTATAATGACCTTACTTGCAAGACAACCTGACCAGCGTTGTCTCAAGGTCGTTGCTGCTGCTCTCGGGTTCTTCTTTCTTCCTGCGCTCTTTGGTAGTGACTCTTCTGGCACTGGTCGGTAGGCAGCAGCAACAGTGTGTGGCAGCCCCAAAGTTGTTACATAGGCTGGACCGCGTATGTCAAATGCAGCCCAGCACTCAGTGGCAACGTGGGCGGCCCCACACTACTCAATCCACCTGGGCCACATCTGTCAGGTGTGGCCCTGGGAGTTCTCGTGGGCCACCTGTAAATGGGTGGCCCCTTTCTTTATATCTGGCCCCAGGAGGGCTAAGAACATGTTGGGTGCTCCCCAGCTATAGAGGCCCAGGCTGCAGCGGTCACCGGTGTTGAGCGGAGCACTTCTAACCCTCTTGAAGGGTTTCTCAACTGTTACCAGCTTGCGCTGGGGACCGTTTTTGTTTTTCTAGAGTCATTGGACCCTCGCTTGCCCACGTGCGAGGGCCGCTTACTCTAACTTTTACTTTTTCCAGGAGCCACGCCAGGGATCCGATTTTGGTTTTGTTTTTTTTTCATTTTCGGGATCGCCAGCGTGGCTTCATGCCCCAGGGATTATTGCTTTCATTCCCCTGACCGGTGGTTAGATGCTCCCCCCCCTTTGAACTATCCTCGGCCATGAGGATAGCTTTGGCCTGATCAAGGAATTTATCCAGCCATGAGTTAGGACAGGGCACCGGTTGCCACCCATACCCTGAATCTTGGGTACCTCCCACAGTACCCCTGAACTCCCTGGAACCTGCTCTATAGAAAGAGGGGCGGAACACTGAGAGAAACAAACTGGTGGTATGACAGAGAGCAGCTGGGGCCTCATGTAGGTTTTCCCCTCGGACTTGACGGAGTACTCTGCACCAAGTTGGGGACTCTATCTTTCGGTGGAGGAATGGGTACGGGTTAATCTGCCACGTCCACCGTAGCAGGGGTCGATTGGAGCAGGATCGAGGAACAACCACTGAAGGAATACTTTGAGGATGGGGTTCAGATTTGCTATGAGTGGGATCTGGTTGTGTGGCTCTAGGGACCCACACAAGTGTCTTGTCTAACCATTGGTCTGGGTAGACGCCAAACTGATCGCCATTGGCATTTTCACTGGCTTCCGGCTGAACCTCTGATGTTCTCTCGGCCTCGGTAGCTGGAGAAGCTTCCGTGGATTGAGCCTTTGAAGTATCTTCTCTGGGCCATTTAGTTCAGAGTTGCTGCTGTCTCGTCACCACCCCCTTGGCCGGTTCTTCATCGCTCACCTCTGGTGTCAGCTCAACCTAATCCCCCTACTGGGAGCAGGTGGTTCCGGTGCAAGGTCTTGATATTCCCTGGCTGTCCTTCCTCTCGCAGTCGGTAGACAGGGAGCTCTCCCAGCTGATGCTCTATGATGAAAGGCTGAGACTCCCACTTGTCACCTAGCTTGTTGCGTCCCCTCTTTCCCAGGCTGTGGATCAACACACGATTGCCAGGTTGAAGAGCGTGTTGCTTCGTAGCAGCGTTTGTTCCCTTTTACCGTCTTCTCTGAGGCAGTCTGGCTGAGCTGATACGATTGCTCCAGTTGACGCTTGAGCTGTTTAACCTAGTTTGTGTCGTTCTCGCTGCCTGTTCCATCTGCGGAACACTCCAAAACCCAAAACCCAGGTCTACAGGCAGCCAAGTGTTACTTCCAAACATCAGGAAATATGTTGTAAACCCAGTGGCATCATTCTTTGTACAGTTGTATGCATGGGTCAGGGTGGCCACATGCTGACTCCATCTGTTTTTCTCCTCTGGCCTCAGAGTGCCCAACATGGCCATGAGGGTACGATTAAACCTCTCCACTTGAGCATCCCCCTTTGGGTGATATGGAGTTGTACAGGTCTTCTTGATGACAAACAAATTAAGCATCTGTCATGATCTCTGCTTCCAAAAGGTCAGGGTTTTCCCAACTCCCTTGGAAGCAGATCCATAACCCAGGTTCCGAGTGCCAACCAGTCCCAATTGGGACCTTTTGGACCCAGTCCTGGCGCCAGTGGCACCAGGTTCATAAATATCCCCAGTCCCAGCGCTGGAAGCGCCGGGCTCATAATGCTTGGGTGGACTTACCTGCAGCAGACCATGCTGCTTACTTGCCTGCCAGTTGAGCCTCTGATCCTCTTCTGTTTGGAACTACTTTTCCTGTTGGGTGGGGCAGGAACCACTCCCTAGATTCAGAACACTGGAACTCTTCTGGAAAGCAGGAACTCTTTGCTTACCTAGGCGTGGCTGTGGAAGGAGACACCTAAGCACTACAGGAGGCTATTTAAACCACACCCGATGGATGAATCTTGCTTTGCGTTATTCTGCATCCTCTGCAGCAGAACGCTCATCGTGTCTTCTGCATCTGGTCCTGGGCCTAAGGAAAAAGGCTTACCATCCTGAATCCAGTCTTCAGCAACACCTATAAAGACAAGAAAGAACAGGTTAGCATTACGGTCTTCAGTGACAGCTCTTCACTTACCTGGTCTATCGGCTGTCACCAACGCCTCGCGCTGCATTCCGGCATCTGAAAGACAAAGGCTTACCTACTCTTCGTGCGCTCCGGAGGTCTTCACACTGCATTCCGGCATCTGAAAGACAAAAGCTTACCAACTCTTCGCACGCTCCGGAGGCCTTCGGCGCTGCATCCCGCATCTTAAAGACAAAACAAGGTGCGTTTAAAGACATTGGGGAACTTTAATACTCACGTGCCATTACTCCTTTCCACATCTAACCCAGTGGGTATTCCGGCACCCTGCAGCCGCTCCGAACTTGTACCTGCAAAATAAAAAGACAGTTAGAGCGCATCGTGAAGCAGGCAACAAGCGCTTACTTACGTGCTTCCAGGCGCTTCTATTCATCACACGGGCTCCATCTCAACTCACTTCAGCCCGTCATCTGCCATCGCCGGAACCCTGCAAAACAAGAAACATCATTACTAAAGACTTTAAAGACATTAGAATTACTCGAAACTTACTGTTCGTGCAGTAAACGACGGACAGCAGTCCTCTGAAGTCAAGAGGCCTGCTCCCCTTATCCAGTGAAGAAACTGGTTACAGCACCCTGCCCCGAGGCAGATGGAGAGCACGGCGTTCACTTACCTAAGGTGAGAGCGTTAACCTTTGGGGTTCTACAGGAGAAGAGAAAGGGAAGAAGAGAGAGACATTCAATAACCCAGTTCCTTAATCCCATATTTTCTATCTGCAGACATCTTACCCTTCGAGTCAGACATACAGTGCACAGAGGTCCAGCCCAAAGAGCCAGGCGTGTGTTACACATCACCTTTGAAGATACGGTATACGCCCAGTCAAGACCGGCGCCTCTACGGGAATCAGGTGAGCGTTACAGAACGCAAAGCCTACCACAAAACTCCCGTCCAGGCGCTATGGAAACCTCGGATACCGACCAGCTAGCCCAGTTACTTGGGGAACTAAGGGCAGAAGTGCATGCAGCCCGTCAGGAAACGAACGCTCTAAGAAGGGAACTGATTATTTCCAAGGAGCGAACAGATGATCTCGCTAGACAATTGCTACAGTCACAAGCCGGACAGACCCCGTTACCCGCATCTGGGGGAAATCTTCCTTCTACATCCTCTATGAATCCAGTGCAGATCAACCTACCTGGGAATGTACCTCTGGCTCCGCCCGAACGATTTTCTGGTGACCCAAAGAGGTTTGCAGTATTTATCAATCAGTGCCGGTTGCATTTCTTATGCCGGCCAGCAGCCTTTCCAACAGATCAAGCTAAAGTAGCTTTCGTGCTTTCGTACCTTAGTGGCAATGCGGCAGACTGGTCGATCCCTCTAGTAAATCAAGATGATCCGGTCCTCCATGATTTTCAAGCTTTTCAGCTCAGTATGGAAAAACTGTTCGCAAGACATTCACAGGGGCAGGCCTTGGACAATGAGCTTCTTTCGTTGCGACAAGGTAATCAAGACCTTTTGGCTTATATTGCGTCTTTCAACAGACTGATAGTGGACGCATACCACTCAAGAGGTGACGCTAGTAAGTCAAGATGGACACCATGAGAAGATAGTGTTCGATGTGATCAAGGCCCCTCAGTTTCAGATTATTCTAGGAATACCTTGGTTAGAGAAACACAATCCTCTGATCGATTGGCGAGCAAGAACGGTCCAGTTTCCAGAATGTGTCTCTACTTGTCACCCTCCACCTGGTGTTGCACTGGCAGCAATTTCTTCAGAGACTCCCCAGTTACCTCCCGAATACCTAGAATACCAAGATGTTTTCCGGAAGGATCAGGCTAACTCTCTACCTCCTGATAGGTCTTATGACTGCCAGATAGACCTGATACCTGGATCTACTCCTCCTTGTAGTAGAATGTATGCCCTCACCGAGCCTGAGAACCTTCACCTTCGACAATACCTGGATCAATACCTGGCAAATGGGTTTATTCGTCCTTCCAAGTCCCCTGCTTCTTCAGCTTTGTTCTTCGTTCCAAAAAAGGAAGGAGACCTTAGAACTTGTATAGATTATCGCTCCCTGAACCAGATCACCGTTAAGAATAGATATCCGTTACCTTTGATCCCTGAACTCCTGGACCAAGTCAGAAAAGCATGCATATATACAAAGCTGGATCTTAGAGGAGCTTACCACTTGGTACGAGTAAAAGAGGGCGATGAATGGAAGACGGCCTTCCGCACCAAGTATGGGCTATTTGAATATCAGGTCATGCCCTTCGGACTTTGCAATGCCCCGGCCGCCTTTCAATATTTTATGAACGATGTCCTCAGAGAGCTCGTAGATGTGTGTGTTGTTGTTTACATTGACGACATCCTCGTTTATTCTTCATCGGAATCTGAACATCGGAAACACGTGAAAATGGTCCTCGAAAGATTGCGTCAACACAAACTTTTCGCTAAGTTGGAAAAATGTGTTTTCAACGTGACTGAAGTTGAATTCTTGGGATTCATATTATCACCTGGCGGAGTGCGTATGGATTCAAAGAAGGTCGATGCAGTTCTCAAATGGCCATCACCATCCTCCGTAAAAAGTGTGCAAAGCATGTTAGGCTTCGCTAACTTTTACCGCAGGTTTATCCCCGAATTCTCTCGAATAGTCCAGCCCATCACTGCCTTGTTAAAGAAAAACAAACGTTTTGAATGGTCTACCGAGGCGGAACAAGCTTTCCAGGATTTGAAGACTAAATTTATCTCTGCACCAATCTTAAAACACCCTCGCCCCGAACTCCCCTACATCGTGGAAACTGATGCTTCAAGCCTTGCCATGGGGGCAGTTCTATCACAAAAGGACCCGGTAACCAATCAGTTACATCCCGTGGCATTTTGGTCCCGCAAATTCTCGCCTCCTGAAATCAATTACACGATTACTGACAAGGAACTTCTGGCTATCAAGTCTGCCTTTAAGGCTTGGCGGCATTATCTGCTGGGGGCCCGACACACCGTTACTGTGATTACGGATCACCGAAACCTGCAATATTTGAAAACCGCAAAAGCCCAATCCTCTAGACAACTCTGTTGGGCATTATTCTTTGCCGAGTTTGACTTCATAATTACCTATCGACCTGGTACAAAGAACGGTAAAGCTGATGCCCTTTCTCGGATGGGAGTGGAAGAACACTTAATCAACCCTAAACCTGTACCAATCATTCCCGAACAAAGAATTCTGGGTGTAATCGCCACAGAATCCATAGAGGAAGTTAAGGATAAAGCCAGGCAACTTGTAACTCCAGCAGACATACAGAATTGGCATCTGCAGGGAAAGGACTTTGCAGTAAAGGACAACTTATTGTATTTCCAAGAACGATTATACCTACCCAGCACAGATTTACAGAAAAAAGTAATCTCTTGTTATCACGATTCTTTAATGGAAGGACATCCCGGTATGGCCAAGACCTCAGAAAAGATCAAGCGCTACTTCTGGTGGCCGTCTTGGAAAAAAGATATCAGAGACTTTATAATGTCCTGTGGAGTATGTGCCCAAAACAAGAGTCAAAAGGAAAGACCAGCAGGCCTCTTACGCCCTATTGACATCCCACCTCGCCCTTGGCATACGCTTTCTATGGACTTCATCACCGATCTACCTCCATGCTCCGGATACAATACGATTCTAGTAATCGTGGACTTATTCTCCAAGATGGCGCATTTCATTCCGCTCAAAGGCTTGCCAACAGTAGCAACTCTGGCTCGAGAATTTCTCGAAAACATCGTCAGACTGCACGGTTTTCCTTCGGTTCTAATTTCGGATCGAGGTAGTCAATTTATTTCTCATTTTTGGCGAAGTTGCTGTCGGTCGGCTCAAATTGATGTGAGACTATCGACCAGTCACCACCCTCAGACCGACGGACAAACCGAGAGGACCAATCAAACTCTGGAACAGTATTTACGCTGCATGCTGCAACAAACTGAAAAAACTTGGAAAGACATCCTTTGGATAGCCGAATATGCCTACAATAACTCTGTCCATTCGGGAACTGGGAAAACCCAGTTTTTTCTTTTGTACGGCAGTCACCCTCGAACCTCGGAGTTGGATCCCCTCCAAGATCTTGAAACACCAGCAGTAGACTACCTGCATTCTACAATCACCCAAGCCTTTAAGGAAGCTGTTTCTCACCTTCAAAGGGCTAAAGAACAATACAAGAAAGGAGCAGATCAACATCGGAAGGAAGCCCCTCAATATCAAGTAGGGGATCAAGTCTGGTTATCCACCAAATATCTACCTCTAAAAGGGCCACGCACATTCAACCCAAGATACCTTGGTCCCTATTCCATCACTACCATAGTAAACCCAGTAGCGGTCAAGTTGGACTTGCCCCCGCACATGAAGATACATCCGGTCTTCCACGTCTCTCTATTAAAACCCGTGCAACCTCAAACCCGACTAACTAAATCTCCAAAACCTATCCTAGTTGATGGAGAACTCGAGTTTGAAGTCAAAAGCATTCTGGACTCCAAGATCTCCAAATCTAAACTATTTTACCTAATTGACTGGAAAGGCTACGGCCCCCAAGAGAGATCCTGGGAACCTGCTGAATATGTCCACGCTCCTCGCCTAATCAAAAGATTTCACCGAACATTTCCTGACAAGCCAAAACCCCCGGAGAAGCCCGGTTTGGGAGGGGCCTTGAGGGGGGGTACTGTCATGATCTCTGCTTCCAAAAGGTCAGGGTTTTCCCAACTCCCTTGGAAGCAGATCCATAACCCAGGTTCCGAGTGCCAACCAGTCTCAATTGGGACCTTTTGGACCCAGTCCTGGCGCCAGTGGCACCAGGCTCATAAATATGCCCAGTCCCAGCGCTGGAAGCGCCGGGCTCATAATGCTTGGGTGGACTTACCTGCAGCAGACCATGCTGCTTACTTGCCTGCCAGTTGAGCCTCTGATCCTCTTCTGTTTGGAGCTACTTTTCCTGTTGGGTGGGGCAGGAGCCACTCCCTAGATTCAGAACACTGGAACTCTTCTGGAAAGCAGGAACTCTTTTCTTACCTAGGCGTGGCTGTGGAAGGAGACACCTAAGCACTACAGGAGGCTATTTAAACCACACCCGATGGATGAATCTTGCTTTGCGTTATTCTGCATCCTCTGCAGCAGAACGCTCATCGTGTCTTCTGCATCTGATCCTGGGCCTAAGGAAAAAGGCTTACCATCCTGAATCCAGTCTTCAGCAACACCTATAAAGACAAGAAAGAACAGGTTAGCATTACGGTCTTCAGTGACAGCTCTTCACTTACCTGGTCCATCGGCTGTCACCAACGCCTCGCGCTGCATTCCGGCATCTGAAAGACAAAGGCTTACCTACTCTTCGTGCGCTCCGGAGGTCTTCACACTGCATTCCGGCATCTGAAAGACAAAAGCTTACCAACTCTTCGCACGCTCCGGAGGCCTTCGGCGCTGCATCCCGCATCTGAAAGACAAAACAAGGTGCGTTTAAAGACATTGGGGAACTTTAATACTCACGTGCCATTACTCCTTTCCACATCTAACCCAGTGGGTATTCCGGCACCCTGCAGGCGCTCCGAACTTGTACCTGCAAAATAAAAAGACAGTTAGAGCGCATCGTGAAGCAGGCAACAAGCGCTTACTTACGTGCTTCCAGGCGCTTCTATTCATCACACGGGCTCCATCTCAACTCACTTCAGCCCGTCATCCGCCATCGCCGGAACCCTGCAAAACAAGAAACATCATTACTAAAGACTTTAAAGACATTAGAATTACTCGAAACTTACCGTTCGTGCAGTAAACGACGGACAGCAGTCCTCTGAAGTCAAGAGGCCTGCTCCCCTTATCCAGTGAAGAAACTGGTTACAGCACCCTGCCCCGAGGCAGATGGAGAGCACGGCGTTCACTTACCTAAGGTGAGAGCGTTAACCTTTGGGGTTCTACAGGAGAAGAGAAAGGGAAGAAGAGAGAGACATTCAATAACCCAGTTCCTTAATCCCATATTTTCTATCTGCAGACATCTTACCCTTCGAGTCAGACATACAGTGCACAGAGGTCCAGCCCAAAGAGCCAGCCGTGTGTTACACATCACCTTTGAAGATACGGTATACGCCCAGTCAAGACCGGCGCCTCTACGGGAATCAGGTGAGCGTTACAGCATCTGAGTGTTGATTCAAAGTCTGGTCCCTGGTCTCTAATGAATCAAATCAGACTTTAGCCATAAGAGGAGTCAATTGACAGCACACAAGGGGACTCTCCCATGCCATAACTGCAATTGCTGCAACAATGTTATCAAGGGCAACTACATCAACCATCCACATAAGGGGAACAAAATCCCTTTAAGACACACTTTTATTTGTGATTCAAAGAATGTCATTTACGGCATTAAAGGCCCTTGTGGGTTATACTATGTCAGCCTCACAGGCAGAAAAGCAAAGCAAAGGTGGGGCGAACACAAATCGAATGTCCGGTTAAAATCCATTAAATCTCCAGTAGCTCAACATTTTAATGAGTTTAAACACACAGTGGCCCAATTACAGTTCATCATTCTTGAAAGTGTACAACTACCGAGACGCGGTGGTAATCTTCAAAAGTTACTTCAACAGAGAGAAACATTCTGGATTGATAAACTAGACTCAATGCACCCAAGGGGTATGAATTTGGATTGGGATTTCTATTGTTATCTATGACTGTACCACGTGCCCATTGGGTTTGGTTAATTTTCCCTGATTAAACTTAAATGACGAAGTCTCCCTTGTAGATACATAAAAAACAGGTTAAACGAATGATACATTAAAAGCAGGCCAAAATATAGACAGATACTATTGCATGAGAACGGGGATACAATTACTGCTAGAGCTCTAATGAACTGAGTAACTGTATTTACATGGCAGAAATGACAATAGATTTGCACTTCGGCAGGCGGGATAATGTCTAACAGATATAATATCCAATGCATCTAATTGCATTAATTAGATCTGAATCACTAGTTAGATTACGTAAACGTGTGTAAATGTAAAAAATAATTGCTAAAAAACGGGACAAACTATCGCGGCAAATGGCATTTCAAACATATCCCAATTGTTGCTTATTAATGAGCATGAGGAACGCTACCATTATATAATTCAAAACTTCATTCCTAATTAAACATGTGAGCAAATGAAGGAACTCGTTTATGCCATTTTTTCTACCAAGATGGCTTCCAATGTAAGAGATAGTAGTTCTCTAGTTATATTAGAAGACACAGTGAATGCCATTGCTTA
Source organism: Ambystoma mexicanum (assembly GCF_040938575.1). Classification (NCBI taxonomy): domain Eukaryota; kingdom Metazoa; phylum Chordata; class Amphibia; order Caudata; family Ambystomatidae; genus Ambystoma; species Ambystoma mexicanum. The sequence continues at coordinate 38,977,151 of NC_090931.1, forward strand.
GCAATGGCTCACTAACACACTGCACAGCGTAGCCGAGAGCCGCGGAGGACAGTCTGAGCGTCTTCATACACAAGATTAAGTAAGTGATTAGCAGTTAGATTTGAACAGTTTAGTATAAGCGTTTAGATTCCTCTTTTTGAGACGTAGACCTCTGCTTTTTTGCAGCATACTGCCGGCTCGAACTGGAAAGCTGTAACTATAGTGAAAGCCACGTAAGAAATCCCGCAAATTAGAGAAAAGAATCCTTACGCATACAGACAGTTTGAGGAAAGGGGCAACTGTAAGGATAATAATAGTGGAAATCTATAATGGGTTCACGCATTTGTGACACCTGACCTTATATATTCCCTGCAGGAAGCGTTATGGACTACATTATATTTCAACTCCTATATAGCTGCTTATGTGTCAACTATTGGCGAGAAGTGGAGTCATGTACAATAACCTCCCAACCTCCAGGAACTTGGGACCGCGAAAGGGGAAAGGACTCGTGAGAGGTACGCGGTATTAAACTCGGTCGTCTTAAAACGAACCTGAATTAATTCCCAGACCGAGTGCTGACTTTAGTCTGTTTATATATTTCAATCATTAGAATCCCACCGGATGAATGTCATCATCAATTCGTATTAAGCCAGTATTAATTGGGAGACACAAAACACATCCACTGAAGGGGTGAGTCAATAATGTTATTTGAGGGAGTCGTTTGTACGTCCCGTTTAGTTCTGGTATGCAAGCGGGACCAAGCGCCTTATAAGCAACTGGTCCCGTAGCATGCCGGAGCTTGGGGAGGTACAATTTTGGTTTTAATGAGACAAGTTGATTATAAACTCATCTTGGAATCTAAGAGGCATATTAATTCTTACTTTTAGAACCATTACTCAAGTTGACTTCTAAGAAACAACTGATCCATATAGGAGTTTGAATCCAGGTTAGTTCAGATTATCCCAAATATTAAATCTTTAATGTTTTATTTGAAGAAATATTGAACATTAGTCTTCTGGAGCTAATGATACATACTATTCTTACTTAATGTTACAGAAAGAATATGCTGATCAATACCTGAAGAAAGGCAGAAGCCCGAAACGCATAGTAGAAGATAGGAGGACAAACTTAAGACCTGTTTAGGAAACAAATTCGTGTCTAAATATCAGGATACTGTTTAACAATATTGTAAATCTGTTTGTGAAATTGCAATGGAAAACGTTGTTGTACTTTGTCATGTATTATGTTGAAAGAAATACTTGTGAGAAGATATCACCTTAAGTTATCTGTTTGTTTGAAATCGAGATAAACTGCATATTTTGAATATATATAAAACCCTCACATTGAGATTGTATCATATATATTTTTCATTTGTGAATACATTTTCTTTAAAAAATACTAAAAATTGAATTGAATGTGGAAACTTTCTTGAACTACGGTACAACTTTTTGAGTTGTTGTTGCTGTGCCCTTGTGTTGTGTCCCGATTTCTTCGAGATACCATTTTTTTCTGGCCAGCCGTAGTGCACAAAGTATTTTTCCCACTGCACGTGGGCAATAGTGGTGGCACGCTGATCTTTGGTGGGACTGAGTGAAGTGGTTTGTCACCACCAGGATCTTCTGTACTCCTTGCCTGTCCATCTCCAGCTTGACGAAGTAATTGCAGACAATGTCCATGGGCCCAGAACTCTGCAGATGAAGATAGGCTGCAGGGCGAGCCGCAGTGTTCCTTGTGACACACCTGGTGCTGTGCTGGCAATATTACTCAACATCTGTTGCTACACTGGACCAGACAAACCTTTGAGCAGACCAACTCGAAGGTTCTGTCGCTGCCAATATGTCTGTGCTGGTCGTGGAGTGCATGCAATACAGTTTGTCGGAATCTCAGTGGCAAAACCAGGTTATGTAGTAGACTGTCTCCAACATGAACAGGACTTCACCTTTCTGCAAAAGCGCCTTCCACTGCTTCAGCATCGCAGCTTGCTCTGGGTCATAAAAGACATCCCTTGACACATCCCCTCCCATGGTCTTGGCTTTCAGGAACAGAGCAATGTGAAATACGGATCTCATCTCAGGTCAGACGCGGTAGCTTGGATACCTCCAGACTGGTGATGTTGCAGTAGATGGCGGGTACCACCTCAGCTGAGAATCCAAGCAATCCATGCCCCTGGCTCTGTGTGGCTCCTGCTGACTTGCAGCCTGTCAGATAGCTCTGATGCCTGCTGAAGAAAACTCCTTCCACAAGGTGGATCCAGCTGTATCATCCGGCTGTGCATGAGTGTCTGAGAGAGGGCATCAGCGTTGATGTTAGTGCGCCCAAGTCTATATTGTAGACTGAAGTTTTATGTGGCCAGTGCTGCGAGCCAACGGTGTCCGGTAGCATCCAGCTTCGCCAAATTGAACACATACATACAGGGGTTGTTGTCCGTCCTCACTGTGAAGGTGGTGCTATAGAGGTAATCCTGAAACTTCTCTGTAACGGCCCACTTCAATACCACACATTTCAACTTGTTGACTGGATAATTCCTCTCTTGTCGCATGCAAGCCTCTGCTGGCGAAAGCGACCGTTGATCTCCTGGTAGAAAACGGCTCCCAATCCCTCCAAACTCGCGTCCACATGCTAGATGTGAGGTAACTGCGGATCCGCATAGTCAAGGACTGGTGCTGTGGTGAGTGTCTGCTTTAGCTCCTCAAAGGCCTGCTGATATCGGTCGGTCAGTCCAACGCTCACCAAAGGGTTCCCATGGATGATATAAATGGTCCGCAGAACAATGGGGTTCACCCAGTGGGTGATTTTTCTTAACAGAAAATGCCCTCTTCTTATGTCTTATGAATGGATCGCACTTCCTACTCTTTGGGAGACAAATTCCTTCTTCCTTTGGGATACTGGGAAGGGGCACGGGTAATGCTTGTTTTTTTTTTTCTTACCTCTTTCCCAGTTTGTCAAAGTTGTTCTGATATGATATGATAAATCATTTATAATGCGCCTGTACATAAGTGTTTCGAGGGGATTGGGTCCTCCGACGTATTCCATATCTATGACAGGTAATGTCCACAGCTGTGCTGCTTCGGAAAATCTTTGGCGTCTGCAACCTGCGTCGATGACATCGATGCGCCGTCCCCGAGGACCTCCTCCGACGGCCGACGTCACCCGATGTGATAAGTAGGACGCACGACGCCCATAGCCTCAGTTCTGTTTTTTCCGCAAAAGTGTTCGCTTTGTGAATCTCGGTACGCCTCGACTCTTTGGAGTTTGCTGTTTTCTTCTCGGTTTGTTGAACCTGTTAGGTTTTTTGTGAAGTCCTGTTCGTGGCGATGTCTACTTCGTCTTCAACCCCGCGTCCGGGCTTCAAGAAATATGGGGACTGTGGGTCCAAGATGTCAGTCACGGACTCGCACGACGCCTGCCTCTGGTGCCTCAGGGAGGCCCATGATACGGACAACTGTGTCGACTGCCAGTCGCTCACGGCAAAGGCCTTGCGGGAAAGCAAGAAGAAGCTGTCGGTAGGTCGGGTGTCTAAGCCCCGGAAGTCGAGGTCTGCGGGGCTTTCGACGGATGACTCGAGAGGCGACTCTCCGCGTCATCGTCGGAAGTCCAGTGGGTCTCCTTCCAGGAGTCGGTCTCGCCACTCCTCCGCCTCTTCGAGGCATTCCCGGAAGCGCCGGCATCGGTCGCCTTCCCTGTCCTCTTCCGAGGACTCTGCCCGTCGGCGGGTCGCTTATCCCTCCATGCAAGCGACACCGGAGGAATGAGCTTCCTTCGGGAAGCAGATGGTAGTGATTCTTGAATCGCAGGACACCGGTCCGACCGCGCCTCCGAGTGGGGTCGGTCGGCACCGGTCGAGAGACACCGCTCGTACGCCTTCGGGCTCGGGTGGTCGGCACGGCTCACGGGAAAGGTCCCGCTCGGACAAGGGTAGCCATTCTCGCCATGCCCGTTCCAGGTCCTGGTCCTTGACGTGCTCGAGACTGCGTGATCCTGTGCCGTCTTCGAAGAAGACGGAGGTCGTCGACTATTTCTCTCGAGGCTCCACCTCCGAGGGGGTCGTCGACGCTGTCAGCGCCTAGGTCGTCGAGAGACACGCTCGGAGCTCCAGCTTCGAGGCCTGTGTCGACGCCGTCGATGCTGGCGGCGCTGCAGCTGACATCGACGCCGATTCGCTCGATGTCGACGCCGTTTCTGTCGACGCCGGCGCTGACTCGTTCGGCGCCCTCGACGCCTTTCGAGGTGGTGGTGTCGGAGGGGCCCCGTGGCACGGGGTTAGTCCCTACCCTAGAAAGGCTCTGGCTAAGGTCAGGCACCGCTTTGGTCCCCAGATGTCTTCCTCTCCCCGTCTGGAGTACATTTCAGAGGGTGATGAAGGCTCTGATGACGGCTTGGTTCCGGTTACGGTACCAGATGAGCTTATCTCGGGCCATAGCCAGTTTGATGACCTGAGGCAGTCACTGCATGATGCCAGTGGACTGGATACCTCTCAGGTGGAGTTTTGTAGGCCGGAGCCTGGCACTCATGCCGATTCTTCATATCGGCGCCTTATGTCTCGGGTCACCGAGTACTTGGGTTGGTCGGCTCCCCCATGGGAGTTCGTTCAGGATGATCTCACGGACATCCTTGATCTTGGTCCCCCCACTGACCCGGTATTGCCATTTCATATGGCTCTGCAGAGAAGGGTGGCGGCGGCTTGGACTGCTCCGGAGAGTCTCCCGGCAGTGGGCAAGTCTTTGTCGCGAAAATACCATCCAGCCAGTGGCGACCCCTGCTACTTGTCCAGGCACCCCACTCTGGAGAGTTTGGTGGTGCAGGCAGCTACGGCCCCGGCAAAGCAGGCGTCATATCCTACCAACAAACGTTTTGACGGCTGGGCGAAGAAAGTGTTTTCTTCAGGGGGTATGGCGCTTCAGGCAGCCAACTCCATATGTGCCTTGTCTCGTTTCACACACACTCTGTGGAACTGTGTTGCATTAGCGGCTGAACATATTCCCGAAAGGGACGAACGGGATGGTTTCCTTGCTATGGTTCAGATGGCAAGGATGCCATGTGTGAGGCCGTTCAGTCGGGTTTGGACATGGCAGATTGTGTCAGCCGGTCCATGGCGGCGAGCACCGTAATACGCAGGTTTGCGTGGTTGCTGAAGTCTGGGTTCGCTCCTGATGTGCAGTCCCGGCTCCTCAACATGCCCTTTGACGGTGAACATCTTTTTGGCAGCAAGGCTGACGAGAGCCTTGAGAGGCTGCAGACCTCCAAAGCTGCAGCAAAGTCGTTGGGCGCTGCAGTTCGACAACCACCGCTTTTTCGTCCTAGGGGACAGCAATGGAGGGGAGGTTCCTTTCGCTGGTACCCCTTATGTCTCGGGTCACCGAGTACTTGGGTTGGTTGGCTCCCCCAACACCCCTTGCCCAACCCACCCACCCGCTTCAGCTTTTCCAAAGTCTCAACCCTAGAAGTGGAAAAAATCATTCTCAGCCTCAAACCATCTAACTGCAAGGGTGACCCTTGCCCCTCACAAATCCTTAAAGATGCAGCAAGAGACCTCTCACCATTCATTACCAAACTCATTAACGCTTCCTTTTCCTCAGGCACCATCCCTAGCAACCTTAAAGAGTCCTTGGTCCTCCCTCTTCTCAAAAAACCCTCTCTAGACCCTTCTATACCTACTAACTACAGGCCTATTACTACCGTGCCTTTCCTGCTCAAAATATTAGATAAGACAGCATACCAACAAATACAAAAATACCTTGAACAAAACTATTTCCTGGGCATTCGGCAATCAGGCTTTAGATCTCAACATGGGACAGTAACGGCCCTCATCGATCTAAAAGCGCAAATTGACACCCTGAGAGAAAATGGGAAAACTGCACTATTGCTTCTCCTAGACCTCTCGGCAGCTTTCGATTTAGTAGATCACAAAATCCTATGCAACCATTTGGACTCAGCTGCCCAATTCTCTCAAGAAGCCATCCGCTGGACGAGTCTTTCTTAAGCAAGAGATCGATGCGCGTCTTTTCCACCTCAGCTGTTGCCGACCCCATCCCAATTACCTGCGGAGTCCCTCAGGGATCCTGTGTCTCCCCCACATTGTACAACGTGTTCACAAAGCCCCTGTTTGACGATCTCGATGGCCTGGGTATCACCTACACTAACTATGCCGATGATACCCAGATCCTCATCCCGTTGACGGGAGATTACAACCAGGATTTGGCCATGGTGAACAGGATGTACCTCATCATCCAGGCATGGATGGCCTCTCATAGTCTATGCCTGAATGATGACAAGACCGAACTCATCATCCTGGGCTCCACTCCCAATGTCACCAAATTGGACCACAAATACACCACCTTCATCATCGACGGAAACCAGATTAAGGTAGCCAAAGAAGTGAAAACTTTAGGAATATACATTAACTCCTCCCTCTCCTTCCACAAACAGGTCAGCTCCATGTCATCTTCCACGGCATACACATGTAAGCTTATTAGAGCAGCTAAACCCTACCTATCCTCACAGAGTTGCATTACTCTTGCCAGAGCCCTTGTATTATCAAAATTAGACTACTGCAATGCCCTTTACGTGGGAGCTAACAAACAGGTCACCAACAAAATCCAAACGTTGCAAAACAACGCTCTCAGAGCAGCGCTTAGCATTCCTAAGAGAGAACATATCTCCAACATCAGGAGAGCACACAACTGGCTCACCATTTCAGACAAAATCATGCTAAAAGTAGCTTCCCTAACTCATAAATGCCTCAACAATGCTGCCCCCGCTACCTAGTTGACAGAATAAAAAGATATACCCCGAACAGACCGACCAGGACTTCCAATGCAAATCTGCTCATAGTTCCCAGGTTCAAACGGACCAAAACGGGCGGCAGCAGCTTTCAGGTGAAAGCAGCGCAACATTGGAACTCCTTAGCACCCTCCTTAAGGACTCCTCAGTCATTCACCCACTTCAGACATAACTATATCCAGTGGATAACACACGACTGTTAATTAACTACCTAACTTACCTTGCCACTGTAAACCATATAAACATGTATATTTGTGTATTTAGAAATTTTCTAAAAAAAGTTTTCTTTTTTTTATTTTAATTGTATATCTCTGCCTCTATTGTAACTGTTCCAAACAATGTATTCACTGTAACTACTGTACAGCACTGTAACTAAGCTGAGAATAATCTTGTGTGCTCCTGCACCCTCTTACCTGCGTCTGGCGCGCAATACAAATGAATAAATACAAATACAAATACAAATTACTCGTCCTTCAGTAAAGCGAGAGGAGCTAGCAGTCAAATAGACCAACTTATGAGTGCCAGAGGTGGAAACAAGGGTACTCGAGGTGCCAAGGCCGCTCGGGCAGTTGCCTCTTTGCCCTCAGGCAACGCCGCAGCCGCTACCACTCAGTCATGAGGCCAGGTCCCATGGTTCGCCGGTTGGGGGAAGGCTGGCGCAGCATCTTGTAGAGTGGCGAGCCATTATTTCAGATGTGTGGGTTCTGGAGATCATAACCCACGGCTACTGTCTTTCTTTTCGGCAGAGGCCTCACGACAATCCACCTGGGAACCTCTCTTTGAAGAGTCCGGATCCGCTCCTTGTGCAGGAAACTCAAGCCCTGCTGGAGAAAGGCGCCATAGAACTGGTGCCTGTAGCGGAGAGGAACAAGGGATGGTATTCCCCTTATTTTTTGAATTTGAGGACGGTTTGAACAAACTCCTCAGGAAGGACAATTTCAAGATGGTTACTCTCTCTCAAGTCCTCCAGGCCCTTCAACTTCAGGACTGGTTGGTGTCTCTCGACCTCAAGGACGCTTACTTCCATGTGCCGATCCATCCCAAGCACAAGAAGTACCTTAGGTTCGCGGTTGGCGACTCGCACTTTCAGTTTCGGGTCCTGCCGTTCGGATTGACCTCCGCCCTGAGGGTTTTCACCAAGCTCATGGTGGTGGTGGCAGCGCATCTCAGGAAAGGGGGGATTCACGTCTACCCCTACCTGGACGGTTGGTTGATCAGGGGGAGCTCTCCCGAGCAAGTCCTGGATCATCTGTCCGTCACCTGCCACTCCCTTCACAACCTGGGCTTCTCCCTCAATTTAAAGAAGTCCCATTTGACACCAACGCAGCGGCTCCAGTACATCGGAGCAGTGCTCAACACATCCCTGGGGCAGTGTTTTCCTCCCCAGGTGAGGGCTCTTCACATTCAGCAGATGGTGCACAAGTTTCAACTTGCCCAGACTCTCCCAGCGTCCGAGTTCTTGAGACTGCTCGGCCTCATGGCATCCTGCATCCTTCTGGTGCCAGAGGCTTGTCTGCGGATGAGATCTTTGCAGTGGGCACTCAAGCTCCAGTGGTCTCAGTCCTCCGGCAGGCTGTCGGACCCTGTTCAGGTGCCGCCCTCAGTCGCCCAGGACCTTCTGTGGTGGGCCGTCGAAGGCAATCTGATGAAGGGGGCCCCATTTTGGCTGCCCTGGCCGGAGGTGACGATCGTGATGGACGCATCCCTCACGGGATGGGGAGCTCAATTCAACGAGTTGACAGTCAGCGGTCGTTGGTCTCCGTCCGAGTCCAGACTCCATATCAATCTGTTGGAGCTGAGGGCCGTCAGGCCAGCCCTGAAGGCTTTTCTGCCGACTGTGCGAGAAAAGAGTGTCCTGATTCTAACACGGTGGCCATGCACTACCTCAACAAAAATGGTGGGCAGGGTCACTTCCTCTGTGCAGGGAGGCGATGCAGCTCGAGTTCTGGGCCATCCAGCAGGAAGTTTCGATCTCGGCCGTTCATCTGGCCGGAGACGACAATGAGACGGCGGATTCTCTGAGCAGGCAGAGCACGATCTCTCACGAGTGGGAGCTGGCTCAGGAGATTCTCCTGGAGATCTTCGCCCTTTGGGGGACCCCTCAAGTAGATCTCTTCGCCTCCAGTGTCAACCGGAAGTGTGAAAGGTTCTGCTCGCAGGAATTTCCTCCAAAAGGAGCCTTAGGAGACGCGTTCGTGGTGTAGTGGTCATTCCCACTGCTGTACGCATTTCCTCCAGTCCCTGTCATCCCGCAAGTACTGCGGAGGTTACGGAGGTTCGGTTCCCGAATGATCCTCATTGCTCCGGTGTGGGCCCGGAGGACGTGGTACCCGGACCTTCTCAACTTGTTCATCTGCCCTGCACGTCATCTTCCCTACCGAGACGATCTGCTCTCACGGGAGGGGGGTCAGGTTCTCCATCCAGAGGTCAGATCCCTCAACCTTCACGCTTGGCTTCTGAAAGGTTGAGGTATAAGGATTGGGACCTCCCTGAAGACGTGATGGAGGTGTTGCTCTCGGCCAGGCGGCTGGCAACAAAGTCTCTGTACCGTTGCCGTTGGAGAAAGTTCTCCGACTGGTGCAGAGTTAAGAATGTGGATCCTTTTGAATGTGACATTCCTATGGTTCTGTCTTTTTTGCTTTCCTTGGCCCACAGGGGCTTGCAAGTGGGGACCATTAAAGGTTATCTGGCGGCGCTGTCCATATTTAAGCGCTCGTCTGAAGAATGTTCCTATTTTAAGATTCCTTTAATTTCTCAGTTTTTGAAAGGGCTCACTAATGTGTTCCCTCTGTCACCTTTTCTGGTGCCCGGTTGGTATTTGAACCTTGTTCTTGAGTTTCTTAGGGGTGCTCCGTTTGAGCCTTTACATTCTTGCCCTTTGAGACTGTTAACTCTGAAAACTGTCTTTTTGGTTGCGGTTACTTCTGCTCGCAGAGTGAGTGAGTTACAGGCACTTTCAGTTAAGCCACCCTTCACTGTGTTTCATAAGGACAGGGTTGTCCTTAGAGTTCGTCGTTCTTTTCTTCTGAAGGTGGTTTCGGAATTTCATTTGAGCCAGAAGGTTGTTCTTCCGGCGTTCTATCCTCCTCCACATCCTGGTAAGGAAGAGGAGAGGCTCCATAGGCTTGATCCTAGGAGAGCGTTGAGCTTTTATATTTCGCGCATGTCCCGGGTCAGCGTTGGACGATCAACTTTTCATTGGTTACGCTGGAAAGCGTTTGGGACAAGCTGTGACGAAACAGACTTTGTCTCATTGGATTATTTTAGCTATCTCCGAGTGTTACCGCTTGGCGGGTAAGGACCCTCCGGCTGGCTTGCGGGCCCATTCTACCAGGGGAGTGGCTGCGTCTACTGCCCAGCAGAGGGGTGTTCCTATTCGTCACATCTGGGATGCAGCCACCTGGGCTTCAGTACATACTTTTGTACATCACTACTCCCTCGATTCCATCAGAGAGCAGGATCTGGCCTTTGGCAAGGCAGTCCTATATTCCGCAATTTGATTGGGCATGATAAATTTGTGTTCTAAATTCTTTTCCCACCTCCTTGCTTGGTACTGCTTTGGGAGTCTGTCATAGATATGGAATACGTCAGAGGACCCAATCCCTCGAAGAACAAGTTACTTTCTTACCTGGTAACGTTCTTACGATGGGATGGTCCGACGACGTATTCCATATCGCTCCCTCCCTACCTTCCCCGCTGCAGAATTTCTTTTGCGTTTGCAGCTTGCGTTCCGCAAGGTCATGTGTGTCTGACTGGCAGAAAACTGGTGGCACACGTTCTGGGGGAAAAAAACTACTACTGAGGCTATGGGCGTCGTGCGTCCTACTTATCACATCGGGTGATGTTGGCAGTCGGAGCAGGTCCTCGGGGACGGCGCATCGACGCAGACGCCGAAGATTTTCCAAAGCAGCACAGCTGTCGACATTACCTGTCATAGATATGGAATACGTCGTAGGACCATCCCATCGAAAGAACATTACCAGGTAAGAAAGTAACTTGTTCTTCTAGGCGAGACAAGACAAGGAAGGGTGGACAGAAGGAGGACAGACAATGATCTTACTAGGCCTTGTGTCATTCAGATCGCGCAAGTGTGGGGGGGTCGGAGGGGGAGAAGTGCCAAGGGGGGGGGGAGAGTGCAAGTAGCTCGTAGGTGCTACTGGGAGGTGGCTCATAAGTGCATCGAGTCGGGACTGTAGGGTTGCAGATACAGTGCCTTAAGTGGTTGGGAGGCCCGGAGGCAGTGCAGGGGCAACTGGTCGTGCAGGAGCCTGGTCCTGTAAGTTCAGTGGGTGGCCAGGAGAGGGAGAGAGAAAGCGGAAGCGAAAAGGAAGGTGTTGAGTTGCTTCCGTAACCTTATGTGGTCCGCTCAAGTTTGAGAGAGGCAGGGAGGCCTACGCCCTACTCTCTGCCTCGAGAAGTGGCTGACCCTCAGAGTTGGGGTGAATGACCGGAGGGCTTGAGAAGGAAGATGTTTAGGAAGAGAAAGCTGGATGTAGTGCTGGATGTAGTGTGGTCCCCGGCCCCAAGAAGCCTTGTGGACGATGCACAGAGTCTTGAATTTGATCCTCGCAGCCACAGGGATCCAGTAGTGAGATTTCAGAACTGGAGAGATACGATGCCTGGGCTTGAGTTCAAGGACAAGTCTCACAGTCCTGTTCTGGATAAGTTGTAAAGGGCAAAGAGTAGAGGCAGACAGATTTAGAGAGAGGCTGTTGCAATAGTCCAGTCTAGAGAGGTCCAGGGCTCTGGAGACAGTGAGCTTCTGGGGGAAAGTGATTAAAGGAAGAATACCTCTGAGGAGGTGCAGCTAATAGTTTGACTTCTTAGTGACGTCAGAGATGTGAGGAGAGAAGGAAAGGGTTGAGTCGAAGATGAGACCAAGCTTCTTAGTCTCACAGGAAGAAGCAGGTAGAGGGCCCATGGTGGGTGGTCATAGTGAGAGAGGGAAGGTGGGAGCAGGTGTCCAAATGAGGATCTCCTCAGTCTTACTTGGCATTAAGGCAGAGATTGTTGGAGGCACACATTTCCTGAATTGCGGACAGTCTGTCTGGTATGAGAGAAGGAGCAGAAGAGGCTGTGGGGAGCCTGAAAGAGAGCTGGGTGTCATCCGCATAACACTGAAAGTTAGAACAGAAGGTAGAGATGTGATGGGCCAGAGGTGGCAGGAAGTGGTTAAAGAGCCAAGGAGAGCGAGACCCAGACCCAGAGATAGAGACCCAGAGAGAGAGAGACCCAGAGAGAGAGACCCAGAGACCCAAATTGGACCTGGGAGGGTCGATCAGTGAGAAAGGAGGTAGATAGGGACTGACCCGATCAGTGAACTGCTGCATAGTCTTGAAGCCCCCCATGAAGGTACAGCAGATGCAGTTCTTGGATCGTTTCAGCTTTCGTACGTCTCATTTTCATTGATTCATCCCACACAGATCTTCCCCATTAATGCCCTTAGTGGACCTGTGGCAGATTACTTAATATACAGGCACATGGCCCTATCTTATAACAACATTAGTATTGGCGGCAGCTAGAAATGCTCTTCAGGAAACCAGTATGGCTGTAAATGGACTCAATGCTGCTGTTGGTGCCTGCAGCGAGACATTAAGCTATTGCAAAGCTCCCAGAATTAAAGTAGACTTCGTAGTATGTGCCTTGCAATCCTCGGTGTATACCTCTGTATCCATTACGATGCTTTCTGTGGCTAATCCATTAGTCAAGAGACATTTCATTGGACTAAAGGGACTCTTGTCTCAGATTAGACAGCCTGATCGCCTTTTGGATATTAATGTAGGGTTATCTTCTTCAATTCATAAAATCTTTGATCACATGGCTTCATCATACATCATGCACAGGCTTCTTGGACGCTTTGGTAGAGAGCGGTCGCTGCACGAGGATGAGTCTTGGGTCACAAGCTGGTGACATGCAAAGTTCCCGAGCCAAAATGTAGAATGGGAACCATCTGGAGTAACCCTCCACGGCCTCACTCCCTTTCTACTGGTCTTGTTGTGTGTCTTGTCTTTGTTTTTGTGCACCCTGAGTCCTACAACAAATAAATAAATGCCCCGCAGATGCCCTGGATGGAGCTATGCAGGCCACAGGATGCTTCCAGGATGCTTTGGAAGGCTCCAGAGGGCCAATGACTGTGCATGGGAGAGACAGGGCTTTGGCTGGAGGGGATGCTGAATATCTTCATCAGTCATCCTTGGGTTTTCCGTGGGCAGCAAATCTACGTAGGGGTCTTGACTCCAAACAGCGATCAGAAGAACGGCTGTAGGACTCCTCCTTTTATCCCAAATTCTAGCCAGGGTCGCCTCCTAGCCCTCCCATGATGAGGATCCAATCAAACCCGCAAGGGCTGTCCATTCGTGAACAGCCTCTTGCCTCACATCTGCACAGCAACAGACATAGCCCCTGGCCAGAGTGTGCCAGACCCCCACATCCTGCCAGATATTCACACTGTTGCTTTGTCTGGGAAAGGGCTTGCCTTATATGGCATTTACTGGCCAAAGGACAAGATGGGCAAAGAACGGCTTAAAACGTGTGTCGTCTCTATTTTGAGTTCATGCTACTCTAAATGACATTATGTAGTCAAATGGAAAAGTGCACGTAAGAAAAATTTAAAACACTGTGGAAAAATATGTGCTGCCACCAGCTCATCTAGGACTTCTCACAAAAGTAACTGAAATGTTACCTAAAACAAAACAAAAAGGGATGCAAAGTACCCCCCGCCACACTTCACTGGATGAGATGGGTGCAGCTTAAAAATGATGAATCTCAAAAAAGGGAGACAGTGTCACCTGCACTGGTAGCCTTAAGAATAAGCAAGGCATGTAAAGCAAAACGCTGTGCTTACCACCAAAGTTCAGGACACAAATCAAATGAGAGCAAAAGGATGGAAAACTCTGTTGATGTTAATGGAGAGAAATCTGAAAAAAGAAATTCTTTCCTAATAACCTTCACACCCAAGTAGAATTCAGATGCACTCTTCGATTGTCCATTTACCTTTTCCCAAGCAGAGCTGTCCAACGTTCTGCAGTGTATCACTTTTCTGCCATTGCAGGCCTTTTGGGAGTTGCAGATGAATGCATTTTCACAATGGTGTCCCATTGCAATGTTGGCCTCGTTTATGTTTGTGAAGGTTTTTTTCAGTGGCAGGTGGTATGGCTGCTCAAGGGCATCGCCACTTTTGCTTGCATACACAGTTTTTAAATCTCATGGTGAATTGCAACATGCTCTGGTCCTGATCCCCATAAGACAAAGTGTCCAGCAAAGTCCAGGGAAAAGAGAACTTTGGGCCAGGATTACAGTAGCCATTACCGTGAGTAACATTTAAAAAACAAACAAAAATAAAAATCTTTTTACAACAACTTTAACGACAGCTTCAAGACTCTGCAAATTATTAACAAAACATCATCATACTATTACTTGATGTTCACATAGGTTCCACGGCGTCCACATCTGGTTCAGTGTCCGACCACTCAGACGAGGATCCTTTCCTCGCCAACAGGTATATGGAACCCATATGTCAACAGGCTTACATAGCTAATGAGTCTATATTCAGTCTCCACATTGAAACAATAGGCAACATCTTTCATCCACAAGTCCTTTGTAGGCGCCCCGCTCCTTCCTCACACCAGCGACACTTGCCTTTTGACCAAAATTAACATCAATCCAGCAAGATATTCCGCATGTCCAGAGACATCACCTGTATAAGTGCTAAAAGTGCTACCAGAGGACTAGGTTCCATGTGTCCTCAATAACCTCCCCAAGAATCTGAAACACCTCAGTGTACAAAGCCTGAATTAGTGCGCACTGTTATGCCTGGTGTAGGAAGGTCGCCGGAGAGGGGGAGCACCTTGCACAACAATCAGACCTGTGGGGGAAGTATCTACTTGGTACTTCTGGCGTATAATAAACCTGATGTAGATGGTTTAAATGCAGCAGTTTATCCAACCATTCAGGGCCACTCTTTTCATCTGCCTACAACCAACAGAAGCGCCATCCTCCTTCTGTTATCGGGCTACCCAGTGTTTCTTCCCATTTCAGGTGCGCTGTTGTGGACCAATCCACCTTCCTATCAATAACACTGGCATACAGGCCCGTCTCTAATGCTGGCCATCCCAGATGGCTATACCATATCCAGGCAGGACCGGGTGGGCAACCGTGGCGGCGGCATCGCCATCATATCTAAAGAAAGTTTAGCTTTCAGGCTAGCCCTGACTCAAACCCTGCAATTGTGCGAATCCCTCACTGCCAAACTCCTTATAAATAACACCCAATCCCTCACCATCCACCTGGTCTATAGACCACCTGGTCCGCTCGGGACTTTCGAGGAAGATTTGCATAGCCTAATAACCAACAATGCAAAACCCACCTCACAATTACTGTTAATAGGTGACTTCAATCTAGGGTTTAACGATCCAGCAGACATGCATGCCTCCATCATAGCCAATACTATCTCATCACACAGACTCTCACAAAAGTCAACCTACCCACTCACCTGAAGGGAAGAACCCTAGACTGGGTTGCTGATGCTAACTGCTCAGCGGTCATCTCCTCTAAAACACCACTACCTTGGACCGACCACTCCCTGGTCTCATTTAACTTACTGACCTCCAGACCACCTACTACAAGTGGGCCACTGGCACCACCCTGCCTAACAAGGAATAGGAAAAATATAACAGTAGAAAGAATCATCCCAGCCATCCTTCCAACGCTAAACGCATTGCCAGACAATCTAGATCCCAACACACTAGTTCACGAATATAACAAAATTATGTTAAATACAATAGACAAAATTGCCCCACTTAAACTTTGCACCAGCAAGCCCAAAACCCATTTAAATAAATGGTACACACCTGAACTCAAAGCCCTCCGCCTAAAAAAGAGAAAATGTGAATCTGCTTGGAAACTATGCCCTTCCAGTGAAAAGAAAGCCACTCTAGATACGATTTCGCGCCAATACAAAGCTGAAATCTGTCTAGGTAAACGGAACTCCTACAACAACCACATTGCCAATTCCAACTCAAGCATGAAGGAGCTCTTCTCCATTTTGAAGGAACTTGAGTCACCCATTGCCACACCCGACACCTGCACCAAGGACCAGACCTGGTGCTCAGACATCCAACAGGCTTTAGCAGATAAAATAAACACCCTACAAAATAAAATTCAACTAAAAAAAGACTCCTTAAACCTCACCAACCCTCCCACACCTCCGCCTAATGCTTTACCTAGCACACACACTAATTAATTCTCCTTCTCTAAAACTACCACCCTGGAGGTCGAAAAAATAATACTTTCTCTCAAACCCTCAAACTGCAAAGGCGACATTTGCCCTGCACACATAATCAAGGACGCAGCCAGAGACCTATCGCCCTTCATTTCCAAACTCATAAACGCATCTTTTTCCTCAGGTAGCATCCCCTCCAACTTAAAACAATCCTGGGTGCTCCCCCTCCTTAAAAAGCAGACACTTGATCCCCTCATCCCCACTAACTACCGTCCCATCACCACGGTACACTTGCTACTGAAAATCTTGGACAAAGTGGCCTATGTCCAAATCCAAAAATTCCTAGAACTACACAAATTACTAGGCTCCAGACAATCAGGCTTCCGACCACTACACGGTACGGAAACAGCCCTCATTGACTTGAAGACCCAAATTGATGATCTGAGGGATAAGGGAAAAACAGCACTCCTCCTCCTACTTGACCTCTCCGCGGCATTCGACCTTGTCGACCACCAGGTCCTCTGCAGACACCTGGACTCAGCTACTCATTTCTCCCCAGAAGCCATCAGATGGATTGAATCCTTTCTGAGCGAGAGAACAATGAGAGTCTTCTCCCCATCAGCAGCAGCAGACCCCTCTCCTATTACTTGCGGAGTCCCGCAGGGTTCATGCGTCTCCCCAACACTATACAACATCTTCACCAAACCTCTGTTCGACGATCTGGATCATCTGGGTGTCACCTACACCAACTACGCTAATGACACTCAGATTCTCCTCCCACTTTCAGGGGATCACAGTAAGGACAGAGAGTTGGTGAACAAGGTGTATCTCATCATTCAGGCATGGATGGCATCTCATGGCCTATGCCTGAATGATGACAAGACAGAGCTCATCATCCTGGGTACCCCCGCTAATATCAACAAATTAGGCCTCGAATATGACGGCAACATTATCAAAGTATCCAGGGAGGTAAAACCTCTCGGCTTTTACCTGGATGCCACTATGTCATTCACTAAACAGGTCAACTCACTAGCATCTACCACTGCGTACACCTGCAAATTAATAAGAGCAGGCAGACCATTCCTGTCTAATGATAGCTGCACGATCCTGGCAAGAGCACTCATATTGTCCAGGCTCGATTATTGTAATGCCCTATATAGCGGTGCTAACAAAGCCATTACCCATAGGTTACAAATCCTACAAAATAATGCCTTGAGAGCTGCCCTCGGCATTAATAAAAGAGAACACATCTCCACTACCAGCCGCCAACACAATTGGCTCTCCACCGATAATAAAATCAAACTAAAGCTGGCCTCCCTAACCCATAAAGCCCTCAATAATGCTGCCCTCAGCTATTTGATGGACAAAGTAAAGAGAAAGCCATCCATTAGACAAACAAGAACTATCAATTCCAACTGTCTGATAATTCCCAGATTCAAACTCTCCACCATTGGAGGTAATAGCTTCCCTGTGGATGCCGCCACATTCTGGAATTCTTTGCCACACAACCTGAGAGCCGATCAACCCTACTTGCACTTTAGAAGGAATCTCATCAGTTATATGAACTCCAACAACCCCCGTACCTAATTGTACATTTTACACCTCTGTATAGATACTGATACCTCCTGCTTGAGGCCTTTGTTCTCGCCACAAACAGCCCTATACATATCTGTATATTTCACTCCTTTGTATAGATATTATATTTTTATGTGTAAAGTTTTGTATATTTCCCATTCCTGTAATCCTTAATTGCATATGTCTATAATTTTATCTTAATTGTATATTTCTGTATATTTCTGTAACATTGTAAGCCTTGCATATCCTTTTTGCCTGCGCCGTGCTGCCCCTGGGTATGGTGCGCCATATAAATAAATAAACAAACAAACATATATCTCTGACACCAATCTACCTGTGCCTGCAGCCTTTATAGCGTAATGCAGCAGTGGTGATGTGTTGGGTGATTTTGGAAAGATAGGGAATATGCCCTTCAGGTTATGCCTGGGTCTAAAGTACAGGAAGTTATCCAGTGGGGCGCCTCCCCTGCCCCAAGCCTTGGAATCCCTCTAATGTGTGAAATTTCCCCTGAGGAAACAGATCTTGAAATGTACTAACCCCAGCTTTTGCATGCAGTCCATAGGATCCACACTCCGAGGGTTCCTTCCCACCTGTTAGCAATACTATCACCACCGCCTCCCTCATAGAATCCGGGAGTTTCACCACCCCATGGCTTCGCTTTATACTTTCAAAAGATGCGGCACCAGGACTGCAGAAAACGCCTTGTAAAAATCCACTGTGATGCCATCTGGGCCCGGGGCTTTTACAGAGGGAAGTTCCTTAATTGCTTTCTGAATCTCATGCAGGGTGAAGGGATTACTAAGCCAGTCTCTTTCTGCCTGGTTACACCAGTATAAGGCCACCTGATCCAGAAAGCTTTCTAGGGCGAGTTGTGAAGCCTGCAGCTGTGACGAGTACAATTGAGAATAAATCTCCCCCATAACCCGAATTATCTCCTCATCGGTAGCCTTTAATATCCCAGCAGCATCCTTAAGGGCAACTATGTTTCTGTGGGTTTTCCACCCTTGCCACCCATAACAAAACCGTACTGGGCTTCTGCCCCTCCCCATACTGCCGAATTGTCATTTGTCTGCTTAATAAAAAATGTGACCTCTCTGAAGGCAGCATCATTAAACTTCTGCAGCTCCTCTATTGTTCGGCTCTGCTTACCTGGGTCAGTGATGCTGATCACATCAGCCTCAAGAACCCTGGACGTTTCCTCGCCTTCCTTCAATTCCGCTATGTTCATTATACCGCTCTCCTTTGCTATACATTCCCCCCTAATAACGCACTTAAAGGCTTCCCATAGTGTTTCCCCTGATTCCACAGAGTCTATGATCTCCTTAAAATAATTGGTGATGCTCTCCACTATATGCTGAGTAGCCAACCCTTGTTTAGCAATGGCGCTAGAGAATGGTTGAGACCATGTTTTGCAATTTCTGATTGAAGGAAGTCTGCACCACTTTGATCGTGTTTAACAAACAGAATTTATTAACAAAAACCTGTTTGTGCCCAAATGCTCAACGGCACATGCTTTTCCACCAGCACCGAATGTGCCCGAACATCTTCGACAAAAATTCATAAGACTGGAACGTTTATGTACCAAGGAGATTAACCAATTTTGGGAGAGATTCCCCCTCTCAATTTACATAGAACAAAAGAAAATCCCCTGCGGGCTAAGGATCATTATCTTCCCAGACTTCACTAACCCAGATGATGCAGACCCATCAGCCAAGTGGGAAGACACCTCATCATGGGTTCAAAAATAATCTTGGAACTCCTGATCGAACATGCTGACGGGGAACACAAAAAACTGATCGTAGAAATTGACAACCTCAAACAAGAGATAGAAATAAGCAATTCCTCTACAGCCACCAAAGAAAGGAATTACACAATAATGTACAAAATCCTTACATCATATCAAGATGTAGTCAAGATCAGGAAATGCAGAAAATTTGCAAAGGATGAAAGAGATTACCAGGAAAACCGTGTTTTCACATTTCAACCTAAATTTGATAATGCACCCAGCAGCAACTCAAAAGAAAGCACTCCTAACAGCTTCCCGGCCAGCTCTGATGCAGAAAGCGAGTCAGATCTCATTCCAGCAGAAACAGGGGCCGGAATATCGGAACTCAGATCAAGTCTGACTAAAACCACCAAACCAACTAGCAGGAGCATTGATTACAATGTTTTAGACAAAATTCAGCGCTACATAAGAACACGTGCTCCGAATCAGAAACATGTACGCTTCCAGGAACCCCCAGTGGACAACACCTTCCCCAGAAGCGACGTAAGAGAGGCACGAGAGCTGGGACTAAGAAACACAACAGAAGAACACGAAAGTGCTATCAGACTGGCAAGATCACAAATGCAGTTACAGCAGAGAGAAGGAAGACCCTGGACTTAGTCATGAATCTCTCAAGCCAAATACTATCTAATATGGACATTTGCGTACTCAATAAAGGATTGCCCTTTGCCCCCACAGCCCCAGCTAATCTCATCGAAGTTCATCAAAGCTCAAATAGATCTATAAAAATACACGAGAAAACTCAAGCTCAAAAAATATTTTGCTAAGCAAGTGAACTGGCGCACTGAGAGAATACCCAGAGCAACAATCAGTGAGGTGGACATGGAACATCTAGACCTCACCCACCTCTTATTGAAGCTAGAAAATGAGCAAGGCACCACCAGCCATACGAAACAAGACATCATGCATGATCTTAACATTGAAGAAAGCAACCTTAAGATACCAGAGATGAAAATCAAATCAAGGTTCACTCCGAACTTGCCAGGAGACAATGGCATCGATATCTTCCAGCAGGCTGTAACCCGGGACTTACACAATGTGGAAGATAGCATGAGAACAAGACAAAACAAAAGACACAGTAATATCATGAGCCAAGAACTGACTACATTACCATGGCCATGACATATCTGGCCACACCAGGATGTTATCAAACTCTCCCCAACAATCCCACCAATGAAATTACTCTTGCAGCTAACAAACTGCTCAGAAAATGGCACACACATGGACTCCTGACCGATGAAGAATACAAATACCTCCAACCTAAACAGCCCAGAATGCCTACGATCTACTTCCTGTCCAAGGTCCACAAGGAATTTGACAACGTCCCATTCTCAGTGCAATAGGATGGATTACTGAAGCTTTTAGTAAATTTATTAACAATATACTTGCTCCAGAAGTACCAAAGATTCCCACATACCTTACTTGTTCTACAGGACGTCTTAAGGCAACCACACTACTACCTGGTGACGCTTGATGTCAAAGCGCTGTACACAGCCATTGACCATGTCTTAGCTCTCAAAGCCATAGATTTCACCTTCGCCAAGGCATCGGCATCCTTTTTTTCACATCTCGAAATCGCCAAGGAAATCCTAGAGTTATCATTAACTAACACCATCTTTCCGTTCAACCAGCAATACCACAAGCAGACTAAGGGAATAGCCACGGGGGCAACATATGCCCCGTTGATGGCAAATCTCTTCATGAATCAATTTGAACAGGCCCATGCACTTTCCAATCCAGACTTCAACAGCTACATTCACAAATGGTATCAATATATCAATGATATACTCATGATATGGTCGGGCACCACGGAACAATTGACCGACTTCAAAAAATACCTCATTGACAACAACTTTGGATTACAATTAACAGGTACCTCGAGCGACACGTCTATAGACTTTCTGGACATCACGATCAGTACAAATGAAACCGAACTGACCACAACAACATACAGGAAGCCCACCGAAGTTTACTCGGTGCTCCACGCTACCAGCTACCAGAGAAAATCAATGATCAACAATATCCCTAAAGAGGAATTCATCCGAGCTAAACACAATTGCAGCACTAAAGCAAAATTCCAAGTGGAGTGCTCCCTCCTATAGCACAGAGTCACAGCGAGGCTACCCCGAGCAAGCCATCGTCGCTGCCATCGACATGGCATCCAAGCGAAGACGCAAAAACAACACCAGGGAGGACAACCGGGGCAGACAAGAAAATCAGATACATTACAAGTTTCAGCAGTCATAGTCATCAAGTCCAGCTAATTTTACAGAAACATAGGCATATCCTCAAGAACGACGAAGACATCAGTAGATGGATACCACCAAGACCATTACTGACATTCACTAAGGCAAAGGCACTGCAGACAATGTTGAGCCTGTCCTACATGGCTCCAGTCACCAAGACAACCGAAAACTTGTTCAGCAGCTCCAAAGCAATGGGTTTTCACAAACGCAGAACTTGTAACATGTGTCGGCTTGCGCGAAATGCCAAATCGCTCACGTTCAATGTCGCTGATGAACACCGAATTACCCAATTCATTAATTGCAAGTCTAATTTTGTAATTTATGCTATAATCTGTATTTGTGATTGTAAATATATCGGCAGCACCATAAGAGAACTGAGGACCAGGATCCAGGAACACCTAGGCCTATTGCACTCCCAAGAGGCAAAATACCCACTGGCCCTTCATTGGCAGGAAAAACACCAGCTGGATAACAAAGATGACATCTGATTAATGGGACTTGAAATTGTACAACCTGATGCCAGAGGAGGAGACGGGTAACTATACTTGCGACAACGTGAAGCTAAACTCATTTGCAAATATAGATGTGTCACTGGTCATGAGTTTAATGTGTTTATCTGAAATTACCTTGATAATGCCTTTAAACTTATTCCAGGCCCTCCCCCCGTCAGATGCCTGACTGCCCATACCTGACCACGGGGCACGTCCCCCCCCCATCCCATCCAATTCTTGACCCAACAAGAAAGCGTAACTTCAGCCACACAACTGGCCCCACACACCACCTGCAGCCAGCTGATCTCACACTAGCAACTCTAAATTACTGCTCTCCGAATTGCATCAGCTTAATCAGCAACCCCTGATGGCCCCTTCCGCTTCAGCACACTAACTTATCCTAGAACCCGTAGTAACTTAACAACAAACAAGTAAGTCTAAATAAGATTGTACTCGTGTGAGACCGGCCGACCAACAGGATACTGGACTACCCAATCCCTACCAGGATCTTCATTACCTAAGAAGGCAACCTTCACGTACCAACCCTTGGCACACTACAACTGTAACTGACGAACAGGAACAATTACTCTGGTTACTTCACATTGACCACATGTCCGCTTGATTAATAATTCCCCAATAAAAGGATAAACCACACCACCGTGCACGCTCATGCCCCATCCCCACTAATGCCTGATACAGGTCAGTAAGACCGGACAGCCGGGCCCTGACTTCTCTACTTCGGGGCTGATCTTTTAACAAACAGTAGCTACCTTCAACCTGCCAACTCCAGTTCCCGCCGGCAGTAACAAGCACGGCTACGCACAAACCATGACCAGGATATGAGCCTTCCAACCAGTGTCCAAATGGTCACCAATCGTCCCAACTCAACCTTGCAGAAGTGCGAGCTGCCCACATGAGCCTACCAGCTCCGCTTAGCATTTCCACTACCGAATCCATGTAAGAATAATACTTCTGATGTTTGTTAATCTGCTTAGAATCACATGCTGTGCATAGTCCGACATCCAGTGGTCACTGCGGAGTATTGCATTTTGTTTTTCGTAGTCGAAAAGGGGACGTCGACAAGGCGTGTCTGTAACACTATCCCTATAGTGACGTGCGGTGTACCCACAATCCCTCACGCGTCGAGGTCCCTCAGATTGTTTTTTTCCGCCCAGATATTGGTCGCCTTTACGCAGAGCTCCTCGAGAGACATTGCAAATTCATTTACTCAACCTTTGGTTGTTCCTTATTAATATCCATTACATAGATCCCTCCCTCGACGTAGCTGCGAAGCTGTTCTCCGCCGAGCAAGAACTTCGACGGTGGGGACGAGACGGAGGAGATTCTTGGGCGCTGCCGAACACGTGGCCTGGCCTCGCCGGCCAAAAGACAGTAGAAAGAGTGGGGTCGTGGGACATTTCTTGTTTCTCTCTGAGAATGCCTTTCCCTTTCCCCTCCCTTTCCCTCGGGGTTGTTATCACAGCTAAAGATTTCCTCGGCTATGGAGAGGACACCCTTTAGGTATTGCCCACGTTGCAAGGGCAAGTTCATCTGGAAAGACCAGCATAAACGGTGTAACCGTTGCTTGCCCCTCGATCACAAGGAAGACGGCTGCGCGGCTTGTCAGCTTCTTAAGCCTAAGACTTTAAAGGACCGCAGGGTCAAGAGGTGGGCGGCCTACGCCATGTCGAGGTCCGATTCCTCACTCGCCGCCGCAGAAAGTGACGAGAAATGTGATAACCCGACATCCGTTTCGGAAGTCGTAGACCTCTCTAAGGAGCGCTCGCACTCCTCGTCGTCTGTCCCCGGCCCCGACAAGCACGGCTGACGCCCTGCTTATGGGGATGAACACCCCGGCAACAGTGACGCACACAAAAAACACTCCCATAAAAACATAACCCACGGCTCTTCTTCGTTGAAGACGAAGAAACCATCAGCGCCAACGGAGACGCAGGTTCCACCGGCAACCTCCTCAGACCGTAAGAGTCTTAAGCCCCCCTCGCAACTGCAAACGCGACCAGCGACTGGGCTTCCCCCAGATAAGGGCGCTACCCCCAAACCACCAGACGAAGCGCTCCGTCAGAGAGCGCCCGTCGATGTAGAACACGCGACGCCCGTAACGTCGAGACCAGAGCCCTCCACAGACAGATTAATCGTCGAGAGCCTGGAGAGGATCGTTTCCACTGATAGCCAGAGGCGGACGGCGAAAGATATGTCAAATACCGCTCAGAAGGGTAGAGAAATGCCGAAAAGGCCGGAAGGAAGGCAGGAACTGCCCCCTTCATCTAGAGGGACTCCTAGCCTGCCAGAAGGCTTTTCACACGGCGACAGAAACCTTTCTTCGACGTTATGGGATAGGTCAAAGCGTTTTCAGGCCGAATACCCTATTCCCCCCCCCAAAACCCCCCCCCCGACCGCCCAGGGGTACCTCATGAGACCCTGGAGAGACTCCAGTTCTGTATGGAGAAGATGGAGAGGTTTATGGAGACTCAAAACCTACCAACACCCAAAAGGGCAAGAGAGGGACCTCAGGAGGACCCCAGGGCTAAATTCCCTAGGCTGTTTAATCCCTCCCAAGAGGATGTAGATTTGTATGACCTCACTGGAGAGGACCCCCACTTTCAGGAGGAGGACGAATTTTTAGGCAACGAAGAGGAACAAAACCCAGAGGAGGAGGGTTTTGAAGGTAATCCAGATATAGGTGAGGGGGGCTTCGGAGAAGACCCAGAGGAAGGTGCTTCACAGCCCTGGCAGTCCCCATCAGCGTTTTCGGACCCTGATGCCCTAAACCTGTCCCCTCCCAAGAACTCACCTAATGGGAACATGTCACCTATAGACGATCAACCTACATTTAATGCACTACTATGCAAGGCAGCAGCGCATTTCGAAATAGACAGTGGGGAGATTTCTCCTAACATTGACTTTGTGGAAAAGGTAATCAAGGAGAAACCCCCTGTCAGCCAAACCATTCCCCTCCTCGCCTCAATAAGGAGACGAATTATCCCTTCACTATCTACCCCCGCTTTGGTCAGAGGGGTCAACCCAAGGATAGAAAAACTATTCAGTCCCTCTCCTTCAGACCCGTTGTACGTCAGGGGCCACTCTGTACCGGACTCCCTAGTGGTGACAAATACAAGGAAAAGAGCAGGGGTCCCGCTGTCAACCAGCGAGGCACCACCAGATAAAGTGGGTAAAAAATGGTATGCCCTAGGGAAGAGGATCACAGCCTCTGCTGCTTTTTTAGCAAGGATTGCAAACAACAACTCCTTGCTAGCAAGTTAGGCAGATGCACAATGGAGCAAGCTACGTAAGGACATCGAGGAGGTGCCAGAACCCCTACGTACACGGCTTCTGGCCACGATTACTGAAGGGACCCTAGTCAACCAAAGCATCGTGAAAAACACTCTGGATGCTGCAGAAACGGCTGGCCGTTTCCTAGTCCAAGGAATACTCCTCAAACGCCATGTCTGGCTGAGTAATTCAGGGTTTAAACCTGAAACGCAAGCATCTCTAATCAACAAGCCTATAGAAGATGCCAACCTCTTTGGGAAGGAGGTTGATAAGGCACTAGAACCGGCAAAGAAAGAGTTTGACACCATCAAAACCCTAGACCAGATTTCTAGGCCTCCTAACAGACGTGGCTATGACAATAGGCGCTTTTTTCACGGCCAACGCCAGCAGCAGCAATACTCTGCAAACAACTGGTCCTCTAACCAAGGTACCAGTAAACAATACAACCAGAGAGGACAACGCCGTGGCAAAGGGAGAGGTTGGGGTTCCACCCCTAGAGGTTCCTAAGCCACCAACACCAAATGACTCGAAGATTCGGGTCCCCTCCCATGCATCGCCAGTCGGGGGCCGATTAACATCCTTTCTTCCAGCATGGGAGGGAATAACATCAGACTGCTGGGTACTATCAACCATAGCCCGTGGCTACTGTATAGAATTCAACAGTTCCCCAACGTACAGACCCCCAAGGGGACGACGCATGACACCAGAACACCTCGCCATCCTTCTGCAAGAAGTGGACCAGCTACTGGAAAAAGGGGCCATAGAGGTCGTGCCTCTATCTCAGGTAACAGAAGGTATTTATTCAGTGTACTTCCTTGTACCCAAAGGGTAGAAAAAAGGACTTAACCATGCGCCCTGTACTAGATCTACGCCCAGCGAACACATTTGTCAAACCTCAAAGGTTTCGTATGGTGACCTTACAGGAAGTGATCCCCCTGCTATCACAAGGAGATTACATGACAACACTGGACATGAAAGATGCATACTTTCATATTTTAATGTTGCCAGCGCACAGGAAATACCTCAGGTTCATGATAGAGGGCAAACACTATCAGTTCAGAGTGCTACCCTTCGGCATAGCATCAGCACCGAGGGTATTCACGAAAGTACTGGCAGTGGCAGCGGCCCACCTGCGCAGGTTGTCCATCCCAGTATACCCTTACCTTGACGATTGGCTCATAACAGGGGATTCTTACGAAACATGCTTCTCAAATACCCAAAAGACTGTAGACCTTTTGTTCCAACTGGGCTTCTCCATCAATGAGAAGAAGTCCAGCTTAGACCCCAGCCAGATCAAACAATTCCTAGGGGCTCTAATTCGAACAAAGGACGGCCTTGTCTTCCCCTCCAACGACAGGGTCCAAAACATGCTGTTTCAGATCTCTCACTATGTGGCAGGTCGAGAGGTGACGGTGCGCAGAGCAATGCACTTGCTAGGAATGATGGCGTCATGTATTTATTTGGTACCTCACGCGCGCCTGCGCATGTGCCCAATGCAAGAGTGACTCAACAGCCAGTGGTGTCAGGCCAGCGGACAATGGGACGATCTAGTGGTGGTCTTGCAGGCCTTGGTTCTCTCGCTACGGTCGTGGTCAAAGGAAAACCTGGTAATAGGGAAACCATTCGCCACCCCTGCAGTGGAAGCCACTCTAACCACAGACGCATCCCTCACAGGATGGGAGGCTCACCTATCCCATCAGACTGCTCACGGAGTGTGGACTCCGAGTGTAGCATCCAAGCACATAAACTTACTGGAGCTACTGGCTGTGTTCAAGGCACTAAAAGCCTTCCAGGCACACCTACAAGAGAAAACAGTGATGGTCCTCACAGACAGCACCACAGCCATGTACTACCTCAACAAGCAAGGGGGCACTCACTCTCCAGGACTGTCCAAGCAGTCCCAGAAAATCTGGAAGTGGGCTCTCAAACATAACATGTTCCTACTGTCACAACATGTACCAGGGGAACTCAATCTGCTAGCAGACGAACTCAGCAGAGACTTCCCTCTGCCCTCAGAGTACGAATGGCGGTTACACGAAGACATCGTCTTCAACGTTTTCACACAATGGGGATTCCCAGAAATAGACCTGTTCGCAACTCTGGAGAACTCACAATGCCAAGATTACGCCTCCAGGTACCCCCAGAACCAATCCAAGGGAAACGGTCTATCGATTCCATGGTCAGGGAAATTTGTTTACGCTTTTCCCCCCGACTCCCCTTCTCAACAAGATTGTGCACAAGATGCACCAGGAACAAGTTACCATGATACTAGTGGCCCCTATGTGGGCCCGGCAGCCATGGTTCGCTCACTTGATGGAGATGTCTCTATCTCCTCCAGTGAAACTTCCCTGCCCGTACAACATGCTGTCACAGGACAAGGCCAGGACACTGCATCCATGCCCTCAGACCATGAACTTAGCAGCCTGGCTCCTGAGATCATAGAATTTGGACATGTACAGCTCCCGCAGAGATGCATGGACATCTTCAGGGAGGCTAGAAAGCCTAACACTCGTCACTGTTATTCTAGCAAATGGAAGAGATTTGTCATCTGGTGTAGAGGAAGAAGCATCAACCCGGTTGACTGCTCTCCCACGCACATTGTTCTGTACCTGACCCATTTACTGGACTCAGGTCTAGTGTTCAATTCTATTAAAGTCCACCTGGCGGCACTTTCTGCATACACCACATCCCAACTTAGAGTGTCATGGTGGAAAGTCCCAGTTATCAAAGCCTTCATGGAGCGGGTAAAGAGAATACACCATCTGATAGCAAACCCAGCTCCCGGCTGGGACTTAAATGTGGTACTTACCAGGCTCATGGGCTCACCCTTTGAACCCATGCACAAGGCAACTCTTAAGGACCTCACTCTTAAGACTGCTTTCCTAATAGCTATCACCTCCATTAGGCGAGTAAGTGAACTACAGGCTCTTTCTATTCTAGACCCCTTCGTAACAGTTCACAAAGATAAAGTGGTTCTACGCACACACCCGAGGTTTGCACCGAAATTCATCTCGAAATTCCATGTGAACCAGTCAATTGATCTACAAACGTTCTTTCAAAACCCTTCAAATTTGGGAGAAAAAAGCCTGCATACACTTGATGTGCGTAGAGCTGTCATGTTTTATATGGAAAGAACTAGACCACTAAGAAAGACTAATTAGTTCTTTGTCTCGGTGGCAGCAGGAAGAGAAGGGGATGCAGTCTCAAAGTCCACTATTTCTAGATGGATTGTTCAATGCATCACTCTCTGCTATACTCTTGCTAAGAGAGAACTACCCTTCAAGCCAAGAGCACACTCTACTCGAGGCATGGGGGCGTCCATAGCATTCATTGCAAATGTTCCCCTTGAGTCCATCTGCAAAGCGGCTACCTGGAGTTCTGTGCACACCTTTACAAAACACTACTGTCTAGATGCACACTCTAGATCTGACTCCCAGGTGGGACAGGCAGTATTAAGACATCTTTTCTCTACTGTTCCTTCTCACAACCCACCTCCAACTCCGGGTACTGCTCGCTAGTCTATGCACAGCATGTGATTCTAAGCAGATTAACAAACATCAGAAGACAATGCATTACTTACCGTAAAAGCATTTCTGATGGTTGTATCTGCTTAGATTCACATGCCCCGCCCTTCCTCCCCGCTCGGATGGAAGGAACATAGACTTCCTTTTATATCTCTCTTTTCTGTACTCACTCACGTCTAGAAGGCTCCCTCAGGGCAGAAAAAATACAAACAGAGGTACCTCGACGCGTGAGGGATTGTGGGTACACCGCACGTCACTATAGGGATAATGTTACAGACACGCCTTGTCGATGTCCCCTCTTCGACTATGAAAAACAAAATGCAATACTCCGCATTGACCACTGGATGTCGGACTATGCACAGCATGTGAATCTAAGCAGATACAACCATCAGAAATGCTTTTACGGTAAGTGATGCATTGTCATTCTCACCTGCTCTGCTACCAAACTGACAAAGGATTACAGGAGCAGGCACTATGCAAACCACAGTGCTTACCCCACCGTGCCTACACTTATACACTCCAAGCCTGCCCAACTGGGCACTGTCTTCCCACAAACATCAATTTGGCAACAGCCTTGAATGCAACGCAACAATGACAGCTCGTCTTTCTGCTCCTTTATTATACTGACAAAGGAGTACAGGACCAGGCACTAGACATACCACAGTGCGCATCCTGCATTACGTATACCCTCTAACTCCAGGCCTTTCCAGCCGGGCAGGAAGTTGTTAACTGGCATTGTCTTGGCAACAGCCAATAAACGCATCTTCGTCCCCGGCCAGGGTCCAATGAGCTTCCTCCTCACATCAACCTATCAACAAGCTCTTATTATTTAATTCAGTGGCAGTCGCTTACACAGTGTCACCATGATCCATACCGTCGAGCACCGAACCGTCATCAAGCCTATGATCAGGTAAGAGCAATTGCTTCAGGGGCCACACAAGCTGTGTCCTCAGTGAACCAATCTACACATTATCTCATGTCACTACACTCATAAAATAGCCAGGCACTGTCTGCCGCGCACTCGCTCACTCCCTCCCCCTCATGTAACCTGTTGCTATTGCAACCCGCTCGCGGTTGCCTGACTCGCCAGTTACTCCCCCCACCCCGTTGCTGCTTGCAAACTACAACATGTTGCCTCATATGCCAGCCAAGAGCACCCGCATCTACAAACTTGTTACTTGCCGCTCCAAATGTACCAGGTGCCACATCGCGGGATTATGCCCAGCACTGCATACCACCCACAACTAAGAGTTGCGGTGGGTTGTGAATCCCTATCCCTCATAACCCCAATTAATCTCACGCGATATGTCACTGCTTCCAATATGACATCTCGCAGGCTCGCGGCTCGCCAAGCCGGCAACATTCACGGACCCCCTCAATTCAGCTCACCCATCTACACATGGGCTACACTTAACACCAGGACACACCGCCCACCTCTACCCCAAGCTATGGCCCACCGACATGGGACACACCCGAGCAGTGGTGGGCAACCACCATTGCTGCCCTTTACTGTAACAGCCAGCCACCTACACAGTTCAATCTTCGCCCTGCAACATGCAGCCTCGCCGTTTGCCCGCACAATAAATGGATACCCTGGCCTTATGTACCGGCCACCACAGCAGACACATGCTAATTCCCACAGACGCTAACACCAGTGTTCTATTTTATGTAACCACCAAAAGGCTGTGCATTCTCGCTCAGTAACTGGTGTCCTTTACCCTACACAGTGGCTATTCAGCCTATTACTAGCAACCAGTACCACACCATACCAACAGGCCAAAACATCCTCAAGAAGGATCATCAAGCACTCTTCCTCTAGTAAGACCCTCCTCAATTTGTATAACAGCTACAAGCTAACCCAGCTACTATCACTTACTTGCTCTCTACCTTTCTCTCCCTCCCCCACCCCTTCCTTCTCCTCCTTGGTACATGTTGTGAACTCATTTATGTGACTAAATTATGGAAATTTCATTGTTTGTGTGCCTCAAATTAATTTTCACATTGTCACCACAATGGCACTTCACGCACCGCACATTGTCACCACAATGGCACTTCACACACCGCTTTGAACTATGTATAGACTGAATCTATTAAATGTGTGAAATAATACATGCTGCGTCGACATGGACCTACTCTGTTTCCAACACACACTCAAATCACCACTTATGCACAACCTTGACAAAGACTTTGGTCGAAACGTGTTCGCTTTTCTCACATGCAGCTAGCACACTCGTGCTAGACCCTCTTTGATTCCATTATAAACAAAAATGTTAAACATTCTGTTTGTTAAACACGATCAAAGTGGTGCAGACTTCCTTCAATCAGCAATCGCAAAACATGGTCTCAACCATTCTCCAGCGCCATTGCTAAACAAGGTTTGCCTACTCACCGAATACTTAATACCATTGGGAACTTTGGAGTTTTGTTTCCCAAGCAAACCATGTATCAGGCAGCAGGATGCAACTGACAACCAATCAAACAAATTGATAGCGCAGGGGTCCACCCTTCCTCCAAACTCCAGACACTCATACCTTTCCAACATATGCACATGGAAGACAGAGTCTGTAAGTCCCTCGCTTTTAAATACCCAATCCCTCCTAACTGGCCTCATTCCCGGTACGGCTACCTGACAAGTTATGGGTACATGGTCTGATATGGTGCAAGCTAAAATGACACAACTCACAAACCAGTTTGCTGCTCCCTTTGTTGCCAACCTCTGATCTATGCGGGACGCAGAGTCCTGCACTGTTGATCGATATCTGAATCCCTTTAACCCAACATACTTTACCCTACAAATGTCTTCTAATTCGTACAGTGCTTTGAAATGCAATAATTTCAATGTGGCTTTTGGTACCGCCCTGTGCACTCCACTTAACTTACCTGACTGCCGGTCTAGTACAGCGTTAAAATCCCCAGTACATATTAATATGATATCAGTGTGTTTCAGAAATTAGCATTATATCCACACTAGTGTGTCTATTGCATCCGTATTTGGACCGTAATAGTTGACCGATGTTGTGCAATTCTGGATAACCCTGATTACCATCAGGACCCTTCCTTTGGTCCCTCTCCACCTCTAACAGCTGAAACCCCAGAGACTTATGAATAGTGGTCCAAACCCCCCTTAGCATAAGATGAGTATGAGTCAAAATAGCGATGACAGCCTCACGCTTGGCAAACGTGAACTCAGTGTTAGGAGTAAAATGGGTTTTCCCGAAGAAAAGCAATCTCTGTGTGATGCCTGGCCAAATATTGCAAAACCTGCCTCGCTTTTGACGGAAAGTGAAGTCCCCTTATGTTCCAGGTCATGAATCGTATCTCACTATCCATGTTGGCACCTACCATCAGTTAGTGAGTCCTTAACCAATCTGACTAACCCAATCTCACCAGTGAATCCCCATCCAGGAAGCTCACCTGACAGTGCAGTGTGATATAACCGTCTCCTCTTCATTTCAGAAGCCGCCTCATATAAACAAGAACTAAACAACCCCCCCTTCCCCTCCCCCAACTCTCTACCCCACCAGCAACCCCTACATGCCAGTAAATACCCCACTCCAACAAACCTTAAGCCTGGGGTGGTAGGGGGGTGCATGGTCCTCTACCACCCTGCTTGACCACAAGCTGTATCTTCTAACCTAGGACCCCATAACAGTGTAAATAGAATTCTATATGTGACCACCATGAGCCTTCATCCATTGCCCTGCATGCAGGAATGCGCAGATTCTTGTCTCACAGCCTGATTCAGGGATATTCGCAGCAGTAAATCCAGAAAATCCATTACTTCCTTGGGACCACACAAGACCAAAGCTTTCACCTTAAATTCCATGTGACGTTTGGCCAGGAAAAGCATGGCATATTTCAACCCCTTTTCTCGCAAACGCTTTTTTACTGCAAGGATGGATCTTTTCGACGCGTATACTTTGTTGGAGAAGTCTGGCTATATCTGGATCTGAGCTCCTTTGTATGATAACTGACCTTTCTCTAGAGACCGCCTGAGTGCAAAATCCCTGTCTCTGTAGTCCAGCAAGCGTGCAATTATTGCCCTAGCCTGAGACCCCGGAGCTGGTCTCTTTCCCGGGATGCAATGTGCTTGCTCTACAATAAAGGCCGTGTTAAATCCTTCTGGGCCCAGTGCCTCTTGCAAAATGGACTCCCGTCAGTTCCATCGGGCCCCCCTCACCAGACTTGGAAATCTCAATAATTCTTAGATTATTTCGCCTCGATCTCAACTCTAGGTCATCCTGCTTCTTTGCAAGTTCTTTAAAAGCTTTGTTCACTTCTCGCTGGATACTTTTGTGGTTTTATCTTCCTATCCCGATATTCTTGTTTCAGCTTCACCCAGGCGGTCCCTGTGTTTGTCCAATCTTATTTTCATGTGATCCACCTTGCATGTCAGTGTGTCCAGTTTATTGTCCAGCGATTGTATACATGACTGTTGCTGTGTAAACCTATCCTTAATTTCAGAGAGCGCCCTGGAGGACATATCCGGGGTCCCGCACTGCTGATCAGGAGGAAGCATCTCTGCTGATCACCCTTTTTTACTGGCAACTGGTGTCTCAAAGGGGAGCTTTCTTTGGCGTTTCTCCGACTTCCCCATAATTCCTAAGTAGTGTGTGCCCCTCAGGGAAATGCCAGCAAGTTCCTGTCTAGTGTGCCACTGGTCAACTCTCGGGAATTACTTAGTGTGCCTCAATTCCATTGCACTAATTCTCGTATCAGGTAGAACACCCCAATCCTCTTGTTCATCTTGGCCTGACAACCCCCAAAACTAGAGCAGCCTCCCTGCACCTATTAGGCTCCTCCTTCAGGTTTTCCAATATTTGCAGAGTGCTCCAATAATGTCTGTGGTGTGGGCCAAGGCAACTTTGAGCCCTCCGTGTGGGAAGATCAGCTGCTGGGGTGATATGTGTCTCCTAGCTCCTCATCTTATCAGAGCATGTCCCGTGTTTGCCGGCAGCATCACTCTCCCTAAACTCATTGCTTTTATCACTCCATCGTAGTCACTGTTCAACTGCTATTGCCCACAGAGCACAGCACACGGGCACTAGCAGCATTGGCCCCAGCCACTGCAGCTCGATTTTTCCATGCAGTGCCCGAGGACGCGGCCTGTGGCCGTCCCCTCACTTTACGGACTCAGTTATTCTCTCCGACGCCATGGGGGCCAAGGTATATGATCTGGAGCTCCTTTCTGAACCTCAGGTATAGTTGGGTTCATCCACCTCTGCCTCTAGTCCCTACTAATGGCTGCTCATGCTCCATAATGGCCAGATCTCCTCCACACACCACAGCAGCACAGGCCCACTGCCTCACCATCATGGATATCAGTGAGGGTCTCCTCTCTTCTCTCTGGCTCTGCCGCCACTTATGTTACGGTTCCTCACCATCTTCACCATACTGTCAGGGTTCCATGCTACAGTTTGCGTTTTAAGCATTCTTTCTGGAGGTTTAGAAGGGGAGGTCTGTCTAAGGTCTAGGTTGATTCTGGGTGGTGGAATTGGGTTGTGAGATTTGTCCTTAATGTTCTTTTTTCAGGAAGCCTTTGGTTCACCAGGCCAAGATGGAGGCTCAGTTCAACAGCATTGATTGCCTAAGGCTGACATTGAGGTAGTTTGGAGCTATTTTCAGGATTCTAAACTGCCTTTAATTTTTTTTTCATTAGAGCAGGTCATAGCCTTTTTAGCTTCAGTTGAATAAAGTATTACACCCATCATAGAACTATAGTTATTCTTATTTTTTGTAAAGTAACCTTTAAATACCCATCTGAGTGTATCTTAGAGAAGGAGCAGGTTGCAGCTATCTTCGCAAGCATTCCTAGGAAGAAGAGGAGGCTAGTCTGCTGAGACAGAAGAGAACATTAAGCTAAGTGCCATCTGATTATTTCCCTGAAGTTTCCATTTGCCGTTTCCTGAAGAAAGACAAGTGATTTAATGTTTTCTGAAGTATTTTGCAAGGAAAAGACAAAATGTGCACTGTATTAAGCAACAGAGTGTTAATTGCGTGTTTAGACACTTTAGAACTGCATACAAGACCGTGGGCAGAAACTGCCATTCAAATCCATATCAGTGCGTGTAATACTTAGAGGCGTGCGGTCAAATTAGCGTTGTGAGAGACTAATCTTTATAAACTAAGTATCATAACAGTTAACCTTAGTAGCAGCGTATTACTGTGTTCGGAATTGATGCGCAAGTTTTTCCCATCGGGCATTCGCTTAACAAAAGGACCTAATAACGTAACATGCGAACCTCGCATTTTCGTTTGGATTTCAGCTTTTACTGAAAATCGGCAGTCATATGCGTTGCAAATTAGCCAACAGAAACAGAAATGAGTTTTTAAGGTTCCGGATAGCACAGCAGAAAGCAAGCAGAGTTCTGTGGATGCCAGAAGTAAGCAGACTAGTTTTTGGTTGCGCGAAATCGTTCAACGTTTGTTTGTTACTGAGAAATGTGTGAAATACAAATAAAATTAACTGGGTCATAATTCAAAAGACTTAATTCATGTTTTCCCCAATTTACAAGTGCTTGTCTACAAGGCAAGAAGCAACAGAAGCAGCAGCTAGAGAATTACCAGGCAGCATTTGTTTTCACACAAACTGAGGAAGGTTCAGCATTTCTTCTGACTGAACCAACTCAAGAGCTTATCAGCATTAAAGGCATAGGCAGCAGGTATTGAAGAGAAATTGGGTTCAAATAATACAAGAGCAGTAGTAGCGGGACACTAGAGAGAAAGTAAAATGTTTGTGGATTATTTCTAGATCTTCTACAGAAGAGTCCAGTCAAGGAGAGATCAGGAGACGAGGGCAGTAAAAGAGTCTGCGTTTGTTATCTTCTCCACTTCCCCTTTGGTTTGCTAGCTTGATAGTTGTTACTTAAGAGATTGTTGGGCTGGCAGGCTTAGGGGGTCTGGTGGGCTATCGTCACTCCTGCAGGAAATTTCGGGTTGACCTGACAACGTCCTGCGGGCCAGCCGAGCAGCGGTCACAGCTGGTCGCTCTCTCTCACACGTCAGCACCCTGGTGGTTCAATGCCGGACCACGATCCTCAAGTCCGTCAAAGCCTGTGATGTCCACTTTCCGACGACCGTTTCAGCCTGCTCAACTCTCTGGCCAGTATACAAACAATAAGTGTGCCCCAGTGTGCAGGCGTGGGCGGGGGCAATATAAACATTAAGTACAAGGAACCTCAGAAAGGAACCCACGCACAAGACAGTCCTAAATTCTGTCAATGATTTTATGGTTGAATCTCCATCTTATTTATAAGGCATATGCTTTCAAGGAAAGTCACAGGAACAACAGAGCCAAAGAAAAAAACCTAAGGAGTACATGAAAATAGATTTATTATACAAAGAAACATATTCTTTAACATATTTCAAAATGTTTTTTACAAGTTTTTTTAAAAAAAACAACATAACAAAAGAGGAAAAGGAGACATACAACAAATCATATGTACATTATGATTTCAACAAATAATTGGAATAGAAAAGAATACAATTAGTAAAAAGAACAGAGAAAACCACAAAAAGGCAGTTGTGCCTGTTGGGTTTTAACCAGGGTGTGTAAAAAATTACCCTGGTTAGTACAGAATTGAATTATTCATAATCAACTAATTACATGTAGTTATTTTGCCATATCATTGACTGCCAACGTGTATGAGAAATCATGGAGTAGTTCCCGGGGGTGCTTCCAGAACGGAGCGGAACCCAGCAACGGGAAAAACACGTTTCGGCGGACCTAGATAGGTTGATGTGGTAGAAGCCTTCCTCAGGGCAGAGTTGATGTAGTCTAGAAGTGAATCCCTAGAGGGGGCAGACAAAATGAACACATTGTAGGTAGGGGGTGTACTCAAAAGGAGAAAGTTTTTCAGAGGAGTGTCGGGTTTAAGGATACTGTTGAAAGAAAAACACGGAGCACTCACCCTATGAATCTATAAAGGTCAGGGGAATGTCGTGCGGCTGCTGTCCCGGGGTGCCGGGACTCTGGTACTGCTGGTGTAGGTTGCTGAGCTTCTGCTTGCTCTGTCAGTCAAACACTACGAAAGTAAACACAATAAAGTGCTGTGTCACAAAAAGGTGGGAGTGGACCGTGAAGTCTGTTTAATTGTGCACAGTTGCGAGTATCAAGGGTAAAAGAGAAAGAAAAAGATAATGGGCCTCATTCCGAGTATGGCGGTAAGGGATAGCGGCCACCGGTAACGAGACCGGTGGCGGTAATCCCTTACCGCCATACTCCGAGTTCCCTTTGCGCCCTCGCCCTTAACGCCTGCTTTGAGCAGGTGTTAAAGTCGAGGGCGCAAAGGGGCCTCCAAGCCAATAACAGTGACCGTAATGAACGGTCACCGTTATTTGCATCTTCCCCATTCCCATTGAGCCCTATGGGGGCTCATTTGGGAATGGGGAAGAGCCTTGGTGAATGGGGAATTACCGCCCCGCCAACCTTGGAATGGGGCGGTAATTCCGCCATCCACCAAGGCGCTGCCGGTCCGGCTACGGCGTCAACCAAGGCGTTAATAGCACCATTGGTTAGCGCCGTACTCGGAATGAGGCCCAATGTGTTAAATTAGACAGCTATGTGTGCATCATTTGTTCATGACCATCCGGAGGAAGAGCAGTTGTGGGTGCACGGATGGCCATAGTCTGTAAAAAGAGCGAGGACGGTGCTGAATAAAGCAAAGAAGAGAAAAGCAGGGAAAACTACAGGACGGCAGACACCAACGGTAGGTTCCAAGTGTGAGGTTGGTGTAGGTAAAGAACAGACACCACACTGGCAGGTGCGTGACCCACCCAAAGTGGGTTCCAAGTGTGAAACTGGCGTAAGTATGTAACGAACCTCAGAAAGGCAGATAAGCGACCTACCTGGGAGCACGGTAACAATAGGTGCTCAGTAGGAGACAGGAAACATGTACGCCGCAGGTCAGTTCCAGGAGGACTGATGTGGCGTGAAAACGGTGTGGCAGCACAATTGTAGCTGTGAGACAAAGAGAAACTCTCTGGCCAGGTCATGCTGCTTCGACCGGTTTGCAGTCACTGTTAGTTGCTGATCCATGCCAGAAATCAAGGATATTTGCACCGGATAGATGCAGGTTTCGGCAGAGCTCAACTAAGATCTTGGTTGTGCTCTCATGCGCCTCCTCTAGTATGAGTAACTTTAACTGTGTCTGTACCATGTCACCGCCACAGTTCCTGGTGTTTTCCATTTAATTTCCTAATGTCCCTGGTTTTGGTGCCATCCTCTGCCATTAACGGGGTGCTTGGTCCATAAATCTGTTACTGTGGTCCATAAATCTGGTAGTGCGTTGTTTCCACCATTCATGATGGTCTACAGACTGTGTCCTTGCTGCATGTAATAATGCTCTCACAATGTGATCTGGAATGCCACAAGCCCTCGCACTACCCTTTTCCGTAGTGTAGCACTGCCATAGTTTCTGTTGCTCTCCACATCCTAATGTGTGATGCTGCCATAGACCCTGTTACCCTCTTCCCTTAAGCGTGCTACTGCCACAGATTTTGGTGTTCACACCTTGATGTTTCATTGCCTATAGCCCAGTTACTTCCATATCTGTACTGTGAGGCAATACCGATGACCTGGTTCTTGCGTTGGACTAATACACTTTACATACTCTTACCTTTCAGTATTTTTTTCCATAATCTATTTAACAGTTAAGGAGTCGAAAGAGTGCGTTTCTGTGATCATACGCTTTCTGAAGGTTGATGGGAACCTTGCAGCACTCTTTGATCCAGCACACTCCTTAGGTCTGTTTGTCTCCCATTGCACTCCATTAAGGAGTCAGCTATTCTTTAGTGTTTAGCGGCATGTCTTCAAGGCCTGTCTCTTACCTGTTCTAAGTCTGCAGGAATTGTTGTGCTCCTGGCAAGAACAGATGCCTGATGCCAAATGCAGCACATTTGCATTGCACACAAGTTCAAAAGTCTGTCTTATTTACAAGAAACTCAACTAGGATAGCCGGACCCACGAAGGAATCAGCAGCCGAAGGGTTACCGCTGTCTCTAACCAGTGGTTATTCAACAGTGGTTTCATAGGACAAGAATCGCCCTGTACTTTCTGCTGGTGCACGTCACACCTCTAGGGACAAGTGCTGGCACTGCCAGCTGATGGCCACAGTGAAAGAAGTGTAAGGAAGGTATGGTATCAAACATTAAGACAGACGCAAGTGATCACAGTTCAAGAGTGTTTCTTAAACTTCAGTTGGGTTTGAAAAATGCCTATCTGAATCTAAATCTAAAGATGGGAGCAAGCTACGACAATCGAATAATAATAATGCAGTCCTAGTGGTGTCTTGTCAAAATACAAAGGGCCTATACCAATAAACCTATTGCCAATCCTTACTTCTAAATATAAATAGTGTGGGAAACAATGTTATGCAAAAGAAAAGTGTTCATGGGCTGATATGTTAGGATATTCAAGCCGTTGGCTTCCCTTCCACACGTTTTCAGCACGGGACAAGGCGGCACACTCAAGCTTAGCACAGTCTATGACTTCTCTAGCATGAAGGTGCAGATAAAAACTTCAACATCATGGCCTTCTGTGCCAAAGTCTCTCTGCCTTTCAAACTCTTTTTCAGGGGGTCTGATGCAATGCGACAAACAACAAAGTTCCTTTCTCCTTACGGTTTCATAAGTACACATTCTCGGGTGATTTTCACTTCACCCCGGGTCCCCCTCCACCGGGCTCCCGACCCACCTTCGTAAGATTTCACAGATACAAATTCTTGGGTGATTTTCTGTTTACCCCGTATCCCCACTGCCGGGCTCGGACCAACTTTATCAACTTTTCCACAAATGTTCTTTACTGTATCAACATCGAAGGCTTTCGATTGTGCGCAGGGTTTTGCTTGACCCATCCCAGGACCACTTCGATTCACAATTCTCTTCAGCTGGATACCCCAAAGAGACCTTCGATTGAGCACCCACTTGGTGCCGGACCACTCTATCAAAGGTATCGTATCTTTGTTACAAAATGTAATCACTCATCAGCAGTTCAACTTAACTTGCGTCTTTTATCACATGCATTTCAAACAATGTTCGTTCCAGCGATCACCAGTTATGTTGATTTTACTGACGCTGCTTTGCTCTTAGAGCCAAGGATAGTACCGCAGCGGATAATTCTCCCTGTCTTGATTCTTGGCGCGGCAGGGCCCCAGGTACCCCTGACACACAATGCAGGATTCTCCAGCCTATTTTCCTGGTCTTCCGCTTTCCAGTCTCAAGGGTTTATGAAAGCAAGAATGCCTTGTCGAAAAGGTCAAGGGAATTTACCTCCTTGCAATCCCCTTCTGTTTTTCTGTCTTTCTCCTCTTGTTAAACTGCCATCTTCAAACTGCTGTTTCCTCGTGTGCCAGTGTGCTCTTGTGCTCTGCCTTTTATACGCGTGGGGAAGCTTAATGGAAGTCAGGTGTGTGTGATGGTCAGTAACTGCCTGACCTTTGTATTGGGACACGTCGGGTATACGGCTCAGGTGTTAGTCTGTTGTCTCTCATAGCAAACTGTCCATCAGAAAGTTTTTGTGTTGTAAAGGGGGGTTGGAGTTCCTAAATATCCTACTTGGTAGGATAGGGTAAAGGTGTTGTAAAGAAGGGGATACTGCGTCTCATCGTCCGGTGTCCCACTTCCACTCCTCGAAGACCCCTCACCCAGGTGATTCTCCTTGCACTGATCCACCTCCAGGAACTGGATCCAAAAGCGGTGGCCGTTTCCTGGCCACCTGGATGACAGATCCCCGGGGACTAGTGGGTGAGACACCTTCTGGTTTCTCACAAAGCCAGCAACAGAAGTTACGGAACAGTTTAAGAGTCTAGATGGTGGACGTCCTTCTTGGGAGTTGCCTCTGTGGATCTGCGCCAGGATGCATGGAGCAATGTACAACACCTGTTAAAGTAAGTTCCAACTTGGACAGCAATCCCTTACACTCACTGTGTGAGTTCAGTTTGTGGCCTTGAGAGCTGGGTCTATGGTGCTATGTAAGTTACCTTCAGCAAGTGCTGGGGTAGGTTTTGGAAGGGTGAAATCAGTGGCTGTACAAGAGGAGTAGGTTGGGTGAGTATAAAAAGGAAAGGAGAGCTAGCATGAGGGACCTGAAGGCGGAGCTGCAAGAGTGAGGAGAGGAGAGATGGGGTGGAGGAGGTGGAGATGAGTGGAATGTCCAAAAGAGGGCAGTAGAGAGTGGAGGAAGAAGAGAGACCTGCAGAGGGATTAAAAAAATATAGGAGCAAGAAAGAAAAGGGAAACGTGGAAATGCTGGAGATGGCAGGAGGTGGAGAAGAATAGAAAGACTTGGGAGAGGAGAGTAGTAAGCGGGGGTGAGAGATACAAAAAGGACGATGACGATAAGAGGGCGAGAAAAAGGGGTGAGCAAGGAGAGAGGAAGAGGACCAATGAATGAAAGAGCAGAACCGCTCAAGCAGAAAAAGATTGTAACAGGAGGGAAGGCCAACATACGAGGGGCCTAATAAAAGAGGCGTCATCTACAGGAGTGAGAAGATTGAGCCAACAGAGGAGGTTAGGAGGGTCCGATAATTGTGGGGCATCAGAGGAGGAGAGTGGAAACCTGGCATAAAGTAGAGTAGGCCAGTGGGTGAGAAATAGCATGGAGCTATCTAGTGGAAGAGACACTTGACTACCCAGTGTTGGCTGTGACTGTGGAGGAGTCCACTGCCAAGATCCTGGGGCTCATACCAAAGCTCCCCAGACTTACTGACCCATGTCTAGCTTTGGCACGATCGGAAGCAAGCCTGGGTTCCTTGAGCATGGCAGATGGGAGAATCCATATAAGTCTTCAGCATCTTGACCAAGCCGACAACTGTGAAAAGCATAAACCAAGCCAAGAAAGGATTGCATGCAACACTTGAAACTCTGGGGATTGGGGGTGATTTACGTTTGATTGCTAGAAAGGGAGCACAAGGGAAATGAGGGATGGAGTGTGGTCACCAAACTCAAATTGGTCCCTTTTTGATTCTTTGGAAACCCCTTATTCGTTTACAGTGTCCACAACCCCAAACCGTGGGCCTTTTTGTATTATAAAATAAATGTGTGTGTACCTCATTTTCTTCTGATTCTTGGGCCATGGCAGACCCCTTTGAGAAATTGTTGATGACAACTTCAGGAGCTTGGAAAAAGAAAAGGGTGATGAGACGAAGCAGATGAAAAGGTTGTAGTCAACAGCATGGCAGCCAGTGACTTTCAGGTTTACAGTGTGTGACTATGTGGTCAATGAGTCACAAGACCACTCCTGTAAGTTTTGTTTTTTATTAGAATGTACACATTCAGGTGCTTTGGGGCTCGCGGTCTAAGTGAGATTGCTGTACACTTCTCCCTCAGCCTTTGTGGGTGCTGCCACATCCCTGACCTAGTTTCCCAACTCCAATAAACACAAGGGGGTGTGCTTGTTAGGGGAGCTTTCCTAAAGTCCCACTTGGAGGTAAGACTTTAGTAAACTATCCCAGTGGTTTGCAGATCCCCAACTCTTCGTATCAGTCTGTACTACTAAGAGCCCTTGGTAGAGTGGCAGAGCAGTCGGGCTTATCTTAAGAGGAAGATGTGAGCTGTAGGTAAGTACACTGAACCCAGTCAGTAATGCACATCAAATAAACACTTAAATATACACGTATATTAAAATATAGATTTATTATATATACCCAAGAGTCACTGTTAGATATTTAGCACAATAAACCAACACACATAGACTTTTCAATACTTTCAAAGGGTCACTTCTTAGTTGGTAGTGGCTGAACGCATACAATTGTTACAGGAGTTTGACAGTTCTGTCAGTAAAAATGTGCACCCACAAAGTAGTATAAGATAGTGATTTTTGGGAAGGAAAACAGTTGTTTAATGTTATCCTAGCAGAGCTTCAGGTTCTAGAGACAGTTTCACTGCACAGCAAGTCTTTCAAAGTCAAAATGCAACCCTAGCTAAAGGCAGTTCATATCGGCTCAAAGTCTTGCAAAGCAGTAGAAATCAAAGGTTCCGGCGGATACTTACCAGGCTATCAGAAGGAAGATACAGGAAAGCTTAACCAATTTTGGAGACCCCGTTAAAGGACTCGCTAAAGGGACACAAGCAGCGGTTTGGGTCAAAGGTAAGAGGGGGTTGCCCTGGACACCTCTTCGTGCACTCCAATGTTTTGGGGTGACTTTCTGGAATCAGGTAATGGTATTGGTATGATATTGTTTATTTGTAAAGCACCTGTACACAAAGCAAGTGTTTCAAAGCGCTCAAGAAGGGAGGGAACAAGGGGAAAAAACAACAGCCATTCAGAGCCCTTGACTTTCTGAACGATACAAGTCTGCACGGGCAGAGTGGGTGCATCGAACAAGTGCACATTATACAATTAATGGTGTAGATAACAGCAAATGGGTCTGACGATGATTCTGCAGTTTTTCCAAGTCCGTTGAGGCGCCACCTTTCAAGGTGGGGAGACAAGGGAAAAACAGACAATCTTGATGGCATGGTGCATTCAGATGGTGTAAGTGCGCAGACAGGTGCAGGAGAGGGGGGGGACAAGTGTAGGAATTGAAGGAGCGGACCAAGTGTGCCCAGTCAGTCAGAAGCTGGGGTAAGTGCTGAGAGATACCAATCCCAAGGGTCATTGACCAAGTGCAGTAATGATGAGGCAAGTGCAAGGCCTGGAGGCAAGTGCAAGGGAAATGGTGAGGGTTCCAGGGACCTGTTAGACTGAGATACAGCAGGCAGCCAATCAGCAGGCTGCACGGAAAAGGAGGGAGAGAGGGATAGAGTGAAGAGAAAGGTTAGCAGGGTAGAGGGAGAGAGAAGGAAGAGGAGAAGAGGAATGTCTTAAGGAGTTTTCGGAACTTAAGGAGTTGAGGCTCAAGACAGAGTGCAGCAGTGAGGCTATTCCAGGGGCAGGCCCCTGCAGAGG
Organism: Ambystoma mexicanum; assembly: GCF_040938575.1. Taxonomy (NCBI): domain Eukaryota; kingdom Metazoa; phylum Chordata; class Amphibia; order Caudata; family Ambystomatidae; genus Ambystoma; species Ambystoma mexicanum. Next base: position 39,020,930 of record NC_090931.1, read on the forward strand.
ATAAAGATCTCCCTCCAAATCTCTGCTTGGAGAACCGGCTCACTCGCAGAATGTTGGAGGTAGATGAGCGGAGAGCTCGTGAAGGACAGTATTTAGGTAGGCAACGTTGCAGATAGTTAGGTCTCAGGCCCCAGAAAGCCTTGTGGACGATGCAGAGGGTCCTGAACTTGAACCTTGTAGCCACGGCAGCCAATGGAGGGATTTCAGAGACGGAGAGATGCAGTCCCTGGGCTTGAGGCCTAGGAGAAGTCTTGCGGTTCTGTTCTGGATGAGTTTCAGAGAGCGTAGAGCAGAGGCAGGGAGGTTGAGAAAGTGGCTATTGCAGTAGTCCAGCCTTGAGAGAACGAGGGCTCTGGAGACAGTGAGCCGCTGGGGGAAGGTGAGAAAAGGAAGAGTACCTCTGAGAAGGTGTAGCTGGTAGTTGGACATTTTAGAGGTGTCCAAAATGGGAGTTGAGAAGGAGAGAGTGGAGTCAAAGATTACTTCAAAGTTTTTTACCTTGCAGGTGAGTGCGGGCACAGGGCCAAGGGAGGATGGTCAGAGTGAGAGTGGGAATGCGGGAGCAGGAGTCCCAATGCAAACAATCTGTCTTCCTGGCGTTGAGGCAGGGGTGATTTGCAGCACACCATGACTGACTTGTCGACACAGTCCGATATGAGCGAGGTAGAGGAGGTGGCTGAGGGTAGCCTGAAGGAGAGTTGGGTGTCATCCGCATAACACTGGAAGTTAGAGATGAAGATGGCAATAACACGTGCAACGGCAGCCATGGAGACATTAAAGAACCAGGGGGATAGGTTAGAACCCTGTGGAACACCACAGGTTGAAAGAGTGATGGTAGAAAGGACTCACGTTCCACCTGGGATGGGCAATCGGAAAGGAAGGAGGTTAACCACGCCAGAACCTGACCTGTGATTCCCAGAGTGTCATGCAGACGTGCGATCAGGATGTTGAGGTTTACTGTGTCAAAGGCAGAGGAGAGGTCGAGAAGAATGAGGACAGAGGGAGTGTTAGTGTCGAGATTTGAGAGCAGGTCTTGATGAGTGTTCAGAAGAGCAGTTTTCATGCCTCTGGATGCTCTAAAGCCAGGCTGATGGTCGTGGAAGCAACCAGCAGTTTGTAACGCTCACCTGATTCCCGTAGAGGCGCCGGTCTTGACTGGGCGTATACCGTATCTTCAAAGGTGATGTGTAACACACGGCTGGCTCTTTGGGCTGGACCTCTGTGCACTGTATGTCTGGCTCGAAGGGTAAGATGTCTTAGGTAAGTGAACGCCGTGCTCTCCATCTGCCTCGAGGCAGGGTGCTGTAACCAGTTTCTTCACTGGATAAGGGGAGCAGGCCTCTTGACTTCAGAGGACTGCTGTCCGTCGTTTACTGCACGAACGGTAAGTTTCGAGTAATTCTAATGTGTTCAAAGTCTTTAGTAATGATGTCTCTTGTTTTGCAGGGTTCCGGCGATGGCGGATGGCGGGCTGAAGTGAGTTGAAGATGGAGCCCGTGTGATGAATAGAAGCGCCTGGAAGCACGTAAGTAAGCGCTTGTTGCCTGCTTCACGATGCGCTCTAACTGTCTTTTTATTTTGCAGGTACAAGTTCGGGGCGGCTGCAGGGTGCCGGAATACCCACTGGGTTAGATGTGGAAAGGAGTAATGGCACGTGAGTATTAAAGTTCCCCAATGTCTTTAAACGCACCTTGTTTTGTCTTTCAGATGCGGGATGCAGCGCCGAAGGCCTCCGGAGCGTGCGAAGAGTTGGTAAGCTTTTGTCTTTCAGATGCCAGAATGCAGTGTGAAGACCTCCGGAGGGCACGAAGAGTAGGTAAGCCTTTGTCTTTCAGATGCCGGAATGCAGCGCGAGGCGTTGGTGACAGCCGATGGACCAGGTAAGTGAAGAGCTGTCACTGAAGACCGTAATGCTAACCTGTTCTTTCTTGTCTTTATAGGGGTTGCTGAAGACTGGATTCAGGATGGTAAGCCTTTTTACTTAGGCCCAGGATCAGATGCAGAAGACACGATGAGCGTTCTGCTGCTGAGGATGCAGAATAACGCAAAGCAAGATTCATCCATCGGGTGTGGTTTAAATAGCCTCCTGTAGTGCTTAGATGTCTCCTTCCACAGCCACGCCTAGGTAAGAAAAGAGTTCCTGCTTTCCAGAAGAGTTCCAGTGTTCTGAATCTAGGGAGTGGCTCCTGCCCCACCCAACAGGAAAAGTAGTTCCAAGAAGAGGATCAGAGACTCAACTGGCAGGCAAGTAAGCAGCATGGTCTGCTGCAGGTAAGTCCACCCAAGCATTATGAGCCCGGCGCTTCCAGCGCTGGGACTGGGCATATTTATGAGCCTGGTGCCACTGGCGCCAGGACTGGGTCCAAAAGGTCCCAATTGGGACTGGTTGGCACTCGGAACCTGGGTTATGGATCTGCTTCCAAGGGAGTTGGGAAAACCCTGACCTTTTGGAAGCAGAGATCATGACACAGTTTCAGTGTGAAGGGTGAGCTGAGAGATAGCCAGCTTTTCCAGGAGTTTGCCCAAGAAAGGGTTGATAGACATAGGGCGTTAGTTTGACAGAATGGAGGGGTCGGCCGAGGGTTTCTTAAGTAAAGGGTGCACAAGGGAGTGCTTAAGAGAAGTTGGGAAAATTCCAGTGGCAAAATAGAGATTGCAGAGATCACACAAGGCTGGAGCGAGAGAGTCAATGTTGTCCTCAATGGTTTTGGAGGGGCAGGGGTCCACCTGTTTCGGGCCAAGGGAGGCTTCAGAGGTGTTGGTGAATGAGGTGGTGTGGAGGAGAGAGGAAAGGATGTCTTGGGTTTTTGTTGTCAAGTCTGCAGCCAGGGCTGAGCAAAGGTCTTGGGTGGGTGTGATAGAAGAGCTGTTGCAGGATTGGCCAGTTCCTTACAGACTTTGAAAAGTTCTGCCGTATTGTTTGATGCCGCGGAGATGCAGGCTTGAATAAAGACTCTTTTCTTGGTGTGGATGCAGTCGATATTGCCTTTGAAGGAGGCGGCAGGCCAGTTTGCCAGTCCACCCGTTGAATTCCATTTCCACTCAGCTGCCCTAGGAAAGGAGAGCTTCAAGTGTGATCAGAGAAGAGAGTGGTCCGTCCAAGAGAGGTAGTGAGAGGGATAGAGAGAGGATTGTCAGTAGAGATGAAAGCATCCAAAGTGTGTCCTGCTGTATGCGTGGAGCCAGAGGGTAAAATGGAGAGTGAGAGAGAATCGCATAGGTTGCGGAAAGGTCCTGAGGAGTCAGCAGAGTCCAGATGGATGTTGAGAGCCTGCAGACTAGGCACTTGAAGGAGGAGTAGGCCTGAGTAGGGATGATGAACACAAGTATCAATTCTGGGAAGATCAGGGCCACTCCCCCTCCTGTCCCCTTGGGCCTGGGCAAAGAGAGGATCTTGTAGCCTTCAGGGAGGAGTGTGTCAAAGCTTGTGACAGAGCTGTCCTTGAACCATGTCTCTGTGATGGCGAGCACATCAAAATCCATGAGTTGAAGGAGGTTGCAGATGTCAAGCGAGTGTTTGACAGCAGAGCGAGAGTTAAGCGTGGCAATTTGGAGCAGCTTGCTATCTTTGAAGGTCTTCCGCGGGGGAGGGGAGGGCGCATGGGATGGTGGTCCCCCCCGAGGGTGGCAGAAGAGCCAGAAGGATAGCGGAGGGTAGCGGAGGAGCCAAGGCCAACAAGGGAGCCAGTACAGTGAGGAAAGGTGAGGGAGTCTGTGCAGAGGAGGAGGAAAGCACAACAGGCAAGTGAGTCTGTGCTGAGGAGGAGGAGGAAGGCACAATAGGTAAGGGAGCCTGTGCAGAGGGGGAGGAAGGCACAACAGGCAAGGGAGCCTCTGCAGAGGAGGAAGGAACAGTAGGCAAGGGAGCCTGTGTGGAGGAGGAGGAAGTCACAGCAGGCAAGGGAGCCTGTACGGAGGAGGATGAAGGCACAGTAGGGAAGGGAGCCTGTGCGGAGGAGGCAAGGGAGTCTGTCCAGGGGGAGAGGTAAGGTTTGAGAGGCACGGTAGGAGCCTGTCAAAGAGGAGAAGGTTGGGTTAAGGACCCTGAACCATGATGGGTCCATTCCGATCAACATTAATGATGACCCTGGAAATGGCGAAGATGTCAAGGCGTACCTCCCAGCAGGGACGTCATTTCACCAAAATGCCAGGGGTAGCGGACGTGACATCACACAACCCTTGACCCCTTATGACCTCACAGGAAGTGATGTCATTTGACCCCACCCAAAGTGATATCGCAGGAAGCGATGGAACACGACCTTTCACCCGTTGACAAAACAGGAAGTGGCATCACATAGCATTGTACACTCTGAAAAATATGGTTACGGTGTCACTATAATGTGATGTACATTTTATACAGGAATGGATCGCCGTATGTATCGTTTAGATCGGTGTGTATAGGCCCATATTACCAAATTACTGTGAATGTAAGCAGACGTCCATGACCAAATGATAATGATGTGTTATTATATAGCACTTCCGCTTAAGCGCTATATAGAAAAAATATATACCCAATATCACCCAACCTGTGTTGGTACTCATTTATCGACCTCAGAAGCATGAAAGGTTGAGTTGAGGCATTTAAGAACAAATCAGTGACTCACCCCATGGAGTGTGCCTGAAATAAACCTTTAATGAGTCTAGCAATTATTGTATAGAATTCCAGAAAGACACATTATTTGGTATTCCTGTTCTTTCTTATTTAGGGTCAGTCCTGAAAGGGTTAGACTTGTGGCACTCCTGTTCTTATTTTTCTTATTTTTTTTAAACAGGCCTGAACAAGAAAGCCAGCCACCTCAGAAGTAAAGAACCACATGGTGCTGGCCTTTTTTTCTTTTTCTTTTTAAAATTTCTTTTTAGAGGTCGCAAGGGAGATCTTAGAGGTCGCAGTTGCGACCTCTGGCGACCCCTAAATGACGTCCCTGCCTCCCAGCGAGTGCCACCATTAATGGGAGAAGAGGCACTAGGAGAGAAAAATGCGACCATGTGGAGAGTCCACAAGTCGGGTGAGGGAACGACAAAGAGGATTTCTGTGAGAGTCTCTCTGCCGGAAGCCGTGGCATAGGCGTCTGCAATATAAAGGCCTGGGCTGGAGCCCAGTATGTCCTTCTTAAGTTTCTTCCGGGCAGATTTAGTGATGAGGAGGACACTTACCAGGCTGATGTACTGAGGCACAGGGGGTCTGGGGAGAACACACGGGGTGGGGGACAGTGGGTAGAGGGGAGGCACAGAGGACAAGGTAGGACGTGCAGGACATTAATGCTGGATGAAATTGCAGCAAACACTATTTGTAAAAGGTAGTACAATAACAGTTGTGCACCCAGCAAAACGCGATTTTTAAAACAAATGGGAACAGCAAGTACACAGCCATGTTCGATTATAGCTAAAGCAGAATGGAACACAGTGCAGCATGGTGCAAGGGTAACAAAAGCACCCAAATTTGAATTAAGAAACACACCCCAAAAACGTTGTTAAATGCAGCAACGCTGAATGCAGATGGTGCAAGGGTAACAGAAGCACCCAGATTGGAATTAAGCAACACACCCCAAAAACGTTGTTAAATGCAGCAACGCTGAATGCAGATGGAGCGTAGGGAAACAAAAGCACCCAAATTGGAATTAGGCAATACCTTTTTTCCCACAGTACCTTAGGTTAGAACAAAACGTTTGTGGTGGATGCTCTGCGATGTTGTAGCTCTGGGACCGACCTCCGGATTCCTTGGTCTGATGACGAAAGGCAGGACAATGGACAGGATCTCTCAGCAGCAGTCTCGAGTGAGGACCTCTGGGACAGCTTTAATCAACTTCTTGTGTTACTGCGGTTTTGGCGCCTTTTCTTCAGTACCAACAAAGAACGCGATTCGCCCGGTCAATCTTCTTCGCTCCCTGGAGTCCCACACTCTGATGAGGGGTCTGGACGAGATGGATCGGATCCCTGGAGTGTCCTTGAGGGCCCAGCAAAGATTTAGACAGATTCAGCCTTTGCACGATGATGCACTCGAAATGGGCAAAAGGTCTCCTGGTATTGGGGTTCTGAAGCTCTGTAAACTCACAGGACCTTGGGAGATGGCTCAAATCAAAGTTTGTCTGGGGGCTTGTTGTTCCCACCAGTCAAAGGGAAGGAGTCATCCTCTTTGGAGTTCCTCTGTCGCACAGAAAACAGGATCAGGATAGCAGTGGTCGCTTCAGTGTTGCAAAGGGTCTACAAGCATCTCTGGTCGTCTTCTTCGGTTACCTCAGCTTCCAATAGTGGACTTTCTTTTCACGCCAGGAGCCTCACCTTTTATACAGTTCCAGCACACACTCCTCTGCAATCTCTCTCAGCAATTTACAGAAAAGGGTGTTTGGCTTTCCAATTTGGTGCTGCCAGATGCCAAGTAGGAGCCGGTTCTATTGAGGCACTCTGGCAGATAAAGGACCGGGGTGGTGGCGAACTTCTCCCCCACTTCCTGCCTGCCCAGACACTCTGGAGCCTAGGCGGGGACACTCAAGGGTTCCTGCCAAAGGCAAATTGCACACACAGTCCACCCCCCCTCCCAGAATGGTAGAAGAAGCGCTAACAAAAAACAACCACGCTAGTAATGGGGAAAAAAGAAGGGAGGCCCCAAGTTAGTTTTTGGGTGCCCCTATTGTGCACTACCGAGGCTATGGACATAGCCTGCGGTATAAAAAGTTAGTATAAACATTTTGTATAAAAATTACTCAGTGAAAAACCTAGGTTGCACTATGGACTCAGGCCTGCCCCTCTCCCGTCAGATCAACAACATGTCAAAATGCTGTCACTAACACCTCAAACTTCTCAGATACATTTTTCCGTACCTCTCCTACCCGAACAGACGTGCCGCAGTTATGTCTATTGAGATGTCGCGACTGGACTATGCAAACTCCCTATACCTATGAGCGCTGGCATGCCAACTCCCCAAACTCCAAAGAGCCCAAAACGCTGCTGCAAAACTGCTCCTTGCCCTGGGTCAAAGAGATCACATCTCACCAGCTCTCTGAATCCTCCACTGGCTCCCAGTCGGACGAAGGGCTACCTTCAAGACCCTATGTATCACTCACCCAGCAGTGCACAAGACTGGCCCATTATACCTACAAGAAAAGATAAAACCATACCTCCCATCCCGCACCCTAAGATCAAGCACTGCCCTCGTTCTAGTGATCCCAACCTCTAACTCTTTCAGGATCAGAGGAGCCACCTTCTCAACCTTGGCCCTTTCTCTTTGGAACTTGCTTGTTCATATTCGACACACCCAAGACTATATGACGTTCCGCAAAGCTCTAAAAACGTGGCTCTTTCCGTAATACCAACCTGACCATCTGAAGCGATTGCACCCTAGCAACCTGATGACTAATGCTCAGTGAGATCCCAAACAATGTCATCACTGAATATGCTTATTACTCTTACGTCCCGTCCCCTTTCCTCCATACTGCATGGGCATCCCTTCCAAGGGACGGGAGACGCAACCTTTTTCACCAGAAAGAACCCCTTTAAATTTAGAGTCATGCGGGGGTGCGGCCCTGGGAGCATGCGCTGCCCTGACTCCGCCCTCCAGCGCCACACCTCAGTCCCCTTTTCCACATTGACGGGAACGGGCCAAATTCAACAGCACTCCTGGGTTTGGCTTCGGCCATGTAATTCCATGCGCGGATACTTCTTCTCTTCTATATTTTTATCATTCAGGTACTCGGTCCTCAGGTTTCACGCTCCTCCCCGGCGCCTGTCGACTTCTACAGGGTTCAGCAGGTGTCCATCCTGCGACGGGCTCTTCCCGACTAAAGAACCCCATGCCCTCTGCCTACGGTGCCTTGGCCCAGTCCATGGCTGGCAAGCTTGTACCGCATGTTGACGCGCTTTGCTCGAGGTCTCTGAAGAACAGATTAGCCGTTTGGAGGGAGCTCTTGCAAAGATCGCCTCCAAAGGACTTAAAGTACTTCGTCTATAGATCCAGGCCCAAGGTAGGGCCGCTCTTTTCCAGTGCACCCCGCAAGGGTCACTCCTTCCCAAGGACTCACCCGCGCGGGAGGGACTGTTCAGGTCCTGGTACCAGCACAAGTACTGAGGCTGAATCAGCTACCGGCCGCCAGGCCGAGGGGTCAGTGGATCCTCCTGATGAAAGTGCTGAGGGACCGGAAGGTTCTTTTACCGGGTCTTCACCCGAGGGGCTATGCCCTAATACCAGCAACATGTTCGAGGGGGCGCCTATACGCAATTCTACTGGCAGATCTGCCTACCGGGCCTCGGCCTGAGGAATAGGGTAGGCCCCATGATCCACACTCAAGAGTCCTGGAAGGGGCAGGGCCCAGTGAGCCGAGCAACACGACGCAGGCACGTGGAAGGCAGCTCGACAAAATTGTCGCCATGCCAGAAAATCCAGACATCCGACTGATGCCGCTCCAGGGAAGGCAGCAGGTGGACGATCATATGCTAAGGTGGGACTGGTGTCAACCAGGTATGTGGCCTACAGCTTACCCTTCCTTCGCGCAAGGCAGGTTCCCGTTGCGTCCATATGGGTAGGGCACGCAACGGCTCCAGCAGCTCCTCGCTACCCCGTCAATATCACCTACCACCAATCTGGCCTGTGAGGACAGGGTCTTTGAACGGTTCCTCAGGCTCATGAAATCTCCTCGGATGGGGGACATCCACCAATGGCCCCAGCACCACAGGCTCTGGTGTAGACACCCCTGGCCCCTGTTCAGCCACATGTCCAGGCAGTCCGGCAACAGCCTCCACGCCAGCCTCCGGCTCCGTTCTCCACACCGCAGCCCCCAGCTCCCAACTCTCCTCCTCCAGTCCCTAACCAACAGGACCCGCAGGCGATCACCGATGAGGAGTACCACCCCGACACACCATCTTCAGCCAAAGCCTTCCACAAACGTCTGGCAGGGCTGGCAGAGTGCTTGAGCCTTCCTCAACCCGAGGTCGAGCAACCAGCATAGGGGGTCATCGCAGAAGTCCTCACGCTACATCCTGTGACCAGAATGGGAATCCTGATGCAGAAGGACGTAGTTGCCTTGGCCAAGAAGGGTTGGCTCAAGCCCCACTCAGTCCATCACTATACTCCAAGCCTCAGTCGTCCTCAGCCGCCTCCTCTGTGGCGCTGCTAGGCAATGAGGAGAAGATCTTGGAGGCGTATGGGAAGAAGCTGTATTCCAACGTGTCCTTGCACCTTCGTCAAGCCAATGCAGATGCCATGCTGGCAGACGTTAACCAGAGGCTCTGGCGGGAAATTGCGATTTCCTCCTAGAGCTTCCGGTGCAGAGCCAATCACGATTCAAGGTGGGATTGGCAGAGGCCAAGATGGTGGTGCAGGACATCATGTAGTCCACCGTGGCTCACATTGACACCTCTGGCCGTGCCATCTGCATTGCCACGGACATGAGAAGAGCGGCCTGGCTCCATACGACGAAATTCAACCCAGATGTCCAGGATTGCATCTTAGAACTTTCGTTCGAAGGGGGTGACCTCTTCCACTCCACAACGGACGAGGAGCTGGACAAAAAGAAAAGCAGCTCACAAACATCCAAGTCTTTATCCATCTTGACAAAGACCATGCCCAAGACGTACACCAAGTCACAGCAGCGCCCGGACAAGGGGCGTACATACAGAGGGTTCCGCGTCTTCCAAGAGCATAGGTTCAGGCAGCCTGACCATTCGCCGACTTAGCATCGGCACAAACAACAAAAGGGGGGCGGGAGTAAGTGCTTTTTCCAGTCCTCCTCCTCTGCAACAGCCTCGGAGGGAAAGAAGGCATGACACGCCCCTCCGGGTCCACGTGTGACCAGCAGGGGGCAGGCTTGCTCTCCTTGCACATTTCTGGCACCAGAATTTCGCGGACCCCTGGATTCTCTCTGTAGTCTGCACGGGGTACTCCCTCCCTATCCCAGCCTTTCCTCCCTCCTCCCCTCCACTCCCACAGGTAAGGACAGCAACTCTTTTGGCAGAGATCCGGTCACTCGTACAGAGCCACACAGTGGAGGAAGTCCCAGCCTCCCAGCGAGGCTTGGACTTTTACTCCCAGATTTTCACCATTCAGAAGAACCAGGCAGGCCTGAGAGTTGTGCTGAACCTTTCCACCCTCAACCTATCCCTACCTCTACAAAAATTCAAGATGTTTACACCAGCTTTGATAGCGGAGACATTGTGCAAGGGAGACTGGATCTGCTCCCTAGATCCGAAGGACGCGTACCTGCACGTTTGATCTGGCAGCCTACGATTCAGGATCATGGGCTATCATTTCCAATACAAGCGGCTTCCTTTCGGCCTCAACTCGGCCCCCAGGGTCTTTACCGGGCTGATGAACACTGGCGGCCCTCCTCAGGTCGCAGGGCAACCACATCTACCTGTACCTCGACGACTGGCTTGTCAGGGCGACATCTCTCCGGAAGCAGTGCACCATATTTCACATGCTCTTATGAACACACTGCACAAGCTGGGTTTTTCACTCAACATCAAGATGTCTCAGCTGCAGCACACGCAGAGACTGACCTTCTTGGGTCTCATTTGGGACATGTGCTCCAAGAGAGTTTTTCCCTCAGAGGACAAGATCACGGCCTTCCAGAGGGCCACTGCTCACTTCCTCAGCAGAGAAGTGACCTTGGCCTGGTGGTACCAACACCTACTGGGTCTCATGACAGCAGTCCAGTTGGCCGTCCCCCACACCAGACTCAGGATGAGGAGGATACAGCTGCACTTTGCAGCCTCTTGGAACCAGGAACGAGGCTCTCAGTCAGAGACGATCAACATTTCTCCATCACTTCACTTCACCTAGACCTCACATGGTGGTTCAGGGATTGCAACCTTCGGTTGGGCAAGACCTTCCAGCAACCTACCACGCAGGTCACCATCACCATGGACTCCTTTCTCGAGGGTTGGGGGTCCACCCTGGACAACCACTGTGTCCATGGCACCTGGACCCGGCAGGAGTACCACATCAATTGACTGGAAATGAAGGCCATTTGGCTGGCGCTCAGAGCCTTCTTTCTGGTTATTGAGGGCAAGGTCGTACTCATTCAGACAGACAACTCGACCAGCATATTCTATGTCAACAAGCAGGGAGGTACCAGATCCCCTCCCCCCCCACTGTGCAGGCTCGCAGTCAGCATGTGGGAATGGGCCCTGGAGAACAACATATACCTCATGGCGGTCCACCTGCCGGGGGAATCCAGCCTGGAGGTAGACAGGCTCAGCAGACTGGGGACACCCCCAGGTGGACCTCTTTGCCTCATGGGACAACAGGAAGTGCCAACTGTTCGCTTCCTGGCAGGGTCAGGGACCTGGCTCCATGGGTGATGCATTCCCGATTCAGTGGGACGGAGTGACAGCATACACCTCCCCGCCCACACCACTGCTACACAGGGTGATATGCAAGATCAAGGAATCTCACCACCTCAGCATCATTCGAATACCACCGTGGTGGCTGGCCAGGCCATGGTTCTCGGAGCTGTTCAGCCTCTCGGAGAGGCCGCCCCGTCGCCTCCCGACGGGCCCAGCACATCTTCTGGCGCAGCAGGGATGCAGGGTCATCCACCCCACACCACAGAAACTAGCCCTCACAGAGTGGTTCCTGAACAAGTAACACTAGGTCACCTCAACCTCTCACAGGCTAATCTAGAGATCATACATGGCTCCAGGAGCTAGTCTACCAGGGCCCAGTTTAAGAGCAAGTGGACCAGGTTCCGCCATTGGGCAGACTCTAAGGGTGTCAACCCCCTTGCATGTACCTTGGACGAAGTGCTCTCCTTCTCGGCGCACTTTCCCCCACTCTGACATGCAGGTGGACACTTGCTGCACTTACTTGGCAGCCATTTGGGTTTACAGAAACTCGGAGGAGGAGATCTTTTCCTCTTGCAACCCGATTGTCAGGAAACATTTGACGGGACTCACCGGGCTCTACCTAGCCATCAAGATGCCTCACCCCTGTGTGAGACCTCAACATAGTTCTGGGTGGCCTGGCGCACAAACCTTTTGAACCAATCGCATCTGCTGACATCAGGCTGGTCACCATTAAGACGGTCTTGCTAGTCGGCCTCACCTTGGCTCGCAGAATCAGAGAAATCCAGGCGCTGGTCGCCTCAGAGCCATATACTACGTTTCACAGGGATTAAGTAGTCCGGCAGACACACCCAGCATTCTTGCCCAAGGTGCCTTCCGCATTCCATCTGAACGAAGAAATAGTGCTACCTATGTTTTTTTCCAAGCCCAAAGACGAGGCACAGAGAGTTCTGCATTGCGTGGGTGTCAAGCGTGCACTGAAATTCTACTTGGACAGGACCAAGGGCTTCCGCAAGTCGGTCGCACTTTTTGTCACCTTCGGCGGATCAAGACCGGGGTATCGGGCCTCTAAGGCCTCCATAGCCCGTTGGATGGTCTCGGCCATCAAAAAAGCTTACGAGGGACAGCATAAGCCACTGCCGGCCAACATTCATGCCCACGCGGTCATTGCCAAGACAACGGCCATTGCTTTCCAGTGGCATATCCCCTGGCAAGTCATAAGCAGGGCTGGCCACATGGGCCACCCCTTCGGCTTTCAGTAAGCACTACTGTTTGGATGCTGGTTCTAGATCAGACGTGGCTTTCGGACAGGCGGTTCTTATGAACCTGTTTGCTTAAGGAGGGTCGACTATCCACCCTGGGGCTACACTCAGTTATAATCACCCATGCAGAATGGAGGAAAGGGGACGGGACATAAGAATAATTATAAGTTACTCACCGAAGTGACTAACGTCCTTAGTCCCCTTTCATCCATACCTCCCCCTAATAAAACTGGTGTCATTAGGCAATGTTAATCTATTGTCAACGCGTTTATGGGGACTGATGTGTGGCGCCCGAGGGTCAGAGTCAGGGCAGTGTATGCTCCCAGGGCCGCACTAAATTTAAAGGGGAAGAAGGTTTTTTCTGGTGAAAAAGGTTCTGTCTCCCGTCCCTTAGAAGGGACGCCCATGCAGTATGGAGGAAAGGGGACTAAGAACTAAGAGTACGTTAGTCACTACGGTGATCATAACTCCACCCAAACACTCTCCTCCCATATCACTATACTTACTCTCTACTCTACACAATCATACAATTACAGTGCAGCTACACCCCTCAATCAATTTCGGCCTAGCTGCTCACATACGAACATTACCCCATGAACATCTCATCACTCTAATGAAATGCAGCTATATCCCATATAAAAAGGGCTTAGCTGCACACAATCTACAGGCCTAACACAGCCAGAACCCAGTCTTGGTGTCCATCCTCCAGACTGCACACATTCAACTGATATCAATAGCACCACATCTAATGCTAGGATGCAGCTACCTAAGACAATTACTTCAGCTGCCCAAGCACCCTACGACACCCTACTCTCTCAACTGACCTGGACTACGATCCCAAGGGCGTTCAACCTACCAGCGCTTTGAGGTCATACCAATCATATATAGAGCGCCATGTAAATGCCAAATAACATAACAATAGTTGGTAGAGCATGTCATCTGCCACCAGCCATAATGGGGGACTGTGTAGGTGACTAAAAAGTCACAGGAGCAGAGAGAAAAGAGATACTAGGTATCCCTTTGAAATTCTATATAAACTGGTGTGTGCCAATCTCATAGACAGTAAAGTTTTAGGATTAAGAACTGTAGTTACTCTAGGATAAAGAAAATAATCTCTAAGGAGAACCCAAAAGGTTCCCAGCAACACTGCCCATAAGGAGCTGTGTGCTGCAATAGGAAAATACAGATGTCTGTAAGAGCTATGAGCAGACAGACTCCATAGTACAGGTAGATTTACAAATGATAGAGTTCCAAAATACAGAGCCCATTAGAATGAATGAGTGGAAAAAGGCTCCACTCATTCAGGATTTAAAGAAAAAGGTCCAGACGTCAAGCAAAAGTGCTGGGGGTCTCACTAGGAGGGGGGATGAAGCACACAAATGATAAATCTCCCTAACAGTGCCCACTGGGAATTATGATATACTTGTTTCAAAATTGATAGAGGGCTAAGGTTCCTGTACCTCCAAATTGAGGTTACGTAGTTGCAGCCCTATGTTATGCCAGGTTTAGGAGTAAATCAAAAACAATACGAAAACAATCAGAATATAGCATCAACAATATATCAGATCTGATGTAATTTATTTACATCAGTGAATACATTTTTAAGAAATTAAATCATACACACAATAGCACAAAATAGTAATGAAAATTAACCAACCAAAAGTATGAAATTTCTAAATTAGTAGGCTGGAATGCTAATAAATGCTAAAGGCATAATAAGATGCAATGAAATGCCGCTTACAAATTGTAAGGAAATGACATGGCTAACAAAAATCTCTACTCTGAAGAGAAGTCGACTGACGAGCAACCGCTGTGTACCTGCTGCTTGGTAACAGAGATCTTGAGCAGGTCCACGAAGAGGCAGGGTCGAAAAAGCAACACCAGAAATAAAGTAAATGATGCGAATAAGACCAATATTGGACAAAAGCTAAAAAACGAAATCTTAGGGCCCTTAAACTATAATCCGAGAGGGCTGCCCTCTTCTCCAGTGGGAACTGAGGGAAATAATGCAATAAACACGGGGATGTGTCCACTAGTTTCCTTACACCAACAGGTCGTATTCTGTGCCAAATTACTAGAGCCAGGGAACCCCTACTGCCCCTCATCTATGGAGGGCCTATATTGCTGACTCCCTCAGGGACTTCCTATGTGACCTAGCATGGCAGTCTGGTTGTTCTGGCGCCCTTTTCCCCCAGATAACCATCTCTTAATCTGTTCCTACTGTCAACTCCTTGCTCTACTCTCCCTCCAAAACTACCATGAGTCACTCCCATCGCACCTGCCAAATTGGTACTACTCTCTCAATCACAATGTTTTACCTTCTCTGCTCTGCTGTTCTCACCCTAACATGTCTCACTCTAAACTGACTGCTGGCTTTTTATAGTCCTTCCCTTCCTGCCTAGAAGCTTTCCTCGGCTCCCATTGGTTACGCGAGTCACCTGCTCCCAGACCAATTTCTGTCTGAGCTATCTGCTTTAGGGCCACAGCTTCCCCCGGAAGTCTTCATCAAATGTCTAGCCCAACCCATTTTTATTCCTCATTTTGCTCCAGCCAGCCTTGCGGTCAGAGTGGTTGTTTGCTCTCATGTTCTCTCCTGCCCTTGGTGAGCCACTGTTCAAACAGGGTTTAGTGACAGCTGCTGCATCCCCCCCTGTTCTTATGCTGTCCCTTGACAGTTGTAGTTTTGCTGTAGCTAACCCACTGCTCCCATCCAGGGTTTGTGGGGTGGCTGTTAAGTTTCCCATTCAGCTTCTGAAGCCGGAGGCCCAGTCCATTCCCATTTGGGTGGGTAGTTTATTCTCCTGCCCCGTGTCGGTTTTTGTCTGTTGAAGCCAGGTGCATTGTGATACTTGTAGTCTAATGTTTTTCTTTATTTTGTGCTGCTTCCTGTGATCCATGATTCATGCCAGGTTTCTGTTTAGGCAATGGGTCAGAGAAAGCGGAACCAATGTTTATACACAGCTCCAGGTATACCGGCGAGGCGGGGACAGGGGTCCTTCTCAACTCCCCCATGACCCTATCACAAAATGAGTTTGTATGTTTCTTTCCAGTGTACTGCTTGTTCCCTGAAATAGTGCCTCCTCTTGGTGCTCTGCTGGCTCAGTGGTAGAACATATGCAGGGAGGAGCGAGATGCTTTCAAAGAAATCTGGTTCCCATTATTTGCAGCATTAATTCCGTACCTAGACTAACATATCCTAACACTGGCCTGTAAACCTCTTCCATGCTTGGGCTTCGAAGTCAACAGAGGAAATATTATTTGGACTTGCTACAGAGAACAAGAACTTAGAGCTTTGTGTTTCAGCCAAATTGTATGACCCATGTTGCAACCTGAAAGAGGGTCAACCATGAATGTGTGCTGGCATGGCATGGGCATGGACATTTTGCTCCTATCAGTTTGCAATTAATACAAATTGCTATAACTTGGCCTCCAATTATTTACAAAGGTGGCGCTGAGGAGGACTCTTTGGCGGGGTTTGTCGTAGCTCTGCCCCAACACATATACCCCCTTTGTTGCTAATTCTAAAGAGCATGTAAGACGAGGGCAACAGAAATCAGTCTAATCCTTACTACCCCTCCGTGACATACACCTGCCTACCAGATCTGTTTTTGGGCTTATAGATGAATATTTGCAATTCTTAAGAGTAAAAGCAGACCACGTTTTGTCCAGAGTTTGAAGCTCGTCACCATCTGCAGAATCTTCACCATACATGGATTATCCTTTCGCAGCCTGAAACTGTTCTTTCATGGACATATAGTCAAGAGTTTTCTCAAAGATCTAAAGAGGATTATTTCTCCCCTTCTACAACCATATTCATCATGGGAACCACATGTGGATTCCTCTGCTTGTGGGGCCGCCATTTGAGAGCTCATTTGCAATCGTCCAATCCTATTTCAGTCTTCCACATGGATTAATAAGTAGTACTCAACTCTGTTTTCCACATAACTCTTACTACTGCTTTTCTCATCGTCTTTCTTGCAAATCTTGCTAAACACTGGATGCAATACAAGCTTTGACTGCAAAGAAAGTACCAAACTCAGAGTTCAATCTTTGCAGCCTTCACCACTGCAGTAAAGTTCCAACACAGATTTGTTGAAGTGCATCGACTGTAGCTTTCTGTTGGCCAACAAGCAATTATCAATTCATCTAAATGCATATTTAACAAGAGCAGAGGCTGGATTGGTGAAATTTTAGGTAACCAGCCATTCATTGGATAAAATTCAAATTGGAATAATGGCACTTTATGTATACCTTTGTCAAACACTACTGTTTGGAAGCTCTCCAGGGTGCCCACGTGTGCCAGTCAGCAATAAGGAAGGTGTTTAGGAAGAGAAGTTTGATCTCAAATTCACCTCCTCTGTTTTGCTGCTATGTTGATGGAGAGGAGTTCTGAGGTCTGCCTCTGTGTCATAAGTTGGCTAATCAGAGGGATTCTATCCACCTGTCGCAGGTTATTCATATATTGTTTACATCTTTTTTGGATTTAACTAATAGATGACTGGTGTTTACAGAGCAGGCCTAGTGCTACAGGTAGGTAAATGTGCTTTCTTCCCGCAGTCATATCCCATGTACATGTCTTCGGGTGCTCTTCTCTCTCTGTACAGTGGTATTGTTGGATTTCATGTTTACGTTCAGCTTGCATTATTAACATGCCATAAGCGCTGCATGCGCTTCCTTCACTCCCCCCTTTTGGGCTGCCACGGCCTGTGGCACAGTGCCCCTCTGAGCTTTGGAATGCTGCCTTGCATTTGCTTGTGCTTCCTTCAGTCTCTTTCTCTGTTACCTTCTTTCAGACCCTCCGCTCTCCATCACCCATTGCAGGAAGAGTGTTGAATCGCCGTAAGTATACACTTACCCTGCTCTGCTTACTTGCAGGCCTGCCTCTTCAACTCTCCCTCATAGTCCTGTTTCATTATAGCGCCCACTCATAGTATCACTTCATCATTGCTCCCTCTGACTGCCCTGATTCTCATTGTCCTGCTTGGTAGTTGCGCCCTCTCATTGCCCTGCATGGTAGTTTCTCCCTCTCATTAGCCCTGCTTGGTAGTTTCTCCCTCTCATTGCCCTGCTTGGTAGTTTCTCCCTCTCATTGCCCTGCTTGGTAGTTGCTCCCTCTCACGGCCTTGGTTCATAGTTGCTCCCTCTCACTTCCCTAGTTCGTCATTGCTCCCTCTCACTGCCCTGCTTTGTCATTGCTCCCTCTTACTTCCCTTCTTGGTGGTTGCTAACTCTCCCTGCCCTTCGTGGTAGTTCTCCTTCCCACTGCCCTGCTTCTTCATTGCTCCCTCTCACTACCTTGCTTCTTCGTTGCTCCCTCTCGCTGCTCTGCTTCTTTGTTGTTCCCTCTCACTGCCCTGCTTGGTTGTTGCTCCCTCTCACTGCCCTGCTTCTTCGTTGCTCCCTCTCACTGCCCTGCTTCTTCGTTGCTCCCTCTCACTGCCCTGATTCTTCGTTGCTCCCTCTCACTACCATGCTTCTTCATTGTTCCCTCTCACTGCCCTGCTTCTTTGTTGCTCCCTCTCACTGCCCCACCTTGTCATTGCTCCCTCTCACTGCCCCACCTTGTCATTGCTCCCTCTCACTGCCCTGCTTTGTTGTTGCTCCCTCTCGCTGGCCTGCTTTGTTGTTTCTTCCTCTCACTAACCTGCTTTGTTGTCACTCCCTCTCACTTCTCTGCTTCGTCATTGCTCCCTCTCACTGCTCTGCTTCGTTATCACACCCTCATACTGTCCTGCTTATTTGTTGCTCCCACTCACTGCCCTGCCTCATCGTTGCTCCCTCTCACTGTCTTGCTTTGTTGTTGCTCCCTCTCACTGACCTGCTTTGTCGTTGCTCTCACTCAATGCCCTTTGTTGTTGCTTCCTCTCATTGCCCTGCTTCATCGTTGCTCCATCTCATTGCCCTGCTTGGTAGTTTCTCCCTCTCATTGCCCTGCTTGGTAGTTGCTTCCTCTAACTGCCTTGGTTCGTAGTTGCTCCCTCTCACTTCCCTAGTTCGTCATTTCTCCCTCTCACTGCCCTTCTTTGTCACTGCTCCCTCTTACTTCCCTTCCTGGTGGTTGCTAACTCTCGCTGCCCTTCTTGGTAGTTCTCCTTCCCACTGCCCTGCTTCTTCATTGCTCCCTCTCACTACCTTGCTTCTTCGTTGCTCCCTCTCGCTGCTCTGCTTCTTTGTTGCTCCCTCTCACTGCCCTGCTTGGTTGTTGCTCCCTCTCACTGCCCTGCTTCTTCGTTGCTCCCTCTCACTACCATGCATCTTCATTGTTCCCTCTCACTGCCCTGCTTCTTTGTTGCTCCCTCTCACTGCCCTACCTTGTCATTGCTCCCTCTCACTGCCCTGCTTTGTTGTTGCTCCCTCTCGCTGGCCTGCTTTGTTGTTGCTTCCTCTCACTAACCTGCTTTGTTGTCACACCTTCTCACTTCTCCGCTTCGTCATCGCTCCCTCTCACTTCTCCGCTTCGTCATCGCTCCCTCTCACTGCTCTGCTTCGTCATCACACCCTCATACTGTCCTGCTTATTTGTTGCTCCCACTCACTGCCCTGCCTCATTGTTGCTCCCTCTCACTGTCCTGCCTTGTTGTTGCTCCATCTCATTGCCCTGTTTGGTAGTTGCTCCCGCTCATTTCCCCTTGTCATTGCTTCCTTTCACTGCCTTGATTCTCAATGCTCTGTCTAACCGGCCTGGTTGGTAGTTACTCCCTATCATTGCCCTGCTTAGTCATTGCTCCCTCTCACTGCCCTGTTTGGTAGTTGCTGCCACTCACTGCCTTGATTCTCAATGCTCTGTCTGTCACCGGCCTGCTTGGTAGTTACTCCCTCTCACTGCCCTGTTTGGTAGTTGCTCCCTCTCACTGCCTTGAATCTCAATGGTCTGTCTCACTGGCTTGCTTGGTAGTTACTCACACTCATTGCCCTGCTTAGTCATTGCTCCCTCTCGCTGCCCTGTTTGGTAGTTTCTCCCTCTCACTGCCTTGATTCTCAATGGTCTGTCTCACCGGCCTGCTTGGTAGTTACTCCCCCTCATTGCCCTGCTTAGTCATTGCTCCCTCTCACTGCCCTGCTTAGTCATTGCTCCCTCTGGCTGTCATATTTTGTCAGCACTTACTCTCAGTCCTCTTTTGTTAGCGCTCCCCCTCACAAGCCTGCTTGTCAGCTGTAGCTTTAGAGCTGACGCTTCTTAAAGTGTGTGGATGGGTGTGGCATCTTTCCACTGTTGTATGTTCTGCAGTGTCTGTATTCTATCCTTCCTCTTCCCTCTGTCCCCTTCTTCCACACTCTTTTTACTCATTCGCTCTATCCTTGTTGGCTTGTATTACTGACTTGACCTTCCCTTCTCCCTCCCCCCCCATTTTCATCTCTGGCTCGATTGCCATTCCTGTATTACTCGCTCCACTGTCCTTTTCCTTACCCTCTCCTCTTTTAGATCTGCAACTCACTGCTATTTCACGCCTCTCTTTACCATCTTTCTGGTCTTTCCTTTTCTTTGACCATGGGGGTTCCCCTTCTCTTAATCCCTGCTTTTAACTCCTCACTCTTGCTTCACTTGTTTTTCATCCTCTTTTTTTGTGATCTGCGCCATATTCCTGAATTCATTTTAGAAACTTATTTTTTTTTGTATTCCCTTTCATTCTTATTTTGTCATGGATTTCATGGAATGCATGTGGCAACAAGCTGCAGGTTTCCTTAGTTTTTTATTGGTCGTGATTGGTGTTTGGGCCTCCACTCCAGATTACCAAACCTGATAGATGTTCTCTCTTTCTGAATGTTCAGAGTTTGGTATCACACTTGGGAACCTTCCATCCAAGTTCCATAATACAGTGAAAAGTGTTCTTACTACACCCTCCACGCCACACTTATCAAGGTCCCAGCATCGAGTACACATTTCTCTCTTTTTCCAGTTGATTTACTACTGTGGAAGTCTCGGAAACTTCACTCCAGATTTAAAGATCTAGTGCACCTTCTCTTGTTTGTTTGTGCATTTATATAGTGTTACGAACCCTCAGGTATCTGAGCACTGCTTATTTTCCACGGTGTGTGGTGCTCATTTATCGACCTCGGAAGGATGAAAGGCTGAGTTTGGCCCTGCCGGGATTCAAACCTGCGTCAGCAAGCTCTGCACGGATGTCAAAGCGAGCGCTCTACTCGCTGTGCTATCTGACCGGCTACACAGATTGCTCACAGTATTCATGTGCTATTGTTGCCTGCATGGAGAACTGCACTGCAGGTTCTTGAATGCAGTGTGGTGTCTTTTTCTCTTCCACAATGTTCGCTGGTTTATGTGAAGTGCGTACAAACCTGTATCATGGTGTCTCATTTCCTTGCCAGCTTCACTGGCTGTGAAACCTTCACTCCCGGTAACAGACCAATTCTTTCTCTCTCACAGTGGCTACTAGTTGGTGTTGTTGAACAACCTTAATTTTCAGTTCATGACTTACTGTTGTTCTTCTCTGACTCTCACAAAGTTTCCTGATTACTCTTGCCTATGCGGGAATATTCCATCTAGGTGTCACAATTCAGTGTTTCGTTTTCTCTCTCACACGAGGTCCACTGGTTGCTGGTATAACTTGTACGCTTGGGATCCTTCACTCCGGATTCTGGAATGCCGCATGGCTTCTCTCGCCTCACAGTGACAAGTGGTTGTTGTTGCGCACTTGGCAACCTTCACTTCAATGCTTTTGGTCAGAACTGTGGCTGGGATTTCCACCTCTTCCTAGGGCTCCCACATTCGCTTGTTTGTTCCTCCCTCCATAGTGGAAACACTGTGTCTCTTCCATGCCTATCCTCCTGCATGACTCTTCCGCAGCGGCCCTCTTGTCATCGGATGGCCTAGTAATGCATGGCCATATTTGTTCCTGCGAGTTAGCCGCTGTTCTCTGCCCTTCTCTTGGAACCATTGTTATTGGACATTCAGTGTCGCGCTTCGTATGTTCCACGATCAGTCTGAGAGATCACTTGGGCTAGATGCCGCTAAAGTAATTCAGACTTCCTTCCTGAGAGCACAGCTTGCAGGGAAAAGAACACCTGTCAGGCCAAGGGCTCAGGCAAAAAGGCGTAACGCACAGCAGAGCTAGAGGGAAGAAAACAAACAAAGCAAAGATTACATACCGTTTGTTGACAATTCCAGTCCCTCTACCCCCTCCGAGCCCCACAAGCTTACCTGTGTATTCCTTTTTTTTCCAGCGGAATACCTACTTGTGACAAGACACAAGACTGGGAGTGAGTGAAGGTCAGGGGAAGTGTTCTTGCTTGAAAGAAAGGGGGACCAAAGACTTCACCCAATAATGGATCAGTGATGTCAACAGCAAAGCGTCCCCCAATCCAATGAGTGAAAGCAGAATCCAATGTTCCGAAAGCAAATAAGCGGGAAAAAACAGCAGAGCGTCCCACAATCCAAGGAGTGAAGCCAGGAGCCAAGTGTCTCAAGATCCAAGGGGGCGGAGCAACACAGCAAAGCGGCCCACAAATAAAGAACCAACAAGTGTGTAGTTAAACAGCGCCGTACTTGCTAGCGCGGAAAACGAAACTCAGGGAGAGATTAGAAGTGTTGTTTCTTTCTTCGCTCGGGGAGCGGATGGCAAGGAGCGATTGGAAAATACGGGATTGAAGGGAGCCGGGAGCCAGACATGAGGAGCAGAACCCAAAGCAAGTCCGAAGTGTATTCCGTGGTCGGGCAGGGGAGTTGATCAAAAACGGAAGTCTAAGACAGGAAAACGGATAACAAGGATAACAAGGTCCAAGGCAAAGGTGGAATTCAGCAACCAGGTAAGCAAGGAAAGAATAACTTATCCCAGGAGCGTAGCTCGCGTAACGCAATGGTTTAGGAGCACCGGCTTACTGGGGGCATGGCCAAATATAGGAAGTGAATACAAAGGAGGCGTGAAATGCACGCAAAAGAAAGTGAAAACATTCCAAAGGTTCCTTGCAGGCACGGTCCTCTTGGGAGATGTAGTTAATTACCGGCGTCGGCATTGCTGTAAACGCCAGGGCAAACGCCATGGGCTTCTCCCCTGAGCATAAGAATGTCCTAGGAAACCGGAGGGCGTGACAGTACCCCTCCTCAAGGACGGGCGTCCCCCGAGTCTCGAACCACGAGAGCGGAGAAACGCCCGCAAATGATGCGGAGCGTGAAGATTCGAGGCGGGTTCCCAGGTACGATCTTCGGGGCCATAGCCTTTCCAATCCACTAGATAATACCGGGTGCCCTGGGCCACCCGGGTATCCAATATAGCCTGTACCTCATATTCCTCTTCCCCCTGGATCGTAATGGGAGCGGGACGATTGCCCAAGCGTGTACCGGCAACATAAGGCCGTAATAGGGAGACATGGAACACGGGGTGGATCTTCCAAGGTGAGGGTATGTTCAAGCGATAGGCTACTGCGTTAATACATCGCGTGATGGTATAGGGACCCACGTAGCGAGGGTTCAGCTTACGCTTGCCCGGTATGCGAAGGTGCACAGTGGATAGCCAGACCTTATCCCCCAGGTGATACTCCGGGGCTGACCTACGATGCCTATCAGCATTTCGTTTTGTGCGATCCTGTGCTTGGTGTAGATGCTGAAGCACAGCGGCACGGATAGACCGTAATGACTAGGCTGTTGCCTGAGCTGCGGGTACTCGTGCCACCGAAGGAAGGATGGATGGTAGAACTCGAGGATGTAAACCGTACATGGCATAGAAGGGTGAACAACCAGCTGATGCATGGCAGGCATTGTTGTAAGCGAATTCCGTAGCCCCCAATACGGACAGCCAGTCCAATTGATATTGTAGACATAAACATCGAAGATACTGCTCCATAGTGGCATTAAGACGTTCTGTCTGCCCGTCCGTCTGAGGATGGTATGCTGAGGATAGGCGAACGTCAATGCCAAGAAAACGAGTGAGAGCCAACCAAAAACGCGAGGTGAATTGGGATCCACGGTCCGAGATAAGGACCAGAGGGAGGCCGAATAGGCAAACCACCTGTTCGAAAAACAACCTGGCCAATGCAGGAGCAGAAGGAACACCTTTGCAGGGGATAAACCGTGCCATCTTGGTGAAGGTATCTACTACCACCAGGATAGTGGTTAACCCCTGGACCGGTGGTAGCTCTACCACAAAATCAAGTGACACAGTGTGCCATGGGCGTGACGGGATGGGCATTTTTTGGAGAAGCCCCACCGGTTTTCCAGGCACCGTTTTGCATTGCGTACATACGGCACATTTGGATACATACTCTGCCACATCCCGTTTCATATTGGGCCACCAACACCACCGAAGGAGTAGGTCAGTTGTCTTAGTTTGTCCTGGATGGGCCGCTAGGCGAGTATCATGGGACCAGTTTAGGGCCTGTAACCGAGTCCGGGCATCAGGGAGATATAGGCATTCCTGTGCATAAGGTAATCCCGATATCAATCGTGCTTTTAGCCTTTGAAGAACCTCCCCATGGTCTGCAGCCCAATGGCGGATCCGTTCTAATAATGAACCGGTTGCAGCACAGACACACATAACAGTGTTGTGCGGCAAAACAGGAAGGACTGCCTCCTCGGAGGGGATATCAACTCCGATGCGAGAAAGTGCATCGGCCTTGCCATGCAAGGGACCCGGTCGATAAGAAACCGTGAAATTGAATTGTGCAAAAAACAAATGCCACCTGATTTGTCTAGAGTTGGTACATTTCACCGTGGATAGAGCTTGTAGGTTACGGTGGTCCGTATAAACCGTGACAGGGTGTCGACCCCCCAGTAGATGGTGTCTCCACTCCTTAAAAGCAGCTCGAATAGCCAGTAGCTCACGTTCCATTATAGTATAATGTTTTTCCGGGGAAGTCAATTTCCTGGAAAAAAAAGCTACAGGATGTAGCTGCCGAGTCGTGGGGCATTTTTGAGACAAGATAGCCCCAAGGGCAAGGGCAGAGGCATCAGCTTCGATGATGAAAGGCAATAGGGGGTCTGGATGTAGCAAGACCGGAGCCGTAGTAAATGCCTCTTTCAAGGTCTGAAAGGCGTCCTGAGCCTGAATGTCCCAACAAAAGGGAACGGAAGGACTGGTAAGGCGTGTCAATGGGGCTACTATGGCTGAAAAGGATGCAATAAAACGTCTATAGAAATTAGCGAATCCTAGGAAAGATTGCAAACTCTTAAGCGAAGTGGGAGCAGGCCACTCAAGGACTGCTCGTATCTTTGCATCGTGCATATGAACACCCTGAGAGGATATCACGAACCCTAGAAACTCCACAGAGGAAACGTGAAAGACACATTTTTCAGCCTTTGCATATAACCCATGTTCCCGAAGACGGAGCAACACTGTCCGGACATGGTCCTCATGTTGTGATAACGTTTCAGAGAATATTAATATATCATCCAGATATATCACAACAAAAACATCCAACAGATCTCGGAAGATGTCATTGACAAAGTGTTGGAACGTTGCGGGGGCGTTACATAGGCCAAACGGCATTACTAGATATTCAAAAAGGCCGTATTTGCACTTGACGGCAGTCTTCCATTCGTCGCCCGCACGCACTCTCACCGGATTGTAGGCCCCCCTTAAATCTAGTTTCGTAAAGAGTTTGGCGGTAGAGAGGCGATCCAACAACTCCGAAATGAGGGGTAATGGATACTGGTTTTTTATTGTCACAGCGTTAAGTGCACGATAATCTACACAAGGCCGGAGATCCCTTCCTTTTTAGGGACGAAAAAAATCGGGGAAGCAGCTGGAGAACGGGAAGGTCTTATATGGCCCAGTCTCAGAGACTTCTCAATGTACTCCTTTAGGTGTTCTTCCTCGGGCCGTGCCAAGGAATATATCCGTCCGTGGGGGAGAATGGCATTGGGTACCAGATCAATCGGGCAATCGTATTCCCGATGCGGCGGCAGTTGTTCAGACAAACCTTTGTCAAACACCTCAATCAGGTCCTGATATGCAGAAGGTATTTCCATCGTCGCCCTAGTAGTAGCGTTACAAGTGAGTATACTTGAAACCAGAGCCCTGCATGGAGAGGGGAGAGATGTCCCCTGAACTGGAAAGCACTCCTTCAAACACAAGGGAGAAGAAAAAAGCACTGCTTGTTCTACCCAATCAATGATAGGGTTATGTTTACGCAACCACGGGAGGCCCAAAATGACCCCAAATTGCGGTGCGGAAATGAGATCGAAGGACAGGTGTTCTGTATGCCCTTCCGTTGTGCTCATTCGCAAGGGTTGTGTTTGTTTTACAACATGACCCGAAACCAAACAGGAGCCATCTACTGCATAGACAAGTTCTGGTGACTCCTTAGGGTCTACTGGGATACCATAGGTTGCTGCCAGATGTTCATCCATATAATTACCTGTTGCCCCGGAATCTATCATGACTGGACTAGAAAAAACTTGAGAGTTGGGCAACATAAAAGACAAATCTAAGTATATGTGCGCGGCAGCTGTCTGAAGGAATGAGCCATTGGAAGGCTGACCCGTCACATCGGCTCGATTTAGGGACGGGCCGTGGCGTTTCCCGCCCGTTTAGCAGGGCGTTTAGGGCAGACACGAATGAAATGTCTCGTCTGTCCACAATACAGACACAGATTGTTTTGCATTCTTCTCTCCCTCTCTGCCTTTGAGAGGGGACCTTTTACTGCCCCAATTTGCATGGGTTCTACCTCTCCGGAGGCTGGAGAGGATCCCAATTCGGGTTTGCCAGGACGTAGATCAAGGTGACGGCGTTCTCCACGCCTTTGTTGCAGCCGAGCATCGACCTGTAACACTAAATCAAGCAATTCAGAAAATACTGAAGGGACAGAAGGGACAACAGATAACGCGTCCTTAAGTTCGTCTGATAATCCCTTATAAAAGACTGCCGCCTTTTTTGATTCAGGCCAAGAGGTTTCTGCGGCCAGCTGATTGAATCGGGCTAAATACGCCAAAAGAGGTTGTTTCCCCTGGGATATTGCCAAAAACTCTAAGTCCGAAGCCTGAGCCTTATATCTGGTGTCAAAGACCAGATTCATGGCGACTAGAAGGGCATCGAAATTGTACAAAACCGGGTCATCGGACTCCAGCAACGGATTCGCCCAGGCCGCAGCCATACCCCCTAGATGAGAGAGCACAAAAGCTGCTTTTGTTTCAGAATTAGGGAATGCCAAAGGACGGCATAGAAAATGTAAACGGCATTGATTGACAAATGTCCTATACGTTTTGGGATCTCCCGTGAAGCGTTCCGGTGGTGCCAATGGAAAAGGACCCGGCAATACCACAGGGGCTAGGGGTGTCGGGGGAACAGGTGGTGGTACAGGAGCGGGAACATCCCCAAACTCCTCATCCACCGGCAAGGGTTGCACAAAGCTTTGCATGACATCCATGCGTTGGTGCAAAGCGGCATGTGCTGCTGCCATGTCTGCGTAACGTGGTAAAGGCTTGCATCACAGCAGCCATAGGATCTGCATTAGGATCCATTTCGGACAGACAGGCACCAGTATTGGGCTCCTAAATCTGTCGCGCTTCGTATGTTCCACGATCAGTCTGAGAGATCACTTGGGCTAGATGCCGCTAAAGTAATTCAGACTTCCTTCCTGAGAGCACAGCTTGCAGGGAAAAGAACACCTGTCAGGCCAAGGGCTCAGGCAAAAAGGCGGAACGCACAGCGGAGCTAGAGGGAAGAAAACAAACAAAGCAAAGATTACATACCGTTTGTTGACAATTCCAGTCCCTCTACCCCCTCCGAGCCCCACAAGCTTACCTGTGTATTCCTTTTTTTTCCAGCGGAATACCTACTTGTGACAAGACACAAGACTGGGAGTGAGTGAAGGTCAGGGGAAGTGTTCTTGCTTGAAAGAAAGGGGGACCAAAGACTTCCCCCAATAATGGATCAGTGATATCAACAGCAAAGCGTCCCCCAATCCAATGAGTGAAAGCAGAATCCAATGTTGCGAAAGCAAATAAGCGGGAAAAAACAGCAGAGCGTCCCACAATCCAAGGAGTGAAGCCAGGAGCCAAGTGTCTCAAGATCCAAGGGGGCGGAGCAACTCAGCAAAGCGTCCCACAAATAAAGAACCAACAAGTGTGTAGTTAAACAGCGCCGTACTTGCTAGCGTGGAAAACGAAACTCAGGGAGAGATTAGAAGTGTTGTTTCTTTCTTCGCTCGGGGAGCGGATGGCAAGGAGCGATTGGAAAATACGGGATTGAAGGGAGCCGGGAGCCAGACATGAGGAGCAGAACCCAAAGCAAGTCCGAAGTGTATTCCGTGGTCGGGCAGGGGAGTTGATCAAAAACGGAAGTCTAAGACAGGAAAACGGATAACAAGGATAACAAGGTCCAAGG
Source organism: Ambystoma mexicanum (assembly GCF_040938575.1). Classification (NCBI taxonomy): domain Eukaryota; kingdom Metazoa; phylum Chordata; class Amphibia; order Caudata; family Ambystomatidae; genus Ambystoma; species Ambystoma mexicanum. The sequence goes on from NC_090931.1 coordinate 39,048,740, forward strand.
CAAAGGTGGAATTCAGCAACCAGGTAAGCAAGGAAAGAATAACTTATCCCAGGAGCGTAGCTCGCGTAACGCAATGGTTTAGGAGCACCGGCTTACTGGGGGCGTGGCCAAATATAGGAAGTGAATACAAAGGAGGCGTGAAACGCACGCAAAAGAAAGTGAAAACATTCCAAAGGTTCCTTGCAGGCACGGTCCTCTTGGGAGATGTAGTTAATTACCGGCGGTGGCGTCGGCGTTGCTGTAAACGCCAGGGCAAACGCCATGGGCTTCTCCCCTGAGCATAAGAATGTCCTAGGAAACCGGAGGGCGTGACATTCAGCAGTAGGTCCCTGTGTGGAGGCCATCTCTCATGGGACACGTGTTTGCAGATCTTCCCTCTGGCTCTCTTGCCAGATCTCCTCTCTCTGATCTTCAGGCAGTTATCCCCAGGCTTGATGAGCTTCTCTTATTGGCATCACAAGCTTACAATTCTTTCCTGTTACGGCTCCTCCTCTGGTTTTCTTGGTCCTTCAAAGAACCGCTCACTCTCTTTGCTAAGACTCCAGCTCAGTTCCTTCTTCCCTTTCCTTATGCCGCCTCTTCCCATCACCCGTGTCCTTCTTTTATTTCTCATGTATCCCCTCTCTCACAACTCTGCTTCTTCCTCTTCTCGGTCTCTCTCGCTTCCAATTCCTGCCTCATTACTTTTTCTCTTTTCTATTCTTGCTATTTCCAGTTTGTTTGGCCTAATTTCATATCATTGCTCCCTGTCTATTAAGATTCCATTTTCGCGTTGCTTTTTGATCCCTCTCCTCTGCTTCCCTCACTCTGTCCATATCCCTTTCCCTCCACTTCCCTTTTAACCCACCCTGAATTCCTCGTTGGCTCAGTTTCTATTCCACTCTTGTCCTTATTCATTACTCTCCTCCCTCTGGCTTGTCTTTCGTCCCTGCCTTCCTCCTGCCACACTCTTCCGCCTCCTTCCCCAATTCTCAGTTCTTCATTTCTCTTTATGCAATGATCAAAGTTTCCATTCCTTCATTCCTGGTTTCCTTCTTAAGTCTTTCCTCTAGCCAATCATTTTCTGTCTCATCTCAGTTCTGCTTTTGTCGTTTCCTCTCCACCTTCTCTTTGTCAAACCTTATTTGTTTCTCCATTTGCATTCCTTTTCTCTTCTGTTGTTTCCTCCCTTCATCTGTCCATTACACCTTTTCCAGTGCCTCACTCCTCTTCCTTGTCTGGTCTCTTGCTCACAGTCTTGCCCTTCACTTCTGCTGCTGCTCTGCCTCCCCTGTCTCCACGCTGTGGCCCTCATTTCCCTTCCCTTTCTTTCTTTTGACTTTTTCATCCCTTTCCAGTCCATACCTCTTTTGCATCTTCTCCCATTCCATCTTTCTTTCTTGTGTCTAATCCTTTTCTTCTGTGTTGTCTCTCACACTTTACTCTCTTGTTCATCACTACTCCTTCTTTCTGATCATGTATTTCTTCATCTGTGAGGTCTGGAGAGTTCAGGCGAGATATCAGTTTCCATATAAGCTTGTAATTAAATTGCATTTGAGAGGTTTGAAAGCTCTAGGGCCACTGATTCTCAATGTATCTCCAGTCCATTCCTCTGTTTCTTCTTCTAATTTAGATTGTCTTCTGGCAAGGTGAGCCCTGAGAGCATCCGTACGCTGCGCGCCCCGTCCGAATCATCTGATGACCAGGGCCTCCAAGGCAAGAGGATGCTAAGCCCCAGCAAGGAAAAGGAACTGTCCTTGTACAAGAAGACCAAGCGCGCCATCAGCAGCAAAAAATATAGCGTCTCCAAGGCAGAGGCTGACGCTGAAGCCACCACCCCCATCGAACTCATCAGCCGCGGGCCAGATGGCCGCTTCGTCATGGACCCCTCGGAGATGGAGCCTTCACTCAAGACTCGCAGGATTGAGGGCTTCCCATTTGTGGAGGAGACTGATATGTACCCTGAATTCCGTCAGTCTGACGAGGAGAATGATGACCCGGCTGTCCCTTCCTCCATTGCCACCCTCAAGTCCCAGCTGACCCCACTGTCTTCTAGTCAAGAGTCATACCTCCCACCACCAGCATATAGCCCCCGCTTCCAGAGACCCCAAGAAGGGACCGGTATGGAGAGTCGGCTGCAGGCCACTGGCCAGAGCGTGCCATCGGCTTCCAGGGGCTTCCACCACAGCCAGTTCTATGGTTATTTCTGCAGCAGTCCTGGGGAGATGGAGCCCCCACCTTTCTACATGCATGAGGCGAGCCCCCTCAGCTCTGTCATGTCATCTCCCCCTCTGCTCCCCGAGGGCCCATTTGGACATCCCACCATCCCAGAGGAGAATGGGGAAAACACATCCAACAGCACTCTGCCAATGACCCAAACTCCAACAGGGGGCCGGTCCCCTGAGCAGTGGGGGAGGGGTGAGTTCCCCTTCAGTGGACTGGAGGCCCCCCACGTCATGTTTTGCCAGCAGCAGCACCAGTATGACATAGTGGAGAGTCTGCATTGCAAGGCTGGTCTTCCAAGGGGGCTGCCGCCCTCCTCTCTTCCTGTCCCTGTCACCTATCCTGGTATGCTGCCCCTGGAAGCACCAAAGAGTTGGACTGACAGGTCACCCGGCCGAGGCAGGCCTCCCGCCCCTTCCAAGTGGCACGAGAAACCTATGCAACTGGCAAGTCAGGGGCAGCTGAGACACACCAGCCAAGGGATGGCCATACCCGTGTTGCCTTACCAGGAGCCATCCGAGGCGCTCCTCCCCAGCGGCACAAGCTCATTCTCCCTGGACACCAGGTGGTACGAGCCCCAGCCCAGACCCTGGCCTAGCCCTCGGCAGGCGAGGCGGGCGGAACCCAGTTTACATCAGGTGGTGCTGCAACCTTCTCGGCTTTCACCTCTTACTCAGAGCCCACTCAGCTCCCGCAATAGCTCACCGGAGACGAGCGCACGAGCCAGACCCCGCCCGGGTTTCATCCAGCCCTCCGAAATGTCAGAGATTGCCCTCCAGCCTCCAGGGGCGGTCAGCTTCTCCAGGAAGTCTTCTGGATCAACAGGGTCACCTGCCCTTAGCAGCAGGGGCGCAAGCCCCAACTACCGCCCCCCAGTGACCTTCAGCACCACCTCCACAGGCTTCTCATGTCAGTGCCCCTCCCCGCCAGTAGCCAGCCAGGATATGATGGGGCACGTGGCATCTCAGAGGAGGATGGGTGATGACCTCTTGATTCCAGAATCTACAGCAACAACATTGTGCACATCAGGGTAAGTGCAGGCTCCCTCTTCAGGGTGGTGTAAAGTGTAGCTAAAGATCGCCCTGGCCATTGAGCTAGGTACCCAGGAATGGTCGCTCTAGGGGAACACTGCGGGAGACGTGTAGCACTGACTGGTTACTCCTACTACCAACGTGGGTCACTGCTGGAGCCATGAACACTAACTAGTTACTGATACGGGTGTTTAGCCCCGCTGACTGGTTACTTTTAGCAACTAATGGGTTCGCTGCTAGGAGCACACTGCTAGGGCCATGCTACACTAACTTGTCACTGCTAGAGCTATGGAATACTGACTGGTTGATGAAAGACCCATTTGCCACCGGCAAGTAATGTTGCAGATACCTGGAACAGCTAGAATCAAATGGCTAGATCCATGCAACGTTTAAAGTTCACTGCTAGGTGGACACTGCTAGATCAATGTCCTACTGACATGTAACACTGAGTAGGCACTGATAGAAGAAAGTGCCACACGGTGTTCCTTTGATACAGACCATTTGTCATAGCTCTGCAAAGTAGCGGTCCTCCACATCACACTACATCTCTGAGCAGGATTGTGTATCCCTCCCAAGGCTTAGAATGGAGTTCACCATTGCTCTGTCTCATTTTAATACTTCTTAGAAGGGCTGCATCTGACTCGGGGAGGTCACAATAAATTAACTGTTGATGTGCCAAGAGCTGTGCCACCAAGATAGAAATCTTTGACCATGTCACACAGAAAGGAATCAAATATGAAGAATGCATTTAAAGCCTCACTAATTAAATATGAATTATATCTTCCACAACTAGAGTGTACCTAAGAAATCACTGCACAGCCACCTAATAATGCCCACTTGCCCCAAAGAGAAGCCCTCTTCCCCCAAACCAGAACACAATGACCAGAGCTCTGTGCACTAGGAGTGTGTGCATTGGCTGGCATATTGTGTCACAGATCTGGCTTGTTCGGGCATTGTAAAGACACCAAATGTCCTTTTCAGCCTCCATAGCATATCCCAAGGCATGTCACTGCCCCCTGTCGGCTATGCCCTGGGCCCCTCCTACCTGCATCCTACACCCCTACCTATGTACTCTATCACCCGAGTTCTATGGCTCCTCTCTCGCCTGTGTGCATTGTACCCTCTTGTCTGTGTCCATCATACCCTCTGGCCTGTGTCGTCCGTGCCCTCTGGCCTGTGTCGTTCGTGCTCTCTGGCCTGTATCCTCTGTACCCTTCTTGCCTGTGTAGTCCATACCCTCTGTACCCTTCATGCCTGTGTCTTCCGAGCCCTCTTGTGTATGTCGTCCTATGTCTTCTGTGCCCTCTCACATTTGTCCTCTGTACCCTCTTGTCTATGTCCTCTGTGCCTTCTCGTCTGGGTCCTTCATACCCTCCCGCCTGGGTCCTTCATACCCTCTTGCCTGTGTCCTCTGTACCCTCTTGCCTGTGTCCTCCGTGCCCTTTTGCCTGTGTTCTCCATGCCCTCTCGCCTGTGTCCTCTGTACCCTCTCGTCCATGTCCTCTGTGCCCTCTCCTCCATGACCTCTGTGCCCTCTCACCTGGTCCTTCATACCCTCTTGCCTGTGTCCTCCGTACCCTCTTGCCTGTGTCCTCCGTACCCTCTTGCCTGTGTCCTCCGTGCCCTCTTGCCTGTGTCCTCCGTGCCCTCTTGCCTGTGTCCTCGTACCCTCTCACCTATGTCCTCCATGCCCTCTCACCTGTGTCCTCCGTGCCCACTCACCTATGTCCTCCATGCCGGCTCGTCCATGTCCTCTGTGCCCTCTCACTAACACCTTTTGGTAGCTCTCAGCAAGGCCCTCAGCCCAACCGTTGCTGTGCCCTGCGCACAATAAGTGGTCTGTTGAACTTCTGAATTCTCTGTGTCGGGTTTGCACCCCATAGGCTTTCCTGCAATCTTAAGTGTGGGATGAATGTAGGCCCTGGGTGAGACAGTTGGCATGTACCGCTTTAGAATAGATCAGACTTGGGGAGTGCTACACTGTGCAGGTAAAGTGGCAGAGAGGGGTTAGTGAGCCCGTGAGCCCTGCTTTGCCCTTTCCAGGAGGTTGTACATCGATAAAATGAGCTAGAAGGTCAGGGCTGGGGAGACAGCCACTGAGGTGGACTGATGGGGGAAAAAGGCCTTCCTTCAGCTTGGGAAGAAGAAAGCAGGAAAAGTAGTCAGGAGAACCGGCTTCGCTCAGCCTGATGGCGAATCAGCAATTCTGCTAGGTTGAAGGCTATTTGCAAAAAGGATAGTGGTACAAACTGGGTACTTGTGGTGTGTCCCGAAGCCTCATCAGATCTTTTCCCATAGCACCTGACTATTGAAATCCAGCTTGACCTTAGTGAAATCCGAGTCTTAATGTAGCAGTATTTACATGAGACAGGAGGAAATGGACGTAGGGGGGCAATGAAGTAGCTCAGGGGAGAATGGGCCATTTCGGACATAATTCAAGATTCATAAATGTATATACTGAGCACTGAAATGTATACATAACATACTTAGATGTGTGTATATATCATATATTGAGATGCATACATTAGATACTGAAATATACACACTCTACACTGGGATGCATAAATTGTTTACTGAGAGGTATAACTTGTTTAGTGAAATTCATATGTGATATATTGAAGTATGTATACATATGCACTGTCCACTGAGGTACATACCTTGTATACTGAGAGGCATATACGCTATATTGAGATACTTGCATTTTGTATTGAAATTCATACACTATGTGCTGAGGTACATATACTGTATACTGAGACGTAAATACGGTATATTGAGATACTTGCATTATGTATTGAAATAGATACACTTCGTGCTGAGGTACATATACTGTATACTGAGAGGTATATACGGTATATTGAGATACTTGCATTATGCATTGAAATAGATACACTTCGTGCTGAGGTACATATACTGTATACTGAGAGGTATATACGGTATATTGAGATACTTGCATTTTGTATCGAAATAGATACACTACGTGCTGAGGTACCTGCATTGTATACTGAGTGGTATAAACTGTTCAGTGAATCATACATGGTATATTGAAGTATGTATACATATGCGCTGTACATTGACGTACCACATTGTATACTGAGCTGTATACACAGTATTCTGAGATTAATATGTTATATATTGAAATGTATACACTGTACATACATTATATATTAAGATATATATATTTATAGTATACTGAGATGCATACATTGTATTTTGAAACATATACACTGAGATATATTCATGTGTTCATTGAGATGCATATACAGTATATTGAGCTACATAGTGAGATGTACACACTGTACGCTGAGATGTATAGACCATATACTGAAATATATGAGATGCATCCATGTTATACTGAAATGCATATAATGCAGATTGAAATACATACATTGCAAAGCAACCTATGTATATTAAATAGTGGGATGTGAATGCTACATTCTAATAACTCATATGCACAACATGCTCAAATGTATACTTGATATAATGAGAAATTGATTATACTTTATGCTAAGATACACACAGGTTATATTGTAATGCATCTACAATATAATAAAGAAGACATACTGTAAACTGAAACTTCTTGTACACTCCATGTCAAAACATATATATTGAATATTAAGATGTGTATGCTATTCACGGAAATGTACATACAACATGTTGAAACATATACATGATATCTTGAGAATCTTTATACACTGCAGTGAGAAGCTTGCATATAGCATGGTGAAACTGCTTACGCATGAACTCTATTTGAGAATGGCACATGGTTTCATAGCGTCACTTTCTATAAGTTGTTCAGGGGAGCAGATTGGCCTTCAGAGACTGCAGGCTCTTGTAAAGATAGTCACTGCATCTCAGTTTCTTGAAAGTCTGACTCTGTCAGCTAGCCTGGGCTGCTTTGTGGTGAGTGCCTGTGTATAGTTTCTGTTGGTTTTGGGGACAGGAGACATGGTTTCCAGCACAGCAGTATGTTACTGTAAGTATTAAGCGCAGGGCTTAATGTCTGTTGGCCTGGGGCAGGGGCACTGGCGTAAAACCAAATGTTGGGGCCCCCCCAGCAAGCCCTGTTGAGGGGTGGGGGGCACCGCCACTGGCCCTCCTGCTGGGCATGGGCAGCCCAACACCACGGGGGCTGCAGGGGCCTCCAGTACGTCAGTTGCCTGGGCGTACAAAGTGTTTGTTTCTCCAGCATGGGGTCTGGGATGGATTCACATGCTCATGAATATTCCCCGTCGTCAGGCCAGGAATCCTCGGTAAAGAAAAAATCAGTATCAGTTTCGTTTCTGATCTGTCTTTCTTAGTAGTAACCAATCACTGATCTCTGGGTCATAGTGCCCCCAGCCAATGACTGCCCTCTACCTAAGCCCCTCCCCTGGCAGCCATCCTCAGATTTTTACCACACGTTCAAGTGTTGGGAGTCCTCGTGTTTTAGCTCTCGAGCTTTTACTGCGTTTTCGCGCTTTTTCAGGAGAATTTTCTCATTTTTTCGGTTAATCAAGCCTCAAGCTCCACCGTTTTTACTTCCGATAACAGGGACCCATTTCGGAATTCTTCTACGCCCCTCAAGGGTGAAGTTTTCGTCGAGTTACGCTTCTTGGAGGATTCCAGAAGATCTGTGGCCTACCTCAACGGACAAGGCCCAGGACAAGGCAAGCTCGACGCCCGGATCCAAGCTGTTCAGGAGCTGCCCAGGATGCCGATTGCAAAATATTTTCAAGGAGGACGAGCATTCGACATGTCTTTACTGCCTTCATGAGGACAAGACGCACGTGGAGAAGGACTGTGCGTTCTGCAAGAACCTGTCGGAACGGACCAGGCCAGGCCTGTCGGGTAGCCCTCTGAACAAGCGGAGGAAAGTCCACCCCGTTCCGCCCTTCGTGCCCACGAGGCCTGTGGACCCCTCATCCCCCTCGCCGGACCCTAGAGAGGATACAGCGACAGATACAGCGACGGGGACAGACGACGACAGCGGCGATGACACGACGGACATCCCGTCATCACCCTCCCCCCCCTCGGGCTTCTCCGCCCGACGAAATTGGCTCTTTTCACACCATGATAACCAGGGCATCCGAGCTCTTCCAGCTCTGCCCTGAGGAGCAGAAAAAGGAAGGGTTTCTTTACCAACGACGAGAGGCCAAGAGAAAGACGGTCCTCGCGGTGGCGTTGCTCGACGACATCTGGACGAGGGGCTGGCTATCCTCAAGAACCCTTCCACGACACCCGCCAAGAGGCACAGGTACGAGAAGAAGTACCGGGTCCCCGATGCCACCTCCTTGTGCTTCAGGGCCTAGCCCACGCCGGACTCTGTCATCTCGGCAGCGGCCAAGAAGAAAGCAGCAGGTGCGGCGGCTTCAACTTCCACTTCCCCGCCGGACAGCGAGGGCAAGAAGTTGGACTCCATGGGACGACGAGTCATGTCGGCGGCGACGACAATTAAGGCGGCCAATGCCTTAGCGTTTGTGGCCCGATACGACAGGGAGCTTTGGTTCAAGATAGCTCCTCTGCTAGACTTCCTAACGGACGACAAGAGGGCGGAGGCCCTACAGATTCTGCAGGAAGGAGAGGTGGCGTCGGATCACACCATAACAGTGGCAACGGACATTGCTGATACCGGATTTCGCCAACTGGGCAACGGGGTTTGCCTCCGACGACGAGGATGGCTCAAGGCAACAGACTTTCACCAGGACGTCCAGACCAGAGTTTTGGACATGCCGTTCGACGGCAACAACAAGCTTGGAAAGGTGGTGGATGAGTCCCTCCAGGCCATCAAGACAGACATGGAAACAGCCCAAGCCCTAGGAGTCCTTCAGCAACGGCAGCCCTTTTGGAGCTCTGGAGGCAGACAGGGAGCCTCCAAGGGATCCAGCGGTGGCTCTTCTACTTACCGCCAGGCGGCCCGCTCCTCGTCACAGGAGGCCTACAGAAGTACATCAAGGCACAGAAATTCAGGATAGTCACCCTCCAGCACGTGCTGGGACAGCTGGAGGAGGGTGACTTCCTATCGTCACTGGACCTGGAGGATGCTTAATTCCTCATCCCCATTCTAAAAGGTCACAGAAAGTTCCTCAGATTCGTAGTCCAGGGGCGTCACTACCAATTCAGAGCCCTGCCGTTCGGATTAAAGTCAGCACCCAGGGTGTTCACCAAGTGCCTCGCACCGGTGGCGGCGCGGCTGCGCCTGCAAGGAATCCACGTCTACCCCCTACCTGGATGACTGGCTAATCCGGGTAAGGTCAAGAGAACTCGCCGTCGAACACACAGCGAGGACCGTCCGCCTGCTATCGGAGCTGGGATTCGCCATCAACTACCCCAAATCCCATCTGGTCCTGTTGCAGGTGGCACTGTTTCTGGGAGCGAAGCTCGATACAGTGAAGCGATTGGCATCTCCGTCGGAAGAAAGGACGAAGGCCGTTTTGGGCAAGGTTCAGCGCCTGTTAGCCACGGAGGTGGCCAGAGTGAGGTCCATCAAGTCCCTCCTCGGGATGATGTCCTCGTACATCTACCTTGTGCCCCTTTGCAGACTTCGGATGGGTCCGCTACAAGAGTTCCTCGACGCCCGCTGGATTCAAGCGGCGGGCTGCTTCGAGGACAGGATCCCGCTCGACGAGGAGTTCCGTCGGGCGATTCTATGGTGGGGTGCCCATGTGCACCTCGCGGCAGGCATGGACTTTCAGGCCCCAGCGTATCAGGAGACAGTAACGACGGACGCCTCCCTGGAGGGATGGGGGGACCACACCGGAGATCTCCACGCAAGAGGCCTCTGGCTCCTGGAGGAGAGGTCTCTTCACATCAACATCCTGGAGCTACGAGCCGTGTTCTGGGCGCTCAAATCGTTCCTTCCGTCCCTCAAGGACAAAGTGGTGAGGATCTTCACCGACAACACCACCACGATGTTCTACATCCGGAAGCAGGCAGGCACCAGATCCCCAGCCCTATCCAAGGAGGCCCAGGATCTGTGGCACTGGGCCGTCGCCCAGGGGATGTTTCTGGTTCCCTTCCACCTGGCAGGAATAAAAAACACCATTGCCGACTCACTCAGCAGGGAGCTGCGCTCGTGCCACGAGTGGGAACTACGCCAGGACCAGGTGGATCGGCTCTTTCAACGATGGGGCAAATCCCAGATCGACCTGTTCGCGACGGCGACAAACTCCAAGTGCCAGAGGTTCGCCAGCAGGTTCGCCCAGCCGAGGAGCATGGGCGATGCTTTCTCGTTCCCTTGGGACGGCCTGTTCATGTACGCGTTCCCTCCGTTGCCGTTGCTGCTCCGTCTCATCAACCAGCTCAAGAGGTCCAGGTGCAGGATGATCCTCGTCGCACCGGCGTGGCCGAGACAGATCTGGTTCCCGGACCTTCTGGACTTGTCAGCGTCCCCACCTATCAAGCTGGCGACGGACACGGATCTTCTCTCCAGTAAAGGAGGCGCCATTCTCCATCACGACCTGGTGTCGCTGAACTTGCAGGCTTGGCTCCTGCAGCACTAGACTTTGGAGGATACGATATCCCGGCTGACTGCAGAGAGGTTCTTGCAAAAGCCAGGGCGTCCTCAACTCTCAAATGTTGTGGACATAAGTGGAAGAGGTTCTCTGTCTGGTGCCCTGCACAGAAGATTAACCCTCTGCGGATTACGGCCCCTCAAGTATTGCCGTACCTACTGTCGCTGGCCAAAGCTGGACTGGCTCACGCCTCCATCAAAATGCATCTGGCTGCCATTTCCCGATACACCAGAACTACAGGTCGGGCGTCCTTGTGGTCTCATCGCCTGGTGAAGGAATTTATGAGGGGACTATTCCGATCGTTCCCGCCGGTGAAGGCCCCTGCCCCGGCGTGGGAGCTCAACGTGGTGCTTCCCAGGCTCATGGGGGCCCCATTCGTGTCTATGCACTTGGTGCCGTTGAAGTTCCTGTCGTAGAAGACAGCATTTCTTGTGGCCATCACCTGCGCACGACGAGTGGGAGAGATCCAGGCCCCATCTTGCAAGCCTCCATGCTTGACTTTCCACGATACGAGGGTGGTGCTGAGGACGCACCCCTCCTTTATGCCCAAGGTGCAGTCGGACTTCCACCTCAACGAGCCCTTGGTGTTGCCAGTTTTCTTCCCGTCGCCTTCGTCTCCGGCCGAGAGGACTTTGCACTCGCTGGATGTGGCTAGAGCGCTGAAGTTCTACGTGGACCGCACAAAGAGTTTTCGGAAGACATCACAGCTTTTTGTGAACTTTGGACCTGTGAAACAAGGGAAGGCTCTCTCGAAGGCTTCCATTTCCAGATGGCTCTCCGGCTGCATCATGCACTGTCACCGGTTGGCAAACCGACCGCTGCCCGGCCGTCCGAGAGCCCATTCGACCAGAGCGATCGCTGCTAACATGGCGTTCCTGTCTGGGCTGCCCCTGCTGGACATCTGCAGGGCTGCTACGTGGAGGTCGACGCACACCTTCACGAGATTCTACTGCGTCGATCGGGACTCCAGGGAGGAGTCCAGGGTCGGCCAAGCAGTGCTGGCCAACCTGTTCGCTTAAGGTGAGCCTGGTGAGGAGGTAAGAGATGCTTAATGTTGAGTTGTTGTATTGCTTAATGTTGAGCCTGTTGCCACCTCCTGTGGTTGTGCATGTGTATACTGCTATGTATTCTTATATTCATGAGCATGTGAATCCATGCCAGACCCCATGCTGGAGAAGGAACAAGTTACTTACCTGTAACTGTTGTTCTCCAGCATGGGTCTGGAATGGATTCACATGCGAACCCTCCCTCCTTCCCCTCTGCGGCTCTTCACTTGGTCATACTGCCACTTTACGTGCTACGAAATCTGAGGATGGCTGCCATGGGAGGGGCTTAGGTAGAGGGCAGTCATTGGCTGGGGGCAGTATGACCCAGAGATCAGTTATTGGTTACTACTAAGAAAGACAGATCAGAAACGAAACTGATACTGATTTTTTCTTTACCGAGGTTTCCCGGCCTGACGACGGGGAATATTCATGAGCATGTGAATCCATGCCAGACCCATGCTGGAGAACAACAGTTACAGGTAAGTAACATGTTCCTTATTAGACATTATTACTGTTGTTTTTCAGCAGGCAATGGGCCTTACAGTGCACACATTTGAACCATAGAAATAATGTTTCAGTCCCTTCTCTCTCTCTCTAAATATATATGTATATATATGTATATATGTATTCACTGAAAAAAACTTTGTTTAAGAGACATTATGGTTAAGTTGCACTATTGCACTAATAAAAACCTATGAAATTCAATGAAAAAAAGTTGTTAAAGGGACGTTATGGTTACAAGTAAAATAGAATAATCTCAAATTCACCAGTTATGGTAAGCTAAGCAACCATAACTTGTGCCACCACCGTGCACTGCTAAGACTAACAACCAAAATAAAATACATCAAACATCAACAAAAGGAAGGTTCCTACCTTCCTTTAGGAACCACCTTTTGCAGTTAAAAAATAGAACTAAAAGAAAATCTTATAGACTCCAGATACTTTACATTTCTCAGTAAAGTACATAGACTCAATAGATTTTCCAACATTTCCAACATTTCCATTAGCATTTTGTGTTATGCTAATGGGAATAATGCAGTGTTCATCCCCCGTTCCAGGGACTGGAAGGGGGAATAACGGCCCGGCAGTCCAAGTTATCGGCCCAAGCAAAGCAAGGGCGGATAATGAGGGCTCAGGACTGATATCCCCCATTCGAGCCCCTGCAATGGGGGATGAAGGTCATTAGCACCCCGGGTTCCCAAAGAGGGAACCCGGGGTGCTAAAAAAAAAAAAAAAAAAAAGGTTTTTTCTTCCTACACCAGGCGTCCCGCTGTAGGAAGGAAAATCCTTTTCCAAGATGGCCACCATGGAAAGGGAAGGCAGGGCTCCGTACAGAGCCCCTCTTCCCCTCTTCCCTTTCCATGGCAGCCTGCAGAAGGTGAAGAGAAAACCCTATGACCATATTACCACAAGCACAATTATGTTTCACTTTCAAACCTATCCCACTTTCGAATAACTTTACCACATAGCCAGTCCCAGGTGGACATGGCCACTTTAACCCCCTTTGTCATCCCTCGTGGTCATGGCCATTAGCCAGATTGTCCGGATCATGACCTTATGCCATGACCCAGACAATCTGGCCACTGCCCATAGCCACAGGGTATACCTCAGTTGTCAAAAGTATATCACTATTTTTTGTGCCTATGTAATGACACTTGTCAAAAAATAAAACACAGGCACATTTGCAAAACCATGCTTTAAGGTCCTTGTCAATTTTCCTTAGATGAGTTTGCTGGAAATCCGCCCAGGTTTTAAATTTTCAAAAGTGTCAAAATGTATGTACATAAAATACTCATATAACTTAACCCCCACTTGACAAAATGCATTCAGACTTTACACAAACATTCGATGTTGGCTCTATAATCTTTCTGGCAACTTTTGTCCACATTTGTCAAACGGCAACAAAGTTATAAGCCGTTTAAAAATGTTGAGACCCCCTCTAATTTAGCCCCCTCTTGACAAAATCCCACCAGACTTTACAAAAACGTTTATATCTAGATCTTAAATGTTTGTTTTTGCAAACTTGTGTGCAGATTCGTCAAATGGCACCACATTTATAAGACTTAATTATATTTTGCCCCTCTAATTTTGCCCCCTCTTGACAGAATCCCACCAAACTTTGCAAAGACATTTAGAATCGGGTCTAGAATAAAATTCCAAAATGTCATGCAGTATCTTTGAGTGGCGCCAAAGTTATAAGCCATCCATAAACTGCTTTTCACCAACCCTGTATTGCAGAAATAGGCATAGATGTCCCCGAACGTCTGAAGTGTTCGCGAACATACAGGACTGTATCGGAACATCCGGACTGTTTACGGCCATATCCCATCCCATCCTCATTAACCCTCACCTCCCCAGAGATTATAAGTTTGACAAGTGCAATGTTGTGTTTTTTAATATGTTTTTACTGCGATGTCCGCGGACACCAGCCGCTGTCCAAGAATCCAACATGGCAGGCGTTTCCGGACATCACGTCACCCTCTAGGCCAATCGGATGCCCGTCCGCTGACCGAACAGGGAAGTGAGTCCGCGGACCGAACCCAGATATCACACATTTATTTTAACCTGCTTTTAGCCCGTTTTAAAGAAAACTTGTGGATGGATTTACACCACATTTACAAAAGCACACGTTCAGGACCAAGCCGCCGATCCTGCTGCAGATTTGGTGAAAATCCATCCGGCCGTTTAGGCTGTAGGCGTGAGCAAAACATTTTTTCCATTGCGTCTATGGAAAAAAGAATAATTTTTGGACCCCTCCCTTTAACTTTGCCCCCCCCTGATGATACCTCACCAAACGTGCCAGAACAATTCAGACAGGGCCATATACTTTCTTTGCAAAGTTTGGTAAGGATTTGTCGAGGGGTAGCAAAGGCCCTGTGATATATATATATATATTTCTGAGGCTTATGGAATCTGCTTAGATCTCATGCTGTGCATAGGCTGACGTCTAGTGGAAGCTGCAGAGTATTACGTTTGTTGTTTTCGAAATTCTAAAAGGTACATCAACAAGGCATGCCAGTAATACTATGCCTAGTGTGATGTCCACTGCACCCATGGTCCTTCACGCATCGAGGTCCCTCAGATTGTTCTTTTTTCCGCCATCATAGACAGACGCTATTTCGCTGAGTTCTCCTTTTGGCTTTCGCCATTGACTTTTTACTATCCTTTATATTCAATATCACCGGCTATCGAGATCATCTGACAGCAGTAAACGAATGACCGTTGAAGACTCCCGCTGGCGGATTCGTTCGGCCTTGGAAGGCCGTTTCGGGCTTCGCCCACACAGTAGGGAGAAAGGGGGGGGGAAGACATTTAAGAATGTATTTGCCCCTTTTGGTACACTACATTCACCTAGCTGCTGTGTTATTCTGTTATGGATAGGACCTCTTTTAAATTTTGCCCTAAGTGCAACAAAAACACGCATGTACAGGATTCCCTGTCTTCAGCCCTAAAGAAGAAGACACATTTCCCTCCTGAAACACATCTCACTCCTCTAGATCACGGAGCTCCTTTACACCCTTCGGACCCTAGGTCAATTCCTAGCTCTACCCAGTGGTCCTGTGAGGATATAGACAGGGTCATGAGAAGAATGACCTTCATGGCAAATTTTTTATGAAAAAGACCCTAATTATTTCGCAAGTCTTCAGTCCACCCCTCCAACTACAGCAGCCTCCGGTTCTCAGTTCCCTGTTTCGGCCACTGTTTCGAAACCCACACCAGTCATTGATCTGTATGACCAGGACACTGATACTGAAGACCTCTATGCCTCTCAGGAGGCCGCAGATCCTTATTACGGGGATGATGATGATGAGATTGATCCAGACGCAAACATGTATAACATGGACTCTCCTGTTAATCAGGATCCCCCTGTAAGAGACTCACCCATAGAAAACAAGCCGCTACTTAATGACATGCTCGTCAAGGCGGATGAGCATTTCCACATAGCAACTTAGGAGATGCAACAGGACAATGATTTTGTGGACGATATCTTGGGAGACAAGAAGGCTGTCTCTCAATTCATTCCCCTTCTGCAGTCTGTTCAGCGAAAGAAACAACCCTTGCTGGAGACACCTTATCAGACACGGGCTGTTTGTTGACAAGCTCTTCAAACCTGCCCCATCCGACCCTCTATATATAAAAGGACAATTTAAGCCTGACTCTCTGGTTGTTACAACAACGAGAAAAAGAGCAGGGAGACCCCTGGCCTCCTCTGAAGCTCCTCCAGACAAGGAGAGCAAAAAATGTATACAATGGGAGGAAAGTAGCATCTTCGACTGCTTTTCAAGTTAGAATAGCTAATAACGCCACTCTTTTAGCAAGTTTTGACTGACATAAATGGGATGAGGTCTCGACCTTGTTGTCATTGGCCCCTGAACCCCTCAAGTCACAATTGGCTCTTGTGGCAGCAGAAGGCAGGGTGGTTTCAAGCTGCATGTTGAAAACTAATCTTGATGCCGCAGATAATGCGTGAAGGATAATCGCAGAAGGAACCATTATTAAGCGTCATGCTTGGTTACGCCAATCCGGCTTCAAGCAGGCGACGCAAGCCACTCCTATCAATATGTCATTAGAGCCTAACATACTCTTGGAAAGGCAGTGGAAGACGCCTTAAAGACGGCTAAAAAAGAATATGATACACTGAAATCTTTGGGCCAATTAACCAATAAACCCACTGGCCAAAGGGGTAATGGTCATTTTCGTCGCTCACACGAACAGAATTCCCAACGAGGGTCAAGCTACAGTCAAAATCAAGCAACATCATGGGGTAACAGTCAAGGCCAAGCCTCTCAAAGTTACCAGAGGGGTCTGCGCAGATCTCACAGACCGGGGAGGGGCTGCTTCGGTAAAGGTGCTAACACACCTCTAAAACAGTGACTGGCCGCTCCAGGTGCCCGCCCATGCCTCTCCAGTAGGAGGGCAAATTTCAAACTTCACCCAAGCATCGGAGGGAATCACCTCAGACAAATGGGTGCTGTCCACCGTGGTGGCCGGTTATTGTGTGGAGCTCCTCGAGCGACCCCGGAACCATCCACCGCACCAGAAAATTCACTCCAAAGAAGACCAACGAATCCTCCTCGAGGAAATCGCCACACTGCTCCAAAAGGACGCCATAGAAGTCGTCCCAACCAACCACGTAAACAGGGGTATTTATTCAACCTACTTCCTTGTGCCAAGTATGTCAAGCCACCAAAGTTCTGCATGACTACGCTACAAGAAGTAATCCCTCTGCTAAAGCAGGGGGATTACATGGCAACATTGGATATGAAATATGCTTATTTTCCTATTTCAATGTTCCCAGCGCACAGAAGATTCTTGCGGTTCAAGATTGCAAATCAGCACTACCCATTCAAAGTGTTACCCTTCGGAATAGCATCTGCACCAAGAGTATTCACAAAGGTACTGGCGGTGGTGGCAGCGCACCTGCGCAGGGAGGCAATCCCAGTGTACCCTTACATGGACGACTGGCTGATTAGGTGGGAGAGCCCCCAGGTTTGCAGGCCAAACATTCAAAGAACAATCAACCTTCTCTTTCAATTGGGCTTCTCAATAAACCAGAAACAATCAAGCCTTGTGCCAAGCACAACGAAACAGTTCCTAGGAGCTGTAATAAACTCGGAAGAAGGGTTGGTCTTTCCATCAGAGGAAAGAGTCCAAAACATGCTGCTGCAAATTTCACATTATCAAACGGCCGCCAGATAAAGCATAAGCAAAGCTATGCGTTTGCTTGGCATGATGGCATCTTGCATTTACCTGGTACCACACGCGCGCCTGTGCATGCGACCCATGCAGGAGTGGTTGGCGAAACAATGGTCTCAGGCAAGTGGTCAGTGGGACGATCTAGTGGTCGTTTCGCCAACACTAGTACAAAACCTTCGCTGGCGGACATGAGAAAATCTGTTGAAGGGGAAAACCCTTCCACGATCCAGAAGAACAGGCGATTGTCACAACAGACGCCTCGCTCGCCGGATGGGAGGCTCATTACATTTATCACACAGCTCAAGGTCTGTGGACTCATGCTACGGCGCAGAACCACATCAATCTGCTGGACCTACTAGCAGTGTTCAAAGCCCTTCAAACTTTCGAGCTACACCTGACGAACCAGGGAGTGCAAGTCCTCACAGACAGCACTACGGCAATGTTTTATATCATCAAACAAGGGGGCACACGTTCTCCAAATCTATCCAGGCTAGCGCAACAAATTTGGAAATGGGCACTCAAAAGAAAATGTTCCTTTCATCTCAGCATGTTCCAGGGGAACTCGGCTCTCTGGCCGACTCTCTGAGCAGAGATTCCCTACCAGAGGAGCACGAGTGGCAACTAGACTCAGAAGTCGTAGAGCAACTCTTCTCAATGGGGTTTCCCCACAATAGACTTGTTAGCCACAAGCAAAAACAGTCAATGCACAGACTTTGCATCCAGGTTCCTCCAACCAGGCTCCAAGGGGAATGGCCCTATGGATGAACTGGTCAGGGGAATTTGCTTACGCTTTTCCCCCACAACACCTCCCATGAACAGGGTGATGAACAAGATTCACAAAGAACATGTGAGACTCATCCTAGTTGCTCCTATGTGGGCAAGACAGCCTTGGTATCCACATCTGCACAAACTGGCGATGTGCAATCCCATCAAACTCCCATGCCTGAACAATCTGCTCATTCAACACGGGGGTCTAACAGTGCACCCTCAACCTCACACTTTGAACTTGGCAGCATGGCTCCAGAAGTCATAGAGTTTGGACATCTTAACCTATCACAGAGATGTATGGATATCCTAAAGGAAGCATGAAAACCTAACACTAGGCACTGTTACTCCGACAAGTGGAGAAGATTTGCAATTTGGTGCCAGTCTAAACAAATTAACCCCATAGAATGTAAACCATCACACATTCTAAACTATGCTCCACTTGCTAGACTCAGGGTTAGTATTCAACTCTTTAAAGGTCCACCTGGCAGCCCTGTCAGCATACACCAACTCCCACAACAAGGTCTCATGGTGGAAGGTACCGGTCATTAAGGCATTCATGGAGGGAGCAAAGAGACTCCATCCTCCAATCTCAAACCCGCCACCAAGATGGGATCTCAATGTAGTACTCACTAAGTTCATAGGACCTCCATTCGAGCCGATGTATAAGTCCGGTCTTAAACACCTAACTTACAGGACTGCCTTCTTAGTGGCTATTACTTCAATAAGAAGAGTTAGTGAATTACAAGCATTGTCAGTGCAGGATCCTTTCATTGTCATACACAAAGACAAACTGGTTTTACGTACGCATCCTAGATTCTCCCCTAAGGTCATCTCTAAATTTCATGTAAACCAGTCCATTGAGCTACTGGCCTTCTTCCAGAACCCAAAGAGCTCAGCTGAGGTTAAACTCCACACACTTGATGTAAGGAGAGCGGTCCTTTACTATGTAAACAAGACCAGACTGCTAAGAAAAACAGACCAACTGTTTGTCTCCATAGCACCGGGCAGAGAAGGGGATCGCATTTCCAAGAATGCTGTCTCCAGATGGATAGTCAGGTGCATACAACTGTGCTATTCACTGTCAGAGAAGACACTGCCTTTCACGCCAAGAGCTCACTCCATAATGAGCACAGGAGCTACGCTGGCTTTCATTGGAAATGTCCCCTTAGATAGCATTTGCAAAGCAGCTACATGGCGCTCAGTACACACTTTCACTCAGCACTATTGCACTGACACACATTCCAAGACAGATACACAGGTGTGACAACCGGTTCTAAGACATCTGTTTGCCCATGAACCTTCTCACAACCCACCACCTTCTCCTAACACTGCTCGCTAATTTATGCACAGCATGTGATCTAAGCAGATTCCACAAGCCTCAGAAGGGATGCATTACTCACCATAATCGTATTTCTGGTGCTTGCATTTGCTTATTCACATGCGCCAAGCCTTCCTCCCCTCGGAGAGAAGGCGCATGGATGCTCATGAGCTTGTCTGATACATATGTGCTTGGATACATCTGTACTCATGCTACACTTTATGCTTCCTCATGTCAGAAAAATAACAATCTGAGGGATCTTTGTTATAGACTTGATGGTCGTGCAGAGTATAAATACCTCCGTCCCCAAGTACCACACAGACAACACCAGAAATACTGCCTGTGCGGTCTTTGAGGCCACAGGTGGTAGTCCGTCGAGCCGATTCGGGAACAGCCGGAAGAACCCCTTGAACGCTGTAAGGCAAAGGATTAGGCAGTTATGCATAAAACAGGCAGGATAACAGAAGAACACAGGCAACTCAGCTCTGCTTACCAATGTGTACAAGGGTGGCCCAGAGATGTGGGGAAGGACTGGACCCCGGGGCAGGAACTGGATAGGTAAACACCTAGCGTGGGGGCCAGAGGCCGGGTTATCAAGCAGACAGACGTGATCCGTAGGGTATCCAGGGACGATGCCGTAGTCAGGTAAACAAGAGGACCAAAGTTCGAACAGTAGGATGAGGCAAAGACAGTCCGTGGAGCAAATCGTGGTTCGGCAACTGGAGGATCAAAGTTCGGTTAGTAGAAGGGTAAGGCGAAGCAATCCGTGTAACAAAAGCGTGGTCGAGAAAAAGCAATCCGTAAATCCAAACGTGGAATTCAGCGTCACGTGATCCAGGAGGGAAACAGCTGTGAAGCAACGCTCCTTGTTTCCGGAAGTTATTTATACCTTGTCAGGGGTCACGTGATACGTGACACTGGAGCGTTGCTGTGCATAGGACAATCACGTGATCCGTGACGCGCGGGTCTCCGTGGGCAACGCTTTGCGTTGTAGCGAGATGTCAACCTCCAGTTCAGCTGCCAAGAATGGGAGGGGCGATAAACGCCGGGTCTGCTTTGCTGCGATCCAACAGGATGGGCGAAGGGCACTGGGTTACGTGAGCCAAGGTGAGTATGTGGGGTAGTGGGAGAGACAGTGTTCGAGGGCGGAGAAAGAGCACCTGTACAAGCTGCACTCGGTGCGGGAGACGTAACAATCTTGACGTGTGAAGGACTATGGCAACAGTGGACATCACACGAGGGATAGAATTACTGGCACGCCCTGTCAACGTCCCTTTTCGAATTTCGAAAACAACTACTCTGCAGCTTCCAGTAGATGTCGGCCTATGCACAGCATGTGAATCTAAGCAGATTCAAGCATCAGAAATACGATTATGGTGAGTAATGTATCATATATATTTCTGGAGCTTGTGGATCTGCTTGATCACATGTTTTCCATAGTCCGACATCCAGTGGAAGTCGCAGTCTATTACAAGATATATTTTCGAAACTCAAAAACGGACGTTGACAGGGTCTGTTTAGTAATACTATCCCTAGTGTGACGTGTACTGTACCCATAGTCCTTCATGAGTCGAGGTCCCTCAGATGGTTTTCTTCCACCAAACGAAGTCAATCACAAATGCAGAGTTCTCTTCTAGGCTGATGCCTTTTATTAACTAAATCTGTGTTTGTAGACTTTCTTCCTTTCCTTTGTTGTTTGCCTCACCGCACGGCTGCTCAACCACTCCATGGCTCCTGACGAACACCAACATTGTCAACAACTGTTCAATGGATGGCCTAACACAGCCTTTGCGGGCCTCTTGGGGCTTTGGCCCATTACAGTAGGGAGAGAGGGGGAAGGTTCTTTATACTGACCTCTTTAAGAGAATGTTTCTTCCATCATCCCTTTTCTTCTATTTTCGCCCATCTTCCCTTAAAATATAATGGCCAAAACCCCATTTAAATTTTGCCCCTCTTGCCACTGTAAATTCCTGTGGAAGGACATGCACCGAGTGTGCAATCACTGTCTCCTGAGGGATCACGCCGAAGCGCATTGTAAATTCTGTCCGCTTTTCTGGCCGAAAACCCTAAATGATCGGCGGACGAAACGCTGGTCCGCTCACGCCATGCAGCCCGAGGCCTCCATAGACATGATGGAAAACTCTAGCGAGGACAGTATCGGGGTCATGAGTGACACCGGGGGCGAACAGGGTACGTCAGATCCCGAGTGCAGGACCTTGACTCTGAGAAGCAGGCCGGCGGTCCTGTGATGGATAAGACCTGCGGCGGCCAGGGGACACACAAACGCAGACACACTACGGAGATACCCCGTGGCTGACTCTCAGCGACACCGTCGAGGCCCATGCGGTTACCGGGTATAAAGCCTCATGTTCCTCACTTTCTTCTGGGCCATCGCGCATACTTTCGCCTCATAGCAGTTCCCAAAGACCAAAAGCGAAGGTAGGTTGAGACACTGCATATAAAAAACCCCTGCTTTCACCCGCTGAAGAACAGGCGGCAAAGGCCGAAAATACAAGCAATAATTAAGAAACACTTCAGTGCTTCACTACTTAAGGCTAAGGCACCTAATACATAGTTTTGACACACTTAACCCCAAAGGACACCCAGACCTAGTTTTCTACCCCCGTAGACTCCCTCTCCTGGGCTATGTGCCATAAATATACCACTCCCTCCCAGCCCACGCCTGTTAAGGATGTCACTCCCTCCCAAGCCCCTGTCATTTGGGCTACCCACCCTCCTGCCTTTTTACTCCAGAACAGTTCATTAAAATTTTAGGCAGAATGTCATGTTTCGTTGACATTTTGGATAGACACCCCAACCAAGTGACAGCTCTAAGAGACGCCTCACAGCCAGGGGCATCAGCAGAGCCACCCCCCTGCCAAGAAGTCTTGCCTTGAGCCACAGCCAATTACCTATGCTCTAGGCACTCCGGCCTTGGCATCCCAAGACACCTATCAATACCAAGACCCCTCTCAGGAATCCATTCATTAAATCGAAGCAAACCCAGGATCTCAGGGGGACTTCTATAGCCAAGACGAGTTTTACAACGATAATGATGACAACATACACAGAGTACCGTCGCCAGACCATCAGGACCAGCCGGTAGCAGATTTGCCGGTTGACAACCAACTCCAGTACAAAGAACTGCTACTTAAGGCGGTGCAACATTTCAATATTGATACTCAGGAGACACAGGTTGACAAGGACTTTGTGTAAGATATGCTGGGGGGCAAGAAGTCTGCCAGCCAGTTTATACCTCTCCAGCAGTCAGTCCAGAGACGTATCTAACCTTCCCTACTAATGCCTACTCTTACGAGGGCGGTCAACCCTAGGATAGAAAGGCTATTCAGACTCGTGCCCCCTGATCCCCTGTATATTAAGGGCCAGCTCAGACCAGATTCCCTAGTGGTCACTACCACTAGAAAAAGGGCAGGCACTCCCTATGCGTCTGCAGAAGCCCCGCCAGACAAGGAGAGCAAGATGATATACCTTTGGCAGAAAGGTCGCCTCCTCTGCAGCATACCAAAGGAGAATCGCTAACAATACTACAATGTTAGCTAGTTACAACTGCCACAAATGGGATGAGCTGGAACAACAAGTAGAAACCGTCCCAGAACCTCTAAAAGCTCAACTGCTTAAGACTGTCTCAGAGGACAAGCAAATCTCGAACTGCATCCTGAAGAACAATCTTGATGCGGTGGACAACGCAGGACGCATCATAGCGGAGGGAATGCTCATTAAGCGGCGTGCCTGGCTTAGGCAGTCAGGGTTTAGGCAGAGACTCAAGCAACCCTCTTAAACATACAAATATAGTCAAATGTATTATTTGGGAAGGTCGTAGAGGACGCCCACAAGAGTGCCAAGGACGAGTATGACATTCTTAAATCCCTTGGGCAGTTAACTAGCAGACCTTATTCCCAACAGGGTTCCCCAAACTCTAGGAGATTTCCGGGCAGGGTGCAAAACACTCTTCAGGCTACTCTCAGGGATGACAGTCCTCGTCCTGAGGCCAGTCACAAGGCCAAGGTTCCTCGTCCAACTTTCAAAGAGGGAATAAAAGAGGCAGAGGTAGAGGCAGATCCTCACCGGGGAGTGGATCAGCCCCTCCTGAACAATGACATGCCGTTTCAGGTCCCCTCCCATGCCTCTCCAGTAGGAGGCCGAATCACTCATTTCACCAACGCATGGGAGGGGATAACATCAGACATGTGGGTGTTGTCCACTGTGGCAGGCGGCTATTCTATCGAGCCGGTACAAGGACCACCCTACCGCCCGCCAAGACAGAAGATGACAGCAGAAGAACAAGCAATACTGCTGGAGGAAATAAAGGCACTACTCGACAAGGACGCCATAGAGATCGTCCCGGCAAACGAGGTAAACAAGAGTATTTATTCCACGTACTTCCTTGTGCCAAAGAAAGACCTTACAATGCGCCCAGTACTAGATCTGCACCCTGCTAACAAATATGTCAAACCACAAATGTTTCGCATTACCACGCTCCAGGAGGTGATTCCACTCCTGAAATGGGGAGACTACATGGCGACATTGGACATGAAAGATGCATACTTTCATATTTCAATGCACCCTGCGCACAGAAAATACCTGCATTTCAGGATGGTGGGAGTACACTACCTGTTCTGAGTACTTCCATTCGGCATCGCCTCGGCACCAAGAGTATTCACAAAGGTGCTTGCAGTAGTAGCAGCACTCCTGCAGAAAGTCCATCCCAGTATACCCTTATCTGGATGACTGGCTAATCACTGTGTAAACTCGCAAATTAAACACACAAAAGACAATAAACCTTCTCTTCATTCTGGGTTTCTCCATAAAGGAGAAGAAATCAAGTCTAGTCCCCAGCCAAATAAAACGATTGTTAGAGGCTATCCTAAACACAATAGGAGAGGCTGGCTTTCCCCTCAAACGAGAGAGTACAGAGCATGCTGTTGCAGGTACCTCACTACAAGGTTGGTCGCCAGGTATCTGTACGCAAAGCAATGCGCTTGCTGAGGATGATGGCTTCATGAATTCACTTGGTTTCGTACACGCACCTGCATGTGCATCCAATGCAGGAATGGTTCGCGAAACAGTGGTCTCAGGCAAGCGGACAGTGGGACGATCTAGTGGTTGTTTCACTAACCCTGGTTCAGGCTCTTAGCTGGTGGTCCAAGGGCAACCTGTTAAAAGGAAAACCTTTTTGTGCTCCACCAGCACAAGCAATCCTTACTACAGACGGCTCACTCGCCGGATGGGGGGCCCACTTCCTCTACCACACAGCCCACGGCCAGTGGATACACACTACTGCCCAAAGACACATCAACTTCCTAGAACTCATGGCAGTCCTCAAAGCTCTTCAGGGCTTTCAGCAACATCTCATTGGTCAAACAGAGCAGGTCCTCACAGACGGCACTGTGGCCATGTTCTATCTGAACAAGCAAGGAGGCACACACACTCTCAAAGTCTGTCCAAGCTATCTCAAACCATATGGAAGTTTGCACTAAAGCGGAACATGTTCCTAACATCTCAACATGTTCCAGGGGAACTCAATTCTCTGGCAGGCACTCTAAGCAGACCCTCTCTACCAGATGAACACGAGTGGCAACTCGACCGAGATATCCCAGACAAAATATTCTCACTATGGGTTCACCCCCCAATAGACATGTTCGCCACAAACCTAAATGCACAATGTCCAGACTTTGTGTCTAGGTTTCCCCAAACAGGGTCCGAAGGTCCCTGTGGATGAACTGGTCAGGGCAATTTGCTTACGCTTTTCCCCCCCAACACCACTCCTGATCAAGATAGTGCACAAGAAGCACCAGTAACAAGTTACTCTGATCC
This sequence comes from Ambystoma mexicanum, assembly GCF_040938575.1. Classification (NCBI taxonomy): domain Eukaryota; kingdom Metazoa; phylum Chordata; class Amphibia; order Caudata; family Ambystomatidae; genus Ambystoma; species Ambystoma mexicanum. Next base: position 39,074,127 of record NC_090931.1, read on the forward strand.
TGGTTGCCCCTATGTGGGTGAGACAGCCTTGTTTCCCACACCTGCTCAAACTGGAGATGTGTGACCCAATCAAGCTCTCATGCCCATAAAACATGTTGACACAACACAAAGAGGCATCCCTCTACCCACAATCGATGAACTTTGCAGCTTGGCTCCTGAAGTCATAGTTTGTCCTCTTGAACCTTCCACAAAGGTGTATGGATATCCTTAAAGAGGCATGACAACCCAACACAGGCACTGTTATTTTAATAAGTAGAAACGATTTGTGATGTGGTGCACATCACAATCACTAAACCGATTAGAATGCTCTCCAGCTTACATTCTACACTACATCGGCCTAGTATTTAATTCCATAAAGGTGCATCTGGCGGCCCTGTCGGCTTACACCACCTAACAGAATAAAGTGTCATGGTGGAAAGTCCCTGTCATTAAGGCATTCATGGAAGCTGGAAAGAGACTATTCCCCCCCCCCCAATTTCCAACCCTTCCCCAGGTTGGCATCTCATTGTTGTGCTGTGCAAGCTCATGAAGCCATTCTTTGAGCCTATGCACAAGGCCAGCCCAAAGAATCTTACCTAGAAAACTGCATTCCTGGTAGCTGCCCCCTCCATAAAATGAGTCAGTGAGCTACAAGCTTTATCTGTACAAGACCCTTTTTTCAATATACACAAGGACAAGTTTGTCCTCCGAACACATCCTAGGTTCTCACCTAAGTTAGGTTCAATGTAAACCAATCCATAGAACTTCCCACCTTCTTTCAAAATCCTTAAAACTCAGCAGAACGAATCCTACATATACTAGATGTACAGAGCGCGGTCTTGTACTATGTGAACAAAACCCGTAAAGAAAACAGACCAACTCTTTGTTTCCATAGCGCCTGGTAGAGAAGGCAATCGCATATCAAAGAAGTGCCATCTCCAGATGGATAGTCAAATGCATACAACTCTGCTATTCCCTATCCAAAAGAGCTCTACCTTTCACACCTAGAGCACAATCTACCAGAGGTACGGGAGCTACCTTGGCTTTCATTGCAAAGGTCCCTCTGGACGCTATTTGCAAAGCTGCTACATGGAGCTCCGTCCATACATTCACTCAGCATTATTGCATTAACACATACTCTAAAGTAGATTCACAGGTGGGACAAGCGGTCCTAAAACATCTCTTTGCCGCTGTAACTTCTAACTTCCCACCACCTTCTCCAGATACTGCTCGCTGAACTATGCAGAGCATGTGATCTAAGCAGATCCACAAGCTCCAGAAGGGATACATTTCTCAGCGTAATCGTATTTCTGGTGCTTGTATCTGCTTAGATTCACATGCGCCCACCCTTCCTCTACTGGAATAGAAGGCGCATAGATGTTTTCTGGGTTATCACTGTTTCTCCTTTATCACGTCTGTACTCATGCTACACTTCATGGAACCTCATGTCAGAAACAATCTGAGGGACATCGACTCGTGAAGGACCATGGGGACAGTATACGTCACACTAGAGGTAGTATTACTAAACCCGCCCTGTCAGCGTCTGTTTTCGAGTTTCGAAAACAAATCTTTTAATAGTCCTTGACTTCCTCTAGATGTCGAACTATGCATAGCATGTAAATCTAAGCAGATAATGCACCAGAAATACGATTATGGTGAGTAATGTATTTCACTGAAAAGACTTTGTTAAAGGGACGATATGGTTACATTTAAAACTGAAAACCACCAGTTATGGTAAGCTAAACAACCATAACTCGCGGCACCACTGTGCACTGCTAAGGCTAACACCCAGGAAAGATGACATCACAAATGTCATTGATGTCATCACTGATGACATCACATATATCGGAAACTTGTTTTTGTTTACTGACCTGATTAGGCTAGTTTTTTTTATTTTTCTGACAAGCTCATAGTACACCTACATGGGGCAATAAGCACACCTCGAACACACAATTAATGTGTGTATATGATGATTAACTCTAATGTTACTGTCATTTTTTGGTGCTGTTGTTTCTTTCTTTCTCACTTTAGTTTCCCTATATGTGCCTCTAATTTGTATTCACTGTGCATTTTTATATGCATGTTTTCTACTAACGCAAGTGTGTAGTAAGTTTTCAATTGTAACCTATTTATTCCATGTCTAACATTACTGACAACTCTCATAAGGTAGCATTCATTATTTTACTATCGAAAATTACCAGATTAAAATTATTTCACTTTTATGGCGCATGCTGCAACCATTTCCTATATGTATGTAGGATTACGTGCCTCTACTAACAACAACACTAGAGTATAATGATTTGTTTACAAGAGAACATTCTTTAATGCATTAAGTAGTTCATGATAGTTCTCCCAATCACCCCTAACATTGTGTTTCCAACATTATAAACTCAACCCCTTGTAAGGACTGTTTATTAAAATTAATATGTGATATCATCAGTGATGTCATCAATGATATTTGTGATGTCATCTTTCATGTCCTGGGTGTTAGTCTTAGCAGTGCACGGTGGTGGCGTGAGTTATGTTTTCTTAGCTTATCATAACTGGCAAATTTCTGGACTTTTTCAGTTTTACTTGTAACTATAACATCCCTTTAACAAAGATTTTTCAGTGAATTTCATGGGTTTTTACCAGTGCACGCTAATTTCCTACAACTTAATAATATCATACCTACCCCAATATAGAAACCTTTCTGTCCAATTTACAAAGTTTCACCTTAAAACACAGCCATTCCCCCCCCACCTTCTAGCGTCAATTTTAGCACTTCTATACACTTCTTGTAACTTTCCACAGTTTGTGTTCGTCAACTTTCATGAACGGCTGACGTCATCGCAGACTTTTCAGACAGTGCCACTTGACCTTGCCAGCTCACACAGCTTGATGTGCCCGCAAACGCGCCCGCACTTCGCGAATGGGTCCATGCTTCACAAACAGTTTGTAACTGCATTTTCTGCTGATCTAGTTCTTACTCATTATCCATTAATAATCTAGCACAGAGCACATACTTGGAAGAATATTAGCAAAACTGCTTTTTACCTTAAAAATGGCATCGGCTATTGCCACCCGTCCTCCCCAAGAGCCACCACCACCACCAGCTGGAGGACCTACACAAAAAAGCACAGTACTTCCAAAGACAATGAATAGGACCAAGAAGATGGGGTAGAGGAAGTGCCTACATCTTACACCCAGAGAGTATAATGGGTGTTGCAGTTATTTGCCACTGTTGGGAATGCACCAAAAGGCTAAAGCTACCAAAGTGAAATGCATTGTACTCAGTTGCGGACTACCTGGACGGTACTCCTATGGGACCACCTCCATGATAGGGTATGGCATTTATAACGTGCCTATGCACAAGTGTTTCAAGGCACAACAAGGCAAGGGAAGGGGAACAGAGGGAAAACGGAGGGAAAACGGAGACAACGATCTTACTAGTCCAGGTGACATTGAGATTGTGCAAGTGCAGGGGACGTGAGAGGGAGGAGAAAGTGCAGGGGAAAGGGAGGGGGCAGGGCAGTACATAGGATAAACAGTAAAATAAATAAATGAATAAATAAAAAAGTGGGGCCAGCTGGTGGCAGGTGCAAGGGTAAGTGCAGACACCAGGTGTCAATTGCTGGTAGGGGGCTGTAGGGATACAGAAACAGCCCCCGAGTGCAAGAGGTGCCAGGGGGGCAGTGCAGGTGTGCAACTGGTGGGGAGGGCACCTGGGCCCGAGATCGGAGGGTAGCCAGGTAACCAGTGCAGTTTCAGGTTCAGCCAGGTGATCAGCAAGGGAGAGGAGGAGAGAAAGCAGAACCGAAGAGGAAGGTCTTGAGGTGCTTCCGGAACCGAAGATGGTTCTCCTGAAATTTCGGAGAGGCAGTGAGGCTGTTCCAGAGAGAGGCCCCAGCTGAAGAAAGATCTACCACCAACTCGTTGCTTGGAGAAGCGACTGACCCGGAGGGAGTTGGAGGCGGATGAGCAAAGAGCTCGGGAAGGAAGATATTTAGGAAGAGAGAGTTGAAGGTATTGAGGCCCCAGGCAGCCTTCTGGACAATGCAGAGGGTTTTGAACTTAATCTTTGCCGCCACTGGGAACCAATGCAGAGATTCCAGTCCTGGAGAGATACGATCCCTGTGCTTGGGGCCAAGGACCGGTCTTGCAGTCTTGTTTTGGATGGGTTTCAGAGGGCAGAGAGTAGAGGCAGGCAGATTTAGAAAGAGGCTGTTGCAGTAGTCCAGCCTAGAAAGAACCAGAGCTCTGGATACAGTGAGCTCCTGGGGGAAGGAGAAGAAAGGACGAAAACCTCTGAGAAGGTGCAGCTGGTAGTGTGACTTTGTAGAGACATCAGAGATGTGAGGAGAGGAGGAGAGTTTGGAGTCAAAGATGACTCTGAGGTTTTAAGCCTCACAGGTGGGAACAGAAATGCGCCGCCACACCAAATCCAACCACTGTAATGCTCTCAGAAAGGTTGTTCCTTTCTTAGCAAGTAGTAGGCTGTCTTCCTCCATCTCATCTTCCTCAACCAATACTGTAACCACACAAGCTACTTCTGTGCAACACTAAGTCCCACCAGCTACCTTGCAAGCGATAAAAGAGGCTGTTGATCCATATCTTTTGAAGACAACAGTACTTTGTATATACTGCAACACGCCACTCTGCACGGGAGAGCAATTTTTAAGTGCTTTTGTTGAAGCTGTAATCAAGGAGCATGAGAAACACTGCCCCCTATTATAGGGTTAACACACGTCCAACACCTGCCCCTCCATATTAGTGGTTGGTGCCTCTTCCATCACCCCCCCATCTTAATTTCTGACCTCTCCTGCAACAAAAAAACACAAAGAAAGAATTAAAATATGGTTCCTTTAGGAAACACCTTTCACAGTTAAAAAATAGAACTAAAAGAAATCATCTTACAGACTCCATCTTCTTTAGATTTCTCAATAAAGTAGATCATCTCAATAAGATTCTCCAACATTTCCATTGGCAATTTGTGCTCATCCCCCGTTCCAGCCGTTCCAGAGGCTGGAACGGGGTATCAGCCCAAGTGAAGCAAGTGCGGATAACGAGTGCTCTGGGCCGTTATCCCCCGTTCCAGCCTCTAGTGTGCGCCACATTATTTACATTAGCATAGATTGGACCTACTAAGCACTCCATCCTTCTGAACCAAATTAAATGGGTGCTCCGAGAACAGCATGCAGGGTGTTATACACACTGTGCTTTACTGTAAGCTTCATTTGCTTGTGGAAAATCGGGGGTTAACTTGTGCTCTTAGCTGGTTGTTTTGCAAGCACTGAAATAGACACTTTCATGCCTATTAATTTCAACAGCCCATGGTCCCCAGACAACCTGGCTCCAAACTACCATGGCCTTCATGGAAGCTGTAAGGGCATGCTTGGGTTTAAGCCTCTGAGGTCCAATCTCAGGTTCTCGGGAGCATAGGTAAACCTTCTGATGCTCACTCAATTATGTGCAATATTCTCCAACAAAAGTATAAAATGGCTGTTTCTGTATCATATGTGCAGATTTATAAATATGATCTAGAGTGTTTCAGGGATTTCAAGACAGAAATAGGGATACATCTGTCATACAAATGACTCACATATATTGTAATATATAGCAACATGTGTTAATATGTAAAGGATTTGCAAGACAATGGTTTCAAATCACCTCACTAGTGCAGAATGTGCTGGATTTAAACTCTGCAGCACCCAGCCAGCTGCTTCTGGTGTTAAATGCCTAAGAATTATTCATACCTGTTAATGTTTTATTTTTTGTTTAAAATGTTACATGAGCTTTCTTTTGGAATAATCTTTGCATCCAAAGTGCATAATTTATGGCAAATGTATGTCTTGTCTCCTTTCATTTACTGTGACCCGGGACCATTTTTATTTAACAATAATAATAATAATAATAATAATAATAATAAAAAAATATATATATGAGAGAGAGAGAAGGGACTGAAACATTATTATTTCAATGGTTCAAATATGTGCACTGTAAGGACCGTTGCCTGCTGGGAAACAACAGTAATGACAAATTAACAAGCACTTTGTACCCACAGGCAGCTGGCTTAACGGAGGCCCCCGCAGCACCTGTGGTGCGGGGGGGCCATGCTGCTTGTGTCCAGCGGAAGGTCCCAGTGGTGGTGGGGGGGGTGGAAGGCCCCTCAGCAGGGCTTATGCCAGTGCCCCAGGTCAACAGAAATTAAGCCCTGTGCCCAGTGCTTAATACTTACAGTAACATACTGCTGTGCTAGCAACCATTTCTCCTGTCCCCAAAACCTATGGAAATTATACACAGGCACTCACCACAAAGCAGCATAGGCTAGCTGGCTAAGAGTCAGACTTTCAAGAAACTAAGATGCAGGGACTATCTTTACAAGAGCCTACAGTCTCGGAAGGTCCAGCTACTCCCCTGAACAACTCTTGGAAAGTGAAACTATGAAACCATGTACCATTCTCAGTAGCGTGTGTATAGGAAATAGTCCATGTGTAAGCAGTTTCACCATGCTATATGCAAGCTTCTCACTGCAGTGTATAAAGATTCTCAATATATCATGTATATGTTTCAACATGTAGTATGTACATTTCGAATGGATTGTGTCCTCCCACGCATTCCTCATCTTGTGATATTCGTTATCACCAGCTTCGCTGCTTCGGAAATATATTTCTGATGTTTGTTAATCTGCTTAGAATCACATGCTGTGCATAGGTCCGACATCCAGTGGTCACTGCGGAGTATTGCATTTTGTTTTTCTTAGTCAAAAAGGGGACGTCGACAAGGCGTGTCTGTAACACTATCCCTATAGTGACGTGCGTTGTACCCACAATCCCTCACGCGTCGAGGTCCCTCAGATTGTTTTTTTCCGCCCAGCTTATGGTCGCCTTACGCGGAGCTCCTAGAGAGACATTGCAAAACACTTACTACGGACCTCGGTCCTTAATTTATATTTATTGTTAAAGATCCCTCCCCTCGACGTTAGCTGTGAAGCTGTTTCTCCACCGAGCAAGTTTTCGACGGAGGGGAAGAGACGGTGGAGATCCTTCGGCGCTGCCGAACACGTGGCCAGGCCTCGCCGGGCCAACATACAGTAGGGAGAGTGGGGGTTCGAACTTTTATCTTCTCGTCGAGAATGTCTTTCTTTCTCCCCTATCTTTCCCTTGGGGTTGTTATCACCAGTTTTTATTGCCTCAGCTATGGAGAGGACACCTGTAGGGGCAAATACACTTGGAAGGACAAACACAAGCTCTGTAATCGTTGCTTGCCCCTCGATCATAAAGAGGACGGCTGCGCGGCCTGTTAGCTCTTGAAACCAAGAACTCTTAAAGAACGGAAAGTTAAGAGGTGGGCGGACTACGCTATGTCGAAGTCAGTTTCCTCACCCGCCGCCGCTGTTACAGAAAGTGACGAGGAGGGTGATAACTCGACGTCCGTTACGGAAGTCATTAACCCCCAGAAGGAGCGCTCGCGCTCCTCGACGTCCGTCCCCGGCCCCGACGGGCTCGGCTCACGCCCTGCTTATGGGGATGAACACCCCGGCGACAAGGACGCACACAGACCTCATAGGCCTAAGCACACAACCCACGGCTCTTCTTCGTCGAGGACGAAGGATCCATCAGCGCCGAAGGGGATGCAGGGCACTCCGGCGTCTACCTAAGACCGTAAGGGTCTCAAGCCCCACCCGCAAACGCAGCCGCGACCAGCGATTGGGCTTTCATCTAATACGGGCGCTACCTCAAAAACATCCGACATAACGCTCCATAGAGCGGCCGTCGAGAAACAACGCGTAACGCAGGCAACGTCGACTCCAGAACCCCTCTACTGACGAACTCGTCGTCGAGAGCCTGGTGAGAATTGTTTCCAAAGACAAACGTAAACGGACGACGAAACAGACGTCGAATACCGTACCAAAAGATATAAAAACGCCGAAAAAGCACAAGAGTAGCCAGGAACTGCCCCCTTCATCTAAGGGCACTTCTGAACTACCGGAGGGCTTTTCTGAGGGCGACGGAAACCTTTCGTCGACGTTGTGGGAGCGTTCTAAGCGTTTGGAAGGTGAAAACACTGATTTCCCCCCTCTAGACTATTCAGGGGTTCCCCATGAGACCCTTGAAAGACTCCATTCTTGTATGGGGAAAATGGAAAGGTTTTTGGGTAGCCAAAACCCACCCACACCCAAAAGACCAAGAGAATGGACCCAGGGTGACCCTAGGGTCAAGATTCCTAGGCTGTTTCCCCCTTCTACAGACGCATATGACCTCACTGAAGAGGAGCAATACCTCCAGGAAGATGAGGAATGTTTGGGTGGAGAGGAAGAACATGAGGAAGAGGGGTTTGAAGGAGACCCTTACACTAGTGCAGGAGCTTTTGAAGAAGATACAGCTACATCACAGCCCTGGCAATCCCCATCAGTGCAGCCTTGGCAATCCCCATCAGTGCACTCAGACCCGGATGCCTTTCACCCTTCTCCTCCCAAGGACTCACCTATTGGAAACACCTCCCCCATAGATGACCAGCCTTCACTTAATGCACTATTGCGCAAGGCAGCAGCGCATTTTGAAATAGACACAGGGGAGACTCTTCCGGACATAGACTTTGTAGAAAAAGTTATTAAAGAAAAAGCCCCGGTTAGTCAGTCTATTCCGCTCCTGGCTTCTATAAGGAGAAGAATAACTCCTTCCCTTTCCAATCCGACCTTAGTCAGAGGGGTCAACCCTCGGATAGAAAAGCTCTTCAGCCCTTCGTCCTCTGACCCGTTGTACATCAGGGGACATTCTATTCCGGACTCACTTGTAGTTACTAATACAAGAAAAAGAGCGGGGGTACCACTATCCACTAGTGAGGCACCACCTGACAAAGAGGGCAAGAAGCTCTATGCACTTGGGAAGAGAATCACGACCTCCGTCGCCTTCTCAACTAGGATTGCAAATAACAATTCCCTACTGGCTAGCTACGCAGATGCACAGTGGAGCAAGCTGCGCAGCGAAGCAGAGGACGCTCCAGAACCCCTGCGTTCACGCCTGCTAGCTATAATCTCAGAGGGAACTCTTGTAAACCAGGGCATCGTAAAGAACTCCTTAGATGCCGCAGAGACGGCTGGCCGTTCCCTGGTTCAGGGAATACTTCTCAAACGCCATGTCTGGCTGCGCAATTTGGGATTTAAGCCGGAAACCCAGGCTTCCCTGATAAATAAGCCCATAGAACAAACACATCTGTTTGGGAAAGCAGTTGATGAGGCCCTAGAACATGCGAAGAAAGAGTTTGATACCATCAAGACTCTTGACCAAATTTCTAGGCCATCTAACAGACGCAGCTATGGCAATAGACGCTCCTTTCGTGGCCAACGCCAGCAGCAAAGCCAACAGCAATTTTACTCTGCTACCAACTGGCCCTCTAACCAAAGCACCCAGTTCAGTCAAAGAGGCCAACGTTGTGGCAAAGGAAGAGGTCGCGGCTCCAGCCCCAAAGGTCCCACGCCCAATACCAACAAATGACCCGAAGATTCTGGTCCCCTCCCATGCATCACTGGTCGGGGGCCGGCTAACATTGTTTCTTTCAGCATGGGAGGGAATAACGTCAGACCGCTGGGTATTATCCACCATAGCCCACGGATACTGCATCGAATTCAACGGTCCCCCGAAATACAGACCCCCACGGAACCGACGCATGACACCGGAACACCTCACTATTCTTCTTCAAGAAGTAGAAGAGCTACTGAAAAAAGAAGCTATAGAGGCTGTCCCCCTATCTCAGGTAACAGAAGGTATTTATTCAGTGTACTTCCTTGTACCCAAAAAGGATTTAACCATGCGCCCTGTATTAGATCTGCGCCCAGCGAACAAGTTTGTCAAACCCCAAAAGTTTCGTATGGTGACCTTGCAGGAAGTGATCCCATTGTTATCACAGGGGGATTACATGACAACACTAGACATGAAAGATGCATACTTTCATATTTTAATGTTGCCAGCGCACAGAAAATACCTCAGGTTCAAGATAGAGAACAAACACTACCAGTTCAGAGTACTACCCTTCGGGATAGCATCTGCACCAAGGGTATTCACGAAAGTACTGGCAGTGGCAGCGGCCCACCTGCGCAGGTTATCCATTCCGGTATACCCTTACCTCGACGACTGGCTCATAACAGGGGATTCTTACGAAACATGCTTCTCCAATACCCAAAAGACCGTAGACCTTTTGTCCCAACTGGGCTTCTCCATCAACGAAAAGAAGTCCAGCTTAGACCCCAGCCAAATCAAACAATTCCTAGGGGCTCTAATTCGAACAAAGGACAGCCTCGTCTTCCCCTCCAACGAGAGGGTCCAAAACATGCTGTTTCAGATCCCCTATTATGTGGCAGGTCGAGAGGTGACGGTACGCAAAGCAATGCGCTTGCTAGGGATGATGGCGACATGTATTTATTTGGTACCTCACGCACGCTTGCGCATGCGCCCAATGCAAGAGTGGCTTTACAGCCAGTGGTGTCAGGCCAGCGGACAATGGGATGATCTACTGGTGGTCTCGCAGGCCTTGGTTCTCTCGCTATGGTGGTGGACAAAGGAAAACCTGTTATTAGGGAAAACTTTTGCCACACCCGCAGTGGAAGCCACTCTGACCACAGACGCATCCCTTACAGGATGGGGGGCTCACCTATCCCATCAGACTGCTCACGGAGTGTGGACTCCGAGCTTAGCATCCAAGCATATAAACCTGCTGGAACTGCTAGCGGTGTTCAAAGCACTGAAAGCCTTTCAGGAACACCTACAAGGAAAGACAGTGATGGTCCTCACAGACAGCACCACAGCCATGTACTACCTCAACAAGCAAGGGGGCACTCACTCTCCAGGACTGTCCAAGCTGTCCCAGAATATATGGAAGTGGGCTCTCAAACACAACATGTTCCTACTATCACAACATGTACCAGGGGAACTCAATCTGCTAGCAGACAAACTCAGCAGAGACTTCCCACTGCCCGGAGAGTACGAATGGCAATTGCACGAAGACATCGTCTTAGACGTCTTCACGCAATGGGGATTCCCAGAAATAGACCTGTTCGCAACCCTGGAGAACTCACAATGCCAAAGTTACGCCTCCAGGTACCCCCAGAACCAGTCGAAAGGGAACGGTCTGTCGATTCAATGGTCAGGGAAATTTGTTTACGCCTTTCCCCCGACTCCCCTCCTCAACAAAGTGGTGCACAAGATGCACCAGGAGCAGGTTACCATGATACTAGTGGCCCCAATGTGGGCCCGGCAGCCATGGTTCGCTCACTTGATGGAGATGTCCCTATCTCCCCCAATGAAACTTCCCTGCCCGTACAACATGCTGTCACAAGACAAGGGCAGGACACTGCATCCATGCCCTCAGACAATGAACTTAGCAGCCTGGCTCCTGAGATCATAGAATTTGGACATTTACATCTCCCACAGAGATGTATGGACATCCTCAGGGAAGCCAGAAAACCTAATACTCGCCACTGCTATTCTAGCAAGTGGAAAAGATTTGTCATCTGGTGTAGAGGTAAGAACATCAACCCTGTTGACTGCTCTGCCACTAACATTATTCTGTACTTGACCCATTTATTGGATTCAGGTCTAGTGTTTAATTCCATTAAAGTCCACCTAGCGGCACTTTCTGCATACACCACTTCCCAACTTAAAGTGTCGTGGTGGAAGATACCAGTTATCAAGGCCTTCATGGAGGGGGTAAAGAGAATACACCCTCCGATAGCTAACCCAGCTCCCGGATGGGACTTAAACGTGGTACTTTCTAGACTCATGGGCACCCCTTTCGAACCCATGCACAAGGCAACTCTTAAATATCTCACTCTTAAGACTGCTTTCCTAATAGCTATCACCTCCATTAGGAGAGTAAGTGAACTACAGGCTCTTTCGGTACTAGACCCCTTCGTAACAGTTCACAAGGATAAGGTGGTTCTACGCACACAGCCAAGGTTTGCACCAAAATTCATCTCGAAATTTCATGTAAAATAGTCTATAGAACTACCAACGTTCTTTCAAAACCCTTCCAGCTTGGGAGAAAAAGTCTGCATACACTAGATGTACGCAGAGCTGTCATGTTCTACATGGAAAGAAGCAGACCACTGAGAAGGACTAATCAGTTCTTTGTCTCTGTGGCAGCAGGAAGAGAAGGAGATGCAGTTTCAAAGTCCACTATATCTAGATGGATTGTTCAATGCATCACTCTCTGTTACACTCTTGCTAAGAGAGAACTACCCTTCAAGCCAAGAGCACATTCCACTCGAGGCACTGGGGCTTCCATAGCGTTCATTGCAAATGTTCCCCTTGAGTCCATCTGCAAAGCGGCTACCTGGAGTTCTGTGCACGCCTTTACAAAACACTACTGTCTAGATGCACACTCTAGATCTGACTCCCAGGTGGGACAGGCAGTATTAAGACATCTTTTCTCTACTGTTCCTTCTCATAACCCACCGCCAACTCCGGGTACTGCTCGCTAGTCTATGCACAGCATGTGATTCTAAGCAGATTAAGAAACATCAGAAGACAATTCATCACTTACCGTAAAAGCATTTCTGATGGTTGTATCTGCTTAGATTCACATGCGCCCACCCTTCCTCCCCGCTCGGATGGAAGGAACATAGACATCCTTTTCTATATTTCTCTCTTTTCTGTACTCACTCACGTCTAGAAGGCTCCCTCAGGGCAGAAAAATACAAACAGAGGGACCTCGACGCGTGAGGGATTGTGGGTACAACGCACGTCACTATAGGGATAGTGTTACAGACACGCCTTGTCGACGTCCCCTTTTCGACTACGAAAAACAAAATGCAATACTCCGCAGTGACCACTGGATGTCGGACCTATGCACAGCATGTGAATCTAAGCAGATACAACCATCAGAAATGCTTTTACGGTAAGTAATGCATTGTCATTTTTTTTCGGCAGAGGGCGCTGTGTTTGAGGTCGTGGCGTTGATTGTCCCTCAACGGGTTCCGTACCGTGTCGACGTCACTGTTGGTATAAATAGCTCAAGCCGCGCCTGTTGGCTTCAATTCCGTTTTTCCGATTGCTTTGCTCTCGAACGGCGCGCTTTGAGATTTTCTGTCAGAAAATATCATCATCTACTGCTTCTACACCCAAGACTGGGTTTAAGAAGTGTATCGACTGCGGTTCGAAGATGTCAATCACCGATCCTCACTGCATCTGTCTTTGGTGCTTGGGTTCAGATCATCGAGCCGGCGACTGTGGCTCCTGTCATTCGATGACGGAGAAGGCCCTCCGTGAGAGGAAAGATAAACTAGCGGTGGGGTGGGAGGCTTCGAAGGCCACTTCGAAGGCCTCCTCGAAAAGACATAAAAAATCGTCTGATTCAAAAGAATCAGAACATCACAAAAAACACTCTAAAAGATCCCGATCTCGTAGTAAATCGAGGCGATCTTCATCTTCTAAAAAAGTTAAAAGGAGGCATAGATTTCCTTCATCATCATCCGATACATCGACCAAATTGGTTTGATGCCCTACTAAATCGGATTCCCCAAGAAAATGGGAGGACTTTAGAAGAAAGATGAAGGAGGTCTTTCAGAATGCGCCCTCGACCCCCTCAAATAAACCCCAAAAGAGCCAGACCCGGTCGCTCCATTGGACGACACAGGGAAGTCGGGAAGTACTGCGGTAAGACCCAGTAGTATGGATGAAACCCATAAAACTCGAGTTGACAAGTCGTCGATGAATCCTCGAGAGTCAAGTGTTTCACTGACACCTCATAAAAAACAGAAGTTGTCGTAAACATCCGCAACTTCGTCAACGCCATCGGCGCCGACAGCTTCAATATCGAAGCCTAAAGCGTCTTCGATGCCTTTGTCGAAGACTTCATCTGGGTCGTCGAAGATTCCTTCCATACCTTCGAAGAATCCTTCCATCCTTCGAAGAAAACTCAGGAGGAAGAGAGGAGATTTACGCCATTACCAAAATCAGACTTTTTTAAGTCTACGTCTTCGATTTTTGAAGAAACTGGCTCTGAGGATAAGGAAATCTCTCCTTTTGGAGTGCAATTTGGCACTAGACAAGTTCCAGAGGAACTTATTGACCCAGAATCTAAAATGAGAGACCTGTGCAAGACTCTGCATTCTGCTAGTGGCATTGACACGTCACCTGAATTAGAGTTTGCAAGACCTGACCCTTCAGAACATGCAGATTCAGGGTACAGGAGTTTAATGAACAGAGTGGTAGAATATATGGGCTGGGGTAGAGCCTCACCCACTTTTGAACAGGACGATATGACGGACCTAATTGGTCGGGGCCCCCAGAAGGATCCAGTTCTCCCCTTCCGTAGGGCGCTTCAGAGAACAGTAGAAAAGAACTGGGAAACCCCAAACAACATTGCTGCGGTAAACAGCAATTTTCTTAAGAAGTATAGAACTTCTACTTCTGATCCCGAGTATCTGAATAGACATCCCACTCCAGAAAGTCTGGTTATTCAGGCTGCAACGACTTCGAGACAAACTGCATCTCCAACCATACCTCCGGATAGAGAGGATAAGAAGGTTGATGCTTGGGCCCGTAAAGTTTTTACTTTGGGTAGCATGGCCTTAAAGTCAACCAATGTCACCTGTACCGTAGCCAGGTTCACAGATACCCTGTGGGAATGCATTTTGGCGGCGGCTGAACATATTTCGGAAGGCGAGGAAAGGGAAGGCTTCCTGAATATTGTCAAAGACGGGAAGGAGGCAATGAGGGAATGTCTCCAGTCTGGACTGGATACTGCTGAAAGTATTAGCAGATCCATGGCATCAAGCACAGTGCTACTCAGATTTACGTGGTTGAGAAAGTCTGGTTTTGCATCAGATGTGCAGGCCAGGCTTCTCAACATGCCTTTTGATGGCTCGAGGCTGTTTGGTAGTAAGGCTGATGAGAGCCTAGAAAAACTACAGACCTCAAAAGCGGCAGCTAAATCCCTTAGTGCCTCCATGCGACAACCTCAGAAACCCTATCCGGGTTCATCTTCCTGGAGGAGTCGTCCTTTTCAGTACTACTCTTCTTTTGGTAGAGGAAGAGGACAGGATTTTCAAAGGGGCAAAAGAAATGTCACTCGTGGTGGACGAGGAAAGACTACAAAGCCATCTTCAGGAACGGCAACTTTACCCTAAGCCGCTCCTGCAGCCGCCTCCAAATCACTCTGAGGCTTTATCATACAAAACACCAGTGGGAGGCAGAATCTCTCAGCATCTGAAAGAATGGCGGGGCATTACTTCAGATGCTTGGGCACTGGAAACAGTAGCCCAAGGTTACTGCCTTCCCTTCCTAAAAAGACCTCACGATCATCCACCGGGAGCCAGCTCTACCAAGATTCCAGACCCGCTCCTTTTGCAGGAAATTTTAACCCTGCTAGAGAAAGGTGTAATAGAACATGTACCTGTGGCGGAGATGAACAAGGGTTGGTACTCCCCTTTTTTTCTCATCCCAAAGAAGGACGGAGGATTGAGACCCATCTTGGACTTAAGAAACTTGAACAAGTTCCTTAGGAAGGACACGTTCAAGATGGTAACCCTTTCTCAGAGCCTTCAGGCTCTCCAACTCCAAGACTGGTTGGTATCATTGGACCTTCAGGATGCTTACTTTCATGTGCCAATCCATCTCAAGCACAGAAAGTACCGGAGGTTCGCAGTTGGCGGTTCTCACTATCAGTTTCGAGTTCTGCCATTCGGGCTGACCTCCGCCCCAAGGGTTTTCACCAAGCTGATGGCGGTAGTGGCAGCGAGTCTGAGGAGAGGGGGGATTCACGTCTACCCCTACCTGGACGACTGGTTGATCAGAGCATGTTCTCCCGAACAAGCTCAAAAACATCTGTCGGTCACCTCTCACTTCCTTCACAATCTGGGCTTCTCCCTCAATTTCAAGAAGTCCCACCTGATACCATCCCAAAAACGCCAGTTTATCGGAGCAGTCTTGGACACTTCCTCGGGCAAAGCCTCGCCTCCCGAGATAAGAGCTCTCCACATTCTGCAGATGGTAACAAAATTCCAGAAAGCCCAGCATCTGCCGACCTTCGATTTTCTGAGGTTGCTCGGCCTCATGGCATCCTGCATTTTTCTGATGCCAGAGGCCAGATTGAGAATGAGATCCCTTCAATGGGCCCTCAGGACTCAGTAGTCCCAGTTGTCGGGGAGTATGTCGGATCTTCTGCAAGTTCTGAGCGCAGTCACTCAAGATCTACTATGGTGGGCTTGCAACGACAACATCCGCAAAGTGGAATCTTTTTGGCAACCATGGCTAGAGATAACAGTAGTAACGGACGCCTCACACACGGGGTGGGGAGCTCATACCAATGATCTGACAATCAGCGGTCGTTGGTCTCCATCGGAGTCCAAACTACACATCAACCTGTTGGAGGTGAGGGCAATCAGACTAGCGCTGAAGGCCTTCCTGCCCTCTGTACAAGGAAAGAATGTCCTGATAATGACGGACAACACAGTGGCCATATACTACCTCAAACAAAGAGCTCTGGTTCTGGGCAATACGGGAAGGAATCTCTCTATCGGCAGTTCACCTAGCCGGAGAGCAGAACACGGCGGCAGATGCTGTAAGCATGCATAGCACAGTCTCCCACGAGTGGGAGTTAGCTCAGGAAGTCCTTCTGGAGATCTTCACCCTTTGGGGAACCCCTCAAGTGGATCTGTTTGCGACCGAGGTAAACCAAAAGTGCGAACAATATTGCTCAAGGGAATTTCCCTCCAGAGGAGCTCTAGGAGACACTTTCATGGTGTACTGGGAGTTCCCCCTACTGTACGCGTTTCCTCCAGTCCCCGTGATTCCTCAAGTAATCAGGAGGTTGAGAAAGTTCAGGAAAACCATGATCCTAATTGCCCCGGATTGGGCCAGGAGGACGTGGTACCCGGACCCTCTGGACATGTCCATCTGCCCTCCAATATGTCTTCCGCAAAGAGAGGATCTTCTCTCGCAAGAGGAAGGTCGGGTTCTCCATCCAGAGATCAAGACACTCATGCTTCACACATGGTTTCTGAGAGGTTTAGATAAAGGGATTGGGACCTTCAGGACGATGTGATGGCAATGTTGCTTTCGGCCAGGAGGCCAGCAAAAAAATCCTTATATCTGTGCCGTTGGAACAAATTCAGTAACTGGTGCAAAGATAAGGATGTGGACCCTTTTCAATGTGGCACCCCAATGGTGCTGTCTTTCCTATTGCATCTAGCCAATCTGGGGCTGCAGATCGGAACAATTAAAGGAGAACTTGCTGCGCTGTCCATTTTCAAGCGCTCCTCGGAAGAGGTTCCTTACTTCAAAATTCCATTAATCATTCAGTTCCTGAAAGGACTTGCCAATGTATATCCACCAGTACCGTTTCATGTCCCAACTTGGGATTTAAACCTAGTTCTTAAATTTCTAACTTGTATACCATTTTAGCCTCTGCACTCCTGTCCATTAAGGCTTCTAACACTAAAAACTGTCCTTCTTGTAGCATTAACATCAGCCCGCAGGGTTAGTGAACTACAGGCTCTCTCATGTAAACCTCCATATACCACATTTTACAAGGACAAATTGTTCTTAAGGTTAAACCATCTTTCGTACCGAAAGTAGTTTCTGACTTCCATTTGTCACAAAAAATCATTTTACCAACATTCTATCATCCTCCTCATTTGGGTAAAGAAGAGGAGAGACTGCATAGACTGGACCCCAAAAGGGCCCTCAGTTTTTACATTTCAAGAATGTCAAAATTATGTCAAGATAACCAACTCTTTGTGGGTTATACAGGTCGTAAATTGAGGTTGGCGGTGACAAAACAAACTATATCCCGCTGGATCATTCTAGCTATATTAGAATGCTACAGATTAGCAGGAAAAGACCCACCGGATGGGCTACGGGCCCCTTCCACTACGGGAATGGCTACTTCTGCGGCTTTGAAGAGAGGAGTCCCTGCAAAAGATATTTGCTCGGCTGCAACATGGGCATCAATGCATACCTTCATCAAGCATTACTGCTTAGATGCCTCCTCCTCCATTGAGGGTTTATTTGCTAGGGCGGTACTTCATTCCGTCTATGAAAACAATAACTAGTACTCTCACCTCCAAATTGACCACTGCTATGGGAGTCTATCGCAAGACGAGGAATACGTGGGAGGACACAATCCATTCGAAGAACAAGTTACTTACCAACTGTAACGTTCTTTCGACTGGATGTTCCTCCCACGTATTCCTCATTGACCCTCCCATCCTACCCCGCAGTACACTTTACGTTTTCTTACACTTTCTTCTCACGCTGGGCCTTTCAGTCACAGGTCACGCCTAGGTGTTCCTCGAATATTTCCTTGAAAAAACAGAATTGAAGCCAACGGGCGTGGCTCAAGCTATTTGTACCAACAGTGACGTCGACACGGTACGGAATGTGTCGAGGGACAATCAACGCCATGACCTCCAGCACAGGGCCCTCTGCCGAAAAAAAAAAAAAAAGATTTTCCAAAGCAGCGAAGCTGGCGATAACGAATATCACAAGATGAGGAATACGTGGGAGGAACATCTAGTCAAAAGTATGTTACAGTTGGTAAGTAACTTGTTCTTCAGTGAATAGCATACACATTTTAATAATATATATGTTTTGACATGGAGTGTACAAGAAGTTTCAGTTTACAGTATGTCTTTTTTATTATGTTGTAGATGCATTACAATATAACCTGTGTGTATCTTAGCATATAGTATAATCAATTTCTCATTATATCATATAATGTATGCATTTGTGCATGTTGTGCATATGAGTTATTAGAATGTAGCATGCACATCCCACCATATAATATACTTCTCCAGCATGAGGTCTGGCATGGATTGACATGCTCATGAATATTCCTCGTCATCGGGCTGAGAATCCTCGGTAAAGTAAAAATCAGTTTGTTTCCTTTCTGAACCATCTTTCTCCTAACAACCAATCACTGAGCTCTAGGTCATACTGCCCCCAGCCAGTACATAAGCCCCACCTCTGGCAGCCATCTTCAGATTTTTACTGCACATTCAAGTGTTGGGAGTCCTCATGTTTAGCTCTTCAGCTTTTACTGTATTTTTCGCTTTTTGGAAGAGTTTCTTTACTCTATTTTTCGGTCAATCGAAGCTTGTGCTCCATCGATCAACCTTCCGATTAACAGGGAACCGTTTTTCGGATTCTTCAACGCCCCTCAAAGGCAGATTTCGTCGAGTTTCTTCGTGGAGGCTTCCAGAAGATTCTTCAGGCCTGCGCCGCGTGGACCATGTCAGAAGAGAAGGATTCAACCCCCCTTTTCAAGCTTTGCTCTGACTGCAGCTCACGGAATGTCTTCTCGGACGAGAGAAAATAAACAAGTACAGCCTTTAGCTGATTCCGGCGCTACTATTGTAAGACAATTAAACGTGTAAAAGCAGCAGGACAAAGGTCTATATCCCTCAAACTGTAGGGAGAAACAAAACCTTAAAACGTACTTGAACTAGACCTTGTTGTAGTCCGCGCTTGAACAAAAGAAAGTCCAAAAAAGATCTTGTTTTGTGTGCAAACAAATTGCACAGAATCACTATTAAATAAGACAATTGGTCTGTTTTTCTTAGCCTTAATTTAATAACTTTGTTGTTTGGAATAATGTCTTCAATTTGAATTGTAAAGTCATTCAAACTCAAGCATGATGTTCTTGATGAAATAAAAGTTGAGTATTTTATAACAACATAATAATTTTTAATGTCCAGCCTGTGCCCGACACGTGTTTCTCCACCTAATTTCTGGCGGTTCCTCAGGGGTTTAATGGCTAGTAATTGTCACAAAATAATATACATCGTTCCTGTGTTTGATAATCAACAATTAAGCATTCGTTTCCTGTTGAGACAGAAAAAGTCAAAAATAGATAAATACAGAACTTTGAGTTATTGACAGAATTAAGATGAGATCTTCAGGACTAGTTTTTGAATATTTACAGATGGTTATTGAAAAAACTGGAAGAAAAAAGGTTGCAACTTACATGTTTAATCTGTAAGTCTGTTCGTAATGCAAAGATTCCCCAGTTGGAGTGCAAAAGTGTCTCCTAGATGGAGTTTGTAATGGCACTATGTAAACTGAAAACAGGCGTGTGTAAGTTCGCCATTTGGATGCTTGTATGTATCTAGCGGCGATGTGCATGCTGTAGAGTTATAGTATGGTCATCTTACCTAGATTTGAAAGTTGCCGTGCTGTAAGCAGAGATCGATCCTGCACGCGGTTCGATTGCCGAGAGTTCAGTAATCTGCGCTATCGCGTTCGAACCGGCATTGCGAGCAATTGATATCGGACGCGTGTATCACGTGATCTCGTGACGTGGTGCCTTTCGCAGAGCGCCATGTTGGATTGGGGTGAAAAATCATGTTATGTTTATGCTCGAAAAATATAGCGTAATCAAATTAGATTATATTCCGAATTGTCTTGTCATTTTTGTAAACGTACACAGGATTGAAAACAGCCTGATTCAGGTATGTTGAAAAAAAGTGTAAGTTAACAATAGCTATTTTTAAACTGAAAACTGTCGTGAATATCTCATTGTTGTAAAATGCAGTATTTGACAGGCTAAGAAACAATTAAGCTTGACATGGTGCAAATAAAGAATTTCCAAAGGAGGCGGTCATAATAAATCGACTTGGTGTGCCATGACATGCTAATCGGTTGTATGGTTCGTATTGAGTACTGACGCATGATGGAACTTGAAACTTATAATGTATAGTGACAGACTACCAGAAACCATATACAATTTAAATGTCAATAAGACAAAAAAATTAATTAAAATGAAAATTCCAAAACATACTGTATGTTGAACCAAAATTAGATATGTGATCATGCAGGTATGCATGTTTCGAATTTCATATTCCTTTTAAATTGCATAGAGAAAGTAAAGAAAATGTCATCACAGGAAAAAGAAATTACATCATGTAACACTATACTTGTCAGAGGAAATGGTGTAGTTCCTGATCCACGTTTAGACCCATGTGAATTGAGTCCATGGACCATATCCAAAAGGCTTCTCTTTTGCGAAGGAGTTTCTCCATGTTCCCCCCTCTTCTTGGTGTGGACAGTTTTTCTATTCCATAAGATTTGATTTTGGTTATATCAGATTCCACATGGTGTTGATGAAAGTGAAAGGCTAATGGTGATTTCATGTCTTTATTTTTGATTGCTCGCAGATGTTCTCCCATTCTGATTTTAAATTTCCTGATTGTACTGCCAATGTATATTTTATCGCATGGACATATTATGGCATATGTCACAAATTGGCTCTTACAGTTGATAAGTTGTTTGATTGTAATTTTTTTGCCATTCGGTTACACAAATTCTTTCTTCCCATTGCACATATATGGACAGATCTGGCAGTTGCTACATTTGAAATTCCCTTTTGAGGGTGGTGCTAGCCATGATGATGTGTTGTTAGTCCGGTTTTGTTGGTACTGTTCATATTTTTTGTTGTCAAAGTAAGATGGACTTATCATTTTCTTTAAGTTAACACAGTTCCGAAAGACCATATTGGGCTTTTTTTCTAAAAAGGTAATTGGTTCCGAATCTGTAGTCAGAATGTTCCAATTTCTTTGTAGAATCTTTTTAATGACATGGTTATTTGAACTGAAGGTTGTGATGAACCTGGGTTTATCTGGTTCCGGTGGTTTCATAGGTTTGTCCTGTGGTAAATCTTGTCTGGATCTCTCCATGCTTTTGGTTAGCATATTCTTTTTTTAAAACTTTTCTTTATTGGCAAGAAGTAGCAACTGGTATAGCACAATTTGCACGAATGACACACAATTCATGTTGAAGTGTGTATGACAAAACACAGGTTCTACAAAAGGTCACATGCAATCCAACAACAGTTAATTACAATAGAGGCATGTATCATGTAGAGCGGTCTGCCCCTGATCAGGAGAGGTAGGGGATGACAAGAGCTCAAGGTCCACCTTGCGGTTCAAGTAACTACAGAACTCAGTCCATATGTTTTTAGGGCGAGCATTGCTAGGCAGCAAGTTAATATAGTCATCTTCACAGGATTGTGTCCAGGTGAGGGCCTTCAGCCACATTTCTAGGGAAGGGGGGGATCTGCGCTTCCAACATTGCAGAATGCATTTCTTGGCCACAATAGCTGCCACATTCAGAAACCTAGCTTCCTGTTTCGCTTCTGCCCCCTCCCAAAGCCCAAACAGAAGAGACAGAGGTTCCGGGCCTACACAGAACCCCACTACCTCGGAGAGGGTTTCAAGCACAGCGCTCCAGAACGGGACCAGTGCCCCGCAAAACCAGAACATGTGTGCGTGGTCCGCTTCAGTAGATCTACATCTTGGACAGGGGTGGGATTGATCCAGGGCAAATTTCCCAATCGCGTAAGGAGTGTAGTACAGGCGATTGAGCAGTTTGTATTGAATACATCTAACTCTGGAATTAAGAGAAACCTTGCGAGTATGCATACACATTTTGGTCCACATATCATCAGTGATGTCTAATCCCGGCTCCAGGCATCCAGAACCGAGTGGGGGGGCTCGGCAGCGCGCGCCATCAACATTTCATACAAGGAGGATACAATGCCCCTACCACCAGCGGAATTGGCTATATAGCTGACCTCGGGGGACTCGGGGGGGGGGGGGGGGGGGTTCGTCCGGGAACGAAGGCCACATGTTTTGGATTGCCGCCCTGATACGGAAGTATTGCAGCAGCTCCAGTGGGGACCTGGAGTGCCCGAGCTTCCACGTATCTGGGGTGATGAATTTCCCATCAGGGAACATGTCGGAGAATGATCTGTATCCCAGGTCTGACCAGTGACGCATGAGAAGCTTATCCTGTGTGGGGGTGAGGCCAGGGAAAGACAAGAGAGGAAGCCATTTGTAATACGGGGGGTGAGCCGGAATCAGGCGTCAGAATCTGCCGCCACGCCCTTATAGTGGAGGCCACCGGGTCAGCAGGGGCCTGCGATCGATACGAGTGAAAGAGGATCAATGACATGACGTTCACCTCCTCGGCGGCCAGGATTTCGAGCTTAACATGCTGGGGGGTGGTTCCTGGTGCTGGTACCAGTACGTAGTGTATTGGGCCTGGGCGGCTATCCAGTACTGGGTGAGATCAGGTGCACTGAAGCCACCCCTCTCGTAAGGCAGGGTCATATGCTGCCACTTTCTGCGCACGGCCCCTGAGTGCCAGAGAAAGCGGGCGCACCTCGCATGCAAGTCCGCAAAGTACTGTTTTCCAGGCCAAAGTGGAACGTTAGCGAATATGTACAGAAGTTTTGGGACTATTGTCATTTTTATTAGAGACAGTCTTCCTGAGAGTGATAGGGGGAGGTTCCGCCATCTTTCCATCTTGGTATGAGCATAATGTGCGGCAGCCCCATAGTTCTCAGACAATAAAGAGGATTTTGAGAGGGACACTTGGACCCCTAAGTATTTGATGCCATCAGGTGCCCATTTGAGAGGGAATTTGCATGCGGGTTGGGAGGTTGCAAGGGTGAGGGGAAAGATTTCTGATTTAGAGTAATTAATAGTGAAGCCTGAGAATGTGCCAATTTTGATAATTTCATGTATGATCGGGTCGAGGTGGATTGAAGGGTCTCTAATATATTACAGCACGTTATCGGCGTAAAGTGAAATGATTTCGGGAGTATCCCGCAAACGAATCCCCTTGCGCATGTGGTTGTTACGTACACTGTCAGCCATGGGCTCGATGGCCATCGCGAACAAGGGAGAGAATGGGCAGCCCTGTCACGTCCCCCTATGGAGGGAGAAGGGAGCCGACAGGTTAGAGTTGACTAGGACTCTGGCCACAGGGTTAGTGTATAACAATTTAATGCAGGACATCATGTACGGGCCAATCCCCATCTTCTCCAGTACCGACCATGTCGAACGCTTTTTGGGCGTCCAGCGTCACGGCCACCGCATTGGCTCGGGGGTCGATTCTAGAGATTACGTTATATAGTCGCCGAATGTTTAAGACAGTGGAACGGGCAGGGACAAAACCGCTCTGGTCTGGGTGAATCAAATATTTCATGATGGGGAGGAACCTATTTGCTATGATTTTGGCGAAGATTTTGGTATCGGTATTTATGAGGGAGAGGGGTCTATAAGAGCCACATTCATCTAGAGGCTTACCCGGTTTGGGAAGCACTGTAATAATGGCCTCGCGCAAGGAACAGGGGAGGGTAGTAAGACGCAACGACTCCTCCCAGACCTCGTGCAGGCGCGGGGCAAGAAGGGCAACATGTTCCTGATAGAACTCGGCGGTCAGGCCATCTGGACCAGGGTACCCTAAGGTAGGGCCATCTGGACCAGGGTACCCTTAGGTAGGGCCGAAATGACAGCGGTGATCTCCTCAAGGGTGAAGGGAGCATCTAGTTCTTTGGTGGCTAGAAATATAAGGGACATTGGGATGCGGTCCAGGAGGTCATCCAGATCTCGCGGGCTGTGCTCTGGTCACTGGGCATAGAGGGTTGTATAGAAATCTGCAAAGGTCTGAAGAATGGGCCGGTCAGACCATTGTCGCACTCCACGACTATCGATGATACTATCAATTCGAGCTCTGCCTCCCTCGGCCCGGGCGAGGCGGGCAAGAGTACGGCCTGGCCTCTCTCCTTCACCATACTTCCAGGCTGCAATGGGACGGGCGAGGTATCTTATTTCGCTGTGGACGAGGGACTCGAACGTGTCTAGTTCATTTCTAATCTGTGCCAGTTTAGGCGGAGAGGGGGCGGCTGCATACTCACGCTCTAGCTCCCTGAGTCTGGACTCAGAACGGCGCAGAGTTTCTGATGTCCTTCAGGACCCCAGCCTCCCTGGAGATACACATGCCCCTGATGAAAACCTTAAAGGCCTCGCACCTCACCCCATCCGTTGTATCGTGGCGTTTGTTATTATCAAAAAACGAGGTGATATCTGCAAGGATGTCAGCCTTGAAGACTATATCGTGTAGTGCGTCTGACTTAAACCGCCAGTGAGAGTGTGGAGGGAGGGTCGGGCTCAAGGCAATGTCTAACGTGATCGGGGAGTGATCGGAGAGTGTGCGAGGCAGGATCTGTGTGGTATGTATTTTGCCCATGAGCCCCGCAGAGAGAAGGAAAAGATCGATCCTGGAATGGCTGTCATGGACGGAGGAGTAAAATGTAAACTGTTTCGACTTTGGGTGGAGTGCTCTCCAGGCATCCACCAGACCGGTAGTGAGCATGTGTGCATGGAGGCGGCAAGCTGCCCTAGAGAGTGTTCTAGGTGCAACACCGGATCTGTCCAAGTCGGAGTCGAGGATGAGATTCATGCCCCCCCCCCCAGATAATGGGAACCCCAACATAGCCAAGAAGAATGTCAAGGATGTGGTCGAAAAACTCTGGTGCATCTATGCATGGGGCATATGTGTTGACCAGGAGGTATTCTGTATTAGCGAGGAAACAGTGAAGGATCACATATCTACCCTGGACATCTATATGGCTGGTGCGAAGGGAGAACTGCAAGGATTTGTGGATCAAGGTGAGGATCCCTCTGGATTGTGAAGAGAACACAGTATAATATCTGCTGGGGCCCCATGACGGGGCAAGAGAAGCCGATAATTGTGCGAGGGCGTGAGTTTCCTGTAAGAGAAGTATTTTGACCCCATGCCTCTGGGCGTAGGCCGTGATCCTGCGTGCCTTCGTGACGTTGCTGAGCCCTCTGATATTCCAAGACATCAGCCTAATAGCCATTCAGTAGCGATTTAGGGGGGATCCGAGTAAAGTGTGTCATATTTTGTCGAGCTGGTGCCGGCAACTTGTACAGCTGCCAGATGTGTCATACCAAAAGCTACCACTGTCTCACCGTTTTTATTGTTAAAACATCCCCCAACAACCCCACCCCCCTCCCTCACTGCCACCCCCAACACAGCAGTGCCCAAAAACCCACCCAAGGTCTCATGTCTGTTGTGCCGAGCCCAACGGGGCTGGACCAGCCCCCAAACCAAACATGGGAGCAACCAATGAACTAAACAAGCCAAACTCGGCATTGCAACTGCAGCGGGGGAGCTGCTGCCGTGAGCCCGATTAAGATTGTAGAACGGTGAAATACACCAAATACCGTACAGCGGCGACATAGTTAAACTTTAGAGGAGACAACACAGTAGGGCACAGTGAGCATGGGCTATAGGAATAGAGGATCCCAGTACAAGTGCAATATACCATCAACCATACAGCTGTGACCCATGTTACGATTCATGAAATTTCAATGAGTTACGACAATAAAAGAGAGCATAAGGGAACAAATACATGAGATTACGGGGAAAATGCAAATGACAGGTGTGGTATTGGCACCACAATAATTTGAGTAGCGGGTGCAAGGCAGGCCGGCTCAACCCTCATCTACGGGGTCACCCTCAGGGCCTGGGACAGGAATATGGGACTCGATGAATTTCACCGCTTCCTCAGGGACAGTGAAAAAGTACAGTTTATTACGATGGGTGAGCTTCAGCCTTGCAGGGAACAACATGGCATATTCCACCTTCCTCTCTCGGAGCATTTTTTTCACGCCATTGAATTGTCTGCGCTCCATTTGGATGTTGACAGAGAAGTCAGGAAAAATGCGGATAGTCTGGGACTCAAGTCTCAGTTCCCCTTTCTCCCGGGCAAGCCGTAGGATGTGGTCTCTATCTCTGAAGCTAAGAACCTTAGCTATAATGGGTCTGGGGAAGTCGCCCGGATTGGGGCGTGGGGCCAGTGACCGATGGACGCGCTCAATAGTAAAGAAAGGGGAGAGTTGAGGATCACCTAGGAGGTCTCTAAGAAGGGTCTCGACTGCCAGTTCCATTTTGCCTTTGAGGGCTGTCTCAGGAACCCCCACTATGCGGATATTATTCCTATGGGACCTGGACTCTAAATCATCGCACTTCGCCTTGACCTGCTTCATATCTCGCACCAATTCAGAGACCGTATTCTGGAGCGTGTGTACCTCGTCCTCAGTGGCCCCAATTCTGGTCTCGGCCTCCACCAGCCTAGTGCCATGCTGATCCAATTTGGTGCGTAGTGAGGCAACATTTGCATTTATGTCATCTAATTTTTCATGAAATGACGCAATGTTTTTGGCCATAGACTCCATGAGTGACGTAAGGTCCGGCTGAGGAGAACATGAGGATGCATCTGGGTCGTCTTGAATGAGGGCTGACCCAGCTTGGTCCTGCTTGGCAAGCGATTTGGCAAATTTGTCCATTGTCCCAGCCTTGTTGGCCCCACGTGCTTTGCAGGACATCTTCGGGGGCACTCTGAGAACAGCAGAGAGTGTATTGTAGAAGGACAGAAATGGGGCCAGGGGGTTTATGGAGGGACTAGGCCCGAATTAGCGATGGGCGGCACCCGCCCGGGAGGCGGGAGGAATGAGTACCACCAGCAAGCGTGTTCTAGGGCGGTGAGCCCGCTCCGGGGGGCAAGTGAGGAGGCCCGGGGGCAGTATGATCTGGGAGGGACAGTATCCTGCGGCCCCCGCCTCTGAGCCAGGAGTGTCTAGGCAGAGGAGGCCGGTATTGAAGGGCAGCGCAGTCAGGGGCGCATGATGCACCCGGGGTGAAGCGAGTAGGTGCGTAAGCTGGGGAGAGGAGAATAGTGGACGCCCAGGGTGGCACCAGCACCAGGCGAGTGGTCAAGAGGGGAGCCTGGTGTGCGCAGGGGTCGCTATCCTTCGTGTAGTGAGACAGGCGCAGCCCGAGGATGAGGCCGACAATGGCGCATGGTGCACCCGGGGCGTAGCGAGTAGGAGCGCAATCTGGGGAGAGAAGAATAGTGGACACCCAGGGTGGCACCAGCACCAGGTGAGTGGTCAAGGGGGGAGCCTGGTGTACGTGGGGGTCGCTATTCTTCGTGGAGTGAAACAGGCGCAGCCCAAGGATGAGGTAGACAAGATGGGCCCAGTGCACAGCGACCAGCTCCCCCAACCTCCTCACCTTGAGGCACCTCAGGACAACGTGTGGATGACAGTTCTGGTGGGATCAGGCCTCTGACCTGCAGCAGCGGATCCGGGCGGGGCGGGGCCCAAAACAACAGCAGGAGCCCGCAGCAGGGAGGCTACGGCACGGCCGCCAGTCCCAGCCGACTCACGGGACCGGTGAAGTCGCCAGCGGAGCCGCGTAGGAGGAGTGAGAGGCTGTCGTCGGCGCAGGGGCCGCTCCAGCAGGTCCCGCCGAATTCAGAAGTGATGCCGCCCTTCAGGGGGCCGGCGCAGTCCCCGCTGCACACGAGCCGGAGCGGGCAGGTGAGAGGAGCCACGCCGACAGGCCACGGGCTTAGGCGCACCCCAAGGGGAGCGCGGGGCGCGGATAGCAGCCCTCACACCAGCGTCAGCTATGCAGTCCAGGGTGGGAGGGCAGCGAGGGGGAAACCTCCGTGTCTGAGGCGGCCGCACACCACGCCGGCACCCGTAGAAGGCAGGCAGCGGTCTCCGCTGTAAGGCAATCCTCCGCAGGGCAGTGGGGGGATGGGCCACAAATGAGCCGCGCGGCTCGGAGGCCTCATCTGCCGGCATTGCGCCCCAGAAGTCCGATTTCGCCCCAAAGCAGGGCACGGAGATGTGGAGGCGATGGACAGCGGGATGCTTGGGG
Organism: Ambystoma mexicanum; assembly: GCF_040938575.1. Taxonomy (NCBI): domain Eukaryota; kingdom Metazoa; phylum Chordata; class Amphibia; order Caudata; family Ambystomatidae; genus Ambystoma; species Ambystoma mexicanum. The sequence goes on from NC_090931.1 coordinate 39,102,623, forward strand.
TCTCGGCTTCAGTATCTTCAGAGAACCGCTGATTAAGGCAGATCCGCTGCTCACGGGCCACGGAGCATCAAAGCTAAGCGGCCATCTTGATGGCTGCTCAACAGCGCCCTGGTTAGCATATTCTTAAGATGTTTTGGACTATATCCACGATTCTTAAATTTCTGATGTGCAATTCCTTTTAATTTGCAGGAGTTCACCAAATGGTATATTCTGGATGATATGATGGGGGTGATTGCTGGTGGCATGTAAAACACTGTCAACAGCCGTCTCTTTCGTGTATAAAGTACTATGAATGGTTTGGTCCTGTATGTACAGATGGAGGTCCAGAAGGTTTATGGACTGCTGGCTGTAGGAGATGGTGAATTTCAAATTGTATTCATTGTTGTTCAGAAAAGAGTGATATTCTTGTAATTGTTGTTCTGTACCATTCCATATTACAATAATGTCATCGATATACCTTCCCCAGAAAGCAGTTCTATTGTTGGTAGTGAAATCAGGATGTTGCAAGGCGACTTGAGTCTCGAAATGTCCCATGTAGAGATTAGCGTATGAAGGTGCAAATGTGGTGCCCATAGCTGTCCCCTGGACTTATCTGTATAGTTTGTCTCCGAAGCAAAAAATGTTGGTTAAAGTGAAATGGATCATTTCCAAAATCATCAAGTTTTGTTCTTGTAATGAAACCGATCTGCTTTTCAAATAGTGATTCACTGTTGAGATTCCTCTGGTGTGGATAATACTGGTGTACAGTGCAGTGACATCAAATGCTACGAACTAAAAATTCTCTTCCCAGTATATATTTTCTAGTTTTTTAAGTGCATGTGTGGTGTCTTTGATGAAAGAACTTAGACCCGCTGCAAGGGGTTGAAGGTAATAGTCTATATATTCTGAAATTCTTTCGGTAAATGAACCGATACTGTTAATGATTGGTATGCATTGAGGTAAGGTGTTGAAAGGTTTATGAATCTTGGGCATGAAATAGATTGTCGGAAGTATTGCATGTAAGATATTCACATATTCATATTCTTCATCTGAAAGTAAACCTTGTTCATGCCAGTGTGAACTCATGAGTTTCCAATCCGAATTTAGTTTTTTGACAGGGTTTGTTTGAAGTGGTTGATAATTTGAAGACATTATTCCAAACAACAAAGTTATTAAATTAAGGCTAAGAAAAACAGACCAATTGTCTTATTTAATAGTGATTCTGCGCAATTTGTTTGCACACAAACCAATATATTTTTTGGACTTTTTCTTTTGTTCAAGCGTGGACTACAACAAGGTCTAGTTCAAGTACTTTTTAAAGTCTTCTCGGACGACAAACATTCCCATCACTTGTTTAGCCCCTTTCTTTTCCTTCCCTGCCATACATATATATGTGTATTCGGTAAAAGAATTTCCCTAAAAGAATGTTATACTTCACAGTGCAACCAAACATCACTGCACATTCCCCCATTTTAATAAGCTACGCAACCATAACTCGCACCATCTGGTGCTTTGAAAAATGTAGGCTAGGTGGTTTCATTCACTGAACAGCACAATATGAAAAAAGGTGCTGCACACCAAAACGTTACCCTTGTCGTGTGTTATGAAAGTACTTTCTTTAGGGTCTGGTGTCAGCTCATGATGCACATGCATGGGGCAATGGCAGGCCTCAAACACACAATTAATTTGTATACAGGAAAATAAACTGTGGGATGCTGCTAGTTCTTTCTACCCTACTTCAGTTTCCCTGTATGTGCCGCACAGTTAGATGCATTGGGTCGGCATATGTATTGTTTGTTTTAGCACAAGTGTGTATTAAGTGTACATTTGTGAGCTACTTATGACATGTGTAACATTACACAATCACCCCTGACAACTTGCTACCAACATATTAGAAAGAACCCCTTGTAGGCAGGGACTTTTTAGGGTTATTATTTTCACATGTGATGTCATCAGTGATGTCTTGAATGATATTTGTGATGTCATCTTTGATGCTCCGGGTGTTAGTCTTAGCATTGCAGGTAGATGATGAGAGTTATGGTTGCGTAGCTTATTATAATGGGGGAATGTGCAGTTGTGTTTAGTTGCACTGTGAAGTATAACATTCTTTTAGGGAAATTATTTTACCGAATGCACACATATATATGTATGGCAGGGAAGGAAAAGAAAGGGGCTAAACAAGTGATGTCATCATTGATGTCATCATTGACATTTGAGATGGCATCTTTCAAGGTCTGGGTGTTAGTGTTAGCAGTGCACAGGGGCAGTGGCAGGGTTGGGGGCTCAGGTTACCATAACTGGCGAATTTCAGCGGGTTTTCGGTTTTAATTTGAAGCATAAAGGGGAGGAGGAAAGTTTTTTTTTTTAGTGAAGTGTACAGGTTTTTGTTAGGGCAACTTAACCATAACGTCCCCTCAACAAAGTTTTTTTTGTAGTGAATTTCACTGGTTTTTGGGAGGGGAACTTAACCGTAATGTCCCCGTAACACATTTTTTTGTAGGGAATGGAGTAGGTTTTTGGAAGGTGGAACTTAAGCATGAAATAGTGGCAATGAAGTCGTTGAGCAGAATATAGATTGTAATCATGTGATTTTGAGAGATATGTAGTGTAATCTACGTACTTGGCATACATTTAACATAGAACATACAGAACCCCCTCCCTATTGATATTGGAAAGGGACGGACTGAGCGCCTGTTCGCGCACAGGGTTGGACAGGATCAACATTAGCCAAAGATGCAGGGGGTATCTGAAAATGTACTATTGTCTTACACAAAAAATGTGCAACGTAGAAGAAGGACATAAAGATATTATAAGTAGTAATAAGTAAATATGGAAACCTGAAGCTGGGAAAAGAAAACACATTGTATAACCATGTAGAATAAAGTGGAGGGTGCCATAAAAAAGAAAGGATGCCTCCAGCGTATTCACTTCACAGAAACTCGGCAGCCTGGAACGACAGTGGACGGATGCAGTACAACGAAGGGACATTTCAGCAAAAGAGTGAGTGCAGGTCATTTTTTTATATTGGTGATATTTGTTTTGTGCTTTGTGGTGCAGAAATAATTTCTTTCTGTTGTTTTGACTCAGAAATGGCTACTACTTTGGAGTGGCTGGAGGAGCATTTTCCGCATGGGGAAATTGTCAGAATGCACCAAAGTATCAACCGAAAAGGATACAATATTCAAAAGGATACAGGAGGTAGGGTCTTCCGGATCCCTGTTCACCCGACTTGATAGTCGTGAAGTCAACAAAGACCTTCCAAATGATACAACCCTCTGGCTGATAAAACAGGCAGAGCGATGGATCACTAGAAAGGGCGTGGGTAAGGTATAGTAATCCAGCCTAGGACAAATTAAAGTATCATGAATAACTGCTCCAACCTGAGTATGATGAGTTAGATAATGACAGGAATGATCACACTGACCTGTATCTCTGGGTAGAACAATCCAGAAGTCTCTTGATGGATTTGAAATGAAGAACAAAACGACAGGGAAGGGAAAATTAGTAAGGGAGACTTATCCCGGACGGAACGAGGCTCACGCTAGATACGGGTTGAATTCACCACAGGATAGCGTTCAAAGTTCAGTTCAAAGTCACTTCCAATAATCCTTGAAAGGCTTCCTTCCCACTTAGGGATCAATCCTTCTGTTAATTCCACAGATGCAGGAGTTAGAAGAAAATAGTGTTTGAAGACAACGTGAGCGTGTGGATTTACACGCGGGCAGGAATCGCGCAGCCTGGGCCAGCCGCGTGTGAAGACAACGTGCGCGTGTGGATTTACACGCGGGCAGGGTTCGCGCAGCCTTGGCCAGCCGCACTTGAAGACGAAGAGCGCGTGTGGATTTTACACGCGGGCAGGATTCACGCAGCCTGGGCCAACCGCACTTGAAGACGAAGAGCGCGTGTGGATGTTACACGCGGGCAGGATTTACGCAGCCTTGGCCAGCCGCGTATGAAGACAAAGAGCGCGTGTGGACTTTACACGCGGGCAGGATTCACGCAGCCTGGGCCGGCCGCACTTGAAGACGAAGAGCGCGTGTGGATGTTACACGCGGGCAGGATTTACGCAGCCTTGGCCAGCCGCGTATGAAGACAAAGAGCGCGTGTGGACTTTACACGCGGGCAGGATTCACGCAGCCTGGGCCGGCCGCACTTGAAGACGAAGAGCGCGTGTGGAAGTTACACGCGGGCAGGATTTACGCAGCCTTGGCCAGCCGCGTATGAAGACAAAGAGCGCGTGTGGATTTTACACGCGGGCAGGATTCACGCAGCCTGGGCCGGCCGCACTTGCAGACGAAGAGCGCGTGTGGAATAGCACGCGAAGGGATAGCTCCAGGAATCAGCGTGTGGCGGAACACACGCTATCGAAGGCCCAAAAGTAGCTGTAGGAATATACCAGGTTGTAGATCAGAGGTTCAGCTACACGATGCCAATAGAGACGATCAGAAGCAGCGAGTGAAGTTTCTACGCTGCTTAAATACGTGATACCGTAGTTCACGTGACGAAGCAAAGTCACGTGAAGTTAGCGACGTGAAAAGTGTAAACGTCGTTTTCCCGGTAACGTATCGAAGAGCCTCCATTTGGAGTAGAACGGTCTAGCTGTTCTACGAGCGTAGCGTCCAGCATGCATGACAGTGCCATCCCCCAAAGGGACAACCTCTCCCCTTCTTGTGTGGAAGCGCTTCAATAAAGCAGGAGCATGAATGTTGGAAAGAGGTTCCCAGGACCTATCTTCGGGTCCATAGCCCTTCCAGTCCACCAGATAAAATGGTCTACCAGAACGGAGTTTCATATCCAGTATGTCTTGTACCTCGTATTCATCAGACCCCCGCACAGAAATAGCCACAGGCCGTACCGGCAGTCTAGTAGTGTCAGAGAAAGGCTTGATGAGCGAGACGTGGAATACAGGATGCACCCGCCATCGTTGTGGCAAAGCCAGACGTACAGCAGCAGGATTAAGAACATGGAGCACAACATACGGACCGATGAATCTAGGCAACAATTTCTTTTTGCCCGGAATTCTTAAGTTCTTAGTGGATAGCCAGACTTTCATCCCAGCCTTATAGACAGGTGCGGACACCCTATGAGCATCGGCATAGAACTTGTCACGTCGTTTGGCCTGCTCCAAATGCTGCTTCACCTTTCTTTGTAATCTCTTCAGATCACGAAGCGTACGGCCTGCGGCAGGCGTGTCCAGGGATAGACCGGAATCTAGAGGTATTGATCGGGGGTGTTGTCCATAGAGAGCATAGAACGGTGAAGTGCCTATGGCACTATGATAAGAGTTGTTATAGGCGAATTCAGCCGCCGGCAGTACCGTGAGCCAATCCGATTGGTATTGCAAACACAGACACCGCAGATATTGTTCCATAGTACAATTGACCCTTTCGGTCTGTCCGTCGGTTTGAGGATGATAAGCGCTGGACATTCTATCATCAATTAGTAATGCAGATGTTAAGGCTCTCCAAAAGCGTGACGCAAACTGCGAGCCCCTGTCAGTAATGATTACTGATGGTAGACCAAAGAAACGGAATATATGTTGGATGAATAGATCAGCCAGAACAGTAGCAGTTGGTAAACCAATACAAGGTATAAATAGGGCCAATTTAGTGAAATAATCCACTACGACCCATAGGGTATCATATCCTTGATTTGGGGGAAGTTCCACCACAAAGTCCATAGATATCATGTCCCATGGTTTGGTAGGGACAGGCAGGGATTGGAGTAAGCCCACTGGTTTACCAGGAGTGTTTTTACATTGGATACATACAGAACAAGAAGACACGTAGTTTATAACGTCTTTTGCCATGGATGGCCACCAGCACCACCTTTTGAGCAGGTCCAGTGTTTTCTTCTGTCCAGGATGGGCTGCAATCAAGGAATCATGATTCCATTTGAGGGCTTTATCCCGCATTGAAGGAGTTGATAGATAAAGCACCCCCTGTGTGAATGGTAAACCGTTATGCACGTCTAGATTCATATCCTGGACTACTTGTGGATTATTTTTTACCCACTCTTGTATTTCGGTTTTTAAGGATGGTTGAACCGAACACCCACAAATCACATGATCTGCCAACAGCTGGATCTGTACTTGTTTTTCTTCCTGCGCCTCTTTACTCATACGGGACAAAGCGTCCGACTTGACATGTTCTCGGGCAGGACGATAAGTGACCTGGAAATCGTATTGGGCAAAAAAGACATGCCATCTGGCCTGACGGGCCGTAAGGCATTTCATGGATTTGAATGCTTGGAGATTTCTATGGTCAGAGTACACCAACACCTGTTGTTTGGCCCCAAGAAGATGATGACGCCATTCTCGGAAGGCATCTTTGATAGCCAGTAGTTCCCGTTCAGTAACGGTGTAGTTCCGTTCATATGAGGTGAGTTTACGAGAGAAGAAAGCCACTGGGTGTTCCTCCTTGGTTTCTGTGCAGACTTGTGAGAGCACTGCGCCAATAGCGACACTGGATGCATCCGCTTCAACGACAAACTGGCGATCAGGATCCGGATGTTGAAGCACGGGTGCAGTGGTAAATGCTTCCTTCAGTTTTTCAAATGCTGCTTGGGCATGTTGGTTCCAACAGAAAGGTACTTTGGAACTGGTTAAAGCCGTCAAAGGAGCTACTGTTTTGGAAAAGGAATGGATGAATCTGCGATAGAAATTCGCAAAGCCCAAGAAAGACTGTAGCGATTTGACGTTATGTGGAATTGGCCAATTCAAGACGGCCTTTACCTTGGAACGACTCATTCGAGCACCTAGATTGGTAATGTCGTAACCAAGGAATTCCACTTCCTGCGAATGGAAGACACATTTTTCGGCTTTCACATAGAGGTGGTTCTCCCTAAGTCTTTGTAGGACTGTAGAAACATGTCTGACGTGTTCCGATAGAGATGAGGAGTAAATCAAAATGTCGTCCAGATAGACAACCACAAATCGGTCCATGATATCTCTGAATATATCATTCATGAAGAATTGAAATGTGGCGGGAGCATTGCACAGACCAAAAGGCATCACCGAATATTCGTAAAGACCATACCGTGTCTTAAAAGCGGTCTTCCATTCGTCGCCTTCACGAATGCGAACCAAATTGTATGCACCTCGCAAGTCCAGTTTGGTGAAGTAGCTGGAAGTGCCTAACTGATCCAACAGCACGTTTATTAGCGGTAAGGGGTATTGGTTTTTGATGGTGATATCATTAAGTGCCCTGTAATCAATGCAGGGTCTGAGGTCTCCCTCTTTCTTAGGAACAAAGAATAGAGGAGATGCAGCAGGAGATTGCGAGGGTCGTATAAAGCCCATGGCTAGCGCCTTGTCAATGTATTCCTTTAACACGACATCTTCTTTAGGTGTTAAAGAATAAACACGGCCTGTAGGAATTTTGGCACCCGGAATCAGTTCGATAGGACAGTCGTACTGTCGATGAGGAGGTAATTGTTCTGCCTGGCCTTTATCAAAGACATCAGCATAATCAGCGTATTCGCATGGTATGATATTGTCGCATTGATGTACAACGCTGATAGCAGAATCCTCCACCACAGAGGCCAATAAGTGTTGTTTATTTGACACCTCCTGACTGGTAAAGCAATGTTCGTTGCAATGAGTCGAAGGATATTGGAGCGATCCCGAAACCCAGTCAACAGTAGGATTGTGAAGGGTTAACCATGCAAGACCAAGTATGATCTCGTACTGCGGAGCAGCAATAACATCGAAGACGATTTCTTCTGAATGGTTATTTGGTAACGTCATCCGAACAGGTACCGTCTCCTGGGTTACCATACCAGAAGTTAACACAGATCCGTCCACGGTATTCACCGTTTCGGGTTTTTTTTTGTTTACTAGGGGTAAGGAGCGGTTCTTGGCATAGGTGATGTCTATATAATTGCTGGTGGCGCCAGAATCAACCATGGCCTTGGAAACCACTTCTCGCTCATCACAATGTAACGTCACCTGAACTATTACAGGTGCATGTTTAGGAATGGTACTGGAGTCCGATGAAACACTCGACATAGGGACTCCTGCTAATGTCGAGTTTTGGCGTTTCCCGCACGCTTGACGGGTTTTTTAGGACATGTTGCCAATAAATGCTCGGAAGAACCACAATACATACATAAGTGGTTTTTTCTTCGGTTCTCCCGTTCTGTATTGGACAATCGGCCTCTCACGGCGCCTATTTGCATGGGTTCAGGGTCGTTAGAGATGACTGCTGGTGTCTCTGACCGCCCCGAGACTGGCATGAAGGGCTTTTTCTCTCCCTTTCGAGCATTCCTTCGGGCGTCGATTTGTAGAACCAAATCAAGCAGCTCTGGGAAACCCGTAGGAACCACAGGAACAGTAGATAAGGCGTCTTTCAGTTCTTCAGAAAGACCCTTGTAAAAAACAGCCGTTTTCTTGCTGTCAGGCCATTGGGTTTCCGCCGTCAGTTGATTGAACCGGGCGACGTAAGACATAAGGGGTTGGCTGCCTTGTTGTAGGTTAAGCAACTCCAAATCTGTGGCTTGAGTAGAGTAACGCATGTCAAAGACTTTACTCATAGCAGTCAAGAGATCGTCACAATCGTACAACAAAGGGCTATTAGTTTCCAACAAAGGGTTAGCCCAAGCAGCAGCCGTGCCCCCTAAATGGGAAAGCACGAAGGCTGCTTTTGTGGTTAGGTCAGGAAAAGATGTAGGACGGCAAAGGAAATGGAGTCGGCACTGGTTTACAAAGGTTCTGTAGGTTTTGGGATCACCCGTGAACCTTTCTGGAGGGGCCAAGGGAAACTGAGTGGGCATAACCACGTTAATAGTCTCCTGTGGGGGTGCCGTAGTCCCAGATCCGGATGCGGTAGCCATCGGCGCTTGTGTTCCCTGAGGACTACCATGTAGGGCGTCTTGCATAACGTCCATACGGTGCCGTAACATGTCCTGTGCAGTAACCATTTCGTTTCTCAAATCGTGGATCAACTGTGTCAAAACAGTTAAAGGATCCGTACCCTCCATGGCTTCTGATTCTGTCAGAATGTACCAAAGTATCAACCGAAAAGGATACAATATTCAAAAGGATACAGGAGGTAGGGTCTTCCGGATCCCTGTTCACCCGACTTGATAGTCGTGAAGTCAACAAAGACCTTCCAAATGATACAACCCTCTGGCTGATAAAACAGGCAGAGCGATGGATCACTGGAAAGGGCGTGGGTAAGGTATAGTAATCCAGCCTAGGACAAATTAAAGTATCATGAATAACTGCTCCAACCTGAGTATGATGAGTTAGATAATGACAGGAATGATCACACTGACCTGTATCTCTGGGTAGAACAATCCAGAAGTCTCTTGATGGATTTGAAATGAAGAACAAAACGACAGGGAAGGGAAAATTAGTAAGGGAGACTTATCCCGGACGGAACGAGGCTCACGCTAGATACGGGTTGAATTCACCACAGGATAGCGTTCAAAGTTCAGTTCAAAGTCACTTCCAATAATCCTTGAAAGGCTTCCTTCCCACTTAGGGATCAATCCTTCTGTTAATTCCACAGATGCAGGAGTTAGAAGAAAATAGTGTTTGAAGACAACGTGAGCGTGTGGATTTACACGCGGGCAGGAATCGCGCAGCCTGGGCCAGCCGCGTGTGAAGACAACGTGCGCGTGTGGATTTACACGCGGGCAGGGTTCGCGCAGCCTTGGCCAGCCGCACTTGAAGACGAAGAGCGCGTGTGGATTTTACACGCGGGCAGGATTCACGCAGCCTGGGCCAACCGCACTTGAAGACGAAGAGCGCGTGTGGATGTTACACGCGGGCAGGATTTACGCAGCCTTGGCCAGCCGCGTATGAAGACAAAGAGCGCGTGTGGACTTTACACGCGGGCAGGATTCACGCAGCCTGGGCCGGCCGCACTTGAAGACGAAGAGCGCGTGTGGATGTTACACGCGGGCAGGATTTACGCAGCCTTGGCCAGCCGCGTATGAAGACAAAGAGCGCGTGTGGACTTTACACGCGGGCAGGATTCACGCAGCCTGGGCCGGCCGCACTTGAAGACGAAGAGCGCGTGTGGAAGTTACACGCGGGCAGGATTTACGCAGCCTTGGCCAGCCGCGTATGAAGACAAAGAGCGCGTGTGGATTTTACACGCGGGCAGGATTCACGCAGCCTGGGCCGGCCGCACTTGCAGACGAAGAGCGCGTGTGGAATAGCACGCGAAGGGATAGCTCCAGGAATCAGCGTGTGGCGGAACACACGCTATCGAAGGCCCAAAAGTAGCTGTAGGAATATACCAGGTTGTAGATCAGAGGTTCAGCTACACGACGCCAATAGAGACGATCAGAAGCAGCGAGTGAAGTTTCTACGCTGCTTAAATACGTGATACCGTAGTTCACGTGACGAAGCAAAGTCACGTGAAGTTAGCGACGTGAAAAGTGTAAACGTCGTTTTCCCGGTAACGTATGGAAGAGCCTCCATTTGGAGTAGAACGGTCTAGCTGTTCTACGAGCGTAGCGTCCAGCATGCATGACAGAAATGTCTGAAGACAGCGACAATAATGGTACACATTGCTCTGCAAATACAAAATGGTGACCAGTATTTTAGAGGCATTCAACTTATGTATTTTCTTTTTGAACAGACCAGGAAAGAAAAGAAGAAAGGGCAACAAACGAGACAGAAGAAGACAGGCTAAAAAGGATAGAGCAGAAAATGGACATATTAAACGACAATTTTCAAAGTTTACGAGAGTTTGTGGAGGACTGTGTGAGAGGAGAAGTTTATCATCATTGCCCCACGTGCACCTGCCCTGCTCTCCATTCCCTAGTGAACCATCCCCAAACCGTGAACAGGAAAATAAACGTTTTGATGAAACATCCATCCCTTCTTCCCCTCACAATTCTTCTCCTCATAGCCAGCCCGTGTTGAATCCTAATTCCCCCATATTTGTTTCAGTGTCTGCTTCCCCCGCTATTTCTTTAGAATGATGTGTGTGTGTGTTTGAAATGTTTTTGTACAGTAGTTGTAGAGAAAGAGTGTGTGTGTAGAATTTGTTTTAAAAAAGACTTAAAATGTTTGCGAACAGCGCGCCTGTTCGACCTATCCGCAAGCAATGGAATGTGGGTGCTATCTAATGTCAAGTAAGACGGGGTGATGTGTGACTGCACCATCTTTTGAAAATGTGTGTACATAAACAGAAAGGGGTGTCCAAAGGATATACTACCTCGGCGTACCGCTTGGAAACGAGATAATACATGTTCGTAGAACACACAAGATGTCCGGAATTGGTGTAAATGAGTAAAAAGGGAGTGTGTGAAGGACAGTGTAGCGGTCCGTATTGGGCGCAGTCAAAATGGTGCCATCCGTAGAACAGGCACAGTGGCCGGCAAGTTCGTAGGCAAACAAAATGGAGTTGTCCTAAGGACACTGGAACTGTCCGTACAGTGAACATAGCATGCATGCACATGCGCAGTACAAAGGTAAGTATTGCGAACATCGCGCCAGTTCCTAACTGTCCGTCTCACTTGCGTCGCACTTTGAAGTAGTTTGAGAACCCGAACACTGTCCGTAGGACACTTGTGCGCATGCGCACGTTTGATTCTTTGCATTTGCTGTCCAGGGGACTTTCATTACTGGGGCGGATGTGTTGAGGACGTCATCATGTGACCGCACCTACGCTGAGCGTGGGGACTAGTTTCCGCGGTTGGTGTGCTTCCGCAACAATAAAAATTGACTTGTAGACACAAGGCAAAGTATTGTACAGTGTAAAAATGTAATTTCACATATCCCAAACAATAGGCCACCTCAGGAGTTGCTGTGTAATATGTGTGTACCGCTTTGTAGAGATGAAGACGGTCACGAGGCACACTCCTGCACCCCTACAAAAGGTCACACCCCCGAGCGCATCTTCATTGTCCTTCTAGCTATAGCAGATTGAGCTGTGTTGCCTTTACTGCTGTAGTGACCAAAAGGAAACTAATCGGTATGGCTTCCATGGCTGCTGTTGGGTTATTAGCCTCTGCACCACTCCCAAACCCGCCGCCACCACCACCACCTCACCAAGGGCCTGCAAAGAGATATATGGGTGAGGATGTAGAGGTTGAGGAAGAAGAGGAGGAAGAGAATGAAGTGGAGGAACTCCGCACTAGGAGCACTCAGCGGGAGTCGTGGGTGTGGCGGTTGATTCCCGTTTATGGGAACGTATCAAAAGCATGTGCGAACCTGGTGAAGTGTAACCAGTGCGATGTGGTGTTGAGTCATGGGAGATTTGGAGCATATAGTTTTGGTACGACAACCATGAAGCGACACCTCACTTCGTTCCACACTGAGGACATTCGCAAGGAGGTGCCATGTGAAGAGCATAGTTGTTTGAGTTCCTCCACAACATCCTTGGTATCCGATTCTCCCACCACAAGAGACACTCCTGTGGGCGAGCGCCTCCCTCCAGCTGCTTCACAAGCCATTTGCAATGCTGTGGACCCTTACCTTTCAAAGGTGACATTAGTGTGCACGTATTGTGACGCAGTACTCTACAGGGGGGAGAGTTTTCGAAGTGCTTTTGAGGCTGCAGTCACTGAGCACCAGAAGATCTGCTCCTTATCTAAATAAAGCTCACCCTTAATATTTGTCTGTTCAGTTGCCCTTTCTTATCCCCGTGGCTGGTGTCCCTTCCTTACCCTCCTTTCGCCTCTTCTAGTGTGTCGAGTGCTGTTAATCAATGAACGTAAAAACAACAAAATACAGAAAAGGCTCTTTTCAGAGCAGCCTTTCTCAGTATAAGAATAGAACTATGAAGTGACGGCCGTAGACCCCTGCGGAGTCCAGCAAAAGTTCACAGACAGTCGTAGAGGGAAAAAGGGAGGCTGCAAGTGGAGCAAACACAATAAAGTGTACGTTGGAGTAAGAGGAGGCTCTGAATAGAGCCTTTTGGTGGTGTGTTGTGTGTGTCAAAAACAGTGGATTGGGGAAAATGGATTGTCAGATAGGTTAGTGTGATTGCAAAAGAGGGTGCAATGCATTTTGTAAATTGTGAAGAAACATCTGATTGCCAGCATATGCGAGGTGGACTCCATCTCTGTGGAAAAAGAAACTGCTACGAAACAAAATGTTTTCATTGTGGAAAGAGGACATGCCAATATCTCTTAAAAAGGCACACATAGCCTTATTCACATTGCGTCTCGCTTTCTCCATTTGTGGACCAAATGCAGAAGAACGCAACCATATTTGTCTTTGGACAATACGGGAAAAAAGTATTTGACAATTTGGAAACATGTCCATGAGCTTCGCAAGTCCTTCCTTCATGGCAAATTGCAAAGAAATTCCAGATACATGGCCTAAACTGTTTCCTCCACAATGAATGATCAGTATATCTGGAGGATGCACTGTCTGTAAAGTAACACAAAGAGGTACCAAGTCCAGCCATCTCATGCCACGCACGCCATGCCAGTGCACTTCCGCATGTGGAAATCCTAGATTTGTAGATAAACAGCAGCTTTCTGCATGCACCTTCAACCAATGTATCCATGAGTCTCCCACAATCCAGATAAATCTGTTTTCGAGCATGGAAAGCCATGGCTGTGTGGTGTCCTGTGAGGGAGAAGACGGTCTTACTAAAGTACGTCGGTCAGAACACACCTACTGAACTTTATGGACCAATCCCTAGCGTGGCTCATTCTCATTTACATGCGGCTGCACCCTCGAATCCCCGGTGGTGATATGTGCTGGCTGCTAACTACCACCATGTTCGCGGACATGTACAGGATCAGAGCGTGATGCAGGGACATTAAAGTACTATTCCCCATTTTCCCCTTGAAGGTAGGCTCTGAAAAGAGACTTTTTTTTATTTTTGGCCAGATATCGTACAGACATCCGGTATTTTATGTATTTTTTGTCCTTGCTTTACTCTTGCAAACATTGCAGAACCTTCTCTAAAGCAAGCCTTATGTTCCAAAAGAACATCGCATTTCCCAAAGAAGATAGCGCAACACCATCTCCTTCAAAGTAATGCGCAATTCTTGGAGCAATGTTATCATGGCTACGAAAAAACATACCAACTCGTAACATGAATGCACGCATGCCGCGATTGATGATACACCTCCCGATGCTTTGATCTGGACAGAAAATAGAAGTGTTGTTCCATTGTACTCTCGGGAGTAAAGCAGAAAAAATTACTTTCGATGTTGGGAAGATGGTCATGAGTGCTTCAACCAACTGTGCCAAATCTGCCAACAAAGTACGTGAAGTCAGGTATCCCAAGTGGCAAGCACCGTAGTGCAAAATTACCATATGAGGAGTGGTCATTCTACGCATATCTCTACAAACTTGCAGAATTGCCGCCACATTGGCATCAGTGTCAGCGCTCCACACCACCTCCACTCCTTGCACATCGAAATGGTGTGTCACATGCCTACTCTCGGCATAGTGTTGTAAGCCTTGCACAAAAATGTCTCCAAGCAGCAAAACCCTGACCCTCTCCACCTCTGCCATTTTCAGTGTGCGCACCGTCTTTCGACACAAAAGAGTAATGTGAACATCTGATTGGCTGATGCCTACAGTCGTCTTTCCATGCAGGATTTGCTGTAGAAACCCGTATGTGACATGCCCTACCAGCGGACAAGCGTTGCCTATGTGCGGCACGTAACTCTTACCCAGTCCTTCCACCCTTTCTACAGCGGTACCAAAGAGAGTCCCTCATTGGACACAACTAAGCGGGCGCACAATCATCCAACAATCACAGAGCGCATCGCTAATTTTAACTCCGTCATGAACATTGCGCACTTCAAAATTACTGTCGATGATTCTTGATGGAAATCGCATACCATTCCAAAGCACCTACTTCACAAGCTACTGTGCAAGGATTGCGAATTTCTGCGTACAGCTCCATACATGTCCACATGCATCAGTATAGAGCACAGGTATGTATATTTTAATCGGAGTACATGTGGAAGCCTTTTGATTTAAAATAGACAAAATAATGCTGGTAAATGTCCATAGGGAACACATAACAACGCTCCCCCTTTTAAAGTGGAAGATTGCCGATTTGTCATTAACAACACGCACAACTGCTTACTGTCTTCCGCATAACCTGTACATACGTTACAAGCATGCCTATTTAGGCATAGCTCTGAACCATTTTTGTCTTAAAGGCGGGTGAAATCACCCGATTTTGTTTTTGGCGGGTGAGACGCCCATTGGAATGAATGGGCGTGCAGGAGGCATGGCGGGTGAGTCTGTCCTTTACAAGGCGGGTGACACCCGCCAAAAGCGTGTGAGTTGAGAACTATGATTTAGGGCAGACCTCAATTTTGTATGTGAAAATGTCAGAGTTCTGTACTCTGTACTGCCTACATTAATGCTACTTGCAATGTGATCGTATGAGAATAGTAAGCGCTCCCGATTGTAGTGCTGACATGTCCTTCGGAGGGTCTCCCGATTTTTCGACATCGTGCTTTTCATTAACAAGTACAAAATGTTTCCCCATCTAGTACTTTGCCCTATCGCTTACAAACCTCTCTCATATTCATACTACACTTTGTAAAGAACAAGGCATTTGCAAACCCTTAAAAAATGTTGTTATTTTGAACGACTTTCAAGTACCATATTGAAAGTAGTATGCAAAGACTGCACAGAGTGAAGTGAAATGTGCACGTGGACTGGGTTGAAATATGAAAGTTCAATCCTCTGACGAAAGAAGTACAAGTAATGTCTGCAGTATCAGGACTGCTGCAAACACACAAAGTAATTGATGTCGTTTTTTTAATTCACAGTGAAGACTACTCTCCTGAGAATCAACAGCATCTACACTGCAGACGACATATCCGAAGAAACCTGGTCATCTTGCACAAAAAAGTAAGTACAGTACAACCTTCATATTGTAACTACTCCTAAAAGAGGCTGCGTGGGTTATTTGTTTATTTTGGGCACCAAAGCAAGCATTCATTTGTAAACCATTCTATCTACAAATATCCATTTATTGAACAAAGAATAACAGGCAGAATGGCTGACAAATCCCTGTGTGTTTGGTACTTAAAAAACATAGGAAATCCTTAGAAGGTTAGATTGTGAAAAGAAGTTGCTGTAGCAAGTTTTGGCATTTCCGTTATTAATAATGGTTCTCGTCACAAGTAGGCCACTTTGTACTCTCATCTGAAGCACATTGTAGTAGTATACAAACAGTAAAGTAGCCTTACCAAATGATAGTTAGAGGTCACTGTACGTTGACACACCATGCCAAAGAGCTTCCCCATCACACTTATGCACACATGCACACTGCACACATACATTGGACAACAGACCAAAGTATACTTTTTTTTCTCAACAGACACCAAAGAATGCCTACCAAAAAGCAAATCCGTAGAAAGGAACTCAGAATTAGAGCAAATAAAAATAAAGGTGCCCAATGTAAGCATCCACCTGTTGTAGAGTTAGTAGAGAATCTTGGTACAAACCAGCTAATGCAGTTGGGTAACATAATAAAAGAAGTCTCAACAACCAAAACTGTACCTCCTCCATCAAAAAGTGTCACAAAACAAAATGTTGTCAACAAAATGGCTACCAGTACAGCTAACAATGTTCCTAATAATCCTGATGGTGTAAGAAGAACCCATAGTAAAATAAGTATTTTAGCAAAAACTCAGAATTACCTCTCGATTCAGCAGAACCACACCATCCAGTATGCAAATGGCCGTGCACATCAATGTATGCCATTCCAAACAAAGCTTTCAAATCTTTAAGTCAGTTCCTCAATCAATATGTAAAAGGTAAGGACAAAAGTAAAATAAAAGTGCTGCAAAATATGGATATTTGTGCAGTGCGGAAAGACACATGACTAAAAGGACATTCATTAGCCTGCATTTCTGGGCCTATTTGCAAAAGTACCTTCCATGATATCAAAAGAATATCAGTACATACCACTCTTCTGCATGGTACACCCAAATACGTACAAGAAGAAATGAACCGTATTCAGAAAAAGTATTTTGGAAGTGAGAGCCACGTAGAAAATGCAACAGTTTTAGAGCATAGTAGTGACAATTCTGCACATAGCAACCTTCTATTACACACATACAGAAAAGAAATACTAAAATTTAAAAGGTCATCGGCTGAAGTACCAAACCATGTGTGTATGTTGCCGCAGAACGTTTTACAAAAGGAACACAAAAAATGTGGACATAGCATACAAAATAGAAAACAATGAAGACTCTAAATGGTTTGAATTAGCTTTGTACCTTTTAGCTGAAAGCAAATATGAAATAACTGAACGCCTAATATGTTGCAGTTACTGTGCTGCAAAATTAGACAACAACCACACTCCTTCACGTGCAATTACAAATAATTTGGAATTGTTTCTATTACCAAAAATCCTGCAACTGCTCAATTTGTATGAGAGCATCATAATTCAAACAGTTCACCCATTTCAAGCAATTATACACCTTCATCCAAAAACAGCAAAATGACCTTCCTCTGAATTGGTGAAAGGCATTCGTGGCAAAGTAGTTTACTTGCCATTAGATCTAACGGAAAATGTGCACACTCTAGGAGTGGAACGTTCAATAGAGCATTCTTTAATAGTCTTGGTAAATGGAGTACCAACAAAGGACAAAAACATTTGGCAACAATTAGTGGACTTAAACAAAGTTAGACAAGCATTACAATATCTAAAAGACAATAATGAGTACTATAAGGAAATAAATATTGATGAAAGCTTAAGGCAAACAACTGAAATAATTGAAGAACCATCAGAAACTGGACAATTTAAACTACTGGATCCAGCTAGAGTATCCACTCTTTTAGATCATTACACAATTCATCCATTGCATTCCAATGAAAGCATAGATGATGCACTAGAAACTTAGCAAATGCGACAAACCAAAGGGTCACCAATGAGTATTTGGGAAAAAAGTATAGAGGCACGTGCTTTTCCACTGCTATTTCCTACTGGCAATGGTGGAAGATATGATGATAGACCCACTCAGATTGGGGCACCAGAATACCGCTCATTATGAATGTATTCGCGAGATCCCAGATTTAGACAAAATGTTGAATACATATTCCACCTACTCTATGAAAGTGAATTAGCAACACTATGTTATGGAGTTGCACACATTCTTAAATCTGGAACACACTTTCAAAATATGTCAGCTACGCAGTTAATACAAAAAGTACAAGAAAAAGATGAGGTGTTAAAATCAAGTATAACAAATTTGTTTGCAAACATGCGTGGTACAAAGGAATACTGGTTCAGACGGCACAGAGACGTGCGTTGCATGATCAGAAACCTTGGACCACCAACTTGGGTTGTTAGGCTAAGTTGTACAGAATATGCATGGGAAGATTTACATGAGTTCCTACTCATAGCAATCAGCAACAAAAACAACATAGATATATTAACACCTGGAGGACGTTGCTCTCTAGATCCAGTTAATGTCTCAAGATATTTCCATCATCGTTTCATTGCAATGTTACACTTTATTTGCAATAAAACTGTTCCTTGCCTTGGAGAAGTGCAACACTTCTTTTGGAGAAAAGAATATCAAGCGAGAGGAGCACCACATATTCACATGCTGTTATGGATCAAAGTTGCACCGAAATTTGGGCACGACAGTGATAGCACTGTTTTGCAGTTTATCCAGAAATATGTAACATGTGAAATCCCTTCACAACAGACACATAGTGAAGTGCATGGGCAGATTTTACAATTTCAAAGACACAAATATGGCAAATATTGTCGCCGCAAATACAAAAAGAAAGATAAATACTACACCAAATGCTGCTTTGGTTTCCCTAGACCAGTTACAGAAACAGGTGAAGTGAACAACTTCATGTCTTCAGTTCGACATAGTGTTAAAAGTAAATCACCTAAAAACACATATTACATAAAAACAAGGGAAGAATCAAAATATATCAATGATTACAATGCAATCATTGCCCTATTATGGAATGCAAACATAGATGTGCAGTACATTGCAGACAATTCAACTGCTGCTGCACGATATATTACAGCCTACTTAACAAAAGCAGAAAAAACAGAGCTTCAAGACCTCTGGGATGACCTAGCATCAGACAAAACATTATCACAGAAATTGTACAGCCTACGCATAAAAATGCACTCTCATAGAGAATGTGGGGCCTATGAAGCAGCAGATCGTTTAACCGGAGCTGCTTTGTATGGAAAATCAGACATCATAGTATGGCTCAGTCTTGGTCCTGCAAAATCTAGAAAGAGTACTAAAATCATATGAGGACATAGAAACAATTGCCAAAAATGATCCCAACAGCCAAGACATTCTTAAAAACAATTTACTGGACACATATTATCCGAACAGGAGTACCACTCTGGAAAGCATGTGTCTATACCACATAGCTCTAAACTTTGCATACAAAAATAATGTAAAACCCGATGAAAGCAAATGTAGATATAGAGTGAGCGATTGTGAAGGGATTTTAGTGAAACTTAACAAACGAAGCTCAATTAATCATGTCAAATTGTCATTAAAAACTCCTCAACAGAAAGAACTATATTACATGTCTTTGTTACAACTTTTCAAACCATGGAGAAAAGAAGACATACTAGATAATTATGAGTGCTATGAAGATGCTTTCAAAGCAAATGAAAGCACTATAACCGATGTGAACTTTACGCAGTACAAAGCAATGTTACACAATGAGCAACAACAGGAAAAACTACTTCAGGCCCAACTAGATAAAGACTCTTCCAACAGTAGTCAACCTTCTGTAACAGGAGGTCAAGAACCATTAGGACAACCAGTAATAGCAAATGAGGCTGAAGGAGCTATGGCAGAAGTAGAGAACACCATTTATCAGTATCAAGAAGATACAGAAGACTTAACTGTACAACAAGCAAAACTTAACAACGATCAGCGCACCAGTTTTTAAGACGTAACAAAACAAATTGTACATGGTGTACAACACGAAAATAAAGAATATAGCTGCTAAAATTACAAACCTATACTGCTGTACGTCAGTGGTGAAGCTGGATCAGGGAAAATGTTCTTAATTAAAATCATCAGTAAGTTCCTTCAGCAATTGACAAACAACAAACTGTCAGCTGTTGTAACAGCCCCCACAGGTTTAGCTGTCTACAACATAGGTGGTGTGACTTTACACCGATGACTACTGCTTCCAGTAGAGCATCAAAATAAATTAGACTACTACAAACTTTCTGCAGAAGCTACAATGGAATTACGTAGAGTATTGAAACAAATGAAAATGAAATGCTACTAATAGATGAAGTGAGCATGGTCTTCAACCTAATGTTGGCTTTGATTCATCTCAGATTGTAAGAAGTACTTAAAAATAAGAACGAGGAACTCTTTGCAGGGAAACACATTATCGTTTTTGGAGATCTTCTACAATTGGCACCAGTGAAAGGTGAACCGATTTTTAAAACCTTAGGCCACAAACTCTGCCGGAAAACTGTTGGTAGCATAGGTAATGTTAACCTTTGGCAACATTTCCAATACAGAGAATTAACTGAGAACATGCGCCAATCTGCAGATCTCACTTATGCCAACATCTTAAAAAGTAATAGAGTTGGTGTATTATCGCAAGAAGCACAAGCTGTATTGAAAAACCGGCATATACATGCACTTTATGGCGATAATGCATGTGCAACTGATGTTATGGAACAAATAGCGCACAAAATTGTCAATTGTATGGCCTTAATGCCAACTCTTGCAAGCTGTTTCAAATTCAATGAAAAAATGTTAAAGAAAGAAATGCAAGCAAGAATAGTAATTAGCGCGACAGACAAACTAGACGTACATGGTATGACAGTACCCATGTGTGAGCAAGCCACAACAAGACTAAATAGTATAGAAAATTCCATCTCCAACACAGCTGCGTTGGAAAAAATATTGAAATTATCATTAAATTGTAGAGTAATGCTTAAACGTAACCTTGACGTAGAGCAAGGGCTAGTTAATGGAGCACTGGGCACAATTGTTGGCTTTCAATCATACCCACGTGATAGCAACATTCAGTTTGTAAATATTCGCTTTGATAAAGTTTCAGAAGTGAAAAGGATAGGGCGCTCAATTGCTCGATTCCTTCTCTTCAAAGACATGTATGTACATAGAGAGCAATTTTCTCTAACTCTTGCATATGCAGTTACCATTCATAAATCCCAAGGTTTTACCCTAGAGAAAGCATTGATAGATATAGGAAACAGTGTTTAAGGAAGGCATGAGCTACGTAGCATTATCACGCTTACGTACACTTGATGGTCTATTGCTAATAAACTTTGATTCAAGTAAATTCAAAGCTGATATTCCTTGCATTCTAGAATACAATAGATTGCGTTCACTGTACACCCCTCATCTGAAACAATGATATGATATGATATGATAAGGCATTTGTAACGCGCCTATACACAAGTGTTTCAGGGCGCGACGAGGCAGGGAGGGGGGAACAAGGGGAAGACAGACAACGATCCTACTAGGCCAGGTGTCATTCAGATAGCGCAAGTGCAGGGGTAGGGGGAAGGGAGAGGTGCATGGGGAAGGGGAGGGGGGAAGTGCAGTACACGGTAAGTAGAATAAATAAATAAAAGGGCCAGCTGGTGGCAAGTGCAAGGTAAGTGCAGAACAAGTGCTGGGAAGGGGGGGCTGTAGGGATACAGAGACAGTCCCGCAGTGCAGGGGTTGCCAGGGATGCAGTGCAAGTGGAGAGTGGCTGGACCCAGGACTGAGGTCGGCGAGAGTGGCCCAGTTGCAGATTCAGTGCAGTTTCAGCGAAGAATTAGCAGGGGAGAGGGAGAGAGAAAGCAGAAGCAAAGAGGAAGGTTTTGAGGTGCTTCCGGAACCGGAGATGGTTCTCCTCAAATACAATACCCTGTTTCAGATAAAGTGAAACGTGGTAAAAGAAAATTAAATGAAACAGAAATGCAACAGAATGCAACAGCAAATTCCACAAAGAAAAGAAAAGAAACTAAAGTTTCATCAATTGCCGCAAACTTAGAAGAACCTATTAGGGAATGTAAACCAGGCACGTCGGCAAAGAAGCAACAGAAAAACCAGAAAAAAAAAGGAACTCAGATACAGAACTTGCTGGCCCATTCAAATTTACAAATGAAAGTGGGATAAGTTGCTATGCAAATGTAGCAATCAATATTCTATTTCAATTGCCACCAATTATGAACAATATTTACCTGCACAGTACAGACCAATTGTGTTTGCAAATGTTAGTGCTGCATAGAAATGCAACAAGCAATCCTGACAACACATACAGTGTTCATGGAGTAAGGCAACAATTGGATGACTGTGTTGGAATGGTGAGATTCACTATGAACTCACAAGAAGATCCACAAGAATTTCTAAAATACGTACTATTAGTATTGGAAAACAAAAGCATACCTATAAATGAAATCTTCCAAATATCGTACATGTGGAAACATAAATGCACTCTCTGTAGCAAAGTGATACCGGAAGAAATCCCAAATGAGCGATTTGTGTATGTTTCCATACCAAATACTGACAGCATTCCATTTCAGCAACTGGTACAAAATGCAAATCATGGCAGAATATGTAGTATTTGCAAATCATGGCAGATTATGTAGTATTTGCAATTCAGACAATCGCTCCACCTAACTGATACAATCACATAGTGCCTACATAATGCTTATGCTTCTACGTTATAATGCAGATGGCACCAAAAACAACTGCAAACTGACTGGATTCACACACAGTCAAGTGTCACTTGGAGAGAAAACCTTTACAACAGTAGGAATAATCTACCATAATCTACCATGCAGGAGCTACAACCAATGCAGGTCACTACACTCAAAGGAAAAATTGAAGTACTTAGTACCATAAGAAATGAAGTTTTTTTTTAATCCGACAAGGATTTTTTTCCCCAGACTTTAGGATTAGAAAAGCAAACACAGAAACTGAGCGCAATGCACAGTACACTGGTTTGTAAACTAAATATGAGGGTCCAAAAAAAAAGTTAACTGTCTATTATGCAGTGTGGTAAATTTGGAAAAACTGCAAACACTAACACACCTTTTTCTTTCATCGCAGAAATGGAAAAAGTGATACTTCCGCCAAGTACGATAACCAATTTAAAAAAAGTTTATGGATTCTGAACAAAGTAAGAAATAAGTATATTGGCAGGAATTTTCTACACATGGGAATCTACTCGTCTAATCTATGGTCCTTGTAAATTTGCTGCTTATAAATTTACTTTTCGGACCATCGTCTGCAGCCATGAAGTGAAGACACTAGGGCATCAACACAACGACCACAATCCACCACACCCATATTGACTTGTAACTCCACTGCTTATGACTTCAGTCTTGCGTGCATGGGCTTTAGCCATGCACCCAAGCGGGCAGGGTCTCCCCACAACCACCTCGGTGATGTGTGGTAGTGGGGGTTATTCTATAGGTGTGTTATCCTTCAGTACCTCTGCCCAGAGGCTTCCCTCCTAGGTGTATGTCTGTAGATCTTACATGGGATGGGTGTGCAGTGTCTTCCAAGTCTAGTACTTACCACTTTGTTCTTGGTTGCATGGCCTTTGGCCATGCACCCAAGACTGCACGCACTCCCCACAACTTGTCAATCAAAATGCAACACTACGGGTGTGTGCCTGGGTGGCACATGTGGCAGTGGTTGTGGCCAGGGCCTACAGTCTTGTAAGTAAGGTCTTCGGCCTTCGACCGACGGCCATGCATCCAAGACTCTAGGCCCTAGCCACAACCACCGTAGCATGTGCCACCCATGGCGGCGTACTAATGAATATAATTTTAGTCATTTGAAAAAAGAATGCATTCACGGCATGTTGTCAATTTCAATCTTCCCTAACCCCACACGTGTCCTTACAAATCTAACAACTCCCCCGTGCACTGCATGGGCTGAAATACTGGCCTTATTGGACCCCTCATTTTCTGTGCGTACAAGGAGGCCATAGGACATATGTCATTAAGTAGGTATAAGTGTATTATTGGGTGTATGGCCTTCTGCCCTGCACCCAAGAGTGCAGGGTCTCCCCACAACCACCTCAGTGATGTGTGGTAGTGGGGGTTATTCTGTAGGTGTGCTATCCTTCAGTGTGTCTGCCCAGAGGCTTCACTCCTAGCTGTATGTCTGTGGATCTTACATGGGATGGGTCTGCAGTGTCTTCCACGTCTAATACTTACCACTTTGTTCTTGGGTGCATGGCCTTTGGCCATGCACCCAACACTGCACTCAATCCCCACAAATTGCCAATCAAAATACAACACTACGGGTGTATGCATGGGTGGCACATGCAGCAGTGGTTGTGGCCAGGGCCTACAGTCTTGGAAGGAAGGCCTTCGGCCGACGGCCATGCATCCAAGACTCTAGGCCCTGGCCACAACCACTGTAGCATGTGCCACCCATGGCGGCGTACTATTGAATATAATAATAGCCATTGGAAACAATAATGTATTCACGGCATGTTGGCAATTTCAATGTTCCCTAACACCACACGTGTCCTTACAAATGTAACAACTCCCCCGTGCAGTGCAGAGGCTCAAATACTGGCCTTATTGGACCCCTCATTTTCTGTGCGTACAAGGAGGCCATAGAACATACGTCATTAAGTAGGTATAAGTGTACTGTGCGTACAAGATGTCCATACACATTACATCATGACGAGTGACCCCCAGAACAAGTGCATTAATCACCCATATCTTAAGACTGTAGCCCCTGGCCACAACCACCGTAGCATGTGCCACCCATGGCGGCGTACTAATGAATATAATAATAGCCATTGGAAAAAATAATGCGTTCACGGCATCTTGTCAATTTCATTGTTGCCTACCTATACCCGTGTGCTTTCAACAGTTACAAATTTCCTGTCCACTACATGGACTGAAGTGTTACAAATTTCCTGCCCACTACATGGACTGAAGTGCTATCGTTATTACCCCCCCATTTACTGTACGTACAAGGTGTCCATAGAAATTACATCATGACGCCCAAAGAACAAATGCATAGATCACCCATTTCTTACTGTCTGAACCTTTTCCAATGCTCTGTGACACAGCAAAATAGGTTAATGAAAAAAGCATGTATACGCTGGTTGTTACTCTGCTTTCCGTGGATCCAAGATGTCAGGGCATCCAAACCATCTGACGCAGAACACGTCTCACAGCAGCCAATGGGCAGAGACGTTGCTTGTACGCGGTCATGACGGCAGCCCGTTAGCCAATCGGTTTCTTGTTCGTCAACCGAACAGGGAAGTGTGACCGCGGAGCGAACATAGATATCACTAATTATTTCAGACCTACTTTTTCATAATTATAAAGAAACATACTGCACGTATGGTGACCAAATTTACAAAAGCACGCTTTCTGGACCAAGCCCCTGTACCTGCCGCAGATTTCGTCAAAATCCGTCCAGCGGTTTCACCTGTAGCCGTGCGCAAAGTTTTTCCCCCATTCAGTCTATGG
The DNA here is from genome assembly GCF_040938575.1 of Ambystoma mexicanum. Lineage (NCBI taxonomy): Eukaryota > Metazoa > Chordata > Amphibia > Caudata > Ambystomatidae > Ambystoma > Ambystoma mexicanum. The sequence continues at coordinate 39,127,984 of NC_090931.1, forward strand.
GAAAAAATACATTTTGGGACCCCCCCTATAACTCCGCTCACCCTGGACGAATTTCACCAAAATTCAGAGCGGCTCATATACTTTTTTTGCAAAGTTTGGTGAGGATTCGTCCAGGGGGAGTGGAGTTATAAGCCGCCCAAAAAGTGTTCTTGCTATGGAAACGGCAACTTAACCATAACTATACAGCCACTACCGTGGCCATGTAATATATATTTCTGAGGCTTGTGGATCTGCTTAGATCACATGCTATGCATAGGCCGACATCTAGTGGTAGTCGCGGAGTATTACATTATTTGTTTTGAAAACTCAAAGGGACGTCGATTGGATGTGTTAATAATGCTATCCCTAGTGTGAAGTGCACTTTACCCATAGTCGTTCATGCGCTGAGATTCTGCAGTTTGTTTTTTTCTGCCATCGTGGCTAACACCTTTCATTAAACAAAGTTTAATTTTAGACTTTCTTTCTATCCTTCCAACAACCACCCGTTGTCTGCTGCAGGACCAACTGCTTTGACCGCCTTCAACGACAGCTCCATCGTCGACAACGCTCAACTGTCTTGATGAACAAAGACTGCAGCCTACACGGGCCTTGGCCCTCCACTGTAGGGAGAGTTTGTACCCTTTTAGAGAATGCCTCTTCTGTTGTACCAAACGCAGGAGCCACCCACCCCATGCAGGCTGAGGCTTCCATAGACGTGGCAGTGGAATCCAGTGAGGGCAGCATGTACATCCTTAGTGATTCCGAAGGTGGTCGGGGTTCGATGGAATCCCATGTGCAGGCCCCGTCTCCAATAAGCAGGCCAGAGCATTACCCGGAAGCTGAGGCACACAAAATTTCCACCACACTAAGCACACGCCCCTGTGGCCGATCATCAACCGCGTAGTCGTCCTTGGAGAGCCACGCGATGTTAAAGGAGAGGTCCTCTAAGTCATCCCTGTTCTCTGGGCCATAGAACTCACGTTTGCTGCATGCCTGGCCTCCGAAACATGTGCCGAAAGCTGTTTCAGACACCACGCCTAAAAAAGCCCTATTTTCACGTGCCGAAGGGCATGCATCGAAAGGCTCTTTGGCGTACACCGCCTCCACGTAAAATATGAGGGAACTTATGAAAAAACACGTCCCGGTCACCCTTTTAAAGTAAAAAATGTTGAAAACCGTAGAATCTTCGATGCCTCTACCATCCCAGCCCTCTACCTCCCAGGATAGTGGCCTTTCTCCCTCTGGGGACACCCTTTCAGAGGTCATGTATCACAAGGAACAGCCACCATTACAACATATCCCTACCCTCTCAGTATTTCCCAGATCATCTGAGTGGACCCCAGAGAGTTTCGATAGGATCATGAGGAGAATGTCCTGCTTTGTGAACTTCATGGATAAGCACCTAGAATCTTCAGGGCCCTACACAGAAGAGAGTGGCCACGGATGAACCATCAGCTAAAAAGCCATGTCTGATCATTTCACAGTCCAGTACTTCCACCCAGACCCAGGCCACCTCTCAGTACCATGATCAAGACCTCTACATTATAGATCCCTCAGGGTCTTAGGACCCTGGATCTCAGGGAGATCAAGGGGACCAGCATGGGCAGGACCAATATTATGATGATGAGGACATCTATGACATCCAGTCACCAGACCATCAAGACAAGCCAGTGACTGACTCACCAGTCGACAGTGAGCTCCAATATAATGAGCTACTTCTCATGGCCGCCAAACATTTCACAATAGACACCCAGGAGGCCCAAGTTGACAAGGATTTTGGGGAGGACATTCTGGGTGACAAGAAATCCGCCACACAATGTATCCTCCTCTTGCAATCCATCCAAAGGCGCATCCAACCTCTCTTCTTACACCAAACCTCACAAGGGCAGTAAACCCTTGCATCGAGACGTTATTCAGGCCAGCCCCTACAGGCCCTCTGTACATCAGGGGTCCCCTTAAACCCGATTCCTTGTTTGTCACCACCACAAGGAAAAGGGCAGGCACCCCCCTGGTCTCTGTGGAGTCCCCACGAGATAAAGAAGGCAAACAAATCTACACTATCGGCATAAAGGTGGCTTCCTCAGCTGCCTACCAGACTAGAATAGCCAACAACACCACCCTCCAGGCTAGCTATGGTGGTCATAAGTGGAACGAGCTACAACAACTGATTGAAGCAGTCCCAGAGCCCCTGAAGTCACAACTTCTAAAAAACTGTGTCACAAGACAAGCAGGTGTCTGCATCTTAGAAAACAACCTAGATGCCGAGGACAATGCAGGCTGTATCATAGCAGAGGGCACATTAATCAACCATGCCTGGCTGAGACAGTCAGGGTTCAAACTAGGGACTCGGGCCACCTTGCTCAACATGCCCACTGAACCTAATGCCCTGTTCAGTAAGGCAATTGAAGGCACCCTAAAAAGTGCCAAAGAGGAATATGACACCCTCAAATCTCTGGGACAAGTATCCAACACGCCTTTTGTCCAAATGGGGTCTTTTAACACAAGAAGGTTCCATGGGCAGGGCCCACAATGCTCCTCTGGTTACGGTAATGGTAGCCAATCGACCATTGTGGGTCACCTCACAGGGACAGTACTCCTCCAATTTTCAAAGAGGCTACAAAAGGTCAAAGAGCAGAGTTAGAGCCTCCTCAGCCAGAGGCTCCTCTCCACCCAAACAATGAAGCCTGCTCCAGGTCCCCTCCCATGTCACTTCAGTAGGTGATCGCATCTCACAATTCACCCTCGCATGGGAGGCGATCACGTCAGGCAAGTGGGTGTTATCCACCGTGGCAGGCGGATACTGTATAGAACTTCTACAAAGGCCATCCAACCACTGCCACGACATAGAAGAATGACACTGGAGGAAAGGCGCATATTACTGGAGGAAGTGAAAGCCCTGCTGGAGAAAGACGCCATAGAGACATCCCAGCAGACCAGGTAAGCAAGGGTATTTATTCAACGTACTTCCTTGTGCCAAAGAAAGACCTAACCTGCACCCAGCGAACAATATATGTAAAGCCTCAAAAATGTGCATAACAATGCTTCAGGAAGTAATTCCTCTTTTAAAATAGGGGGATTTCATGGCAACATTGGACATGAAAGATGCATACTTTCATATTTAAATGTTCCCAGCGCATAGGAAATATCTTTGTTTCCAGATAGCGGGCGAACACTACCAATTCAAGGTGCTCCCCTTCAGCATATCCTCAGCCCCAAGGGTATTCACGAAGGTACTAGCAGTGGTAGCGGCGCACCTACGCAGAGACTCAATCCCAGTGTACCCTTATATAGATGACTGGCTAATAACAGGAGAGTCGCCTCAAATTAGCAAATACAACGCCCAAAGAAAAATCAACCTTCTGTTCCTACTGGGATTCTCCATCAACGAGAAGAAATCAATCTCGTTCCCAGTCAAATAAAGCAATTCCTGGGAGCAATCATGAAACCAAAAGAGGAACTTGTCTTCCCCTCAAACGAGCGAGTACAAAAAATTATGTTGCAAGTACCTCCCTACGTAGCCGGTCACCAGATAACTGTACTTAAGGCAATGCGCCTGCTTGGGATGATGGCCTCATGCATACACCTAGTTCCACACGCGTGTCTCCGTATGCGCTCAATGCAGGACTGGTTAGCAAAACAATGGTCTCAGACAAGCGGTCAAAGGGACAATCTAGTGGTTGGTTCGCTAACCTTAGTACAGGCTCTTCGCTGGTGGTCCAGGTACAACCTGCTAAAAGGTAAACCCTTTTGCAATCCACCAGTCAAAGTGATACTAATTACAGACGCCTCACTCTCCGGATGGGGAGCCCATTTCCTTCCACACACCGCTCACGGTCAGTGGACACGCACCGGAACCCAAAACCACATCAGTCTTCTAGAACTTCTGGCATTTCTCAAGGCTCTGCATGCTTTTCAGCAACATCTAATAGGTCAGTGCAAGTACTCAAAGACGGTGTCCAGTTATATTTTCGAAAAAATATTTTCTACATACAAAAGTTTCGAATACATTTTTTTTCATGTTACAGGTTTTATTTTAGTTTCGTATAGAAAAAAAAGTTTGTTTTAAAAAGAAAACGGGCGGGTGGGGGAGAACACCCCCATTAAAATTTTTCTTTTTTAAAAAATGCCTTAGAAACTTTTATTTTTCGATGCTTTTGTGTCGAAACTTTTGTATGTAGAAACTTTAACTGTCGGAAAAAATCACTATAAACCCTCACAGACAGCACCACTGCCATGTTTTACCTAAACAAGCAGGAAGGCACACACTCTCAAAATATGTCCAGGCTATCCCAAAAGATTTGGAAGTGGGCACTCAATTGGAACATGTTCTTAGTCTCCCAACACGTTCCAGGGGAACTCAATGCTCTAGCATACACACTAAGCAGAAACCCTCTACCAGAGGAACACAAGTGGCAAATCAACAGAAATATTCTTGACAAAATCTTCTCCCAGTGGGGTTATCCACCCTTAGACTTGTTTGCCACAAGCCAAAACGCACAATGCCCCGTCTTCGCACCCAGTTTTCACGAACCAGGATCCCAGGGGAACGCCCTGTGGATGAGTTGGTTAGGGAAATTTGCTTCATTTTTCCACCAACACCACTCCTGAGCAGGATAGTACACAAGATGCACCAGGAACAAGTCACTCTAATCCTCATCGTTCTAATGTGGGTAAGGCAACCTTGGTTTCCACATCTTCTCAAACTGGCGATGTGCAAACCAATCAAACTTCCATGCCCCTCCAACATGCTGTCCCAACACCAGGGGACATCCCTCCATCCAGATCCTGTCTATGAACTTGGTAGCCTGGATCCTGAAGTCATAGAGTTTGGGCACTTAAACCTTCCTCAAAGGTGTATGGACATCCTAAAAGAAGCACGAATACCCAACAAAGGACACTGTTACTTCAACAAGTGGAAGAGGTTTGTGGTATGGTGCAGATCACAATCCTTAAATCCAATTGAATGTTCATCATCCAACATTCTACACTACATGCTCTATCTACTAGACTCTGTCCTAGTATTCAACTCCATCAAGGGTCACCTAGTGGTGTCCACATACACCACTTTTCAGAACAAGGTGTATTGGTGGAAAGTACCTGTTATCAAGGCTTTCATGGAGGGAGTGAAGAGATTATACTCTCCCATTTCTAACCCTCCACCAGGTTGGGACCTTGATGTTGTGCTCTCAAAGCTCATGGGCCGGCCCTTTGAGCCTATGCACAAGGCCAGCCTAAAACACTTAACATACAAAACAGCCTTTCTGGTAGCGATCACCTCGATAAGATGAGTCAGTGAGCTACAAGTATTATCTGCAAGAAAGACCCTTTCTTTGTAATCCACAAGGACAAGGTGGTCTTTTGAATATCTTAGGTTTTCAGCTAAATTCATTTTCAAGTTCAATGTCAGCCAACCCATTGAACTACCTACCTTTTCCCAAGATCCATCTAACTCAGCTGAAAGAAGCCTCCATACATTAGATATAAGGAGGACAGTCTTGTACTACGCAAACAAAACAAAACTTCTAAGAAAAACAGATCAGCTCTTTGTTTCCATAGCACCTGTTAAAAAGCCCATCTCCAGATGGAAAGTCAGATGCATACAGCTGTGCTTTTCACTATCCAAGAAGACCCTGCCTTTCACTCCTAGAGCTCACTCAACCAGAAGTACAGGAGCTACTCTAGCATTTATTGCCAACGTCCCCCTAGAAGCTATTTGCAAAGCAGCTACTTGGAGGACCATTCATACATTTACTCAGCATTGCTGCATTGCCACACATTCTAAAGCAGATTCACAGGTGTTACAAGCGGTGCTAAAACATCTATTTGCCGCTGTACCTTCTCTCAACCCACCACCTTCTCCAGATACTGCTTGCAAATCTATGCATGGCATGTGAGCTAAGCAGATCCAAAAGCATCCATTACTCACCGTAATCACATTTCTGATGGTTACATCTGCTTAGATTTGCATGCGCCCACCCTTTCTCCCCTCCTGGAGTCGAAGGTACATGGATGTTTCTTGCTCTATTGCTATTTTCTGCTTTATTAAATCCATACTGCGCTACACTTCATGCAACCTCATGTCAGAAACAAAACAATCTGCGGGACCTTAACGCGTGACGGACCCTGGGTACAGTAGAAATCACACCAGGGATAGTATTACTAACATGCCCAGTTGACGTCCCTTTTCGAGTTTCGAAAACACATACTTTGCGACTACCAGTAGATGTTGGCCTATGCATTGCATGTGAATCTAAGCAGATGCAAGCATCAGAAATATCTTCACGGTGAGTAATGTATGCCATATCTTAGTATGTAATGCATGTACACTGTATCCATTTCAATATATAATGTATTCATCTCAGAATACTGTATATACAGCTAAGCATACAATGTATGTACCTCACCGTACAGTGCATATGTATACATACTTCAATATTTCATTGATGAATTTCACTGAACAGTATATACCTCTCACTGTACAATGTAGGTACCTTAACACGTAGTCTATTTCAATATGTAGTGCAAGTATCTCAATATACAGTATATACCTCTCAGAATAGAATTTATGTATCTTAGTGTACAGTGTGTAGATTTCAGTATCTAATGTATGCATCTCAATATAGGATATATACATCTCAGTATGTAATGTATACATTTCAGTGTTGAATATATACATTTATGAATCTTGAATTAAGTCCCAAACTGTTCCCAATATCCAACACGCTGGTCCCTCTTGTGGCAGAAACTATATTCTGCTTTAGCCATGTAGCTCAGACAAAGAACCACACTACCCACGTCCTGTAGCTTTGACAAAGCAATGCTGAGCAGGGGTTCACACTACCCAAGTCCTGTAGCTCAGACACAGCACTGCTGAGCAGGGGCTTACACTACCCAAGTCCTGTAGCTCAGACACAGCACTGCTGAGCAGGGGCTTACACAGCCCAGGTCCCGTAGCTCTGACACAGCACTGCTGAGCAGGGGCTTACAGTGCCCAGGTCCTGTAGCTCAGACACAGCAATGCTGAGGAGGGGTTCACACTACCCAAGTCCTGTAGCTCAGACACAGCACTGCTGAGCAGGGGCTTACACTGCCCACGTCCCGTAGCTCTGACACAGCACTGCTGAGCAGGGGCTTACAGTGCCTAGGTCCTGTAGCTCTGACACAGCATAGCTGTGCAAGGGTTCACACTACCCAAGTCCTGTAGCTCTGAAACAGAACAGCTGAGCAAGGGTTCACACTACCCAAGTCCTGTAGCTCTGACACAGCACAGCTGAGCAAGGGTTCACACTACCCAAGTCCTGTAGCTCTAACACAGCACTGCTGAGCAGGGGTTCACACTACCCAAGTCATGTAGCTCTAACACAGCACTGCTGAGCAGGGGCTTACACAGCCCAGGTCCCGTAGCTCTGACACAGCACTGCTGAGCAGGGGCTTACAGTGCCCAGGTCCTGTAGCTCAGACACAGCAATGCTGAGGAGGGGTTCACACTACCCAAGTCCTGTAGCTCAGACACAGCACTGCTGAGCAGGGGCTTACACTGCCCACGTCCCGTAGCTCTGACACAGCACTGCTGAGCAGGGGCTTACAGTGCCTAGGTCCTGTAGCTCTGACACAGCATAGCTGTGCAAGGGTTCACACTACCCAAGTCCTGTAGCTCTGAAACAGAACAGCTGAGCAAGGGTTCACACTACCCAAGTCCTGTAGCTCTGACACAGCACAGCTGAGCAAGGGTTCACACTACCCAAGTCCTGTAGCTCTAACACAGCACTGCTGAGCAGGGGTTCACACTACCCAAGTCATGTAGCTCTAACACAGCACTGCTGAGCAGGGGCTTACACAGCCCAGGTCCCGTAGCTCTGACACAGCACTGCTGAGCAGGGGCTTACAGTGCCCAGGTCCTGTAGCTCAGACACAGCAATGCTGAGGAGGGGTTCACACTACCCAAGTCCTGTAGCTCAGACACAGCACTGCTGAGCAGGGGCTTACACTGCCCACGTCCCGTAGCTCTGACACAGCACTGCTGAGCAGGGGCTTACAGTGCCTAGGTCCTGTAGCTCTGACACAGCATAGCTGTGCAAGGGTTCACACTACCCAAGTCCTGTAGCTCTGAAACAGAACAGCTGAGCAAGGGTTCACACTACCCAAGTCCTGTAGCTCTGACACAGCACAGCTGAGCAAGGGTTCACACTACCCAAGTCCTGTAGCTCTAACACAGCACTGCTGAGCAGGGGTTCACACTACCCAAGTCATGTAGCTCTAACACAGCACTGCTGAGCAGGGGTTCACACTACCAAAGTCCTGTACCTTTGACGCAGCACTGCTGAGCAAGGGTTCACACTACCCAAGTCCAGTAGATCAGACACAGCACTGCTGAGCAGGGGTTCACACTACCCAAGTCATGTGGCTCTGACACAGCACTGCTGAGTAGGGGTTCACACTATCCAAGTCCTGTAGCTCAGACATGGCACTGCTGAGCAAGGGTTCACACTACCCAAGTCCAGTAGCTCAGACACAGCACTGCTGAGCACATTTTCACACTACCCAAGTCATGTAGGCCAGACACAGCACTGCTGAGCAGGGGTTTACACTGCCCAGGTCCTGTAGCTCTGACACAGCACAGCTGAGCAAGGGTTCACACTACCCAAGTCCTGTAGCTCTAACACAGCACTGCTGAGCAGGGGTTCACACTACCCAAGTCATGTAGCTCTAACACAGCCCTGCTGAGCAGGGGTTCACACTATCCAAGTCCTGTAGCTCAGACACGGCACTGCTGAGCAAGGGTTCACACTACCCAAGTCCGGTAGCTCAGACACAGCACTGCTGAGCACATTTTCACACTACCCAAGTCATATAGCTCAGACACAGCACTGCTGAGTAGGGGCTTAAACTACCCATGTCCTGTAGCTCTGACACAGCAATGCTGAGCACGGGCTCACAGTGCCCAGGTCTTGTAGCTCTGACACAGCAATGCTGAGCAGGGGTTCACACTACCCAAGTCCTGTAGCTCTGACACAGCATAGCTGTGCAAGGGTTCACACTATCCAAGTCCTGTAGCTCTGACACAGCACAGCTGAGCAGGGGTTCACACTACCCAGGTCATGCCCAAGTCCCATAGCTCTGACACAGCAATGCTGAGCATGGGCTTACACTGCCCAGGTCCTGTAGCTCTGACACAGCACAGCTGAGCAGGGGCTCACACTACCCAGGTCATGTAGCTCTAACACTGCAATGCTGAGCGAGAGATCACACTACCCAGGTCACGTAGCTCTGGCACAGCTTTGCTGAGCAGGGGTTCACACTACCTAAGTCATGTAGCTCTGACACAGAACAGCTGAGCAAGGGTTCACACTACCCAAGTCCTGTAGCTCTGACACAGCACAGCTGAGCAGGGGTTCATACTACCCAGGTCATGCCCAGGTCCCGTAGCTCTGACACAGCACAGCTAAGCAGGGGCTCACACTTCCTCAGGTCATTTAGCTCTAACACTGCAATGCTGAGCGAGAGTTCACACTACCCAGGTGCTGTAGTTCTGACACAGCTTTGCGGGGCAGGGGTTCACACTACTCAAGTCCTGTAGCTCTGACATAACAATGCTGAGCAGGGGTTCACACTACCCAAGTCCTGTAGCTCTGACACAGCACTGCTGAGCAGGGGCTTACACTGCCCAGGTCCTGCAGCTCTGACACAGCAATTCTGAGCAGGGGTTCACACTACCCAAGTCTTGTAGCTCAGACACAGCACTGCTGAGCAAGGGTTCACACTACCCAAGTCCAGTAGCTCAGATACAGCACTGCTGAGCACATTTTCACACTACCCAAGTCATGTAGCTCAGACACAGCACTGCTGAGTAGGGGCTTAAACTACCCATGTCCTGTAGCTCTGACACAGCAATGCTGAGCAGGGGCTCACAGTGCCCAGGTCTTGTAGCTCTGACACAGCATTGCTGAGCAGGGGTTCCCACTATCCAAGTCCTGTAGCTCTGACACAGCACAGCTGAGCAGGGGTTCACACTACCCAGGTCATGCCCAAGTCCCATAGCTCTGACACAGCAATGCTAAGCATGGGCTTACACTGCCCAGGTCCTGTAGCTCTGACACAGCACAGCTGAGCAGGGGCTCACACTACCCAGGTCATGTAGCTCTAACACTGCAATGCTGAGCGAGAGTTCACACTACCGAGGTCATGTAGCTCTGACACAGCTTTGCTGAGCAGGGGTTCACACGACCTAAGTCATGTAGCTCTGACACAGAACAGCTGAGCAAGGGTTCACACTACCCAAGTCCTAAAGCTCTGACACAGCACTGCTGAGCAGGGTTCACACTACCCAGGTCATGCCCAAGTCCCGTAGCTCTGACACAGCAATGCTGAGCATGGGTTTACACTGCCCAGGTCCTGTAGCTGTGACACAGCACAGCTGAGCAGGGGCTCACACTACCCAGGTCATGTAGCTCTAACACTGCAATGCTGAGCGAGAGTTCACACTACCCAGGTGCTGTAGTTCTGACACAGCTTTGCTGGGCAGGGGTTCACACTACCCAAGTCCTGTAGCTCTGACATAGCAATGCTGAGCAGGTGTTCACACTACCCAAGTCCTGTAGCTCTGACACAGCACTGCTGAGCAGGGGTTCACACTACCCAAGTCTTGTAGCTCTGACACAGCACTGCTGAGCAGGGTTCACACTACCCAAGTCATGCCCAAGTCCCCTAGCTCTGACACAGCAGTGCTGAGCATGGGCTTACACTGCCCAGGTCCTGTAGCTCTGACACAGCAATGCTGAGCAGGGGTTCACACTACCCAAGTCCTGTAGCTCTGACACAGCAATGCTGAGTAGGGGTTCACACGACCCACGTCCTGTAGCTCTGACACAGCACTGCTGAGCAGAGGTTCACACTACCCAAGTCGTGTAGCTCTGACACAGCACTGCTGAGCAGGGTTCACACTACCCAAGTCATGCCCAAGTCCCGTAGCTCTGACACAGCAATGCTGAGCATGGGCTTACACTGCCCAAGTCCTGTAGCTCCGACACAGCACTGCAGAGGTGGGGTTGAAACACTACCGAAATCTTGTATATTTGACACAACACTGGTGAGCAGGGGTTCACACTACCCACATCCTATAGCTCTGGCACAGCAGTGCGGAGGTGCGAGTAAAGTAGTATGATTGCTGCAACAGTTACCAGGTACGACTCAAAACAACTTTACTTTGGCACAGCACTGACATTACCCTGTTGAAGTGCTGTAGCACTGGCAAGGCAGTAAGACAAAGCCTGCACTGATGGCCTCTTATGGATATCAAGAGCACAGCTGAGAGGAGGTTTCCCTTTCACTGATGAGTGTAGCACTGACATGGCACTAATGAATTAGGTAAGACACCTCTGGCTCTGCTGAGTGGGTGTTTACACTGGTGAATCCTCTAGCAACTGCCTAGGCACTGCTTAGAGAACATGTCCAATGCTGAGTCCCTGTCGCTGGCAGTGCCCTGTGCACATACCATTTTCACTCTTATTACATTTTTGTCCATATTGCTCGCCCTTCTTCCCAGTTTATTTGGAAGCGTGGTCCCTTTGGCCGGCCAGAACAGAAAAACTGCAGCAAAGTGATGTGGAATTTGGAACCGTGAAGCACTAACGCTCCATTACGTCCACCATGTAACTGGCTGCAGAGGCGTCACCAGCTCCTGTAAGGTTTGGCTCAGGGAACTGGTGTCCTCCTTATACAGTGTATTTTATTTCCAATCTTTTCATGCATTGTGAATAATTGTTGCCATATTTCCAGAGAACGAGTTGAGCCTCCACTCCTTGATAATAATACTCTGCTTGAATTCTTGGTACTCTAGGCGCTAGGTTATGCTCACGAGGCAATGTCTGGACCCAACATTCAGATTATTTAGGTGACCCGGAAGGACTGAACCAGAAAACAATGCATAAATAAGTGCATGCGCTTCTGTCATTAGCTTCCGTAGGAGAGCATCAACCCTGGGACTGCATCATGTTGCAAAGTCCAATGTTTCAGTCTAGAGGATGGCACTGGAGGAGCCAGGGGGGCTGGCAACACCCCCACTTTGTGAGAAGGTAAGAAGTGGATCTGAAAGTTCCCCAGTCCAACTGTAGTCTACTCTGCATAAGTGGCTCTTTACCTAGAGTGGTGTCCCCGAAGATTCATGGGAATACCCCAATGGTAGTCAGAAGGTCGCTAACGCCCACGTTGAGAGGTGTGCTGCTTATAATATAAGTACAGCCTTCTTTAGCAGAACCTGTTAAATACACTTTTCAAAATGGGAGTCTTGGCTTTGGGAAAGAGAAGAATACTTTGATCAATGCCAGGACACCCCTTCTGCATCTCCTCACAGGATCATAGTGACCAGTCCTTACGGGCAGGACGATGCTGACTTAAAGACCACGCTTATACAAAGACTTTGTATGTTCAGCCTCCCCACGCATCTGCCACCGGCCCTGCCTGGCTAGGATTTGCGAAAAGCACTTTTGTGCAAGGAAGCTGACACCACATTCACAACACTGAATCAGGAGTGTGAGCGTAGATTGAGCAGATTCATCCAATATGCCACGTGTATACCTTGGACTGTGGACCTGTGTGGCCACACGCACAGAAATCAAAACACAGCTGGGGTTCTAGTAGTCGGCAGTGGGTCACCCAATCACAAAGCTTGCATGATACAAAACCCCTACAAAGGGGGGGGGTTAAGATAACGGTAAGCTGGTGGTGGAGAGAAACGTTAAGAGAGGAAGAGAACCACTGGGGACAACAAGGAGATGTGAGAATAAGTTGAGAGTAGACGCAGAGAGCAGTGAATCATGAAGGAGGGAAAAGAGAAGATCAGATACCGGGAATGGAAGACAGCTAAGGAGAAGGAGCTGCCCAAGGCAAGGTAATAAGTTAATGGGATGGTTGAAACCCAAGTGCTTGTAGAAACTCGCAGGGTGTTCAGTCAGCACCAACAGGCTTAAACCTGATAAACCTATGACCCAGCACGACCGTTGCTAATATCCGACGGAGGCTGATTCCTGGTCCACGTTTAGGTGGCCCAGAGCATCTGCTATGGTGGTGCCAATTTCACACCGAGAGAACAGAGACATACTGAAAACGTCTAACAGAGCCAAGCATCCATCCACAGAAGCCAAGAAATAAGTGCTGAGGCATTTAAACCCCAACATACTGAGTGACTTTTTGACTGCCAGTGGTGACGACCAAGGGGGAAGAGTGAAGGACTCATGGACTATGGTCTTCTAGAATGCCTCATTGACTTACTTTGAGGTCCAACCACGTCACTTCAGTGCAACCTAGTCCCTTGGCATTTCTATTGGTTAATAACCTTAAGACCTTGATTTTGAGTTGCCTTTTGATCCCATGGCTGTGACAGTCCACAAACAATGGCATGCCAGAACTCTCATTTGTCCAACATTGGCTTCAACATTGTCTCTTGTAAATCTGTTTCGGCTATCAATATCTTATTTCAGCAAGGTCAATAATTTTTTCCCTTTGCAGAACAAATCCATCCTATCTCTTTGATGTCTTGCTTCATTTTGAACATCTCATCCCATCTCTGTGATGGCTTGCTTCATCTTGAACTTCCCATCTTATCCATTTGATGGCTTGCTTCATCTTGAACATCTCATCTTTTAAACCTTGACAACCAGGAACTCACAATGGCACAAAAATGTAGCAGTCTATAAGGCAAAGAACTTTCCTGTTCTTCTTTTAAGTCTTGAGTAGGTGAAATGAGCTAAGTGGGTCGAGGCCCAGAAAGCCTCAACAGAACCCTGATATCAGAAAAGAACTCAGGAGGAACTCCTGGTGCCAAGTCCGAAAAAGGGGAAAAAACCCTGTGCAGGTCTTCATGCTTCCCGGGGTGAGCAGGACCGCAGGAATGTGAGGCTTGTATGTCCTTGATGTACTGTGTCCAGGTGATGGATTCCACTGACGCTGAATCTGAGACTTGATAGACAAAAGACCAGCGACATTGAAAGAAATCAGCAAAGGCTGAGAGTGAAATGTAGCGGGAGCCTAAAGGTGAGAAGGCGGCCGCCGAAGCTGCGGGAGCCTTGAGCTCAATTGACGGCTGACGGAGACTGCAGAGATGAAAGGGAGAGAGAGCGTTTGCCGAGCTGCGGAAGACGCAAGGAGAGGAGCTGCGGTCAGAGGCTGCAGAAGCCGTAAAGACAGAATGCGGCAGCCAGAGGCTGCAGGGGAAGCAAGCAAAAGAAAGAGGAGCGCAGGGAGAAAACCAGGAGTGAAGGGGGGCCACTTGGAAACCCCCGGGACGGCAGCAGAGGGAAGCTAGAGAGCGTAGGGGAACCAGTGGAGAGAAATTTCAGGAGCGGAAAACTCGCAGAATGCAGAGGGTACTACCATCAGTGCTTAGTAAAAAGAAACAAAGCAGCGCACAGCTCTCACCTTCTTTCCTGCTTATGAACCTTTCCCATAGCTAGCGTCTCTTCCGGAGCAGGGCTCAGTGCTGCCATCACGTGGAACAACTAGAGAGTTCCCTTTGCTAAGCAAGTAAGGACCCATTCTCTGCCATCTTGGGAAGTTTAGAGCGTCATATGGATGTCTCTGATGCCAGGGTTGCCATAAGGACCATGAAGATAGCAAATTCCTAACAAAATGCTGCCCCCCCGACCCCAAAGGGGCAACGGTCCCGGTTTCCATGGATGTAAGCGATGGAATCTTTACAATAGGCGAGGAGCATGGGCTCCAGGCGCAGGTTCCCAAGTGCGCTCAGCTGGAGTGTAGCCTTTCCAGTCCAGTAAATACTGCAAGTGTCATCTGTGGTATCTGGAGTCGCAAATGACCCCGACTTCATATTCAGGGCATGTAGCGGTGTCAACTGGTGGTGGAATCCGAAGGTTTGCTCTGCTGAACCGGTCAGAAGGATATGGCTTCAGTTGTGATATGTGAAATACCGGATGAATTCGGGACCATGATAACGGCAATTGTAGCTTGTAGGCAACAAGACCCACTAACTTGCAAATTTTGAAAAGTCCAAAATAGTGTGGGGCTAGTTTGGTGTGAACCAAATGATTGAGTAGAAAGCGAGACGAGAGCCGAAGTTGATTGCCCAATTTTCAATTTGGAGACGGTAGTCAATGTTCATCCGCCATTCGTTTGCTGTAAGCTCTAGCTTCCTTTAATGATTGTAATGCGGTAGTATGTCCCTTGATGCTTAGGAGCTCATTAATGGAAGGGGCTTTGGTGACTGAGATGTCCACGAATGGTAAACAAACTGGATGAAATCCGTAGGTGCGTAGAAAGGGACTCATGCCCAAAGAGGAATGCATAGCCGGTCAGATAGCACAACGAGCTGAGCGCCCGTTTCTGACATCTGTGTGCAGCCTGCTGATGCAGGTTCGAATCCCGGCAGGGCCAACTCAACCTTTCATCCTTCCGAGGTCAATAAATTGAGTACCACACAATACCACGCTGTGGGATAATATCAACTGTTATCTCAGCGCTTAGATGCCTACGGGCTTGTAGCGCTATATAAAACTAGATATTATTATATATTATAGCGTTGTTGTAAGCATATTCAATGAAGGGGAGTAATTTCGCCCAGTTATCATAGGAAGATGAGGTGAAACGTCTTAGGTACTGTTCTAAGGATTGGGTTGACCTCTCTGTATGGCCATTAGCCTGCAGGTGGTACCCTGAAGTTAAAGCTCTTCATACTCTGAGTTTCTCACACAGTAGCCTCCAGAAGTTGGCGGTATATTGAGGTCCTCGATCAGAGAGGATTGTTTCCGATAAACCGTGGAAGCGAAAAATGGTGTTGAGGAATAGTTCTGCCATCCTTTGTGCCGAGGGGGCCTGAGGCAAGGCTTCAAAATGTGACATTTTTGTAAAAGAATCCACTGTGACCATGATAGAGGTCATGCCACTTGAGGGCGGCAATTCCAATATAAAATCCATACTGATGTGCTGCCATGGACAGGTGGTTGAAGGAGGGTGAGTCAGTTTACCCAGGGGAGATCTGCGAGGGGTT
The DNA here is from genome assembly GCF_040938575.1 of Ambystoma mexicanum. Classification (NCBI taxonomy): domain Eukaryota; kingdom Metazoa; phylum Chordata; class Amphibia; order Caudata; family Ambystomatidae; genus Ambystoma; species Ambystoma mexicanum. The sequence goes on from NC_090931.1 coordinate 39,143,960, forward strand.
TTGCTATTTTTGACATATCATGCAGGAGGCCACGTAATCATGAATGTCTTTCCGTAGATTTGGCCACCAGAAATATCTGCTAATGTTTTCTGCTGTAACTCGACCTCCATGATGGCCAGCGGTCTTAGCGTTGTGACACATGAGCAGTACTTGTTTCTGAAGTGCTGGCATGGAAATGTAAAGGTGATTCTTATGAAACAATGTGCCCCGTTCTTGAGTTAATCCATGGTTCTTAGTGGCTGCGGATATATTGGGAAGTTGCAAATCAGTAGCAGCTCGAACTCGCTGGAGAAAACCAGAAATCGTGAAGAGGAAGGTGGCATTGGGGAGTAAAGGTTCATAAGTAAATTCCATATCTGGGGGAGAATTGTAGAGAGAAAGGGCATTGGCCATCTGATTATTGAGGCCCGGCAAATAGGTAAACAACAAATCATATTGTGAGAAAGTATAGGCCCATCGGGCTTGCCTGCTATTTTGACACTCTTGTTGTTGCAGGACCCTTAGATTATGAGGATCTGTTCTGATGGTTACTCAATGCTTAGCAGATCCACTCAGTGCAAGCCTTTTTGATTGCCAATAGCTCTTTTTCTAGGACAGTGTAATTCTGTTCCGAGATGGACAGGGTCTTTGACATATAGGCGATGGGATGTTCGCAATTGTCGTCGAAATGTTATTTCAGAACAGCTCCTCTAGCGGAATTTGAAGCATCGGTCTCCAAAATGAAAGATCTTTGTTGATCAGGCAGGTGTAGGATGGGGGCTTTGGTAATGAGCTCCTTGAGAAGCTGAAAGGTTCTTCTGGCTGAGTCGTTACAGAGAACCAGTTGACCCTTCTTAAAGAGAGAGGTTAACGGTAGGATTCTTGCTGAGAAATTCGCAATTAACTTCTGGAAAAAATTAGCGAAGCCTAAAAACCTTTGGATGTCCTTGACTGGTTCTTTCCAGTGTTGTATGGCTTGTACTTTGGCAGGGTCCATAGAAGCGCCTTCTTGAAACAATACGTAACCCAAATAGCCAATAGATTGTTGGTTTGAAAGAGCATTTTTCTAACTTAGCATACAAATGATTTTCCAGCATACGAGTGAGAACTTATGAAACGTGAATCCGATTTTCCTCCAAGGATTTAGAAAAATAATCAAGATGTCGTCCAGATAGACGGTAACGGAATTTAATATCAAGTCAGCTAAAAGATGATCCATAATTCCTTGGAAAGTAGCCGGAGCATTTGCCAATACAAATGGCATCACCCGATAATCACAGTGGCCGAATGGAGTACGGAAAGCCGTCTTGCATTCGTCGCCAGTACAAATACGAAGGAGATGGTACGCTCCTCTGAGATCAAGTTTAGAGAATAGGGAGGCCCCCCTAACTGCCTCCAGGATGTCTGGGATCAAGGGGAGATGATGTTTGTCCTTGATAGTGATCTGATTTAAACCCCAGTAGTCTATACAAGGCCTCAATTCTTTAGTCCCTTTTTTAGGTCTGAAAAACAAAGATGCTCAAGCTGGGGATTTGGATTCAGTGATTAAGCCGTTTTGTAGATTGGTTTGCAAACAGGTTCTGAGCGCATCCTTCTCTGGTTAAGAAAGGGTGTACATTCTGCTGAAAGGAACCTGCTTGTCGGGTAGGATATCAATAATACAGTCCTCCAGTCTGGGAGGAGGTAATTATTTGTATTCTTTTTCTGTAAAAACTTGATTGTATTTCTGGTATTCCTCTGGCAGAAGAGAGAGGTAAGACACAGTCTGCTTTGGAATCCAATTGCGCCCTATTGAAGGGAGCGTGTGAGACAGTGCTGATCCTAAGAATATGGTCCCGGCTGTCCAGTTGATGAAGGGAATGTAACGCCATGGTATCCCCTAGTATGATAGGGTAATGATCAGCCTTGATGATGTCAGAGGCTATCTTTTCCACTTGAGAAGATATTTCCACAGTTAAATCAGTCGTTCTCTCCAATATGGTTCCTGAGGATAGAGGAGTTCCATCCACTCCTTCTACTGATATTGGTATGGCAGTAGGCTCTCGTGAAATATGGTGATTGTTGGCCCAAGTATCATCAATAAAGTTCCCTGCCGCCCCACAGTCTATAAGGGCTGGGACACTGTAAAGAATGGAATCCCGAATGTGTAAGTCCACCTTGAGAACCATCATGATGGCCCCTTCTGGTATCTGTGTCTGGGTACAGGTAGTTTCTCCCTGATTCGTAGTTCCCATTAGGAACAGGGTTTTGTGTTTCCCGCCTGGTGAGGAGGAGCGATTGGACAATCCTTCAGAATGTGCTTGTCTGAGCCACAATACATGCATAGTCTCAAGGTCCTGCGTCTATTTCTTTCTTCAGGGGTTAATGGATCCGGAGCGGTACCTATTTGCATAGGTTCTTTGCTGGACGAAGGTCGGTTTGGCGAGTGGAAGGCCTTTGAAGAATGAAAGGGGCGATTCTTACGCCTTTCCGTCAATCTCTCCTGTAGACATAATTCCACCTGTAAGACAAGTGTAATCATCTCTTTCAAATGTGGGGTCTGGGAACCCTTGATATCTCATCATTGAGATCTTACAAGAGGCCCCTCTGGAAAAGTGTCATCAAGGCATCATCAGGCCAGGCTGTCTCAGCTGCCAATGATTTGAATTCCGTGAGGTAAGCCAATATAGGCAGGTTTCCTAGTTTGATCTGCAAGAGTTTCTCTTGCGCTGATATCGTGAGATCCTGCCGACTGAACATAGACTGGAGACTGTTGCGAAAGGCTGGATAGAGAGTTGACTTTGCTAAGCAAGTGAGGACCCATTCTCCGCCATCTTGGGACTCTTGGAAAGGTTAAAGCGCCATATGGCTGTCTCTGACGCCAATGTTGCCATAAGGACCATGAAGATAGCAAATTCCTAACACCATCTCTTTGATGGCTTGCTTCATCTTCAACATCCCATTCTATCTATTTGATGGATTGCCTCATCTTGAATATCCCATCTCTTTTATGGCTTGCTTCACCTTGAACATCCAATCTCTTTGACTTGCTTCATCTTCAACATCCCATCCTATCTATTTGATGGCTTGCTTCATTTTGAACATCCCATCCTATCTCTTTGGCTTGCTTCATCTTGAACATCCCCTGCTATCCATTTGATGGCTTGCTTCATCTTGAACATCCCATCTCTTTGATGACTTGCTTCATCTTGAACATCCCATCCTATCTCTTTGATGGCTTGCTTCTTCTTGAACATCCCATCTCTTTGATGACTTGCTTCATCTTGAACATCCCATCCTGTCTCTTTGATGGCTTGCTTCATCTTGAACACCCCATCCTGTCTCTTTGATGGCTTGCTTCATCTTGAACATCCCAAGCTATCTCTTTGATGGCTTGCTTGACTTGAACATCCCATCCTATCTCTTTGATGGCTTGCTTCATCTTGAACATCCCATCTCTTTGATTACTTGCCACATCTTGAACATCCCATCCTATCTCTTTGATGGCTTGCTTGATCTTGAACATCCCATCCTATCCATTTGATGACTTGCTTCAACTTGAACATCCCATACTATCTCCTTGATGGCTTGCCTGATCTTGAACATCCCATCCTGTCTCTATGATGGCTTGCTTCATCTTGAACATCCTATCTCTTTGATGGCTTGCTTCATCCTGAACATCCAACCCCTGTCAGAAGCCCTCCTCTGTGGGATTAAACTTAGTTTTAGATTCCTGAGTGATGAAGCCTTCCGAGCATATGGTTTTCTGCGACTTGGACCTCTTCTTCTTGAAGAAAGCCTTCCTTCTGGTGGTCACTGCTGCTAGCAGGGTGAGCGAGTTGCAGGCTGTATCCTGTAAGGAGCCCAATGCAATTTTTTATTTTAACAACCTGGTGATAGGGATAGTTCTGTCCTTCATTGCTAAAGTCCTCTTCTCTTTGAGTTTCATTTAGACTAGAATACTTACTTGTTTTTCAGCCTGGGCCACATGATCCGTAAGCAGAAAAGGGCCTGCACAATGCCGATGTGGCCAGGATATCAACGTTTTATTTGGACAGGAACTGACCTTTTGTCTGGTTGAATAATCTTTACTTACTGTGGTATTTCACCTGCAGTTAAGGTGGCAAATGCTGCACCTTATTTTATTGTGTTTACGGTCCCAACAAGCTGGGAAGCATGAGGCCTCTTCCTGCTGATGCAGGTACTCCTAGTGCACAGCTCTTCCTTCTTTATTACACCAGTGCTTGGGGAACTGCAGGTTGAGCCATTGGAGCTGGTTACATAGGCAAGCAAAGTACCAGGCTTGTAATGGAGGGTTCACGTAACGTGGATTCCAAATTCTTCTTCTTTGGTTTTGTGCAGCATCTTTCAGCAGTTTTCTGCCAAGAGCCTGTTTCCCATCAAGTGGAGGTAATCTTTGGTAGTTTAAGCTTCATTTGATCCTTCCAGAGCGTGTGAGCAAGCCCACAATATCTATTCTGAATGCTATTCCTCTGATATTGTGTTTCTTTGACAATTGAAGTGCAAATAAAGAGGGGTCGACCCTCCTCCCAGACATCCAGGGTGCCCCTCAGCCCTTTTGGGTCATCATGCTCTGTCTTTGGACACTGGGGAATACCACTTCTTCATATTGGCCTCCTGCTGGTGCCAACCTCTATTTTGTAACCATTCAGTAGGCTCTGATTAATCCCAAATCACCCTAACAGATGTGCCATATAATAGGACCATGCGTTCAAGAGAGAAGGTGTCTGGGAAGGTAACTCAGGCCTGATCTTTGAAGACTGGTTGACAGAAGCAGCCCTACAGATAAGGGGTGTATCAGCCACTTTTACTCCCTAAAAATAGGCAAATACTCCCAAAAAATAAAAATAGGCAGTAAAAATACTCACAACAAAATATGATAAACAGACACATATGGCTCTGTGCCCTTGCTTTCGCTCACACGGCTCCATGGGTATGTTTGGACCAGCAGTGCACGTAGTTCCACAGGAAGAAACTGCAATTATTACTGCCTGATCGGAAGAAGTAAACATGTATCTTGTAATGTGTATGAATAACTAGGTGCAAAGGAGTAATTATTACAAAAACATTTCCTTTTCCAAGTAAAAGCATATTTTTACTTGCTTATAAAATACCTCCATTGGGAATTGGACTTACATTGTTACTCATTAAGAAATCATTTGACTCCCAGCTTTAAATAATACATAGTAAAATACTCCCACTTCAAGATCTTATCTGGAGAGCAAAGCAGAAGATCTATTTTGATAATGTTCCTTCTGGGCTAGCCATTGGTTAAAGGTTACAGTATGCAGAGAGCCTGTCTTGGCGAGTGGCATATTCCTGTCTGTTGATGTGAAGAATGGACTTGTTGTGATGAGCAGGTGAGTCAAACTGCAAGCTCTTGGCCCAGTGGGTTCTTTATTGCCTTCACACAGTGCATTTCTCTCTGCTGTAACCCCTTCCCCAACCCTCTATCGTTCCACTTTGGTTCTTGCCTCCTCCCTGGACGACCTGGGAGGGGGTTTATCTCTGTCCCGTGTGTGAAGAGCTGCTGATGTGTCCTGCGGCTCCGCTCCTGGGCCCCGTCTGATAATCACTTTGTTTTTGATTGATCCCAGCTATCGGGGCAGTGTTGTCGAGACGAGCTCCTCCTCAGCTCAATAGGTAAGGGTGATCCATGTCCAAAAGGAAGGTGGGTGAGGGCGGGGGCAACACAGACGCTTGGTGGGTGTCATGGGAGGGGGCTTTCCACTTTCATCTCTTCCTTTAAAGGGGAATGCAGAATTAATGCAAAGGTTGAAATGTTGCAAGGCCGCCGCATGGGCTGCAGTGCCACTGGACTGCTTGGGTCTCCCACTGAACACATTTCTGACTCATTCTGGATCTGGTAATGCCTGTAATTAAATTTACAAACTATAGGGCAAAAAGCCTAGCAGGACTGCCGAGTAGATGCACTTGTCTATACAGTAAACCATATTGCTTGAAAACTGAATTGGCAACAGTGTTTTTTAGCACGATATTCCAGTACGTCAGCCATCTTGTCGGCACAATATTCCAGTACGTCAGCCATCTTGTCGGCACAATATTCCAGTATGTCGGCCATCTTGTCGGACAATATTCCAGTACGTCGGCCATCTTGTCGGCACGATATTCCAGTACGTCGGCCATCTTGTCGGCACAATATTCCAGTATGTCGGCCATCTTGTCGGCACAATATTCCAGTACGTCAGCCATCTTGTCGGCTCAGTTACCTGCAGTCTGGAACCGTTGCAGCTTTTTTTGCATTCAAATTAAAGCGGCATTGGCCGCCCTTGCTTGTCTTCAATTGTTTGATAGACAGACCCACCCTCTTGATGGTGCACTCTTTAAATTTGCGGGGTGAGTGCCAGGTGAACTTGAAGGGCACCCTCCTTCCTCTGAATGCCTGATTTCCCCCCACCCCTGAAGAGACTTTTTAAGGAAGCGATTGAGGGAAATCCTCCCATAAGGACTTTGCAGAGTGCATCTCCAGAGCAGGAGCAGAGGCAATAACCTAGCCGCCTGTCGTGGTAGCGCGATAAATCCCCATCCCAAGAAGCGAGCGGGCGCATAAATATATCCCCACAGGAATTTCTACATTATTGTAGGCCATAATATTGTCAAGCTGCAAATGGGGACTCGCATTTTATTTTAAGCCAACAGGCGTGTTAACTGCCGAGATTAAAATAAAGATTCTGATCAGACATATGCGATTTTCTTCAGGACATCACCACGGCTGGAAAAAAGAAGGCCCCAGGGATTGTGGTCTCCTCCCACCAATCTTCTACCGGATTGTCAAACATGTGCACTAATAAAACACATTAAAATGAGACTAAAGTAATGGATTGACCGTTTTACGCAGCCACTTTTCTGGCCAGCCGCTGCGAGATCCATCACTGCTGGCAAGGTCATGTCTGCTTATGCCAAAATGGCCGAAGTGGTGCTGCTATACAAGCCCCGGCTAAATTCCAAGACATTCATTTGGGTCGGGGAATGCTTTGTGAGGGAAACCTTGCACATTCACTCTGAGCATCATTAGAACTAGAAAAGAGCAATAGTTACGGGGCAATTGTTCCAAACGCCACGATATGCTATGTTCATAGGTTTCCGGTAGAGAGGAAGGGGAGGCTAACCCATTGACAGCAATCTACCCCTCCTCTCCCACAGATGGCACTAGAGCTGAACGTATAGCGCTAGAAGCTCTTCCCACCGCTACGCCTTCATCATACAACTTGAGTTGAAGAGCGGTATTTCCTTCTTGCCACCCGCCGTCTGTCCTTGCAATGACTTTGATATGCAGGATTCCGACCGCCCAGGCTTCATCCACAGTATAGATATCAGGCAATGTGTGACTCTTGTATCGTGGGGATGCTCCCATCAGCACTCGAGCACTGTGATATCAAGTTCCATTTCTCTGTAGCAGTGCACAGAGACCTGGGGAAGCACTTGAATGCTTCCTTATTTCATGCCTTAGAAAGATGTCCATGCTTGTTCCTTGCTAACTGGTATTTCTGCACAATCCTATTCTTCTAGAATGGTTTCCTGATGGAAGGCTGATTGTCTGTGTGCACCGCAAGAAGTTCTCATCTTTTTCAGAAGAAGTGCCGGCTTGATTCCACAAGGTGTCCCTTGTGATTTGATTAATGGAGTATGTGGATCTGGAAAATCACTGGTGATAGCACCCTTAGACTTTAGTTTAAGTTCAGTTAATTCTTTAAAAAATGATTAATTGAATGCTACTTGCTTCTTTATTATCATCCAATCAGGTTTTTATACTAGGAATCTGGGCACCACCTATGTATGCTGCAATCCCATTAAACAATCTAATATTTAGCCAATATTTGATGGAAGTGACTGCTTTTTGCTCTATTGAATATTCTTCAAAGGTTGATAGCATTGTCTTGAGGCAGAAGTCTTGACTGTAGTTTGGCCACATTTAATAACAGTTTCTATTGCATTGTCAGAATATCACTAGAACATCAAATGTTAATTGCAAAATGTGGTGTTAAATGTATTCAGGCATTCGGCCGAGTCTTTCTTTATGAAGATTTCCACTTTTGAAAACTTTGCAACTACTTTTCATAATTCTGACAGACTTAGACAATTAATTCCCTGGACACTTTCTTTTATGAAGGCTGCATTTAACCCATCTAAATGGATATCTAAACTGTAAAAAGACTGTGGGAAAACCTTTGGAAAAAGCCAAAAAACGGGGATCTCAACTGGAAAGGAAAAGTGGTAAACATTGTGCAACATGGTTGTGAAAGCTTAACTGGAGTGTTGTCCTCTCTTGACCTAACCGATCCTAGAAATATGGTGCAGGAGCTTCCATTCATGATGTGGGGTTCAAGTTCATATCAGACAAATGGAGCTTCCATGGCCATTCTTGACTTTAAACATCAAAGTTGCTGTTGGTCCGAATGCTTTCCCTTCTATATACGGCCTTGTTCGATGTTCTACTGAAGTCATCCCTTCTATATACATCCTTCTTCGATTTTCAGCTGACACAGTCCCTCCTTTATACAACCTTCGATGTTCAGCTGAAGCCGTCTGTAATATATACGGCCTAGTTTGATATTCAGCTGAAGCCGTCCCTACTATATACGACCTTGTTCGATGTTCTGCTGAAGCCGTTCCTACTATATACGGCCTTGTTCGATGTTCTGCTGAAGCCATTCCTACTATATACGGCCTTGTTCGATGTTCTGCTGAAGCCGTCCCTACTATATACGGCCTTGATCGATGTTTAGCTGAAACCGTCCCTACTGTATACATCCTTGTTCGATGTTCACCTGTAACCATCCCTACTATATGGCCTTGTTCGATGTTCAGCCAAAGCCGTCCCTTAATGTTCTTGAGTTCCATCCCTGTAGGAGATGTGAAACTGGAGAACTGGAACCTCCCCTTATTGTTTTGATCTCCACCCTACCCTTTACTTTATTTATATTGATAATGAAGTCGTTTTTAGCCGCATGCTGAAGAGGGCAAAGGCATGATATGTCTTCAGTGGGAAACCCAACATGGCAGTGCATCTTCTCCCGTCCACTGGTGCCTTGCAGCGCATGGGTCTAAATTCACTCTCTGGTCCTGGCTGTGCCCCCCTGCATGTGGACTGGCGCAGGGGCGCGCCGAGAGCTGCCTAGCTCCGGCATTGCCACCGGTTACCGCTGTCTCCTGGCTCCCCTTTAAAGGCCCTCCTGCGTGCTGAGCCCCCTGCATGTGACGCGCAGCCTTGCTTTGGATCCGCTGTCACTCCTGTCGTCTGAGTTTGTTTTCTCTGCATCCCTCTTCGCTGTGATTCTCCCCTCCCTCATTCCCCTTCCTGTCAGCATGGTGATCCCAGTGTCTGCTCTACACCAGAGCTTCTCAGACCGCAGTCCGAGGGCCCTGGGTCCCAGAATGGCCTGTACAGGACAATGTTTTCCAAGGGGTGATGGGTGTGCGAGTCTCCAGACGTGTGAGAAGCTCTGCTGTGGATCAATATGCTAATCCGATGGGTCCGCAGACCCCGCCTTTTAGTATCAGGTGTGTCCTCTGCTGCTCTGAGAGCTTAGCACTTTTCTTTGAGCCACCTTCCCTCACTCTCCCTTCTTTTCTATTCCTCTCATCCTCTTTCTACCCTTTCCATCAATTTCTCATTTTCTTTTCCCAGTCTCATTGTATCCACTTATTATCCTTCATTTCTCTCCATCAGTTTCTCATTCTCCGTTTGACTTTGTTCTTTTTTCCTGTGTTCACTCTCACGACCCCGGTCTCTCCTCCTCTGATTTGTTTTTGCTTCTTCCCTCTTACTTTCTTTCTCGGATCCCCATCTTCCGACTACCTTTGTTCCCTTTCTCTGCTGATAACTGCCTCACCCCCTCTCTTTCTCCATTTCTCTCTCTGTCTCCGTGTGGCAAAACTGTTATTTGATGCTTTGTCAATGCTTATGACTTAAAGATTCTAGTGGCTAATGTCCAAGCAATCAGACCAGTCCTGATAGCTTGCCTGCTGTGAATAAAATGATGCACAAACTAAGAAAGTAAATGTCTATACACCTCTAAAGTGTCCGCGTGTTCTGCAAGCCTGGACGGGGAATCCTTGTGAGTGTCTGCGTGTTCAGCAAGCTTGGATGGGGAATCCTTGTGAGTGTCTGTGTGTTCTGCAAGCCTGGACGGGGAATCCTTGTGAGTGTCCGCGTGTTCTGCAAGCCTGGACGGGGAATCCTTGTGAGTGTCTGTGTGTTCTGCAAGCCTGGACGGGGAATCCTTGTGACTGTCCGCGTGTTCTGCAAGCCTGGACGGGGAATCCTTGTGAGTGTCTGTGTGTTCTGCAAGCCTGGACGGGGAATCCTTGTGACTGTTCGTGTGTTCTGCAAGCCTGGACGGGGAATCCTGAGTGTTTGCGTGTTCTGCAAGCCTGGACGGGGAATCTTTGTGAGTGTTTGTGTGTTCTGCAAGCCTGGACGGGGAGTCCTTGAGTGTCCGCGTGTTCTGCAAGCCTGGACGGGGAATCCTTGTGAGTGTTCGTGTGTTCTGCAAGTGTTCTGCAAGCCTGGATGGGGAATCTTTGTGTTTGTAAATATCTATTTGTTTGTTTGGTGAAGTTGTTACTTGGACCAGTAGTCCTGTACAGAGAACGGACAAGCAGAGGAGGCCGCCCCATTTCCGGGTACCTTAACATTCTTGCCATAACACCCTGAGGTGGAGATCCACGCAGTGCGTAGGTACTGCTTGGAGACCTGAAAATAGGGACATCTGGTAAAAGGGACGGACCTAAAATTTCAGTATTAGTCAATTTGAGCAGCTATGTACATGGAAGCCAGCTGATAGGCCCGAGTGAAGCCAGGGCAAGTAAGGCAAGCTTGGTGCGCTTAATTGCCTGCATAGCTCAGCCGCTCTGGATAATACTGCTATTAACACCCTGCCGATTGCTAGGCAATGACCCTAACTTTGGAGAAAACATTTAAAAAAAACATTGACAAGGCGCCAAGCAAATAATGTATGCTTAGTGGACTTCGGCAGTGGTCCTTTTTTAGTGTCTGTTTTGGCAGTGAGGCAGCTGGTGCCACGTAGAGCCCGTGGCTCAAGTGTGCAGTACGAGAGAAGCAGTGGCTGTCTAAAGGAGGAGACCGACAATAGAACGGAACAGCACTAGTGCAGGGATTGCTTGATTACTGCACATCCAGTGTGGTCATCAGAGAATTGGTTGCAATTTGTGTTGTGCATTTTGCAGCATATTTATGTGTGGGGTGGGTATAGGGATATCATTAATGTAAAGGGGTTAAGGGGGCTCTTGGGGTCTTTCCCGCATATAAATGCAGCGAAATGTATCTGTAAAAAAAGAAACTACGACCAAATCTCCACTGATCAAAAAGATTTGCAGTAATCAACCTAAGCCTAGTTGTGGCCACTAATGGACATGTAGGCCTGGTGCCAGTGGTTGCACCCATTTTGCATACGAGCTGTGTGGTTGGCGAGTGTTGGGTGGGTGCATGATGCAGTTGAGGACCCCGTTGAAACACTTGTGTATAGACCGATTATAAATGCCATGCCATATATCATACCCATTTACTGGATCACAGGAGATGCTAGGACTTGGTCATGTACAACTCCACGGGGAGACTAGATGACTTTGCCCTGAGATCGAGGTTCTAGTGTGAAAAGGGGTTGGCCTAGGGCTGCCCAACAGAAGTGGGTGGAGGAGGCGGTGTCAGAGTGGGGAATGCGTAGTCATGTGATATGATTGAGGCCTTACATACGAGTATGGTCTTCTTGTAGCTGAAGGAGGAGAGAGTTTGAATCGAGGTACCATCCTTCACGGCAAAGGCGGCAGAATGAGGATACAGGAGTGGTGCCAGTGGTGACCAGTGGTAAGGAAGATGCACAGTGCGCCTGGAGACCAATCAAATGGCAATGGTGCACGGTATAAATCCCACTAACATAGCATACATGAGCTATAGTAGATTCTAGGGAGTCTTGCGGTGGATTCTGGAGCAGCGCTCGGAGGAATGAGGTGAGGGGAGCAGTGGAGAAAGTTTTTGCACCTGCGGCATAGCTAGAGAACTGTGGTTGTCCTCTGCTGTTGGGTGGCTGGGGAGACCCCATGTTGTGGATGGACAGGGGCATACCAGACTGAAAGAGCAGGCTGGATAGTGAATGGCAATGGAGAGAAACAGAAAACGTGGAGAGAGCCCCCGATTTGGTGAAGAGGGGGGCTATGGACTCGGGCTTGAATTTTCTTTTGGTGATGGAGGGGGGACTGGCATGGTGAAATGAATGAATGAATGGTCAGAAGGTGGAGCTCCGACAGTGAGAGAGTGTTCTCCAGCTGTGGTGGTTTGGCTTTGGTCATGTTACCGAGACTGAGGTTGAAGGACCCATCATGCTTCCGGGGACATCAGCCGCAAGAGTTTCAAGTAGGAGTTTCAGGTCTGCAAAGAAGAGATTCAGGCTGCTAGGTGGGTGGCGCTAAGAAGGTTAGGGGGAGGGTTAGGAACGAGAAATGAACAGAGGGGTGTTAAAAGAAAAGGGAATAAAGTCAGGAGGCCAGATCCTGAAAACATCTTCTGGCGCCAGCGCATCTCACGTGCGCCCAAAGAAGGGACAGCCCAATTCACAAAGGGCATCTGAAGGAGCGCATTTTTGATGCACCCCTTAAAATGCCACTTTTCCCCCTGTGTGCATGTAAGGGGGCGTTTCACGGCCTTTGAAAGCGCATCCTAAATTCACAAACCAGATGCGCTTTCAAATGCCCCGATACCAGGGTCTTCCCACTGCTCCTTTAAAACGGCAGCAGGGGCAGAGGGGGAGATGCACATCGTGGCAGCAGGGGCAGAGGGTGAGATGCCCATCGTTGCAGCAGGGGCAGAGGGGGAGATGCCCATCGTTGCAGCAGGGGCAGAGGGGGAGATGCACATCGTGGCAGCAGGGGCAGAGGGGGAGATGCACATCGTGGCAGCAGGGGCAGAGGGTGAGATGCCCATCGTTGCAGCAGGGGCAGAGGGGGAGATGCACATCGTGGCAGCAGGGGCAGAGGGTGAGATGCCCATCGTTGCAGCAGGGGCAGAGGGGGAGATGCCCATCGTTGCAGCAGGGGCAGAGGGGGAAATGCACATCGTGGCAGCAGGGGCAGAGGGGGAGATGCACATCGTGGCAGCAGGGGCAGAGGGGGAGATGCACATCATGGCAGCAGGGGCAGAGGGGGAGATGCACATCATGGCAGCAGGGGCAGAGGGGGAGATGCACATCGTGGCAGCAGGGGCAGAGGGGGAGATGCACATCGTGGCAGCAGGGGCAGAGGGTGAGATGCACATCGTGGCAGCAGGGGCAGAGGGTGAGATGCCCATCGTTGCAGCAGGGGCAGAGGGGGAGATGCCCATCGTTGCAGCAGGGGCAGAGGGGGAAATGCACATCATGGCAGCAGGGGCAGAGGGGGAGATGCACATCATGGCAGCCGGGGCAGAGGGGGAGATGCACATCATGGCAGCAGGGGCAGAGGGGGAGATGCACATCGTGGCAGCAGGGGCAGAGGGGGAGATGCACATCGTGGCAGCAGGGGCAGAGGGTGAGATGCCCATCGTTGCAGCAGGGGCAGAGGGGGAGATGCCCATCGTTGCAGCAGGGGCAGAGGGGGAAATGCACATCGTGGCAGCAGGGGCAGAGGGGGAGATGCACATCGTGGCAGCAGGGGCAGAGGGGGAGATGCACATCATGGCAGCAGGGGCAGAGGGGGAGATGCACATCGTGGCAGCAGGGGCAGAGGGGGAGATGACATCATGGCAGCAGGGGCAGAGGGTGAGATGCCCATCATGGCGGCAGAGGGGGAGATGCACATCATGGCAGCAGGGGCAGAGGGGGAGATGCACATCGTGGCAGCAGGGGCAGAGGGGGAGATGCACATCATGGCAGCAGGGGCAGAGGGGGAGATGCACATCGTGGCACCAGGGGCAGAGGGGGGGATGCACATCATGGCAGCAGGGGCAGAGGGGGAGATGCCCATCGTGGCAGCAGGGGCAGAGGGGGAAATGCACATCGTGGCAGCCGGGGCAGAGGGGGAGATGCACATCGTGGCAGCAGGGGCAGAGGGGGAGATGCACATCATGGCAGCAGGGGCAGAGGGGGAGATGCACATCGTGGCAGCAGGGGCAGAGGGGGAGATGACATCATGGCAGCAGGGGCAGAGGGGGAGATGCACATCGTGGCAGCAGGGGCAGAGGGGGAGATGCACATCATGGCAGCAGGGGCAGAGGGGGAGATGCACATCGTGGCAGCAGGGGCAGAGGGGGAGATGCACATCATGGCAGCAGGGGCAGAGGGGGAGATGCACATCGTGGCAGCAGGGGCAGATGGGGAGATGCACATCGTGGCAGCAGGGGCAGAGGGGGAGATGCACATCATGGCAGCAGGGGCAGAGGGGGAGATGCACATCGTGGCAGCAGGGGCAGAGGGGGAGATGCACATCATGGCAGCAGGGGCAGAGGGGGAGATGCACATCGTGGCAGCAGGGGCAGAGGGGGAGATGCACATCGTGGCAGCAGGGGCAGAGGGTGAGATGCCCATCGTTGCAGCAGGGGCAGAGGGGGAGATGCCCATCGTTGCAGCAGGGGCAGAGGGGGAAATGCACATCGTGGCAGCAGGGGCAGAGGGGGAGATGCACATCGTGGCAGCAGGGGCAGAGGGGGAGATGCACATCGTGGCAGCAGGGGCAGAGGGGGAGATGCACATCGTGGCAGCAGGGGCAGAGGGGGAGATGACATCATGGCAGCAGGGGCAGAGGGTGAGATGCCCATCATGGCGGCAGAGGGGGAGATGCACATCATGGCAGCAGGGGCAGAGGGGGAGATGCACATCGTGGCAGCAGGGGCAGAGGGGGAGATGCACATCATGGCAGCAGGGGCAGAGGGGGAGATGCACATCGTGGCACCAGGGGCAGAGGGGGAGATGCACATCGTGGCAGCAGGGGCAGAGGGGGAGATGCACATCATGGCAGCAGGGGCAGAGGGGGAGATGCCCATCGTTGCAGCAGGGGCAGAGGGGGAAATGCACATCGTGGCAGCAGGGGCAGAGGGGGAGATGCACATCGTGGCAGCAGGGGCAGAGGGGGAGATGCACATCATGGCAGCAGGGGCAGAGGGGGAGATGCGCATCGTGGCAGCAGGGGCAGAGGGGGAGATGACATCATGGCAGCAGGGGCAGAGGGTGAGATGCCCATCATGGCGGCAGAGGGGGAGATGCACATCATGGCAGCAGGGGCAGAGGGTGAGATGCCCATCGTTGCAGCAGGGGCAGAGGGGGAGATGCACATCGTGGCAGCAGGGGCAGAGGGGGAGATGCACATCATGGCAGCAGGGGCAGAGGGGGAGATGCACATCGTGGCAGCAGGGGCAGAGGGGGTGATGCACATCGTGGCAGCAGGGGCAGAGGGGGAGATGCACATCATGGCAGCAGGGGCAGAGGGGGAGATGCACATCGTGGCAGCAGGGGCAGAGGGGGTGATGCACATCGTGGCAGCAGGGGCAGAGGGGGAGATGCACATCGTGGCAGCAGGGGCAGAGGGGGAGATGCAAATCATGGCAGCAGGGGCAGAGGGGGAGATGCACATCGTGGCAGCAGGGGCAGAGGGGGAGATGCAAATCATGGCAGCAGGGGCAGAGGGGGAGATGCAAATCATGGCAGCAGGGGCAGAGGGGGAGATGCACATCATGGCAGCAGGGGCAGAGGGGGAGATGCACATGGCAGCAGAGGGGGAGATGCACATCGTGGCAGAGGGAGAGAGGGGGAGATGCACATTGTGGCAGCAGGGGCAGAGGGGGAGATGCACATCATGGCAGCAGGGGCAGAGGGGGAGATGCACATCATGGCAGCCGGGGCAGAGGGGGAGATGCACATCGTGGCAGCAGGCCAGAGGGGGAGATGCACATCGTGGCAGCAGGGGCAGAGGGGGAGATACACATCATGGCAGCAGGGGCAGAGGGGGAGATGCACATCGTGGCAGCAGGGGCAGAGGGGGAGATGCACATCGTGGCAACAGGGGCAGAGGGGGAGATGCACATCATGGCAGCAGGGGCAGAGGGGGAGATGCAAATCATGGCAGCAGGGGCAGAGGGGGAGATGCACATCGTGGCAGAGGGGGAGATGCACATCATGGCAGCAGGGGCAGAGGGGGAGATGCACATCGTGGCAGCAGGGGCAGAGGGGGTGATGCACATCGTGGCAGCAGGGGCAGAGGGGGAGATGCACATCGTGGCAGAGGGGGAGATGCAAATCATGGCAGCAGGGGCAGAGGGGGAGATGCACATCGTGGCAGCAGGGGCAGAGGGAGAGATGCAAATCATGGCAGCAGGGGCAGAGGGGGAGATGCAAATCATGGCAGCAGGGGCAGAGGGGGAGATGCACATCATGGCAGCAGGGGCAGAGGGGGAGATGCACATGGCAGCAGAGGGGGAGATGCACATCGTGGCAGAGGGAGAGAGGGGGAGATGCACATCGTGGCAGCAGGGGCAGAGGGGGAGATGCACATCATGGCAGCAGGGGCAGAGGGGGAGATGCACATCATGGCAGCCGGGGCAGAGGGGGAGATGCACATCGTGGCAGCAGGCCAGAGGGGGAGATGCACATCGTGGCAGCAGGGGCAGAGGGGGAGATGCACATCATGACAGCAGGGGCAGAGGGGGAGATGCACATCGTGGCAGCAGGCCAGAGGGGGAGATGCACATCGTGGCAGCAGGGGCAGAGGGGGAGATACACATCATGGCAGCAGGGGCAGAGGGGGAGATGCACATCGTGGCAGCAGGGGCAGAGGGGGAGATGCACATCGTGGCAACAGGGGCAGAGGGGGAGATGCACATCATGGCAGCAGGGGCAGAGGGGGAGATGCAAATCATGGCAGCAGGGGCAGAGGGGGAGATGCACATCGTGGCAGAGGGGGAGATGCACATCATGGCAGCAGGGGCAGAGGGGGAGATGCACATCGTGGCAGCAGGGGCAGAGGGGGTGATGCACATCGTGGCAGCAGGGGCAGAGGGGGAGATGCACATCGTGGCAGAGGGGGAGATGCAAATCATGGCAGCAGGGGCAGAGGGGGAGATGCACATCGTGGCAGCAGGGGCAGAGGGAGAGATGCAAATCATGGCAGCAGGGGCAGAGGGGGAGATGCAAATCATGGCAGCAGGGGCAGAGGGGGAGATGCACATCATGGCAGCAGGGGCAGAGGGGGAGATGCACATGGCAGCAGAGGGGGAGATGCACATCGTGGCAGAGGGAGAGAGGGGGAGATGCACATCGTGGCAGCAGGGGCAGAGGGGGAGATGCACATCATGGCAGCAGGGGCAGAGGGGGAGATGCACATCATGGCAGCCGGGGCAGAGGGGGAGATGCACATCGTGGCAGCAGGCCAGAGGGGGAGATGCACATCGTGGCAGCAGGGGCAGAGGGGGAGATGCACATCATGGCAGCAGGGGCAGAGGGGGAGATGCACATCGTGGCAGCAGGGGCAGAGGGGGAGATGCACATCGTGGCAACAGGGGCAGAGGGGGAGATGCACATCATGGCAGCAGGGGCAGAGGGGGAGATGCAAATCATGGCAGCAGGGGCAGAGGGGGAGATGCACATCGTGGCAGCAGGGGCAGAGGGGGAGATGCAAATCATGGCAGCAGGGGCAGAGGGGGAGATGCACATCATGGCAGCAGGGGCAGAGGGGGAGATGCACATCGTGGCAGCAGGGGCAGAGGGGGAGATGCACATTGTGGCAGCAGGGGCAGGGGGGAGACGGCAGCAGGGGCAGAGGGGGAGATGCACATTGTGGCAGCAGGGGCAGAGGGGGAGATGCACATCGTGGCAGTAGGGGCAGAGGGGGAGATGCACATCATGGCAGCAGGGGCAGGGGGGAGATGCAAATCATGGCAGCAGGGGCAGAGGAGGAGATGCACATCATGGCAGCAGGGGCAGGGGGGGAGATGCACATCGTGGCAGCAGGGGCAGAGGGGGAGATGCACATCGTGGCAGCAGGGGCAGGGGTGGAGACGGTAGCAGGGGGGAAGATGCACATCATGGCAGCAGGGGCAGAGGGGGAGATGCACATCGTGGCAGCAGGGGCAGAGGGGGAGATGCACATCATGGCAGCAGGGGGGAGATGCACATCATGGCAGCAAGGGTAGAGGGGGAGATGCACATCTTGGCAGCAGGGGCAGAGGGGGAGATGCACATCGTGGCAGCAGGGGCAGAGGGGGAGATGCACATCGTGGCAGCAGGGGAGAGGGGGAGATGCACATCGTGGCAGCAGGGGCAGAGGGGGAGATGCACATCGTGGCAGCAGGGGTAGAGGGGGAGATGCACATCGTGGCAGCAGGGGCAGGGGGGGAGATGCACATCGTGGCAGAGGGGGAGATGCACATCATGGCAGCAGGGGCAGAGGGGGAGATGCAAATCATGGCAGCAGGATCATGTGTGACCCTGCTACCATGATTTGTTTTGAAGTGTGACAGCCAGAGGTGCAACTGCAGCTGTCCCTCTAGCCTTTCCGCCCCCCAAAGAGGGCTGGAAACCCGCCCTTTATGCGCCGTGCGCGCAGTCTGCCATTGGGCAGTGCACCTTTGCGCCACTATCCAGCCCCTCCTAAAATGCTCCGGTCACCTTCGAGAATAAGGGGACCTGCACATTTCTAAAAATAGTGCAAATGAAATGACTGCATTCTCTGCGCTTCTTTTATTTGTGCATTTTTGTGTGAATCTGCTCCAGCATCTGGATGATAGACTGGTGGTGTCCCTGTTACTCATTAGATCAACAGCACCGACTTTTTATTTTTGCTAAACACATGAAGGAGGAGAAGATGGCAAAGTGGTACTCTGGAGAGGGGGAATCCAGGTTTTTGGTGACGACCATCACAGAGTTTAGGGTGGTGAGAGTCAAAGTGGTCAGTGAGGAAAGGAGACTTATTATGGACCGATTGGATCTTCCAGAGGCCCAGAGAGAGTTAGTCAGAGAGTGATGGTGTGTTCAGGGGAAATCCAGAAGGAGACTATAGGAGTGATGGGCTGGCTGGGTTGTGAGGGTGAGGATCAACCAGGGTGGCTTCTGAGTGTTGTCTGGAGGATGTTGATAGAAGGGGATTGAGGAGGAGAGAATTGGAGTGGAGGATGGTCATTGGGAAAACACAAATGCCCCAAGAGAGAGGGCGAGCGAGGACACCCCAAAGGAAGTGTAGGACGTAGGAGCTTGGTAATGGAGACAGAAGGCAGGGGTTGAGATGGGGAAGAGAACCTGAGGGTAGGTACTTACCAGGTCAGGTAGGAGGAAAGCACAGAAGAGCAGGGTTTGTGGGCCTAGGACCTTTTATGCCTAGATAGTGCCAATCAGGTGTCCCCGATGAACTTTACCACGGATGCCTAGAAAAGTGGTTGGAAGGGTCATGGGGCCCGATTGTGCACTGGTTGCTTGTTCCCTGTACCTCCAGGTGAAGACAGGGTTGAGTAAGGGTTTGGAGTTACAGGGAGTGCAGTGAGGCATAGGGCAGGAGGGTATCTTCAAGCTGGCACTCCTGCCACTTTGCTCCGCTACCATGAGCTGGTTTTGGGTAGGTGCTTTCTCGGTTTAATCATGCTATGCTAATGTGTAATATTATCCCCCACCTCTCCCAAGAGCACATAACGGAGTAGGTCTGCAATGAGTTTAATCAATGGCTGTATAGCGCTAAGCATTATGTCCAGCAGAGCTCCCAAGTCCGTTACCCAGCAGCTAAGTCCACTCCATGTTTGCAGTATAGCCACAGAAAAATAACTTTATTTCAGTGATTCGAATCCCAAATAATTCATATAGTCTGTGGTTAGAGGATGGGTCTTGGAGACCCTTGCTGGACAGTGACTTTCTGGAACTTGCAAGCACTACAGGCCCAGAATGTCCCATTACACTCCCACTTATGTGCACTCTACCCTTGTAGCATTCGATCACATACTTCCGTCTCTGAGCTCACAGGCTCTCAAGCCTTTGGACTGCTCATTAAGCACACCCACTGACTGTGGTGTGTCACCCATCCTGGGAGCATGGTAGCTCCCAGGGCTCCTGCTATGGTCACATGGTGGTGACCGGGTGACCTACATAATAAAAAGGACTAGCTAGTTCGGCTAGTCAGTTGATACTATGGAACCCTGCCTGCTGTGTGCGTCCTTTATAGCAGCGCGACGCTGGTGCTGCATAGCAGGAGGAGGGGCCTGTTGCTGCAGGACCCTCCACCCAGACAGTGCCCCTGCTGGGCAACGCTGTCCCTGATGCAACCCCTCTGCGTGAAGGTGCCGGTGCCCCTGCAGGGCAACGCTGTTGCTGTGTCAAGTGTTGGCCTGGGTGCCCACAGGCCATGGAGGAGCCTGTGTGATCACAGGCTGACTGGGTGCCCCTGGTCCTCAGATGTCTGCTAGCCAGCATGTCGGCTGGGTACCCCCAGCCTTGGTCTGTCTGGCCTGCGTGACTGCAGCCCAGGACATAATAATGGCGACGAGGAGGCCCGGCACTGCGAGAGAGGTCTGTGTGGTGGCTGTCAAGACTCTGTGTGGAGGCGGCAGACGCCGCGGAAAAAGAGAGTCCGATCTGGTGTCCCCTCCACCATGCAGAAGAAAGGTGCCCCCAAGAAGAAAGAAGATTCTGAGCGGCTTCTGCCGCGTTGTGGGAAGAGAGCAATGCAGGTGGAAATCAAGTAAACTCCCGCTGGGGAGGGAAATGAGCTAAGGTGCGGCCCGGCCCCCACCATTGGCCGTGAGGAGCAGAGCAAGCCTGCTGGCTGCTGCACCACCGGAGCCCCAGCAAAGCTCCTGGGCCGCCCAGCGATGAACATGTGTGTGCTCCGGCTCGGAGTACAAAATAAAAATACACATGGCCCTCCAAATATCCTGGGCCGACACGGCGGGGAATGTTGTAATGCTCCGTTAAGGAGCTACATAAACGCCTGTGCTTTTCCTTTGTGTTCTGGGCTGCCCGGAGTAACGTCGAATTTTGCTTTGCGTCGAAAAATGCTTTGCCTGCTTACTGCGCACGCGTGCACTGCCCTGCACAACATAGGGTTAAAATAGATAATATGGGGTTACTACAAAACTTGGGGAAACATTCAACCATTGTTAACATAGGGTTAATGTAGCGCTGCCCCTGCCCTGTGGAAACATAGGGTTAATGTAGCGCTGCCCCTGCGCCCAGTAGACCAGAAAGCATTTTCTGATGGGTAAGCAAAATCCGACGTTACATGTACTGTCGGATTTTGCTTTGCCATTGAAATTCACGCATGCGCAGTAGCACCCTAAGCATTTTTTGACACGAAAGAAAGATTTCGACGTTAGAGGTGCTGCACGTCGGCAAAGTGAAAGATGTTGCAGCGAACACTGCCGCCGGACCACGGCCCCTGTGCAGGTCCTGCAGATTTTCTCCCCTAATAAGAAGGAAAGTGTGCGCACCTATGCCCAGAGAGGGGCACGCTCCATACCGGAGCTTTGAGAGGCGCTGTCAGCAGTCCCAGGAACAAGGGGGAAGGCCACGTGAGGGCCTGCAACCCCCATGAGAGCTACATACCGGGCCCAGGGGAAAAGAATGCGGCTGACGGGCAAGAGCCTGACACTGCCCATTCATAAAGCACACCCGGGCCGCATCAGCAGAGACCCAGGTGAAGCGCTTCCGGTAGGCGCAAGGCACGTTAAGGGTAATAAGCCCTCTGAAGATCCCAGGCCCATTGGTGGTGACTTGTTTTCAGACTCTGGGGTCCCAGTTGCCTGGCATGAATAAAAGGGAGGCATGCTGGCTGTGGGTTGGAGCAATGTAATGCACATAATGAAAGGGCGTGGCTGCCCATGCCCAGCGTACAGTGGCAAGCCCCACGCCAGTGTGCACCTGACGTGCTGTCACCAACCCTGGGCAACGGGATCGTAACTGCCAAAGAAGAAACGAAGGAGCGGAAGCGAGTTGCAGCTCTCAAAAGTACTTGTGCACTCTCTGCCGTCAGCAGTGTCTTGCCAGCATCCCCTGTGTGGAGGGGAAAGTGAGATGAGTGGCCTGTCATCCCGCCATTAGTACAGGGATGAGGCCGAGGTGCCGACCCCTGAACTATGATCTGGACTGTCCTGAACAGATGCCAACGGAAGTCGGACTGGTCTACTGCGGACCCGCAATTGTATGATATGGACTCAGTAGCCATCCCTCTGAAGGCTGTGAGCCTGCAGATCCTGGACTCGCTTAAAATGGCCCAGCCAAGGGGCTGTGTTCAGCTCTGATCATGCGTCTTGTGGACATGCTCCTATTGGTGCCAGGTGCTAACAATGGTGGCTTTCAGTAGTTTAAGTTCCACTCACCCAGGTTAATAAAGGGTTAGTTCGTGTCCAACCTCATTTCTTGCAAGGTCTGCAAACTAGCACCCTTGCAGTGTTGACGTGCTGCAGCTTGCCTGCATGCTTCTCATTAATAGCATGCACCAAAGGCTTCCAAGAACCTAATTACTTGTGTGCCTGCCTGTAGGCTGTGAAGCAGTGTTAACTGACATGACTGCAGGCTCCCAAACACCCTGTGGTCATGTGCCTGTAGCCTCACGTGCTTGAAAGCACTCTAGTCTCCAGACTGCGAAGCACACATTGGGGCTACAGAGCCTGCAGGCGGATGACCAGTTACTTGTGTGCTTGCAAGCGCTGTAGCCCCATTAATCATGTGCCTGCCGGCTCTGTAGCCCCATTACTCATGCGCCTGCAGGCTCTGTAGCCCCATTACTTGTGCCTGCATGCTCTGTATCCCCATTACTTGTGCCTGCAGGCTCTGTAGCCCCATTACCCATGTGCCTGCATGCTCTGTATCCCCATTACTTGTGCCTGCAGGCTCTGTAGCCCCATTACCCATGTGCCTGCATGCTCTGTATCCCCATTACTTGTGCCTGCAGGCTGTGTAGGCCCCATTACTCGTACCTGCCGGCTCTGTATGCCCCATTATTTGTGTGCTTGCAGGCTCTGTTGGCCCCATTACTCGTGTGCCTGCAGGCTCTTGTCAGCCCCATTATTCGTGTGCCTGCAGGTTAATACTTTTTTATGAGTGATATTAGGCCTCATTACGAGTCCGGCGGTAACCGCAGCGGTAAAACCGCCTGGTTACCGCCGGACTCGTATTACCATTCCGCCTCCGTGATTCGTGGAATTACCGGGGCATTACAACCCCGGTTTCCCGGGAATCACGGAGACGGAATGGTGTTAATCCCCATTCCCATTGAGTCCTATGGGACTGAATGGGAATGGGGATCATGGAAACACCGGCAGCATCTCGTAATGCTGCCGGTGTTTCCTCGTCCGCCTGCCGGCGGGCGGTGTTAAGCCCGCCAGGCCAGACCTGGCGGGAACATCACCTCCCGCCTGCAGGAGTTGTGATCGGCCAGCATGGAAACAACGGTGGCGGCGGGTTTACCGCCACCGTTGTTTCCATACCAGGTGATTTGTAATGAGGCCCATTGTCTTGTTATAGATGACCTGTTTGTATCAAAGGAAGTGAATTTACCCAGTAACATAGGGCTAATTTTTTCAGAAACCCTCTGGCACATCCTACCTCAGAAGCTTGGTGCAGAGCCTAGCAGGACACGCTGTGTGTCAAAGCCAGTTAGGAAGAGAGTATCAACACACTCTCCCGAACCACAGAAGCCAAATGGATTTGATCCTCCCACCGTAGTTGGCATGGGCGCCTGATGTCAGAATCACAGATAACCACGTGGCAGCCAATTGGGGGAAGAGGGATTAGGTAGAGGTTGTGGATGGGGAGGGGGAACTAAGGAAAACTGGAAAGAGGTGAAGGGTTAACTTGGTTATGAGGGAGTATGGGGAAAACACATGTACTAATAAACCTGGTCACAGGCTATACTTCACCTGACTCTACCTGAACCCTACCTATATTCTAACCTCCTGACACCGAAGACAACATCATACAGAACTAATGCACTTTCTCCCCTCTGAACATGTTGATGAAACACAGGACACAAAGCATGAAAACATGGTGATACACTGGGGACACTGATAACGTTGAGCAAGCAGTATGGAACACACAAAGGGATTTCTCCCATAAGAATGCACAAACTCATGGCCTCATGGGCAAGCAAAGCAGAACATAACACATACATAAAGCAACTTAGTAGCCTTGAGACTGGAAAACGATGCATGTTAAATGTGTACACGCACCCCTAACTCATGCGAGAACCCTGCTTAATGCAGAGGATCCTTCGCCCCCCTCCATCCCTGTTTCTGGTTGTTATAAAGTCAAGTCCAAACAACCCAGCATTGGATCTCTCAGGCAGCAAGTTTAACAATAACCCATTGCCTACTTTAATTCCCAAATCATAAGCGCGTGCTACTTAGCTTTTGGTCCAGGAGCCCCACGGGACTACCCGGACAAGAAGATGTAGGGCGAAATCCCAGAGAAGCGTCCTGTCACCACTGCGGGCCCAGGTTGTTCCTCATAATACCATTCCTTCGGTGTCTGCAGCTTCTCTGTCTGCTTCACTCCCAAACCGCTGCCGCCGCCGTGCCGACTCTCAATCAACACCTGAGCACGGGCGGCATCTAATAAGCCAATGGTAATTAAGCGCAGATGCACGTGTGCGTGCAAAGAACTATAGAACTTCCTAGTCCTGCTGGGAAATGTCATTGCTCCGGACCGTTAACACCTTCCTTGCCCAAACCGTCCCGTCTGCCCCAAACCCTATCCCTGACACTGTGTACTAGCTGGGTACCGGTTCTGGAGCGACTGCAGGGTCCTCTGAGTTTGATCTCACTCTGTTCACTGGGAGATGTTTAGGGGAGGGATCTTGCTCCCCTCTTTGGAAATTCTGGCCTTCCTTCACTGGGGGAAGATGTAAGGCAGTGTACCTTCAGCCAGTGTCCAAGGATGAGTTCTTCTTTCTGCTTCTGGTGAAGCCTTCATATAATCTGCCAAAAGAGGGGCTCCACCATCTTTTAAAGCCAAGTGGGCCACAGTGATTGGTGTAGGCTAAGCCTACCTTAATGAACCAATCCTGGGTCGCTACCAACAATCTCCTGTATGCTTGAGGTCATAACCAGAGTGCTTTGCAGTAGGAAAGGTAAAGGGGTGAAAACTTGTGATACTAAGTCCCACCCATCTTCCTGTCTGTTGTTTATCAAAGAGTCTCTCTGTTTAATGGATATCTCTCTGGTTCCTGATTAAAGCGGTAGGTCTCCCTTAAAGCTGCACCGAGACCAGACTCTGGCTCCTGCAAACCACATATCGTACCTTATGAATAGGGACCCCCCACCGGGGTGGCCTACTGTTAAACACCAGCCCCAGACATGGCAGTTCACTGTCATTGATGCTGAGGGCGGGATCTGGTTACAAGTTGACAGAGTAACATATGAAAGGTTGTTGGGTTTCTTGTCTCCTTTGTTAGCCTCTGCAGCCAGGCCGCATGTGGGCCAATTTGAAGTACCCTCAAATTGGTATGTTAATCGCTGCCAACAGCTTCAGGGCCTCACAAAAAAGCAGGGCAGATCCATGGAGCCTTTGTTAGTTAATCAGGCTGGCCATGGCCGAGGGAAGGTTGGCCGTCCCTCTCCTTAAGATGACAAGTGCACTCCTGTCTGTCACACTCCAACTAGATATGACAGGGCGGACAGTACCTGTAGGCTGTGTCCACCCAGAATACACAGGTCTATGCTATGTGTTTGTCGTGGTGTGAGCATAGGAAAATGTGTTTGGATTAGCCCCACACATTTTCCTGAGGTTGATCTACCATCATTCCATTAAATTAAAAATGTCAAAAAGCCCAGGCGAGCCCATGCCCACCATGCGTATGGTCGAATTCCTCACATGCCCCCCAGCCTCAACATGTGAACCACCACCCTACTGGTGATCTGGTTTGTCATCAAGGCGAAGTACCGGCTGAGGCCATCTGCATTTCCATGCTGGGAGCCTGGCTTGTGCTGGATGTCCATATATAATCCCTATAGGGATATGGCTCAAGGCAAAAGCTTAGGTTCTCCCCTTGCATGACCATTAACCATCTAAGAGACTGGTGGTCTGTTTGGATAGTGAAGCGTGACCCAAAGATGCAGGGCTTCAGCTTCTCCACTGCCCACTTGACGGCGTAAACTTCTTTTTTAACAATGGCACAGTTCCTTTCCCTTTTTGTCAATCACCTGCTAATGTAGGCAACGGGGGAACTCTACCGCTTGAGACGGGGGAACTCTACCCCTTGAGAGTTTGGCTGTACTAACACTGCTCCAATCCTAAAATCACTGGCTTCTGTCTGGATAATGAACTCCCGACCATAGTCTGGCACTTTAAGAACTTGGGCCCTGCACAATCCATCCTTTAAATTGTGAAAGGAGGTTTGACAGGTGTGGGTCCAAGTTACCTTCTTAGGCATTTTCTTGTAAGGTAAATCATTCAGGGGCATGGCAGTGGCCCCACACCCTTCGATGCACGACCAGTAGTACCCGGTGAGTCCTAGAAAGGCTCTCACCCGCATCTGTGTTTCGGGGATGTCCTAAACATTTACAGCCTGTACCTTCGCTTTCAGAGGTTGTTTCTTACCTCCACAGACCAGGTGGCCTAGGCAAGTCACTGTGCCTTGCACTATCTGACACTTAGTGGCCTTGCTAGTCAGACCTGCATTCTGGCGCGGCTGAAGAACTTGTTTCAAGTGGTATAAGTGATCTTCCCAGGTGTGGATGAACACTGCAATTTTCTAAGCGTGGCCCCAGGGATCGAACCTGTGTTGCTCCGCATGTCTTGTTTACAAGGTGAATGCGTTGCCCCTGAGCTATGCTCCTGAGACTAATGTCATCTAAATAGGCAACACTGACAATTTCCAGTTGTGAGGAATCTGATTGCATCCTCACTTCTTTCCACAATATCGCTTCTCCCCAGGTGGTCAGGGAAAGGCTGTCACTTTTGTATCCTGACCCTGGGGTGGATATGTGAGGGAGGATCACCTGGGTGGAGGAGACTTGCTGAGTAGGGATGAGGCCTTCTTGGGTGAGACATGGAATCCCCCATTTCCTTTTTGTAAGGAATCAAATATCCCCCATGCTTTGATAGGGTATTACCAGTCTCTTCTCTATTTTTCCAGAAAACCCTCTCCCAATACACAACAGTTAGGTACTGAGACGAGGAAGAGACAACCCAGTCATACATCCTCTCTTTATTAACTCTGACATACACAAGCACCACTCTGGTACTGGGACGCGGAAGAGGGATGCTGAGTACCTAGACCATTATGCAGTGAAGGAACATTGCCTGCACCTGGGGCACTGGGGGAACGCTTGCAGGGGAAGCCGGAAGTGAGACCAGGGAGACGTGTGCCCGAAGTGCTAAGGAGCTGCATAGTCGTTGCAGCGGAAGTGGATTGTGGCGGGAGCCCTTGAAAGGTCTCCAATAGCAGAGCTGATCTGAATACCTCCTAGAGTCGGAGATACTCCCTCTCCGTACAACCGAGGTGGCAGCGGAGATCCTGAATGAGAGGCACGCAGATCTGGGAGCAGCGACAGCTACAGAGGGCCAGCCGACACGGAGCACAGCACCTGGAGACAGTGTACCCCATGAGTCAAAGGAGCCTGAATGACTCTGGGATGCCGTGGGGTGAACTGTGTGGTTTCTGTAGGTCGGATTGCTTGCGAGGGAACGTTTAGGCAGTCGGAAATGCTGGTTCTGTTTGAAACAAAGACTTTTGACAGTACGATAACTTGAAGGCTGAGAAAACTGAATCAAAGGGTTTTGTGAATACAGAACTGTGAACAAGATGAAATAGATAAGGCCAAGAAAGTGCCAGGGAAACAGAAGTTTTTTAACTTGTGAAAACACCTGTGAAGCGGGTGCAAATTCCCAGCAGGTGAGTAAACTGGGAATTTGATGCAGCTTTATTTAATGTGACTGAATGGAATGGAATGAAAAGAAACCTTTTGTTATGAATACTGAACCGAAACAAAGCAAGTGTGATTGAATACCAATTGGATTGAAAGCAGTTGGTGACATTTTCCGAGATAGGGAACTGTGAATTGTGTAAACCAAAGAAAACAAGCATGTTGGCAAGTGCCATAAGAATATAAGGAAAAGTGTAATCTGAAAGGATAAGCAGTGGCAAAAGCTCTGCGAATATTTGAAAGCATAACAAGTGAATGGTGGCAAAACAAGTATTGAGAAAGCTCCAAGAGGATGAGTCCAATACCACTGTGAAGCTGAAACAGTGGCAGTGTAACTATGAGGAAGCTAGTACGGTTTGTGACCTGTAATGGATGGACCCTGTGGTCTGACAACTGCGCCTAGACCGAGTACACTCACCTAAAGGAAAAGCCACTTATCTCACCTGTAAGCTTGTGATTGAAGATCAAGGAAAACTTGTGTCATCTAATAATGAACTGAACTCTGTGATATTGGTGAAAGGCAACTCTGCCAGAAAAGCTGGGAAGTATCCCAAGGAACTGTTATTGGAACAATGAGAGCCTTGAACGCTTGGGGTAGAGAACCCCTCCTTTTGACAAAGTGAAATATCCTGAATCTTGGGGAAGGGAAAACCCCTTTTCCAACCACAAGCTGGCAGAATCTCTAAACTTTTATTTTAACACTTCTCATTTTGATGCTGACATCCCTACACATTATATACAAGTGGTAGTGAGGGCAAGTATAGGTTTTGGACACAGACAGACAGTTGCTGTGGTCTTCCTGGCACAGACTA
Source organism: Ambystoma mexicanum (assembly GCF_040938575.1). Classification (NCBI taxonomy): domain Eukaryota; kingdom Metazoa; phylum Chordata; class Amphibia; order Caudata; family Ambystomatidae; genus Ambystoma; species Ambystoma mexicanum. Next base: position 39,172,595 of record NC_090931.1, read on the forward strand.
TCATTAGTTTCAGTTAGGTAGGGAAATACCACCTTTCCATAAGGCAAGTTAGGCCTTTTTCCAACCTTCTTTCTATTTTAATAAAAGTTGTCTGTGTCTACTTCCTGATGCCTTCACACAGTTCAAACAAAACCTGGTTAACCATCCACTGAAAAGTGTTGGGGTCATTCTTCAATCCGAAGGGCATCACAGTGAACTGACAGTGCTCTTCCGGGGTTGAAAATGCTGACCTCTATCTCACTGCATCAGTCAAGCCGACCCGCCAATACCCTACCATGAGGTCAAAGGTACTCATGTACTTGACAGCGCTGAGCTTGTCAATGAGCTCATCTGCCTGAGGATTGAGCTGAGCACCTGTCTTCGTGACAGAATTGAGCCCCCTGTAGTCCACACAAAAGCGAACTTCAGCCTTCCCACCACTGGTCTTTTTAGGGACCAATACCACTGGGCTAGCCCAGGGGCTGTGGGATGGTTTTATCACTGCTAGGAACAATATCTTGGAAACTTATTCCTTGATGGTGTCACTGACCTTTTCGGACATCTGGTGAATCCTACTCTTCATCGGCTTACTGTCGCCAGTGTCCACATCCTGGGTGCACCAAACTGCACAAATCTGGAGTCAGTAGAAACAGACTGAAAAACTGTCCCAGTAAACAGAGACAGTCTGTCAGTTGCTGTTCTGACAGGTCCATTGCAAGGTTGACACCTTCAGGTGTCTCATTTGTGGCTTCAGTGTGCAGGAGTGTGGGAGAGGATCGGTCTCCTCGGTCTCTCCGTCAGTCACTAACGCTATGACCAAGTCATCACGGCTATAACAGGGTTTTAGCTGGTTGACGTGAAAGACCCTGCACATCTGTTTAAGTCCTTTCACATCAATGAGATAATTCACCTCACTGACACAGAAAGGCCCAGTCTGTCATGATCTCTGCTTCCAAAAGGTCAGGGTTTTCCCAACTCCCTTGGAAGCAGATCCATAACCCAGGTTCCGAGTGCCAACCAGTCCCAATTGGGACCTTTTGGACCCAGTCCTGGCGCCAGTGGCACCAGGCTCATAAATATGCCCAGTCCCAGCGATGGAAGCGCCGGGCTCATAATGCTTGGGTGGACTTACCTGCAGCAGACCATGCTGCTTACTTGCCTGCCAGTTGAGCCTCTGATCCTCTTCTGTTTGGAACTACTTTTCCTGTTGGGTGGGGCAGGAGCCACTCCCTAGATTCAGAACACTGGAACTCTTCTGGAAAGCAGGAACTCTTTTCTTACCTAGGCGTGGCTGTGGAAGGAGATACCTAAGCACTACAGGAGGCTATTTAAACCACACCCGATGGATGAATCTTGCTTTGCGTTATTCTGCATCCTCTGCAGCAGAACGTTCATCGTGTCTTCTGCATCTGATCCTGGGCCTAAGGAAAAAGGCTTACCATCCTGAATCCAGTCTTCAGCAACACCTATAAAGATAAGAAAGGACAGGTTAGCATTACGGTCTTCAATGACAGCTCTTCACTTACCTGGTCCATCGGCTGTCACCAACGCCTCGCGCTGCATTCCGGCATCTGAAAGACAAAGGCTTACCTACTCTTCGTGCGCTCCGGAGGTCTTCACACTGCATTCCGGCATCTGAAAGACAAAAGCTTACCAACTCTTCGCACGCTCCGGAGGCCTTCGGCGCTGCATCCCGCATCTGAAAGACAAAACAAGGTGCGTTTAAAGACATTGGGGAACTTTAATACTCACGTGCCATTACTCCTTTCCACATCTAACCCAGTTGGTATTCCGGCACCCTGCAGCCGCTCCGAACTTGTACCTGCAAAATAAAAAGACAGTTAGAGCGCATCGTGAAGCAGGCAACAAGCGCTTACTTACGTGCTTCCAGGCGCTTCTATTCATCACACGGGCTCCATCTTCAACTCACTTCAGCCCGTCATCCGCCATCGCCGGAACCCTGCAAAACAAGAGACATCATTACTAAAGACTTTAAAGACATTAGGATTACTCGAAACTTACCGTTCGTGCAGTAAACGACGGACAGCAGTCCTCTGAAGTCAAGAGGCCTGCTCCCCTTATCCAGTGAAGAAACTGGTTACAGCACCCTGCCCCGAGGCAGATGGAGAGCACGGCGTTCACTTACCTAAGGTGAGAGCGTTAACCTTTGGGGTTCTACAGGAGAAGAGAAAGGGAAGAAGAGAGAGACATTCAATAACCCAGTTCCTTAATCCCATATTTTCTATCTGCAGACATCTTACCCTTCGAGTCAGACATACAGTGCACAGAGGTCCAGCCCAAAGAGCCAGCCGTGTGTTACACATCACCTTTGAAGATACGGTATACGCCCAGTCAAGACCGGCGCCTCTGCGAGAATCAGGTGAGCGTTACACAGTCCACTTGTCCTGAAGGGCACTGGGTTTGACAGGCTGCGTAATCCACACCCACTGGCCTGGAGAATAGACTGACAATGTGGCCTTCTGGTCGTGCTAGTGCTTCATCAGCTCCTGACTGGCCTTTACCGTTTTAGTTGACTGTTCCATGTACTTAGTCATTCTAAACAGAAGGCCAAGTACATAGTCCACCACATCTCGTGATTATGAGCATGCAATGCACCAAAAATGGGCCGTTATACATCCAAAGAACTAAATGTATCATTACCACTGAAAAATAGGCAGTAAAGGCAGCTAGGAGCAGGAAAACCAAGCACAGGTGCAGGAAATAGGGTCTAAAGGGTGCATAAGTGGCACAGAGACAGCAAACACACCAACACTGTGTGGCCCCCTGCAACAGCACATTCTGACTTCCAAAAAGCCCTTCACAGACAGGCACAGCAGTGCCAGAGGGCCCATCACCCAACATTGTAGCCTAGAGGTGAGCTCTGCAACCTTTGGTTCTACAGATGTTTTGGACTACAAATCCTAGCAGCCCCAGACAGCATAATCAATGGTGAGTGATCATGGAGTTCTAGCCCAAAATATCTGAGGAGCCACAGGTTGCAGATCCCTGGTCGAGAGTGTTGTGCGACCCTGTATCAAGTGTATGTTATGCTGTGTATTGTTTGACTTGTGTTATTTTTTGCATCTGTGTTTTATCAAACGGATGTCCTGATGTAGGAAATCTCATCTAAACAAAAAGCCTTGCCTTTCAGGGCATGTGTTGGCTCAGCCCAAGAGGAACACTTTACAAAAGGGCCACAACTGCTTGTTTAGAGAGTAGGGATCTTCTCTAAGCAAAAACAAAACCCTAAATCTGCGATTCCTCGAAAATGTGTTATGTTTTAGCAATCAGAGGCTTCAAAAGAGGTTGTCCTATATGACAGAGGCTTCGTTACTGTGCTTGTATTTAACTAAGAACAACAAGTGAACTTTGACCCTCCAGTAGAATAATTAAACACCTGAAACATGCTATGGAAACTTAAGTCCAGTAACAGGATCCTTGTCCAACCTCATGCCATCCTTTTTTAGGAACTGTGCCAGTGCCTGGCTGCATGTTGCTCCTTGTTATGTTGTAATGAGGCATCTAGAGTGCCTTGCTCCACACTGGGTCTCTTCAAGGTGCTTTAATGTAGGATTTTGAATGCTGCGATGTGGATGTCGTTGTTGAGTGCACTGGTGGTCTCCAGACACGCTGTGGCGTCAGTGTCCTTGCACTTCATCAGACACTGGTGCTTCTGACTGGGACACCCACCAACGCGGCTTTCCTCTTTTACATTTGCAGACGATGCCCGCCTCCACCTGGGATTGGAGCTGCTCCTGAGAGGCTCGAAGCTCTAAGATACCAGCGGATTAAGAAGCCCAAAAAATCGACCAAGGGCTCCTCGAAATCCAGAAAGCGCTCCGGTGAGTCCCTTGGAAAGGATTGGTGGTTCAGTTTAGGGTCCACGTGCTGTGGGTCCACCCTGTATGACCAGCATTCATTTTTTGTTCCATTGGCAAGGTGTAGGCAGGGATCCAGGGGGTGAGATGGGGGTTCACAAAACCTCATTTAATTGGACGCACATAATGTTGATCCGCCTTTGGAATGGATCAATCCATCCTAATTCAAGTGATGGGGGGCGTCATAAAATCCGATGACCATGCACTTTATCTGTACTCTATAAAATTGTTATTCCGTTGCGGGTTCCTGGCATGTGTCCCCTTCCAAGATTTGCGTGGTGCCGGAAGGTTCTAGTACTGCTGTGTTTTGCATCTGTGCAATGAAGGTCCCCCTGAGCCTTTTGTAGTCTATGATCTTGCAATGCAGTCATGCCCGAGCTTTGATGTCCATCTCTGCCTGGCGCCTAGTGCTGCTGAGGTCTCGGACACTCTGATTGGTTGGGTGTCTCAGTCACAGGAAATGCTTGGAATGCCCAAGCCCAGGTTCAGTGCTTTCTTGCTCGCCACCGTCCACCCTCACCTATGCAAGCAGCTATGGAAATGGAAAAGGGGCTTTTTTAGAAGTCCTTTTTCTTTTTTCTGTGGTGGGCAGTTTCTTTTGGCTAGTGTTTCTGTGATTTAGAACACTGTGGCCCATGAACATCTAATCATCAAGGAACACCTTTTATAAGCACCATTATACCCTGGACAATGGGCTGGTTTGTTGAATACCAGTTTTCAGCCCTCGGGAAGGCCCTTACCGCTTGCTGGCGGGTTGTCATCGGAGGCGTCTATGGTCTCATTGAATGGACTCCATGATTGCTTATTAAAGTGACCCTGGTTTTAGTGAGTAGGCAACCTTTCATATAACGGGCAATACATGGACGTCTCCATGGCACACAGCGGCAGTGTCGGGTGAGACTGTCCATGACCCCAATGACACCTTACAACCACAGGCAGATTGCTTCCTTTGCAGAATTTGACCGAAGAGAGGCGTCCCAACTTCTACCCAGGGCTTGATCCCCTTTATAAAAGATCTTTTGAACCACGCTCCTTTCTGGCCACCTGGTATCCCGGCACCTTTGCTGTATAAAATCACCAAATCCTTTCTTTTGTTTTGATTTGCACTGTTTCTGTTTGAAGAACTGTGCAATTTAGATTTTTTAAATCTTGTACTCCTTACTGTCCCCCCATCCCCACCGCTGATTGGTACTGTTGACTGGCTCACGAAGCACATTTTAATATCCCTGAGGGCAGTTTGGGAGCAGGACATTGTGGGGCAAGTGAGAAGAGGATGCCCAAGTCTAGCATGTTTAAATGATTATTTTATTAAATGCTAAACCTGCAAGAAATGTTTTTTTCTGGCATTAGGAGAATGGTGCAGCTCATCGTAGTGCACGTATGCCACGCCTCCTTTAAATCATGTTCCCGGTGACTTCTAATTCCTAGTTGTGATATTGCATTCTTCAAGCGCCGGTTCATCTTGAGCTTCCCATCATGCCTTTAGAGCCCACCTCCTTCTGGGGACCTGAAGTCAGGTGACCAAGGGGCTGGGGGCCTCCTCAAGCGGGTGGAAGATAGGCCTGGGGGCGTTATGGTGAGGATCCGCCGGTCACCCTCACCTAGTTCCAGTCTCAGGGCACGCAACAGTGGCCTGGCCCAGCTAGAAAAAGGGTTCCCTGTAAGGGGCGCAGCCCCTACTCTGGGGAAGCGGGGACCTTACCCTGAAAACCAGGCTCTCCCCAAACGCAGCTTTTGGTTCTATTAAAAATGGTGACTCGGCATGTACTGTAGCTGGAGCTGCCCCTTAAAGGGAATCTAGGATTGGCGACTCCACAGAGCCAGCAATACCTGAATGCTTGGCCGCCACGCATGGGTGCAGAGACTGCTCCTAAACCTATTGAGAGAAAGAGGGGCACCTGATCTAGGCCATGGAATTCAAGAGCCAGTCAGCTGGTCTTCACAATGCCTTGCACTCATACATTTGAGAGCAGATAGAGAGAACGAGAGGGTGTCAGCCAGAGAGAGGATCGTCCAATTGGGTAGGTATAGCCAGCTACCAGTGCCACTTCAGAACTGGAAGCCATTCTCAGGGGTGGGACTCACCAGCCAGTCCCTATACCAGTGAGTTAGGAACTGCAAGATTTTGGGCAGGTGTCTTCGAAGCTGCAGTCCCGCAGACAATAAAAACCCAGACAAAGAGAACTATGGCCCAAAAGTTCCTTATACAAAGCCTGCACCCTTGCGTTCCCTTAAGCCGGAGTGAGATTTGAAGACAGGGTCAGGGTTTCACAGGAAGAATGATGACTGCCCCATGGAGGGATGAGCCAATCCAATTTTCCACACCCAGGTTTGTAATCCCTCTCCACAGGTGTAGGCTGGCAGTGTATCCCGTCTAACACGCCGGAGTACCTTTCACCAGATGTATCCTTGGCCTCAAACCTAGGGACTGCATCTCTCCAGCACTAAAATCTCTCCACTGGCTTCCGGTGGCCGCAAGGATCAAATTCAAGACCCTCTGCATCATCCACGAGGCCTTCTGGGGCCTGGGACCACGCCCCATCTAACTTTCCCTCCCTAAATACCGGCCTACTAGAGCTCTTTGGTCCTCTAGCTCTAACTCTCTGCAGGTCAAACGATTCTCCAAGCAGAGAGTGGTGGGGGGGGGGAGGAGTAGATCTCCTTCCTCGGCAGGAGCCTCCCTCTGGAATGGCCTCCTGGCCCCTCTCAGACTTGAGCCGGATCTCCTTAAGTTCCAGAGACTCCTCAAGACTTTCCTCTTCCACTCCTCATTTGCTCTCCCCCTCCCCTGCTAATGTCCCCCCGCTGCAATGACTGGCTGCCTGGTCCCTTCTCAGTCCTATAGGGTCCAGGTCATCCTCATACCAGTCTTCCGCAGTACCCCACTACCAGAACTTGCCTTCGGGCACCTCTCCCTGATCAGCCTACCAAGTCTGGTCCATCCCTCTTCCTCGCACTTTACCCTTACCACTGCCTCCCTGTGCACTTGCCCTCCACGGTCTCCCCTGGCACTTAACCTGCCTCAACCCTGGGACATCCTCGCCTCCCCATGCACTTACTTACTGCACTTGCACGATCCAAATGGCACAAGGCCTAGAAGGACCATTTCTTGTTTTATCTTCCCCTGCCCCCTCCTCCCCTTTGTCTTGTGCCGCCTGGAAATACTTTCTGCTGTATAAGCGCCATACAAATGTCCAATAAATAAAATTATACAAATATGGAGGTGGGACATGGGATAACACCCTATGAAAAAGCTAAAAGTTCAGTCTGAGCTTAGATGGGGCTGGAAACTGGAGACCGGAAGACAGGAGCTGCTTCAGCAGAAGAAGAGATCAGGAGGTCCTGGAGGAAGAGCAGAGGCCAGAAGGTTGGAAGAGAAGTCCAAGGGGCTGGGCCTCGCCAGAGCCTCAAAGCTGGTGAAGAAAAACAGAAGACCAAACAGAGGAGCCAAGAGAACTGGGGCCTCTGGTAAAGAGTGAGGCGGTGTGGGCTGAAGATGATGGAGACCTGGGAGAGGGCGCTGCCCGAGGGCTGTAGAAGGTCACAGTTGTGTGTTGGGGAAGATCATTGAGGGGAGAGAGGTGGCGCCCAGAGGGTTGAAGAAAGTACGAGAGGCAGTAGTGAGTTTGAGATGAACGCTGAGGTGAGGTGAGGGATGATGCCCAGAGGAGTGACGAAGGGGGGAAGAAGTAGTAGTGAATTGGGGAAGGCCATTTAAGAAAGAAGTGGGTCCCGGAGGAGCGAAGAAGGTGGGAAAGATGGGTAATACCATGAGAACACTGACTGCCCAGTAGGAGCTTTCCAAAGGGTTGAAGCTGGCAGAAATAGTTGGTGATTAGATTTGGGCCTGGAAAAAGAACCTTACCCAAAGGGTGCGAAGTCGGCAAGAAAGAGTAAAAAGTGGAAATGAGAATATAGCGATGTCAGGTGGTTACAAAGGGAGAAGCACCGGGAGCAGAGGGATGAATTGGTACAGGAGCTGATAAAGGAAGTGAAAGAGTGGAGAGCTGAAGGTCGATCAGGAGCAGAATTTGGTGCAGGTAATAAAGGCAGGCAGAACACGGTTACAGGTGGAGCTGGGCCAGTTCCGCAAATCGTACCGCACACTGAGTGTGGCATCATTTGCGCAGAAGGTGGCAAGATGTCAAGAAACCCTAGAAGGGAGAATTTAACGTCGGTGGTCCCCCTTCTGTCCTCCCAAGCACTGCTGATCCACACTTAGGACTTTGGAACCTACCACACCTGCTCCCCAAGACCCTCATTCCTTGCACCCGCGATTCAGAGGCTCCTGCAGAGCTCAAGCTCTTTAAAGTGTAGACGCCACAGATCCCAGAAGAGGTCAAGCGACGGGTGACCAGCAAGAGCAGAGCGAGAAAGAAGAGGTCTATCGATGAACCGGCGGAAGACCACCAGTCCCAGATACTGAGAAACCCAGAGACTTTGAGTAAAGACTGGTTTGCTTATAACAAACTGTTTATCTGGGAAGGAAACCTCAGCGCACCCAAAGTCTGCTGAAAGACCACCCTAACACTTTTCATTTGCATTTAAAGCCATCCTCGTTTATACCTTTTTTTAAAAATGTTTTTTATTTGTTAAACCATGTGGTTATGAAACAAACCTTTTGGCAGTTTGATAAAGTAGATAAATGTATCATAAGAACTAAATTTATAGAAACACAGCAGTGTAGGAAACTGTTGCAGTATACAATCAAATACAGTCTGGAAACTTTAGTTTTAATTTAAAATGTAAAATCACCTTATATTTCGTTACTAATCAATAAATGATCTAGGTATTTAATATTGAAATTTGATGTAGGGCTACTTTCCACACATAATAAGCTGCAGCTGTCGTAAACGTGCTCTCTGCACTGAATAATGTGTTCCAAAATGGATCCCCCTGTATAGAACATATATTATGTACTAGGCAGCTATAGTTAGCAATATTGTAGGATGAGAGAGCCTGACATTGAGTAAGAAGATGGTGCACAGTGTCCCTGTATAGAACATACATTGTGTACTAGGCAGCTATACCTGGCACTGTAGTAGGATGTGAGAGCCTGACATTGTGTTAAAAGATGGCGCGCAGTCTCAATAGGCGCATTGCACAATCTGCAGCTTCTTTGGTTTGGCGCTAATTCATTCCATCTCTGTGTGTGCTCCCGGGTCGGGAGTATGTTAAATCGCAGGTATATAATAAACCTGCGTATATTCATGGGTAATAGTGTAATTAAGTATGTCAGGAGGAGGTCCTGTCGGAAGCCTTCAGTACTGTATACCCAACACATGGACTTATTACTGAGTTTATACCTTTGCCATTGTGCTGTTATAGTTCTTTAATAAAGCACCTGGAATTTGGGTGTCCTGTTCTTTCATCCACGCCCCCTATGTGAGAGCACAACATATAGGGCCAGATTCATAGAATCCAGCACAGAAGTAGCGCAAGCGCCGCACGCCGAGAAGGATCATGCACCATGAGTGCCCAAGCCGGGGCGCAAACCAGCAATTGCGCGGCACGCGTATTAATGTATTTTCCGAGGCATCAGTGGCGCAATGAACATAAAGCAGCACCAGTAACGCCCCAACACGCCCCGGTGCAAAGGACAAAGCCAGTTATATGCCTACTACGGCGCAAGGCCCCATGCCATTTGTGGGACAGTACACAGCCCCCCCCCATCGTAATTGCATGAAAAATCAGAGCGTACCCCAGTCGCACCAGCCAAATCACGTGGAAAGGGCTGCGTGTTCCCCGTCCGCACCCCAGCGTAATCGCGTACCCCGCTCACATCAGCCAAATCATGTGGGAAGGCCCGCCTGTACCCCGTTCGCACCCCAGCGAAATCGCTTACCCCGGTCGCACCAGCCAAATCGCGTATGAAGGCCCGCACATACCCTGTCCGCACCCCAGCATAATCGCATACCCCGCTTGCACCAGCCAAATCGGGTGGGGAAGCCCGTGCGTACCTCGGTCGCACCAGCCAAATCGCGTGTGAAGGCCTGCACGTACCCTGTCCGCACCCCAGCGTAATTGCGTGGAAAGGCCTGCGCGTACCCCATCCGCACCCCAGCAAAATTGCCTACCCCGGTTGCACCAGCCACATCGCGTGGAAAGGGCCGCATGTACCCCGTCCGCGCCCCACCGTAATCGTGTACCCCGCTCGCACCAGCCAAATCGTGTAGGAAGGCCCGCACGTACCCTGTCCGCACCCCAGCGTAATCGCGTACCCCGCTCACACCAGCCAAATCGGATGGGAAGGCCTGCGCATACCCTGTGATACACTCACAACTCCCCTGGAAGCAGACGCCACCTCACGGGACAGGCAGACCCCAGCAGTGGACCATATCCCACAGGCAGCCCACTCCACATGGGACCCCCCCCATCACCTGTGAACATACCCTGCAGGCAGCCCACACCACATGGGATCCCCCATTACCTGTGAACATACCCAGCAGGCAGCCCACACCACATGTGACCCCCCATCACCTGTGAACATACCCCGCAGGCAGCCCACACCACATGGCCCCCCATCACCTGTGTACCTACCCCGCAGGCAGCCCACAGCACATGGAACCCCCCCATCACCTGTGAACATACCCAGCAGGCAGCCCACACCACATGGCCCCCCATCACCTGTGAACATACCCAGCAGGCAGCCCACACCACATGGGACCCCCACCACCACCTGTGAACATACCCTGCAGGCAGCCCACACCACATGGTCACCCCCCATCACCCGTGACCATACCCCACAGGCAGCCCACACCACATGGGATCCCCATCACCTGTGAACATACCCTGCAGGCAGCCCACACCACATGGCCTCCCCATCAACCGTGACCATACCCCACAGGCAGCCTACACCACATGGCCCCCCATCACCTGTGAACATAACCCGCAGGCAGCCCACACCACATGGGACCCCCACCATCACCTGTGAACATGCCCCGCAGGCAGCCCACACCACATGGGCCCCCCACCATCACCTGTGAACATACCCCGCAGGCAGCCCACACCACAAGGCCCCCCATCAATCGTGACCATACCCCGCAGGCAGCCCACACCACATGTGACCTCCATCACCTGTGAACATACCCAGCAGGCAGCCCACACCACATGGCCCTCCCATCAACCGTGACCATACCCCGCAGGCAGCCCACACCACATGGCCCCCCATCACCTGTGAACATACCCCGCAGGCAGCCCACACCACATGGTCCTCCCATCACCTGTGATCATACCCTGCAGGCAGACCCCGCCACATGTCCCCACCCCCCACCAGTGAAGGCAAACTGCAGGCAGGCCCCGCCTCATGTCCCCACCTCCCACCTGTAACGGCAACCTGCAGGCAGGCCCCGCCTCATGTCCCCACCCCCCACCAGTGACGGCAACCTGCAGGCAGGCCCCGCCTCATGTCCACCCCCCCACCTGTGACGGCAACCTGCAGGAAGGCCCCGCCACATGTCCCCAAACCCCACCAGTGACAGCAACCTGCAGGCAGGCCCCACCATATGTCCCCACCCTCTACCAGTGACGGCATCCTGCAGGCAGGCCCCACCCCCAACCAGTGACGGCAACCTGCAGGCAGGTCCCGCCACATGTTCCCAACCCCCACCAGTGAAGGCAACCGGCAGGCAGGCCCTGCCTCATGTCCCCAGCCCCTACCAGTGACGGCAACCTGCAGGCAGGCCCGCCTCATGTCCCCACCCCCCACCAGTGACGGCAACCTGCAGGCAGGCCCCACCACATGTCCCCACCCCCACCAGTGACGGCAACCTGCATTCAGGCCCCGCCACATGTCCCCAAACCCCACCAGTGACAGCAACCTGCAGGCAGGTCCCGCCACATGTCCCCACCCTCCACCCCAAAACACATTGGACCAGCATACAATCATGCATCACATGCCAACTAAAATGCCACCACATGCTGCACCACCCTGGTGCACCTCAACACTCATCCATTGGTCATGCTCCCTAGTACATGCCCCATGGCATGTTAATCCTAATATCACACATGCATGCATGTGTGCACACACATGAACAACATTGGTGAACAGCGGGGACTCACAAATGAGTCATGCAGGGGTGAAACATGCACTAAAGCATTGACACCAGACACCACTCAGATTTCAATGGGAAAAATTATATTAAAGAACATGTATCTAAGTCACACACAGTAAACACATCAAATTAAACCTGCATGAACCAAATCAAAAACCAAAATAAAGTGAAAACCAAAATCAATGTGGTGTAAAAAATGAAACCCTCAAAAATGTGGTCTATGTCCATTAATGTATGTACAGATGAAATCACATATCATAAGAAAACCATTCCTTCATGGTGAAAAAAACTGTTCAAATTAAAATCCAAATATTTACAAAGATCCAAGGTCCCAAAACATGTAGAAACATCCTAAAAATCCAATACAAAAATAACTATATACAAGATGCAGAGCAAAGTCCAGGAACTCCAAAAAAAAAGATTAAAAAAATGAAACCTACTCCTAAAGAACTATATACAAAGGCAGCAGGCTAGTCCATCTCCTCACCATGCTCTCTCATAGTCTCTGCCAGGACATCATCGAACACTGCGTCCACTTCCACTAGGTGGTACTCCGCTTCCCCCTCGAGAGCTTGTAGGGACTCCTCCATGCTCCTCTCAAACTCCCTGCAAGTCTCCTTGAGGACCTCCACCCGCCTCTCTGCCTGAAAAAGTGAATTCTCCGCCCTGGCCATGGTGAGTCGCGCCTCCTGTGCCTGTTGCCGCTCTTCCCCGATTTGCTGGCCCAAACGTTCCAACACAGAAGACATCCTTGTCGTAAAGACCACGTTTGCCTCCTGCCTGATGGCCGATACCTGCCCCTCTGATGATGAACGCCCCGACTTCTGTTTCCTCCTGCCCTGAGCTTGCTGCTGCCAAAAAGCCCGGTACCTGCGCCACAAGGACAGCCTCCGGGATGATGACACCACCCGGGGCCGCCGTGCACGTGCCCTGCTGCTTGGTGCCTGCACTTCTTCCATTGCTATTGCTCCTGTTGCAGCTGTGACCACCTCTGCTGATCCTCCTTCGACTCCTGACTCTGGCAGGGAAGTGATCTCCACCAGACTGGCCGCTGGAGTTGGGACAGGTACTCAGGGGGCCCTGGTGGTACCTGGGCCAGAAGACGCAAGGGAGGACAACTGGCGCACAGAGGAGGAAGAGGAGGAGGGGATTGCAGCAGTGACCAGCACACGTACAATATTTGTGACCAGGAACTGAGGTAGCCAGTTCATGAGGCGACAGACCTCAGTGTGATGATGTGCAAGCTCCCGATTGGAAGCCTGCACATCATCACGAATGGCGACTGTACGCCTTGCGATACCGGCTAGCAACGGTTTCAGCCTGTCATGAATTGCTTCATCCACAGGTAGTGCTAGATCTGTTTGCGTGGATACATCCAGCACCTGCGGATGTGTCCGGCCTGAGGAATGCCCGCAGGTGCATAGTGGTGCAGTCGCAGTTCCAGGGACAGGATCAGTCACAGGCCCCTCCACGATGACCTGCACTGCCTCCGGCCCCTGACCCTGGACTGCACCAGTCACACCTACCTCATCACCCCCCGTGCCCCTTGTGCTGGGCTGATGTGGCTTCCTCCTCCTCCACCAGCACCAACCTGGATGACTCCCCACTGTCATCCGCATCGGATTGCCCCTGTTTGGGCTCACCTGTCCCTCCCACTGCCAAGGAGCCCACGACCAACTTCACCCTCTTGGGCCTCCCCTCAGCAGCTGCAGCCGTTGTTCCGGAAGATGACGGTACCTGGGAGGATGACTGGGCCCTGCGTCTGTGCCTGGTGGAGGCATCCCTGTTGTGGTGCTCCACAGCGCCTTCTCCTCCCTCTTCTTCCATCGTCGCTGTGGATAGGGAAACATAGAACAGAAACATCAGGCTACTGAACATATGTGTGTTTGTCACAATGCAAATGTACATCAGTGGCACTGTCAAAGGTCACAACCATCATCACCCTCCACTACACACAGGGAAGTGCCATTCATACACATTCACAGACATGTCTGTAATTCACAACAGACATTCACATCCTCGGACAAGGCACTGACTCAGGATCATAAATGTGTATTCAGCTCACACACATCATGGGACCTAAACATCTCATTCACACACATCACCTGACAGTCATGAGGCAGGCCCTAGGGCTATCACGTCACAGTGCACTTGAGGGCAAATTGGCAGCGTGAGACAATCACAAATCAAGAACTCAAGTAACGTACATCCCTGTAGTGTTGGCCAGTCACACACTCACTACTCAGACACACACACATGCACACCATGCATGTCCATGATGGTGACATATGCACCCATGTATCACATCTCTCGCATGCCCCAGTCCAGACACAGGTATGCAAACATGTGCGCGTCGTTACATGCCGGTGCGCATCACGCGTTGCAACACAGACTCCATTGATGTGGGACACGCTTGAATGGACTCACATGCAGCACTGTCAGTGACATGCACACAGACATCTGTACAGGGGGCATGCCAGACATAAGGCCAAGGTGCACACTCCAGCCACACATCAACATGCACATGCACTATGGTGGACAAGAACACATTAACACTTACCAGTCATCTCCAGACTGAGCACCAACTCCAAGACCTGGGGGTACAGCTCTTGGTATAAGCGCTCCAGGACCCTCATCTCATTGGTGGTCAATCGGCGCCTCGCACGATCTTCACCAGCCTTGAGGAGGCGCCGGGCCTTGTTGTGGGTCCTGGACTTGAAGTCTTCCCAGTGCTTGTGGACAAGTTGGTAGTCGCGAGGTGCCACCCCCTACGCGTTGATGGCACCCACGATGTCTGCCCAAATCTTCTTCCGTCCTTCATTGCCGACTTGCGATGGGCCGTGGAAGAGGGCATTATGATGCCCTAGGACTTGGTCCACCAGGATGCTAACTTCCCTGGGTGAGAAGCTGACAGCCCTCTGCCTCTCTGCCGGGGAGTTACCACTTGCCTCGGATGGTGTTGTGTCAGACATGGCAACCCCCGAGACAGGTGTGTGTGGGCAAAGTGGTCCTGGGGCTGGGCTGTGGAGCGGTAGTATGGCAGTCGGGAGTCTTCAGGATCAGCAGAGGTGGTCACAACGACAGAATCACTGGCAATGGCTTCAGAGCAGGCACCAAAATGCAGGGCACATGGGCAGAAGGCACACAGAGTGGGCTGGCAGCAGCAGATGGCTCGTAGTAGGCAGCTTGGTGCAGTTGGAGGCAGGTAAATTGGCTAGTAGGCAGGAGCGTGGGTCTTCTGTGTTACTCGCGTGGCCAGCCGGAAACAGAGTGATTTCGCACGTGCCGAAACAGCGCTTTAGCGTGGAATCAGAGGAAAGGCCCTAAGCGCGTAAGTTACGTGACACGCACTGAACATTGGGGTTTGTTTGGTGTTCAGGATCGGCATTAAGGTGTGCGTAGGACAACATGACAATGTACGTGCATTTCGTGGCGGACAGATGCGTGGACTTCTGAGTATATTGGGGTCCCACGCAAATTGTGCACTACTGTCCGAGTGCATACTTATTCTTATGGCAGGGGAGTTACCTACGTGCACACGTGCGCTTAATTTTTTTTTTTCTTTCTACAAGTCAGACGGTGAGTCGCGCACACATTTTTCATACTGTGGTTGCCCCTGTGTCTCATGTACACCATTTTCGAGGTCATGTACCTGTTCTGACTTGAGTGTCGTGTAGACCGATGAGACCTCCGTCCCCAAGTGACGCACAGGGGAACAAATAGAAACCCGCTGTGCGACCCTTGAGGCCACAGGTGAGAGATGTCTTCCCAGATCCACGGAGCCTCTGGAACACCGATGCTGCTGTCAAGAAGGAATGAGGTTAAGCACCAGGCAATCACAATACAGGCAGGTAAACAAAAGAATCTAAAGTGTCTTACCTATCTGGTGTAAGGGAGACCCAGGTAACCTAGTAGGGAGGTTCGAGGCTCAAAAAGATACAGCGGTCCCTGGAGTGGTAGAACCGCAGGTAAGCGTGGATACGGGTAGGCCACCTGTAAGATAGGGCTTGACTTGGGCGTAGAAGTGCAGCAAGATACTCAGGGATGATCCAAAGACAAGTCGATGTGCAGTCCAAAAATCCGGCAACAGGTAAACAGTTCCAAGCAAAGGTACAAAGGGGTGTCCAAGAGAGTCCAAGATAGAGTTCCGTGGTCGAGGTAGCAAGGAGCAAGTAATAACGCCAAACAGGGTCCGAAGCCAGCTGAGAAGCAATGATCGTCCTGCCTCTCAGTTCTTTATACTGTGTCTCTGGGCCATGTGACTTCCACCAAGATCACGAGAGGAACGCCACACTGTATCACGTGACCGACGTGATGACGTAACGCCGCCCCTTCTGCGATATATCCTCCAAGGCAGTTGCCAATGCAGGAAAGGTTGTAATCGAGCCCGTACACCAAAGAAGGTACGGTGTTTTCGGTTCTGTGGGTTCACCGAATCCCTTGAGCCTCGAAGCTGGGGTGGAGATGTTGGGGGAATGTGAGCAGTGTTCTGATGTGGGGAGGCCTGATGTGCTGAGGATCGCCTAACATAGCCCCTCCCCAACGGCCCACGACCCCGTGGGCAGGATGGATGGTCTAAATGGAAACGGGCTACCAAGCGAGGGGCGTACAGGTCAGAGGCGGAAACCCATGAACGTTCCTCCGGGCCGTAACCTTTCCAATCCACCAGATACTGGATCCCTCCCCTAAACCATCTGGAGCCCAAAATGGCCGACACCTCAAAAACATCAGGAGAGGTCAAGGACACCGGCGCAACAGGGGTACGAAGACGGACAGAGTCGGGACAAGGTTTGAGGAGGGAGACATGAAACACAGGATGGATGCGCCAAGAGCTGGGAAGCACTAGACGGAAAGCTACCGGATTCACAACCTTTGATATCACATAAGGACCGACAAAGCGAGGTAGCAACTTCCGACAACCCGCTAGGCGAAGATGACGTGAAGACAACCAGACCCTGGAACCCACCACCAGAGGGGGAGCAGCCCGACGTTTGCCATCCACACGGGCCTTCATGCTCTCCTGAACATCCGTGAGGACCTGCTCCTGAACCTCGATTCCAACACTCCCTGTGTTCTCATTCTGCTCGATCTCTCCTCTGCCTTTGACACTGTCAACCATGCCATCCTGCTCAACTGTCTCCGTGATAACCTGGGTATCACTGGTCAGGCTCTGGCATGGCTGACTTCTTTCCTTTCCGGTCGACCCTCCCAGGTCCAAATGGGCTCCTTCCTCTCTGACATCTTTTTCTCCACCTGTGGTGTCCCCCAGGGTTCCAACCTCTCTCCCTGGCTTTTCAACCAGTATCTGGCACTCCTTGCCCACCGCATCGCCGCTCTCTGCCCCTACTTCCAGTGCTATGCCGACGATACCCAGCTCATTTTCAGGCTACCCTCGGCCTCCTCCTCTCCTTCCCTCATCTCCGACTGTCTGTCTGCTATCCAGGAATGGTGTGCCGCCAATGACCTCTGCCTCAACGCCAGTAAGACTGAGATTCTACTCATCGGCACACCCACTCCCTCCTTCCCTGCAGCTCTCTGGCCGGCCTCCCTTGGCCCCCTTCCTGCCCCTACCTGCAAGGCTAAAAACCTCGGGGTCATCTTCGACTCCACACTCTCCTTCTCTCCTCATATATCTGACGTCTCTAAGAAGTCACACTACCAGCTGCACCTCCTCAGAGGTATTCTTCCCTTCCTCTCCTTCCCCCAGAAGCTCACTGTCTCCCGAGCCCTGGTTCTCTCAAGGCTGGACTACTGTAACAGCCTCTATCTTAATCTGCCTGCCTCCACTCTCCGCCCTCTGCAACTTATCCAGAACAGAACTGCGAGACTTGTCCTTGGCCTCAAGCCCAGGGACCGTATCTCTCCAGGACTGAAATCCCTTCACTGGCTCCCAGTGGCTGCGAGGATTAAGTTCAAAACCCTCTGCATTGTCCACAAGGCCTTCTGGGGCCAGGGACCTAAATACCTTCAACTCTCTCTTCCTAAATATCTTCCTTCACGAGCCCTTCGCTCATCCGTCTCCAACTCCCTCATGGTCAGCCGCTTCTCGAAGCAACGAGCTGGGGGTAGATCTCTCTCCGCAGCAGGGGCCTCCCTCTGGAACAGCCTTCCTGCCTCCCTGAAACTTGAGGAGAACCATCTCCGGTTCCGGAAGCACCTCAAAACCTTCCTCTTCGCTTCTGCCTTCTCTCTCCCTCTCCCCTGCTAAACCTGCTTAACCCCCCACTGAATTCAGCACTAAACCTGCATCTGGGCCACTCTCAGCAACCTCGGTCCAGGGCCCAGCCACTCTCCACTTGCACTGCCTCCCTGGCTCCCCGTGCACTGTGGGACTGTCACTGTACCCTACAGCCCCCTTCCCAGCACTTGCTCTGCACTTACCTCGCACTTGCCACCAGCTGGCCCTTTTTATTTATTATTTATTAATTATTATTTCTTACGCTACTTACCTTGTACTGCACTTTCCCCCCCACCTCCTCCCCCTGCACTTCCTCCTTTTCCCCTTACCTCTGCACTTGCGCGATCTGAATGACACCTGGCCTAGTAGGATCGTTTGTCTGTCTTCCCCTTGTTTCCCTCCCTCCCTGCCTCGTCGCGCCTTGAAACACTTGTGTATAGGCGCGTTACAAATACCATATCATATCATATCATATCATATCATATCATATCATAGCAGCCTTAGCTTCAGTGAGATGAACCACTGTACTAGCGTGTAAGGCAGAAAGATCCCTAAGACATGTCGTGGCCGCAGGGTTCGCAGAACCAGAAGCATCAGGGACCGGCAAGACCTTGGGATGTTGACCATAGAGGGCGTAAAAAGGAGAATAACCAGTGGCTGAATGAGCCGCATTATTATATGCGAACTCCGCAAGCCGTAAAGCGGCCAACCAAGAGGTCTGATGTTGCAATATAAGACAACGAAGGTATTGTTCCATAGATTGATTCGTCCTTTCGGTCTGTCCATCGGTCTCAGGATGATAGGCCGAAGAATACCTGGTATCAATGCCCAATAGCTTCGTCAGGGATCTCCAAAACCGAGAGGTGAACTGTGACCCTCGATCAGATATAATGACCGAAGGAAGGCCGAATAGCATGAACACATGTTCAAAAAACAAATCGCTAATACAGGAGCCGAAGGGATACCTTTGCAGGGAACAAAACGGGCCATTTTAGTGAACGTGTCCACCACCACCCAGATGGAGTCAAAGCCCTTCGACTTGGGGAGATCAGTAACGAAATCCATCGTCAACGTATGCCAGGGCCTGGGAGGTACCGGAAGCGGAAGCAACAACCCAATTGGTCGACCCCTTTGATGTTTAGCCTGAGCACATACTGCGCATGATCTAACATAACATTCTACATCGCGCTTCATAGAAGGCCACCAACACCAACGCTTGAGAAGATCTAAAGTGCGCTCTTGTCCGGGGTGAGCGTTAAAGGGAGCGTCATGAGACCACTCAAGGGCCAGATTACGTGTGTCAGGTGTGGGAAGGAACAGGCGTTCATGTACGAACGGTAATCCATCAGAATACACTGGGTCCCATTCTCGCAACTGGTCAGAATGATTGCTAGTCCAGGATCGAACCGAGTCTATCAGTGACAATGAGGGAGTACAGAGACAAATCACATGACTCTTTCCGAGAACAGTGTCGGGGAATGTAGGCAATTGGACCCCCCCGGGGAACGTGACAAGGCATCCGCCTTCCCATGTGCCGTTCCCGGACGGTGCATAATACGGTAGTCAAAAGAGGAAAAGAAAAGATGCCATCGGACCTGTCTGCTATTAATGCATTTCAGAGAGGCCAAATCCTGTAGATTCCGATGATCGGAGTATACTGTGATGGGATGTTTAGCCCCCAGAAGATGATGACGCCAAACACGGAAAGCGTCCATGACAGCCAAGAGTTCTTTCTCCGTAACGGTATAATGAGACTCAGTACTGGAAAACTTACGGGAGTGGTATGCCACTGGATGTAATTTGCCTGTATTAGGACATGTTTGTGACAGTACCGCCCCGAGGGCAAAGGAAGAGGCATCTGCCTCGACTATGAACGGAAGATCAGGATTGGGATGTTGGAGTACCGGTGCGGTAGTAAAGGCGGTTTTCAAAGCCTCAAAAGCCTCCTGCTGTTCTCTCTGCCACTGATATGGTACCCGAGGACTAGTCAGGGCCGTGAGTGGGGCTACAATCGTAGAAAAGGAAGAAATGAAACGCCTATAAAAGTTGGCGAATCCTAAAAAGGCCTGCAAGGACTTGAGTGTTTGAGGTACTGGCCAATCTAAGACTGCTTTGACCTTAGACTCGTTCATGGATAACGCCCCAGGGGTGATGTGGAAACCCAAAAACTCAACAGAGGTCTTATGAAACTGACATTTCTCAGGTTTGGCAAATAAGGAATGTTTGCTTAAACGGGTTAATACTTCTCGGACGTGTTTTACATGGTCATCAAGATCACGAGAGAAGATCAGGATGTCGTCCAAATACACAACCATGTACACATCCAGAATATCCCTGAATATGTCATTCATGAATCGTTGGAACGTGGCCGGGGCGTTACATAAGCCAAAGGGCATGACAAGATATTCGTACAAGCCGTAACGAGTACAGAAGGCAGTTTTCCACTCGTCTCCCTCGCGAACGCGTACTAAATTGTATGCGCCGCGTAGATCAAGTTTGGTAAAAATGGAAGCATGTGTTAAATGATCTAGGAGTGGAGTAATTAACGGGATGGGATATCTATCCTTCTTGGTGATCGCGTTAAGACGCCGATAATCTACACAAGGACGTAAATCCCCCTCCTTCTTGGGTACAAAGAAGATAGGGCTTGCCGCTGGTGAAGTGGAGGGGCGGATGTGTCCTAAACGCAGGGCGTTCTGTACATATTCTTTTAACACCAGTTCCTCCGAAGGAGACAAAGAGTAGATCCTGCCCGAAGGAACAGTGGAATCAGGAAGCAATTCGATTGGGCAGTCATAAGTTCTATGTGGAGGAAGTACCTCAGACGAGCCACGATCGAAAACTGATTCGAAAGCCCGATATTCTGGCGGAATCCCAGACATCAACCCCCCAACAGTATGGGACTGTATGACTTCTGGATCGTCAACGGTCAGTGTGAGTTGTGCTAAGGCTCCCAAGACCCGAGAGGGTGTGTCAGGGGCTTGATGGACCGGGAGACAATAATTCTGACAAATATCGGACTCAAAGAGTACAGTGCCTGCTTGCCAATTGATCAGGGGATTATGTTCACGTAACCAGGGAATCCCTAGTATGATACCAAATTGAGGTGCGGTGATCAAATCAAAACTTAAGGTTTCTGTGTGTATGTCTTGTATGTTCAACAAGAGGGGTGCAGTTTGATGTCTAACAGGACCAGAAACCAATGCGGAGCCGTCTACGGCTTGGACATGTTCTGGTCGTGTTTTTACCACTAAGGGTAGATTGAGGGAATGGGCCAAATCAATATCTATGTAGTTACCAGTGGCACCGGAATCAATAATGATATTGACTGCATGAAGAAGGCCAGTAGAGGGACATAGAGTAGCCTTTACGGAGATGGGTTGAACACGATCAAAGGCAAGAGGGGTACCCGGAGAAGATGATGGGACACTCGACCTGTTCTCCGGTTCTAAGGTCGAGCCATCCGAAAAACCTGACTCTTCTTGGGACGTCGAGGACACTCTTTTACGAAATGTCCAGTGGTGCCACAATAAAAGCATGCATTATCTACCCTTCTACGTTCCCTCTCAGATGTTGTAATAGGACTGCGTAACCCTCCCACTTGCATAGGTTCTTCAGTACCGGAAGCGGGAGTACTAACAAGAGTAGGAGAGGAAGAGGTCCCCAATTCAGCCCTACGCTCCGATCGGCGTGCATTTACCTGCAGGACGAGATCAACCAATTCCTGATACTGAGTAGGCATAGAAGGGATCACTGCTAAAGCGTCTTTCATGGTGTTACTCAACCCCCTATAAAAGACCACCGCCCGCTTGTTTTCTGGCCATGATGTTTCCGCAACTAGCTGATTGAACCGGGTGATGTAATCTATCAGAGTCCTTTTGCCCTGAGTCAATTCCAACAACTCCAAATCCCTAGACTGTGCCTTGTGTCGAGTATCGAATACTCGGGACATTTCTAGGACCAACAAATCAAAGTCATAAAGAACTGGACTATTGTTTTCTAACAGGGGATTAGCCCAAGCGGCAGCTGTTCCAGCTAAATGGGAAAGGGCGAAGGCGGCCTTAGCAGTGGACGTGGGAAAAGCCAAAGGCCTGCATAAGAAATGTAACTTGCACTGGTTAACAAAGGTTCTGAATTTCTTGGGATCGCCCTGGTAACGTTCAGGAGCAGCCAGGGGGGAAGGAGTTGGGAAGAGTATTGGAGTCGGGACTGTAGAAGTAGCCAAGGGAGGGGGTGTAGTGGAGGAGCTGCCATCTCCAAACTCAGGGTCTGCAGGAAGGGAATGCTGAACGCTCTGTATGGTATCCAACCTTTGATGGATCACTGTGTTCGCGGCGGCCATATCTGCCCTTAATATTGTAATTGCCTGAACTAAAGCAGTTATGGGTTCGTCCGTGGATCCCTGCATCGTCTAACACGACTATAGGGCTTCTCAGTCTGTTCTGACTTGAGTGTCGTGTAGACCGATGAGACCTCCGTCCCCAAGTGACGCACAGGGGAACAAATAGAAACCCGCTGTGCGACCCTTGAGGCCACAGGTGAGAGATGTCTTCCCAGATCCACGGAGCCTCTGGAACACTGATGCTGCTGTCAAGAAGGAATGAGGTTAAGCACCAGGCAATCACAATACAGGCAGGTAAACAAAAGAATCTAAAGTGTCTTACCTATCTGGTGTAAGGGAGACCCAGGTAACCTAGTAGGGAGGTTCGAGGCTCAAAAAGATACAGCGGTCCCTGGAGTGGTAGAACCGCAGGTAAGCGTGGATACGGGTAGGCCACCTGTAAGATAGGGCTTGACTTGGGCGTAGAAGTGCAGCAAGATACTCAGGGATGATCCAAAGACAAGTCGATGTGCAGTCCAAAAATCCGGCAACAGGTAAACAGTTCCAAGCAAAGGTACAAAGGGGTGTCCAAGAGAGTCCAAGATAGAGTTCCGTGGTCGAGGTAGCAAGGAGCAAGTAATAACGCCAAACAGGGTCCGAAGCCAGCTGAGAAGCAATGATCGTCCTGCCTCTCAGTTCTTTATACTGTGTCCCTGGGTCATGTGACGTCTCTGGGCCATGTGACGTCCACCAAGATCACGAGAGGAATGCCACACTGTATCACGTGACCGACGTGATGACGTAACGCCGCCCCTTCTGCGATATATCCTCCAAGGCAGTTGCCAATGCAGGAAAGGTTGTAATCGAGCCCGTACACCAAAGAAGGTACAGTGTTTTCGGTTCTGTGGGTTCACCGAATCCCTTGAGCCTCGAAGCTGGGGTGGAGATGTTGGGGGAATGTGAGCAGTGTTCTGATGTGGGGAGGCCTGATGTGCTGAGGATCGCCTAACAGTACCCTACGTATTCTTCGCATATGCATTTTGTGTTGCTGGGTGCCACAGCATACTGTGGGACATTTTTTCTTCACACGTGGGCTACCGAGGCGCCGCATACACGTCTATTTTTGTTTTTGGGGTGCCTGAGCGTTACGCGACTCATTATTTATTCACCAGGGGTTACATAGAGTCTTGCTGGAGCACAGTGGTACGTTTTCCATCACGTACACTGCCCCTCACTACAGTTGCTCAGGACATTTGTTTGCTGCACCTCCCATTGCGCTAGTCCATCAGTGCCATGACTGGGAGGGCAACAAGTGGGAAGGGAGGCAAAGCTGGGCGACCTGGCAGAGGTGACCAAGGTGGTCGAGGTGGGCAAAGTGTCCGAGGTGACCATACCCTTGCAGGGAGAGCTATGCCCCCCACCCAACAGGGTCAGGAGATGCAGCTGATGCTCACGTCCCCAGCAGCTGGGGCCACACACCAGCAGTGTCATCTGCTGTCCAGTGCAGCCAGGGTGTGGAAGCTGCGGGGGCAGCTGCGGCTACCACCACCCAGGCTCAGGGCCACCCAGCCCAGAATGTAGTGGTCCCAGCACATGGCCAGAGTGACTCAAAGGCCGATTTCCATGTCCCGAAGGCTAAGACACGTGCGGTGCAAGGTCCTAGCACCGGCACACAGGGATTCAGAGCAGTGTTGTCATCTGCTGTACACAACCACCACCGTGGCTCAGGGTCACCCAGCCAAGAGTGGATTGGTCCCGGCCCAGTGTGACTCAGGGGCCAATTCCCTTGTCACTATGGCCAAGACACGTGCAGCGCAGGGTCCTGGCAACAGCACCCAGCTACCGATACCTGCAAGCAGACCTTCTGTTGTTACATTAGTGGCTAATGCCATAGGCCAGTCCACTGCTACTCCAGCCCCTACTGACCCGAGCGGTACAAGCCACTCAGGGTCTGCACCACCTCGCAAGAAGCAGAAGCGTGCTTCAGCGGTACAGGGTGAGACCCCAGATACGGCACAGGAGTCCCACACATCAAGAAAGATGAGTTTCTGTGATCAGGAACTGGACATGCTCGCGGACTACGTGTTGGAACACGGCCGTGACATGCTGGTGTAGGCAGGGAGCACAAATACGCCTGCTCAGCGTATGGCCCACTGACAGTGCCTCGATGACCGTATTAGCGCCTTGGGCTATGAGAGGCGCACAGCTGGTGATGTCTTGAAGCGTTGGAACGACCTCTGCCGCCGAGTAAAAGATAAGCTGGCTGCCAAGTTTGCCTCTACTCTGGTGACTGGCAGTGGGTCACCACCAGAGGACGATAAACTCACTGGACATGAGGAGATCGCAAGTGATTTCATTGTAGTGGAGCAGATCCAAGGCGTGGGAGACATGCCAATGTATGAGGCAATGTCCGGTGAGTGGTGATGCGTGTGTGTCCAGGCCATGTGTATGTTGCTTGGGTGATGTGTTAGGATTGTCTGCCAGTTCAGACTACATTTGCATGACTGGCTTGTGGGAACCATGTGATTTTGGACTGATACATGCTTGTTGGCATGCAGACTGCATACAAACCATGTCCTGCACAAGGAGGCAATCCTCATCACCACACCTGCTCCCTCCTTCCATGACACTCTCTGTCCAGCCTCTCTTGGCCCTATTCCTGCTCCAACCTGTGGTGGCGGATTGCCTGTGATGATCTTCCACTCAACACTCGCCTTCTATCGTCACATGACTGACGTCTCTGAGAGGTCACCCTGCCAGCTGCTCCTCCTTAGAGGCATTCTTCCTTTCCTCTCCATCCCCCTGCAGCTCACTGTCTCCAGAGGACTGGCCATTCCTATGGTGGACTACTGCAACAGGCTTTACCAGGATTTCTGAGATTCTACACTCTTCCCTCTGCAACTCAGCCAGAGCTGGGCTGTGTGGAAAGTCCTTTAGGCTTGGTGCAAGGTATCTGCCTAGGACTGTGATGATGGCACAGGCTCACAGTGGCTACGAGTGTTCATTCCTGAACCCTGTGCATTCTCAGCAAGTATCCAAAGGCATCCACTGTGTGTTCCTGCTGGGCCCATACAGGCTTGTCTTGTGTTGGTACCCTCCTTGTTTGTGCCTTAGGATGCAGACACATATGTCACTCCTGCTTCCCCTTTCCATGGGCTTGCAAGGAGGGTAGCGTGCTAAAGTAACTTACACAGAGGCATTGGGCTTCCATTATTTCTGTGGCCAATCTGAAGTCCAGTCTGTGTATACACCCCTAGTGGGGAATCATGATTGTTTGTCCAGTGCATGGTTTGCATCCCTTTTTGTTTGGACATTGGTAAATATCCTTTTTTCATGTTACATCTTCATGCATTACTTTGCCTGTCTCCATTATTGTTGGACGTCCTGCTGTATGCGTTTCCCTGCCCACTTTAGTTAGCAGAGACCCACTCCAGATAGAAAGGGTCCATGTGGTAGGTTAGTCACATTGAGGCACTTGTGCTATTGTGATTGCTCACTGTCTGACATTGTCACTGTTGGGTCCTGTGTTTATGACATGTTATGCTGGACAAATGTGTGACAGTGAGTTATTTCTGACCTAGTTCAGTTTATCGGAGTGCATTTTGTGGCAATAGTGTTGTGTTGGGCATTTATTTGTTACTTTTGACATTGCATGCCATGGCATGGTGTGGCAACCGGGTGACATGAAGCTTGGGAGGGTTTAGGTGACATACCAGCATTTAGATGTGTACTTTTGCATGGGGTTAGTGGCATATTGCTTCTTCAATGTGTGCCTTTTGTTCACACGAGATTGGGTTAGTTTAAGTAGTTAGGGATGCACACAATGTAGCACTTCCAAGGACACATTCTCAGGGTGGTAAGGTTGGGACAGTTGATTGTCCCTTTGTCATCATCGATTGTCACCTGGAATGTGACAGGCATGTGTGCACTCTGTTGAATTTTATGTGATGAATTGCACCACAAGCTGGGTACGGGCTGCCTCGCCACGTGCTCTTTCCCCTCCCATGCGCAGCGGGTGTGCATGTGGTTGGGGATGTGGAGGCACCACCATGCCCACCGGTACGCCATGCCGCATTGCAACATTGTGCAGGGCACATGCTGCCACAGTGATCCTGCACACTACTACTGGTGCATATAGTAGCTGTCCACCAGAGTGGTCAAGGGAGCGGAAGCATGACTTTAGCACTGCCAATGTGCGCTCCACTATGGCCCTAGTTGTAATATGGGCTGCGTTGTATCTTACCTGGGGTGGTGTGGTGGGGTTCCGTATTGGCACCATCGTGTAGGGGCTCAGAGGGTAGGCACTGTCACCTGAAGAGGTGAGAATGGTTGTCATTAGTTGGCTTTGTCTGTGTCTAACATGCATGCATGTGCATGGCCATTTATACTCACCAATGAGCCATGTATTGCCATGCCTCCCAGCTTCCAGGCCCCGGTGTAGGGGTGATATTCTGAATATGAAACTTTCATGGGTGGACCCTGGATAGTTGGCATATACAGAGGTAATGATTCCCTTGGCATCACATACACCCTGCACGTTGATGGAATGCCAGTGCTTGTGAATGCGATAGATGTGCTCTGTGGCCCAGGTGGACGTAGGGCCACATGGGTGCAATCGGTGGCACCAAGCACTTTGGGGAAGTGCTCCAACCCATAAAAGTCCTGGACCATGGGCTGCCTTTCTGCAAGTTTTCTGGGCATGTATATGTGCCTGCGGACAGAGGGGAATGTAGTCATGATTGCCAACACCTGGTGTAGGCAACGTGACTGTGTGGGCTGTGAAACACCCCCAACTATGGCAGTTGTCCACTGAAATGACCCAGTGGCCAAAAATGCAGAACATTGAGCACCTTTTCCATGGGGCTCAGTGCTTGGGAGCACAGGGTGGGCGATGTAAGGTCATCCTCCCACTCAGTGACCAGGTCTAAGATGATATGAGGTGGAAACCTATACCTGCCATAGACCTGGTCATCAGGCATCCCAAAAAGGCTGGTCCTGGGTAAAAAAATGAGACCTGGGTATCCTCCTCCTCCTCCTCCTGCAGTGTCCCACGATCACTGCTGCGAGAAATGGTACATTCTTTGTAGCTGTATACGCGCATTTATTTTTCGCACGCACTTTTATGCATTGTTTTGGGTGCGTGGTGATGCTTACGCCAGCATTTGCATGCCGGACGTGTTTCCAGGTTAGCGCGTCTTTTGCCGTGCGCCGTTGAGCCCTGTTCGATTCCATGAATATGTGTTGTTGCCGCGCGTGTGGGCGTTGCGAGTATTTTACTGTCGTACGTCCCACGTAACACCCACATTTACGCTTGTTGTTCCCAATTCCACTTGTGCTGCCCCCTTTTGAGCCTGTGCCGATTCCATGCACGTCTCAGGTAAGCCACATGCAATGTGTCCCATGAATCGATAAACGTGGGCTTGCGCCCATTTTCGTGTGCAAGTTCCCCTTTTTATGCGCAGATTATTCCATGAATCGGGCCCATAGTCTTTCTGCAGTGGGTGCAATCTTATGTCCCTTTGCCTGGGGCAATAGAAGTATTTGCCCCTTCTCCAGCATGGGGTCTGGCATGGATTCACATGCTCATGAATATTCCCCGTCGTCAGGCTGGGAATCCTCGGTAAATAAAAAAAAAAACAGTATCTGTTTCGTTTCTGATCTGTCTTTCGTAGTAATAACCAATCACTGGTCTCTGCGTCATACTGACCACAGCCAATGACTGCCCTCTACCTAAGCACCGCCTCTGGCAGCCATCTTCAGATTTTTACCGCACGTTCATGTGTTGGGATCCTCGTGCTTTTGCTCTCGAGCGTTAGTGCTATTTTTTCACGTTTTTTGCTCAAAAACTTCGTTTTTTCGGTCAAAAGAGCCTCAAGCTCCACCGACTCTCCATCCGATCAACGGGGACCCGTGTCGGATTCGTCTACGCCCCTCAAGGGTAAGATTTCGTCGAGCTACGCTTTGGAGGACTCCAGAAGCTTCTCAGGCCCGGACATGGCCCAGGAGAAGGGAAGCTCGACGCCCGGAAAGCTGTTCAGGGTCTGCCCTGGATGCCAGCTGCAGAACGTCTTTAAGGAGGACGAGCACTCCTTTTGTCTCTACTGCTTACATGAGGACAAGACGCACGTGGAGAAGGACTGTGCGTTTTGCGGCAATATGTCGGAGCGGACCATGAAGGACCGCCATCAACGTCTCGCCAACTGGCTGGAAGGGAAGAGCCCGTCAGGCGAGAAGAAGAGGAAGAAATCCGAGCGGTCTTCTAAGACCTTTGAGGACGCCCCGGCGACGGGGGTCCAACACAAGGCCAAGCACCGCGAGTCCGCTGGCACCGGGAGCGCCGAACGGTCGGGCTCTACGGGCGCCAGGCAGGGCGCACCCTCCCCGGCACCTTCAGCCACGAGCCAACGCTCTGGGTCGGGTAAGAGGAAGGGCGAGCACCCGGCGAAGCTCCTGGAGAGGCCCCGGTCGAGCTCGAAGGCCCCATCGGAGGGGGAGCGAGGCAGTGTCCCCCCCCCTCAAGGATAAGGCGGTGAGCGCACCTAAGGTGGTGAAGGCCTTAATCCATCCGGCCAAGCCCTCTATCGATACTGTCGCGGCGGCCCTGGCTCAGCCTGTGGAGGCTACAACAGTGGTGGTGACCTCGGGGCTCAGAGTCTCCCTGCCACCTCGGAGGGAGTCCTCTTTTGTGCCCATCGATAGGACCCCCGTGAAATCCCCGGCGGGGAAGAAAAAGGGGGGGCAGGGCGTCGTCGTAGATTCGGCCTCAGCCTCTGAGGAAGAGCTGATTGAGGTCTTAAGCCACGGCCTTGGCGTGGAAGAAGACCGGCCCGTCGGGATGGATCCCGACGCAGGTGACGACGACATCGTCGAGGGTGCCGACGGGGCCCCTGTTCGCCCGTCGGATTCCCCTCTGCCAGCGCCGCATGACAACTCGGCGGCCATTTTGTTGGCTATACAGTCCTTATGTTCAGAGATAAGGACGAGACTACCGTTGCCGACGGAGGGACCTCTCCCGTCGGGGGGTCCTGAACCGGGACCTTCTGGTGCTCCCCCGCCCAAGAAAAGAAGGATTCACCCTCCACCTCCTTTTCAGCCGTCGCGCCCCGTCCAGTCCTCCTCCCCGTCCACCCGAGGGGGTGATACGGGGACTGACACGGCAGCGACGGGTACGGACGACGAGGTATACGACGAGGATATACCGTCGTCACCTCCCACCAGGGCTTCTCCGCCCGACGAGATTGGATCGTTCCACTCCATGATCGCCAGGGCATCCGAGCTTTTCCAACTCTGCCCTGAGGAGAAGAAAAAGGAAGGATTCCTTTATCAACGGCGCGAGGCCAAGAGGAAGACGGTCCTCGCGGTGCCTCTACTGGACGACATTTGGGATGAGGGCCTCGCCCTCCTCAAGAACCCTTCCACGACGCCAGCTAGAAGAGACCGGTACGAGAAGAAGTACCGGGTCCCAGACGCGGCCCCCCTGTGCCTCCGGGCGCAGCCTACCCCGGACTCCGTCGTCTCCGCGGCGGCCAGGAAGAAAGCGGGGGGGGGGGGGGGTGCGGCCTCCACATCGACTTCCCCACCGGACGGCGAGGGAAAGAAATTGGACGCGATGGGACGCAGGGTCATCTCGTCTGCAGCGACGACGATTAAAGCGGCCAACGCTTTGGCTATCGTGGCCCGCTACGACAGGGAGCTATGGTACAAACTGGCTCCCCTGCTGGACTTCCTACCGGACGACAAGAGGGCGGATGCCCTGGAGATCCTACAGGAAGGCGAGGTGGCGTCGGACCACGCCATCACTATTGCGACGGACATCGCCGACACTGGGTTTCGCCAGTTGGGCAACGGCGTGTGCCTTAGGCGGCGTGGATGGCTCAAGGCTACGGACTTCCGTCAAGACGTACAGACCAGAGTCCTGGACATGCCGTTCGATGGGAACAACCTGTTTGGGAAAACAGTGGACGATTCCCTTCAGGCCATTAAAGCGGACACTGAGATGGCCCGGGCCCTTGGGGTTCTGCAGCGACGACGGACGCCCTTTCGGAGCAGCGGAGGCAAGGGCGCCTCCAAAGGTTCCGGCGGCGGTTTCTCCACCTACCGTCAAGCGGCCCGCTCGTCGTCTCAGGAGGCCTACAGAGGACGAGGCAAGTCTGGTGGACCCCGCCGTCGTCGCCAAGGAGGTCAAGGCGGCAAAGCCTCGTCGAAACAGGATTGAACCGGCCGTGGGGTCGGGCCCCCACCGAAGCACCCCGGTGGGAGGCCGGCTGGCGAGCTTCGTCAGCGTGTGGGAGTCCATCTCCACCGACCGTTGGGTGCTGGACGCCTAAACCCGGGGCCACGCGCTCGAGTTTCAAAGAAGGTGCCCGCGCGTCCCCTCCGTGGCCAGGAAAGAGCTTCACGTCCCTCAGCTTCTCCTGGAGGTAAAGGCGATGCTCAGGAAGGGCGCCATCGAACTCGTCCCAAAGAGGCTTCGGGGCTCCGGAGTTTACTCGAGATACTTCCTTGTGAAGAAGAAGACGGGAGGATGGCGCCCCATCCTAGACCTGCGACGTCTGAACAAGTTCATCAAGGCGCAGAAGTTCCGGATGGTCACCCTCCAGCACGTCCTGGGGCAGCTGGAGGAAGGAGACTTCCTGTCGTCGTTGGATTTGGAGGATGCCTACTTCCATATTCCCATCCTAAAGGGGCACCGAAAATTCCTCAGGTTTGTGGTCCAAGGGCGTCACTACCAGTTCAAAGCCCTCCCCTTCGGACTACGGTCGGCACCCAGGGTATTCACCAAGTGCCTTGCACCGGTGGCGGCGCAGCTGCGCCGCGAGGGGATCCACGTCTACCCCTACCTGGACGACTGGCTCATCCGAGCCAAGACGAGGGAGCTCGCCGTGGAGCACACGGCAAGGACCGTCCAACTTCTCACGGACCTGGGATTCTCCGTGAACTACGCCAAGTCCCACCTGGTACCCGCGCAAAACGCACTGTTTCTGGGAGCGAAGCTCGACACAGTGTCCCTTCTGGCCTCCCCGTCGGAGGAAAGGACCAGGTCCATCCTGGGCAAGGTACAGCGGATGTTGGTTTCCGACGCGGCCAAGGTGAGGTCCATCAAGTCCCTCCTCGGAATGATGTCTTCTTGCATCTACCTCATTCCCATGTGCAGGCTCCGCATGCGCCCGTTGCAGGAGTTCCTGGACGCGCGCTGGATCCAAACGACGGGCGGCTTCAAGGAGAGGATCACACTCGACGAGAGTTTCCGCCGAGCGGTCCGGTGGTGGGGCAACCGCGCGCATCTGACGGCGGGCATGGACTTTCAGACCCCAGACCACCAGGAGACAGTGACCACGGATGCCTCCCTGGAAGGGTGGGGAGCGCACACCGAAAATCTGCACGCGAGAGGCCTCTGGCTCCCGACGGAGAAGTCCCTCCATATCAACGTCCTGGAGCTCCGTGCAGTGTTCTGGGCCCTCAGGTCTTTCCTTCCGTCCCTCAAGGGCAAGGTGGTGAGGATCTTCACCGACAACACCACCACCATGTTTTACATCAGGAAACAGGGCGAAACCAGGTCCCAGCACTGTCCAAGGAGGCGCAGGACCTGTGGCATTGGGCCGCCGCCCAAAGGATGTTTCTGGTGCCGTTTCATCTGGCAGGGATAAAAAACACCATCGCCGACTCACTCAGCAGGGAGCTGCGCTCGTGCCACGAGTGGGAACTACGGCAGGATCTAGTGGATCGCCTCTTCCGACGGTGGGGCACACCCCAGATCGACCTGTTCGCGACGGCGACGAACTCCAAGTGCCGGAGGTTCGCCAGCAGGTTTCCCCAGGCGAGGAGCATGGGCGATGCTTTCTCGTTCCCCTGGGAGGGCCTGTTCCTCTACGCGTTCCCTCCTTTGCCACTGCTAATCCGGCTCGTCAACCAGCTCAAGAGGTCACGGTGCAGGATGATCCTCGTCGCACCTGCGTGGCCGAGGCAGATATGGTTCCCGGACTTTCTGGACTTGTCAGCGTCCCCGCCAATCAAGCTGCCGGTGGACGCGGATCTACTCTCCAGGGAAGGAGGCGCCATCCTCCACCACGACCCGAAATCGCTGAACTTGCAGGCCTGGCTCCTGCAGCGCTAGAGTTTGGAGGATACGACATACCGGCCGACTGCAGAGAGGTTCTTGCAAAGGCCAGGGCGTCCTCGACTCTTAAATGCTACGGACACAAATGGAAGAGGTTCTCTGTCTGGTGCCACGCACAGAAGATTAACCCTCTACGGATTACGGCTCCCCAAGTACTGCCGTACCTGCTGACGCTGGCCAAAGCTGGACTGGCACACGCGTCCATCAAGATTCATCTTGCTGCGATCTCCCGATACACCAGAACCACGGGCCGGACGTCCTTGTGGTCTCATCGTCTGGTGAAAGAGTTCATGAAGGGACTGTTCAGATCGTTCCCGCCGGTGAAGGCGCCGGCCCCGGCGTGGGAGCTCAACGTGGTGCTGACCAAGCTCATGGG
Source organism: Ambystoma mexicanum (assembly GCF_040938575.1). NCBI lineage: Eukaryota > Metazoa > Chordata > Amphibia > Caudata > Ambystomatidae > Ambystoma > Ambystoma mexicanum. The sequence continues at coordinate 39,205,498 of NC_090931.1, forward strand.
ACCTCCGTTCGAGCCTCTGCACTCGGCCCCGTTGAAGTTTCTGTCGTGGAAAACAGCATTTCTTGTGGCCATCACCTCCGCACGACGGGTGGGAGAGATCCAGGCCCTTTCCTGCAAGGCCCCGTACTTGACTTTTCACGACACGAGGGTAGTGCTCAGGACGCACCCCTCCTTCATGCCCAAGGTACCGTCGGACTTCCATCTCAACGAACCCTTGGTGTTGCCTGTGTTCTTCCCGTCGCCTTCGTCGCCGGCTGAGAGGACTTTGCACTCGCTGGATGTGGCTAGAGCGCTGAAGTTCTACGTGGACCGCACAAAGTGTTTTCGGAAGACGTCACAACTCTTTGTGAATTTTGGACCTGTCAATCAGGGGAAGGCTCTCTCGAAGGCTTCCATTTCCAGATGGCTCTCCGGCTGTATCATGTACTGTCATCGGTTGGCAAACCGACCGCTGCCTGGCCGTCCGAGAGCCCATTCCACCAGAGCGATCGCAGCCACCACGGCGTTCCTTTCTGGTGTGCCCCTGCTGGACATATGCAGGGCTGCTACGTGGAGGTCGACGCACACCTTCACGAAATTCTACTGCGTCGATCGGGATTCCAGGGAGGAGTCCAGGGTCGGCCAAGCAGTGCTGCGCAACCTGTTCGCCTGAGGTGAGCCTGGTGAGGAGGTAAGATGCTTAATGTTGAGTTTGATGTAATGCTTAATGTTGAGCCTTTGCCACCTCCCGTGGTTGTGCATGTGTGTACTGCTATGTATTCTTTATTCATGAGCATGTGAATCCATGCCAGACCCCATGCTGGAGAAGGAACAAGTTACTTACCTGTAACTGTTGTTCTCCAGCATGGGTCTGGCATGGATTCACATGCGAACCCTCCCGCCTACCCCTCTGCGGCTCTTCACTTGGTCATACTGCCACTTCACGTGCTTCCAAATCTGAAGATGGCTGCCAGAGGCGGTGCTTAGGTAGAGGGCAGTCATTGGCTGTGGTCAGTATGACGCAGAGACCAGTGATTGGTTATTACTACGAAAGACAGACAGAAACGAAACTGATACTGGTTTTTTTTTCTTTACCGAGGATTCCCAGCCTGACGACGGGGAATATTCATGAGCATGTGAATCCATGCCAGACCCATGCTGGAGAACAACAGTTACAGGTAAGTAACTTGTTCCTTACGTTGCTTACCTGTGAACAGTGCGCTGACGAATGGCTACTGGTGAACAGTGCGGGCGCGCTCCTGTAGCTAATATATGGTAGTTATGGCGACCGAGGTAGACGCTGAGGCAGGGCCCAACCGTGGGTGTGTCCCTGCAATCAGCGCCTCACATCCCCACATTAAGCTTTTAATACTTGAATGGGTCATTTGGCTCCTCCTTATGGTTAGCTGGAGGAGTGGTCAAGAGCTTGCGGATTGCTGGGCCTTTCCTTTGCTGAATGGGGGCATTGCCAGAGGTTGGCAGACATTGGAGGGAGTGAGACCTATCCTTTCATCTTTTACCGTCCTCATTTCATCCTTTACTCCCTTAATAAAGTCTGCATTAGCAGCGCATAACTTAGACTATTGCCTTCTGCCTTGAACAGCCTATTTATCTAGACCTTTAAAGACACAACCCTTGACTTTGGATGGGCCTCGTAAACCACACCCACAATATAATTAGGATAGTCTGAGCACATCCTGGGTCAATCACACAGATAAACTTTACATATATTTTCAGAATACATCCTTCGAATGGATTATGTCTTCCTACGAATTCCTTATCTTTGATAAATCCACTTCCAGCTTGCTGACCTCTGAAACATTTTTCACAACAGTAGAGAGCGCTGCGCATCGACGTCCCTCAAGTCGGTGTCGCTAGAAGGCCTCCATATCGGCGCCGACGTCACCATAGGTATAAATAGTCTTGCGTGGCGTCCGTTGCTCAGTTCCGTTTTTCCGCACTTCGTAAGCCTCGGAGACGCAACGCTCGGTTCTTATACTCTTCAAAAATCTTTTAAATCTTCGAAAATCTCAATGTATATGATGGCATCTTCGTCCGAAGCATCAACGCCACGTTCCAGCTTGAAAAAATGTTTAGATTGTGGTAAAAAGATGTCACTAATGGATCCTCACAGGATCGGGTTGTGGTGCCTGAGATCAGAGCACCAGTGTTCGCAATGTGAGGACTGCATTTCTATGACGGCAAAAGCCTTGAAGGAGCGTAAGGGGAAGTTAGAAAGAGGTAAGGCAATTAAATCTTCTACCCTTTCAAAATTGTCCTCGGCTGTGTCGAGACATTCGTCTCCTGACCATCAAAAAAAACATTCCCGATCGAGATCTCGAAGCGGTTCCCATCACTCTTCGAGATCGAGACACTCTAAGAAGAGGCGTCATAGATCTCCCTCTTCTTCATCCTCAAATTCCCCAGAAAGGGACACCTGCCCCACTAAACACAGCTCTCCAGCTAAGTGGGAGGTATTTCGTGAAAAAATGCTTACGGTCTTCGAGCACGCAGCCTTGACCCCCCTCGGAGATGCCTAGAGGTGAAACCCCAGGTGAACGACCCAAAAAACAAAAACGCTGTGAGTCGTCGAGCCCGGCGAGAAAAAACCCTCGATAGCGTCATGAACCCTCGAGTAAAGACAAAAAATCGAGTAAAGCTGCGTCATCTACGCCATTGTCGAAGGTACCTTTGACGCACAAATCTGTGTCCTCATCGACGTCATCGACCCCGATGAAGGATACGTCCTCGAGGCCTCAAACCTCAACTACGCCACCGGCACCAGAGGTGTCGAAGGTCCCACCCAAAGCATCCAGAGTTGCGTTGACAATATAGACAACAAAGAGTAGGATTCCGGTCCTCTCAAGTACATAGAGGCCCTTTTCGAGTTTTTCGACGCCATTTGCGGGTTTGTCAAGACCTGTAACGTCTACATAGACGACCACAACCTTTTCCCAAGCAGTATCCACTAATTTGGCTCCTTCTTCTCTGGAAATGGGTTTCACCCCTTATCCAAGATCTGATTATTTCAGAGCTTTATCCTCTATATAGGAGGAAGGGGAGGACTCTGACAATGAGAGACCTTTTGGGTTACAAAGAACAGTAGTACCCTTTCCAGAGGAACACATTTCTGAGGAGAATAGATTGAAAGATCTACAAGAATCTTTACAAGATGCCAGTGGCATAGATACCTCTCCAGAGGCAGAATTTGCTAGACCAGAACCTGGAGAACATGCAGAAATGCCTTACAGAGCCCTTGGGTGGACAACATCTGCACCCTCTTTCCAGCAAGATGATCTTACTGACATCTTATATAAAGGGCCTCAAGAAGACCCTATTGTCCCTTTTCATGCTGCATTGAAGAGAAAAATAGCTGCAAATTGGGAGACACCTGAAGTTATCACTGCAGTAAATAAAAAGCTCTCTGCGAAATACAGAGTATCCGCCTCGGACCCTGAATATTTAAGTAAGCACCCAACTCCAGAGAGTTTAGTAGTGCAGCAGCGATGTCGTCAAATAGTAAGTCGGCATACCCCACTATACCACAAGACAGAGACAACAAAAGATTTGATGCCATGCCTAAAAAAGTCTTTTCAGCATGCAGTATGGCACTTAAGTCTATTAACGCCACTTGCACGCTAGCTAGATTCAGCCACACCCTTTGGGAGTGTGCTGCATCAGCGGCTGACTGTCTCCCAGAAGGGGAGGAACGAGACGCATTCTTGAACATCATCAAGGATGGGAAAGTTACGATGTGCGAGTCCCTCCAAACAGGTATCGACTCTGCTGACAGCATCAGCAGAGCCATGGCAGCAAGAACCACAATCAGCAGATTTGCGTGGTTGCAGAAGTCTGGTTTTGCTCCTGATGTGCAAGCCAGGCATCTGAATATGCCCTTTGACGGCACCTCTCTATTTGGCAAAAAGGCTGATTACAGCCTGGAGAAATTGCAAACCTCAAAGGCGGAAGCAAAATCACTTGGAGCTGCAATCCGTCAAACTCCAAATCACCCCACAGGTACGTCCTGGAGGGGGAAGCCCTTTCGTTTTTACTCCACATTCGGAAAAGGCAGAGGGCAGCCAGCTCAAAGGGGTCAGAGACGATTCACCCGTGGTGGAAGGGTCAACGGTACCAAACCCGCATCAGCAGGTGCTGCATTACCCTCATTATCTACGCCAGCCGCTTCTAAACCCCTCTGAGGTCTCCCCACACAAGACACCATTAGGAGGCAGGTTAACTCAACATCTTTCGGAATGGCAGGCTATTATGTCAGATGATTTGGCATTGGAAATAGTTGCCCAAGGTTACTGCCTGCCTTTCCTACACACTCCTCAGAGTCATCCCCCAGGGAACAACTCTTTGAAGCTTCCAGACCCGCTCCTTATGCAGGAGATTTCAGACCTGCTAGAGAAAGGTGCCATAGAACCGGTACCTGTAGCGCAGAGGAACAAGGGTTGGTATTCCCCTTATTTTCTAATACCGAAGAAGGACGGAGGACAGAGACCCATCTTGGACTTGCGAGAATTAAACAAATTCCTAAGGAAAGACAAGTTCAAGATGGTAACCCTTTCTCAGATCCTTCAGGCCTTCCAGCTTCAGGACTAGTTGGTATCTCTAGACCTTCAAGATGCTTACTTTCATGTGCCAATCCATCACAAGCACAGGAAGTACCCGAGGTTTGCCATTGGCAACTCTCATTATCAATTTCGAGTTCTGCCATTTGGGCTGACCTCTGCCCCGAGGGTCTTCACCAAGCTAATGACGGTTGTGGCTGCAAGTCTAAGGAGGGAAGGGATTCACGTCTACCCCTACCTGGACGACTGGTTGATCAGAGCAGCGTTCCCGGAACAAGCTCAGATCCATCTAGATTATGTTTGCCACTTCCTCCACAAGCTGGGCTTCTCCCTCAACTTAAAGAAGTCACAGATGATACCATCACAGAGACTCCAGTTCATTGGAGCAGTCCTGGACACATCCCTGGGAAAAGCCTTGCCACCAGGGGTGAGGGCTCAAGATATTCTACAGATGGTTATCAAGTTTAAAAATACCCAGCGTCTACCAGCCTTCGACTTTTTTGAGGTTGCTCGGCCTCATGGCATCCTGCATTTTTCTAGTGCCAGAGGCTCGCCTGAGAATGAGATCTCTCCAGTGGGCGCTAAGGACTCAGTGGTCACAATACTCAGGAAAGATGTCAGATCTCCTATTAATCCCAGACAGAGTGTCTCGAGACCTTCAGTGGTGGGCCTGCCGGGAGAAAATCTTGAAAGGAGAGCAGTTTTGGCAAACATGGCCGGAGATAACAGTAGTCACAGAGGCTTCACTCATGGGGTGGGGAGCCCATGCCAACGACTCAGCGGTCGTTGGTCTCCATCGAAGTCCAGACTACACATCAACCTATTAGAGCTGAGAGCGATCAGACTAGCGCTGAAAGCTTTCCTGCCATCAGTACTGGGAAAGAATGTCCTGATAATGACGGACAACACAGTGGCCATGCATTACCTCAACAAAAGAGTAGGCGTATGGTCATTGCCACTGTGCAGAGAGGCGACGCAGCTCTGGTTCTGGGCAAATCAAGAAGGAATCTCTATATCGGCAGTTCACCTAGCCGGAGACAAGAACTCGATGGCGGACGCTCTGAGCAGGCAGAACACAGTCTCCCACGAGTCCTTCAAGAGATCTTCGCCCTTTGGGGAACCCCTCAAGTGTATCTGTTCGCCACCAGTATCAACCGGAAGTGCGATCAGAATTGCTCAAGGGAATTGCCCCGAGAGGAGGTCTAGGGGGCGCGCTCGTGGTCGTCTGGGAGTTTCCACTTCTGTACGCGTTTCCTCCAGTCCCCATCATTCCTCAAATGATCAGGAGGTTGAGGAGATTCTGGAAACCCATGATCATAATTGCCCTGGACTGGGCCAGGAGAACGTGGTACCCGGAACTTCTAGACATGTCCATCTGTCCTCTGATTCATCTTCCGCAAAGAGAGGATCATTTCTCGCAGAAGGGAGGTCGGGTTCTCCATTCGGATATCAGGACCCTCAACCATCACGCCTGGTTTCTGAAAGGTTGAGATACAAGGATTGGGACCTCCGGGATGACGTAATGGAGGTGTTGCTTTCAGCCAGAAGGCCAGCAACAAAATCTTTATACTGCTGCCGTTGGAACAAATTTTGCAGCTGGTGTAGAGAAAAGAATATTGAACCCTTCTCATGTAGTACACCAATGGTGTTATCTTTTTGCTATGTTTGGCAAATTCCGGTCTTCAAGTTGGCACAATCAAGGGTTACATCGCAGCAATGTCAATCTTCAAGCGCACATACTTCAAATTGCCCATAGTGCTTCAATTTCTGAAAGGGTTAACTAATGATTTTCCCCCAACTCCCTTTCAAGTTCCACTGTGGGACCTTAACCTAGTCTTGAAATTTCTAATGGGTACTCCATTCGAACCCCTTCATTCCTGTTCATTAAGGTTTCTCACTCTTAAAACAGTCTTTCTAGTAGCTTTAACTTCCGCCAGAAGAGTGAGCGAATTACAAGCTTTGTCTTGCAAACCTCCACATACAATCTTTCACAAAGATAAGGTAGTTCTCCAAGTGAAGCCGAATTTTCTCCCAAAGGTGGTCTCAGAATTCCACATCACACAAAAAATAAGCTTACCCTCATTTTACCGTCCTCCCCATCCAGGGTAAGAGGAAGAGAGATTGCACAGGCCGGATCCAAGGCTTGCCTTCAGTTTTTACATTAGCAGACTTGCGAGGATTAGGCAAGCAGACCAATTGTTTGTGGGGTATGCAGGGCACAAGTTAGGTTTACCTATTACAAAACAGAACATATCAAGATGGATTATATTAATTATTATAGAATGCTATAAATTGGCAGGAAAAGAGCCCCCTCAACACCTTAGGGCTCATTCAACCAGGGGTATCGCAACCTCTTCGGCTCTCCAAAGAGGAGTTCCAATTAAAGACATATGTGCGGCTGCCACATGGTCGTCCGCACATACTTTCACTAAATTCAACTGTCTTGATTCCTCCTCTAGCCAGGAGACAAGATTTGGAAAAGCTGTGTTGCACTCTGTGCATCTTTAAAAAGAAACATTTAGTTTTACTCCCGCCTCCTCTACACACTACTGCTTTGGGAGTCTATCAAAGATAAGGAATACGTGGGAGGACACAATCCATTCGAAGAACAAGTTACTTACCAACTGTAACGTTCTTTCGACGGGATGTTCCTCCCACGTATTCCTTATCGCCCCTCCCATCCTTCCCCCGCAGTAAAACTTCCCTTGTAGTTGCAACCTATGCTCCTTCAAGGTCATTAACCATTTCATACAAGGCAAAAACAGCACCTGAAAATGGAACTGAGCAACGGACGCTGTGCGAGACTATTTATACCTATGGTGACGTCGGCGCCGATACAGAGGCCTTCGATGGACAACGACTCGAGGGACGTCGACGCGCAGCACCCTCTACTGTGAACATTTTTTCCGAGGCCAGAAAGCTGGAAGAGGATTTATCTAAGATAACGAATACGTGGGAGGAACATCCAGTCGAAAGAACATTACAGTTGGTCAGTAACTTGTTTATCTCCAGCTATCTCGCGCTCGGCACCAGGCTTTCCTTCAGTGCCTTTCTCTCTTCTTCTATCCCACCATCCTCCGGCCCATTGAACCGAAGCAGCCCCGGGCTCTGCTGTCCCTGGGCAGCACGTAAGTGCACTTTAACTCCAGCAAGGTTTGCATCCTTTGAGACTGCCAGGGTGGGGAGCTGGCACATTGTTAAAAAAGACAGATAATATGAAATATCATTAAAGGAGGTGGCTGGAGTAAGCCAAGAGACAAAACAACTTTGCGATTTCCAGTGAAACTGTAATTGTTACATATGTGCCGGTATCATGAGGGAGGCATTTTTTTGGTAGCTGTCACTTCTAGGGTCTTCTCATTTTGGCAGATAAGCCTCAGTGAAACGAAACGTTTTGCCGGGAGCACACACTTTGGTTAAGTGGCTGATCCACGATTTCAGACTAGTCTGCAACTCGGGCACTTGTACACATCTTCTCAGCTCTTATTAGTAGAAAGATTGGTTGTGACGGGCCTTTTTGCTACTCTGGCAGGAAAACCCCATCTGACTCAGGACTAGAGTGCAAGGAAATGGGGTGGCATTTTGCTAACTGAAGTAAACCCCTGTATTCACAGACATTTCACGATCGCTTTTATTTCTATGGTGCATATATTTGGTCGTCTTGTCCAAACTAGAAATATGCTTTTAATTCTGAAGCCATGGGTGAGGTTATTTTGGCTGTCATAAAAAATGAATCCCAAAGCAAAGATTTTGTTTTAAAAAAAATATAAAATGAGCTACATACTTAAAAAATGGCCTCCGGCCAAGACAGCTGGTTCCAAAGACGTCAAGACAGGGATTGGGCCTGGGGCAGATTGGTCAAAGACCCTCTACTGCAGAAATGCAGAAATGGCAAGTGCCTTATAGTGTGATGGGCCGGGACCAGAGGAAACGATCACTCCATTCCCCGGGAGAGGCAAGGCCTCTCTTCCCACATTCTTGGCAAATCATCAGGACATATATATATATATGGGAGAGGAGAAGAAGGGACAGGGAATAAAAGAGAGGAAAAGAAAACTATTTTTTTTTTTAATAAATAGGTTAAACCTTTAAGCATGAAACTCTTTAAAAGCATCCAAATGTCAGTGTTTATCTTCTTTTTTTGTGACCTGGTAAGTTACTCACTCTCTCTACATGAAAGAGTCGCAAATCATGTAGCCAACCTTCCACAGAGGGCCTGAGATTACTCTTCCAGCATTTTAAAATCTGTTTCTTTGCCACAATGAAAGCTATGTAGCTCCAAAAGCGTAAACCAACAGACAAATGCGGCCCAATCGGAAACAATCCCAACAAACACAGTAAAGGATTACGGGGAAGCACAAGAACCAATACAAGGTCCACACGCTGGAGGACATCCTCCCAAAAAGACGTGATATTAGAACATGACCATAAAGTCCCTTTTATCAGATTTACAATTCCAACAGGTGTCGTCCTGCACCAGTTTACACCTCTTCATTCTCCAGGGGGACCAATAGATACAGTGCAAAATCTGTTGCAGAGTATACCTCAGATGCAGAGCTAATTAAAGCTAGTACGGACTAGAACACATGCGGATCGATTCAATATCTGAAATCGCATACCCCAATTCACAGCACCAAACATTATTTACTTACGTATTTGAAACAGTTAAAGGGGCGCTATCAAAGGTGCCAGCATTCGCTCTACCAGCTTATAAAAATACATGCACATTATATTTCCACGAAAGCAATAGATTCTCTTTAGCTGCCCTTACCAAGGCACACACAGACAACAGAGGCGTGTAGCCTCCCGCAACATTGCTTTTCATGTGCTTGCAGATGAGATTCAGAAGAAAAGATAGTGTGCAAAAAGCTAACCTGCTAGATTTTTCATTTTTGAAAAGGCATGCTTTTTACATTAGGTGAGGAATAGCAACACATGAAAATAAGGAAGATAGTTAGAATATGTCACAAAAAGTGTCAAACTGTCTAGGAAGAAGGCCTAGGTGTGGGCATCTCACTGTCGCTTTGTGTGTGCTTTCAAAGTAAATGCCTGCTGTGCAGTTCTAATCACTGGAACTTTCAAAACAATGGTCGCTCATGAGACATCACTATAGACAGCTCCCACTTTAAATGATATACCAATTATTTGAGCGATAAGTAGTGAAGTATTTGTGAAGCCCTGGGGGACCTGCTGTTTATCTTCTGATGCCTCACTAAGGGGAGCTGGACATTTGCCACCAGGGCGTTAAGAGGTGGAAGCTCGGCCTCGCTGTGACAAGCAGTAAGAGATTTGTGCCTGAAAGTAGACAGGCCCCTTTAAAATGTATTTTATATTACTTAGCATGCAGGCGGCAGCTTTGCCCGTGGGTCCCCCATGAGCACATGGCCCTGGGTAATGGCACAGACTTCCCATGCCTAGAGCTGGCCCTGAGTCTCATTGCTGCAACTCTTTCGATTAAATTTGACAGCCTTTTGGGGATATTGTGGCAGGTCCGGGGTTCTGTGCTGCCCCCAGAGCAATGTGGTCCCTCAGTGAGACTCGCGATCTTTGTCGCAAATCCTCTGATAGTTCTACTGGGATGGGGCTGGGCGTCCCACCTTAAAGTACACATTCCAATCAAGTTTTTAGAGTGACCAACACATTCTAAGATTTTTATTTTATTGAAATTCAACATGTGCAGCTATTTTCTCTTGCTTATTTAATATGGAGGTCCTAAAACCCTGATTTTAGTTTAAATTTTAATTTCTGGGAGTCAGTTGGATCAACCTTAATTTCGGCAGGATGCTCAAATGCTTAAAGGTTTTTTCTGCAGCCCACCCCCATTGGTGGGCTACTTTACATTTGTTTGATATCGCCCATTGAGGTCTGTGCTGAACTGAGCCATTGTAGCCCCCTTTTCACTGCTACTTATGTAAAGTACAGGTTCCGGGCGTACACCTTAAGCAGCTGTGGATGGCCTTCTTCCTGGCAATATGGCTTTCATTTTCCAAATCTTTTTCCCCTCATGGTCTATGATTGATTTCTTTTGTTGCAGCCAATCGCCCACAGGCATGTTTTCTCTTTTATTTGGAGGTTCAATCATAGTGATATTTTCTTCTAGATGTTCTTAGCTTGAATAATCACTCTGCTATATGATAGAAAAGCTACCCTCTGCAGTAATATAGTGTTGACTCAGTAGCTGTTTCAATAACTTCATTAGGAAAGATGTCTGTTCCAGTCCTCATTGATTCATTATCACCAGTATTTGCAATAAGTCTGATGGCAACACTGTTTGGACCGGAGGGAGATGGTTTTATTTGAAGGGCCTCAATTTCTGGCTGCCTTAGCGCTGTTGGTTTGGCAATCCTGCCTTTCTTATGTTTAACACTGGAAGGCTGTTCATTCCCACTGTGCAGAGCGAGGGTAAGGTGCTGCATCCTTGTGTACGATGATTGAACCCCAAAACCAGATCATATAAACCTCCAATCCTTGGTATCCAGTCTGTATGCACAGGTCCCTTGCAAGGCCTCTCCCTGGAATGTAGCAGAGTAGGTCTCTGCAATACAGACCTTTTCTAGAGAAGTAGTGTTCAGTCTCTTGGTTGTCGTGTTGGGCATGTCCTATCTTTCATTTTGGACTTGGCATCCTAGTAGACTTTTCTCTACCTGGCAGTGCTCTGTCTACAGAGCTCTGAGAGGTATGGATCTTCTGCAGTGTGGCCACTAGGTTTGCTTCTAATGGTGTGTCCCTTCTGATCTGTCCCTCCTACTTCCCATCCCCTTCTTCCACGCCTCAGAGCTCTGAAAAGGTCTTTGGATACATAGACAACACTTAGAAATGCATCTGCTTTGCAGGCCATGGCCAGCAGACATTTCCTGGGTGTGCTTCGCGGGTGCTCACAATCCCACAAACAATCTCTCTAGCATTGCCCAGCATACTTTTATTTCTGCCAGTGTCCCCTTTAAAGCAGAAACCCAGCCTTGTATGCTTATATTTTTCTCATGTACCAACGGTTGCACGGGAACACTTACTCTAAAACAAATACATCAACATCATAAAACACCACTGTACAAAATCAGCATGCAAAAGTAGCACTGAAATGCATTAAATCTCCTTCAGACCCCATCCAGGGGTGCTTTCAAGATCCCCTACAGGCATGCCCCAGTGGGAAGGGCCAATTCCAGGTTAGGGAGGTTTCAAGATTTTGATTTTCATGATTGCTCTTGTGCTCAGTAAGAAATATCCCTGAGCAGACCAGAGATAGGTGCGTAGCCTAAATTTCCTCCAAATGCTCCCTGGTCTTCATATCCCCCAGGAGACCTGCTTTTCCTCTCCCATCCAAGACCTCCTAAGGGTGCGGCCAGATGCACCAAGAAGCCTCTTAACTTCCCCTTTGGCAGCACCGGGGAGATGTGATTGGCTTCAAGCCTTCGTCAGTTTGTGTGCCCATGGTCCATTCTTTTCATTCCTTTGCCATATTCTGGCCCATTGCTCACTTCTGTGCAATTTCTGCAAAGCCCTCCCTTGAGTGCATTTAAAGACATTTCCGTTAAGCAGAGGAATTCTTAGCACCTTCTCAAATATATTCCTATCCAGGTGCTTGTCAAACAGCTGCGTGAGCTACTTCTCATGCCTACTGTAGCCATTTATTTTTTAATGTTCTATAGTCCCAAAACAAAATGACCTTTCACATAACATAACGTCACCAACATGATGTCACCCAAAAAAACATGTAAACAGTTTACAAAAGATTCAAACATTCGATAATAAAACTTTAAATCTAAAACAATTGACATACATTTAAAATAACAGATATTCGAGATCTTTCTAAAAGTCCAATCTTACTTAATAAACACTTTAAGAACTTCCAAAGAGAGCAAGGTTTCATGACCAGAAGACAGACGATCCCAAAAATCTTCTGAGTTCAACCATCATTACTCACAAAACGTCCCAAATGGAACTGACGCTGGACCTGCAAAGGCGGACATATAATCAAAATGTGCTTTAGAGTTTTTCTTATCCTTTCCCAAAAGAACTTACATGAACCCTCAAAATCCTGCCCCCTTAACGGCTCTTCCATGACCTCTGCGGTTGGTAACAGATTTAATCTAAACCTCAATAATTGTGCACGGCAGTAGGCATTGGGAAATGTACATAAATAACGGGGCTTTGTACAATTTTTATAATGAAGCATGCAAGTGATAGCTTCACATTCTTTTCATAGTAGTAATCCAGTCCATTCTCATGATGGACAGTTTCACACCAGCCGGGTTTCACTCCAGGTCATTAAGTGAGCAGCTATAATGTTTTAGTGTGTTTTTTACAGTGCTACTCATCTCATTCAGAGCAGGATTATTTACCTGCACCAATGCAGATTTCAAATCCTCCTACAGGGACATACAGGGACTTAGGGAGGGGTGATATTAATAATCTATAAGCAAAACCCACCCTCCAGTCCAATACCGGCTTTCAATTAATTTAAGCCTAACTCAAAACCCATGGGTAGAGAAAGTGAGAGATTAAGCACCTTTTTCCATAGTCTTCCTACTAGACAGATTCGATCAAGACCAAGTGCCTGCATGTCAACCTCCATTCCATATAAAAAGTAACAAGAGGCTGGATAGAAAATCTACACAGTTTAAATAGTACCCTTTCGAACGAATTGTGTCCTCCCATGTATTCCTTATCCAGCTTTGCTGCTTCGGAATTTATTTTTCAGCAGGGGGGCGCTGTGCGTTGATACCTGTCAACTCATTGTCCCTCGGTGGGCTCCGATGTCAATGTCACTGAAGGTATATGTAGCACATACAGCGCTTGTTGGCTTCAGTTCAATTTTTCCACGCTTACGCTTTGGAAACGGTACGCTTCATTCATTGAGAGGTAAAACTATGATAATTTCTTTGAGTAAATTCTCTAATTTTTCGAGTGAATTCGTCTTCGGCGTCTTCCACTCAGAAGTTGGGTTTCAAGAAATGCTGTGACTGTGGTGCGAAGATGTCTGTTACGGACCCCCATAGGATTTGTCTATGGTGTCTGTGGTCGACTCATCCGTCATCAGAGTGTGAGGACTGCCTGTCCTTGATGGCCAAAGCCCTGAGAGAGAGCATAGAGGGAAGCTTGCGGCAGGTAGGACCCAAAAATCCCCTGGACTCCGCCGAAAAAACAAAACACTTTGCACGAGTCGAACAGTTTCTCCTCGTCGCAAAAAGAACAAACGTTCCCGATCACGTAGTGGTTCACACCACTTGTCATCTAGACACAGAAATAAACGGTGCCATAGATCGGAATCTTCCTCGACTCGACATCGAAACCATCAGGATCGAAAGGTGCGTCATCGACGCCATCAGCGCTGATAACTTATGAGAAGCCATCTACGCTTCGAGCATCAACCTCCTCGACGCCACATGTTTCAAAGTCATCAAAGCAAACTTCGAAGCCGTCAACGTCGACAGTCTCAATGATTTCGGCTCCTTTGACCACTAATTGACAAAGGTTTCCTCCCCGGCTCACCTGAGTTCTCTTCTTGTGGCGTTCCGCGGAGGACTCCTTCTCCCGGCCGGACCGGGACTTGTATAAGTGCGCGCGAGTCGAGTCTGACACTAGCGCGAGCGTTCAAAGTTCCAGGAAGTCGCGTATTCCAGGACGTCCAGGAAGAGGATCGAAGAAAGGTAAGAGATACTGGAAACAGGGGAAAAGGGAAGAAAGAATAAGGGAGTTGGCCAGGAACTTGGAAGGGTAACGCCGAGCAGCACACACACGTCGAGACACTACCTAGAGATAGCGTTGAGACGCGCGGGGGTGTGGCCCATTTATAGAACGTGCCGTGTCTGACGTACAGGCTAGTACGGAACACGGCACTGGGCACTGCCATGTTGGAAGTATCAAGGAGCACACTCTCCATCTGGACCAGGACCAGGAAGACCAGAAGGGGCTATGTCCATGGTTCATGACAGCATGCCTCCTCCGAAACCCCGTCCCACCAGGCTTGAGCCGGGTGTATGAGATGGAGTCTTCTCAGCAATCGAGGAGTGTTTAGGTTGGATAGTGGTTCCCATGTTCTCTCGCTAGGAGGATAGCCTTTCCACTCGACCAGGTATTGAAGCCGACCCCGTTTGTACCTGGAGTCACATATTCTGGATACTTCATATTCCAGCTGATTGTCCACAATCACAGGACTGGGTCTGCCGGTTTTCCGGGTGGAGTGGATGTAGGGTTTGAGTAGAGAAGTGTGAAAAACTGAATGTATTCTCTTCCAGGAGTCTGGTAGCTTGAGCCGATAAGAAACAGGATTGATGATTTCTTTTATGGAAAATGGACCATAATATCGGGGGGCAAACTTGTTAGGGCGTAGATGTTGTGGTAATAGTTTCGAGGACAACCAGACCTGGTCACCAATAGAATAGGAGGGTGCTGGTCTTCTTTTGGAATCAGCATATCGCTTAGTGCGAATCTGGGCCTTTCCCAATTGTTCCTTGGCTTCCTTGTGGATGTTCAGGAGAGTTTCAATCCAGGAATCAAGTGAAGGTACTGGAGTTGGATGTGGTAGAACTGAAGGTAACACGGAGGGATGAAAACCTTGACTGCAATAGAAGGGGCTAACGTTGATCGCTGAGTGATCTGAATTGTTATAGGCAAATTCGGCCAAGGGTATAAGGAGGGACCAATCATCCTGTACCTTGGTTTGCGAAACAACGAAGATATTGCTCCAGGGTTTGATTAACACGTTCTGTGGCTCGTTGGTCTGTGGGTGATATCCAGATGAAAGAGCGCGTTGAATCCCTAGAACACAACAGAGATGTTTCCAGAATTGTGAAATATATTGCGGTCCTCGGTCCGATATGATCTTGGAAGGGAGTCCATGAAGACGGAAAATGTGTTCTAGGAAAATTCCTGCGAGCTCTGAAGAGGAAGGAAGTTTATAGAGAGGCGTGAGATGTGCCATATGAGTAAACAAGTCTATGGTTACCATGATGGTTGTGTAACCCCGGGAAGGTGGTAATTCCACGATGAAGTCTGTAGCTATACATTCCCATGGTCTTGTTGGCAGTGTAGGTTGCAATAGAAGGCCCACCAGTCTCTTATTGTGCTTATTCTGACTGCAGACAGTACAGGTGTGGATGTACTCTTGTATCTTGCATTTCATTTCCGGCCACCAAAACTGTCTTTGTATAAAACGGAGCGTGTTGGTTACACCACGATGTCCAGAATGAAAAGTATCATGGCAGAGAGTTATTATTTTATGTTGAAGTTTCGGTGTGGGAATGACCAAGGCATTGTCCTTGAATAAGTATCCTTCCTTGATTCTTAAGTTCCAGGGATTCTTCCTAGAGACGTCCTTCCAGAGGTCAGAGGACTGGGTTTTGGCTCGAATCTCTTCCAAGAGGTTGATCGCTTGAGCTATAAAGATTGTGTTGGGAAACATTGTAGGATAGGTCCTATCTTCAGTGGTTAAATAGTCAGGATGCCGGGACAAGGCGTCCGCAATCACGTTTTGTGATCCAGGAACATGAGTGATTTGGAATTGGTACTGGGCGAAGAAGTAGGCCCAACGCGCCTGACGACTTTTCCTGCACTCCATAGATTAGAGAATTTGTAGATTTCGATGGTCCGTACGGACCTGGACTGGATATCTAGCACCCAGGAGTAAATGTCGCCATTCTGTGAAGGCTTGGCGGATTGCCAACAGCTCCTTTTCCAGGACGGAGTAATGGGTTTCGCTGGTTGTTAGGGTTCTAGAGAGGTAAGCCACTGGGTGGTCCATCTTGTCCTCAAGCACCTGTTTCAAGACTGCTCCTATGGCATGGTTGGAGGCATCCGTTTCCACTATGAAAGGGCGATCTAAGTCAGGCTGAGCCAGGACGGGGGCTTGCGTGAATCTTGTCTTCAAGCGTTGAAAAGCCTTCTCTTGTGAGGAAGACCAGATGAAGGGAACATCCTTCTTCAGCAGAGCAACGATCGGTTGGACGAGCTCAGAAAAGGTAGGAATGAACTTTCGATAAAAGTTAGCAAGTCCCAAGAGAGACTGAACCTGTTTCACCGATGTAGGAGCAGGCCAGGCCAGTATGGCCTTTACCTTTGAAGGGTCCATTCCAACTCCTTCTGGGCTGAGGATGAATCCAAGGTAATGAACTGAAGTCACGTGAAAAAGACATTTCTCAGGTTTGACCAAGAGCTTGTTTTCACAGAGCCGTTGTAGTACCCCCATGACATGTTCTTCATGTTTCAAGGGATCCTTGGAATAAATCAAAATGTTGTCTAGATAGACAATGACAAAGAGAAAAAGCATGTCAGAAAACACCCTATCCATGAAACGTTCAAAAACTGCAGGGGCATTAGCTAATCCAAAGGGCATGACTAGATATTCAAAGTGACCAAAGGGCGTTCTAAAGGCGGTCTTCCATTCGTCCCCTTCCCGGATACGGATTAAGTGATAGGCACCCCGGAGGTCCAACTTCGTGAATATTACGGCGCCTCTGACAGCTTCCAGGATATCTGAAATCAGAGGCAGAGGGTACCGATCTTTGAGGGTGCATTGATTTAGACCACGGTAGTCGAGGCAGGGTCTGAGTTCCTTGGAATCCTTCTTAGGAACGAAGAACAATGAGGCACCCGCTGGAGATTTTGAGGGTCTTATGGTGCCATTTTCCAAATTGATGTCCAGGTATTTTCAGAGGGCCTTTTTCTCAGGTTCTGAAAGGATAAACATTCTGCCAAAGGGAATTACTGCCGAGGGATCTGTCTTAATGGCACAATCTTCGGGTCTGTGAGGGGGTAAAGCCTGGACTATGGCAGTCGAAAATACATCAGTATATCCTTGGTAGACCTCTGGGACTTGTACAATGTTGGAAACCATGAGTGAGGTTTTTTGCTCTCCTGAATGTTCAATAGCTGGTGTTAATGAGAGATCCAGGGATAAACAGTGGGACATACAAAACTCAGAGCCCAGAAGCAATGACCCTGCTGTCCAATTAATGTACGGATTATGTCTTTGAAGCCAGGGCATACCCAGAACCATAGGGTAATGGGCTGATTTGATGATGTCGAATGTAATCTGCTCTTGGTGGTGGTTTATGGAGAGACGGACCTCTTTTGTCTGTAGGGTTATGGGTCCTGAAGAGAGAGGTCTCCCATCAATTGCTTCTACCGGCTGTTTAATGTTCTGTGACTCATATGGTATTTTATGTCTGATAACCCAGTCTTGATCAATGAAAATTCCCAAAGCTCCACAGTCCACCAGGGCCAGTATGGGATAGGTCTTGTGCTTGGAGGGCGATAGAAAGGCCTGTAGCACCACCAGGTTATTCTGTCCAGGAGAGTTCAAGGATGTGATTGATGTGGAGCAGACATCTTTCTCCCGAAACCTCGCTCCATCTAGGACCGGGAGCTGGCGTTTCCCGAACGCCGTGGAGGGGCTAAAGGACATTCTCTAACAAGATGCTTGTCTGAGGCACAATACATACACAGGCCGGTGTGAATTCTTCTCATCCTTTCTTGTGGAGTAATTGGCCCACGAAAGGAGCCTATTTGCATTGGTTCAGAGTCGTTATCAGGGGTTGAGACAGGATCGGATTTCACAGTCGACTCCGGTGGAATTCGTTGAAAGGCAGTCTTAGCCTTTTTCCTTTCAGCCCTTCTTTCCTGGATACGAAAGTCTATTTGTAAGGCTAGATCTACCAAAGCCTGAAACTAACTGGGGCGAGCCACTCTGGCTAATTCATCCTTGATATCGTCATTTAGACCCCTGAGAAATAAGGTGAAACTCGCTTCAGGGCCCCAATCAGCCTCCTTTACCAGCTGTTTGAATCTGGTAACGAACTTTAGCATATCCTGGGATCCTTGCCGAAAATCAAGTAGGCGTTCCTAGGCGCTGAACACTTGTTCGGGGCGGTCAAACATAGACTTGAGCGCCTGAATAAATGCATCATAATCGTCCAGGAGGACGTCTCCAGAGTTCACTAGGGGAGTGGCCCAAGATAACGCATTCCCTGTAAGGTGGGAGATTATGAAGCCCACCTTGGCCCTGGAAGTTGAAAAATAATAGGGCTTGAATGTAAAATGCACCAAGCAGAAATCCAGAAATCCACGTAAGGATTTTGGCGAGCAATCGTATTTGTCTACCACTCCACCCAGTATCATGCTTTCCTTATTGGCAGAGTCACATGACAGCACTAATTGTTTCAAGGCTGCGTTTTCTGCCTTTAAGTTCTGTACCTCGGTTGTTAGCTCCTGCATGCCGCACATGAGGTCCTGGACCGCTTTCTCCATAGCGGTATCAGTGTTGATCGTTTGGCGTCTCAATCTGACAAAGGTTTCCCCCCGGCTCACCTGAGTTCTCTTCTTGTGGCGTTCCGCGGAGGACTCCTTCTCCCGGCCGGACCGGGACTTGTATAAGTGCACGCGAGTCGAGTCTGACACCAGCGCGAGCGTTCAAAGTTCCAGGAAGTCGCGTATTCCAGGACGTCCAGGAAGAGGATCGAAGAAAGGTAAGAGATACTGGAAACAGGGGAAAAGGGAAGAAAGAATAAGGGAGTTGGCCAGGAACTTGGAAGGGTAACGCCGAGCAGCACACACACGTCGAGACACTACCTAGAGATAGCGTTGAGACGCGCGGGGGCATGGCCCATTTATAGAACGTGCCGTGTCCGACGTACAGGCTAGTACGGAACACGGCACTGGGCACGGCCATGTTGGAAGTATCAAGGAGCACACTCTCCGTCTGGACCAGGACCAGGAAGACCAGAAGGGGCTATGTCCATGGTTCATGACAGCAATATAATGACATCTACTACAATGGAGATGACATATACTCCTTTGCCCAGGTCTGATATTTCAAGTCTCTCTCCTCTATTTAAGAGGATGCAGAGGAATCTTCTGTTGAATCCATATCTTTTGGTTTACAGTATGGAACACCATCAGTACCATAGGCATTAATTTCAGAGGATTCTAGAATAAAAAAACTTACAAGAATGCCTGCACGATGCCAGTGGGTTAGACACCTCACCAGAGATTGAGTGGCAATGCAGACACTGGTGACCACGCAGAAGTGACATACAGGTAATTGTCAAGAGTTATGGAGTATATGGATTGGTCGAGACCAACTCCAGTCTTTGAGCAAGACGATTTAACTGACATTTTGGACAGGGGACCACAAGAGGACCCAATTGTGCCTTTCCATCAAGCCTTACAAAGGTGTGTGGCTACCAACTGGGCGGCACCAGAGGTTATTCCGGCTGCCAACAAAAAGTTAACTTCAAAATGCAATGTTTCTAGCTCTGATCCATTTTACTTGTCCAAACACCCAACACCAGAGAGTCTAGTGGTTCAAGCCGCCACCTCCAGCAGCAGGCAGAATGCCTATCCTACAATCCCTCCGGATAGGGATGACAAGCGTTATGGCACCCTGGCCAAAAAAGCCTTTTCGGCTGGGCTAGGGGTATGGCCTTGAAATCCGCTAATGTTACGTGCACCTTCACAAGGTTTTCTCACACCCTTTGGGAGTGCATTTCCATGGCGGCTGACCATTTTGCCGAAGAGCAAGACAGGTTTTTAAACATTGTCAAGGATGGGAAAGATGCGATGTGCGAATCCCTCCAGACTGGTCTCGACTCTGCTGACAGTATTAGCAGAGTTATGGCGGCAAGTACAGTGATGCGCAGATTTGCCTGGTTGAGAAAGTCGGGATTTGCCCCAGACGTACAATCCAGACTTCGCAACATGCCCTTTGACGGCACTCATTTATTCGGAAGCCAGGCCGATGAGAGTTTGGAGAAGCTGCAAACTTCTACGCCAGCAGCCAAATCACTTGGTGTGCAATCAGACAACCTCCAAACCACCCCATGGGTACACCCTGGAGGGATAGGTCCTTTCGTCACTACTCCACATTTGAAAGGGGCAGAGGACAGACAGCTCAAAGAGGACAAAGAAGATTCCCCCACGGTGGACAGGGAAGAAGTACTAAGACCGCAACAGTAGCAGCTGCCTTACCTTCAGCCACTGCGTCAGCCGCCCCAAAACTTCTCTGAGGACTTAGTTCACAATACTGCAGTGGGAGGCAGATTGTCACACCATCTGACAGAATGGCAGGCTATTACTTCAGGTGCATGGGCATTGGAAACAGTTGCCCAGTGTTACTGCCTACCTTTTCTGCAAAAGCCTCAGTCATCCACCGGGGAACAGCTCTTTGAAAGTTCCCGATCCGCTCCTTATGCAGAAGATACTAACCCTGCTAGAGAAAGGTGCCATAGAAACAGTACCTGTAGCAGAGAGGAACAAGGGTTGGTACTCCCCGTATTTTCTAATCCCCAAAAATGATGGAGGATTGAGACCTATCTTGGACTTAGGAGACTTGAACAAGTTCCTCAGGAAGGACAAGTTCAAGATGGTAACCCTATCTCAGATCCTTCAGGCCCTCCAGCTTCAGGATTGGATGGTATCATTGGACCTTCAGGACGCTTACTTTCATGTGCCAATCCATCTCAAGCACAGAAGGTACCTGAGGTTCACCATTGGCAGTTCTCATTATCAGTTTCGAGTTCTGCCATTTGGGCTGACCTACGCCCCAAGGGTATGCAACAAACTGATGGCGGTTGTGGCAGCAAGTTTCAGGAGAGGGGGAATTCACATTTACCCCTACCTAGAGGATTGGCTGATCAGGGCCAGTTCCCCAGAACAGGCCTTAGAACATCTCACCTATACCTGCCACTCCCTTCACCGACTGGGCTTCTCCCTCAACTTCAAGAAGTCACACATGATACAATCACAAAGACTCCAATTAATTGAGGCAGTCCTGGATGCATCCCTGGGAAAAGGCTCGCCGCCAGAGGTGAGTCTCAAGACATTCTGCAGATTGTGACCAAATTCCAGAATGCCCAGCGTCTACTGGCCTTCGATTTTCTGTGGTTGCTCGGCCTCATGGCAGCCTGCATCTTCCTGGTGCCAGAGGCTCGCCTGAGAATGCGATCTCTCCAATGGACTCTCAGGACTCAGTGGTCCCAATTCTCAGGAAGGATGTCGGACCTCCTACAAATCCCAAGCAGAGTCTCACTTGACCTTCAGTGGTGGGCCTGCCGGGAGAAGATCTTGTAAGGAGAACCATTTTGGCAACCATTACCAGAGATAACGGTAGTGACGGACGTCTCACTCACAGGGTGGGGAGCCCATACCAACTATCTGACAATCAGCGGTCGTTGGTCAACATCGGAGTCCAAACTACATATCAACCTTTTAGAGCTGAGGGCAATCAGACTAGCGCTGGGCATTTCTGCCATCTGTACGGGGAAAGAATGTCCTTATAATGACGGAAAACACAGTGGCCATGTACCTCCTCAACAAGAGAGGAGGTGTAGGGTCATTGCCACTGTGCAGAGAGGCATTGCAGCTCTGGTGCTGGGCAATACAAGAAGGAATCTCTCTGTCGGCAGTTCACCTAGCTGGAGAGAAGAACACAATGGCGGATGCTCTGAGCAGGCAGAGCACAGTCTCCCACGAGTGGGAACTAGCTCAGGAAGTCCTCAAGAGATCTTCACCCTTTGGGGAACACATCAAGTGGATTTGTTCATGACCGGTGCCAAACAGAAGTGCGAGCTGGACTGCCCCAAGGAATTTCTCCCAAGAGGAGCTCTAAGAGACCCTTTGTGGTGGACTGGGACTTTCCACTCCTGCATGCGTTTGCTCCAGTCCCCATCATTCCTGACGTAATCAGGAGGTTGAGCAAGTTTAGGAAACCTATGATCCTAGTGGCTCTGGATTGGGCCAGGAGGATGTGGTACCCGGACCTTCTGGACATGTCCATCTGCCCTCTGATACTCCTACAAAGAGGGGAGCTTCTCTCCTTGGGCTTGGGAGGAGGGCTGGGTTCTCCATCCTTTTATCAGGATGCTCAGCCTTCACGTGTGGTTTCTGAGAGGCTGAGATACAGGGATTGGGACCTCCCGGACGACGTAATGGAGATTTGGCTTTTGGCCAGAAGGCCAGCAACTAAATCTGTGTACCTCTGCCGTTGGAATAAG
This sequence comes from Ambystoma mexicanum, assembly GCF_040938575.1. Lineage (NCBI taxonomy): Eukaryota > Metazoa > Chordata > Amphibia > Caudata > Ambystomatidae > Ambystoma > Ambystoma mexicanum. Next base: position 39,228,038 of record NC_090931.1, read on the forward strand.
TTCTGAAGCTGGTGTAGAGGTAAGAATGTTGACCCATTTACATGTAATACACCAATGGTGTTATCCTTTTTGTTATATAAGGCTCAAGATTGGTATCATCAAGGGATACATAGCAGCACTTTCTATTTTTAAGTGCACTTCAGAAGATGTTTCTTACTTTAAAATACCTTTTAATAGTACAATTTTTAAAGGGTCTGACAAATGATTTCCCTCCAATACCTTTTCAAGTTCCAATTCGGGAAACTAGTGTTGAAGTTTATGATGGGGCTCCTTTTCGAGCTATTACACTCCTGTCTTTTGAGGCATCTAACCCTGAAAACAATCTTCTTAGTGGCAAATACATCTGCCAGAAGGGTGAGTGAGCTACAGGCCTTAGCCTGCAAGCCTCCTTACACAGTATTTTACAAGAAAGTGGTGCTGAAGGTGAAACCCACTTTTCTACCCAAAATTGTCTCTGAGTTTCATCTCACACAAAAGATAACTTTATCATTTTTTTATCCTCCTCCACACCCTGGGAAGGAAGAGGAAATACTTCACAGGCTTGACCCTAAATGTGCACTGAGCTTTTACATATCTAGAATGGCAAAGTTAAGACAGGGTGACCAATTATTCATGGGCTATTCCGGTCACAGATTGGGTATGGCTATTACCAAACAAACACTATCCAGCTGGATTATTTTGGCAATATCTGAATGCTACAAACTGGTGGGAAAAGATCCTCCAGAAGGCCTACGGGCTCATTTGACCAGAGGCATGGCAACTTCCTCTGCTTTACAGAGCGGAGTACCAATAACGGATATATGTGCAGCTGCAACACGGTTGTCTGTACACACCTTCAGTAAACATTATAGTTTAGACTCTTCTTCATGTCAGGAAACTGCATTTGGCAAAGCAGTGTGGCATTCTGTGGACACACAATCACGAAAGCTATTCAAAATGTCATATAAAATTCTGACTCCCTCCTCCAAATTCTATAAACTGCTTTGGGCGTGTATCAAAGATAAGGAATATGTGGCAGGTCACAATCCATTCGAAGAACAAGTTACTTATCCCTTATAATGTTCTTTTGACTGGATGTTCCTCCCACTTATTCCTTTTCACCCCTCCCAACTTCCCTGCAGTAGAATTTCCCTTGCGGTTACAGTCTACGCTCTCGCAGGAGGAGTAACCGTCAGGTACAAGATAAATCCTTCACTCTTAAAACCGGAACTGAAGCCAACGGGCACTGCGTGTGCTACATATACCTTCGATGACGTCGACATCCAGACGGAGGCCTCCAAGGGACATCGAGTGGACAGGCATTGATGCACAGCGCCCCCTGCTGAAAATATTTTTCAAAAGCAGCAAAGCTGGATATTGGAAATATGAAAGATGAGGCATTTTTGGGAGGAACATCCAGTCGAAAGAACGTTACCATGTGTAAGTAACTTGTTCCTTCATTTTACAACAAATTGATCAATCCTCCCTTCTAAACCATTCTGCTCAAACAGGAGATTTAGTTGTGCTGTTAATTCGAAACCTTAATATAGCATTTCTTTTACCAGCAGTGTCTCAGCAGACTCTAGAAACCATTTACAACCTTGATGATTTCTCACTCTCTTGGAAAAGCATGTTATGTAAGACTTTTGAGGATTGATCATCAGGTCATTATCATGTAGATAAATCCTGTGAGCATTTAGAAGACTCTGGAGGCCTATGGGAGTGTGCTCACCTAATGCTATGTCATCCGCATAGGCCATCCAGCAAACTGTTTTTGATTACCCATTTTAGGGCTGACAAAAGCATTTTTCTTCAAAACCTCCCCAAGTCTGCCAGGTATAAGTGAAAAAGGCAGCGGTCAAGGATGCACCCCTGCCTTAGACCTCTTTCCGTCTTGATAGAATTTGTCAGATGTCCCTGCCCATTTAATCTTACTTGGACCATAGTAGTCTCATGGATGTGTATTATAATTGAGAGAAGAGAAGAGAGGAAGGCAGGCCCGATTGTTTAAGTGTTAGCCATAATCAGCCATGGTTAATGGTATCAAAGACTTTTAAAAAATCTATTAAAGAGGCATATACAGAAGGATTACCTTTGGTCCAAGCGTTAACGCAGAAGGTGTTCATTATCAGGCCTTTAAGAGTGGTTGACATCCCTTTTCTGAAGCATATTTGAACGTTCTTCAAGATCCACGATTTTACATTTCTTTCAACAGAGCTGTGACAAAAATCTTGCTGTCTGCATCAAGAAAGGTGATCGACCGATTGTTAGCTGGGTAAGCACGATCGCCCTTCTTGTAAATAGGGATACTTTTTTAGGTCGTCTATGGAAGTAGGGTCTGTTTAAGCAGAACTATACTTCTGAAAAGAAGTAAGAGAATGTATGAGCAAAGAGCTTCCTTAAGATTTTGATTTCTAAGGCCGTTGGGTCCAGCTGCTCTGGACGATGATGCCCTGGAAATGAAGAGATTGATATCTTTAACTGTAAGGTGGAGTTCCCAAAGGGACTGATCCGTAGGTCCCATGGTTTCTCCACTTGGTTTTTTGTAAATGTTCTCAAAATACTCTTTCCAGCTAACTTCTAAAACATGGTTACTTTGCAGGCTAGCTTTGGGGCTTGGCATCTAGATTCACTAAAGACCAAAAATGACGTGCATTCTTGGTGGTTAAAATAGAAAGTATCTGTTCACCCTGCCTCTGCTCTAGAAAAAAAGTGATGTGCTCTAAGCCAGTTCTGATACACAGACCTCAGCACTCCTTTTCTCTTTCTAGAAATCATCCCCAGTAAGTTTCAGATTTCTTAGATCTCGTAATCTTTTCTTCAGCGATAGTTTCTTTTCCCAGAATTCTGGATCAAATAAGTGCCTTGAATTTGTCTCTCGCTTTCAAACCAGTTGTGATGGGGGAGCTTGATCCCTCAGGAAATCCCAAATATTGGACACTGAGCATGCATATTCCAGATGCTTTTGCGAGAAACTATCAACACAACCTCCTAAATTAGAATGAGGCGTGCTTCCACACTCCCTGTACTTGGAATTCAATTGCTCCCAGGATTTACAGTCCGTTGGGCGTGAGCTGCAGAGAAATGTGCAGTAGCATACTATGAGCGCTATGATGAGTCAATGATTATAAACGGCTTGCAGCGAGAGAACAGATTACATGATAGCACCAGATAATCAATGATTCTTCTAGATGCATCACTCTTCCAAGTCGCTTCTGTATTAAGATCTCGCGCCACTCTCCCATTAGCCTCCACGAGATCCCAGGCATCGAAAAACTTTGACCACCTTAGCCCATGTTTCTCTCCAAGAGTTCCCTTACGAGAGCCACAGATAGAGGGTGAACAATATGAGTTAATATCACCCGCAAGAATGATATTGATGGAGTCCTGTGTGTCAATGGCTTTGAATAATATTTCAGACACATTTGTTAAAAAGCATCTAATTTTGAATGCATGGGATTCCAACATAGATCCACCAACAGAAGGCACCGCATAATGCTTTTTGGTTGGAGACATACCTTTACCACAAGGATAGCGGAGATGTTCGAGGACAAAACCTTTGTTTTTTTTTATCACCAAACTTCTCATGGCAGTGAGTAGACCGCCCAACCACCATTCACGTTTGTGGCTAATTGTTTAAGTACGGAAAACCTATCAATGTTTATCAAGGCAGCATAACTAAATCACAATTACCCAACATATAAGCTCTTGATATATCATTCATGAAACATCTGAAACCCTGTTTGTTCCAGGCTATCGGAGACGGGCTGGATAGGGTTAGAGCTTTATACCATGCCCCCCTAATTTCTTTAATACCTGAGATAACATTTCAGGAACCCAGGCCAAGTCCTTACCCTTCACAAGATCTGGTACCTAGTTGTTTTATTAGAGCAGCCATCGTTAGGCTTATTAGAATACTATTACCAAATGATTTTTTGAGTGAGCTTGTGGCCCATCCGCCCTCCTACTTACACAGACACCTTTTTGCTCATGCCCCCTCCTATTCATATCCTGTGCTTCTTGTGAAATATCCTACCCCAATCTGCTAATTTCTTCAATCTCTTCAAAACCTTTGCTACAACGGGAAAAGACTTGAAGCCAACTTCCACTAAACCTGGACAGTCATTAAACGGAAAATACACATAATCTATGTCATTTATTGTTAGAAGTGCAGATATCTCATGAAATAGTCATAAAATAGCTCTTCTATTTAATACTACTTGGGCGTGTGACTTGAAAAGCTGTTACTACCAAACCTTCTTTGAAAAAGCAGCTTTTATTCGCTTTTTTCTATGTGTTGGCTCCTTTATATGACCGCTTGCACCCCCCTGCAGGAATTACAGGACTGTGAGTTGGAATCTGAGCCAGCTGGTTGCGATTCTATCTGGGAGGCAGGCACTTGCAAACACAATGAACTTGGGCCGGCTCTTAAGGGAGCTTTGAATTCCATCTGATCCCTGGCTCCCTCAACACCAAGCGGTCTTCCATCCCGACCAGTTGCCACAATCTCCCAAGTTTGCGTTTGCAATCCTACAGCAATCATTAGTCTCTTTTCTTGCACTTTCTCAGGACATTTCTTTCCCCTCTAGAAAATGGCTCTAATGTTTCGGGCACACATGAGTTTCCTGCTACAAATGAAACATCCGAAGCTACTAAGGTAGTGCTGAACGGTGTTGGAGGGCATTTCTTTTCGATGAATATGTCCTCTGGTCGATTTATCCTGCAATCTTTCCAGGGATGTATCCTCTTCCACCTCGGAAAAATCCAAGTTTCTTAAGAACTTCCTTGCATTTTTCCTTCCATTTTCTTTTTCAAATGTTGTGATTTCTTTAAATTCTTTTTGGATTTAGGGGCCAATGGTGCTCTCGAGGGGATTTCTAGTGTGTTATGCTCTAGTTCCTGAGATGGAGGAATATTAGAGCCTGAAAGAGCTACTTGCGTATTAATCTCCAAAATGTGAGCCCTGGAGCAAGTAGGAACGTTGGAGCCTGAGGGAACCCCTTGTGTATTGATGACCAGATCCTGCACCGAAGAGCAGGAGAGGACAGGAGGTGCAGATACCGGGAGGTTATGGGGGTGAACAGAGCCAAGCTTGCATCAATTCCACATGATTTTTCTCTTTTTATTCTAATAATTCTTTTATGATATGATATGACATGGCATTTGTAACGCGCCTATACACAAGTGTTTAAAGGCACGACGGGGCGGGGGTGGAGGACAAGGGGAAGACAGACAACGATCCTACTAGGCCAGGTATCATTCAGACCGTGCAAGTGCAGGGGTAGGGGAAGGGAAAAGTGCAAGGGGAAGGGGAGGGGGAAGTGCAGTACAAGTAAGTAGAATAAAAATAAATAAATAAATATGGCCAGCTGGTGGCAAGTGCAAGGTAAGTGCAGGCAAGTGCTGGGAAGGGGGGGCTGTAGGGATACAGAGACAGTCCCGCAGTGCAGGGGATGCGATGCCAGCGGGGCAGTGCAAGTGGAGGGTGTCTGGGCCCAGGACCAAGGTCGGTGAGAGTGGCCCAGTTGTAGATTCAGTGCAATTTCAGGGTAGAATTTAGCAGGGGAGAGGGACAGAGAAAGCAGAAGCAAAGAGGAAGGTTTTGAGGTGCTTCCGGAACCGGAGATGGTTCTCCTCAAGTTTCAGGGAGGCAGGAAGGCTGTTCCAGAGGGAGGCCCCTGCCGCGGAGAGAGATCTACCCCCAGCTCGTTGCTTTGAGAAGCGGCTGACCCTGAAGGAGTTGGAGATGGATGAGCGAAGGGCTCGGGAAGGAAGATATTTAGGGAGAGAGAGTTGAAGGTATTTTGGCCCCAGGCCCCAGAAGGCCTTGTGGATAATGCAGAGGGTTTTGAACTTAATCCTCGCAGCCACTGGGAGCCAGTGTAGAGATTTCAGTCCTGGAGAGATACGGTCCCTGGGCTTGAGGCCAAGGCGAAGTCTCGCAGTTCTGTTCTGGATGAGTAGCAGAGGGCGGAGAGTGGAGGCAGGCAGATTAAGATAGAGGCTGTTACAGTAGTCCAGCTTCGAGAGAACCAGGGCTCGGGAGACAGTGAGCTTCTGGGGGAAGGAGAGGAAGGGAAGAATACCTCTGAGGAGGTGCAGCTGGTAGTGTGACTTCTTAGAGACGTCAGATATGTGAGGAGAGAAGGAGAGTGTAGAGTCGAAGATGACCCCGAGGTTTTTAGCCTTGCAGGTAGGAGCAGGAAGAGGGCCAAGAGAGGCCACCCAGAGAGCTGCAGGGAAGGAGGGAGTGGGTGTGCCAATGAGTAGAATCTCAGTCTTACTGGCATTAAGGCAGAGGTCTTTGGCGGCACACCATTCCTGGATAGCAGACAGACAGTAAGAGATGAGGGAAGGAGAGGAGGAGGCCGAGGGTAGCCTGAAAATGAGCTGGGTATCGTCCGCATAGCACTGAAAGTTGGGGCAGAGGGCGGCGATGCAGTGGGCAAGGAGTGACAGGTACTGGTTGAAAAGCCAGGGAGAGAGGTTAGATCCCTGGGGAACACCACAGGTGGAGAAGAAGACGTCACAGAGGCAGGACCCAAATTCGACCTGGGAGGGTCGATTGGAAAGGAAAGAAGTCAGCCACGCCAGAGCCTGACCAGTGATACCCAGGTTATCACGGAGACGGTTGAGCAGGATGGCATGGTTGACAGTATCAAAGGCAGAAGAGAGATCGAGCAAAATGAGAACACAAGGAGTGTTAGCATCAAGGTTGGAGAGCAAGTCTTCACGGATGTTCAGGAGAGCAGTTTCCGTGCTTCTGGCAGCTCTGAAGCCAGACTGATGGTCATGAAGGCTACCAACAGATTCAGCATGGAGGTTAAGCTGGGAGATGGCCAGTTTCTCCAGGAGCTTGCCCAGGAAGGGAGTGATGGAGATTGGGCGATAGTTAGCCGGGCAGGAGGGGTCGGAAGAGGGTTTCTTAAGAAGAGGGTGCACAAGGGAGTGCTTGAGGGGGGATGGGAAGACTCCAGAGGCGAAGGGGTGGTTGCAAAAGTCAGCCAGGGCGGGAGCCAGGGAGTCGATGTGGTCCTTGATTGTTTTGGAGGAACAGGGGTGAACCTGTTTAGACGAGACTTTCATAGATCGGACTTGTCTGGAGACCTTGTCAGCAGAAAAAAGGGGAAAGGCAGAGAAGGAGGGAGGAGGGGTGGCTGCAGAAGGGCCAGAGGAAGAGCAGGGAAGAGAGGGAGGGAGGTGATAGGAGGAGAGTGAGGACAGGATGTCCTGAGTTTTAGAGATGAAGTGAGAGGCCAGTGCCGTGCAGAGGGCCTGGTAGGGGACAGGAGAGGTAGAGACTGCAGCAGGGTTGGCAAGCTCCTTGCAGATTTTAAAGAGTTCAGCCGAGTTAAAGAGTTTAACAATTGAAGCGTTATCTGGATCTCACTCAACTGCAATGCGTGGTTGGAAAGTTTTAATTTTATATTTTCATAAAGGCTGACAAGAGCTCAGAACTAAATTTAGATCCTACATAGAAGGAGCTGTAAGTGTCACCCTTTCATTCATGTCTCGTAAGTTATGATGTAAACCTTGCCCTGAGCGTTGTCCTGTGGATGAAATCGAGTCAATGGTCAAATGCTCTGTGATAATAGACAGTGAGTCTTCCAAGTCAGCTAGGAGTGCTTTATGTATTCCTTCACTGGCAATCAAATTGTCAGCGTCTTCCAAATTAATGGCATGATTCAATGCAGCGACTTCATCGAACAATGTTTCTGCTTTTAAAATACTCCCATCATTGAGAAAATTCCTATCCCCAGGCATGCTGGAGGAGTATTTGCATTAGTCCTGATTTCAGTACTTGTACCCGCTGTGGGGATTAAGTCCTTCATTTTCTTTTGTATGCCCCAGGCCACGCCAAGGGGAGTACTTTTTGAGCACTGGGAAGCTAAGTCATGGACGTCATCTGGAGCCGCATAGATTCAGCCGGTATACCCCGTCCTGTGCTCGACAGACACACTTCACTCAGCCCTCTCGTTGACTCCTCCAAGTCTTTCCTTTCCTTTGACCATGCAATGCCATTCGATATTGGGAGGGGTTGGTCCCGCCAGTATGGGCACAGTTAAGGGCAGGATAGTCACTCCCCGACTGAAAAGGGAGAGGAGGAGCGTTGCCATCATGAAGTGTTAACAAATTCCCCTGCGGCTCATAGGCGTTACCCAAAGTCAGAGTGGCTGGCACTAATTTGTAGAGAAGCTCATACATTTTCAGTAACAGCAGCGATTTACCCAGATGGCTCAATGCCAGGGCCGGCCTTAGCGGCAGCAGCGCCCTGGGAGAATTGGCGCCCCGCCCCCTCCTCTCCACGCCCCCCGGTCAATAGGGTTGGGGGGGCAGGATGCGCCACATTTTTTTTATACCTCCTCACTCTGCCGCCTCGCAGGGGGTTATTCACTGGAATAGGGCGCTCATGCTAATGCATGAGCGCCCTATTCCAATACCAACCGACTTGCTCCCGTGTTGGAACGAGGAGAAGCATCAGCACCCTTTTGTTATTAAATGCCCCCTGCAGAAGCGTTTAATGACAAAAGGGCACCTGCCGCGCCTTCTCCCACTACGCCAGCACGGGGGAGCCCCTGAAAGACTCCCCTGGCCCGCCGTGCCCTAAGGCCGGCCCTGCTCAATGCAGATGGAATTCACAGCTTCTTTGATATTGTACAGACTTAACACAGCACTTACTTCAGATACGGCCCCTGTGTTATGGTGATCTTTACATAGTTCCAAACACATGCCGACACACACACTTCCAAATAATCTGTACCTCGGGACACACATCAACTATTCCCATTTGGGACAGCCATCGTCCACTGCCAAATGCAACAACCACTCTACACACCACCACACAGTTAAATGAACTCCACCTCTACACCCACCAATATACTGTGTGCACTTAGTTTGTAATGATCCACAGTGCTTCACAATCCCCAGTATGTTTTTGCTTCCTCATGAATGTAGGGGTGTACCGAAATTCGGCTTTGATGAAGTATTCGGCCGAATTGTGGCTGAAAATGTGATATTCGGCTTTGGCCGAATACTTAATTATCCCTCAAAGCGGAATTGTTTCCCCTACAAAATACATGAAGTACTGCTTTGAAGTTGTGCCTGGAATCATTCAGGCAGGTCAGGCTTATCATTTGAAAGGATCATAAAACAAATGCTGCTGTCACTTTTTTGAATGTGTACAGGCAGAGCACAGGTGTGAAAGTGCAAAGGAAGTCCCGGCCTTTTATGTTCTGGATAGACACATCTGGTAGTTTGCTGGGCAGGGTAAGGGTGAGTTCAAGCAAAACTCTCAATATTTTCATTGGATCTCTGATCTCCCCTTTATTTTGCTGCTGAAAACCATCCAGCTGGAACAAAAGTTTATGAAGTCCCCATTCGAAAACTGTTTTTTTGTTTAGATGTTTATTGATTTGCTGATGACCTGTGTGAGAAATCTGAAAGTTACAGATTCCAAACCCATCAGTTCACAATCCAAATGATATGTATAAGTGGGTTAATACAGCAGCTGCAGATATACCAATACATTCCAAACCCTGAGTAAAATATCTCAAGAGGCAGTGTGGCTGCCGCAAAGAACTTTATTCAGCCTCCAGGCAAAGGTTATAAAGCAAGTAAAATGGCTCAGTGGGACATGTTCCTGCGACAGAGATGTGCTTGTAATATCAAAGCATAGGCCATTCCTGACCTCCAACTTCCCCATGTTGCCAAAATGGGTCCCTTTGAATTATGTAGAAGTGACAGATGTTACTAAAGAACGTGGCTATATTTTTTAACTAAAATGCCCCAGCCTTTGGAAACAGAAATATTCCTCCCAATATTAGAGAGTTACGAAAATAGGGATATTTGTGTTTAAAGACAAGGAGATGCTACAAGCTTACAATTTAGAAACATTGGACCAAATGGGTTCACAAGTGAAACAAATTAGTAAAATAAACATGCACATGCCAATTAAAGATCTGGAAAACAACACTGCTCCTTCCCTACAGGGTCAGTCGAGAACCATAGAGGACTCCGCATTCCCTATGTCATTTTGTCTGGTGTCTTTTACCCTGCCCTGAAACATCACACCCAACCCGAAAAAAGAAAGAAAAATACTATCTATTAATGAAAAGACATTTTTCACATGTCTCATCCCCAGTCAGTACTACGGGTAGAAAGCATGGCTTTAGCATCCCAAAGGTTTTCTGTTCAGCAGCACCTCAGCAGTCGGCCAATTCAGCAGCACTTCAGCAGTCAGCCTATTCAGCAGCACTTCAGCAGTCAGCCTATTCAGCAGCACCTCAGCAGTCAGCCTATTCAGCAGCACTTCAGCGGTCAGCCTATTCAGCAGCACATCAGCAGTCAGCACAGGGGGGGGCTGGCGGGGGGCTAATTGATGTAATCACTCCTTTTGTATTTCAGTGCCTTGCTGGAGCCAGAACGCTAAAGATGGTCAGACCCAAAAGGAACATTTGAAAGTACAAGTAGACACATGCCAGTGTCCCCTCCGAGTGATTGCATACACGCATACTATACCTTTGAGCTAGTCTTAGTTCCTTGGGCCCTGCTAAACAACCTATGAATGCACAAAAATACAAACGGTGCTGTTATTGAACAGTTAATTTTCTGATAATTTCTTCCTTTCATGGTTTACACACACATCTTCTGTAGACAACAAAGAAAAGAAATGCAACAATTAATGGATATACATATTTTAAAGTATGTTTTTAATTTTCAAATAGTTTTTCTTGTCTATATAACTTTATTTATTAAAAAGGCAACTATTCGGCTCTGGCCGAATACTTGTCCAACTATTCGTTATTCGGCTGAATACTTAAATCTACTATGCGGCCCAGCCCTGCTTGCATGCATATCACTTTTACTTGAATAGACATCTAAAGAGACATATGGTTGCTTACGTAGCACTAGTAGCTGAGTCTCCTTCTCTCTTCCATCCCAGCAGCCTTTCTACTCCACTCTGTGTCTCGCCATGCCCTCTTCTTCTCTTACGAATCGCCCGCTGCCACCTTGCTCTGTACCTTTGTGTAGTATTCTATTTACCCATATTCTTTGCTTACTCCTCTGGCATTGCATATGTTTGCCAAGTTGTACTGGAGAGCTGGGGATCTTTTCTAAATGTTCCGTCTTGCTACCTGACATTAAAGTGTGTTTACTGCTTTCTTCTCCTTTCTTGTTCCGGCTTCCTCCCTCCTTGTCCCTTCACTGCTTCTGCTCCTTGTGTGTTTGTCTCTCTCTCTCTCTCACACCTCCCCCTTTCCTTTCTCCCCACCCCCTCCCCCTTTCCCAGATGATTCTGCCTCCCAGGTGCAGCCGCTCTCACACTCTCAGGTACTGCAGCCAGAGGAAGCTGCCTACCTCCGCAAGAAGAAGAGAACCCCTCGACAGGACCCGTTCGCTCGCCTCTCCTCCCTGAAAGACGATCTCTGCCTCCGACCGCAGTCTGAGGACCAGAAGGCGATCCTAACCAGCGCCGAACAGGAGGACTCTGCTGGACATGCCACCTTACTCTAGAACCAGCAACAAGCGACGCTGCTACTTCCTGCCTGTCGAGGGCAGGGTCTGTTTGTGTGCTTGGATAGCCTCTCTAGATGAGGGATGTTGTGTGGGGCATACCACAGATATGCATAGCATGCCAGGCACTCACATGCTAGGTTCTGGTGCAGAAAACCCTGCTGGTCCTGAGGGCCCCTCTCCAGGGACCTGACGTCCATTACCAGGAATTGGATAGGAACAATCAGTGTGGATACAAGTCATTGGAGTCTCTTTGTCCCCAATGCCACATCAGCCGAACAAACCTTTTTTTGAAGATTTGTCTCATCATGGAAGGAAAGAAATGGACATGTTGAGGGAAGATGTGGCGGGCATAAATTCCACGTGTATGCACCGTGATGACTGCTCATTTGCAGCGTAGTGCACCCATGTAAGTGTAGGTTGGCCGTGTAAATGTACATGGAACTGGGTACTACATAAATGTGAGATGGGAGAGGGAGGGGGTTGGGAGGGGGGGTGCATGTGTTGCCTGCAGAGGCATCGTAGCTTTTGAAGGCACATCTGTAGTGCCTGTGCTAGGGAAGAGATGGCTGGAAGGGGATGGGGAACTTTAAAGATAAATAGTCTTTGTGACAATGATTCTATAGCAGAACCGGGGGTCATTGGACTGTTTCCTATTGGGGGGCAAAATGGGGGTGGGGAGCTGAAGTGGTGAGAGAAGGCCAGTTGCGGTGAGGGACAGGTTACGTTCACGTATATGGTGGCGTCGAAGCCTATTCTGGACTGGTCTTGAAGTACTTCTATTGGTGAAATGCTCTGTTTATTGTGGAGAAGGGCACTGGAGAGAGGGAGGGCCTCCTAGGATGCATTAAGGGCCCCCTGAGGCCTCTTTAACATTCATGCCAGATGTACTTCCTAGAGTGCATACATGTGGAATTGACTCTATAACTCCACTGCTCATGTGGTGGGAGGTCCCCTTCCCAACACTGGGGTTTCAACCTGGTCCCGTAGTAAGAGGCCAAGCCCCCCTTTCATTCTTGTTCACTGCAAACCTTTTTGCGTGGACTGGTGGTGTCAGAAGAGGACCAGCTACAGAAACCTCATTCCCCAGAGCCACCGTCACTTCGCAGCGGCGGCTCTGGAGACCATCTCAGTACTCTTCATGGTGCTTTTACCGGTGGGGTCCACTGTGTATCCCAGGGCCCAGCTTCCTGTTCTCCCTCAGAGCTGGTGCCCTCACATCAACACAAGTATTGCATCATGTGGTTCCCTGTGGGCTTCGTGGGTGCTGCTGTGGAAACAGGGCAGGTTGTAGAGGAATGGGTGGGGAGTTTGGAAACATATACTGGTGCTATATTCCCTATTGTTTTTACCATCTCTCCACCTATCTCTTGCCCCCTACTCTTTCTTCTTCCTTCAATTGCCTCTTCCGTAGGCGTCAGTCCTACTTTTGATAACAACATGTATCACCTTTATGTTAGGACCAGGCCGTACCATCCGTACATTTGCACTAAGGCCTTGATTGTGTGACATCACAGATGTGATTGCATTCCTGTATTGATGCAAGTTTGGAAGAGACGGACATTAACTCGGCAGCGAGGGGCATGAGAGTGCCTGGCGAGGGTGGTAAACCACCAGATACTGGCTGGCCCTGAAATATCGTCAGGCCACTGGAAGAGCATTCTGCGCCAATTCCTGGCCTCTTTGCCGATTCTCGTTCATGGATGCTCTTGGCTTCTTGTACTGCAATTGGCTCAATAAAGGTCACATTCGTCACTTGCAGTAGCATAGAGCTTGATGCATCGAAAAGTCTTTATGGTTGAAACACATTATCTTTTAAATTGACAGGATCAGGTGCTTGTTACCTTATCACACATTCTCTATCTGGGTAGGTGTTCTCATTCCTAACCCACAGTTAAGATTGGGTATTCTTCTGACCATGGCTGACGCGCTGTCATCAGCCGCCATTAGCCGTGAGTTCGGACTAGCTTGGCCAAGGTGCCCAGTGGCAGGAAGGACGAGAAAGTCCCAGATCCTTTTCTAGGGAGTCTGATTGATGACGCCTCCGGGTGCTGAAACAAGGCAATGTCTGGAAACATTTGGCTATGCTAGGTGAAGCACCACTGCACCCTTCTTGTCGATGCGTTCCATGTATTACATGTCTGCATGTTGGTCTGAAATTTGACCGATTTAAATGCTTGGAGACTGGGAAAGCCGAAGGGTTGGTGCATTACGGCCCTCACTCTGTTTCCACACAACATTTCTAGGACTGTAATCTAGTATTATCGTCTGAGCTGGTAACGGCTCTGGTGCTTGCCCCGGGAAAGTGTTTTCATAGAGGTTTTAACCGCAAGCAATGGTTTGGAATCTGTCCAAGAGGGGCAAAGGGCCATGTGTGGAAATGTCAGATACATGATCCCTCCGAGGAGTAATTGGTGAAGCGCCCCTTAGTTGCCCCCAACATATCCTAGTTGACCAACTCGCTGGCTACACAGTGGAAGATTCCCTACCGTTCCACGCTCCAGTCCAGTTGAGTTCGGATTCTTCGACTCGTCCTCTTGCCAGTTTAAAAAGTGGCAAGAGCCAACAGCCATGACTTGGAAACGCTTTTAGAATGTGTCGGTCATTGCAGGTGCTCGGGCGAGGAGAAGGTGAAGTGTTGTTGTGAGCAACACGAGCAAATACATCTTGCCAGAAAGAGAGTCAAATTAATGCACAGGCTCCCCGGAGGATGTTGATGCCAAAAGAGATAATGGAATCCATCCAGAACTTTTCAGAAATATAAATGCCAATCTCGTTTGTAGCTACTGAGAAACTTGTTTGATACACAGCAATTGTGTGCCTGGACCTGACTGTAGTAAATAATCATGTTATAGGATTGCGGATACAATACCTGCGAAGGTGATTAGTCTGACCCCGGAGTGTGGCTTTTGTACGTCACGCTGCGTGGGGAGTTCACATCATAGTCTCTATCTGTCCTACTGTTGGAGCATCATTTCACCCAGTGGGAAATCTGCTTGTTTCTCTGGCCTGATAGCTCGCACTCTCCCTCGGAATTCTCCTCCCTTGCTGGGCATATGGACCACGCTTTGCGGTTCTGGCCGTGCAGACCTCTTCCTTGCCAGCATTGTTCGATCCGATGGAAGCTTCCATGCCCTTCCTCTGGCTACAGGTGGGAGGTCCTCATTGCATGTGTGGTGTCACCAAGAGACAGGAGCTGGATGACTGAGGGGTCGCTTCTCCATCCTGCACAGGCTACATTGCCAGACGGTGCTCTGCATTGCTGTCCCTCGAGAAGGGACTTTTCCTGCATTTTCTAATTCAGTGGTGCTTAGGGTTGCACAACCCTAATATGGAGATGCGCAGGGTCTCCGCTGCATCCTGCGGATGCCGGTGGTGCTCTTGGTCAGAAAGACCTGCTAGCAGAAGTGGCCGGGATCTAGCGGAGCTCAGGGCTGGAGTCCCTCTTGTTGAGATTCTCCGGGCATTCAGATGCTCAAGGTGCTAAAGGGTCAGATGGACTTCCTTAGGGCGACGCACAAGGGTCTTCCCCTATGTTCTGATGTTTATGGTGCTCAGGGTCCAGCAGACCCTATTGTATGCATTTAACACAGGGTCTCTCATACGCCGTATGAGGCGAGTACGTGTCTATGTATCCAGCTGTAGCTGTGTGTGCACCTCAGGGGTGCTTCGTGTCTTACTAGAGATGTCATTTCTACATCATCTTCTCGCAGTGTGGGTCATTGTCCTTCCTGTTCTCATTTACACTGATCAGTGTTTGATTTCTGCTAACTGGACAGCATCTGGTCTCTCCATTGGTAGAAGGGACATAGTTAGACCTTTGCATGACATGTTCACCAGATTTCGGGGTCTGGGGAGGGTTGCTTTCCTGTTGAGCCAGACAAAGATGGTTTAGTTTAGTTTTTCCTTTATTGGATGTTCCCCTTTCCTGCTGGGCATTTTCTGGGTTGCTGCAGGAATGTCTTCCTGGAGTGTGGCCGAATGTTTCGCTTCCTTCAATCCTCGCGCCTGGAGTCTGAGGCGTCAGTGCATGTGTTGTTCTGCAATATGCCAGTTATAGCCTCCACTTTTTATTTTTGTTTTCCCAGATGCTCTCTATGCTGCCTGCACTTTTTTGTGGGATTTCGTTTGCCACAAATGTTCATCAAATTGAGTGTGGTCATGCAACGCATCTCCCAGTGAAAGTGGATATCTGCATTGGGAGCCTTGTGTCTAACTTGGTTTAAGGAGCGCTACTGAGAGGACAGCCACTAGAATCATCTGTCACTCGACGAAATATAATTACCAGCCATTTTACCCTAGTGGTCACCAGAACACCGTAGATCTGGTTCTGGAATACAGGAAATGAGAGTGGGTGACCTAGAGCAGCACTTTGAAAGGCTGCCAAGCCAGGGTCCCCACATGGGGTTGATGTTTGAGGTCTAGCATCTGATATTAGCAGCAGCACAGGTTTTTGATATCTCAAGTCACTAGCGCTGCCTAACGGATATATCTGAGATTGGCAGGGCAGGTTTTTGATATCTCAAGCCAATATCTCAAGTCACTAGCGCTGCCTAACGGAAATATCTGAGCTTGGCAGCACAGGTTTTTGATATCTCAAGTCACTAGCGCTGCCTAACGGATATATCTGAGATTAGCAGGGCAGCACTGTATTGACTTGGTGGGTCAACCATAGCACATGTTATTGGCACTTGGAAATTGCCATATCAGGACAGTGTTGGAAGAGGTTATTGACATCTTAGGTCAGGGCTACCACGGGATATGTCTGTGCTATTAAGTAGCACAGGCTGTTCATAGCATAGGTCCATCTTAGAACAGACCGTTGATATCATAGGCCCATGGCAAAACAGGCTGTTGATATATTAGGCCCATCTTAGTAGAGGCTGTTGATATCGTAGGTCTAGGGTATCAAAGATTGGTGATTTGTGGATCAGTAGGAGAACAGGTTATTTTATTGACCTCTGCAGTCAGTGCAAGCACAGGCCATTTACACCTGAGGGCTATGGGACCCCATACTTTAGGACAGGGAAACCTGTCACTCTCCTAGTCTGATCTTTTAGGTCTGTGGTTCCCTAGATCAGTGGCTCTCTGAATCCTAAGCGCTTAGTTTGCTGTTGATCTTTAGCACTCTACGTTGTTGTGCCGTACCCTAGAGCTCTGGTAGTTTAGCACTGTGACCGTGTAGATAAGTAGTATTTTTGGTCTCCTGTATCTTCTGTCGGTGCCACTTGCTCTCTTGTTAATCACCTTCCATGTCGGTGGAGAACATTGATGTGGGTTTGATCTGCATCTCTCGGTGGTAGCGGCCACCCTTATTTTCTGATCTTAGCTTTTATCCACCTGGTGCCCAGATATGCCACCCAAATAGAAAATTCTGGCATCTTGCTAGCTCTCGCGTTAATTAACATACCCCTCCTGCCCAAAATACCCATCCAGAAAGAGCAGTGGTCTTCCAGAGAATGTTCTAGAAGGCAGACAAGTCCAGGTCCAGACTTCTGCGTGGGAGACTCCCCCACTTGGAGTGGAGTGCATCGGATTGTCTCAGAAGCGCTGAGTTTGAGATAAGTATTTCGAGTCTCACCAGCTTTTCAATGGGTTCTCCAAGGTTAATGTATCTATTTCCATGAGATGAAAGTCCACAAACCTGCGCCGTCATCATGTCACCGGAGAGTTGGCACCTCTTTCTGGCCAAGTCCTGTAGAGACCAGCACTGCGGTGGAGGCAGCTAAGCTGAGCCGAAGTCCATAGGAATGCTGTCAAAGCTAACCTGATGATCTTCCATTCAGGTTGAAGGCCTGATTCTGTGCCACACTGAGCTCTGTCTTGTGGGTCTTTGGCTCGCTCTGCCTTTGGCCTGTGTTTCTACAATGCCGTGTAGCAAAGCCCTGGAGGATGCACCTCTCTGGGCAATATTTAAATGTTTAATTGCGTTGTTGCAAAGGAGCCATCAAGTGTTTGCCATGGACCGTGTAGCTAAGATGTTTCAGGACAGTGCTGGTGAGGCAGTGGGGCCCACACACAGTGTGTTGGCAATGCAGTCTGTGCCACCCGCTGCAATATCAGCTGTGTAAGAGATGGCTGTGCGTACACACATTTTATAAGGGGGCCGCAAGTATCGAACACCCTCTCCTTGGCCCTGTTCTCTCTTTTCCACATACTAAGGGAATGATCGTAAAGGATACGGAGTGAATGACGGAACACTGGGCACGGAATGGGGCGCCAGAGTGCCACACGGGCAAGGAAGTCCTGACATCGTTGGCTGCAGTAGACTGTCACCGCTAAGTCCAGAATGAGATAGTCACAGCTGAGGAGTTCAAAAACTCTTTCGCTACAAGAGGGAATAGTCACACTCTATAGTGAGCATGGGATAGCTGCCCCTGCAGCGACCCTAGAGTCGCAGTCTACACTGCAGCCTCTCCCATTGGAAGATAAGCAATTCGGTTGCAAAGGACTTGGGTCGAAAGGATTCAAAACAGGGGAAGTTGAATCACCCACCTTTGTATTCATGAGACTGAAACCAGAATATATTCCCACGAGTGCTCTAGATTACATGTTAAAAAGATGGACATGCCCTGAAAGTCCTCAACTAGTTGTAATGGAACACTCTGGACCCAACATGTGGCAGAGTAATA
Source organism: Ambystoma mexicanum (assembly GCF_040938575.1). Classification (NCBI taxonomy): domain Eukaryota; kingdom Metazoa; phylum Chordata; class Amphibia; order Caudata; family Ambystomatidae; genus Ambystoma; species Ambystoma mexicanum. The sequence goes on from NC_090931.1 coordinate 39,246,163, forward strand.
CTGCTGCCATTTGTCCTCTTCTGGTGATGGGGCGGGGAAGCTGGCCGTTTGTCCTCTTCTGGTGACGGGCCGGGGAAGCTGGCTGTTTGTCCTCTTCTGGTGATGGGGCGGGGAAGCTGGCTGTTGGTCCTCTTCTGGTGACGGGGCGGGGAAGCTGGCTGTTTGTCCTCTTCTGGTGGCAGGGAAGCTGGCCTTTTGTCCTCTTCTGGTGACGGGGCAGGGAACCTAGCCGTTTGTCCTCTTCTGGTGACGGGGTGGGGAAGCTGGCTGTTGGTCCTCTTCTGGTGACGGGGCGGGGAAGCTGGCTGTTTGTCCTCTTCTGGTGGCAGGGAAGCTGGCCGTTTGTCCTCTTCTGGTGATGGGGTGGGGAAGCTAGCTGTTTGTCCTCTTCTGGTGACGGGGCGGGGAAGCTGGCTGTTGGTCCTCTTCTGGTGACGGGGCGGGGAAGCTGGCTGTTTGTCCTCTTCTGGTGATGGGGCGGGGAAGCTGGACGTTGGTCCTCTTCTGGTGACGGGGCGGGGAAACTGGCCGTTTGTCCTCTTCTGGTGATGGGGCAGGGAAGCTGGCCGCTTGTCCTCTTCGGGTGATGGGGCGGGGAAGCTGGCCATTTTTCCTCTTCTGGCGACGGGGTAGGGAAGCTGGCCGTTTGTCCTCTTTAGGTGATGGGGCGGGGAAGCTGGCCTTTTGTCCTCTTCTGGTGACGGGGCGGGGAAGCTAGCCGTTTGTCCTCTTCTGGTGACGGCGCAGGGAAGCTGGCCGTTGGTCCTCTTCTGGTGATGGGGCGGGGAAGCTGGCCGTTGGTCCTCTTCTGGTGACGGGGTGTGGAAGCTGGCTGTTTGTCCTCTTCTGGTGACGGGGCAGCTGGCCGTTTGTTCCCTTCTGGTGGCAGGGAAGCTGGCCATTTGTCCTCTTCTGGTGACGGGGCGGGGAAGCTAGCCGTTTGTCCTCTTCTGTTGACGGGGCGGGGAAGCTGGGCGTTGGTCCTCTTCTGGTGACGGGGCGGGGAAGCTGGCTGTTTGTCCTCTTCTGGCGATGGGGCGGGGAAGCTGGCCGTTTGTCCTCTTCTGGAGACGGGGCGGGGGAGCTGGCCGTTGTCCTCTTCTGGCGACGGGGCGGGGAAGCTGGCCGTTGTCCTCTTCTGGCGACGGGGCGGGGAAGCTGGCCGTTTGTCCTCTTTGGGTGACGGGGCAGGGAAACTGGCCGTTTGTCCTCTTCTGGAGACGGGGCGGGGAAGTTGGCCGTTGTCCTCTTCTGGCGACGGGGCGGGGAAGCTGGCCGTTTGTCCTCTTCGGCTGATGGGGCAGGGAACTGTTTCATGTGCAGATCTTTCTCTTGGGTCTGGAGCAGCAAGGCTTCTTCATTTGGATTGGTGTCAGAACAGCTGGTGTGCTTTTGAATGGTACAGACTGCTTTTTCCCAGCTCCACCAGACCGGCACCAATCGTGCCTAATTTAGCAAATATGAAATGTGATTTAAAGGCTGTGTTGCCAACTATTGAGCCAGGGGACCGGTCCCCTCATATGCTAAAGCTAAGAGCTCCTGCACTCAACTTGCTTTTCAGTGCATTCATGACCTAAAACATCTCTCAGGAGTCAAAGCCTTTCCATGTAATTAGATTGAAACTTTCATTGTAGTACTTCTATGGTGGCCTCCTTGGGGGGTGCAATGGGGGGTCCTGATAACTAGGAATACACTCTTAGTGCCCCTTCTTGAGTCTCATGGAAAGGCGGAACCCTTGCTATATCTTCTACAAGGTGTTGCGGAGCCTCTTCTGTGGCTTCTGAGTCGATGGCTGCACCCTATGGGGCTTTTTAGGAGACCGTCTTGGCCACTTGTAGAGTCCTATGCACGACCATCAGAGGCCATCTAAGGTTCCAAGTGAGGTCAGGCTCGAAGTGGGCATTGCTATCCCTTTAATCTTCGATTTCACATCTGTGCAACTCTCTGGAAGAAGGGAGTTAAGCAAAGGAATATTGGTGTTGAGCATCTGTTTGCTGCTCTCACTCATCAGGCATCTACGAACACCTCCTTTTGGTGCCTAAAGGGGGGTAGAAGGATCTGAATGGGCGCCAGCAAGCCGCACGGCTTCTCAGACCTTGAGGTACAGGAGGTTGCATGCCCCTGGCCATGGTACAGGAGGTGTATGCATCTCTCACCTAGAGCACGCCCACGGCGGCCATGCTATGAATGCCCTCCATGCATCTAGCCAGCATCTTGAATGCAATGCTTGCCTCAACATTCAATAAACAGAATATCTGCAGGACTGTCAGGAAGGAATTGTACTGCTCACAGCCAATGATGCGTGTGCCACCATACGTGACATGCATGGTGGTCAACCCTAAAAATCGATTCTTGCCAGAGCCAGGTCCACAGGAGTTTGGCTTCATTATACGGAAAGCTGACTCAGTGATACGGCCCATTGTCTTGCTTTTGACATGAATTCAAGCCCGGCAAGCTGTCCCTGTGTTCCGTATTATGATATGTGAAGGCCTCACTGGGCTAACCTATTTCTCGTGCTGCGACACATGATCTAGGCATTATTGAGTACCCTTGAATGGCCCGTGTACAGGGCTTAATACAAAGTATACTGGGCCTGCCTCGCCGGCAACACCAAAGCAAGGCAGCGGGCACCTCATATTGTCTTTACACAGCTGTAAACATTTCTAAAGGGAAAAAGTGTTCATTCTCAGACTACACCTGAGCTCCCGATATATATTTAACATATTTGTTTGCAAACCACACCTCATCGTCTTTTTGTCACTGCCACAAAATCTCAGTAAACGTGGTTGTAAAAACCCTAACATTTTGATGGCTTCGGCATGTGTTATTAACGACTACGATGTGATATTAATGACCACAACGTGGTATTGATGGACACGCCATGTGCTATGAAATTGCTACGGCAATTGCTACGGCATCTGATATTGATGGCAAGGCATGTGCTATTAATGACTACGACATGTGATATCGATGGACACGCCATGTGGTATTGATGAACAGGGCATGTGCTATCAAATTGCTACGGCATCTGATATTGATGGCAAGACGTGCTATTAAGGGCTACGACATGTGGTTTTGATGGCTATGACATGTGGTATTGATGGCTACAGCATGTGCTATTGACCGCTACATCACGTGGTATTAATGGACAAGGCATGTGCTATTTCTCCTGTTAGATTTGTCCTCATATTGGGAGGGACTTACATTAATACATTTAAAAAGGGATTACAGGTGAGACCTGTGATTGAATACAAAGAGAAGAAGAGACCTACTGAACATATGCACAGAAGAGCCCGGTGAGACTTCATGTAAAAAAGAGACTAAATATCTATATCAAACCATATGTAAACATACATACTGAAGAGAGACTGATGACAATGTATATACAAAGGTATACTGTATAAAGAGAGGCAAAGAAAGCTATACGACTGTTTATAAATATTTAAAAGAGACCTGGAGAGAAATGTTATAGAAGCATTTTATATTTGAAATGGAGAGACTAAGAGGGAAACCTATGAGCCCCGGTGGGGATTATGCTCTCCCCGTACCTACTACTGTTTGCTGCAAGTCAGGTTTGGGCTGGGGGCTACCCTTGTAGCAGTCCTGGGTGAAGCAAGAGTATCCCACTCCTGTCAATTAAAGTGCAAAACGAGTGTTCTTTAATCTACTCTGTGCACGAAAGCTCTAATACCCCCTGTGAAATCGGCGTCTGTAGAGACTGTGGGTGATTCTGCTCCCTACCCCCGAGGTTAGAGCTGGACTGGGAACCAAACGAGTCAAGTTTGGGCTGGGACCCTTGGAGCAGTCCTGTGAAATCGGCGTCTGTAGAGACTGTGGGTGATTCTGCTCCCTACCCCCGAGGTCAGAGCTGGACTGGGAACCAAACGAGTCCCTGGAAATAATGTTCAATGTTGCCCCATATTACACATTTTGAGGAAGCCCAACCCTTTTCCTATTAGAACATTTGGAAATTCCTACACAAAAGAGGCCGAGCGGGAAATCTCCAGAGTTCTCTGTAGGCCAGTCCACCCGTCTCCAGGGTGCACAGGCCCAGCGGGAAATCGGCAGAGTTCCCTGTGAGCCAGTGCACCCCTCCCCAGAGTGCAGAGCTCAGCAGGAAATCTGCAGAGTTCCCTATATTCCAGTCCACCCGTCTCCAGGGTGCACAGGCCCAGCAGGAAATCTGCAGAGTTCCCTGTAGGCCAGTCCTCCCCTGCTCGTGGTAAATATCATGGGGGAACCCTGACGGACTGGAGAAACCACAGAAATACGGGGCAGGTCAATATGCAGAATAACAGGGGTCGAACATTGGCTCTGCATACCATTTTCCGATCTGTATAAGTTATTTTTAAGCATGCAGCTGGTTCTAGTTAGCAATTGGTCCATAACACCAGGGGTCTTGGCGTTGCTTTTGGAGAGTGCGCTGACAAGAGTGAGTGTACTCTGAATGGGGAAGACCTCAGGAATAAAAGGGAAGATGGCAGTTGTCCGTGGCTGCGTTGCAGATTTATTGTATCATGTCCAGTGGTCTCTTTGAGACACTGCACAACCTCCTTTGAAAGCCTGGCTCTCACATCATATCTTCTGTATATTAACATGTGTATAGAACATTTTCCTACTCTAGAGGAGGTCTTTCTGTTTGACAATGTGCTGACCCTATGGTGCTTGTTCTCTTGAAGTCATGGTTCTCTGTAGTAGGGGTAGTGCCAACTAATTAAGTATCTATATCCAACAACAAAAGTCTACAACTACACATATCTTGTAGATCTAATGAGATTTCACAGCTGAGATTTGTGACTTTTTAATCCAATGACTACTAGAAAGGGTGGCATACTAACCGTACAGGTTGAAATCTGGCGAGCCACTAATAACAGATTACAGCATTGAGTGGCGTCTGCCTCTCGGGGTGAGGTGGAAGCTGGCACAGCTCGCTGGTATCTCAGCACAGGAAGAGATGCAGAGTGATTACTGCTGGAGGAGGCCCACGTGGCCTAGCCATTTATGGATTCAGCAATAACTCCAGATCCTTACCTTTTCTCCCATCCAGTACCTGGTTGAGGATCTGCCAGCCTGCCAGCCATCTTAAAATGGATGATGTTTGTGATATTTTTTAAATCAGTTGTTCAATTCCGTTGTAGAATGGCAGAATCACCATCTCTTAAAGACGGGTGCTTACATTTTCCTCTGGAGTTAGTTGATGTGAGAATTAGAGCGGTCGAGAGGAGATTGTTTTAAACCAACAGTCACACATTTAAAGAAGACCACCTCAAGCCAGGACGGACCACTTAGCATTTGCCCGGCTGCTTGAGATTGTATCACTATTGGCGGGAGAAGTGTACAGAGGATTTAAGAATAGGATCTTAAATGCATGTGCTAACGTCCTCCTAACCTGTGTTTGGGTTGTTTTGGTTAGTCCAGTCCTGGTCTTGGGGGTGGGCACATGATTTCCAAGCCAAATTAGGTCACCTTAATCTTGTCTTCATTTAGTGTGAGCCCCAAAGCAGTTTACATTATGTGATAGGAAACATAGAGACGTTGAGGTCACAAAGAATTGGTCAAGGCGCTGTTGAAAGAAGAGTCGACGGGTCTATCGTAAAAGCTCAAAACCGGTCTTTGACTTCATTCCTGCTTAATAGTTTCTTGTCTCCTCGTAGGAACTGTGCCAACACTCAACGTGACACCAAGCTGTGGTCATGCCAAGGGATACCGCCAGGCACAAGGACCTTTGGGTCTTGTTAGTTTTGCCACCTCGTTATACTTTGCACTAAAGCTGAGAAGCTCTGCCTGTTTCATCAGGCTGGTTAGAGGGGGCTCGTCTGCAGGAACTCAGCGACTGACCAAGGAACTTCAGCTGTGTCGGACAGAGTGGGAGAATCACCCACCACTTGGAGTGCTAATTGTTCACTTTATTTGGGAAGAGTTTTGTTAGCACAAATCACCCAATCGTGGCCTGAGTAGCGGCTGCACTTCAGTTCCAAATATTATTTAACTGTCTGCTAAACCGACCGCACAGTCTGACGATTCGGACAGTCCCATGTGTCTGCGGGTGGAGTAGATCTTGGGCTGTAGTGAGATTCTCCGAAACCTTCCCCCTACCCTGCAACCCATCATATGCTTTATTATGTTGGCTAACAGCAATAGCTGTACGGGAGACGACTATGAAGCCCTACACCGTGGGTGCTCTGTATTTCTATCTATTGTACATAGCATTAGAGAATTTATATGGATACATTTCTATTTTACAGGAAGAGATATATATGTACAAATGACCATAATACCTTGACGACCATCAGCTGGCAGTGAGGGAGGTCTTCTATCGGGGTCTGCACTTGGAGCGAACGCTTGTGGACATTTAGCTCAGAGCAAGCTCTGCTCAACAGTTATGGGATATTTCTAATGTATAAGGAAGAACACTGTGCATAAGCTACCAAGCCTTGTGCTTCAAGTGCAAACCCCCTTTTTGGATTCCTTACTTTGACTGGCTCAAATGTTAGTGCATGGGATCTGCTGAGAGTCTCATGTTCACGTGGGCAAGACATATTTTTGTTGCTTTTAGATTTTTCCATTCAGATACAAAATTAATATCTATCTATATCTATCTATCTATATATATATATGTATACATTAAACAAATTATAAAGAGACTGAGAGAGAAATCTATGTACCCATATATTTTGCTTTATTTTTCTACCATAATTGTAAGCTGCTTATGAAAGCTGGGTTGTCACAGGTGCCCTAAGGGTGATACCAGGACTCGGGAGGACGGGTACGTCATGATTTTAGTTAACTTCAAAGTGGTATATTGATAAGTGTCGTTTGCAAGAGCGCGTTCTTGTCATGCGGACGACGCCCGTGATTGGTTGCTGGAACTTAAGATTGGGCATGATGCTGCTGGATTTCGTGAGTCCTAGTTTTAGCTCCATGGATGAGGTCCCAGAAGGAGGAACCTTTGGCCATTCTGCTGCTGGTGGTCTTTCTGATATGGAAACAGGTGTGAGTGAAATTAAATGAGTCTTACAGGTGACGATGACTGTAAAAGTGTCTACATTTTGGAGAAGAATTTCAGGGAAATGTTGGTGTTTTGGCTGCAGAGCTAATGGGTTCTCCTAATCGTGATGCCGATATCATTGGCCTAGGAGAGATCTGGGGCATATGTATATTGCATGTACACATCACATGTATGTAGAAGATAGTAGAAACGGACCGAGGAATACAGAAATAAGTGGCGTTGTGAGTGTGAGAGTTAGGAAGAGCGACGTTGTACATGCGAGTGTGAGAGTTAGGAAGAGCGGTGTTGTACATGTGAGTGTGAGAGTTAGGAAGAGCGGTGTTGTGCATGCGAGTGTGAGAGTTAGGAAGAGCAGCGTTGTGTATGCAAGTGTGAGAGTAAAGAAGACCAGCGTTGTGCATGTGAGTGTGAAGGTTAGGAAGAACGGCCTTGTGCATGTGAATGTGGGCGTTGGGAAGAGCAGAGTTGTGCATGTGAGTGTGAGAGTTAGGAAGAGTGGCGTTGTGCATGCGAGTGTGAGAGTTAGGAAGAGCGGTGTTGTGCATGTGAATGTCAGGGTTAGGAAGAGCAGCTCTTGGCATCAATTAGAAGTTGCAGGTGGTGGACATGATGGTTGCAATTGGAGCCTGTGCTTATCCAGAAGCTCCAGGTTTAAGTTGCTACTGGGACCCTTTTTCCATACACAAGGTGGCGCGTCAGAAGATTATAAAGCATGGTGTACTGTTGTTGGGATACTTGGTGAAGATCGTAAGGGTAGGGGATTTGTGTGAAAACAAAGAGGGTCCTTGGAGTGATGTGAAGGATGTCAATAGGTTTGCCAAGTTGCTGATGGTTGTAAAGAGCTGCCCGCTGGTGTGTGTGGGATAGCGAAGGGAGCTTCTGTATCCAAGGCTCCTCTGCTCATTTATTTTTGGTGATCGACAGGAGACAGAGTATGTGCTTTGGTGAGAAGTGAAGCGTGCTTGTGTTGGACATGTTCATTCGACCATGTGGCATGCATGATGAAGAGGAGCCCAGCATTTATGGTGGACATGTTATGGGCATGTGTGTATCTTGAATGATGAAGAGGGGTGCTGTCATTGTACTGGACATGTCATGGCCACATGTGGCTTGGATGAGGAAGAGGAGTGCAGCATTGGTGCTGTACATGTAGTGGGTACATGTGGCTGTGAAGGGGAAAAGGATTGGTGCTGGATATGTAGTGGGCACATGTGGCTTGGATGTGGAAGAGCTGTCCAGCATTGATGCTGGACATGTAGTGGGGCATGTGGCTTGAATGATGAAAAGGAGTGCAGCATTGGTGCTAGTCATGTCATGGGCACAAGTGGCTTGGATGATGAAGAGGAGTGCAGCATTGGTGCTGGACATGTAGTGGGTACCTGTGGCTTGAATGTTGAAAAGGAGTGCAGCATTGGTAGTGGGCCTGTGTGCTTGGAAGAGGAAGAGGTGTACAGCATTGATGCTGGACATGTAATGGGCACATGTGGCTTTAATGATGAAGGGGCGCGTAGCATTGTTCTTGGGTGTTGAAGAGGACCAAAGCATTTACCCTGGATATGCTGTGTGCTGGTGTGTTTCACTTCTCTGCTTTTGCTTGGACTAGAGGAGTCTGCTTGCAGCATGTGCATTGTGGGCAGGTTATGCTGGCTTAGTTGCTGGCTTATTGATTATTCGAAAGATGTTGGAGGCGAGCTTTATGGAGACACCTTGGGTTCTGCAGGATTTGTAGATGATGATTGTGTACTAAATGGTGGGAGGATAGTTGTGTTGTATGGCAAAGATATTGATCCAATATTGTAGCTAATTATGTATTTATAACCTGTGAGTACCCCAGATTTGATCGATACCAGCTATGAGGCTGTGCCTTTCCGGGTGTTATTTTGGAGACCAACCTCCAGTTGTGTGTCTCTGGGGGTCAGCGGTGCTGGAAGCCATTTTGCTAGGAGACCAGCCAGAAGGCCTGCAACAAGGAGCAATGATCTGGGCAGTATTAGAACCTCGATGGTTTCTAGAGGGAACTTGGCTCTATCCACAGGAAGTATCTTACAAATCCTATTCTCTACCCTTCCCAGACACTAGAACAATGGCATCCACTAATCAAAAAAGCTTTCTCTTAAAAACGAAACTATATGAAACATGTAATCTATTTGAAATGTGTGTATATATAAACATGTATTAGCTTTCAAATAGATGCTAACACATATGATCCAAAAAGGATTCGTTTGTGTCCTGGTCCTGTCACTGGCATCGAGGGGTTCTGGCTTCATGATAAAGCATGGAATCCGGGCCCAGTGGTGTGTGAACGGCCACAAAACGGTAAGTGCTTCGTTACCCACCGTCTTTGTTTTTATATTTCACATGATTAATAACACCGTAAATTCTGGGCCTGACCATGAGAACGTTCTCATGTAAAGTGTCTACCTCCAGTGGAGACGTATGTATGCTGGTGATCTCGGATGAAGCGAGGGTCGAGAGTGAGGCCTTAGCGTGTCCCTGGGCTGTATTTTCATTTCAAGGCTCTATCTGAGGGTCCTGCCAGGACCTGAGCCAAAGGCCTGGCTTGTTTCTAAAGTGCTGCTGAAGCTTCACTCCTGCCTGCTCCAGGAGGACCCCTGAATGTATGGCAAGGCCCCCCTCTTCTAGCGGCCTCATTACAAGTTGTGCCGTAAAACCATCCCTTTTTCGAGCTACTACCCACTTTACTACACCACACTGTTATGGGCACGAGCACCCATATAGCAAGAAAAGTGCAGTAACAGTAATTCAGCTGGGTGGTACTAGCACAAGTATTAATGCTATGCAAGTAATGGGGCCCTGAATCCAGTGTAGGTATTAAGCAAGTCCCCCAAGGCTGACACTGAGAAGAGGTTCCGGACACACCGAGCAAGTGGAGTGCCTCAGATGCATGGTTCCCTTCCGTGCAAATAATGTCCTATCCGTGTGCTACAGTCCACGCTCTGTAGATACAGCATCACTGCGGCATTCCTTAGAGAATGTATCGACGGACATAGAGACAGTAGGTCTACGGGGGATGCTTCTATTTTTTCACCTAATATTTAAATATCGTGTGGACCCTTTTAACACGCAAGCAACCCAACATTAGCATGCTTCACTGTTAGATGTTTCCCAAAAGTGATACTTTGCACACACCGCAGGCCATCGGAGGTGCTCCTGTTTCACCCTCCCACGGGCCATCAGAGGTCCTCTTGTTTCACCCTCCCACGGGCCATCAGAGGCGCTTCTGTTTCACCCTCCCACAGGCCATCAGAGGCGCTCCTGTTTCAGCCTCCAGTGCAGAGGAGAATATTTTATTGATGATAAATTGAATTCTTGTTCCCTGTTCCAGGCCTTCTGAAGGAGTCTTAATGCCTCACTACAAGCTTGGCCATCCGGAAATAAAGATGCCAGTAGCAACGTACCGGCACCCTTTCCATCTGCCAAACTGTGAGTTTGTCAGTAGGAGCACGGAACTCCCGGCAGGCCTGACCTGCCAGGTGTTCATGCTTCTACCAGCATGCTTTTCACTGAAGCGCCGGTGCTTCAGGTTTGCCTGTAATATCCCAGTGGTACCGGGATGTCAGGTGGCATAAACGGTGTTAAGGGGTTGGCGGCAACCCGCCGGCTACCGGCAGCTTGTAACGCCGACCCCGTAATGAGGGACTTAGTGTGTGGTTCAACACCGGAATCCTTGACAGTTGTTGGTGCAGATTCAGTTGTTGGTCGTTGGACGTGGCCTTGGTGCTGGTGAGATTGTGATTCAGGGATCGGCGATGAAGTTGGCTATCGCTGAGGTGATGCTCTGTGATGGGGGAAAGCCATTGCTCTTCTGGATTCTAGAATCACCCATGCTGCTGGTTCCCACGCATTATACGCGTTGGGGATTCTGAGACGAGTGAAGACGCGGCACACAGCAGCATCATGCCACTTGTTGGCATTCTGCCTGAAGGCAAGAATGATGCTATCTGGTGACAAGCTCTGGTTTTACTCTGATTTTGGATCTTGCTAGTTTGGACTCTACTCTTTGTGTGCAGATTGAGACACCTAGCACCATAATTTGCACTACTCTGTGCAGTTGTGTGGTGAGTATGTGCACTGTGCCACTGTGTTTTAGAGTTGTTGGCTATGAGGCCCCGCTCAGCAACCCCCTTTCTCCAGCCTTTGTGGTGTCCTAAAGTTCCTAGGTTTTGTTTATTGATCTTCTGGATTAGTTGTGGTGCTAGTTATGAAGGATAGTTCCTCATAAACATGTGACTATGAGTTTAAAAAACGAGAGACTAACTTCTCATATAGAATACCAGTTGTGGGGAGCGGCGAAACCACGCTTGGGAGAGAAACAAGAGCACAAGGCAACCAAGTCATGATGGCGACTATTCCGCCGGCTTAGTTGACCACGTGGTGGGTGTCCTATGCCATGGCCCCCATTTTTTCAATTCTTGACATGCCCAGCTGTACTCTGCTCTGTGCGCCCACACAGTGGCGCTGCCTACCCTTTCACTAACATGGTGACTTGTGCTTCGGGCGCACACTGCTCTCAGATACATGTTCTTTGGCAGATGCATACTCCAGCACTCAACGACACATCTCCTGAAATGAGCACAGTTACTACACCGGAGTTCATGTGGTGATACATTGATTTGCCTGAAGCACAGGGTTGCCTCAGACCGTGCTGAAAGTGTTCCACCCCCTGTATTTCGATGATTGGTAATGATCAGCTTTTGAACATCTTTCCAAGGGATTCCTGCTTACTAGAAAGAGATAACTTTGGAAAGGGGGTGCATTGTCAGAGGGTATAATGGCCTTTTTTTCTGATGGAGGCCATGCGGTAACTGTCCTTTCTATGAAGTGGGGATGGCAAAAGTATTTTTTATTGACAGTGAGTAGGAAAAGTGTGAGAGGTTCAAAGCTTTTAAAACAATTAAAATGCCCATGCCTGGAAAAAGCTTTTTTCACGGTACGATAGGTAATCCTCTTTCCCTGCTAAATCTGAACATATTCTTGTGAGAGGAGGCCACCCGTTTGCATGAGCTGGCTTCTCGGTAAGAGGTGCAAGTCTGGTGGCAGTGTGCTGGATGGCCGTGCTCGGTAGGTTTGGAACACTGTGTTGCCTGGATGGTCCAAGCCTTCCTTACCTTTTCTGGTGCTTTCGGTTGGCCCATTGCTCCTACCTTTGCCTGCATCATACAGGGCAGTGCGAAAAATAATAGTACGCTTCGAAACTGGATTTTCAAATTGAGTAGTTTGAATGCGAAAAAAGATCAATAAAATTGGTTGCAAATTACCACTTTCATACCCTCATTTCCTGGACAATTCAGATTTTCAACACATTTGTTCCAGAAAGTCATAATTCTATTAAAGACACAGAGGCGAAGGATTATGCTTCTCTTTCCATTTTACTACTTCAGCAGCAAATGTACAAACCAATAAAACATGACAACAAAACTCACAAAAAACTACAACCATTGTTTTGAGTCTTTAGTAGTAGTTCTGTTCTTATTGGTCCTCCAAACTGACCACATGATAGCATTAACCAATCAGCATAGTCCTTAGCCCTAAACCACACTGTCCCTCAACTTCACTTCCTCTTTTTTTGCTCAGTCGAGAATGCGTCCAGTGAACTTTGCAATCCCGTCCATTCCATGTTGATACGTCCTCAATTTCTGGATTGTTTGGTGTCTGCCACCGCACCTAATAGAAACATAAAGTAAGTCGAAAGAGGGTGGGACAATCGTAAAATCAACCACAATTTCTATCTCTTATCCTTTGTGCATTTAACTTATCTGTAACAATTACATGCATTCATCATAAACCATTTAAATAATTGCAGGAAAACATGTAAAGCATTCCAGTACAGTAATTATTACTTTCTGGAACGAATGTGTTGAAAATATGAATTTTTTGTCAAGACCGAAGGATCAGATTATGCTTGTTCAAAGCTTACTCACCACTAACGATGCCACACTTTCCGTTGGTTTAAAATAGAATGTTTTAAAAGTCGATTCATTCAGCCAATCGACCGACCTCATAATGTCTTCTACTCTGGCTCCTATCTTGAATGCCTTGGTAGCCATCGCTCCTCTTGCCGAGTGAGCCCCATATTTTACTACATCAGTGCCTGCCTGTTCCATCATCCATTGAAGCCATGTGGCTATAGTAGCCGGTGTTATGGCCTTGAAAGGTTTACAAATTGCTATTAGTAACTGAGATACTCCTGGAGGTCGCACTTCCCTTGCCATATCCTCATATGCTGCTAAGCATCTCATCGGGCATAATTTTGGTTGTCCTGGAAAAGGTTAGTAAGATATGGATATCAAACCTGTCTTAGTCCTCCTTGTTGTGAGGAAGGTCACTTCGTTTGGTGATATACTCTTCCTGTTGATCTCTAGTGCTCTAACATCTGATGACCTTTTACAAGCCAAGAGATATCTTAGCACTTACTCTTATCATCGGCCCCTGGACCTCTCATAACAGCTTGTCTGTCCCCCTTTCCCTTCTTGTCTTCCCCCCAGTACTATCTTGAACAGTCATTGACCTTTAATGGATAGTCACTTGTTTTGTTCCTCTCCTTCCCCCTTCTCTCCTTTCCCCCACCTCCGCTCCTTCCCCCTCCTCTTGTCATTCTTGCATTGCAACATTTGTCATCAGGCATAGTAATGTTACTGCTAGTTTTGTCTCCTTTCCCCACCCTCTCCTCACCCTTATTGTTCCGTGCACTTGTACTATCTGTTATGATATGATCGTTTTTTTCACATTCTGATCTGTTTCAAGGACTTGTAAAAATGTAACTGTATTCTCCCATGTTCCCTCCTTCCTAGAAGCGCTTTGAAACACATTGTGTATAGGCGCTATACAAATAATCAATCAATCAATCAAAAACATAGAAGAATGGCTAGCTTGACTGAAATAGCCTTCCTGGATAGGTCCTGATTATCTGGCCATGATAGAAATAATTTCAAAACTGTGTCGACATCCCACAATTGAGTATAATTTTGGGGGTCTACTCATCTTTACTCCCCTTACTAGTCTACAGATCAGAAGGTGTTCACCTATTGTTATCCCTTCGATCCTAGGGTGTCCTGCCGATATCGCGGACCTGGCCGTGTTAATTGTTCTGTATGCCTTTCTCTGGGCTGCCAACTGTGCTAAGAAATTGGTTACATGTACTACATCTGTTCCATCGGGATGAATACTCCTCTCCAAAAACCAGCTACTCCATCTGGCCCATGCAGACCTATAAACCCTGCGTGTTCCTGGGGACCAGGTTTCGTTAATGATGCTTTCAGCCTCTTTTGATAGTCCTGGCCTAACCCATGATCTCCTGAAATCACCCATGCGATTAGGTTGAGTCTGCCTGGCCTCACTAGTGGATGGCTGAGGCCCCTGGGGTCTCAAACAATTAATTCGTACCTGCGTAGCGCCACTGGGTTGTGGTGTGATAATTCCAGTAGACTGGGGAACCACACCTGACCCCTCCCATCCGTCGTAACTAGAACTAGCAATGCTTTCTACCGTCTCACCTAGGACAGCGTCCTCGCTATCTTGGAGAAAGAAGGAAACGCGTAGTTGGTCTGGTGGCCTCATGTTTGCAGGAAGGTGTCTGTCGCTTCTACCTCTGGGTCCGGTCTCCAGCTGAAGAACCGGGTTAATTGTTCAGTCTTGATGCAAATAGGTCGACCTGGCATGGTCCCCATCGAGTCATTTGTTCTTGAAACACCTCCTCATCCAGCTTCCAGCCGCTGGCGTCTCTGCGGTATCTGGAATTCCAATCGGCCTCCTCGTTCTGGTGGCCCGGCAGGTACTCCGCCGTCCCTGACACTTTCCTCTGAAGACGGAGTTCCCAGAAATCTTTTGCTAATTCTGCCGGTAGTCTGTATCTTGTCCCACCCAGTCTGTTTATGTACCTGACTGCCGAGACATTGTCCATCTTTAGCAGGACACAACATTGTGCCCTCTCCTGAGTCCAGCATTTCACTGCGAAGGACCCTGCTAGTAACTCCAGGCAGTTGATATGGAGAATCATCTCCTGATCCGACCACCTGCCCCCTGTCGACAGGTTCCCACATCGGCTCCCCAACCCCATCTGCTGGCGTCGGATTCGATTATCAGGTCCGGGGAAGACCCAAATATGGCCCTTTCGTTCCATGCAGCCAAGTGGTGTAGCCACCATTCAAACTCTTCCCTCCCTTCATGGGAGATGGTAACATTTGTTTCGTATGGAGCGCCCCTCCTGAGGTGTCTGATCTTTAACCTCTGGAGTGCCCTGTAATGTAGTGGTCCTGGAAATATCGCTTGGATCGATGATGCTAGTTGGCCCACTAACCTTGCAATGTCCCTCAGTGACATTTCTCTTCTTGCTAGGGTGTGTCTTAATTGTTTTTTGATATTGTTCACCGTGGCAGTGGGTAGGCTGAGAGATCCCTGAATAGAGTCCACTATGAACCCCACAAATTCCATTGACTGTTCTGGTACCAGTTTGGATTTCTCCCAATTTATTAGGAAACCTAGGTCTTCTAACAATTTTATTGTCAAATGCACCTGTACTTGTAGTGTTTCTTTCTCCTGACACATCAGACATATATCGTCTAAGTTCCCCGACTCCTGAGGTGCATCACCACTGGCTTCATTATCTTGGTGAAACACCATGGTGCGGATGCCAGGCCGAAGGGCAGACATCAAAACTCCCATGTCGACTCTCCCCAGATGAACCGTAGGAATCTGCAATGTTCCTCTGCTATGGGCATGTTTAGATATGCATCCTTTAGATCTATTCTGGCTAGCCAATCCCCTTGAATTAGGGTAGCTCTTAACAGGTGTATCCCTTCCATCTTGAAGTGCCTGTACACCACAAATTTGTTTAAACCCTTCAAGTTTATAATTGGTCTTACCTTTAGATCTATTCTGGCGAGCCAATCTCCTTGAATTAAGGTATCTCTTAACAGGTGTATCCCTTCCACCTTGAAGTGCCTGTACACCACAAATTTGTTTAAACCCATCAAGTTTATAATTGGTCTTATCTTGTGTTTCCCTTTCACAAGAAACATGTTGCTTATATAACCCTGAGGAATCTGTTAGTATTCTTATGATGTTTTTCCTTTCTAGCTCTCTCAGCTCTTCCTCTAAAAATACTTTATCTTCTCTGTTTAGCTCTAAACCCCTTGGAAGATTCCTCTGATGAGGTGTCTCTAGAAAGTCTATGTGAAAACCTTGTACAGTTTCTATTATCCAACTATCCCCAGATATAGTGTGCCATTTTTCTGTAAACTCTGCTATTCTCCCCCCTCCTGCAGGGGTAATTAATTATGGGCTGTTCGCTTTCACCTGAGGTGTTTTGTTGACGCTCTCCGTGTTGCCAGATTCTACCCCTCCCTCGGCCCCTTGATGGAAAGAAAGGGGTCTGTCTTCGATCCTCTTGATCTCGCCATTGCGTACTGTCCTGGTAGGATCTGTTAAAGTGGAGTTGGCCAGCCGAGCGACCCCTGCCTCTGCTGGTCCTCCTGAAAAAAATCTGTCTCCCAAACACTCTCTTGAGTGAGGCCTTGTCTAGTGCCGCATAGGAGTTAGCAAACTTTGTTAACTCTTTAATAAAGGAATCTCTGAAGAGCTTTCCTTTTGCGGTCGACGCCGACTCTGAAGAAGCGAGTTCACTTAGCTTTGGGTCTATCTTTACCATAAGAGATCTTCTTCTCTCCGTGGTGATCACGTGATTGGCATTATCAAACATACAAATTGCCCTCTGGGACCACCCGATCAGAATCACCGGGTCCACTGGTACTCCCATTTCTCTACCCTCTTCGCCAATCTGTAGTATCTTAGTGAGGGGCCCTGTCATATCCAACGTTTGTCCTGGCATGATCGCCAGGACCTATGTAGTCCTTTTCTCACGTCCTTGGTGTACTTGCTCATGAATGTGATCATTTTGTCAACGATTTTGGGTGTATCCGCTGCACCCTCTAGGAGGTGAGGTCTAGGGCATTCTGCCCTCATCTTACTCCTAGCCTCTTTAGCTAGAGGCGCCCTCAGTCGCTTTCTCAAGTAGGCCGCTATTTTCTTTGACAACTCCCATTTGGAAGACCATGGGTGGATTAGTGCCTCAGGGTCGAAATCATCACCTGCACCATCCTCCTCTGTCTCCGTGTTCCTCTTTTTCTTTGGTGCTTTATGGCCTTCTTCTTCTGAGGAAGATATGGAATATACCTCTTCCTCTGAGTATTCTTCCTCCCAGTCCTCCTCTCCCTCATCGGAGGTGTACGAGGATGTATCCTGTCACCTGGTAGGCCCAGCTTTGGATCTTACTCTCCTTCTCTTACCACCCTTCTTCTTTGGTGGTGTGCCCGGAGGGGTGTGGGATTCCTCTGCCCTGCGGGCTGCTTTTCTGCCCCCTTTTGTTTTCCTCTGTGCTTTTTGCCCTTTGATCTCCTCAAGGCCCTGTGAGAACTTGAGCCAGTCCTCCATCAGAGCTATATGCTGTGGCCCTTGTCCCAAAGAGGCCCCAAGGGCTTTTTGGAGGACCCGAGCCATCTGTGCATGGCTCCTCTTCTGGCTAATGTTAGCCTTTTCCTCATCACTGGAGGAGCTCATGTCTGCACAGAACACTGTGGATTTTAATAATATGCCAGGAGTTTTTATAATCTCTATATATAAAATATAGTGATCACCTGGCTTGTTTCTATATATATATATATATATATATATATATATTGTATACATGAGATATAGCAGGTTTTATCTGGGACTGTGTACTGTGTAGGTGTTGCAGAACCTCTCTGTGGCCAGCAGGGGCGCTGTGCTCTGATCGCGTAGCGCGATTCTAACAGAACGTTGCGCTATGAAGCAAACGCGTGGATTATGACTGAAGAACAGTCTCATGTAGAATATGCTCTTGGAGCGATCACTCGATATGTCGTTTCACTTCCCTAACGATCCGTGGAATGGAGGGAGCGCCAGAACTACGTGGTCCTGTTGCACTCCAGGTCGCCGGAGCACCAGCCTCATTGCGACTGCAACTTCCAAACATTCAAGCAACCGATGCGGATATGCTCCGCCAAATCCCTAGATTGTGCGCGCGCGTGCGTTCAACTATGCCTAAGTGAAACACAATGTCACATCAACACACACATTCATAAGAATAATGAAAGGGCACTTAACTCGCTGCTGCGCAGCAAAGAAAGAGGAAGTGAAGTTGAGGAACAGTGTGGTTTAGGGATAAGGACTATGCAGAATGGTTGATGTTATCATGTGGTCAGTTAAGAGGATCAATAAGAACAGAACTACCAAAGACTCAAAACAATGGTTGTTATAGTTTTTTATGAGTTTTGTTATCATGTTTTATTGGTTTGTACATTTGCTGCTGAAGTAGTAAAATGGAAAGAGAAGTGTAATCTGAGCCTCCAGTCTTGACATAGAATCCATGTCAACATCCAGGCAAAACAGTGGCTGCACTGAAGCTACCCAGAGGCCTCAAAGTTTAGGTAAAAAAAAAAAAAATTCCTATCAAATCAAATCGTTAATTGTTCATTGTAGTTAATTATTGGGACATGAAGATGTAAATTTGCATTCTGAAATAAATAAATGGGTAAGCTGGAGTAACTTGGTGATCGTGGCCATTTGTACCTAAAGTGGTGTTTTTGCTGAATAGCTGCGATTACCTGCTAAAGTGGCATTGGTCCAGTCTTAAACATGGGCCGACAGGGAGTTATCTCGAATGCCCAATTTTTGGTGAAAAGCAATTGATTTGTTCGGCTTTGCTCTTGCAAATCCAGAGTCATCACTGCATTCTTTGACTTGCGAGCCCTCAGCGTGTGTTGCATAGAGCAAGTGGGCAGCATTGAGTTGCTCAGTGGTCTCGTCTGTTCTTTCGCACACACTCGTCCGTAGTCGGAGAGCCTTTCCACCTATAAATTAGAACTTTACCAAGGTGCTTTTCACTGTTTGCTGAAATTTGTAAGTTTTCTCCAGTGCTAATTGTAATCTGTAATTCTACTACGTGTGTGTGTGCACCTCTGAGGCTCCAGAGCCGATCTTGTCACACAAAAAGAGTTGCCCCTTCGTGTGTTGCTCAGTCCCATGGTTGTGTGCCCATGTATGAATTATACAGGCTGTATTTTACAGGAATGTGTCTAAGCCATGCCATGGGCAGAGGTCCCATGCCCCTCCTCTGCCCATTTGCTCCAATTTTCCATTGTGTGATCCAATGGTCGAGATGGGGTGGGGAGCAGGAGGTCTGACATTCACCTCTTCCGGTCCCCCCACCAGAGTCTTTTGGAAAATATTTGCCTGAATGTTGTCACGCAGCCATTTTATTAACTCACAACCATCTTCTGTTGAAGTCTTGTCTTTTATGTATGGGGAACTAGGAGGTCTTGGCATTTTCATTTTGCAAATGTACTGAATTATTAAAGGTTCCACATGGAGCTCGTGAAATGTTGGGTTGTGAGAGGTTTTGCTAGGATTTGTTTAGAAATGTTGCATAGATAGGTGGATGCGTGGTGTATCATGTGGTGTCAACAGAGCTACATGAGCATGTGGCGATGCATTGTGTGCGGACTTACCTAACCGCAGATCTGTGCACACAAGTCTGGCGGTACCACATACACTGTCACTGAACCTTCATACATTTGTGGAGGTGCATTATACACAGTGCAAACATGTGTATGTGTATGGGGGCGGCATTTGCTGCCTTGCCCTGGCACCCACATATTAGGGTGACCAGATTTCCAAAATAAAAAACCGAGATGGCTTATAGACATACAACCAGAACTACAGTTTTATGGGCATAAACACAAAAGATAGACTAAAACAGAAATAGGACTCCACTAAAACTGTAGTCCTACATCTATGTCGTGGCCTGTTCGACGCAAAGTATGGGGGTGTTTTGCAGACACAGCACTCTGGAGAGCGGCCGGACAGGAAGGGGGAGGAAATGGGGCGTAAAAAGGAAGCAGAGAGAGCGGCGCTGGGCCCCATTTCGGGATTTGTATATCAGTTTCTTGGAAAAATGCGAGATGGTAGCCACTCTTCACTCATATTCTGGGATGGGGTTTTAAAACAAAAAAAAACTCTCGGGGCACCAGGACAGTCCCAGCAAAATCAGGATGTCTGATCACCCTACCACAAATACAAGTGAGTTTGTATTGAGCGGGTGCCACTATTTCTGCATATCTTCCTGCTGCACAGGTTATCTGCAGTCTCGTGGTAGCTAGATATGCAAGGCGGCTGCCCCCAGGAGCAGCATTGCTGCTTCAACATGGGCATGTAGGCCATACCAATGCATCACCACTGTAGCCAGACACGCATCCTCGTGGAACTGGTGTGGCAGGAAGCTTCTGTTCCACTCCAGGCTGAGCACGCACAGACTTTTCTTGCATGCCGAAAGCTTTGAGCGTATGTGGCCTGTATCGTAGTATTCACTGAGGGGACTACCTTGTAGTAACATATGGGTACAGTGGTATTCCTCCCATAGTGCTAAAAGTCTAGCTAACCTCTCCTAGTTTGTTCTAAATGGTTTTCTCTGGAGGTGTCTCAAGTAATATACACAATTGATTTATTTGGTTCGGGTTTATTCTGTCCACAGATTGGGCTAGTAACCCATGCAGGGTGGTCTTGTGGCCGCGGTGGGCTATATAGTGCACACAGCTGTGCTTCTGGTTGGAATGCGGGAAGATTTTGCAATCAGTGAAATTGTGTGTCTGCCACCGGGATTTTGTAATACTCTTCTATCTCATTCAGAAAAAGTGTATATCTTTGAAAATGTAATTTAGTGTTTCTGTTTAAGGTCTAGAGATGACCCGTAGGAATGCGATGGTGCTGTAGCAGTGCCTTAACGCGCCCCCATTGTGGTTCCTTCCGAGATCTCTTGCGGTCTCCTGAATCGCTTCCAGCCTCCGCCTCTTGCCATAGCCTGTACATACCAGCTAGGGAAGGCCTGTCTAGGGCAGGTGGGCTAGCTCTCAATCCCCCACAGGCATCCGCCTGTGCCCCCACCGCAGGCTGCACAGCCAATGGCCACACATTTATGTATTTAGGGTTCTTGAAACAGGGTCATGCAATCTGACTTCCGCTTCAGAGCATGTACATACACACTTGTTCTAAACTTGATGACTTCCTGCAAGACCATTGGGTGGGCAGATGGTTTGACAGTTGTCACAACTCCCTGTATCACCCTTCGACTGCATTGCCACACTATTGTCTCAGTTTGGAACCTTTTTTGCCATTTGCTATAAGAAATTCAGTGAAGTAATTGCCCCCACTCTCGCTTCATTTGCTGGTGACATTGTGATGGACACCAATATGGTGCAAAAGGCACCAGATTCTACCCAGTGAACTCTTGTGCAGGACCCCCTCTCCCTTTCTTAGATCCTGGCCTGAGAGCAGCCTGAAGGGAAAAGCCCACAAAGAAGGGTCCCCGTGGGAGGGAGTTAATGCCCCCTTTATCCTTTTGGGCGTCAGTGCTTCACCCTCCTCCTCCCCCAGTATTTGGAGATGTATATGTTATACTTAGTTGGTCTGAAAGTGACCCTTTTAACCCTACCCTGCGGGCTGGAACCTCAGTCCCCCTAGATGTACTTTTGCCTGCAAAACGGATTACATCACGTTTCTAATTAGGTGAAGGTGGGGATTGGTTGTACTTGCTCTTTGATGCAGTGCAGGATGATTGGGTTCAGTTGCTCTTTTGAATGCAGTGCAGGAGGGGTTGTTGGACTTGCTCTTTGTGATGCAGTGCAGGATGGGGGTTGGTTGCAGTTGCTCTTTGGGATGCAGTGCAGGAGGGTTGGGTTCAGTTGCTCTTTTGAATGCAGTGCAGGAAGGGTTGGTTGTACTTACTCTTTGTGATGCCGTGCAGGATGGAGGTTGGTTGCAGTTGCTCTTTGTGGTGCAGTGCAGGAGGGGGGTTCTTTTCAGTGGCTCTTTGATGGAGTGCCGGGGGGTTGGGGTTCAGTTGCTCTTTGTGATGCAGCACAGGGGGGTTGGGTTCAGTTGCTCTTTTGAATGCAGTGCAGGAGGGGTTGTTGTACTTACTCTTTGTGATGCAGTGCAGGATGGGGGTTGGTTGCAGTTGCTCTTTGGGATGCAGTGCAGGAGGGCTGGGTTCAGATGCTCTTTTGAATGCAGTGCAGGAGGGGTTGGTTGTACTTACTCTTTGGGATGCAGTGCAGGATGGAGGTTGGTTGCAGTTGCTCTTTGTGGTGCAGTGCATGAGGGGGGTTCTTTTCAGTGGATCTTTGATGCAGTGCAGGGGGGGTTGGGGTTCAGTTGCTCTTTGTGATGCAGGGCAGAGGGGTTGGGTTCAGTTGCTCTTTTGAATGCAGTGCAGGAGGGGTTGGTTGTACTTGCTCTTTGTGATGCAGTGCAGGATGGGGGTTGGTTGTACTTGCTCTTTGTGATGCAGTGCAGGAGGTTAGGGTACAGTTGCACCTTGGGATGCAGTGTAGAAGGTGGTTGGGTTCAGTTGCTCTTTGTGGTGCAATGCAGGAGGGTTAGGTTCAGTTGCACTTTTGATTTGAATGCCATGCAGGAAGGGTTGTTTGTACTTGCTCTTTGTTATGCAGTGCAGGATGGGGGTTGGTTGCAGTTGCTCTTTGTGATGCAGTGCAGGATGGGGGTTGGTTGCAGTTGCTCTTTGTGGTGCAGTGCAGGAGGGTTGGGTTCGATTGCTCTTTTGAATGCAGTGCAGGAGGGGGTTGGCTTCAGTGGCTCTTTGATGAAGTGCAGGAGGGTTGGGTTCAGTTGCTCTTTAGAATGCAGTGCAGGAGGGGTTGGTTGTACTTGCTCTTTGTGATGCAATGCAGGAGGGTTGGTTTCAGTTGCTCTTTGGGATGCAGTGTAGGAGGGGGTTGCCTTCAGTGGCTCTTTGATGAAGTGCAGGGGGGTTGGGATCAGTTGCTCTTTGTGATGCGGTGTAGGAGAGGTGTTTGGTGCAGTTGCTCTTTGTGATGCATCGCAGTAGGGTAGTTGGTTTCTGTTGCTGTATGTGTTACAGTGCAGGAGGGGGTTTGTTGCTGTTGCTCTTTGTGATGCGGTGTAGGAGAGTGTTGGTTGAAGTTACTCTTTGTGATGCAGTGCATGAGGGTTGGGTGCAGTTGCTCTTTGTAATTCAGCACAGGTGGGCCTTAGGAGTGGTCCTGTTTTTGATACATTGCAGAAGAACAGTGGCGTTTAGGTCTGTTTTCTGGAGATGTGTCATGCAACATAGTGTGGTTCAGTCAAGGATTATGTAGTTGTGTGTTGAGAGGATCCAGTGCATCAGGTATGTGTTATGCCACTTTGAAAGCTATGTGGTGGGTGGGGGAATGGGGTCTGCGATGGTTGGTATGCTGTGTAAGCTATGTGGTGGGTGGGAGTGGGGGCAAGTGGGTTTGCTACGGTTTGTATGCTGTGTAAGCTATGTGGTGGGTGGGTGGTCATGGGGGAAAGTGGTCTGCGATGGTTGGTATGCTGTGTAAGCTATGGGGTGGGTGGGAGTGGGGGAAGGGGGTCTGCAATGGTTGGTATGCTGTGTAAGCTATGTGGTGGGTGGGAGTGAGGGAAGGGGGTCTGCGATGGCTGGTATGCTGTGTAAGCTATGGGGTGGGTGGTAGTGGGGGAAGGCGGTCTGCGATGGTTGGTATGCTGTGTAAGCTATGTGGTGGGTGGGAGTGGGGGAAGGGGATCTGCGATAGTTGGTATGCTGTGTAAGCTATGGGGTGGGTGGGTGGGTGGTAGTTGGGGAAGGGGGTCTGCGATGGTTGGTATGCTGTGTAAGCTATGTGGTGCGTGGGAGTGGGGGAAGGGGATCTGCGATAGTTGGTATGCTGTGTAAACTATTTGGGTGGGATCGGGGAAGGGGGTCTGCGATGGTTGGTATGCTGTGTAAGTTGTGTAGTGGGTGGGTGGGAGTGGGGGAAGGGAGCTGCAGCACATGGTGGTAGAACTCAGCATAGGTTTTAGGACAAATTTACAAAGTGGCAGAGGGTAAAGACAAGATGTCTGATGTGGCAGTGTGCAGGTCGGTAGGTTGCAGTGCATGTTTCCGTCGGTGGGGTTTGGGAGGACGACTGGTTGTAAGGGGAAGGAAGGCATGGAGAACAGATAATGGTTGGGAGTATCTTTGAGGTGCAGTACAGTGCAGCAGGAAGGGGTGTTGGAGAGGTGGCACTGTCTGGGCCTACGGGCAAGGTTTTGATGTGCGGGGTGAGTGGCACAGCAGAAGAGTGTGGATGCTTTATAAAGGGGCAGATTGTTCTCTTGTGGTGCAGTTTGCAGGCCCAGTGCAGGTTTCCTGTGACAATGGTACTGGAAAGTGGCGTCAGAGTCTGATTTCCATTTTACCTACGAGTACTGCAGCGGGGTGGGGCCTAGTGCATGTTGCAGTCAGGCTAGGCAGAGCCAAGTATTCTCGAGAGGTGTAATACAGGTTGTTCTAAAGTGCAGTTCAGCCTAGTGAGGTTTAGTACATGGGTTCTTAAGTGCAGTTCAGCTGGGGGTCAAGTGCAAGCATGGCCCAGTCCAGTTGAGAAGACGCAGGCTTCTTATAAAGGAAGGGGTATGTGATTTTGGGGGGTGTTTAGCCGGGGGTCGACTCGTGGAGAAGGGTTTGTGGTACAGTTAGGCTGTGTCAGAATCAGGTCTCTGTTAAATTCCAGTGATCAGTGCAGACATCAGAAGGATGCTGTAGCTTAGCGCAGCGAGCACTGGTTTCAATGAGCAGTGAAGAGTGACAGATCTTTTTTGCATACGGGTCTGGATAGACGCTAGCACGAGTTATCATGGCGCAGGATGCAGTGAGATGCTCTGCTGTCCTCTGAAGTGCATTCTGGAATGGCAGCATGCCTTCCTCTGTCTTAGGCAGTGCATTGCAGCGGCTCCAGTCCACTGCACATTTCTGGGCAGGAGTTGACTGATTGACGTACGCACTAAAGGTTTCCAGGGAGCAATGAGCAGATCTGATCCAGTGAAGGTTTAAACGAAGTTGGCCCACAGCAGACCTGCGGAAGCCCAGCCCAGCAAGACGTGTCTTGTCCAAGTCCTGAAGAAGGGAAGGGCAGGGCAGCAGCACAGGTTCACATTGGTCCATTTCAGGTGCGGTTATGGGCCAGCATAGAAGGAAAGCCCAGTCCAAGTCCTGAGGAAGGGCAGTGCAACAGCCCTTCCTCAGGACTTGGTTCACATTGGTCCATTTCAGGTCCGGTTATGGGCCAGCACAGAAGGAAAGCCCAGTCCAAGTCCTGAGGAAGGGCAGTGCAGCAGCACAGGTTCACATTGGTCCATTTCCGGTCCGGTTATGGGACAGTACAGAAGGAAAGCCCAGTCCAAGTCCCGAGGAAGGGCAGTGCAACAGCACAGGTTCACATTGGTCCAGTTCGGGTCTGGTATAGGCCAGTGCGGAAGGAAAGTCCATCCCAAGACCTGGCGAAGATCAGTGCTGCTCACAGGCCCAGACTCTCTGTCCCTTTCTTCAAGGAACCCTTTCTCACTGCTCTTTCAAGGACCCTTTCCCATCCCCCTTTCCCATCACAACCTTCTGCATTGGCTGTCTTGATCAAGGCACCTTTGATTGTTCCCTCCACCGCGATCACTGGGTCTTGCCCATTCTTTGAGTGTGCGGCCTGTTATTGTGTTATCCTCCCAATGGTTAATATCTCCCCAGCTTTTCTAATCAAATAACCCTTTTATCTCTTCCCTAATGCACTGGGTGATTTCCCACCCCATGTATATCAACGGGCCTACGCTCCCTTCGGGGCAAAGACCCTACTCCCCATTCTGCCTCTTCAAAGTGGGGGCCCATCGCTATGGAGCTGAGGGAGTCCTGTACCGCCACCTGTCAGGATTCGGAACTCTGTCCCCATGGTACCTTTAGACTAGCCTGCAGTGCCCTTGTTCCCTCTAGCTGGATATTCCCCAGATCCGTCTGTGCGGCCTTTCTATTTTATTTCTTACTGCAGTGCCCGCCTCATGGATTAGTGTGCCGCCTGCAGTCACAGGGCTCCGACTCAGCCCTTCATCCTTCCTAGCTTTCTAAATTCAGGGCAAACACGGTTTCCCCTTCGGCTCAACAGTCCATTCCCATCTTTTAATATTGGCCCTGGATGTAAATTTTGTTTCAAAATTGCAGACACGAATAACCCACATGGTGAGAGAGACACAGCAATGCTGCTCTCTGAAGCACATGAGGTCCGCAATCCGGGATCTAAAGGCTACGAGCAGATCAGGCGCCGCCTTCTTGCTCCCAGTGCACACTGCCATGCATAGAGTCTTCGTGTGGCAGGCGAGATCCCAGTAGACCTCCTGGCTGCATAGTTGCTGATGCGACGTTTGGACTTTGCCTCCTAAACCATTCTTGGAGATATGAGACCGTTTCCTTTCCTTACCAGCGCTTTAGCACTCTGACTGTCTTGTACCTAGGTGCTGCAGACCACCCACCGTCTGCTATCCTTCCCCAACCCCAAAGTGGAGCCTCTTCTCCCCCATCATGGAGAGCTAGCCTGAAATGTCCCCCTACCTCGTAGATTCTGGAGGCCATAAGCAATAAAGCCCGCTCTTCCCTCCGAGGCTAGAGCTGTTCCTGGGACCAGATACTTTGCCAATACATTTCTAGTGCTGCCTCAGCTCCAGGTGCTTGGTCAAGAGGCTTCCCTGCTGGTATCTACAGGTCTATGGCATCCTGACCACCTCCTCACCAGTCACAGTACACATCCACACAGTGTGCAGGAAGGGTGGCCGTGCCAGCAGCCGCATGTGTCTCAGCAAGCTGGACCATTGGCAGCCTTGGCACATGTGGCTGCCTTGTACCGCTCCTCTTGGAACATGACTGCTTCAGAAATATTTTGTATTTTGGTATAAATAAAAATGTAATTAAAAAAGAGGAGATTTTGGAGTTGTGTGTCGTCTCATTCCTTGCACATTTAAGATCAACAGGTACATGGATGGACTAAGATGGGCACAGGCCCTTCAGCCCTGCCTGAGGCCAGTTACTTGTGATACGCACTGATGGAGCCCTGCCTGAGGCCAGTTACTCGTGATACACACTGATGGAGCCGTGCCTGAGGCCAGTTACTCGTGATACGCACTGATGGAGCCCTGCCTGAGGCCAGTTACTCGTGATACACACTGATGGAGCCCTGCCTGAGGCCTGTTACTTGCGATACACACTGATGGAGCCGTGCCTTAGGCCAGTTACTCGTGATACACACTGATGGAGCCCTGCCTGAGGCCAGTTACTTGTGATACACACTGATGGAGCCCTGCCTGAGGCCTGTTACTCGTGATACACACTGATGGAGCCGTGCCTTAGGCCAGTTACTCGTGATACACACTGATGGAGCCGTGCCTGAGGCCAGTTACTCGTGATACACACTGATGGAGCCGTGCCTTAGGCCAGTTACTCGTGATACACACTGATGGAGCCGTGCCTGAGGCCAGTTACTCGTGATACACACTGATGGAGCCGTGCCTGAGGCCAGTTGCTCGTGATACACTCTGATGGAGCCCTCCCTGGGGCCAGTTACTCGTGATACACACTGATGGAGCCGTGCCTGAGGCCAGTTACTCGTGATACACACTGATGGAGCCTTGCCTGAGGCCTGTTACTTGTGATACACACTGATGGAGCCCTGCCTGAGGCCAGTTACTTGTGATACACACTGATGGAGC
Organism: Ambystoma mexicanum; assembly: GCF_040938575.1. Classification (NCBI taxonomy): domain Eukaryota; kingdom Metazoa; phylum Chordata; class Amphibia; order Caudata; family Ambystomatidae; genus Ambystoma; species Ambystoma mexicanum. Next base: position 39,273,794 of record NC_090931.1, read on the forward strand.
CCTGCCTGAGGCCAGTTACTCGTGATACACACTGATGGAGCCCTGCCTGAGGCCTGTTACTTGTGATACACACTGATGGAGCCGTGCCTTAGGCCAGTTACTCGTGATACACACTGATGGAGCCCTGCCTGAGGCCAGTTACTTGTGATACACACTGATGGAGCCCTGCCTGAGGCCTGTTACTTGTGATACACACTGATGGAGCCGTGCCTTAGGCCAGTTACTCGTGATACACACTGATGGAGCCGTGCCTGAGGCCAGTTACTCGTGATACACACTGATGGAGCCGTGCCTTAGGCCAGTTACTCGTGATACACACTGATGGAGCCGTGCCTGAGGCCAGTTACTCGTGATACACACTGATGGAGCCGTGCCTGAGGCCAGTTGCTCGTGATACACTCTGATGGAGCCCTCCCTGGGGCCAGTTACTCGTGATACACACTGATGGAGCCCTGCCTGAGGCCAGTTACTCGTGATACACACTGATGGAGCCTTGCCTGAGGCCTGTTACTTGTGATACACACTGATGGAGCCGTGCCTTAGGCCAGTTACTCGTGATACACACTGATGGAGCCCTGCCTGAGGCCAGTTACTTGTGATACACACTGATGGAGCCCTGCCTGAGGCCTGTTACTCGTGATACACACTGATGGAGCCGTGCCTGAGGCCAGTTGCTCGTGATACACTCTGATGGAGCCCTCCCTGGGGCCAGTTACTCGTGATACACACTGATGGAGCCGTGCCTGAGGCCAGTTACTCGTGATACACACTGATGGAGGCCTGCCCGAGGCCAGTTACTCGTGATACACACTGATGGTTTCAGAAGAAGCCCAGGGGCTGTGGCAGTTGGGCTGTAGAGTTCACTGAAAACCTGAGGGCTTTGATGCAAGGTATGCAGCCCTTGCCAGGGGATACTTTTCTTGCATTGCAGCAGAAGCAGATGAGCTGGCATACAGCGTGATAATGGAAATGTGTGTTGCACTTCAGAGCTGACTGACAGATGTGTGCAGTAATTCAGTTCATGTGTAAATCAAATGCTGAATCATTTTGGTTCAAGTAAGGTCCAGGTAAATATTCCACAGCACTGCGGTGGACAAACCCAAAAGAAGCAGCGACCGCTGTACAGAAAAAGCAGCTGACATGCACCCTGCCCCCAACAACTCAACAGCAATGTTTATCCTTGTCATTTTCACAGGATTTAATACAAAAGAAGTAGACGTTTTGATGATCTCATCAAACTGAAATGAACATATTAATTATTGCGTTGTGTGTTCCATTCAAACCCAGTTCACTATGGCAGACTACATAGCAGGTAGATACTGTTTGCAGCTGTGCAAATAAAGTAAACTAATTGGCTTTGAAGCCTGTTCTTTCAAGCCAGCAGGAGCCGGAGGCATTATCGGTAAATATGCGCCTGTATGCATGGGTCACTCTGGAAGGATTTCATGTGGTGACAACCATTGTGTCTGGGTGACATTGGCTCAATATTAAGCAAAACAAGGGCCACATCTCTAGGCCATTTGTGTCCAGTCTGTTGACACATTTTCGACAGTCTCATCTTGATATCACCATTTCACTATTCAGCATCACCACTGGAGTGTGGACTATGGGCCAAGTGTAAATGAATCAGAACTTTGAAGATATCTCTAATGACCTGGACAGTAAAGTGGGTTCACTCTCTATTGTACCTGGGAGACCAACGTGCGGAATGATTTGATGAGTAACCTTTTCACCACTGTGAGAGTGTCTGCCTTTCTACAAGGGTAGCCTTCTACACATCCAGAGAACATGGCTGCAACGAACAAACAATATTCATAGGATAGGCATTTGGATGCTGGAACAGTCCATTCGGATGTTCTAAAACAGATCTTCAGAGCCAGTGTGTGGAAGGCAGAGTCTTCTGACCAATGTTAGGTGCCAGGCAGGTGGAACAGATTTATTTATTTTTTAATTTATTGTGCATTTGTAAGGTGCTTATACATCAAGAATGTGTGTTTCAAAGCGCCCACAGGGCAAAGTCAAGGGAACAGTAAGACAATGGAATATGGTCATAGCGATGAATAAAATACAAAAACAGTCCTCTAGGCCTTGCAACCATTTGGAGCGTGCCAATGCAGAGAGAGAGAGAAGGCAAAGGGGGGAAGTGCAAGAGGTTCCACAGAGGGGGGAAGTGCCAGAGAGTCAGTTGCAAAGGAAACCGGTAAGGCCAGGCAGTGCCCACTTGCACATGCCAGTGGGGCCCGAAGGCAAGTGCCGGGGGGAGGGTGCATGCTGCGGGTGATTGGACAGAAGGCAAGGACCCAGGAGGACACATAAGGGGCCAAGGCCACCAATCACAGCGACTGTGGGGTTTAGCACAGGAGAGAGAGAGAGAGCGAAGGAGGAAGAGAAGAGGAAAGTCTTGAGGTGCTTTTAGAACTTGAGGAGATCCGGCTCAAGATAGAGGGAAAGGGGGAGGCTGTTCCAGGGGAGGAAGCAATCCGAAAAAAGGCAACAGCCACCTAATCTCTGCTTAGAGAAGCGTTTGATAAGCAGAGAGTAGGAGCCGGAGCATTGGAGGTATCTGGTATCTGGAGGTATCTGGTATTATTTGGTGAGAGCAAATTGCAGATAGCGTGATCCCTGGCCCATGCTACAGCAATGGTGAGCCACAGTGGGAAGAAAGGAGCTATCCAATCGCAGTTAATAAGAGCAATCATGCTTGTCTTACCAGTATGTATCACTGAGTGGGTCATTTAGTCGGGATAGAGTAAGAGTGATTTGAGGTACTGGGCAGCTATCAGGACTGCACCATAAGGTGTAACTTCTCCACTTAAAAGATCTGAAAGACCAGCTTACATTCTCGGTTGCAGGAGACTGGAGAGGGCAGCTATTGGGGTTTACTTCAATTACATCTTTGGTGGGTTTTCAAGAGCGCTCTATCACAGCAGATCAGGATAAGGTTTAACAAAAGGCAGAACAGACAAAACAGATAGGCACATCTTGATTTAGGTTTTATTGACAGCTCACTCCCTAGAGAACCAGGGGGCTCCCTGAACCCCCAGACGTTCCCTCCAGTGAGTTGCCCAAATAGACAGAATGCGTCTTACCTGTCTAGAGGGCCCTGGGGGAAATTGAGGAGGAGCCTTCTGCAGTCATGATGGTCCATTCCAGGCAATGGATCCAAGGCACACAAGCACCATAATCGACAATTAAATCCAATGCTGTATTATTTTGGGTCCGATCACTACCAGGGAAATCTTTATTGAACAGTGCTGCATTAGTCAAACTCAAAACAGAGAGACCACTGTGCAGAGAAGAGTAAGTCCTCCAACTCACAAGCCAACAGGCTTGTATATCCTGGAGATCACACAAGATTCAATACAAAGTAAGTGGATGTTTCCATGATCTCATGAACGTGAAACTGACCTGTCTTCCTCCCGAGACGCCTCTGCCAGGGAATGTGGGATTCAAACATGGAGTGAAGATCTGACCAGAAACAAATGAACAAGAAAATCTAAACCACACCAACAAAATCTACTCGGGCAGATCTGTCCAAAAAATTCCAAACGACTAACAACCTCACTTCTCAAATAGCTCCCTGAACACGCGCTCACCACCTCACCGACACAAAATACAGCTAGAACTAATGCCACGGCCCATCACATCTCTCTGATCACCTGCTAAAACCCACACACAATGTACAGACCCCTGACCTCTCAGGTCCCCGCCTGGAAACATAGACTCTGAGGAAAGACAACAAACCACCTAGAGAACTTGCCCACACAGATACTAGTTGCTCCTGGTTCAACCTGCACCAACAGTTGGACACAACACCTTGTCGGTTCCCTCTAACCTCTTAAGCACTTTCTCCCCCTTGCTTTGCTTTCAGATCCACGACAGCGCCTGGAGACCTTGAACATAGGAGCTGTGCATGATACAAATCCCAATAACATATTAATGAGTGCATTGCGTGTTCCATTTAAACCCAGGAACCTCTGGTTGAATAATTTGTTAGTAGGCAGATGGAATTTACAGTTGGGGAAAGAAGTAACCTAATGGCTTGGCAGCCTGCCCTTAACTGCTGGCAGAAGCGGGAGGTATTGTCAGCACTTCGCCTCTTCATAGAGTGTACGCACTCTACAATTCTGATTGTGATAACGTGGTAGAGTGGAGAACGGTCAGGGACTACTTTTTATTTACTCTCTCACCTTAACGTGTATCAGTTCAAGCTTCCAACTCAGTTGGCCTTGTCCTTCCCATTCTGTTTTACTCCACACAGTGCAATTTAATGTTATTTTTGGAATGTAGCGTGCAAAGCGTAAATGTGATTTGGCATACAACAGAATGCAGAAATGGCTTCAAATACGTATCTTGATTACTCACAGTCCTGCGTGTCCTCGTCCTCACTGAAGGAGGGTGATCAGTCAACCAGAGAAAGGAACCCTCAAAAAGCAAATCAAAACATGTATTGAAACTAAGCCCCCACACCAGGGGTAAGTGTAGAAAGACTGCACCCTGCAAAGAACCACCTGTAACTACACCAGCAGTACCCAGACAGACCTTCTCTCCACCTGGGGGGGAGTGCAAGCTCCAAGAGCAGATGCGGTACAGCCCTGCCATCCACCCACAAGATCACACCCTCGGCCACAGTGGCATGGGGTGGCACATGCTATCACTGGAATCTGATTGGTCACCACAGGTGCCATCCCTTGATCCTAAACTATGATCATTATGTGTGTGTGTGTGTGTGTGTGTGCTCGTACATCATGCCAACCCTGCATACGTATGTGCCCCACATGGGTCACCCCAGAGAAAAGAGTCTGGACACGCCACTGCTCTGCTACCTGCCAATCATTTCCGACATGATGCGGTGCTCACTGAAACCACACGTGACCTCCATCATGCTGAATAACATCTGTGCACACGGCAAAGAGAAGACCAGAGGGGTTAAATTGGGTCCGCTTAGCATGCTTTCCCCCTCCATACCCAGGGATAGAACAACACCAATTGGTCATAGTTTCTTCCCCTCTCATTGCCCCTCCCTGCCCCTAATGTTTGTGTATGTTTTCATGGGAGTGCAACGCTTCGGCTCTGTGCTGGGGTACATATAACCTGTCAAAGGGCAGGTAAGAAACTGGCTGCAGGTACCGGGGATTGTATTCAACTTGTTTTCGGTCTTTAAGGAGGTGGCTGAGACGGGTGGAGTGTTGGCATGACCATGACTGCTCGCAAAAGGAAGATTGAACATATGAGGTGCCAAAACTGGTTGGCGAATCGGTCCGTCATACAGTTATGAATATCTGTTTGCGGATGCTCTTTGAATAACAGCCCAGCTCATTCTCAAGGAAGTAGGTGCTAGAATGCAGCAGATAGACATCTTTAACTTTAACCAGATGTCCTTCTCACCCAATCCTCACAGTCATCATTAAAACAGGACTACTTTTACACTCCTAAATGTAACCCATTGTCTCCCCCGGACAGCCTGGGCTATCACTTTTAAGGGAGGTTTCTTTTTGTATCACAATCGTTTAATTGGAAAAGCCCTTCCACCTCTAGACAGGATCTCTGTTCCTCTGGCCCCAAGAAGGATCTCAAATACAATCAAAATTGTTAGAAATTCTTAGGCAGGAGCCAGTAAGATCCTGCAAGGACATATGGCGACCAGGGATTCCATTCTGGTTCCGTTCTGGAGTGTGTTGAAATTGCTTATCCCGAGAAACTCTTAGGAAACAATAGTAGGAGCGTACGCGAGCAACATATAGCATTCTCTCGGCAGACGGTTACTACTCCATCTCGGGCTACAGTCATTCTTTCTAGCCCCATTCGAAAAGAAAAGTAGAAAAATGTTGCACCTTGTAGGCACATTGTTTACTATCCTGCAAGATTCTTGGAGGTCAATGACTCCTAGCCAAAGTCCCGACCTCACTCAAGAACCATTACTATCAGCCTATGCGAGAAAGGTATGTTAATGTTCCAGGCTCAGCCTTCGACTTTATCTTGACTCGCCGGGAACTTTAGTGTACTCTTAGGTCCTGTCCCCTTTCTTCCATACTGCATGGGCGTCCCTTCCAAGGGACGGGAGATGGAACCTTTTTCACCAGGAAAAATCTTCTTTCTCTTTGAATTTAGAGGCGGCAGGGGTGCGGCCCTGGGAGTATGCGCTGCCCTGACTATGCTCTCCGGCGCCACATCTCAGTCCCCTTTTCCATGTCGACGGGAACAGGCCGAATTCACCAGCGCTCCTGGGTGTGGCTTCGGCCATATAATTCCACGCGCGGTTACTTCTTCTCTTTTGTCTTTTTATCATTCAGGTACTCGGTCCTCAGGCGTCATGCTCCTTCCCGGTGCATGTCGACTTCCACAGGGTTCAGCAGATGGCCATCCTGCAACAAGCTCTTCCCAACTTCAGACCCCCATGCCCTCTGCCTACGTTGCCTTGGCCCAGACCACGGTTGGCAAGCTTGTACAGCGTGCAACGCCCTGTCATCGAGGTCTCTGAAGAACAGACTAGCCAGGTGGAGGGAGCTCTTCCAGAAGTCGCCTTCAGAGGACCTCAAGGACTTTTCCATCGTACCCCGCAAGGGAGGCTCCTTTCCCAGGACTCACCTGCGCAGGAGGGACCACTCAGGTTCTTGTACCAGCACGCGCACCGAGACTGCTTCAGCTACCGGCCTACAGGCCAAGGGATTCTTGGATCCTCCCGGTGACTGAGGGACCGGAAGGTTCTTGTACCGGATCTTCATCCGAGGGGCTCCGCCCTTGTACCAGCATTATGTCAGAGGGGCTATGCCCTACTACCGGCAATACGTCCGAAGGGATGCCTAAACGCATCTCTATCGACCCCCGGGTCGAGGGTGTCACACCTCCCGAGTCTAGGCCCAAGGAGCAGGGTAGGCCTCATGATCCACACTCAAGAGTCTCGGAGGAGGCTGGGTCCAGCGGCCGAGCAACACGTGGCAGGCAGCTCGACAAAATGGCCACCATGCCAGACATCAGCACCTGTCAGGCGCCATTCCACGAGTTCGGCGAGGAACGAGTGTCATGGTGGGACTGGCCTCAACTGAGTACGTGGCCTACAGCCTATCCTTCATTTGTGCAGGGCAGGTTCCCGCTGCATCCGTATGGGCAGGGTATGCAGCGGCTCCAGAAGCCTCCTGCTACCCAGTCTATATCCCCTACCACTCCTCCGGCCTGTGAAGACAGGTTCTTTGAGAGGTTCCTCAGGCTCATGAAGTCCCCTCGGATGGGGGTTATCCTCAGGGATGCCATCAGGGACGTGCTCCCTCCAATGCTTCCAGCACCTCAGGCTCCTCCGCCGGCGCAGCCTCTGCCTCTGGCCCCCCAGCCGATTCCTCAGGTGGTTCCATACCAGCCTCCTGCGCAGCCTCTGGCTCCGTTCCCTGTACCCCAGCCGCCGGCTCCTGCTACTCCTCCACCGACGCAGGATCCTCCTGACCCACAGGATATGGATGTGGAGGAGGACCCTGACACACCCTCATCAGCCAAGGCCTTCCACGAACGTCTTGCAGGCTAGTGGAGTACCTGGGCCTACCTCAAGCCGAGGTCGAGCAACCAGCTGAAGGATTTGTAGAGGAGGGGCCAAGTACCCCCACTCCACCTACCCCGCCTACACTACCTGAGAAGTATGAACCAAAGTATGTGACATATAATACACCAATCAGAAGGCAAGAAGAAGAGCAACGACTCCTTGCAGTACTCATAAGAATGCCTATACCTAGGAGAATATGGGAACTAAAGTATCCATTAAGGAAACCATACCTACATCCAAGACAATATGATGGTCATTTGAATGCGATTCCTGATGAAACAAAAAAACTAAATGACCAGGGTGAATGGTGACGTCATAAGAAAATGAATTGATTCCATAGATAGAAGAAAATTAGACCTGAGAGGCAGACGATTTATGAAAAATTAAATACTACTAAGGATAAGTGACATTTTGGGATCAAGATGAAGAAACTTATGCCACAAACGTGATGAAGATATTTAGTTAGTTTAAACGTGTACAGATGCAATGTAACGCAAGCAGCAAAGCAATCATGAAGCTAGCCAAATGCTTATAGTAAATAGATCGCAGAAAGCGCCAACATATACATCTCATAGATACGTATGGATTGAATAAAGAATGAAGGTTCCACTATGTATCTAGCAGTCTTGAACACTGAGGAAGGCCTCAAATTCAGTGTCCCAGTTACGAAAGCAATTGAATTAAACATAATATATTTCAGCTAAGGAGTTAGATGAGCCAAAGAGCCATGGCCTTATCAGAACTAAAATTGGATGACATTAGATACAATTAACGTGAAAGAACAGAAGCTCCTGTTGAAGAAGGTCAAGTATAAAGAAAGACGTCAGAGGACTATTGGAAAATATAGTTAAATACACGAGTAAGGCTCAATTCATGGTGTCCAGTCACGTGATGGAAGAAAGTTGTATGCATGAGGAGATCACACCTACGCACGGAAGCCAAACAGTACCCATACTCCTTAAAAAATCCCAGCGAACAGTACAAACTCAAGGCCAACTTCAGACACTAATTGACACTGAAACATTGAGGTGATGATTGAGTGTCCTTTTAATTGGTGGGAAGCTGGTATCGAGACAAGCTCACCCGCACCTGGTTGTTCAGTCTGCATGCTGCTCACGTAGGTGGAAAGTTATTGACAGGGGTTAGTAGCCAGCCAATTGTAGAGGACCACGTAGTTGGGGGTCCTATAATTGTGTAACCAATGGGACGTTGTACATTTAGTGATGTTCATAGTGGGCTTAGTTGTCCCACCTGTTGTTGACTATCCAATTATTTCTCTCTGTTACTCTATACAGATATTACACCTATACTTAGTAGTTCACTTAGAGCCAATCCCGTTTCCCGATAGGTTTTAGAAGTTTGCCACATAGGATGACGTTGGTAATGACACAGGTCTACACGTCAGTAGTGACACATTTGGTCTATAAAAAATTTGTTTTTTCTTAAATGAGTGGAGAGTTGAGTATCAAGCAATTGTTGATGTTCGTTGTACTCCCTGTTTTACTTACTTACATTAAAATAGACAATCTTTTTGCCAAACTATTTGTGTCATCTGAATTATTGATGTTTCATTAAAATCTGCATCCCCATCCATCTCAAAGGAATTGCTACTCATCTTAAAGGGCTGGAAAGTCTCCAGTTCAGGGTCCTTGCAGAAGTCCTCACGCAACGTCCCTCTGCCAAAACGGGAATTCCACTGCAGACCGATGTAGTCTCCCTGGCGAAAAAGGGTTGTTTCAAGCCCCACTCGGCCCAGCCGGTCAATCGACGCCTGGAAACCAAGTACTGGCAGTTGGAGGGGGACACACTCTTGCTATCGGCCCATCCTCAGCCACACTCCTCAGTGATCGCTGCGGCATCACTATACTCCAAGCCTCAGTCGTCCTCAGCGACGCTGCTATGCAAGGAGGAGATCATCTTGGAGGCTTACGGAAAGAAGCTGTATTCCAACGCGTCCTTGCATCTTCATCAGGCCAACGCTGATGCCATGCTGGCTGCCGCTAACCAGAGGTTATGGCAGGAAATTGCGGACTTCCTCCCGGAACTCCCTACGCAAAGCCAATTGCGTTTCAAGGCTGGATTGGCTGAGGCCAAGCTGGTGGCGCAGGACCTCATGGAATCCACTGTGGCCCATAGTGACACCTCTGGCCGCGCCATCTGTATCGCCAAGGACATGAGAAGGACAGCCTGGCTCTGTGCAACGAAATTCAACCCGGATGTCCAGGAACGCATATTAGACCTGCCCTTCAAGGGGGGGGTGGGACTCTTCCACTCCACCACGTCTGAGGAGCTGAAAAAGAAGAAAAACAGCTCACAAACGGTCAAGTCTTTATCCATCTTGATAAAGACCATGCCCAAATCATACACCCAGTCACAGCAGCGCTCCGACAAGGGACGCACGTACAGAGGGTTCCACAGCTTCCAGCAACGCAGGTCCAGGCAGCTCGGAAGCTCGCCGATTCCAAATCGGCGCAAAGAACAAAAAGGAGGGGGGAGTAAGGGCTTTTTCCAGTCCCCCTCCTCTGCAACAGCCTCTGAGTAAAAGAAGGCATGGCACGCCCTCCAGGTCCATGTGTCTCCAGGGGGGGCAGGCTTGCTCTTCATACACAGTTCTGGTGCCAGAATTTTGCGGACCCCTGGATCCTCTCCATAGTTTCCACGTGGTACTGCCTACCCATCCCAGCCTCTCCTCCCCTCCACTCCCTCAAGTTGGGACAGCAACTCTCCTGATGGAGATCCAGTCGCTCGTAGAGAGCCAGGCCGTGGAGGAAGTCCCAGCCTCCCAGCGAGGCTTGGGCTTTTACTCCAGGATTTACGCCATTCAGAAAAAGAACCAGGCGGGCCTGAGAGTTGTGCTGTACCTTTCCATCGTCAACCTCTCCTTACCTCTACAAAATTCAAGATGGTTACGCCAGTTTTTATAGCGGAGACATTGTGCAAGGGAGACTGGATGTGCTCCGTGGATCTGAAGAACGTGTACCTAAACGTCCTGATTTGGCAGCCCCATCATTCTTTCCTTCGGTTCAGGATCATGGGCTACCATTTCCAATATAAGGTCCTTCCTTTTGGCCTCAACTCGGTCCCCAGGGTCTTTACCAGACTCATGAATGCTGTGGCTGGCCTCCTCAGAGCACAGGGCTTCCACATCTACCCATACCTCAACGACTGGCTCGTCAAGGCTACATCTCCGGAAGCGGTTCACCACTCTTCCCATGCCCTTATGAACACACTGCACGATCTGGGCTTCTCGGTCAATCTCAAGAAGTCGCAGCTGTAGCCCACGCAGACTCTGACATTCTTGGGCCTCATCTGGGACATGTGCTCTGAGAATGTATTTCGGTCGGAGGACAAGATCTCGACCATCAAGAGGGCCTCCACACACTTCCTCAGCAGAGAAGTGACTTCGGCCTGATGGTACCAGCATCTCCTGGGTCTCTTTTTATTTACTCTCTCACCTTAATGTGTATCAGTTCAAGCTTCCAACTCAGTTGGGCTCGTCCTTCCCATTCTGTTTTACTCCACACAGTGCAACTTAATGTTATTTTTGGAATGTAGCGTGCAAAGCGTAAATGTCCTATTAGCCGTCCCACACACAAGACTCAGGATGAGGAGGATTCAGCTGCACTTCGCGGATTCATGGAACCAGGAGCGGGGCTCTCAATCCGAGATGATCAACGTTCCTCCGTCTCTCTGCCCGGACCTAACATGGTGGTGTCCAGGGATTGCAACCTTCGGGCGGGCAAGCCCTTCCGGCCTCCCACCCCGCAGGTCACCATCACCACAGACTCCTTGTTCGAGGGCTGGGGAGCCACTCTGGATGATCTCTCGGTCCACGGCACCTGGACTAGACAGGGCCAGGAATACCACATCAATTGGTTGGAGCTGAACGCCATCTGGCTAGCGCTCAAAGCATTCCTTTCACTTCTCAGGGGAAAGGTTGTCCTCATCCAGACAGATAACTCGACCAGCATGTACTATTTCAACAAGCAGGGGGGCACCAGATCCCCTCCACTGTGCAGACTGGCAATTAACATTTGGGAATGGGCCCTGGAAAACGACATCTCCCTCACTGCAGTCCACCTCCCAGGGGAATTCAACCTGGGGGCGGACAGGCTCGGCAGGTTGGGAGCAGACAATTACAAGTGGCATCTAAATGACCTTGTTATTCAGGAGATCTTCAACAGATGGGGTCCCCCCATGTGGATCTCTTTGACGCCTGGCACAACAAGAAGTGCCCTCAGTTCGCCTCCTGGCAGGGACAGGGCCCCGGCTCCCTGGGTGACGCATTTCGGATCCAGTGGAATGGCATAACAGCATACACCTTCCCACCCACTCCACTGATTCACAGAGTGATTTGCAAGATCAAGGAGTCTCACCAGCTCAATATCATTCTCATAGCTCCATGGTGGCCAGCCAGACCATGGTTCTCGGAGCTGCTCATCCTCTCAGAGATACCTCTGTTTCACCTCCCGACGGGCCCAGCACATCTTCTGGTGCAGCAGGGGGGCAGGGTCATCACCCCACGCCACAGAAACTAGCCCTCACAGCGTCGTTCCTGAGCAGGTAACGCTAAGGCACCTCAGCCTCTCCCAGGCCAATATGGAGATCATACAGGGCGCCAGGAGCAAGGCTACCAGGGCCCATTATAAGAGTAAATGGATCAGGTTCTGCCACTGGGCAGACTCCAAGGACATCAACCCCCTGGCATGTACTTTGGACGACGTTCTCTCCTTCTCGGTGCACCTCACCCACTCAGGCATGCAGGTGGACACCTGCCGCACTTACCTCACAGCCATCGGGGCCTACATGAACTCGGAGGAAGGGGTCTTCTCCTCCTCCAATCTGTTTGCCAAGAAACACTTGACAGGGCTTGCAAGGCTCTACCCGCCCATCAGGAGGCCACACCCTGTGGGACCTGAACATAGTCCTCGGTGCCCTGTCGCACAAACCGTTCAAGCCAATGGCCTCCGCAGACATCAGGCTGGTCACCATCAAGACGGCCTTACTGGTAGGCCTCACCTCGGCTCGAAGAGTCGTCGAGATCCAGGCGCTTGTCGCCTCAGAACCATATACTACCTTTCACAGGGACAAAGTAGTCCTGCAGGCGCACCTAGCATTTCTGCCTAAGGTGGCATCTGCTTACCATTTGAACGAAGACATCGTCCCCCCTACTTTTTTTGCCAATCCAAAGGACGAGGCACAGAGAGTTCTGCACTGCATGGATGTCAGGCGTGCCCTGAAATTCTACTTTGACAGGACCAAGGGCTTCAGCAAATCAGACGCCCTGTTTGTCACTTTCGGAAGTGCAAGACCAGGCCTCCAAGGCCTCCATATCCCGCTGGATGGTCTCGGCCATCAAAGAAGCATACGAGGGCCAGCACAAGCCGCTTCCTGCGAACATCCATGCCCACGCAGTCAGGGCCAAGGCAACGGCCATCGCATTCCAGCGCCATGTACCTTGGCAAGTCATAAGCAGGGTGGCCACTTGGGCCACTCCCTCAGCTTTCTGCAAGCATTACTGTTTGGATGCTGGTTCTAGATCTGACGTGGCTTTTGGACAGGCGTTTCTCAGGAATCTATTTCCTTAAGGAGGGTCTCCTCTCCAGCCTGGGGCCACATTCAGTTGTAATCGCCCGTGCAGTATGGAGGAAAGGGGACGGATGTAAGAATAATTATAAGTTACTCACCGTAGTGACTAACATACTCTTAGTTCATAGTGTCACACCCTACCCTTTTTCTCACCTGTTTGTCCTTGATCTGTGTCTTCTTGGAAGCTTCTTCCTGACTGATCGGGACTTGTACAGGTAAGGACGTGAATCCTCAGGTTCCAGTGTGAGGAGTGCCGACTGCCGTAGGAGCAGAGTAGCGTTCAGTATCCAGGAAGGTTGCGACGGTGGAATCCAGGAAGGAAAAGATACAGGGCGTCGAATGCTCTGTGCGTGCCGGTGAGCCCGTGGCACTGAAGCACAAGTTGCTTCACTTGAGCTAATTACTTTGTAATGCCATTAATGCAACCTAAACCCTTATCCTGTCGGGGTCAAAATATTCTAGCCCTGCATGGTGTTCCTAGCCCTAGCAAGCGCTGATGCACCGGCTACGCATTAGAACCACCAGGGGGCAAATCTCACCCTATGTTAATTTCCAGGGACACAAAACACACAATACTATTTTCGTCAATTTTTTCAATTTACTATCATACAAAATTTGGCCATACCCGATTAAAACACCAGCAGTTGCGAAAACTACAATACATTATTTTCCGCCTGCACCTTTGGGTCAAATAGGCAGGTCACGTGGGACTCTACGTCAGGGAAAATTTTATTTAATTGCCCTCCGTGAGGTGTGCCTAGTTGGCCCAATCGTCAATTCTAAAACATTTTAAGAAAATCCACATCACACACCATTCTCGTTAATGTGCGAGGGGAACATAACATATCTACAACAAGAAATCACAGAATCTATAACATTGATTCTAACACAATTCTTTCTAAAAGAGCATCAGTCCACTTGTGTCACTCTAAGTAAAGTGGCATCCATATGTCTGGTCGACCGGTTTCAATGATGTCTTTCGTGTGTCATATTCTTCAGGACCCATTGTTTCTTCCATAGACCCAATCTGCAAACCCCATGAGGGTAAAGTTGCGACATGTTCTCTTTATCTGTTGTATGTGCAAAGGCACGGTCACTTCCAACAGTATTCACACGTTCTAAAGCTTCTTTTTAGAAAAGCCACCAACCTTGGTGCTAGATCACTCGTCAATCTCTTTTTGACCCAGTACACCTCTTGTGGTCTAATGTTCTTATGGGAAGTGCCCTTTAGGATGGTCGAGTTATTTTCGTCTGGGCTTCTCTGCCTCTCGTGCTTCATTCACAGTTTCGTTTACCTTAGGGTCGGCCCTCCAGGAGCCCTTCCTTTATACTGAGCACCAACTGTGACTCAGCCCTTAATATCTCTCAGCTGTCTGAGCCTGGATGTCTGAGCACCAACTGCGCCTCAACCCTGAATGTCTCTCAGCTGTCCAAGCCTGGATGCCTGAGCACCATCTGCGACTCAACCCTGAATGTCTCTCACCTGTCCGAGCCTGGATGTCTGAGCACCAACTGCGCATCAACTCCGAATGTCTCTGAGCTGTCCGAGCCTGGATGTCTGAGCACCAACTGCACCTCAACCCTGAATGTCTCTCAGCTATCCGAGCCTGGATGTCTGAGCACCAACTGCGCCTCAACCCTGAATGTCTCACAGCTATCTGAGCCTGGATGTTTGAGCACGAACTGCGCCTCACCCCTGAATGTCTCCCAGCTATCCGTGCCTGGATGTCTGAGCACCAACTGCGCATCATCCCTGAATGTCTCTCAGCTATCCGAGCCTGAATGTCTGAGCACCAACTGCTATCCGAGCCTGGATGTCTGAGTACCAACTGTGCCTCAACCCTGAATGTCTCCCAGCTATCGGAGCCTGGATGTCTGAGCACCAACTGCGCATCATCCCTGAATGTCTCTCAGCTATCCGAGCCTGAATGTCTGAGCACCAACTGCTATCCAAGCCTGGATGTCTGAGTACCAACTGCGCCTCAACCCTGAATGTCTCCCAGCTATCCGAGCCTGGATGTCTGAGCACCAACTGCGCATCATCCCTGAATGTCTCTCAGTTATCCGAGCCTGAATGTATGAGCACCAACTGCTATCCGAGCCTGGATGTCTGAGTACCAACTGTGCCTCAACCCTGAATGTCTCCCAGCTATCGGAGCCTGGATGTGTGAGTACCAACTGTGCCTCAACCCTGCATTGTCTCTCAGCTATCTGAGCCTGGATGTTGAGCACCAACTGTGCCTCAACCCTGAATGTCTCCAAGCTATCAGAGCCTGGATGTCTGGGTACCAACTGCACCTCAGCTTTGAATATCTCCCAGCTATCTGAGCCTGGATGTCTGAGTACCAACTGCGACTCAACCCTGAATGTCACTCAGCTATCCGAGCCTGGATGTCTGAGCACCAACTGCGCCTCAACCCTGAATATCTCTCAGCTATCTGAGCCTGGATGTCTGAGCACCAACTGCAACTCAACCCTGAATATTTCTCAGCTATCCGGGCCTGGATGTCTGAGTACCAACTGCGCCTCAACCCTGAATGTCTCTGAGCTGTCCGAGCCTGGATGTCTGAGCACCAACTGCGCCTCAACCCTGAATATCTCTCAGCTATCCGGGCCTGGATGTCTGAGTACCAACTGCGCCTCAACCCTGAATGTCTCTGAGCTGTCCGAGCCTGGATGTCTGAGCACCAACTGCGCCTCAACCCTGAATGTCTCACAGCTAACCTAGATTCTCTTCTGTGATCAGACCACAATCCCAGTCGCCCCTAAGTGGCTCTGTCAAAACACCAATCCAGCCCCAAGCTCTGCGTCACGTCTTGAGTATCTGGGAGTGATATTTAACCAATCGCTGACCTTTTCGAAAAACGTTTCTGCGCGAGTCAAGAGCTGTAATTTTATACTTAAGGTGTTTCTATCCCTGAACTGGACACAAAAAATGTAAATGTTCCAAGCCCTGATCCACTCAAAACTATACCCCTATAATAATAGCCTATTAGGTGTACCTAAAACAGAGATAACAGACTTCAAGTCATGTGTAGCCGGGTGGCCCGCCTAGTCTTTGGTTTGAAGAAACAAGACCACATCTTGAGAGCATTGAAGACAGTTTACTGCTACTCGTCCAATGGCAAATAGAATTTGAGATTGTGACAGGCCCAGCTTTGTGACCCTGTCATGTGGGGGGGATAGGGAGCCCACCCCAGTCCAACACAGGTGTCTGAGTGCAGGCAGGCCCCTTCCCCAACCGTCCTTACTAGGAGAGAGGGGGAAGATGAACTCTGTGTGCGCAGTGATGTGGAGTGCCCTCCCCCAAGAATCGTGAACTAAAACCCAACCACTTGAAATTCAGAACAGAATATAAAAACCTCTTATTTAAAAAAGACTATTACCTTCCTCGTGATCCATGGACATTACCATTTTGTTTCATGTGTTAAATGCATTCAGTAACCAACCTCGAAATGTGGCCAGTACGGCATTCATAAAGTCTTGAGTTTTGTTTTTCCATGTATTTGTTTCTATGGGGTGAGACCTCCTCGCCAATTCCCGCCCCCCGACCCCCATTCAACCTGTCCACTGTAGAGTATCCTGGGTGCTAGTGCCATGATACGAAACACCAACTAAGAAAACAAGTTCATTGTTGGACTGAGATGCAGAAGAATACGTCTCAGAGTGGATGAACAGCCGGTAAACTCTGCATTACTCCTGCATCCCCCTTCCTCGTCCCAGTCCTGACTTAATGAGAGAACAACAAGCAGTGCCAGCGTGCAGCCGTTGTGCAGAGCACAAAGCGTAGAGCTTTCAACAAAGCATGATTAAATTATCCGACATTTACACGAGGGAATCTCAAACTCAAACAAGTGTTCAGGCAAACCCACACACAACTATCTGTAGGGTCCTTTATGGACACTGCAAATATCGCCCATCCCACTGCCTTGGGTGAGACGCAGAGAGCAGAAACCTCCACGATTAGGGTGGCCCTGGCTTCCATCTGGCAGAGGAATCTGTGGCTGCAGAAACCTCCACGGTTAGGGTGGCCCTGGCTCCCATCTGGCAGAGGAATCTGTGGCTACAGAAACCTCCACGGTTAGGGTGGCCATGGCTCCCATCTGGCAGAGGAATCTGTGGCTGCAGAAACCTCCACGTTCATCTGGCAGAGGAAACTGTGGCAGAAGAAACCTTCCCGTTTGGGGTGGCCCTGGCTCCCATCTGCCAGAGGAAACTGTGGCAGAAGAAACCTTCCCGTTTGGGGTGACCCTGGCTCCCATCTTCCAGAGGAAACTGTGGCAGAAGAAACCTTCCCGTTTGGGGTGGCCCTGGCTCCCATCTGCCAGAGGAAACTGTGGCAGAAGAAACCTTCCCGTTTGGGGTGACCCTGGCTCCCATCTGCCAGAGGAAACTGTGGCAGAAGAAACCTTCCCGTTTGGGGTGACCCTGGCTCCCATCTGCCAGAGGAAACTGTGGCAGAAGAAACCTTCCCGTTTGGGGTGGCCCTGGCTCCCATCTGCCAGAGGAAACTGTGGCAGAAGAAACATTCCCGTTTGGGGTGACCCTGGCTCCCATCTGCCAGAGGAAACTGTGGCAGAAGAAACCTTCCCGTTTGGGGTGACCCTGGCTCCCATCTGCCAGAGGAAACTGTGGCAGAAGAAACCTTCCCGTTTGGGGTGGCCCTGGCTCCCATCTGCCAGAGGAAACTGTGGCAGAAGAAACATTCCCGTTTGGGGTGACCCTGGCTCCCATCTGCCAGAGGAAACTGTGGCAGAAGAAACCTTCCCGTTTGGGGTGGCCCTGGCTCCCATCTGCCAGAGGAAACTGTGGCAGAAGAAACATTCCCGTTTGGGGTGGCCCTGGCTCCCATTTGGCAGATGAATGTGTGGCTGCAGAAACCTCCACTGTTAGGGTGCCCTGGCAGAAGAATCTGTGGCTGCAGAAAAGCCAATGAGATGCGTGATCTAAAAAGGGACGCTCAGCCTCATTGCAACTTCGGCGCTCTGTAAAAAAGTGACAGCACTTCTGTTACCGCCATTTTTTGTTTGACTATAACATAATTACTGCCACTTTTACCGCACTGGCGAATTCTGTATTTTGACCTTGACATGGAGGATTTACCGCAATAAGATTCTAGGCCTAAATCCTCTGCTTTAGGCCAAAAATTGGTCGATTTACTAATCAGAATTCCCACTTTCACAAATCTGAAAAAAATCTCCTTGGAATCTATAGACTCCAAAAGTGGGTTATTTACCCTGCTTTACCAACACTCCTAATGTGGAGGTAATTCCACTGGAATGAGTGGTGGTAACAGTAAAAGATTTTGGTTGTAATTTTGTGGATTTACTGCGAAATACCTCCAAACTCGTAATGAGGCCCATAGTGTCTATTTTGAAGGCTTTATTGGCGTGGGGAGGACTGAAGGTTTCCAACAATGCATTCGATGGTGACAGGCAGCAGTATGATCAGGGGAGATGTTCTCAGCCCTTCCACTATTAAATGGATGAGGATGAAGACCAACACTGACTCTCCTGGATCACCATGGTAGGGAGGAGAGGACTGAGGACAAAGGAAAGGAGAAAAGCAGAGGAGCAATCCCTCAGTGATGAAGCAAAGGTAAAGGAGGGTGCAGATCAAAGCCCCTAACTCGCCTCACACCCCTATAGATGTCACTACAACCACAGAGACACTTCAAGGTCGAGATGCTTAACGGAACGTCCTCTGATTGCTCCAAGGGAGCCGACTGCATTGTCGTGGGCACTAGGGCAAGGTCAGAGGTCAAGGAGAGGGAAACAGATGCTAGGTATTGTAAATTCAAACCCGTAAGGAAGCTAGAAGAAAGAACCTCAATGGAATCTAAGGGAAACCAAGGAAGTCTGAAAGCCTTCACAGTCAAGAACCATAACAGATCTCAGGACGAGGGATCCAAGTCTATTGTGGAGCGTAAAATGCCAGGGCCGAAGGCCTACATGACCTTGGGATGGAACAGCCAGTCCAGAGGACAAGCCGCTCTTCAGTCAACCTATGTATGCATGAGCCAAGCAGTGAACCTCATGGGATAGTGGAGACAGGCCCCTCCCCATCTCACAGGAGGGATGGAGGGGAGCGGCCATAGATAGGACAGAGGACATTGAGAGCACCACAGGCAACCAAGATGTCCAAAACCAAGGAGGAGCTATCAAGATTACAACAGAGCCCTCCCTCTCGATCCAAACAGAACCCAGGAATGGGGAGTAAGGTTGGAAAGGTGAATAGGAAGGATCGAGGCCAGAGAACCAAACAGCATCCATGTGCAGTGCCCAGGCATCCCATGCCTAAGATGGATATGGGGAAGAAGCGCATCGACTCTCGATGCAAACCAGTCCAGACCAGGCATCCTTAACTGGTCGGAGACCATCATGAACACCGGAAGATTCGGGGAGAATTCCAGATGTGGGGAAACGTTGACATTCACTATCCCAGAACATAAGTCACGTGGCGAGACAGCTGGTTTAATTCCACGCAACACAACATACTGCTTACCACCAACTGACGGGAATCTGACCTGCTGTTACCCCTTCTGCCTGACCATGTTGCTGGCAGTAACAGCAACGTATTTCCCTTTAGGGAGTCCTGATGAGTCCAACAACACATCCTATACTCCTGACAGTTCCCAGCAACTTGGCAACTCCCTGGCAGCCAGAGGCTGCCTTCCACAAACAGAACAGGCACCCACGGTGGCACCCTATCTGCCATTGGTGGTCAACATCACTGGAGCTGGAGGGTCTAGGGAAAGTCCCACCCACAGATGTAGGTGTGACCACTGGAGCAGCAGCCAAATCTGAGGGGTAATCGGGCCGTCGGGGAGTAATCCTGGGAAACAGGGGTACACTTTGCAATCAGACGATTTTCCAAGGAGTTTAGGCAGAGTTCTGCCCAGAGGACCACAAACATTGTGACCACCATGTTCCCCTGGACTCTCTACCATGGGAAAAGTAAGTAGTGAGAAGTTGACAGGCTCTGTGAAATGGGACATGTGTGTTGGAATATAAAACATGCACACGGTGGTAAGTCTGTGGTCATATCAGTGCTGGAGTGCGAACGTGCAGCTGTTCGGACTGTAAACTAAAGTAAGTGTAATGGAACAATGAGGGTATGTGTGTGTGTGAGCGTGCATGCGTTATTGCCCCCTCCCCCCACACTTGAACAATCCTCTGCACCAGATCAATCCGGATTGTCAACCCCCCACGCCCCCCGCACCCGAACTACCTTCAGCTCTACTTGAAGTTGCAGTGGAACTTTAGAACTGCACCCTTTGGCATGTTATAATGGTACCCCAGTCCATTCCCCATATGCAACTCCCTTTCCTGATGCAATTAAACCTCTCCCCTAAACACTGCATGTGTCTCCTATCATAACTCCCGGCTCCCTGCGATCTGAAGCAGTTCCTCTGGAGTTAGAGCAGAGATAGGAAATTGGGGCTGGAAAGGGGTGTATGTGGTGCCTGGGCATAAATCTGACTGGAAGATGCCCGTCAGATCGCCATCTCAGAAGAAATGGGTAGCCACTCTCTCCACAAGCGAGCTCTGGGCCAGCAGATGAATACGCTGCATTATCTAGGTGGGGTGTTGGTGGTCCAGTACTGTCGATAATTATTCACAATTCAGTCTTGGGTTGTAGTTGTGCATTGTTATTTAATTGTTCAAATGCAAAATGACAATTAAAGCACATTGTGCCAGAATGGTGACACAGAAGAAAAAAAAAAGCTGACGCGCGTTTCAACCGAAGTCTTTATCAAGACCAAGAAAAGCTGTCTAGCAGGCTCGCGTTGGAGCGTGTAGCAGAGGCACACTAAATAGGGTAAATAGGGTCCCGGGCAATGGCTTAGTAGCTCATCTGAAAGAATGTCAACGTCCTACACTGAATGGTTCCAGTGGAACAACTTTTCTTGGCCTTGATAAAGACTTGAAACGCGCGTCTGCTTTTTTTTTTCTTCTGTGTCACCACTCTGGCAAGATGTGCCTTAATTGTTATTTTGCATTTGAACAAATAAATAACAATGCTCAACTACAACCCAAGACTGAATTGTGAATAATTATAGACAGTACTGGACCACCAACTTCCTGCCAGCGCCCACAACTAACAAGGTTTTGTCACCCCACCTAGAACTTGTAACCTCCCGGGAACCCTGGAGTTTGGTTCCCAGACAAACCATGTGCCAGGTCGCAGGCTAAACCTTAACCACAGACGAACGGTTGTGCAGGGGACCAGTTTGTTCTAACACCAAACTCCCAACTCCCTTGCAATAAATACACTACACTACCTAACACCTACGGGTCCAAGCATAAAAGAAGGTCTCTACGCCGCTTTCTCACCTGATGAACTGGTCCTGGAGGTCTCCAAAGAACATACGTTATGATATCTGCATTCATCCGTCATCTCTGTGGACTGGCGTGTCCCCCGTTTCCCCCCCCCCCTTGCCTGTGTGGGCACCACGAGTGAATGTCACACGCGCTCAGAGGACAGATGAAAAGCAAGGCGTTTTGCGGTTTGATCTTCCACCTCCTCGTGACACTCTAGGCTCTGCTTCCAAGGCAGCATCAATGTGTGCAGACTTTACGTGGCTAGCAAAATGGTTAGGCCCCGCCTGTTTCTGGCCACAGCCCAGTAAGAGCACAGGCGGCATTCAGGTCCAGTAAGTGTTGCCGCTTTGCCTAATTGTGGTGCAGAAGCCTTGCCAGCCAACCCTTTGCAATGATCATCACCCTCACTCCTGGGGTGTGAGGGTGATGAGCAATGCAAGGATCTGCCTGTCAGGTGGTACGGCCCTGCCTCAAACACCATTTTTTAAGACTGCCTGGGCTCTGTCCCAGCTAGCTCCCATCCACTTAAAGCCCTGGGTGTGTATTCCCTCGATGTGGCCGACAGAAATGTAAATAGAAATATCTCTAGTCCGCAAACAGTTGCTGTACAGTACAGCCGGATTCAAAAACATGTCACTTTTTCCTGGGCATTGCACAAACCCTCAGCCGTCTCTATGATGCTCACCATTCATTCCACACCTTGTTTCGCCTCTGCCTTAAAAAGAGACGGAATTTCAGAGGCGCCGCGCATCCTTCAAATTCATTATTAATCTGCGCGCCCTTTCTGGAGCCTTGGGCCCCATCTGCTCAGGGAGATTATCAGAAGGACACGCTTCAGTGATCTTGGCATCCTGCTCTTCACTGGGGGGCAGCGGGGAGGGGGGCACCGTGCTTCTTCGCCCGGAGTGGAATTGCCTCCAATAAGATGCTATTTCCGGGGGGTCCTGGGCACATCCACGGGCCACTGTTCGCTTATTGCATAGTTAGGTCAGCCCCCTGCTTCCCGCCCCTTGGACCTGCGGCCACTGCTCAGCAGGCGACTCCTCGCCCATCTCATAGTGCCTCAAAGGCCGGTGTACAGGACGCACTCCTCGCTGCTGATACTGGCTGCCCTGGATCCTTCGGGGGAGTGCCCACTCCTGCTTCCAATTCATTCATCACCAGCACAAGGCTCGCTGAGAAGAGCCAGAAGGAAGGGAACGGCACAGGGAAAGGAGGGAGGACTGGCCCCTGACGAGCACTGCCTACTATCCCGCCTTCACAGTCAATAAGAACACAGAAACACCTGGCGGACCCATCCAATCTGCAAAGCGCTGACTTCCTCACACACAATAAAGGGTCTCTGTGCTGCCATTCAGGGAGATAGGAAACTGGAGCTCAGTGTGTCGCAAGCTAATTGGCCGGCTGTGGAGCACTCTAAGGATGCAGGTCCAGTTGAGAGACTGCAGCCAGCTGAGGAGACAGCTGGTGAGCATGAGCCAGCTGAGATACTGCAGCCAGCTGAGGAGCTAGCTGAGAGACTACAGCTAGCTGAGGGGCCAGCTGAGAGACTTCAGCCAGCTGATGAGCCAGCTGAGAGACTGCAGCCAGCTGAGGAGACAGCTGGTGAGCATGAGCCAGGTGAGAGACTGCAGCCAGCTGAGGAGCTAGCTGAGAGACTGCAGCCAGCTGAGGGGCCAGCTGAGAGACTGCAGCCAGCTAAGAGACTGAAGCCAGCGGAGGGGCCAGCTGATGAGCATGAGCCAGCTTTAAAATGCAGCCAGCTGACCAGTCAGATGATGAGCATGAGCCATTTGAGAGACTGCAGCCAGCTGGAGAGCCAGCTGATGAGCATGAGCCAGCTGAGAGACTCCAACCAGCTGAGGGTCCAGTGGATGAGCATGAGCCAGCTGAGAGACTGCAGCCAGCTGAGGGTCCAGCTGAGAGACTGAAGCCAGCCGAGAGACTGCAACCAGCTGAGGGGCCAGCTGATAAGCATGAGCCAGCTGAGAGACTGCAGCCAGCTGAGGGGCCTGCTGATGAGCATGAGCCGGCTGAGAGACTGCAGCCAGCTGAGAGACTGCAACCAGCTGAGGGGCCAGCTGATGATCATGAGCCAGCTGAGAGACTGCAGCCAGCGGATAGACTGCAACCAGCTGAGGGACAGAGCCAGAAGAGGAGCTTGAGCCAGCACAAAGGCCAGAGCCTTCTAAGGGGCCAAAGGAAGCTGAAAGGGCTAGAGGTGCTAAGCGGATGGGCAAAGTGTAAAGGGCAAGGGAGCTGTAGACCCAAAGAGGTATTGGGAGTCACTGTAAGGGAGAGGTACCCAATAGGCTTGAGGCACCCTTTTATTAAAGGGCCATGGTGTCCCTTGTGTAATGGGGTAGAGGGTGGTGTATTGAAAAGGGGTATTGCTCCCCAGGGACCAGCCCTTATTAGCAGAAATTACCCAATTTCACCCACTTACAGGTCCGCTCCTGCCAAGCAATGAACTCATGCTAGAGAAATGACACCTTCAGTATAAATTTAGCATTTATTAGACATATAGCATAATATAACAGAACAGTAAATATAGCAGCAATTTGGAATTCAAGTTAGAGAAAATCACAAAGCTCATTAGAGAAACACAGTCTTACGTCCCTTGGATGTTATTAAATAGCGCTGAGAGATCCCGGCCTTCTAAAACGAACTGCTTGCTCAGCTAGCTCTGTGGTGACAGCACCACAAGGAGCCGCCTAGGTCATCCTCCGGGCACTTGCTTGAAGCGAGTCCGCGGATGAATCTCCCACTGAGTCATGGGTGCATGTGCATTTTGTAATCTCGTGCTGTCAGTCAATGTGACATATTGTTCCAGCACTTTCTTAGTGCAAAAACATGTCCACTGATGGAAAATCCCAACTTGCTAACTCTCCAAGGCGCTCCTTTCCTCCCTCCCTTGGAGCCCATCTGCGAAAGCCCAGGAATGTTTGTTATCAGTGAGTATGCGGCAGTACCATTCCTTCCCATGTGAAAGAGGATTTGTTTATCAAGCCTGGCAGAGCCACTGTGGCAAAGAGAGGAGCTGAAATAATATGCATTGCAATTAACCCCTAGTGAGCAAGCTTTACTGGCTAGTGTCATAGTGCCTTGACTACAAAGCCTGACTATCCAAGCGCTAAAATGCTTTAAGCACTCAAATACAGGTCTCTATTAGCTACTGAACTGGGGCCTCTGCCCTGCCTTTCTATGCACAATGCAACCTTCCTTTCCTTTGAGGCCTGCACCTTCAATGTAGCTCTTCATACTACTCAGGTAGGTGCTATTATCACAACACATTACTAAATTCATCTATAAAGATATGTTTCAGCATTTAGCACATACTTTGAATAAGCTATTAGTATTAGCTGTTAATGCAGCCCTCTAATGGACCTAATATGTGATATGTCACACTTTCTATCCCACTACATTCCACCCCTTTTCAAAGTGTGGGCAACAATGCTGGCTTATACCTATCAACATTGTATGTAGTGCAGTGATAAGTGAGGTAACTAAAGATCTTGGGGCTTTCCAAGAGGTGTAAGCAAACGGTCTACTAGCTGTTAGTTAGCTCAGCATGCAAGGTTAATGAAAACCCTACCTAAACAAAAATGTGTAAAATGTGCCATTTACCCAAGCCGCAATTTGGCCTACACAAAATACCTAATAATTATCATATAACTAATCATTAGTTAATAAGCAGCATGTGGTTAATATAGCAAGACAATTTGGGGTTGTTAATCTAATCACAAATGCACTATTGCATTTATGTATGGTCACCAGCTCTAAACATGGCATCCTTCCACTTTAAGGGCCTACCCACCCTCCTGTTCCCAGGGCCTACAAACGTGACTATGGGCTGTGTGATAAGACACTTCCTCCATGTTAGTGGAACCCAACTGAAACCATCTAATTTCATAAGCAAGATTAACACATGGGCACCAGGTTTCTAAAAAAAACAGTTCTACTAATTTGCATCAAAACTCAATCTTGCACTAACAACAATACAAAGAACCTAAATGGATCACTCTAAATGTCTACAATTACATGTAACTCTTTGTATCAGTGAGCTGGAGACAGCTGTCCCCACAAAAAATGAACCTTGCTGGTTCAATCAAACCGTGTCATAAAATGTATATCAAGCCCGTCATGGTTTCATTCACCCGCCCCGAGGCTGCAAGAATATCCTTGTATTTCAAATTCATACTCTTGGCAGCATTTCTTTAAAGAAAAAACCTTAACATACGCACAGATAGCTTTTGTGTGCGCACTAATTTTATCTTAAAACGTTCAACGCTCCTGCTCGCATAACCCTGCTGCCCTAACAATTCATAAATCCTTTTCCTGGCTACGTGCAACGTAGTAATTTTGGAAGAGAAAACATTTAGTTTTTCACAAATTCATCGCAAAATACATTTCAACCATTTTTGGAGCATGTTGGCATTCAAGTGCTGTGTCACACAGCTGTTTGTGTCACATTATGTCATAGTCCACAACCCTATCCGGTTGCTTTCTCCACAGTCCCTTTAAAAAAATATATAACATATTAATCAGGTTATTAAAACCACCCATTAAATCATTTGAGAATGTGCAGCATCACGTGTCTGACAATATGACAAGTCAGCACTATGGAGGTTCTGTAAAAGTTATTACTCTGTTGGGCACTTCTCGCAGGTAGTAGTACAATTGTCATCACGCATGCCAGTAGCATTGAGTGCGGTGCAGGAAGTGTTCACTGTTCACATGGCACCCCGCAGTGACCGGCTTTCTCTGAGAACGTGTCTGCTTGACTGGTCTGAAGCACCCGATATATGCACACGTCTAACCCATGGCATGCTACCTTCTTGGTTTTTTGCCTAGGCAAAAAACAAACAGAATGTTAGAATTTCACAAAAGTACAATATTAGTGTCATCCACCCCTTTCCTTAATACCTCCCCCACCTTCAGAAGTCTCATCAGGTAACTACACACTTTCATATCATTGCTACCTCAACTATTTTTTTCACCCTCCTGTTTGGTTTCAGGGGCTTATTTGCCTTCAAACATATCGGGTGTAATGGCCTAATCACAAACTCATGTGTGCAATGCGATCATAGTTGGTCAATGGTACCTCAGATGGACCTGTGTAGTTTGCAAAAGCAATACTATAAGTACCCAGATCACACTTCTCTCAATGGATCAATGCTTTTCTTTTCACCAAAGTGTTCATAGGTACCAAAACGGCAGCCTGCTTCCAGTGTCTCATGATCTTGATCTGGTTTGCCCTGCTGGCATCACTCAATTTTCAAAGGTAAAATCCTCTAGTCCAATACTGCTTGCAGTTGCTTACACAAGCAGCCTTGTTTTTTTTCAGTTCTCCATACAGCTAGTGTCTTTAAAGCCTCTGGTTTTTCACTTGTCAGTTTCCCAAAGGGTGTCTGCTGATTTCTTGGGCCACCCCTTGAGAGCGTTAGTCTGAGTCAGTTTCTTTATTTGCTTCAACAAATCATTCATTCTTGCACTAAGCCTTGAGGCTTCTGGATCATGGCTAATGTGCAGTGTTCATGTCATACTCTGAAGCCCAGTTCTGCATGTTGTCTCGTGCGAAATGGCTACCTTTGTCAGATTAGATTCCATCTGGAACGCCATAATTTCTCATCAGTTACTCCAGCCCTTGCAATGTAGCTCGCTATTGCTGGCTGCGTTTTTTTCCCCAAAGCGCCTTGATGTTTCTTTTCCAGTGCACAGCACTTTACTTCACTTCATATGGGGCACTGGGATGCAGCTTGCATGGCAATGTCTCTTGAAATGGGCAGCTGTCTTTTTTTAGCCCATTCACAGATTCACAGTTTCCCCAAACGTTCAGATGTGTGATGCGCCCAGCCTGCCGTTTGTATGCAGTATTTATTTTTCTTCCAGTTTTGTCACTGGGCAAATCCTTTGCCATTTGATCAGTTCCATTATTGAACAGTTCAGAAAGCATGCACCCATCAGCATGTGCAAGGTAAATTGTGCTCTTTTTCACCTTCTCAATCACGGGAGATAACGTTTTCAATTTCAGCATTCTGGCTTGCACCCCCCACCACCTCCTTCTTCTCTCACTGACAGTGTTTCCTCGATGGGGATGGAATGCAACTGCTGGCCAGTGTTTATCTTTCCTGTGCCCCTGTACGCAAGGCAAGCTTGTCTCTGTGCTTTTCCTGTCCATAACTCATAAGCTGGTGCAACTATAAAGGGAGGAAGTGCTAGAGGGGCGCTCGTTTCAGACAGTTCCTTCAGATTTACTGCGAAACCCCTGTGCTGCCAGCCTCTGTGCGCTGTTGAAAACACCACTTTAATCCTGGACATGAGCGGCATTCTGCGCTTTTCTCACTTCTTCCTCCCACACTCATTTCACGCACCCAGCCCATGACAGGAATTTCTGTGCAATTTGTCTTCTCAAGCCACAAGCTTTGCACAGCAAAACATTGCCGACACAAATTTGTTTCAAAAGAGGCATTTTTTGTCATCAGATTCAACTCAGTGTAATTCTGCAAAGCGTCTTTAAGCCTGTTTAAAATCAGGCTGTTGAACAATGTCCCATTCAAAAGCATAATTCTGCCTGGTAACCTTGTAGTTTGGCTTTACAATCAGACTCCAATGCAGTCTGTGATCTTTCCAAAGAACCCTCAACCCACTGAATGTTTGCGCTTCCTTATCATGCACAGGTGTCGCATTCTGTGGTACCATTACCAGAATAAAACCAATTATTTTCTGTACTGTGCCAAACCACATTGCACTTAAAAATGTCACTTTCTGTGCAGCTCCCTGCACGTTCTCTGCATGAATTGCCCACACTCTGTTCTGCTCGTGGGCTGTCAATTTGTCAACAACTCTTTCATCGTGTGTCACAGTTAATGTCTCACTATAATGTTTAACACATTCATCACTTAATTGCAACATTTCATTGTCTTTAGGAACAAATCCATGGCATAGAGTGGGAACATTCAAATACTCTCGGGGCAATTTAGAAAATGTAAAATGTCTTTCCCCCCAAACCATTGCAAACTGATTCTGCAATTCCAAATCAATGCACAAATCAAAAATCATATGCCATTCACCCACTTCTTTAGTGACTCTTTCACCCATTGTAACCACGTCCAAAATCAATGTGGCACAGATAAATGCAATGAAGCCAATTTAGTGTGTTCCATTAAAACAGAATTCACCACCTTCACATGGATTTTACAGTTGCCAAAAACAAAACCTCTCAATACAGATGTTACTCTGTTACTAACAACTTGACCATTCCCATGATGTATTCAAGAATGTCAACACTTAAAGAATCAGTTTCAAAAGGTGAACCCTCGCCAGTTTACATTTCAGCCCCCCACACACTAGTACACTGGGGCCGAATAACACGTTTGAATCACCATTCACAATTTACATATCAAATACTTTTTCAACTTTTTTTCCTGCCCTTAATGCCAAAAAAAGATCAAGAACTTTGTTTCACTTTACAATCCAAATTACAACCTTTTAAAAGGAAAACCGCAAGAAAGATTCTCTCCTAATCAAAGCAATAAATCCTTAATCCTTCCCGTTCCTCGGAGTGCATCGAACAGACCCATCTCCCACTCTGCTCCAAGCATTCTGCTTCCTGGCTTCATTCCCAAGCAGTAAGTCAGCCACGCATTTACTGATTTACTGAAGGGGAAATCTTAACTACACAAGCTATCGGTCGCGGCAAACTGACACACAAATACTGTCATTTTGTTGGCTCAAAGCTGCAGTGAGGCAACAAGGGAAATGCGACAGCCTACCCCTCAATCTGCACTGTGTTCTCTCACACATTTGTCATTTCTCCAGCATGGCATGGCTCTGCACGGTCCCCAAGCTGCACCAAATGTCTTGAAAAGGGGTATTGCTCCCCAGGGACCAGCCCTTATTAGCATAAATTACCCAATTCCACCCACTTACAGGTCCGCTGCTGCCAAGCAGTGAACTCATGCTAGAGAAATGACACCGTCAGTATAATTTTAGCATTTATTAGACATATAGCATAATATAACAGAACAGTAAATATAGCAGCAATTTGGAATTCAAGTTAGAGAAAATCACAAACCTCATTAGAGAAACACAGTCTTACGTCCCTTGGATGTTATTAAATAGCGCTGAGAGATCCCAGCCATCTAAAATGAACTGCTTGCTCAGCTAGCTCTGTAGATGACAGCGCCACAAGGAGCCGCCTAGGTCATCCTCCGGGCACTTGCTTGAAGTGAGTCCGCGGATGAATCTCCCACTGAGTCATGGGTGTATGTGCATTTTGTAATCTCGTGGTGTCAGTCAATGTAACGTACTGTTCCAGCACTTTCTTAGTGCAAAAACATGTCCACTGATGGAAAATCCCAAGTTGCTAACTATCCAAGACGCTCCTTCGCTCCCTCCCTTGGAGCCCATCTGCGAAAGCCCAGGAATGTTTGTTATCAGTGAGTACGCGGCAGTACCATTCCTTCCCATGTGAAAGAGGATTTCTTTATCAAGCCTGGCAGAGCCACTGTGGCAAAGAGAAGAGCTGAAATAATATGCATTGCAATTAACCCCTAGTGAGCAAGCTTTACTGGCTAGTGTCATAGTGCCTTGACTACAAAGCCTGGCTATCCAAGCGCTATAATGCTTTAAGCACTCAAATACAGGTCTCTATTAGCTACTGAACTGGGGCCTCTGCCCTGCCTTTCTATGCACACTGCAACCTTCCTTTCCTTTGAGGCCTGCACCTTCAATGTAGCTCTTCATACTACTCAGGTAGGCGCTACTATCACAACACATTACTACATTCATCTATAAAGACCTGTTTCAGCATTTAGCACATACTTTGAATAAGCTATTAATTTTAGCTGTTAATGCAGCCCTCTAATGGACCTTATATGTGATATGTCACACTTTCTATCCCACTACCGGTGGGGAGTAATTAATCCCAAACATGCTGAGCAGAGCACCAGAGCCCCCTGAGTGAGCTAGGGCATATGGTTGTGGATGAACAAGAAGTGAACCGGGTATTATCCTCCTGTTGTTGATTGCAAATAGTGTGCTGGGCACTGTAACCCAGTGGCAAAGAGATGGCTGGGTGCTATATGCATGTGGCTGTGGCCAGCAAAGAGAAGCACCTGGTCCCTACATCCATAAGGCAGTGACTTGAGCCTTGATGTGACTGGCTCCTGTATCATTGACATTGCGAGATGAGTGGTGTTGGGTTTAGAGAAGCTCGACAGGGCCTGTGACCGATTTTACCCCTCCTGGCACTGTTGGGTTTGTCCAGCCCCAAAGACGGAATCCTGGTTCTGTTCTAGATAACACCCTAGACCAGGGGTCTGCAATCGTTGGTGCTCCAGATTTTTTGGACTACAACTCCCATGATTGTTTATTTATCCCAAGCACTTCACCCTTGTAGATTTGAGGCAAGAAGTATGCTTGGCGCTATATCCTGGAAAATGCATGGTGCATTAGAGAACCTGGCCAGTGCAGTATCCCCAGGAGAGGAAAACCCTGCCCCTATCCTGACACTGTTGATTTAGACCAGCGGCGCAAGGAGGGGGCTTTTCAATTCTAAGTCAACCCCTAGACCCTATTGACGTTCATCCCAACCTCACCTTGATAGTGTTAGTAAAGTCTTGGAAAGGTCCTTCTGTGCCACGCATTTCTTGGATCGGCCACGGGATCCAGTGCAGCTGTCTTTGAGATCCACTCTCTCCCCCAGGCCTGCGGTTCTTGCAGTGCAGCAGTGGCGGCCGCTATCATAGGGCGGCAGGGCGCCGCCCCCCCAACCTAGGCCCCCACCAGGTGTGACAGTGTTCCCCAGTAGTTTACAGATTCAGAAGACTTTCTTCTTTTGAATCTGTTAACATTTGCCAGCAGCGTGTGGGCGTTGCGGCGAATACCATCCTATGGACGTGCCCTGCTGTGGCAGCTGGCCCATAGGAGTTTCTATTATGGGGCGGCTGCTACAGCGGGGCGCGTCCCATTTTACGCAGCTTTTCCAATGGTAGAGTGCGTGGAGCTCTGAGCTCCACGCACTCTACGTAACGTTTCTAATGCCTTTAAACTAGGAGGCTGGCGGGGCGCTTGAGGGGTGGCCCCGCCAGCTTCAAAATGTGCGCTAACAGCGCAACGAAGAAGCGATACCCTGGCCACCCAATGACATTTGAGTGTGGGGGCGGGGTGATGGCAGAGGGTGTGCGCGTGCGCAAGGCTTAACTGCCCAGAGAACAGCAATGGCAACTCCGGTAAATTAAATATTGCAAACGAAAATAACGCGAGAGAATTTAATGGGAAAAAGTGCATGCAAGGTGTCATGGAACAGTGTGGAGGGTCGCTGAAGAGTGCTTCTGTGCGGGAGCAGGAGAGAGTGTCCGCACCGCAGCAGGCCCGGTGACGGGTGCCTTGTTTTTCATGTGTGCCATTCGTGCTGCAAGGTTCGTGGAAGGCCGCTCTCGGGGGGAAAGGGGAAGGTGGCTGCCTAATCTAAGCCGCCACTGCACTACAATTCATTAAACGCAGGTCTCGTTTTCTATTGAAGCAAGGGACTGTAGTATGCGATTTCCTAGTACACATAGCTCCCAACCTTTTTTGTCACCTAGGCGGGTGAAAACACCCAATTTTCTTTTTGGCGGGTGAGAGGCCCATTGAAGTGAATAGGCGTATGAGGGACTTGGCGGGTGATTCGTCTGCTTTGAAGGCGGGTGACACCCGCCAAAAGCAGGTGAGTTGAGAGCTATGTAGTACGAGACGATGACTTTGCAGTATACAAGACATGAATTGTTGCTGAACGTTTTATTCTTTCAAAAATAACAGGTAATGTTTGGGGTTTGCACCGAGGATCGTTGTCTCCAAGATATTTCAGGCAGTTAGGCACTATGTCAGAGGTATGTTTTGCAACCTTCTGGCACAAGCTCGAATCCGGCATGCAAAGACAACCCCTCTGTCTTCTGCAGATGGAACACTGAGTACCATTAAATCACGCAATAATAGCCCCTGCTACTAACGCATGAGGAGCGCACTGCATACAAACATGACACTTTGGCATGTTAGTACTAAAATAGACAAAGTAGCAGGATGATTTTCATATGGCAAACACAAGGATATGAAAAGCCTCAAGGCACTTGAATTTTAGCATCTGAGAACGTAGTTTCAGGCTGTTGCTGAAAGATATGGCCCACCATAGTAGTGAGAGATACCATACGCTGCATGACCTCCACGGGTGTTCTGGTGAATGAATAGATGTGCTAGGACTCTGGCAATAAGAGAGCAGTGTAAGCAATCATACTAGTCTTGTCCCCAAGGAGGGTTTAATTGAAGACATCCTACTCTTCATCTTCGTAAGGGGCGAGTAGTTTAAAACATTTTATACTTCTCTTTTTTAAAACGTAGCCAAGCAACAATTATTTTGTGGTCTAAGTTACATTTATGATCAAGCGTATTCACGTATAAATAATTTTACGAAAACTTAGCTAAGGAGTAATACCTCTGTCTGCAGACTGGTTTGGCCCAGGACTTAAGTTATAATGCTGGGCCCCAGCGCTGTTACTGGCTGATGCAGCCTTGCTCCAGCAGCAGGTATTATTGCTATTAGCACTCTCGGTGGGGTAAATCCCTCAGGTGCTAATATAAAATGTAGGTGAACTCCAAAGACTATTGGGCGTGGGGAAGGCACCATTCTGCACTCTGGGAGATTACAGTAGGGTACCTGATGAGACAGAATGCAAACTATGGAGGGAGTAGGGAAGGCAAATTAGTTGACTTAATTGAAGTTGTAAACGCGCTACTGGTGTAATAAAAAAGTCTCACCAGGCCTACCTTCATCCGCTCGATTTATGAACACTCTGCGTGTCCTTCACTGAAGTCCAGTTCAAACCAAGCATTGGCAAAGCCATTGAAGGCTTGTTTGAAACAAGCATTGGCAAAGCCAACATTTTTGGCTCGTGCATAAGTTTGAAGCTTTTGCCAGGCACTGCTATTAGATGTACAAACACTCATTCCATTGTACACCTGCTACCAACAATGGCTGTGGGTTTGACAGTAAATTGCACATTTTGGAAGCAATTTTTCAAAAGTGTTCATGAGGGAAATCCCCCCACACCCTCCCTGACATGGGTTGAGCTTGCTCTCTCTCTGCGCTAACTCACAAATTTGGCGCGCTAAATTTCCGCCCCACCACCTTTCAAAGTCACCAGCCACCACTGCAGTGCAGTGATGGTGCAGCATCTGTGCTTAGGGGGTAAGGAAGCAGCTGTGTAAAAGGACACCTGCGCAAGCAGTGTGTGGCTGCCTTGGATAGAGATGTCGAGTTTCATGGAGGAAGGAGCGCCTTATGCGGTGACATGGGCGCCCAGCCAGAAACAACAAGATGTCCTCCAACTATAGGCTGCACATGAAGGAGTTTCTGCCAGTTATTGCTGAAACGTGGGGATTTTCAAGAGAGTGAAAGCAAAACACATAGCACTGATGCCACTTGAAGAACCAACACGTTGTGAAAATGTAGAATAGTGCATATGTTGACATTCCATTGCAAGAGAGAAATCCTCCTCACCCCCTGCCCCCCTCTCTAGGAGGGTGTCAGTGAGATATCCCCAAGCGCCACCTCGCTTCTCTAACCTTCTCTTGAATATTGCACTGATGCGCCCCAGGTGGTGTTCTGCTATTTAAAACCCTGTCCAAACATACATTCAAACATACATCCTAACATACATTTGCAAAGGATCTGAGGGGCAGAGGAAGAGGAGCGAAATGGCAGGCATCTCTGACTGCAGCCCTGATCCTCAAATGTCGGCAGTGCGCATGTGCACACAGTACTCCTGCTTCCTGGGCTGAGCCTTACGTTGTTACTATTGTGGATATGACTGGAGTCGGTTGGTTGTAGAGCCCGTGGGCTCGGTCTGGTGTCTACGGGTGCCTTTTCTTTTTTGTACTTCTTTCACGTCGCGTGATAGTCACGAGTGCTCATTTTGTCTGCCCGTGACTGTCTTTTCCCAACGCCAACCCTCATTCGTGTTGTGCTTGTAGGGCGTCATCAAGGGGCTTCCATCCTATAGTGCCCCGACATTCGTCTCGGCAAAAGACCTAACAAGCAGGTAGGTGATTTACTATCAAGAGCCTGGCAGCTATTCCCCAAGTACCGAGGGAGGCCCCTGGGAGGGACGTCCAACATTGGTCTGTAGCCTGCCCTGCTGGTCACCCCTCCGGACCAGTAGCCCCAGACGGTCCTCGGTCCTGTGGCTTCCGCTTCCTGTGCACGGAGAGGGAGGAGTTTATTAGGCCTAAATAGGCTTGGATCATCCTTTCCTCCCCAGGAGCAATGGCATGGCCTAAGAGCAGAGGTTTGCCCTCGTTTCCGGGGCGCTTGCCAAGAGTCCCAGACACTTGGCAGACTCCAGTCCAGCCCTCCAGCATGCAGGGCACTAGGAGTACATTACCACGCCCTGATGGTTCATGTGACCTTTGGGCCTTGACGCTAAAACCCCAACTGCTAGTTTAGCCCTGTAAGGTGGCATTCACAAGGGCACTTAGACTTCTGGCATTTCAGATAAAGGAAGCTTAAAGCAAGCATGTCTGCGCCTCCGGAACAGCTAGCCACCAAGCTGCCCACTTTCCCACAATGCACTCGCAACCTTCCCCGACCAATCAAAAAGCATCTTCCCGAAGCTAGGTCTGCGCTCAATAAATACCCTAACAATAACATGATTATCAATAATAATGTCAGGAGGGCTGAGTTCTGGGAGAATGTGCACTCTAGGGGTGATTCTGAGCTCTCTGTCTCAGGAGCTTCCAGTTCTGTGCCATTTGAGCCAAAGCTTTCTTGACCTTTGCTCCCTCCAGTTCTGGGTCCTATTTCCCCAGAGGTTCACGCCGTGTTGGGTCCATGATCCTTGTTTCGTATGTAGCAGAATCCATCGTTCAAACCCTGGGGTGCAGGCCTATTACCTCATCCTCCTTGTGTGGCAGGTGGTATGTCTAGGCCACACCTGATTCCAGGTGCTGAAGAGATGCTCATTAGCCTACAAAGTAAGTTCATGACATTGGAGGCCCTGAGGATCAACTTCAAGTCCTTATGGAGAGCGATGCAACCCTCAATGCCGGTGGCTGTCCCTCCTCTTTCTGAGCCGCCTCTGCCTGCAGACATTCTAGTGGCATGTCCTGTGACGAAACAACTTCCGGGGCACCAGTGGTCCAAGGATGAATATCGGTTTGTAAACCATCAATCAGCCCCACACCTCTAGTGCACCAGAAGGGATCAGAACAGATTGAAAGCACAAGCAAATTATAAACCTCCTTGTCCAATTTTGGTAACATGGACGGAATGGCAGGCTTATCTCTGTAAGGTCGTGGATCATAGGTTAGTTGCAACACAGCGAGAATACAATTATTACCCAATTATAAAAGGGACTGTCCAGTCAAGGTTGTATTAAAATATCTACTTTATTATTATGACAACAGACAGTTCTAGCACACTACAAAATACAACCCACCATTTAAAGCAAAGCAGAGAACAGACAGTTTCAAGAAGGAAAAGGGATGCACTCTGGATACTGACAGGAGGGTAGTCGTTAAAGTAATGAATCGCAATAGTTCAAGGATACTTGGTTTGAACACAAAGGGGGTGATGGGTCATAAAATGTCATTAGAGGCCTTCATAGAAGGTCCAGGGGGACAGAACCACAATGTACCTTGTGCTGTAGATTTTCTTGGTGCCCGACAGGTTTGAGTCGGTTTTATGGCACCCTGCAGCTTCTGCAACAGAGTTCAAGATGGGAGACAGCTGCAGGTATCAGGCGGCAGGCAGTTCGGCGAGCGAGGCTGGATGGGCAGCAGCAGGCTGGCCTACACAGCGGGTCGGGGTCAGGAGTCATTGTCTCATTGCTGGTTGGTGGGTGTGAAGCACTAGTCGAGGCGTCTCAGACGGCATTTGCGACTGCAATGTAACAAGTCAGTGGTGCAGTCGGTTGCAGCTCAGGGGGCTCGACTGGCTCGACTGTCTCAAAAACATCCTAAGGCAGACGTTTTTAGATATTTGTCGGTGCACTCCTGCTAGCTTCTTCACTGGGCTCTTGTCATCGTTTAAGGGCCACAGCTGAGTAGAGTATTGCAGGCAACTGCCTTGTCCTTGGTTTGGTCAGAGACTCTTGGGCACTTCCCACCTAGGGAGCTTTCTGCAGAGCATAGCAGGGAATGCTGCGTGCTGGCTGGGTACCAGTTCTGGAGCTGCTGGAGGATCCCCTGGATTCAGTATCTCCCTCTGTTCCATGGGAGATGTTTAGGGGAGTGATGTTGCTACCCTCTTGGAGGTCCTTGCTTTCCTTCACTGGCGGAAGATGTAAGGCAGACTGTACATTCAGCCCCAGGGTGCAATGCTGAGTTCTTCTTTCTACTCCTTGCAAAGTCTTCAGATGATCTGCCCAAAAGAGGGGCTAAGCACTCTCTTAAAGCCAAATGGGCCACAGTGATTGGTGTAGTCTAAGACTACCTTAATGAACCGATCATTGGTCCCCACCAATGTTTTTCTGTGTGCATGAGGTCATAACCAGAGTGCTTTGCAACAGAAAAGGAAAAGGGGTGACAACATGTAATACTAAGTCCCACCCATCTTCCTGTCTGTTGTGGATCAAAGGGTCTCTCTAGTTAATGGAACTCGCTGTTCCTGATTAAAGCAGCAGGTCACCCTTGTAGCTACAGCAGAACCAGACTTTCTGTCGCCTTCAATCCACATACTTGTACCTTCTGAATGGGGTCTCCCTGCGGGGATGACTACTGTAATACACGCATTCC
Source organism: Ambystoma mexicanum (assembly GCF_040938575.1). Lineage (NCBI taxonomy): Eukaryota > Metazoa > Chordata > Amphibia > Caudata > Ambystomatidae > Ambystoma > Ambystoma mexicanum. The sequence goes on from NC_090931.1 coordinate 39,311,009, forward strand.
CAGGCATGACATTCCGCTGTGTATTGATAGTAAGGGCGGGAGCTGGCTTCAGGCTGGCACAGTGTATATTAAAGGTTGTTGGGGTTTCCTGTCTCCTTTGTTAGCCTGTGAAGCTAGGCCCCATGTGGGCCTATTTGAATTAAACTCTGATTAGTATGCAATACTGCCACCAGCAGCAGAGCTAACAAAAGGACAGGGCAGATCCATGGAGCCTTTATTAGTTAATTAGGCTGGCAGGGTGAAGGTCTGGCCCTCCCCCTTCTGATAGGGCATGGTGTAATCCTGGTTGTCATATCCCAACCAAATATGACTGGGGGAACTGCGCTTGTAGACTGTGTCCACCTCGAGTAGATGGGTCTATGGATATGTCAAGCTGTGAGCATGGAAAATGTGTGTGGTTTAGCCCCACACAGTTTCTGAAGGGTTCGTTTACCATCATTCAATTTATTTTTTAAAGTTTCAAAAAACCCAGGCGAGCGCACACCCACCATGTGGATTGTTACAATCCTCACGTGTCCACTCCTCCAGTAACTCCCACAGTGCAAGACACCGCTGCTCGGCCGGTTGTAACCACAGCTAAATATGTGCAGTTATCGACCCCCCTCTGTGGTCCTGCCACAGCGGATCACTGTGGATCCTGGGATTACAGGTGTGCTGGATGTCACTACTCCCACTCAGCCTCCCGGGGCTGGCCAGCCTCTGACAGTGAGGAAGCAAGGGCAAGAGAAAGGCTTGAGGCCACATGCAAGTGGGATGAGGAAAGTGGAAACATGGTGGAGAGATGAAGCTGAAGAGAGCATCAGAGTGTGCAAGGGGGATGAAAGAGAGACTATTAAGGAGGAGTTCAGCTCTAACTTCAGGAAGAAGGCACTAGCGAGGTTGACTGAGGTACGAAGGAGGAGGAAGTAGGGAGGGTGTCAAGGAAAAGGTTGAAGAAGGTAGGAAGTCGGAGGGTGAGGGAGAAAAGGTTAACCAGCACGGCGGGGGTTGCCTCGGTGAGGAGGTTGGAAGTTGCATTAAGCTGGAAGGCGAGAGGAGTAGCAAACAGGAGGGTGACTTGGATGTTAGGCAGGATGAGGGGGGTTCAGGGCGCGGTAGGTGGAAGGAGGTAGACGCACATGGAAAAACATCAAGGAGGTACCGGAGTAGGGAGAGTCAGGAGCGGAAGGGATACGAGCTGCACGGGAGGCCCTCTGAGGCATGAGATTGTTGCAGCCTGTTGAAGAGTAGGGTGCGAATGGAAGATTGCGGACCCCGGGCTCTTTGAGTCTTGGTCAATGCGAGTGTGCCATTACTTCTGCAGAAACTGGGAAAGAATTAACGTAGAATCTTAAACACCTTATTGCACATGAAACCAGATATAAACTAACCACCCCCGACCTCACAGTTCCGCAAGTGGATCTTTAGTGATGATTGTAATAAGGTTATTAAAATAAAGTCTGAGCGCAATAATCGCCTTGTCCAAACACGTCTCTATAGCATTAAAATGCTGTTCATGCTAATTGTAATTAAGTCTGTCATGCAGATCTGAGTGGCTGCTAAACCACAGAACCTAGCTGTCAAATCAATAATGATGACGTGGGCTCCGCTGCCACCTACCGGGTACTAATGTGTATAACAACGTGGTCTAGCCACTGCGCTAGGAAAAATAAATACAGAAACAAGATGGCGGACGTTGCGAAGAAATGTACAAAGTATTCACGATGGATCACATACATGCCAACCCTCCCTATTTAGGTGGGAGACTCCCGATTTTGCAACAAAAAATTGCACCATTCATTACTGTCTCCCACCTAAAATAACTATACTACCAATGTAATCCTATGGGAAAATTGCCTTCTCTCGATTTCTGTGGGAAATCTCCCTCTCAGGGGATTAAGAATGTTGCCATGTCTGGGGTCATCACACACTAGCAAGCGGGCGTGATATGTACAAACATCTGTACTAATTCCATCTGAATACTAGATCTGGCTTAAATATATTCAAAATAGGCTCTCCTTTTTCTGAGCCCAGTTTCAACTTCACCACCCACAGCAAGAGGTTTATTTTTTTAATTTGTATTATTATTATTTTTTTATTGTGTAAAATTTAGTTTACATGAAAAACTTTTATCACACTTTCTACTCCGTTTCATGACGTTTTAGGATATTTCGACCAATTTGACCATTTCATTTTACGTCTAGTCTTTTTCTGTGGTTTCACTGGCTGCCTCTTTGTCTTTATCTTTCAGAATGTTTTCCAGAAAGTTTATTTCTGCACAAGAGAATCTGGGATTGTGTCCTTGACTAAAATAATCCCATCTTTCCTCGTCGTTGCTTTGTGTCATTGTTGACATATGGCTTGTTAGCATTTGATTTCTTACTTTTGATACCGCTCTGCAGTTCGTGAGGAGATGTGACGGTGTCTCCTGTTGATCATTGTCCATACAGAATCTACAGCGTCCTTCGTTTGTTCCTCTGCCGCCGGTTCTGTTTTTGTAGTCATTGGTCGGGTAAACTCCTAACCGAATTTTCATTAGTAGACTTTTATGAATGTTTGACGGAAATCTTACCAGATACTCTGGGAGCACATTTCTTTTCCGATGCTCCACGGCCATGTTTTTTAGGTTCTTTAAATTAATTTTAGCATCTCTTGTTGATATCCAGTCTTGTCTGAAAAGTTTTTCTTTTACTTTGTTAGGGTTTGTCACCAGTTCTTCTTCAGTCGATTCCAAGTCGGATAGAATTCGACTCCATTCCCTTTTCCAGTGAATTAAGTAGGTTAAGCTATTACCTTGACCTTTCGTTGCCAGTATTTTGTAGCCCTCAGCCGGACTTGCTTCTATGATTTTCCTCAGCAGACCTAATGATTTCCATTTCATGGTGGCCTCTAATGACTCTAGCCTAAGCTCCGCTCTTATCGCTACCATCGGTGTATTCTTTGGTAGCCTCAGTAGGGGTTTCCAAAACCCACTTTCCAACTTGGGCCATATTTTGTAGGAAAGGTTCACTCCGGCTTCACTGCCATAAGTTAATGACGGTAGTACTTTTTGTACGTAGAACAATCTCACCGGGGCCAGGGAGAATTTTCCGTATTTCCCATTCACGACTCTTCCTTGCGCACTTAAGTTCTTATCTTTTGCGAACAAGACGTCTTCGCAGTTTTTTTTCCACTCTTGAGATGTTGATTCCGACTCCTAGATATCTTATCTCAGAGACCCTTTCCATTGTATCTCCTCCTATCTTCCATGTGAATTTTTTCATCGTAGCGTTGGTCTTGCCACTTACTGTCATGATCTTTGATTTTTTCACGTTGATCGTCAAGTCGTTTTTTAGCATGTATATCTGCAAGTTGTTTAGAAGTCGCTGTAGTCCGAATCTGGTTTCGTCCATTAGGACTATGTCGTCGGCATAGCATATTAACGCCACTTCTTGGTCATTTATTTTCAGGCTAAAGTGTCTTGTATTTGATGTTATTTCATGTAGGTCAGCTGAATACAATTTGAATAGTGTGGCAGCGAGTGGACACCCTTGTTTTACACCCTTCTTGATTGTGATGTTGTTTGTCAGGTCTCCTTCTTCGTTCAACCTGATTTGTGTTATATTTTGATGAAGTGCCCTTATAGGGTTCAGCAGCTCTGCAGGACAGTTCAGTGTTTTTAGCGTTTCCCATAACTTTCTTCTATTTACGGTGTCAAACGCTTGACTTAAGTCAATAAATGCCAGGTGCAGGTCCCTTTTAAATTCTAAAGCATTTGTTTTGAGCATTGTCAAGATGAAAAGATTTAGGTCTGTGCTGGTTCGCTTCGTAAACCCTGTTTGTCGGTGATCTATCATGCTGTTTGTTTCTGCCCACCTGGTCAAGTTCTTCTGTAGATCTTCTGCGAAGAGCTTTCCAGTTGTTGCCAATAGTGAAATTGGCAGATAGTTGGTTGGCATGTCATGTTGGCCCTTTTTGTAAATTGGAACTGTTATGCTTTTATTCCAGATTTCGGGAATCTTTCTTTGTGACTCGATCGTTTTGAACAACTTGCTTATTATCGCCGCCCATGATTTTGGATCTTTTTTCAGATGTATGTTTGTTACCCCATCTGGCCCGGCTGCAGAGGAGTCCTTCAGTTTTCGAATTGTGGACTCTATTTCCACCTCATCCATCATTGTCATCCAGGCATGCTCGGTGATTTCATCGGGAAGGTCCGCGACTTCTGTTCTAGCGGAAAACACTTTGGTATAGTGCTTTGTCCACTCTTGTTCCGAAACACCACCAATTAGCCTGCTTTGTTGGTTTATTGTACAATTGTTAATTAGATCCCATGTGTCTCTGGTGTTAGTCCTCTGCAGGGTCTTTAACATTGCCTCTCCTTGTTCTTGTTGTTTTCTCTTTCTAAACTCTGCTAGCCAGTTTTTAAATTGGGTTCGACTTATCTTAATCTTCCTTTGTCTTTCTTCGACCGGGTCTTTTTTTCTTTTCTTAGATTCTCTTATTTCCTTTCTGAGTTGTTTCCTTATTTCAACTAGTTGACAACTGTAGTTATGTTTGTGTGTTAGGGCATCATGTTTGAGCCCCGATTTCTTTATTGTATAAGCCTCCAGCCGTGTTTCATAATTGAGGTGTCCGGACAGGGTAGTATCTGTTTCACTGAGAGCATCTTTCAGTGTTCGAATGTCTTTCTTTGTCAGCCTTATTCGGTTGATCGATGGGTTCAATTCCACTTTGTGGGCTTGCCCTAAGTTTTTTGACTTTTTTGCTGTCCACCAAGTTGCTTTGAGGATGTCGTGATAACGTTCTGTTCGACAATTTCAAAACTTTTTATTTCTTTTAGTATGGTTGAGGATACCCATATGTAGTCAATTGCAGATGAAACTTGGCCATTTGACCAAGTGTGGGCTCCAGGAATATCCCCCGTTGTTTGACCATTTAACATATGCAGATTAAAGCCTTTTACCATTTTTATCCATCTAGAGGTGTTCGATGTTCCTAAGCTTAAAGCTTCCAGCCGTGTAGTTCCGTTTCAGTTTAAGCATTTTATGTTGAGGTCTCCACATATGATTATTTGTGTTTGAGGATTCGTTTCTAGCCTGGTGACTATTGTTTCTGTTATTACTTCCAGAAAGTGGTCGGTTTTTATTCCTACTGGGTTCCAATAAACATTTCGCACCAGTATGGACGGTATTTCCTCTTTCTTGTTGTCACTATTGTTTTCTAGTACTGCCCATTGTGCAAAGTTCGTTGAATTGCCTTTGTCAGTTAGCCGTCATCTGCTGCCCTTTCTTATTAGTGTGATTAGCCCTGCTGAAGGTCTCCCCTTGCTTCCTCTTTTCATTGGATTCATACAAATGTCAAATTTCCTGCATACAGGGAGTTCGCTTATCCAGGTCTCTTGTAGACAAATTATTGTGGCGTTGTTTAGTAGAGGGTTTTCTTTGTTCATCAAGTGTTTGAAACCCCTAGTATTCCATGACATCATTAATTCCTCATCCGTTGATACATTCTGTTTTTGCTATCGACGGTTTCCTTCCGTCGATAAGGAACTTGCCAGCCATTGCCAATCTTCTTGAAGCTCTACATCTCTTTTCAAGCTGTCTTTTCTGTTTCAAATGTTTTCCTCTCTGTTTCTTGTGTCTTCCTTTTCTACTTCTTTCGCCTTTAAGTTGAAATTTGCCACTGTTATTTTGAAGTTTTCTTTCTGGCGTCTTTCCACCATATTTTTCGGTACCTGGGAAGTCTTTGTCGTCTTTCTCTGTTCTTGACTGAGTAGTTCTATTTTCTTGTCCTCCACATTTGTATTTCTGAGAATTTCTCGCACTTCATAACCTCGTTTCAACAGCTCTTTCCCTTCTCTTATTATGAACTCTTTGTCTGAGGACGACTTTAGATGTAAGACCACTATGTCGACTCGATTTTCGTCTATGTATTCGACCACTGCTATGTCTTGATTTTTTATTTTTTTTTAGTCTTTCCACACAGTGAAGTAGAGACATCAGGTTTTTTTTCAGTTCAGATTTTTATGCTTGTTTTCTGGGAGCAAGTTTTCGATCAATACCTTGTTCAACGGGTGATCCCTTTCTTTTTTATGTATTTGCGTGTGCCTCAGTTCTTGATCGTTGCACTGACTCTTGCGAGGTTGCTTTGAATTCCATGATTTGTTGGTCTTTCTAGCGGGCTCAAACTTCGACATTAACTCCTCTTTCAGAGACTTTTTGTTGTTTATTAGTTTTCCTTTCTCGTCCATTGTTAAGAACCCTTGTTGTTCTGTGATCTCTTCTTCATCAGAGTCCATGTGCGAAGTCTCTGCATCATTGATCCCTCTTTGTACAGACCTTGTTGCTTTCTGACTTGTTTGGGGTCGCTCGTCGTCCTCCGTTGGATTAAATATTGAGCTGTTAACAGCTTTTCCGATGTAAAAAGAGGTGTCTTCAATCAAATCTCTTGATCCGTTTAATGACTCCAGTTCACTTTCTTCCTCGTTGTTTACGATCTTGACCTGTCTTTCACTTTGTTTAGAGACCACTCGTGGTGATTGACCTTTATCTTCGCTCGTGATCTGTCTTGCGTTGCTTGCTGCGGGTTTGATGTTCCGGAAGACAGTTTGTGCGCTTTTTGAGTTACCCTGGCCTGTTTTCGTGATTTTCGACTTACTCGAATCATTTCCCTCATCTTGTTTTCTTTGTGCTGTTTTTAAGCTATCTCCCTTGTTTTTTTTTGGTCCCCTGCCCTTGAGAAGGTCCAAACACAGTGTATAGATCGTCCTTATTCGTGTTTTTCTTTTTTCCCCACTTTTTCCCATTTCGATCAAGGAGTGGTCAATGTTGGGGCTCGCTTTGCTCTTTGTCGGTTTCATTCTTTGATCATCCTCTACTTTTTCCTGTTGATTCAGTGTTTCATCTCTGATTCTAGGACTTGGTTCTTTTGATAGTCTATTGGTCCCTTTGCCAGGTCTTTCGCTGGCCACATCTTTATTGGATTTTTTGTCTATTGTACTGTTTGAACAGTACTGTCAATTTTCTTTATTTTGAAGCTGGGTTCCATGCTGATCTTGTGCGGGTTCCCTGACATCTAGATGTCTTGTCTGTTTTTCTGCACTTAGCGTTTTTTCATTCCGCTCAGCGTTTTCTACTGTTTTCCGCATCCATTTTAGTGACTCTTGCATTGCATTGGTCAGTTGGTCTCTCTCCTGTCTGTCACCGCTAGCCAGGTTGAATAGCCTTCTTTGCCATGCTGCAGAAGTTTCTGCTTCATGGTTTAGCCTTGCTTCTATTTTTAGAGCAGTGATTTCCTGTGCTGTTAACTTTGTTAGCATCAACGCTAGTAATGCGTTATTGTCCTTTACGTTTTCGCTGATGGCTTCACACAGTTTCATGTACGGAGCCAACGAGATGGTTAGGGCAGCCATAACATTATTCTGTAATTGAGTTCCAATATCCAAAGACAGATCGCGATGGGTCGTTGATGATTCTTTGCTTTGCGTGCTCGCTTTGTTTGTTTCTAGCAAGATTTTGTTGTTACTTCGGTTGTTATCTCCATTTTGGCCCATTCTTTGAGGCGAGGAGTCTTGCACTTCCGTTTGTGTGGAGATTGTTCCGACCTTAACTCTAGAGCTAGACTTTTCTCCTTCTTTATTGGTTTCATTAGGAAACCAGCTCTTCGAGGCGAACATTGATTGCAGACATCTTCGTCCAGTGGCGAAGATATCAAGGTGTCTGCTTCATCTGCGTTGAATAACAGCCGGAGTCCTGTTCCCAAGTTTGGGTTTTTCCCTATTTGATTTGATTGTGGATTAACGTAAGTTTTTGGTCTTGCTCCGAGATCTTTTGGTAGACCTCTTATTGGCGTTTGACTGCTTTCATGGCCATTTATGTGACGTTTCTCAATTGTTGAAACCTTTGATGTATTTCCTTCCATTGTTTTTATAAATTGTTCTCTCCATTCTTCTTCGCCAATCTCTTCTGCGATTGAGATTTCATGACCACGACTTTTATCAATGGACCTTTTCCCTATTAGGGGCGATTGTTGTTTGCTCTTTGCTAATTGAAGAAGACGGTTGACCTGCCTATGTGATTCAGTTGCATCTTTCTGAGTGTGCCCTCTTTTCTGTGTCCTCTGTTTTATTAAGGACTCCAATCTTCTATATTCCTTATAGTTTGGGCCTGCATCAGTTAGTGATATCTTTTTTTTGTTTGTTTTTTCTCTTCCTGATTGTTCTCTCCTTCTATTGAATCTGAATGATCTTGGTAGTCAATACTTGTGTCTTTTGGAGTATCTTTTATTTCTTACGTATTGGCCGCGATCTCTTGAGTATTTATACTGTTTCCTATATCATGATTTTCTCCTTCGTCACTTGTTATCATTATTTGTGATGCATCAGAATAGATGGATTCATCTAGGTCTTCACCACTTGACTGTTGTTTTTTCCCAGATTTCCACTTTTGTCACTCTTTTCATTGATGGTTGATTTTTCTTTCTTGTTCGGGCTGCGCGAGTTTTGTGTTTCTAGTAAATGTCCTTTTTCGTTCTCTCTGTCGTTCTCTCTGTTTAATGAGGTGAGATCATCTTCGTTTCTTTCTAATTTAGAACTCTTTTCTCTGGTCTCATTTAGATCAATTATTGAGTCACCTCTATTTTCGTCTTGGGCTTCTAACATCAGTCCAAGATCGGTGAGTTCGGCATCTGTCACATTTAGGTGCTGTGCTGCCATTGTTGCCGTCTGGTTCAGCACTTCTCGGTTTTTGTCCATTACGTTGGCTATCTGCCTATACCTGACGTTTTCGTCTGATGGCCGGGACTGGGCAGTGTCTTGAGTTCTCTTTTCGGTGATTTCATTTTTCTCGTTTTGTAGGCGGGCATTGCATTCAAATCTTGATTTGCTTTGTGGTTCGCACGTTTGCCCTACTGATATCGCTGTGCTTACTGGCACAGTACTAGCTTTAACATTGATTACATCTGACATACCTTCTTCCCTTCCTCCATCCCTCCCCCCTGCCTCTTGTCTCTCTGTATTTTCTTGCCGTGTAATTGCGGATATTCTCGGGCTGCCAATTGTCTTACCTCTTTCTTTGGTTAAATCGCGTGCCTTTGCGGGTCTCTCTCGCTGATGCTGGGGGAGTCGAGAAATCGCTTTTGTGTGCGGGCAAGCTGTTAAACCTCCGAGTGTGGAGTTGATGTTGGCGTCTTTCGTTGATGAAGCGGCAGCCATACCTTCACGATACTCCTTGGCCGTCGCGTTATGTAGATTAGGTGTATTTGGGAGCGAGATGCTGATGCTTCTCTCTGCTACACTATAGTAATTGGATGTCACTGATGCTTTCTCGCAGACCGCCGAGCTATACGGGAGAAGTTGTCCCAACTAACTGAAGTCGTGTTCGGGTTCTGTACAGCCTTTAGATCTGTAAGAGTCAGCTGTCATCGTTTTGTGTCAAGTTTTGTGGCACTCGCACAAAGCACCAAAGCCGCCACAGCCTAACAGCCACAATCCAGCCCTTCTGTCCTCAGGGCTTACGCCGCAAGGGCGCGATGGGTGTGCCTATGAGGGCAGCTGAACGTCACGTGATCACCGTAAGGCAGAGTCAATGAACGGTGTGTCTTAGCGCTTAAAGCCCCAGGCGTCCTTTTCACCTGTTCGCTTTAAACACTGTCGATGCATGTAAATAGTGAAAGTTGGTGCTCTTTTAAGACTGCAGCAAAGTCACTCCTCTCCTTCTGCAGTACGCAAGTATTAGCACACAGGGGTCACCGCCACAGCCTAACAGCCTCAATCCAGCCCTTCTGTCCTCAGGGCTTACCTTTATAAATTCAGTTATCCTGCAAGCTGTTTTGTTACATATGAGATACACGAGACACATAGAGTAAAAGCCTCATTCATACCAGCACAACTACCAAATGATATGCAAAATGTTTTCAAAACACTCACCAAAAGTTCAGGTAGCTGTTCGTCCTGCATACACCAACATTTGATCTCTCATGAGAATAGTATTGCATCACTAAAGACCAACCACCTTCTCCAACACTAAACCGGCAGATGTTTTTTATTACAATGTTTCTCCTTTCTATACTTAGTTGTTTCAACAGGTAGGAGCACACTTCTGCTCATTCAAAGTATTTCTGACTCCAGTTCACACCCGTATGCAAACTAGACCTGCCCCATCTAGGTTTCGGATAAAAAAGCTGGGCTGTGTCATTGTTGTCGTGTTGCCCCTTTAAGGATGTGTTAGGGCGACGTCATGACTCACTGTAAATAAAAGGAGCCTCTGCAAGCAAGTGCCTCAGAACGGTGGCAGACTCCATGTCACTTCTGTCTCTGTGTCTCATTTGGTTGTGCCTGCAGGCTGACACCATGTGACCACGGTCCTGCCGCTCTGCTGATCTGGTGCCCCCAGATCAGCATGTGTAATCTGGGTGCCCCAGGCAACTGTCCTGCTGTGTGACCACAGCGCAGCCGCTAGTCCAGGAGCCCCCTGGCAGCTGTTGTCTTGCTATGTGACCATGGAAATCAGGGTGATCCCTGTAACTAAGGTGATCTAAGGTGATCTTCTCCCCCTCCACGCACTTTCCCCCTTTTTCCCTTTTCCATGCACTTGCATATTCTTAATGTCACTGGGTCTAGTAAGATCGCATTTTTGTTCTCCCCTGTTCCCCTCCCTTTGCTTGGTCGCGCTCTGAAACACTTGTGTATGAGCGCGATATAAAGAAAATATCATATCATAACTGTCCATGCCGTGTGACCATGGAACTCCTGGTGTCTGCTGGATTCCACCAGCACTGATCTGGGCTGGCCTGTGTGACCACAGGTCGAGTCACAACAATGGAGACGAAGAAGAGTAGACCCCGGCCGCATTAAGGTGTATGCTGAACTGTTCCGTGATTGGAGCTTGACAAAGGAAGGGAAGGAGGGTCCTCGCTCCACGAGTGGCACTGGTACCTGAAGCACCCTGTTTGTCTTGGCCACAGGTGGTGAGTTGTTTCCGCTCTGTGTTCAGAGTGTTCTGAATAAGCTGTATGAGGGAAACGAGGTTGCGCGGCTGCCCGAGCTGAGTACTGGATGCCGGCAGCAGTGCATGTCCGCTATCTGCTGCGCTGGCACTTCGGAAGTGCTATGTTCAGTGCGCGCTGGATCGGAGCTGTGAGGAGGAACATGCTGTTCATTTCGTGTGTATGGCCCATCCGTACATCATGTGAGTGCATTCAATGTCTCACATTGTTTCACAATAGACTAAACTTTGGGCCCCAGCACTCCATATATTGTCTGGATCTGGCCAGATGCTGAGGGGAAGCAGGGATCATGTGTCGATTGGATGGAGTCTTCTGCGTCTCATATTGTTTGTTACATGAAGGTTGCCCAGAAGTAAAAATCATACTTCTTGCAACAACTAAGGATAGGATTATGCAAGTTTCAGTTTAATAAAAAAAAATGTGGCATGCTGAACTACCTAATTAAAATGATATGAAAGAAGTGCACCTGAAACAGAACTTGTTGTATCCTGAAGAGGGTCTTGGAAATGGTGACAGATTGAAACATGTGTCGACTTTACCTTTATTTGCAGTGCTGCTTTCTCTCTAGCTAACCGAGGTGGGCACATTCATTTAGTGAAGAGATGTCATTGACAAGAAACATTGAATGAAAAAGAGAATACGAGACAGGACATAGGTCATTATTTGTTTTCTCTCTACATGTTTGCCATGTGTGTTATCTTGCTGTAATAACCACATTGACTTGACACTTTAGTATCTTATTACTCGTGGGTTGTTTTAAATAAGTTCTTTAGATGTGTTCACACTTATACACATTGAATGACACTATACTGAGAACCTGGATGCTGTTTAAGGTTAATGTGAATTATGGAACTTTATGTGCAGGTGGGGAATTTCAGAACAATGCGTCATCCAGTCACTTGTGGACAAGGATCCATCCAGTTGTGAGCTATCTTCAATTTGTATTCGTAGACCCTCTAGAAGTTATCCTACAGTAACCCCATCTCTGTGCACAAGTGGACTATACATAATTAATCCCAAAGGTCAGCCATAAGGAAGATATCTAATGGATACAACTCTGTCTTGCGCTCAAGCAGAAATGCATGATGAACACATAACTAAACCTTTGTGAGAAGAAAAGAAACCTGCATAGCCTTCTGGACCCTGGACTGCAGGATCCCCAATTTATCCAGTGATTTGTGGACATTAGGAGGAAGAGTGAAACCAGTACCAGATCTGGAAACCTTGAGGGATGTCCTTAAACCTACTGACTCAAGCAATGCAAGACATCTACTGTTCAATAAATATATATATTTAATTAATTTAATTCATCCTTAGATGTGTATTGTATTTCCAAGAACATCATGTCACACATGGTGTTAGGAGTGGGATAATCTCAACTTGATAGACAAGTTCAACTCACCCACCACAAAACAGCTAAAAAAGAAATACTGTTTCAGCAGAAATAGTTTTGATTTTTCAACCATAAAGGACTAGTGAAAAAAAAATGGGGCATATTAGAAAACATTTGCACAGTGACAAGTGTAGGTTTTCATGGTATAAGCACAACCGCAAAAATTCCCCTAGTGCAAAAAACATACACTTCCATTGAGGTACAAATTGGGTCTCACTACATTGACATGCCATCTACAATGGAAGGTGCTGCCTCTCTATAGAAACCTATTGGTCCCATGTGCCGGATCATTATATGAGGATCGGAAAGGGCCATGTCTAGTGATAGTTCAGTTCCATTGATAAGATATAAGAGGGAGGCTGAACAGGTGTTAACTGATTGCAATATGAACATAGCAGACCTGATGGAATATCCGGTGACAGTGAAAAAGAAATTGCTGGATCCCGATTGGATATGCACAATTGATGGTATGACCTCTCACAGTCTGTACAATAACCCGGTGGTCATCGATAGGTAAAGGCGCACTATGCCGTTATACTTGAAAAAGTTCCCCAATGCATTTTGGCGGTCCCAGTTCCTGCAATTTCGGCTGAAAGTACAGAATACAGTGGAGGTTATGCAGAAGCGCTTAGCGAGCTGTGTGAAAAACAGAGCGTGCAGTTACTGCAATAGGCCAGGTGCGCTGCAAGTAAGATATATGGTAATGGGATGCGAGGCCCCACAGTGTATGAGGGAACAGGCGTGGCCGAAATATGTCCATGATACTGAGAACCTGGACATCTTAGGTTTCTACAACAGGCTGACCAGTGGCAAAGAGACTGAGCTACCTGCACTATAATTCAAGAGCCGGCGGGCGCTGCCAGGGTCATCGAATTGAGATGCTGAAGTTGAAAGGGATTGTTAGTCTATTAATTCCGGTATGCACTTTAGAGTTAGTAATGGTCGAATTTACTTAAATTGACTTGGAACCTCTGGGAGTGGGAGATCTGAAGATTATTTACATTCAATGCTTTTAGGTTTTTATTAAATCTCATTATGCAAATGTGTTGATTTTAATGTGTATAGTAATTTTGTATGTAATATGTAGTACATGCTAGTATTTTTTTTACTAATGTCGTATTTTTATAAGGTTGTTTTATACAACTAATAGGACAATAAAAAAAATCACATAAAAAACACACTTTCAGTGCATATTTGCACCAGGCCAAACTTTGCCCTAGTGCTAATACAGGTGCAACTTTACACTTGCACCGGTGCAACGTTTCTGTAATCTGGCCCCAGTTGAAAAAATCCTTGTACCTAGTATGCAGTAAATACTGCATAATTATGACTATTGGCCCAATCCAAAATCCCTCTATGGCCTGCCCAAAACACACACGACACACAGGCAACCATGCAGAAACACACAAAACACACAGGCAGCCATGCAGGCTGGCGAGCCTTTGGGAGCTGTACCTGCTATGTGATGGACGAAGAAATGAAGCAACAGATGGCCATGCAAGGAAGGAGTAGAATACACAGACTACTCACACCCAGGGTTGACTGTCCCTAAAGGGGCGGGGGGGGATAACAGAGTTCCAAATCCTAAGATCGTATTGGCTGGGCAGCCCCAAGTCTCCTTTGACTGTTGCCTGATTATTGGTCTCCAATGCTTCAGACGATTCTGCCAGAAGCTCTGCGATTCCAAGATGTGCGTTAGACCCGAGGAGAGAGCGATCCACACAGTAAAGTGCCATCTTCATATAGACAAGGGCCTTGTGGGGAGCTTCACCGCTGGACACTGAGATGAAAATGGAATCTAAAAAACTTCTTGGTGGTGTTAGTACTCTGGCAAAAGCCAGACTGGAATGTGAAAGTACACCTGTTTCCCTAGACCAACCACCAATCAGATTCAGGATTTCTTTCCTTTAAAGTTTCTCCAGACCGTCTATATGGGATATTGGCCAGAAATGTTCTGGATCAGACTTGTTCCCCTTTTTTAAAAAGAGGGACTATTTCAGCCTCGAAAAGGAACTCTTAGCTATAAAAAGAGCATTTGAAGAATGGAGACACCTTTTGTTAGGATCTCCTTTTCCGGTGAAGGTACGCACAGACCATCATAACCTCAAAGTACTCCAGCAAGCTCAGACAACCAATAGCAGGCAAGCACGATGGGCCCATTTCTTCTTACCATTTCGGATTGAATTCACATTTCTACCGGGAAATCAAAATCTACGGGCTGACGCCCTTTCTCGTAAGGATACACCAACACATAAATTCCGTTCAGAAAGACTGTTCCCGAAAGCTAAATTCATTGCGGTGATCACCGAATTTCTTCTAAGACTACAACAAGACACAACTCAACACTGGCAATTATGTGAGAATCTGGGGGCTACGCAGCAACTCACAAAAGACCGAGGATATTACTCCTATGGTGAACAAGTCCTTGTCCCTACACCTTCCCTTCAAAAAAAAGTACTGCAGATGTGCCATGACTCTCGAGCAGCTGGTCTCGGGGCTATCAGACCACCCTCGATATGATAAAGCGCCATTTATGGTGGCCTACCTTATATTCGGATGTACGAGACTATATAGCATCGTGCATGGTTTGTATGCAATCCAAGAATTCACGAGCTCCACTGTTCGGGCTGTTGGCTCGCATGCCTATCCCGGATAGACCCTGGCAAGTAATATCCACCGACTTTATAGTGGATCTTCCTCCTACTTCTCGATATACCACCATCATGGTCACTATTGACTATTTCACCAAACTAGCACATTTCACCCCTTTATTCAAGATTCCAGGGGCCGCTCAGATGTCCAAGTTGTTTATTTCTGAGGTGTTTTCCTGACACGGCCTCCCAGAAACCATCGTGTCAGACCGAGGTCCCCAATACACCTCCCTCTATTGGAAAAATGTTTGCCACATACTGGGAATCAAGAGAGCTCTTAGCTCGGGATACCACCCCCAGACCAACGGGCAGACAGAATGCCTTAACCAGACTTTAGAGTGCTATTTGCGGTGTTTTGTCTCAGCAGCTCAAGATGATTGGGTGGATCTACTTCCATTAGCAGAATTCACATACAACAACGCGACTCATTCCACTTTGAAGACTAGCCCCTTCCACTGTTCATATGGGTATCACCCTGCATTTGCACCTACAGTTACCTCATCCTCCATCTGTTGTCCTGGGGTGGACGATCTTCTATCAAACATACAGAATGGGCATCGGATTGCTCGTTTATCTCTTCAAGCTGCTCAAGATCCAGCTAAACGAAATGCAGATCACCATCGCCGTGAGATGCCAGATTTGAAGGTGGGAGATTCAGTCTGACTAGCCTCACGGTTCCTCCCTAGGCATTTAATCCCTTCTAAACTATCTCCTAAATTCTTTGGTCCTTTCAAAGTGAAAGCGTTGTTGGAAACTGCCGCTGTTCGATTGGCATTACCCATTTCATGGTCTCGTGTACATCCGGTCTTTCATGTTTCACAGATCAAGTTGACAGTGTATGACCGCTTTCTACGGACTAACAAGACGCATCCTCCCCCGGTTATGACCGACACCGGTCCTGAATACTAGGTGGCCTGAATCTGTGACTCCCGTCATTATAGGGGCCGCCTTCAATTTCTGGTGGATTGGAAGGGGTATTCCCCTGCTGAAAGGTCCTGGGAACCAGCCTCTGGGGTTCATGCCCCTAGACTAATACATCAATTTTTCAGTTACACCCAGGGAAGCCGGGTTCACCCCCCTTGAGGAGGGGGCATACTGTTACACCGTTCCAGCACTGGGCTCTTTGGCAGCGCCGCCGGTTATGCGGCACGATACGGACTAGTACGCCCAAGATGGCCGCTGATCTCCTTGACGTTACTACAGACAGCGGTACAGACCCTGCACGTCTCCTAGAGACACGGATTGCCGGTTACGTGATTCCATATAGTGAAGGAAGGACTGCAATCCGATGCGTCGCTATCATTGAAGACGGCGCTTCGTAAGTTTGCTTCTAGGTATTAGAGCTACGCTCTCTTTTGTATGTTCTAACTACTTTCTAACCTTTTCTCTGTTTCATCATCCTTCTCCCAGACTTGTTCAGCTGCCCTCTTCCTTTCTCGAGATCTCAAATCGGTTCCTGTATTGGATCCTGTCCCTCCCCGGCAATCCATCTACTTCCATTTTCCGTTCCGAACATCACGTTGTTTCTGACTTCCCATCCAAAGTGAGTTGGCTTCTTCTGCCCACAAGTCCTCTGTGTTTCCCCTGTGACATCTGCAGAAGATAACTCTCTCTTTATCCTTAGGGTGGGGTTTCTACTAACCTTTCCGGGACCTAGGTGTTGGGTCTCCAGTATTGCGGGTCCGCATTAGCCCTCCAGTTTTTTCTGGCGGGATCGGCCAGTAAGTGTCAGCCTCCCATTTATCCTACCCTACCTTTCTTTCCTCTAACAACTCTATACTTACCTGTTCTGTCTCTGTCCGTAGAGAGTTTGATTCCGCCACAAGCCTTCCACTATACAGAAGACTGCTACCTACCTCAAGACCTCTTCCAGACGTCCTGTGAGTCGCATCCATCCAGGGTTTTCTTCCCCCTGAGGGTTTCCCTGGGGGTCGTGCTCCTTCTCTCATTGGTTTTGTAATTAATTCCGGTGAGGGCAGGGCATGGCTGTCCGGGAGATCTTCATTTCAGCATTTGTCTTCTCCTTGGGAAGTAGCTGTCTGATCAGGTAAGTGATACTCTTTGATTCCGATTGTCAGAAGTAACAGATAGCGACTCCACAAAAAGGGAGAACTAACAACAAATCCTGAGCATACAGCATTCCCCTGGTGCAACAAAGGCAGCAGGTAATGGCTGCTATGCAATCAATGTCTCTTGAAATGCAGTCCCTGAAACAGGATAACACCCAACTGAGACAACAAGTCGCTCAAGCATTTTCCAAGACTCCTCCTGCATCTTTACATACAGGCAAGTTTGATGGGGATCCTCACAAATTGAAGGAATTCCTGGATAGCTGTACCGTCCAATTTACATTCAAGTTTTGGTTTTTCCCAACTGATAAGGATAAGGTTGGTTTTCTAATATCTCACTTATCTGGACCCGCTTTAGCCTGGGCAACCCCATTGGTCACCTCTGGCAATGCCATCCTTGAATCCTATCCAGCTTTTACTAACAGTCAAAAGTCAATGTTCAGCTGACAGGAAATCTCAGTTACTACTCAGGAGAAAGAACTCGATCTGAGACAAGGTTCTAAAGACCTTATGTCTTATATCACTCAATTTAAACAATTGTCCTCCGAAACAGGATGGCCCGATGACGGACTCCTCACGTTATTTCGACGAGGACTTTCTGAGGATCTTAAGGATGAGGTTTCTAAAGTTCCTCGTCCAGCAAATCTGGCAGACACGATTACCCTCACAATGCAGATAGACTACCGTCTTCATGAACGCTCTCATGAGAAGAAGAGAGGAAAAGGTGCTCGGCCAATTTCGGATTATCACCCCACTGCCAACAAGCCCACATCAGAGGACGAACCTATGCAAGATCCTCGCCTTATGTATGTATTGTGGGTCTTCTTCACATATACTATGCGATTGTCCCATAGTTCCACCTCGCCGTGCTCCGATTCTGGTACCGGGAAACGCCAAGGTCCTGCCGTAAAGGGGACCACGGCAGGAATACATACACAGTGTTCCCCACAGAGATTCGGCTTATCTTTAGAACCTCCTTCTGATAATCAAACTATAGTAGTTCTCTCCTTGACTATAATTTTACCAGACTTGATATTGCAGAGTATACCTGCATTAATTGATTGTGGGGCAGCAGGGAACTTCCTGTATGATCAATGGGCTGCAAAGAAAGAGAATCCTAGAGTAGCTAAATCTTCTGCCACTCCTATTCAAGGGGTAGATAGTAATCCCTTAAGCTCTGGACCAATCCGAGAACAGACCAAACCAGTCACCCGCATGATCGTTTCCCATAAAGAGACTTTGGTTTTCGATCTGATCAAGACCGCCCACTTTCCTGTTATATTAGGTCTTCCATGGCTGCGAGTTCATAACCCATACATCAACTGGACAGCGGGTACACTTTTTCTAGGCTCTGAATATTGTGTCACTCATTGCCTCTCTCAAGATTCTGTTGGGGTTCAGATTCCCTCGGTGGTGGTCAGTCCCCCTACGGTTCCCTTGATCAGTCACCTTGCACTTATTCCAGAATACCATCAACTTTATCAATCAGCGTTTGCTACACCCAGATTTCCAACTCTGCCCCCTCATCGGAGAGACAACTGCCACATAGACTTACTCCCGGACACTCCTCTACCCTTTGGACGCATGTATGTGCTATCCCAACAAGGAAAAAAAGGCCCTCAAAGAATATCTACACTCCAATATCCAGAATGGACTCATAACGGAATCCAAATCTCCAGCTGGAGCCTCTCTATTTTTCATTCCGAAGAAAGATTCAGAAGAACTCAGACCCTGTATCGATTATCGTGGCCTTAACAAGATCACTATACCTGAGAAATACCCAATGCCTTTGATAACCGATATTTTAGAAGCTGTTCAGGGGGCGTCTCTGTACACAAAGTTGGATGTCCGAGGTGCTTACCACCTGATACGGATTGCTCCAGGTGACGAGTGGAAAACAGCCTTTCGGACACCATTTGGCCATTACGAGTATCATGTTATGCCATTTGGCCTTGTTAACGCTCCCGCAGTTTTCCAGCAATTTATGGATCATTTGTTTGCAGACATTCTCCTTCACTTTGCCGTCATATATCTGGATGACATTCTGGTCTTTTCTTCAAACAAGGAAGAACACATCTGACATGTCAAAATTGTCCTAGATCGCCTACAGTCCAACCTATTATACTGCAATGCCGAGAAGTGCTAATTCCATCAGGAACAAGTTACCTATTTGGGATTCGTATTGTCTGCTCAAGGAATCTCCATGGATCCCAAGAAAATGTCTGCCGTTCTGGACTGGCCATCTCCGACAAATATCAAAGACATACAACGTTTCCTTGGGTTCGCCAACTTCTATCGAAAGTTTATTCCTAATTTCTCAGAAACAATCCTTCCCATCACCAGACTATTAAAGAAGGGGGTTGTGTTTACCTGGGATAGACAAGCTCAAGAGGCCTTTGAGAACCTGAAGACCTTATTTACATCTGCATCCATATTGTCGACTCCAGACCAGTCTCGACAATTTATCGTAGAAACTGACGCCTCTCACCACGCATTAGGGGCAGTTCTACTACTAAGGTCAGATCATGGGGATGAAAGACCAGTGGCATATCTATCCAAAACCTTTAATCCATCTGAAGTAAACTATTCCATCCTCGAAGAGGAACTCATAGCTATAAAAAGAGCATTTGAAGAATGGAGACACCTTTTGTTAGGATCTCCTTTTCCGGTGAAGGTACGCACAGACCATCATAACCTCAAAGTACTCCAGCAAGCTCAGACAACCAATAGCAGGCAAGCACGATGGGCCCATTTCTTCTTACCATTTCGGATTGAATTCACATTTCTACCGGGAAATCAAAATCTACGGGCTGACGCCCTTTCTCGTAAGGATACACCAACACATAAATTCCGTTCAGAAAGACTGTTCCCGAAAGCTAAATTCATTGCGGTGATCACCGAATTTCTTCTAAGACTACAACAAGACACAACTCAACACTGGCAATTATGTGAGAATCTGGGGGCTACGCAGCAACTCACAAAAGACCGAGGATATTACTCCTATGGTGAACAAGTCCTTGCCCCTACACCTTCCCTTCAAAAAGAAGTACTGCAGATGTGCCATGACTCTCGAGCAGCTGGTCTCGGGGCTATCAGACCACCCTCGATATGATAAAGCGCCATTTATGGTGGCCTACCTTATATTCGGATGTACGAGACTATATAGCATCGTGCATGGTTTGTATGCAATCCAAGAATTCACGAGCTCCACTGTTCGGGCTGTTGGCTCGCATGCCTATCCCGGATAGACCCTGGCAAGTAATATCCACCGACTTTATAGTGGATCTTCCTCCTACTTCTCGATATACCACCATCATGGTCACTATTGACTATTTCACCAAACTAGCACATTTCACCCCTTTATTCAAGATTCCAGGGGCCGCTCAGATGTCCAAGTTGTTTATTTCTGAGGTGTTTTCCTGACACGGCCTCCCAGAAACCATCGTGTCAGACCGAGGTCCCCAATACACCTCCCTCTATTGGAAAAATGTTTGCCACATACTGGGAATCAAGAGAGCTCTTAGCTCGGGATACCACCCCCAGACCAACGGGCAGACAGAATGCCTTAACCAGACTTTAGAGTGCTATTTGCAGTGTTTTGTCTCAGCAGCTCAAGATGATTGGGTGGATCTACTTCCATTAGCAGAATTCACATACAACAACGCGGCTCATTCCACTTTGAAGACTAGCCCCTTCCACTGTTCATATGGGTATCACCCTGCATTTGTACCTACAGTTACCTCATCCTCCATCTGTTGTCCTGGGGTGGACGATCTTCTATCAAACATACAGAATGGGCATCGGATTGCTCGTTTATCTCTTCAAGCTGCTCAAGATCCAGCTAAACGAAATGCAGATCACCATCGCCGTGAGATGCCAGATTTGAAGGTGGGAGATTCAGTCTGACTAGCCTCACGGTTCCTCCCTGGGCATTTAATCCCTTCTAAACTATCTCCTAAATTCTTTGGTCCTTTCAAAGTGAAAGCGTTGTTGGAAACTGCCGCTGTTCGATTGGCATTACCCATTTCATGGTCTCGTGTACATCCGGTCTTTCATGTTTCACAGATCAAGTTGACAGTGTATGACCGCTTTCTACGGACTAACAAGACGCATCCTCCCCCGGTTATGACCGACACCGGTCCTGAATACTAGGTGGCCTGCATCTGTGACTCCCGTCATTATAGGGGCCGCCTTCAATTTCTGGTGGATTGGAAGGGGTATTCCCCTGCTGAAAGGTCCTGGGAACCAGCCTCTGGGGTTCATGCCCCTAGACTAATACATCAATTTTTCAGTTACACCCAGGGAAGCCGGGTTCACCCCCCTTGAGGAGGGGGCATACTGTTACACCGTTCCAGCACTGGGCTCTTTGGCAGCGCCGCCGGTTATGCGGCACGATACGGACTAGTACGCCCAAGATGGCCGCTGATCTCCTTGACGTTACTACAGACAGCGGTACAGACCCTGCACGTCTCCTAGAGACACGGATTGCCGGTTACGTGATTCCATATAGTGAAGGAAGGACTGCAATCCGATGCGTCGCTATCATTGAAGACGGCGCTTCGTAAGTTTGCTTCTAGGTATTAGAGCTACGCTCTCTTTTGTATGTTCTAACTACTTTCTAACCTTTTCTCTGTTAAATCATCCTTCTCCCAGACTTGTTCAGCTGCCCTCTTCCTTTCTCGAGATCTCAAATCGGTTCCTGTATTGGATCCTGTCCCTCCCCGGCAATCCATCTACTTCCATTTTCCGTTCCGAACATCACGTTGTTTCTGACTTCCCATCCAAAGTGAGTTGGCTTCTTCTGCCCACAAGTCCTCTGTGTTTCCCCTGTGACATCTGCAGAAGATAACTCTCTCTTTATCCTTAGGGTGGGGTTTCTACTAACCTTTCCGGGACCTAGGTGTTGGGTCTCCAGTATTGCGGGTCCGCATTAGCCCTCCAGTTTTTTCTGGCGGGATCGGCCAGTAAGTGTCAGCCTCCCATTTATCCTACCCTACCTTTCTTTCCTCTAACAACTCTATACTTACCTGTTCTGTCTCTGTCCGTAGAGAGTTTGATTCCGCCACAAGCCTTCCACTATACAGAAGACTGCTACCTACCTCAAGACCTCTTCCAGACGTCCTGTGAGTCGCATCCATCCAGGGTTTTCTTCCCCCTGAGGATTTATCTGGGGGTCATGCTCCTTCTCTCATTGGTTTTGTAATTAATTCCGGTGAGGGGAGGACAGGGCTGTCCAGGAGATCTTCATTTCAGCATTTGTCTTCTCCTTGGGAAGTAGCTGTCTGATCAGGTTAGTGATACTCTTTGATTCCGATTGTCAGAAGTAACAGCTGCGACAGAACCGGCTGGCCGAAGACCTCAAATCAGTGGCCCCTGAGTGTGCTCGGATTCGAAGGCCATGCGGGCAGGGCTTGCATTTGCACCTGGAAGTAAAAGCTCCACTTCCTGTGCAGAACGTCAAGGCACCCATCATAAAAAGCGGTGTTCCCTTTTCCTCCCTTGGAATGGAGTCATATGTGATTTTTACAGGGCCCATATTATTAATCCCTTTGGGCCTCTCTGCTGGTAGCTGCCTAGAATTGCTTTGTAGTGTCTTTCGGGAGAACACAATTGCTTCTAGGCACTGATCACTTGGGAGATTGCATCTCAAATTTAAGCTGTAGTGATTGGCCAGAAATGCCCTTGGTAGACTGGGCACAAGTTATTCACCTACATTTGTATTTCTGTATGACTTGCGTATTGAAGGTTTCTTTTGTAAATTGGATTATACGTAATATGACTTTATTTGGGTAACATAACCGGTAAGCTAAGTGTCGTGCAAGTGCAGCTCAGTGCACTGTTCGTCGTCTTCAGGACACCCCCTCCAGCTCATTGTCACATTGGTATGGTCACGTTGGGAAGGCATGCAACGGAGGCGTTGATGATGCTGCTGTGGGTGGCCCTTGATGTGGACTGTGTGCGCACACACCGTAACCAGGCCGCTATTTGTTTCTGGGCAGATTTGCTACATAATAACAGATGTGCCCTGCCTAGGTAAAGAAACTGACCACACACGCATCCTTCTTGCACGCAGGATCACTCACGTGAGTGCATGGGGCAAGGCATAGCTCTCAACCTTTTTCGATGCAAAGGCGGGTGAAATCACCCGATTTTGTGTTTGGCGGGTGAGAGGCCCATTGAAATGAACGGGCGTGCACAAGGCTTGGCGGGTGACTCACCTGTTTACAAGGCGGGTGACACCCGCCAAAAGCGGGTGAGTTGAGAGCTATGGGGCAAGGTATTTCCGACTCCGCACCCATTATTCTTAACCTGAACCCCTGCTCTGTATAGTCTCTGCTGTTGCTCATAATATCCAGTGTTTTGCTTGATTGTGTAATGCAGTGTCAGTCCAGACCTATCAACTGATGGGAGGGCCCTAGTCTCTGGGGCTGCTCATTTGTCCTCTGCAAGGTTCGGCTCTAGACCCTCCTTTGTCGCTACACACACCTCTTCCGTCCATCTATCTGGCCACTCTGGGGTCTTCCCCCGACAGTCTTCATTCTGCCCTCTCTGTCTTCTCGCCCTTCACTCCTGCCTGGCTTCTCTCTTTGCTTCCTACACACTTCCTCCCCACTGTCGTCATTATACTCCTCTGTTCACAATCTTGATGTTTGTTTTCATCTGAGCTTTCTTTTTCCTCTTCATATTTATAACACTGCTCGATCGGCTACATTTCTAAGTCTCACCCATTTCTTTCTTTTCTCGCTGCTAAGCTCCCAATCTCTGCTCTGCATAGCTCTCAACTCACCCGCTTTTGGCGGGTGTCACCCGCCTTGAAAGCTGATGGATCAACCGCCAAGCCCCTCCTACGCCCATTCACTTGTATGGGCCTCTCACCCGCCAAAAAGAAAATCGGGTGTTTTCACCGGCCTTAGTGACACAAAAGGTTGGGAACTATGGCTCTGTCGACTTGATTATTTGCCTTTTCTGGTCCGTCTTTCTATCTATCGTTTACTCCCTCTTCGGTCAATCTACAGTCTGCTCGTCGTGTTCTTTTTCGTCCCTCTCTCTGTGATTCCATTTCTTCCTCCCTGAAGTCCTGGGACTTTCATTCGATTCCCGTCGCCTCTTTCCTTTTGTGCTCATTCATGGTCCTCTTTCTATGTCTTCTATGGTTTCTATTCATACTCATCATGCTACCTTTGTTCGCCAAATCATGTCGTTCTTTCTGTTCTTAAGCCTCCCTGTGCCCAGTCTCGCATTTGTTCTCTCTCTTCCTACTGCCAAGCACTGGACTCTGGTGCCTGTGTCTTTAAGCACTGCTTCCCCGTGTCCTGTCTTTGTAGCAATCAGAAGCTACATCTTCTGCCTCCTCTGCACTGTCATTTTAGGTTTTCTCATCCTTGCCATTCCATTATTTCGTACTGCTGATCGTGTACAACCAAAGAACTTTCAAAATTCAATAAAATACAAAATCTATGTGTGTTTTTAAAGTTTTCCCAAAGGGTCTTACAGTGTATCTGTACCTAAACCACCACTTTATTTGGCTGTGAGGAAGCGGTCGAGGGGAGGCACGCAAGACCAGCTGCTGGTGTCTGGGTCCGCAAGCACATGGCGCCGCCCCAAAGGGGCTTGAAGCACCAAGGCATAACAGGGCGTAGGGACGACCCCCCCACCCTGACTCTCCTGCCTCACTAGTGGAGCACGGGCAGGAAAAGGAAGTGGGGGCATATAACATGGCCCCTATATATATGGTAGCTGCGCAGGGGGAGCGGCCTCTTTGTGGGTTAGCAATTTCCAGGGTCACCAAACAAGGGGCGACATCTGGCCTGCTTCAAGCCTCTTCATCTACTCCTTAGTTTGTTCGATTCTCTTGCTCGACAGTTGTCTTCTGAATATCGGCCCGGGATCCAGGGAGTGTTATGACTGGTCATTTGGTCCCGCAGTCCACTCGAGCATCTCTGGGGGCACCCAAAATACTCATCAGCTGTTACCTTTGCCGGCTGGCTCACGGGGCAACCGGGCCAGCCCGAGGGGTGCGGGAGGCACCCACCACACCGTTACCATTGCGGGGATCACCCTGTAGGCCGTTGTGGCACAGCAAGACACCAGCCGCCGGGATCCCGGACAAGCAGCTGTTCTGCGATCACACAGAGGGACAGTGGCCTGGGACCACCAATGTTACACATGCTGGTTTGGGAGCATCCAAACCAGCAGTGCTGCAGAACCGTGATCAAACGGTGTAGGCCTGCAGGCCCAAACAAATGAGACACGGAGACACAGTGCCATTACATGCAGTCTGCCTCCATTTTCTCGCACGTGCGTCCGGAGGCTCCTTTTATTAACACCCTGTCATGACAAAGTCATGACACAGTCTTAAAGGGCAATGCATATTCTTAAAAGGGAAATACATAACAAACAAAAGAAGACCACTGACATTAACTGATGCCCCAAACAGCACTATTCGGACCGCGTGTGAATTCTAGGATAAAACACTAAACACATATGTTGGGACTCCGGCAGTTGCAAACATAGAAACATGCACTCAGCAGTCTGTACATATATTGAAGGTGATAGTTGGGGTTGGTGGACTTCTAGTCGCATGTTGGCAGTTCCACCACATTCTGAGAGAAAATGTATTCACCATGGGAGAACGGAGAACTTCAACCACCAAATGACTCAATTTTCAGCTACTGGAACCACACAGAGCACGCCGGCACTCTGCAGGAGCACAGCTTTACATATTTACTGGGACCACACAGAGCGTGCAGGCACTCTGCAGGAGCACAGCTTCACATATTTACTGGGACCACACAGAGCGTGCCGGCACTCTGCAGGAGCACAGCTTCACATATTTACTGGGACCACACAGAGCGTGCCGGCACTCTGCAGGAGCACAGCTTCACATATTAACTGGGACCACTTCAAGCATATGCTTAATATGCAGGCTCCCAGAATTAAGACACATGCTTACTGTGTGAAAACAAAATCAAAATATCGAGGTTGAGTACCCCAAAAGGAAATACACCGAACACTGGTTACAAAGGAACATACAAAGTACTTTATTTTATACTGAATCCAGTTACGAAGAACAGAGCAAAAATCAGATAGCTATCAGCCCTCAGTGCAACACAATGAACTCCAGCGTGGTTCAGTGTGTTCAGTGAGAGACACTGTACATTAGAATGCATTGGTCTTTTATAATCTTTGTGAGCACGATGTCCAGCCCTACTTCGGGTTAATACTCCGCTAATACATCACAGATCTAGGGTTCATGCCAAGTCTTGCACTTCCGCATATAACTGGTTTGCTTTTAATACATATATCAACAAGCCTATACAGCAACTGTGTATTCTGGCATTTCCCATGCAGGTCTTCTCAAACATTAATACAATG
The DNA here is from genome assembly GCF_040938575.1 of Ambystoma mexicanum. Lineage (NCBI taxonomy): Eukaryota > Metazoa > Chordata > Amphibia > Caudata > Ambystomatidae > Ambystoma > Ambystoma mexicanum. The sequence goes on from NC_090931.1 coordinate 39,337,462, forward strand.
TAGTTAAACAAGTGTTCTACGTCCAGTATTTGAATACATTGTTCTTAACATATGCTCGCAGATTAGTTTCATTGCACGAGTAATCCTTTACACACAGGTCAACGAAGGGCAAGGTCTCAGTTCACGACCTCAACAAGTGGCCTGCAGACAAGTTATATATTAGCTACATACAGAGGTCAAGACAGCCATGTTGCATTTCGGAATAACATCGTCCACCATTTTAACTCACAGGGTGACTTTACAAAGCAAACCTAAAATGGTGGATTGACCTAAAATGGCAGCTTACATTTATTTTAAGGTTAGGACCTTGCAACACGGATTTCTTCGCAAGCGACTTAAGAGCAGTTTGGCGTAGGCCAATATACATATATTTATTGCAATAGGAGGCATGATATCATTTCTCTTTTGACAACTGAGTCCTCTTCAAGCATTTGCGGAGCTGCAGGGAATTATTTCAAACTTGCATTTGTAATGTCCTGTGATGGTGGGGCAGGCAGTGAGACACTGGTGGTAGGGCGTCTAGCTGTGCCACTTATCACGCTCCCCCAAAAAGGAGGATCGCTTGAATGGAGTGGCGCCAGCCACTCGTTTCTCCCCAGGCAGGGGTTGCTAGCATGACACCGGTGGCAGGGCCTCGGGGCTGCGCCACTTATTACGCTCCCCCAGGCAGGAGTATCACTTGAATGGAGTGGCACCAGCCACTCCTCTCCTCCCCGGGCAGGGGTTGCTGGCATGGCACTGGTGGCAGGGCACCTGGGCTGTGCCACTTATCACGCTCCCCCAGGCAGGAGGATTGCTTGAATGGAGTGGCACCAGCCACTCGTCTCCCTCCCTGGGCAGGGGTTGCTGGCATGACACTGGTGGCAGGGCGCCTGGGCTGTGCACTTATCAAACTCCCCCAGGCAGGAGGATCACTTGAATGGAGTGGCGCCAGCTACTCATTTCTCCCCGGGCAGGGGTTGCTGACATGACACTGGTGGCAGGGCGTCTGGGCTGCGCCACTTATCACTCTACCCCAGGCAGGAGGATCGCTTGAATGGAGTGGCACCAGCCACTCATCGACCTCCCCGGGCAGGGGTTGCTGGCATGACACTGGTGGCAGGGCGTCTGGGCTGTGCCACTTATCACGCTCCCCCAGGCAGGAGGATCGCTTGAATGGAGTGGCGCCAGCCACTCGTTTCTCCCCGGGCAGGGGTTGCTGGCATGATACTGGTGGCAGGGTTTCTGGGCTGTGTCACTTATCACGCTCCCCCAGGCAGGAGGAGCACTGAATAGAGTGGCGCAAGCCACTCGTTTCTCCCGGGGCAGGGATTGTTGGCATGACACTGGTGGCAGGGCGTCTGGGCTGTGCCACTTATCACTCTCCCCCAGGAAGGAGGATCGCTTGAATGGAGTGGCACCAGCCACTCGTCTCCTCCCCGGGCAGGGGTTGCTGGCATGGCACTGGTGCAGGGTGTCTGGGCTGCGCCACTTATCAAGCTCCCCCAGGCAGGAGGATCTCTTGAATGGAGTGGCACTAGCCACTCATCTCCTCCCCGGGCAGGGGTTGATGGCATGGCACTGGTGCAGGGTGTCTGGGCTGCGCCACTTATCACGCTCCCCCAGGCAGGAGGATCGCTTGAATGGAGTGGCGCCAGCCACTCGTCTCCCTCCCCGGGCAGGGGTTGCTGGCATGGCACTGGTGCAGGGTGTCTGGGCTGCGCCACTTATCACACTCCCCCAGGCAGGAGGATCGCTTGAATGGAGTGGCGCCAGCCACTCGTCTCCCTCCCCAGGCAGGGGTTGCTGGCATGACACTGGTGGCAGGGCGTCTGGGCTGTGCCACTTATCACGCTCCCCCAGGCAGGAGGATCGCTTGAATGGAGTGGCACCAGCCACTCGTCTCCTCCCCAGGCAGTGGTTGCTGGCATGGCACTGGTGCAGGGTGTCTGGGCTATGCCACTTATCACGCTCCCCCAGGCAGGAGGATCGCTTGAATGGAGTGGCACCAGCCACTCATCTCCCTCCCCGGCAGGGGTTGCTGGCATGACACTGGCCGCAGGGTGTCTGGGCTGTGCCACTTATCACGCTCCCCCAGGCAGGAGGATCGCTTGAATGGAGTGGCACTAGCCACTCGTCTCCCTCCCTGGGCAGGGGTTGCTGGCATGGCCCTGGTGCAGGTGACTGGGCTGTGCCACTTATCACGCTCCCCCAGGCAGGAGGATCGCTTGAATGGAGTGGCACCAGCCACTTGTCTCCCTCCCCATGCAGGGGTTGCTGGCATGACACTGGTGGCAGGGCGTCTGGGCTGTGCCACTTATCACACTCCCCCAGGCAGGAGGATCGCTTGAATGGAGTGGCACCAGCCACTCGTCTCCCTCCCCGGGAATGGGTTGCTGGCATGACACTGGTGGCAGGGCGCCTGGGCTGTGCCACTTATCACGCTCCCCCAGGCAGGAGGATCGCATGAATGGAGTGGCGCCAGCCACTCGTTTCTCCCCGAGCAGGGGTTGCTGGCATGACACTGGTCGCAGGGCGTCTGGGCTGCGCCACTTATCACTCTCCCCCAGGCAGGAGGATTGCTTGAATGGAGTGGCACCAGCCACTTGTCTCCCTCCCCAGGCAGGGGTTGCTGGCATGACACTGGTGGCAGGGCGTCTGGGCTGTGCCACTTATCACGCTCCCCCAGGCAGGAGGATCGTTTGAATGGAGTGGCGCCAGCCACTCATTTCTCCCCGGGCAGGGGTTGCTGGCATGAGACTGGTGGCAGGGCGTCGGGGCTGCGCCACTTATTACGCTCCCCAGGCAGGATGATCACTTGAATGGAGTGACACCAGCCACTCGTCTCCCTCCCTGGCAGGGGTTGCTGGCATGGCACTGGTGGCAGGGCGTCTGGGCTGTGCCACTTATCACGCTCCCCCAGGCAGGAGGATCGCTTGAATGGAGTGGCACCAGCCACTTGTCTCCCTCCCCGTGCAGGGGTTGCTGGCATGACACTGGTGGCAGGGCGTCTGGGCTGTGCCACTTATCACACTCCCCCAGGCAGGAGGATCGCTTTAATGGAGTGGCACCAGCCACTCGTCTCCCTCCCCAGGCATGGGTTGCTGGCATGACACTGGTGGCAGGGCGCCTGGGCTGTGCCACTTATCACGCTCCCCCAGGCAGGAGGATCGCATTAATGGAGTGGCGCCAGCCACTCGTTTCTCCCCGAGCAGGGGTTGCTGGCATGGCACTGGTGGCAGGGTGTCTGGGCTGCGCCACTTATCACGCTCCCCCAGGCAGGAGGATGGCTTGAATGGAGTGGCACCAGCCACTTCTCTCCCTCCCCAGGCAGGGGTTGCTGGCATGACACTGGTGGCAGGGCGTCTGGGCTGCGCCACTTATCACTCTCCCCCAGGCAGGAGGATTGCTTGAATGGAGTGGCACCAGCCACTTGTCTCCCTCCCTGGGCAGGGGTTGCTGGCACGACACTGGTGGCAGGGCGTCTGGGCTTTGCCACTTATCACGCTCCCCCAGGGAGGAGGATCGCTTGAATGGAGTGGCACCAGCCACTCGTTTCCCTCCCTGGGCAGGGGTTGCTGGCATGGCACTAGTGCAGGGTGTCTGGGCTGTGCCACTTATCACGCTCCCCCAGGCAGGAGGATAGCTTGAATGGAGTGGCACCAGCCACTCGTCTCCTCCCCGGGCAGGGGTTGCTGGCATGGCACTGGTGCAGGGTGTCTGGGCTGCGTCACTTATCACGCTCCCCCAGGCAGAAGGATCGCTTGAATGGAGTGGCACCAGCCACTCGTCTCCTCCCCGGGCAGGGGTGATGGCATGGCACTGGTGCAGGGTGTCTGGGCTGCGCCACTTATCACGCTCCCCCAGGCTGGAGGATCGCTTGAATGGAGTGGCGCCAGCCACTCGTCTCCCTCCCCGGGCAGGGGTTGCTGGCATGGCACTGGTGCAGGGTGTCTGGGCTGCGCCACTTATCACGCTCCCCCAGGCAGGAGGATCGCTTGAATGGAGTGGCGCCAGCCACTCGTCTCCCTCCCCGGGCAGGGGTTACTGGCATGACATGGCAGGGCGCCTAGGCTGTGCCACTTATCACGCTCCCCCAGGCAGGAGGATCACTTGAATGGAGTGGCGCCAGCCACTCATCTCCTCCCTGGGCAGGGGTTGCTGGCATGGCACTGGTGCAGGGTGTCTGGGCTGTGCCACTTATCATGCTCCCCCAGGCAGGAGGATTGCTTGAATGGAGTGGCACCAGCCACTCGTCTCCCTCCCCGGGCAGGGGTTGCTGGCATGTCACTGGTGCAGGGCGTTTGGGCTGTGCCACTTATCACGCTCCGCCAGGCAGGAGGATCGCTTGAATGGAGTGTTACCAGCCACTCGTTTCTCCCCAGGCAGGGGTTGCTGGCATGACACTGGTGGCAGGGCGTCTGGGCTGCACAAATTATCACGCTCCCCAGGCAGGAGGATCGCTTGAATGGAGTGGCACCAGCCACTCGTCTCCTCCCCGGGCAGGGGTTGCTGGCATGGCCCTGGTGCAGGGTGTCTGGGCTGTGCCACTTATCACGCTCCCCCAGGCAAAAGGATCACTTGAATGGAGTGGCACCAGCCACTCGTCTCCTCCCCAGGCAGGGGTTGCTGGCATGGCACTGGTGCAGGGTGTCTGGGCTGTGCCACTTATCACGCTCCCCCAGGCAGGAGGATCGCTTGAATGGAGTGGTACCAGCCACTCTTCTCCCTCCCCGGGCAGGGGTTGCTGGCATGGCACTGGTGCAGGGTGTCTGGGTTGCGCCACTTATCACGCTCCCCCAGGCAGGAGGATCGCTTGAATGGAGTGGCGCCAGCCACTCGTCTCCCTCCCTGGGCAGGGGTTGCTGGCATGACACTGGTGCAGGGTGTCTGGGCTGCGCCACTTATCACGCTCCCCCAGGCAGGAGGATCGCTTGAATGGAGTGGCACCAGCCACTCGTCTCCCTCCTGGGCAGGGGTTGCTGGCATGGCACTGGTGCAGGGTGTCTGGGCCACATTTCCCCAGTGGGGTTTCAGTCATGGAGCTAACCTGCAGCACTTTTCTCTCCCCCAAGGCAGGAGCTGCTGATGTTACCTTTGCCAGGCACAAGCTTCCCTCCCTATTTGCCCCGAGTCTGGATGTTTGCTGGGGCTTGCAGTATATTGACACCCGGTCAGTTACGGTGCCAGGGGGGTGCTTTGTTCGTGTTGCTGGTTCGTGAGGTAGTTCGTTTTTCTGTTCCAGTAAATGAAGGCTTCCAGAGCAGCAGGGGCGTTGCTAGGGGGGGGGGCTAAGGGGGCTATAGCCCCTGATCTTTTGGTTGTAGCCCCGGATAGAATCTCAGGAGCTACAGCCAAAAGACTAGCTAGCTCCCAGTCCCAACAACTCTGACATGGGCTTAGCCCCGGGTCTTTTCCAGACCTAGCAACTCCCCTGCAGAACAGGAATGACTGTTTCCTCAAAGTCGGAATTTCGTACAGCAGCAAGGCGGTTATGGGCGTCACGCATGTGGCAATGCGATGAAGCTTCTATGGTGTGTTACTTCACGCTGCAGCCAGTAGTTTTGACCAGTTTTTATGGCATGAAGGTGCCCGCGGTGGTTCGAGTGCATGGGATGCAGTTGTGGGTTAGTAATTGTAATGGTGCAAGGGAGTAAAAACGTTTACAGTAAGTTCAAGGAAATTACTAATTTGACGGAACAGGCATCATGCAGGGTGATCTCTCGAATTTGGGTCAGGCTCTGAATGTCACGTTGGTTGTGATTTCTGTGGAGGGGAGCGCCGTGGTGCAAAGATTGATTAAAGCCTGGTAGAAAGATTGATTGTGAATCATAGATGGCGTACGAGGATGTGTGTAGCGAGATTCAGGTGTACGTCATGTGGTTGGGGGGTTATGTATTTACAAATGGATGGTAGTTAAAATAGTGTAAGTAAGCCCCAAGCTATTGGAGCAGTCAGCAGCCCGTGTGAATAACAATTGAAGGGGTTATATGCGGCAACCTAGATATTGTATTTCGGAGAGCATAGTCGGCTTTGTTCCGTGCCCCGGCCGGAGTGGAGGTAGACCATGGATTTAAGAAGAGTGCGCTAGGGCTTGGTGGCTACGGGGGTTGGCAGCACAAGGGTGCGGTGCATTACAAAGGGGATAAAATGGGAAATGGAAATCAGGCGGCCATGTGCGGTGCTACATGCGTTAGGCAACATGGTGCGATGCGGGCACAAAGAAGGCATGGGCTTGGGGGGTGTATCTCAGACAACTGAGTAATATTAGCAAGCCAAGTGAGTAGGGGGTTTCTTGAGTTCGCGCTGCACGTTATTTGTAACACGCCGAGACACAAGGGGTTTTGTGGCGCATGTAGCAAGGGTGAGGTAACTTACTAGTTGAGGCGATGCATCCATTTGGCAGGTTTAGGCTTGGGTGGTCGTTTGACGGTTTTCAGACACGGGCGCAAGAGTAATATAAGAGGTGTCCAGGGCCTCGGCGCGTCACATGGCCGTGCATATTACGAGCAATGTGCAGAGCAGGGTTTTTAAATAGCAAAGAGAAGCCTGTGGGGTTCTGGACTTGGGGGCATGCTTCAGCAATGCATGGACTGGGCAGGGGGGCTGTGGTGTGACGGAGCTGGGCCTGCTTGCAGGGGCTCACGTGGATGCCACAGGGAGTAAGCTTGGCACCGGTGGCTCGAGTAATGGGGCACTACTTCTGGGATGCAGGAGACAATATTACAGGCGAGATGGTTATGAGCATAGTATTGGCACCAGTGCCCAGAAGGAGGGCGACTCGCAGCCATCAGGGTTTCTGTTCTCAGCTGGTTGAGGTGCTTAGTAAAAGTATGATGGCAGACTGCAGTGCGAAGGTTGAGTTACCACTGTTACTTATGCATTTTGAAGGTATGGAGGGATTCACTGATCCGAAGTGTTGGTATAAAGTGTATAGTGTATAAAAACGTGCAGGCCGTGGCTCAGCGCCTTGTTGTCTAGTGACCATTAAAGGTACGGCGGGGCAGGGTACACTTTTGAATGCCTTTTCGGTGACAGTGCAGTTTTTCATGCAACTAGGTTGGGGCTTGGATATAAATCAACTATGGCAGGTTCGCTGGTTCACCATGCCTTGAAGGGGCAGTAAGGCGGTTAGAAATTGGCAGTTAATTAGATGGCAAATAATGGTGCGCTGGCGCCGAGCACAAGGATTATTTTACACGCACAATGGTGGGTTTTTAGTGCAGCTTGATGGCCAGGGTCAACGTATGCAAGGCCGGAGGACATTGATAGAGTCATAATTTACGAGTGTGTGCGGTGGAGGCGTGGGGCACCAGTGCTCGCGGTTGGAATTGGAGTTACTTACCGGTGCCGTACATTTCTGAGCATAGTATGGGAAATGTACAAAGCAGGAAATTACCGGCAAGGATACGCCGGCCGGCGGCATGTTTAATTTACGAACAAACTGTGGGTGGATGGTAACAACATAGCGCCAGGGGGGCGCTTTTAAGTGTGGGACGCTTTTAGTACGTGGTTAGGGGTTAAGTGTTGAGCAACAGAACAGGTATAAAAGTAATGGCAGGTTTCCTAGGTGCAGCAACAGCGTCACTACAAGGCTGGTAAAGCAGCAGGCAGCTTCAGATAACGGAGCTTAAAACCAGGGTCAAGGGTCGTGCATGGTAAGGGCTGCTTGCAGGTAACCCGCAAGGGCAGGCGCCAGTGGGGCTCGGGGAGGCGGCGGTCGGTGATGGTGCGCAGCAGTATATGCGATGGGGGAATTAGTATGGGACAAAAGAGAGTTGGTATTGGTGCCAGGGGAGGTTTAAACTGGATCCTGGGGGTTTCTGTCCAGTGCATTGGGGTAACGGCAAATGTCCGAAGGCAACTTACTTAGGATTTGGGCTAAGAAACCCGCATGGGTAGTGGCTCATAGCCGAGTAAAGGTGAAGGGTCGAAGAGAGTATATGTGCGTTAGATGGCTCTTCTCGGACCGGTGCCTCTTGGGAGCCTAATGGCAGGGGCATCTGGTCGTAACAGCAAGGGCTCAGCTTCCCCCAAAAAAGAAACAGCGCTCTCCCCACCCACGGATACCTGCAAGGGCAGGGTAGGCTCAGGCACAAAGGGTTGGGAGAGTTGTGCCTACTACAGACTTGCACACCCTGGTTAAGGTGGAGCAGGATGAAACAGCGGCAGGGGCAGAAGTGTCCCGGAGCAGGCCCGCCCTGGTTAAGGCAGAACATGATGGAAAGATGAAACAATGTTGAGGAACCTTTTAGGGGGGGTTTCCTATAGTTGGACCTCAGCACCCTTGTATGTGCTTGATGATTGCCTTTTCAGGGTCACGTTGGGATTTTGTAACAACGGAGTATCTGGTTCCTCGACTCCGTTTTATTAAAAGACAAGTTCATGCTGTTACATTAACATGTTGCCCATGTGCCCACGTTTTACCGAGAAAGAAAACAAATGACCCCTTTCTCAGTGTTCTGATATGTTTTTATAGTTTAAATTTTTCTGATTTAAAAAAAAAATTATATTGCGTATTTGACAGTGCCCTTTGTGATTACACGTGTTTCGTCTTTCTCAAATCAGGGCTAATCATATTTCATTGCAAATAATCATATTTTGTGTATGAAAAATAACATTTACATTGACCATTGCATGTAATACGCATTTTTGTATATAGTATGAGCAGACAGCCATATTAGTATTTTTTGAAATTTTGTCATTCATTACAAAAACCCATTTAAGAAATTGGCCGTTGGGTGGGGGGGGGTAGGAGTGTTTTAGGGATGGTAGAAAGAACATCAAAGAAAAAATGAAATAAATAAATAAAAAGAAATGGCAAAAGAAAGTTGTTTAGTTCGAAATAATACTACACTTCGCAAGGTAAACAAACAATAATAATACCATTTGGCAGATTCTCAATCATCCCTGTACGAGACTTCTACAAAAAGAAAGTCATACCATCCTTGACATATGGTGTTGATGCAATGCCGAACCTCCCCCCAGAACTGTGGCCAAAACTAAAAGCTACTTTCTGGAGATCAGTCCTTGGTCTCCCAAAAACAACTCCGATAACACTAATCAGACGCGAACTTACGCGAACTTACTCTGTCATCTCTAAAATCAACTACTGACTGCAACAGTGTTTTGTTGTACCGGAAATGCATACAGAAAGTCACCCTATACGCTTATCAACTGATAAGCAAAGAAATTTGGCTCGGTACCTGTCAAATGCTCTCTCGATGGGAAACCAAAATCTTGACCATCTTAGACTCAGTCGCCTGCAACACGGAAGAACTTATCACCAATCCAGTGAGAGTCACTAAAAAAATCAAAGAACTGGACTGGATCAATACCAACGAAACTGCTACCAAGTATAAACTTACTAGCCATCTTCCTCCCTTCTCCAAGAAACTAGATTCTATTCTACCATACCTGAAACTATTCCCAAACAGATTGGCGTGAAACTACTTCTTGAAAATCCGACTGAATCTTCTGGAAACCAACGAAATTCTGGCGATTAGACAGCTATCTTCGACCAGCAGCTGCCGTTTCTGCAATCCTGCCGCGGCCAAGGAAACCATACGACACCTACTTCTGAACTGTCCTGCAACGACAGATATTCGCCGCACTTATCTGAAAGACATTTTCTCAAACTTCACCCTTCAAGACGAAGTATTGTGTTGGAACAAATTGCTAGACGGTGATAAATAGACATGGCAGCTAGCTACAATAAACATCATGAAACACATTCTCAACGTGCTCCTCCTGACGCAGATCTAATGCAATGTTCCACCGGCATCCTTGAAACAATTCTTCTTATTATTTTAGACCTTCTTTCGTCCCGCAGGCACGCAGGACAGTTCGACATGTTTCACGAGCACCTCGATATTTTGTTAAAAAATCTATAAAGATTATATACAAATAATAAAAAAATAAATAAATAAATAATACCATATTTCACGTTTCTTTAAGTTTACTTGTAAGTTCTTTACAAAACATGGTTTGTATGGTATTTTGGTTCAATCTAAATCTGCTTACCCAATGATGCTTGTTTGAAAATATAATCTTTAGGTCTTTGGTATCAAATCACAGGTTAAATCCCAGCCTAATCAAAAAATGGAAATAAAATGGATCAGGACATTTGTGTTTGTCACTTGGACTGTAAGTAGAATGAACTGCATTTGGCCCCACTCTTGTTTGGTGGCAAGTAAGGAGGATACAATGCACTACGTCTGGCACATTCCTCTTTTGAACATAACAGTTTTCCCTTTGATTTATATAACGTGGAAGCACTGTACACGTGCTTAAGTATCTCAAAGTAAAGCCCCTTTATTATTCATTATTGATTTGTTTAGACTACGAACAGATCTCCACGTGATACCGCATGTGTCCTTATCAGCAGAGTTTCCCTGGGGAGCCCCTCATGTACGCTTACCTCCATTCATCGGTCTCGTGCGAAAATGTCCTTGTACGCTTTGCGTCTCTGCCGAGCCCTTTCTGTAAACAGTTACGTTGCCTGCCAACGTAGTCCTACTGCCATCTCAACTACGGCAGCCATGTTTTGGGCTTGGATAAAGGTTATAACATTGTTCCTACGTATTTTGATGAGAGTTAATTTTAATCCGAAACAGGAATTGTTTGAAATTGACACGATTGAAGTGTTTAGGTGCCTCCATCTTGATAGATCAAGTTTATAATTAAATTATAAAAGTATTGCGTCGCCCAGCACTGTGGTCCTTTTATGGTTTCGGTTGCAGCGGCCATATTTTGGGCAAAAATAAGGTTTAGTCATGGTTAATACGTAATTCACTTGTTTACTAGTTGCATGTTACTTATAATTCTCAATATTGGAATACTTTATTTACCTTAATGGTGCTAAATTGAGTTCTAGGATAAATGGGAAACTGGGTGCATTGAACAATTGTGAGAAGTGTGTAAGGAAAATATGGGGCGCCACTTTTTACCCTGATACTACAAATTTATGAATTTACATTTTTGTTACATGTCACCTAATACCATACACAACCATTTTACAGTATTTGAGTTATCATGAATAAAGAATATATATCATTTGTATTGTTTACTAATTACAGATTACAAAAAGGAGGCCATTTCGTTGTCAGAGTTCAGGCCCCTCTCTACTGTGCGAAATTTACAGATTAATTTTGCTTCTTCTTGTCTAAGTTTCAATTCCTGGTCTCCGCCTCTTGGGCCTAATGTCACTTTTTTGAGACCAACACCGAGGAGCACGCAGGAAACCCCGAGTGGTGGGCCTACCCAGATAACCCGAGTTAGAGGACCACAGCCTTATTCCAAGGGCGATTGGGGAAGGAAAAACCCCACGGTGAAGCAACCGCCAGAACTTTCAGTTTATTATTGATGTACCACACCTCAGTTATTGACTCTTTCCGGGTCAACCATACGGCAATAATAAAGATTATTGCAGCACGAGTTTTTGTCTCCTGTCTATCATTCTCACAGAGGGGAAGGATGACAACATATACTTCTAAGTCCCACCCATCTTCCTGTCTGCTGTACATTAAAGTGTCTCCCTAATTAACTGAGCCCTATGCAGTGCCAGGTCACAAAATGGGCCTCCTTTGAAGTAGGGGGTTGCAGGCTGTTCGTCTCTTACAATTCACATTCTTCCCTGCTCTGAAAGGAGTGTTTCCAGACAGGACATTCACTGCCCTTTCATACCAAGGAGGGGTGTTAGTACCAAGTAAACACATTGCCTTACAAAGGGGTGTTAGTCTCTGGTCTCCATTGTCACTTCCTGCACCCAGGCCTTCCCTGAGGCCTGCTAATTAACATTCTTCAGTATTTGCCGCCACCAACAAGGTGTAACAATGGAGATGCAAATCCATGGGGCCTTGTAATGCTAATCAGGCTGCACACGGCCAGAGGCTTTTGATGTACCCACAGATGTCAGGTGTCAGCTACACATGACAGGGGAGGGTGGTGCTGGTAAGCTGTGTCCTCCAAGAGTACATGACTATTTTTCTGCTGTGCGGGGAGCGTGGAAAATATGTGCGGGAAAGGCCCCACATATTTTTGGAGGTTCATTTTCCATCATTTATTCTTTTTAAATAAACAAAAAATCAAAAAGCACAGGCGAGTGCACTCTCTGTGTGCGGATGGTCAAATTCCTCACACTGTCCCTCAGAATTATTGTTTGGCAGAAGGATAAGGACCAGACCTCCTCACCTGGTGAGTGACTTCAACGAGGGCATGAAACAGATTTGAGAAATAGATGTCTGTAAGAAACGGGACATGGAGGACTATGCAGACAGCAGAAGATGACCCAAGAGTTCTGACTTACAAGTGGGGGACAAAGTATTTGTATGCACACAGCAAAATAAGAAGGCAGATTCAAAATTTGATCCTGACCATCTGACGATGTCTCATGTGAATAGAACAATGATAACTGCTTGCTCCCCCAGGAGAGTGATCACTCGAAAATGTCTCACGTTTCAAGCTGTACGAGGAAGAAGATCAAGAAAGCTGCGAGGAAGACACCACAGCAGTCCCACATGATGAACCTTCGAGGGAAGAAGCTGAGGAAGAGCATGAAGCAGGTCGGGCAAGACCGACAAGACACCTCACCAGGCCCGTGCACTAATGGAAGAGATATAAGGACACATAACTGTAAGTGTCTTTTGTTCTGCCCGAAAGGGGACGATGTGCTCCATCATGAAGTGCGCTCACCAATGGGGATGTGCGATGCTCGCGCTTGCACATTGGGAATATCCTGCAGAACAGGAAGTTCACCGGCACCAGCAATAAAGGGCAGTTGAATTTCCCTGTGGCTCCTGTATTGATTGCCACACAGTGGCATTGCTTGGGTGCAACACTTCCCTGCAGCTGTGTGTCAGGGATTGGGGAATCTTTAATATACCCACGAAGAGAACACAACAATGTCTGCCCATCGGAGGGGTGAAATGGGTGACGGCGGTACAGAAAACTCCCAAAACATCAGCCTCTGATGGCTGTGCGTGGTGGCACCACAGTGTCATCTGGATATTGGGAGTGGGCCTGCAGCAAGTGTTCAATGCACGTGTGCACAGCACATGCTCATGAGATGGATTGATGCGCATGGTAAAAGGGCACTCTAAGCAGTATCTGTCTAACTGTAAATAGTCTTCCCTACTGTGCCAGTTACCACCATAGCGGTCTCCCAGCAAGCAGGCGGGTCTGCAGAGTGCCCTCGCCCAGGGTATACACACCAGATCCTGGGGAGGAGACGAGCGGAGTCAGGTGGAGCAGGAGGCAAAAGTGGGAGAAGCTACAGGCAAAATGTACATGAATTCCACCCTGAATGCACAGGACAGGCAGGAACGTGGGGGCGCTGTCTAGAGCCGAGTGGGGTGAGGCCTAGAGCGCAAACTGCCAGTGGCGACTATAGCCGGGTGGCAGAATGCTGCCCCTCGAGCAGCAAGTACCGCTAAAAGCTGTGCCATGCTCTTGGGATGCGCTTACTCTTCTCCATGGAGGATGGGCGCCCATTTGGGCATTGGAACTGAAGTACTCCCATCCTTCCAAAATTCAACCCCAGGAGGTTCGTCCTCAAGCTTCTAAGCCTTAGTCTGTGCCCGATTGGCAAGGGGTGACAGACGAAGAAAGCAGGACAGATATGTCAAGGTGGAGGGGGCCCAACATTCATGTGCCGGACCTGCTTGGCCACTGTCAGAAAATAGGCTCGCCCATGAGACTAGTGCTTTATATTTCAGCAAGTCTCTGGAAAGTTGATTACGTTAGTGGTCGAGATTTCGTGTTCGCTGAAAGCAGAAGAGAGGCCAGACGGTCATGGGATTCAAAGTCCAGACTTGTGATTGGAACACAAAGGGATTTGCTTCAAAACGGACCTTCCTCACCGTCAAATAAAGTTGTGCTTTGGGGGCAGGTACATTGTAAAACCCTTTGGAAAAAGTTTAAAAACACACGTAGGTTCTGTATTTTATTGAATTTAGAAAGTGCTTCTGCCAAAGCGTTGTACATGATAATCGAATGGCAAGGATCAGAAAACCTTCAATTGCAGTGAAAAGGAGGCAGAAGATGTAGCTTCTGATTACCACGAAGACATAACCTGGGCATTTGTCCATTACCATGCCATTTGTATCACACATTTCTCATTCTGCAAGCCCCTTTCCTTTCCCCTCCAGTAAGGTGCTGCATGAGACATTTTCCTTTAGTTTGGCATAACAAGGCCGCAGATTTATTTTTACATATACAACCACTGCAAACAGACATTGAAAATAGTTCCAAAAGTGTGGCGACTGCTCCTCGTCCTGCTTCCCCCATGTCGATTGCAGGCACAACTCCCCCAAGGCCTTCGAGTCTGAGAACCGCCTGCCCCTGCAGGTCTTTGCAGACTGGGGGAGCGCCGTTTGTTGGGGGGAAGCTGAGCCCCCATTGCTACCGCCAGACACCCCCGCCGTTTAGGCTCCCAGGAGGCGCTGTCTAGAATGGGCGAAGCCCCTTCCGGTTTAGCAATGGCTCATTCGGAGTCTTTGTCTTATCCTAGGTTGCCACAACCCGCCACGCCAAAGGTGGGTTACCGCCCACCGTGGCTCCCCCCTTTCCCTGCTTATAATTCCAGCAATTTTGTGCAGATGTTCCAGAAAAATAAATCCATTCCCTGCTCCGACAGATGAACTCCGTCCTTCAAGTAGTACTCCGTGTTTTTGAGATTGATCAAACCATGTCTGATATGCTGAAAGCCTCTCCCTCTGCAAAACTTAGCCATAGCCCAATTCAACTTCCTCCCTGAATTCTCCACGGCTGCCTGACTCCCAGCGCCCCTCCATTCGTGCCTCGAGATGATTTCTGACCACACGATTTCAGTCTCCCCCATTTCTGCCTATAGTTCCTGTAAAGAAGACATCATTTCCCTGAGCAAGATCCCCCTCCCCAGACCAGCCAAGTCGTTGCCACCGAGATGCACCACCAACACATCGGGCCTCCGATGTTCTCTCAGGAGTCTGCGCATGTGCCCCCGCAGCTGTGCCCACTTCATACCCAGCACTCCATGCCATTGCACCGGGTATTCCCCAGAGGTCAACTCCTCGTGCTTGTCTGTCCAGCTTGCCCTGGCCCTTGACACAAACGAATGGCCCACCACCCAGGCGGACCGTCGCCTTCCCTTCATCGATGCTACTGAGAGGAGATAGGAGGGAGTAACCGTTAGTCTTACATTTTTTCAGGCCTGACGTATCGCTTAAAACAACCGGACCTCCAGCCCCAATCTGTTTGATTGCCTCTGCACCCAGGCCCATCCCTGCCGCTGACGTGGCTGCCCCTATCCTGAAGGAATGCGTCCCGTAGACCCCCTTCGAGAACCCTGCCTCCACCAGTGCCATGTCCATCACCTTTTTAAACTGAAAAAGGCTTAACGCTGCCCCATCGTTATGCACCAGAAAAGGATCCTCCTCCCCTGTGTGAATCCTCCAACTCAAATACCTGTTTACGCATCCTACTGGACAAACCGGGCTGTCCTGGGTACCCCCTAACATAATGCTTCTGCCGTTCCCTGTTTGATCGGTCTTGGATCTCCTCAGAAATATGTATAACCGCTCCCCTTGCACCCCTATGTCACAGCTCCTGAGGAAACTTAAACCTTTACCCTTCTTGTTGGCTGGCACCAACTCGCTTACCCTTAAAACCCCAAAGAATGCCAGTGAGAAGGCTGCCGCGAACAATGCTTTTTCATAGTCATCCCTACACACCACCGTCACGCTCCTGATCATTTAGTGCAATTTCCCCACAACTATGGGCCGCCTCTCGTCGGGTTTCGTTGTCACCTGTTTGACCCAGCCCCTCATTGCCATGACAACGTAATGTTCTTTGGTGGGATCGGGCCTGCCCCCCAATTTATAGAAATGCGCAACCGCTGCCAGGTGATAGACCACCCAAGATCTGGACCTTCCTTGTTGGCAACACCATCCCACAAAGGCCCGCACTGGTGTTTCCTTCTCGTTCTCGGGCAAGATGTTGTTTTGAAAGGCTATGAATCGATCCCAGCACCCTCTATTTCTTCGCATTGTGCCTGGCGCAAGTGCCGTGTCGATCAATGAGTTCAGATCTCCCCAACCAATCCCCACCATTGTGTCTGGAAGGGTGTCATCCTTGTGCTCGCCTCTGGGTGATTTTCCCGGAACTTTCCCCACTGTAAACGAGAAAGAGAATCAGCGGCAACATTCTTAACCCCCGGGATATGTCGTGCCCTGACCTCTGCATTCAGCTGCAGCAAGCACCTTGTTAGCTCCCTGAGTAACCCCAGAGCCCTGCCATTCTTGCTCGTTACCTGGTTGATAATCTGAACTACCGCTAGGTTGTCTGACCAAACCATCACCTTTTTGTCTTGCAGCTGTTCTGGCCAGAGCTTGAATGCCACCACTATCGGGAACAACTCCAGTACCGTAATGTGCCTGGTGATCCCCTCTGCCTGCCATTGCGCCGGCCATGCCTGCCCGCACCATCTCTTACCCAAGATGGCCCCAAACCCTAGTGCCCCTGACGAGTCAGTAACCAGCTTCCGGCTACTGCCATTCCCCAAGTTTTCTCTCCACATCAACACCCCGTTAAAGTAGTCCAAAAAAGTATTCCACATTTTAAGATCCTCTTTAACCTCTTTTCCTAGGCGCACATGCTGGCCCGCATGCTGCAAGCCCACCGTTTTCAGCTCTATACTTCTAGCGAACACTTTACCTGCCGGAATCACTTTGCTTGCAAAATTCAGGTCGCCTGCCAGGGACTGAAGCTCCCTCAACGTGACTTTTTCCTTGCCCAACATCCTTGCAATTACCTCCTTCAACTTCCCTACTTTGTCTCTTGGCAGCCTGCATTCTCCAGCCACCGAGTCAATTTCAATTCCCAAAAATACCAATTTCGTGACCAGACCCACAGTTTTACCTTTTGCCAGTGGAACCCCAAACTCCTCCATCAACCCTTGAAATACCCCCATGAGCTTCTTGCAATCCTGTGTTCCTTTTCTCCCAATAAAAAGGAAATCATCGAGGTAATGTAGTATCCCCCCGACCTTGGCTCTTTGCCTTACTGAAAATTCAAGGAATCGGCTGAACTTCTCAAAATAAGCACATGAAATTGCACACCCCATCGGTAAACATTTGTCATAGAAGTATTCCTGTAGCACCTTGAACCCCAGCAAATGGTGGCTGTCCTTGTGAATCGGCAGCAAGCGGAACGCCGATTCTATGTTGGCCTTCCCCATGAGGGCCCCCTCACCTAACGCTTTTACCAATTCCACCGCATCTTCAAATGACGCGTAATGAACCCTGCATTGCTCTTCTGAAATGCCATCATTAACTGACCCCCCTTCCGGAAAAGACAGGTGCTTTATCAATCTGTACTGCCCCACTTCCTTTTTTGGTACCAGGCCCAGGGGGGACACTACCAGGTTGTCTAGAGGAGGTGTGGTGAAGGGACCCGCCACCCTCCCCAACTGCACTTCTTTTCCCACTTTAAGTGCCAAGACCTCAGGCATTGTCAAAGCGGATTTTAAATTACACGCCTCCCTTGGTCCCATTTGCCCGTTGAAAGGAATCTTAAAACCCCACCTGAAACCTTCCCACAACAACTTTGCATCACCCTTGTCACAACATGCATTCAGAAAAGGAATCACGGCCTGTAAACGTATTGGCGTTGGTAGTTGCGTTTTAATCATGCTTGCTTTTTTCTTTGCCTTTTGTGCTGCCCTTTGCCTTACTCTCTCTGCTGGAGGAGCTGTGCCTCCTTGCACTTGGGCCCTTTGAGTGCTTGAACCAACATTCTGGCAACTCCCCCTGGTAGTTGGAACGGTTATTCCAGGAAGAGTTCCCTCGAAAGGACCCCCTCCTCCTTGAGTAGGACCCCCTGCCCCTGCCCTGTGGCGGTTTTTCGCTTGGAACAGTCTCATCTACTGGCCTGGGTGGGACCATTTTGTCTATGTATCCTCCCACGTCCACTTCATCCCAGGTCATTGCTGGCCATACCTGCATTTTGAGTCTAAAACCCCTATCATAATTGATCCATGCATCTCCCCCATGCTTTAAATACTGTTCATGAATATACTGCTTGTACGCCATCAACGCCACGCCATCTTGTGGGAACTTCTCTAACATGATGGTAGCATACACCCGAAATGCCCTCAACCAGGTATGAATATTGAGCTCAATTTTAGGCCTCTCCTTCTTCTCCTTTTCCCTTTCCGTTGGCTCACTGAAACCCTGTCCCGAGGGGACCATCCCCACCAATTCCAGAATATCCATGAACTCCTTCCTCCATACCCGCTCTTTGTATGCCAGTGGGATGTGCCAAGCCAGCGCGTTAATCGCCACTCTGGCTGGTGCAAACCCTGGCATGGGCCTCCCATATATTGTGTTATTTTTAGCCGGCTCCTGCCCCTGCACCTGAGGAGGGGCCTGTGCACCCCACCATGGTGTTCCCCCTATTTGGGGCGTATAGGCGGTGCTTGCCCCTTGTGTCGCCGTCTGCACCAGGTTCACCCCCACTTCTGGCTGACTCACGCCTACAACGGGCTGACTCCCCAACAGGCCCCCATGCTCCAAGACCACACTTCCCCCTTGAGCCCCCTTACCCACTAGGTTCAAGGCATTATTATTATTAAAAGGTATCTGTCCATTTACACCAGTCCCCCATGCTTCCATACATTCCCTGAACATACCTTTCACCATCTCCAAGGTGGTTGGACCCTCAGCCGCTACCGCCGGTGTGGCTACAGGTGAGCCGCGAGGACCTCCCATTGGCCTTGGAGGGTTACCAGTCATTTGGTTGAAAACCAAATGATCGAATGCCATTTGGTCGAATGCCAAATGGCCGAAAAAATGGTCGATTTGTTTTTTTTTTTTTTATGGGGGGGTTCCCCCCCGTACTCCCCTTTTTCTTTCTTTTTTTTTTTTTTACCAACCGAAACGAAAAAAATATATAAATAAATAAATAAAAAAATTCACCCTTTTTTTTTTCGACCAATTGGTATTCCACCAAATGGTCATTCGATCTTTTATTTTCGACGAAATGACTGGATACCGCCTTGGAGCCTCAGCAGGAACAGGTGCCGGTGTGGCTTCAACCTCCTGCGCCCTCCCCCTTCCCTTAGGGTTGGCTTTCCGTTTCTGCGCCGCCGCCGCCTGCTGCTGGCTGTCCCTTGCTCTCTTGGTCATCACTCTTTTCCTCTTGCCGACCGGCTTGTCCTCTTCCTCGAGCTCCTCAATGTCCTGTCCCTCCCCCTCCTGGGAGTGCACTTCCACCCATGCCTCTTCCACGGGTGTTGGTGGAAACAACAGCGGCAAATCCGACCTCTGGCTGCGCCCTGCAACCTCAGCTCCCACCTGTGATGCCATCTGCTGCATCCAGCTGGTGCCATATTTGTCCCCAGCCCTCCTTGCCATCATCAACAACGCCTCCAGATCGTCCTTCTGCTGGTCCTCCTGGCTTTTCCCCTGCATCTCCATGTTTCTCCTTAGCCAATGTAACTCCAATTAATGTCAGTCTTACGTGCACCGCTTAAACTTCAATGTGGAGCTCTGCCGTTGCTCAGCTGCCCGGTGGGACCTCTTTTGTTGCACCCTCCTCCTTTCTCTTGTTTCCGCTCTCCCTGCTCGATACCACTCTCTCCTGTTCGTGGCTCCAGCCCTCCTCACTGGTGAGCCCCTCCTTCCGCTGCTGGCCGCGGCTCCGGTCGTCCTCGCAGCTGAGCCGCTCCTTCACACGGCGTTGGCGACTGGGCCGCTCCTTCCGCTGCTCGCCACGGCTCCGGTCGTCCTCGCAGCTGAGCCCGCTTCCTGAGGCTTACTTCCTTCCCCCGTGGTCGCCGCGCCTTGATAGCGGGAAGATCCCGGTGCGCGTCGCCAACCAGCCGTGCACTCTCCAATGATCCAGGTGCCGCCAGCAACGAAGTCCTCAGCAATCCTTAAAACGAAATCCTCAAAACAAACGAAATCCTCCGATTTTGGCGGGCGCCCGGCTGCTAGAAGAGCTGCAAGTGCTCATGTGCCGGGCGCCTGCCGCTTATGTAGCCCAAGCTCCTCCTTCTTCTTTTGTTGCCCTTCGCGGGCTTTTGCGGGCTTTTGGCGCCCTTTCCCTTGTTCACCTTGCCGCCCTCTCCCCTGCCACTGTGGGGGGAGGGACGAGAGAGCGGAAGGAGGAAGGCCCCTGCCCCGGTTATCGGGTGCCTCCTCCATTCCCTTGAGGTCCCCGTTCGTCACCTTCAGAACACGGGGAAGCAGTGCTTAAAGACACAGGAAACAGAGTGCAGTCCTTGGCAGCAGGAGAGAGAGAGAACAAAGCCGAGCCCGAGCACAGGGAGGCTCAAGAACAGACAGAACAACATGATTTGGCGAACAAAGGTAGCATGATGAGTATGATTAGAAACCATAGAAGACATAGAAAGAAGACCATGAATGAGCACAAAAGGAAAGAGGCGACGGGAATCGAATGAAAGACAGACAAGGTGCATCAATGAACTTTGCTATGAGCAAACTCTCAAAGAACCACAAATTGCCGATTAAGGATTCTCATCATCAGAACTAATTCATGAAAAGCTTTTCTTCTCTGTGCAAACCACTGTGGGACGAGGTTAAGTCAGGCAGAGGTCAGACGCTCTGCCACCCTGTCCACCTGGGACCCCATTGGTGCATGTGCAATTGCCCGGGTTATCAGTACCAGGGCAAACATATCTGCAATGGGACCCTAAAGGCAATCCTGTTTCACGCTGTAGCGCTGCGTGCACAATTGCAAAGCATGCTATATTGCTCAGTTAGGGTCATAAGGGCAGCCAATAGAGGGCAGAGAGGAAAGTTGGGGAATTATCTTCCCATCCCAACTCTGGTTCATTGAAGGACTCCCTGGGGGTAATCTTTGCCACCCCTGCTTGTTAGCATTCATGTACCCTCCCTTGTCATCTTCAAAAAGTGGAGAATGCAATATCATTCATATGAAGATGACACCAACAGGACTTCTCACAGGTGTCAGAAAATCTCAGTTAATGAAGAGAGTGGATAGACTCACATAGGCTGTCACTGATGGCCTCAAGAACACACAAACTCTCAAAGGTGGTTCAATATATGTGGCATTGGTAAACCTCTCCTTTGTTGGCAATTGAGAGCAGCCGACCTCTGCAGGGGCGGTTGCCTGCTTTTATCTGTGCTGCACTGTGACAGGTACATGGCTTTCCTTACCCCTAGATCTACCACACCCCTGCTGGCGGGGGGACATGGACACTGCCCTATGGGTAGAGGAAAGGCACTGTCGATAGGGGTGATAAGAATCACGTCACATTAGTGACCGCAGCAGGACATTGCTAACCTTTCCTACACCCTAACAATATTCTCCCCACCTGGCTACTGAAGACGAGCCACAGGGGTTGCTACAGGCCTGGTGACACAACGAGCAGAGTGTAAACCAAAGATTAAAGCACTCTAGTGAAGAGATGGGTATCTTTTCAAGCAAGTGCTCTGAACAGCTATCAAGCTAGGAGGCATTAAAATACTGTGGCAAAGAGCAGGGTGTAGAATGAATACTCTTGACAGCTATCAAGCTAAAAGGTATTAGAATGGCTAACCCGCATGATGATGTTCCTATACCTGTGAACTGCCACCGTGCAGGAATATACCTGTGAACTGCCACCGTGCAGTAATATACCTGTGAACTGCCACCGTGCAGTAATATACCTGTGAACTGTCACCGTGCAGGAATATATCTGTGAATTGCCACCGTGCAGTGACCGGGTAGTTACAGGAAGGAGGTGTTAGGAATGTCAGTATAACCTTCACAGGGGCAGTGCCTGGAGGATTGTCAGGGAAACCCCGGTTCACATAAATGAAGACCCCTGGTACCAAGCCAGGGGACATATTTGAGACCCTACACCGTAGGAGGGCTCTTGATCAAATACAGTGCACACCATGGGTATCCTGGAGTAGCCTTATAACACAGAGGCCACCGTGAGTGGTTTCAAGGAGGATTGACTTACCCCAACACAAGGGCTAGACATGATCCTTCCAATGGCTATGGGAGAGATAACCTTAGGACACATCCTTGGGTTCCACCTGGATAGGGGTGCAAATGGCCCATCTACCCACGAGCACTATGACATTCTGGTGAGACATGTTGTCACTGTCTGCGCTCAAGCTGTAGAATATAGAGTCCTGGGAGATGCTCCAGCAGCACACAGACCAGCAGTAGTAGGGGTGGAAGGAGCACTTCCATTCCAGACCCAAGATCCTTACTGGGCATTGGCCCCACAAGGCACAAGGACATCCCTAGATGGTATTCCAGTAGACTGAGCCAGCTAGAGGCAGCTTACCCTCAGGTCACTCCTCAGCAGAGGCAGAGTTTGTTAGCAATCATAGCACCAACAGGTTGCAATCCTCCCATTGAACTATGTCATCGTGGGTTTCAGTGTACAGCGGGTTGTACCTACATGTAATTGAGACTCATTCAATTGCAGCATTCACCTGCATTCTGAAAGAAAGAGACAGTAGACTCTGAGGGCGCAGAAGCATCAATAGGTTGAAGTCTTGCAATAGCTGGGGGCACATATTCCATGGTAGAAAGAGAGCCTATGCCCCTTATAAGAGGTGATGTCAGTAGGACTAGTAGTTGTCAAACTCTAGCAGCATTTCCCAGTGACCAAGACAGGTAACTCCAGTTTG
Organism: Ambystoma mexicanum; assembly: GCF_040938575.1. Classification (NCBI taxonomy): domain Eukaryota; kingdom Metazoa; phylum Chordata; class Amphibia; order Caudata; family Ambystomatidae; genus Ambystoma; species Ambystoma mexicanum. The sequence continues at coordinate 39,360,093 of NC_090931.1, forward strand.
GTCACAGCTACTTACAAGTCCCTAGGCAGGGATCACCGGGGTAATAGACCCGGGGAAAGGTGAAGGAAGGGATTAAGATGAGGATACACACTCTAATAGAGCACCGCCTACTAGTACCACTGGCACCAGACAGAAACCAGGCAGTCATACCTTCTCAGCTAGAGGCAGAAGGGGAAGGACAAGGGCTTCTAGTATACCCCCGGGCAGAGAAGAAAGGGAGCCCTTTTGTAGCAGAATACTATCTGCATAAAGTGATAGTACCAGTCCTAAGCTATAAAAAGCTGATTGGAACAGTAGAGCCTTTGAGGGCAAAGGTGGTGAAAAAGGTACATATCATTTAAACGATAGGGCATAGATTAGGCAGCCACAAAGTTGCAGAGATGGAGACTATCCTTCATGGCTCAGCACCCAAGGGAGAGAAGTGCCAGGAGAAATGAGGCAAACTACAGCTTTGAGAATGGACAATGGCAACAATGAAAGAAACTCTACACCAGACTCACTACCAGAGACTAAAGATCCAAGGGATTGGTTAGTGGTACAATTGGATTCCGGTGCACAGGTCTCCATATTCAAAGAGAGACACAAGAAGCTATTAAAACACATTTCAAACAATCAAGATATAGAGGTGACTACTCCCACAGGAGACATGATTGAGGACAATAATGTGTATATAGTTACAAATCACCTTCAAGGGGAATATGAGGCACTAATTTGGTCTGATTTGCATACAACACAAGAAGGATTTTTAGCAATGTGCATACTACACAAGATGGCTTTTTGGAAGAATTTAATTGGCCCGGGCTATATGGTAGGGAAAGCACTAGGGGGGGGAAGAGATAATTAAACTAGCGTTTACAAAGGAAGTTAGAGAAATACATGTAGTGGCTCCTATGCAGCCTCATGGGCTGTTTTAGGTGCAACACAGTGATAAAACAATCATGTAGGACATGGCATGACATTGATTACCCTTCACATATAATGGCAAGTGTTTTCAACACCAATGCCTCTGAAACAATAGCCAATCATAGCACAGGCTTTACCACATATAAACGTACTTGTGAAACAGTTATTGGAAAGAGATGTTCTGATAGAACAGGCAACCCTCTATGTTACAGAATACATTCGAATAGCCACACCAGATGGCTCATACTGATTGATAATAGATTATAGGATCTTGAATACTAATACAACACCACCTCAGATTCAGAGAGCTATGCATACCCAGTGTGAGAAACCTGGAGGTGTCTCCCTAGCTTTCTTATGACCTCATCAGTTAATTTTAATAGCTCTTTCTCATATTCCTTCAGGGAGTTTCTGCTGCAGGCTGTCATGAACTCGAGGGTACATTCGATATGGTCGTCTTAATGGATACCGTCTTCCATATGCTCGCTGTATTATTGGTACAGTAGCTGAAGTTAGACAGGCATGGTCTCATGGCTCCAAAACAGGGGAGGTAGGGGAGTAGGATATCCTGCGGATATATACGCCCGCTCCTCTACATTCCCCACTCTGGTCGAGTCCTCAACCACCTCCTCGAATTTTCCTGCTTCTTTGGATCTTTTCTTGAAGAAAGATTTCTTTGGTATCCATATCTCCGTCACCCGCCTCACGGTACCCACATTTTTTATATATTTCATATTTTTACCTCGCCGTGATACCTGAGGGTCTGGGCGTGTAACAAATGTAATAAATAAAAAAATAAAAAATATGTTCTTCCACACTCCAGGTTATGTAATTGCATATTCCACTTGGGGTACAGAAGACCCAACATCCCACGTAATTCCTAGTCCCTTGGGTACCACAATACTTGTTTTTTTGTGGTCTCTCATGGTACTTTCAGTCTGAGCATTGTCTTCGGTTTCACCTTTTAATCGATCATGATCTTCATTCCCACTGCTTTCTGTTTTCTGGCATTATCCAATTATTATCCTTATACACAGAATCCGAACATTTTCATCATCAATATTGCTCCAGTCGGGAATCCATAAAAACAGGTATGAGATCCAATCGTCATCTCCAATAGCATCTAACTCTTCCTCCATTTTCAGAGTTCCATTCTCACCGTCATGAGATGGGGTGAATGTATAGCAAGAAGGCACGACCTTGGCGCAAACACCTCCTTCCATTGCTGTAATCATGTCAAGAACATACCTGTTCTGGAGGGTCATTAACCCTATGGCCCTCAATTCCCCCTTTATGGCATTAGATCTTTTTATAGTGGCGTTGATTGTCTGTAACAGCTCCCATTTGGTAATCTGAAGCCATTTGGCATTCAATGCTGTTTGGACTCCAGGCATGAATATCGATGTCATTATCATAGCAGTCTTGCTAAACAACTTGTGCTCATCCGGAATATCTTCATATGCCTTTATTGATTTCGATGAGAAATAATTCTCTCTTTTCATCCGCCGGAGTGCGAGTGACCTTCTTTTTCTCAAGTGCTCATCCACTTGTGGAAATCCCTCAATCTTCAGGTCTCTCTGAGAGATCACCAAGGCTGGGATATGGATGAGTACAATGGAACACAGTCCTCCCCAGTTCCTTGGCGACTTCATATATGCTCTAGATCCGCAGGCTCAACATCAGTCCATTAGGACAGCATTCCCTTTCCTCATTCCTGGGACATCAATTATGTTCTTGCACCCCTTATTTTCTCCAACTCGGATTTTACCTGTGCTTTGAAAGCACATTGTTGCATCAATCAAAGGGACCAGCCAGTGGTCCTGCTTCATCATCCACCCATGCCAGCAGTTTAGAGTTCTTGGGCCACGACTTTAAGCACTCGTCATTTACCTTCTGCACCTTGTACACTGGTTCCTTCCTTAGTAGATGAGCTGCACAAAACATCATCCTATCTTCCCATCCTTTGGTCGTAATCACTTGTCCATAGATTAATAGCTTTGACCACTCCCAGCATCCAGGCATTCCAGTTCTTTCAGTTTTGTCAGAGCAATTCATAATCTTAATTTCTTCAATTATTACTTTGTCTTGTCCCGCAGGACGGATACACAAACATCTTGTCTGTCCATTCAGGCTCTTTTTTCCATTTGTGTTGTCTTGATATAATCATCCTGGGATGGGAATGTCTGTCTTTATCGCCATCGCAGGGATGCCCAGGTCCCTTGGACCTGTTCTCACGTAGTACATGCTGCTAGATGGCTGAGGCACATTGCCTCATGCACAAGGAAAGAGGACCCAGGATTGGAGTCCTCCCGTCCCCTGCACACTCTATGGTTACGCAGCAAGGCGTAATGTTTTTAGAAGTTTTAGTACTTAATCAACAAGTTTTGTATAGAAACACATTGCATCATGCGCCAGCACTTCTTTTGAAATGACTGTTCTTACAGTGCTCATGGCATAGGGGATGAGAGAGCAGATATACCAACTCTCATGAGGTGCTCCCTCCCCGACCTTTTTCATATGTTGGTACTACATATTATTCCCCAGGCGAGATGAATTATCAAGATAGGTATTTATCCCCTGGTTATTTTCTTCTGCAACCCTTTTATGTCATCTGACATGCCCAAATAGGTCAAAGAAATGATCATCATTTGTACTTATACTAGGAAAAATCATGTGTCGTGTTTTCAATTGAACCATCAGTATGATAAAGGTTTCGAAACGCAAGATACAGAAGGAAAAGGAGAAAGCACATGCATAAATATATATCAGGCATAAGAGTCTAGAAAAACATTTTGTGTGCCACTCCATTTCTCTTTGAATTGCTAGTCTCCCTGAAACTGCGTTTTCTTTGTCCTGAATCATTTTTAAACAGGCGTTCAACTCACATTCGTTCATTTTTTGCAAATAGATGCCTTTTTATAACTGCACTATTCTTTGGGTCATGAAGAAACGTGAGAATATTAACATCTCTCCTAACAAGGGAGGGGTATGATTGAAGTATAAACACAAAATTGCCAACTACAAGCCTATGTGTGTCACTGTCAATGGGTGGCATATGTATTATCCTTGGAATAAATATGCTCCTAAAAATGAATCTGGGTATTGAATTCTCTTCCAATCTCTAATAAGCAATTGGCGCTTGGGCATTGTATCAATGTGATTTAGCTTTATCATTATTTTTCCAAAGAATCTCTAAAAGTATGTTTAGAATTCTTGTCAAGTCCATGCACTTCCTGCTAATGTTTAAGTAGTGACCAATGAATTCAGTACCAAAAGAACAATTTTTTCAATCACCCACTGTCATATCATCCTTCTTCCTGGTCATCGATCGAGTCTGCACAGGTGGCAATTCTTGTTCTTGTAATATTGCTTCCTGGTCAGTGGGTACTAGAGGGAGGGCCTCGTCTTTATAGATCTTTACGTTGCCTAAATGTAACCAAGCTCTTCTTCCAGATACCCTAATTGCAATAGGGGAAACCTCTTCCACACAGAAAGGTCCATTAAACCTTGGTTAGTGCCACCAACGGGTAAAGTTTGTAATAAGCACTTGGTCTCCAAAATACAACTTTGATGGTGGCAATAATTCACTCTGATTGGTTACAGAGCCGCCCTCTTCCGTGTTCCTTGACCCCTCACTCCGATGCTTGACTTGATCTGAAATGAAAGAAACACTGGTAGTCATACATGTCAAATAATCATGCATTTCATCACCTACAGTCTGCGCTACACTCTGGGCATCAATCCTGATTCTGGATGGGGGTGTAAGGGGTATCCTCATACAGCGCCCTGTTACTAGCTCATGGGGCGTAAGGTGCTGGACTGAACCTGGCTGATTTTGAAGGGCATACAAAGCTAAGGGTAGGCAAGATAGCCACCCCTTTTTCAAAGTTAATCTGATCTTTCCTATGCCTTCCTTAAGGAGGCCATTGCACCTCTCACATATCCTGTTTGCTTGTGGGTGATAAGCAGGTGAAAACATATTATTTATGCTCAATAGAAGCCCTATTTGTTCAAACAGCTCATTGACAAAGTGTGGCCCATTATCTGACCTCAATACTTCACACCCTCCCCATCTTGGAAATACTTTGCGCACTAGAAACTTTGCGTGCAGGTGTCATCAGGATGTGTACAAGGACCTGCCTCGATCCATCAAGAAGAGGGACACACCACCACTAATAGATATCTGCATCCATTGCATGTCTGTAGCATCTCGACATAGTCGATATGCAAATGCTGAAATGGGCCATTCGGACGGGGTATTACTCAACTTATTGTTCTTAGTGTATGCCCAGCTGCAAACTTCTGACACCTGATGCAATTCACAATTAACTGTGCAACGTGTTCCAATAAATTGGGAACAACTAGTCCTCTGCAATGGTGGCAGCAAGACTTTCTCGGGTTATATATGTGGGGTAATGAAGCTGCTCAAGTGCCACTTTTTGTAATGTTGCTGGCATCACTGGCTTTCCAGTGCTTTCCATAGTGCTTCTGTGGGGGATAATGAACCCCTCCCCCCTATGTTTCCATAGCTCCTGTTCTTCTTGTGGGGCTCTACCCTGTATCTCTATTAGTTGCAAAATTGACAGCATATTAAATCCCTCTCGTACTAACATGCTTCAATTTGATACTTCTTTAACATTTTCAGTTTTGAGACTCAAACTTTCTGCAGAATATGCAACCCTTTTGGCTTCTAAATGTGTGGTTATTTTCCGTGAGAGATAAAGTCTCTTCTTTTAGTATGCGCTGCACATTTTATGACTGCTATGTCCACTGGGAGTTGTAGTGCCTTAATTAGCCTGTCCAATACAGACACATGTTGCACTGGAGTTCAATCTGCATGGAGATAACCCCTCCTTTTCCAGCATGACAGCCCTGTGTGTATGGTTGACATCACATAGGCAGAGTCACTGTACATGTCACTTCCTGATCTTTGTGTTTCTCGAGCGCAACAATGAGTGTTACTAATTCTACAGCTTGTGCTGAAAAATGGGATGGTAGACTTGCACTCACCACTACCTCAAATTAACCATTTAATCTGTGTCTTACAACTGCGGATCCTGAATGCCTCTTCCCACTAGTTTGGACAATTTATCAAAGAACCATCAATAAAGGGCATCTCCCCTCCCACTAGAGAATTTTCATTCACCCTGGGTATATCATCATAAAATTCACCATAATTACCACAGTCATGCACATGATCACCTTCTTCTACAGGTTCAGCTACAAACGTGGATGGGTTCACTATTTTACAACTCACAATTTTAATCGCTCAATTAGAAATCATCACTTCGTACACAGATGTTCTTTTTGACATCAATGTACCTTTGCGTTTCTCTAAAATGGCAAATAAGGCGTGTTCCACGTATAGGATCATGGAACGGCCCATGGTAATACTTGTGGACTTCTCAATTGCAAATGTGGCAGAAGCCAAAGATTGTTTGCATGGAAAATGTCTTCTCATAACTGCATCTAAAATACCACTGTAACATGCCAAAGGTTTATACCCTAATGTCGTCCTTTGTGTGAGTACTGCCATCATTACTGACCCATTGATGTGTAAAAACAAATACAATTCTTTGCTATAATTAGTAATTCCTAAAACTGGAGCTGCACAGATTTCTCTTTTTAATTCCTCAAATCTTTCCTCCATTTCTTCCGTCCAGTCTATCATTTCCTTACCAACTTGTGCTTTTTTAAGTGCTTGTAAAAGCAATTTTGTATATGTGCTGTAGTCGAACATGTGGGCCCTGCAATAATTGCATAAGCCCAGACATTTCTGTACCTGCCTCACTTTAATTGGCGTTGGTGTTTTCATGATAGCCTCAGCTCTCTCGGGTGTTACTTTCTTTGCTTCATGTGAAATTAACTGGCCTATGTACAACACCTCTTCCTGGCAATACTGTAATTTCTCCTTGTCTACCTTGTATCCCTTGTCTGCCAATGTAGTAATTAACTGGACAGAGTCTTGTCTATATTCATCCTCTATTTCATTGCAGATTAATATGTCATCTACGTACTGAATTACCACACTCTTGAGTTCAATGTTGTCTAGATCCATCTGTAGGACCCTATTAAAGATTGATGGGGACTCACAATACCCTTGAGTTAAAATGAGTATGTTTTAGTCTCTCTTGTCTGAATGTAAAGGAAGTCAGGTTTTGTGAGTCTTTGTGCAACGGGATCGAGAAAAACGCATTCTTTAAATCGATCACAGCGAAGTACTTAGCTTCAACTGGGATGCTACACAACATTGTTGCAGGATTCAGAACTAAAGGAAACTCTGCTTCTAAAATCTGATTAAGAGGGGGCAAGTCCTGGATAAATCTCCATGACCCTCCTTTAGATGTTTTAATCGGATACATTGCAGCATTGCACAAGGACTCTGATGGCACTAGGATTCCCTGATTCATCAACGCTGAAATAGTCTTAAATATGCATTCATCAGCTTCTCCAGACATGGGGTACTGTTTTGCTCGGGGTAAAATTGCTCCTTGCTTGAGTTTTATTTTGACCTCTCCTATTCCCTTCAATACGCCTACGTCATATGGGCCCGTAGTCCAAAGGACACTTGGCACCTTTTCTAGTTCTTCCTGAAAGAACGCTGGTCATTGCTGCATTAGTGCCATTTGCTGTGGGACTTCCCTTTTCTCAATTCTTATCCACTGTGTAATGCTTATAAAAAACACTATGTCATCATCTATACGTTCATCTCTGAGCATATCTTCGTCTGTTATGTCATTATGTCAGTCAATCTGTATCCCTCCTCAAGAGCCATCACTGTCCTCCATGCTCTGCCTTCGTCATCTGCTCCTTCAAGCATTGCTATTCCCTCTCATACTATAGCTGCTTCCAGTTCTGTAGGAACAGTCTGCCCTTCTTCCTCATTCATAGGTACTTGTGGTCTTAATAAGAACTCATCAGGTATCCTCACACTCTTCCCTAGTAGTCCAGGTAGCCATGTCAATAAAATGCTCACCCCATGCACGAAGACTCCCAGATCGACCGGGACTCCTAGTAGAGCCACTTGTCCTGTAAATGCCAGTATTAAGTCTCCTAGATTTAAATTGTCTATTCCTGGAGTGGAGCACACTATTCCTTGATCAGTGAATGACATTGTCATGTTAAGTTGCGTCATTAAATCTCTACCCAGAATTTTAACTGGCATTTGTCGGGAATATAACAAGGGGACAGACATGTCAGATTTCCCATATAGAAACATGTCATTTTCCAGTAAAAGGAACTAAATTCATAGCTCCAGAGAACCTATGAGCATTCATGGCAATACCTTACATTGCGTACTTTCCCTCCCTGATGCAAGAACAAGTCCCCCTTGTGTCTACAAGAAAAGAAAAAGATTTGCCTCCTATCATCACATTGACCCTTGGTTCCTCGTGGGGGTCTGGTGCTACTGATAGTACTGAACACATCAAGTCATCCCTGTCCCCGTAAAAGGGTTCCCTCCTACCACAGTGCCCCCAGCTATTCTAGGTGTCAGTATTTGCCCTGCATTCGCATTCTGTTGTGTTTGCATAGGTGCTTGTTGCGATTACCCTTGCGGTGGATGCATATGTACTGGTCCCTGCTGCTGTGTCTGCTGTGCGTGTGGTGCCTGTGTCTGATAGGATGTGTGATCCTGCGCAAAGCCCTCTCGTGTTTGTACACTGTATGGGGGGATAAACTGTCCCCCCTCTTGAAAGTTATCAATTTGTACTGTGTGTTTCTTCGGCTTCTACATACACGTGCAATATACCCTGTTATCCCACAATTTCAACACATTGGCGTTGGCCCTCTTGCAAACCCACCATTATATCCCTCCAGAGTATTCTTACTTCCAGCCTGGGCACTTTGAAATCCACCTTGGGTGTTCTGAAATCTACCTCCTCTTCCTCCAAATCCTCCACCTCTACCTCTTGGCCAAAACCGATACCCACTTTGATTCATTAGGTGTATATTATTTACCTGTGACGTACCCGTTATTTCTTGCGTTCCTACTCCTTTTCCACTTGTCAATACTGCGCCTTCCATCGCAAATTTTGTACATTTTTTATGAACTAACTTAACTTCCTCAATTTTTCTGTTTTCTTCTCTCTTTCTGTTCTTCTCTTGTAATAAACCACAATTATTCACAATAGTTAACTGTATCTCAGCCCATGGCTTCGCTTCCATTCCTACTTGTTTTTTCATTTGTCTCTATAACTGTACTGGCAACTCTTGACACAAAATGTGATAGAATAGCACTACTGTCTTTTCCCACAGTTCACACATCTTAAGCTGCCATCTCTCTTGAATATCCTGAATATAAGCAATAGAGTCCTCATCTTCTTTCATTTTATGTGTCATAATTGTACCCATATGGGACGTATCAGGATACTGTACCCTGAGAGCCCTCCAAACATCTGCCCTGCAATTATGAAATGGTGCTCCATCATGTGCTGTGTTTTGTGCTGTCACACTCGCATATCCTGCTCGTCTCCAAATGTCGATAGCTCTCTCCCCAAGAATAGCTGCCAATAGACCTTTTATGTTGCCTATGTCTAATGTATGTCCCTCTATCTTTTTGTATAATTTGTATATCCACATCCAAGCCCCCGAAGTCAAACTAGGTAACTTGCATTTAAAGTTATTCTCGTCCATCTGAGGCCATGGAATATATTGCGGTCTTGCCTCCCCCTTCTCTAGCAAGGGGAACTGTGAGAGCCCCATCCCATAACTGGATCCCATTTTTCATTGACCCAATGCAGGGGTAATCACCCCTGTTTGTCTTTGTGCTGGTAACAAACTTAACCTACTCACATAAGGTGGAGATTCTACTTTCTCACTACACAATCGTCTTCGGGGAAGTTCGGGATATGGTATAGGATCTGGTGTTCTTTCCTTAGTGTGTTCCAGATCTTACCATCTTACCTCTTTGTCCAAACCTTAACTTCCCAAGGGGACACATGTACCATCTCCTTCTATCTAACTCCCTTTCTTCGTCAGACATTGCTACACTCCACCTGGAGTGACCATCATTCTTCTCTTCTCTGTCTAAATTTAATCTACTCAAAGACAGCACTCTGCATTCGTCACTGAACATATTTTCCTCTTCCTCCCATGGTTTAGGTATCAGGGATTGTTTGCTGCTCCCTGGAGTCCCACACTTTAGGTATAAAAAATTCTTGAGTCATTTCTCTCATCGGGAAAACTTTACTTATAGTGTCCCATTGTCCCCGTATGTCATCCCTTGGTCTTATTCGTTCTTTAAGAATGAGACTTGCATGAAGACATTGCTGCCTTCTATTCTGTTCTATTCCTTCTTCCACTTTCCTTCGTTCTCTCGCGTCCCTCTTTGCCCTCTCTTCTCCTTGCTTTTGTGCTCCTCTTCTTATTTCTTCCCTACTTTCTTCTTCTCTTCTCCTCTGTAATCTTTTTTCCTTCACTCATACTGCCTCTTCTTCCTCTCAGTTTCTATCTCTCCTATCCCTTTCTTCTATTTCTTTCTCCCTACTGTCGTACTTCCTTTGTTCCTCTGTCCGCTTTTCATCTTTTTTTGGTTCTTCTGTATATATCTGTTGCCGTCGTTCCCTGCTTTTGCTTCCTTGATCATCTTCCCACAACTGCTTTTCTCGTTCCCTATCCTTCTTTTCTTGCTCGTCCTTGTCTTCCCTTTGCCTAACCTTCTTGATGCTTTTTCCATCTAACTTAACTAATATCTGTCCTCCCATCCATTCATTCTATACAAGCATTAACTCATCAGCCCTGTCCTTTTCTCCTTTCCATCTTTTAATTTCTCTGTCTTTATCTATTGATATGTTCGATCTCTGGCCTCTTTCCTCTTTATCTCGTATGAATTTACAGGCATCTTCCTTCCTTTTACTCCCTTCTGGACTGTCATCGCTACTGTAAAACGGGGGTACATACGTTGGGTTACTATACCCTGCCACTGCTTTGAATTCCTTTAAAGTATAAAATCCTATCTCCTCTACATCCACGCTCTAAGTCTCGGGCGGAGTAAGGGGAAACGAGGGCTCAATGCCCTCCCCTTTATGCTTATTAAGCATTCACTCCTCCTGCAATGGGTCTTCTTTCTCCTTTTGGTATATTTTCCAAAGTTCTAAAACTTCCAATCTTTTGTCTAATATCTTCCTGTGTACGCAGCGTGCACATACATGGTCATATGTTGTAATACTGCCTTTGACAATGATCCCCCGTGTGGCCATGGCATGAGCATTTTATCAGCTGATCCTTTTACCCATTCTGCACTGTGCTGTTTGAGCTTGGGTGCATGATGTGGTAATGTTTTACAAACGTGCATAAGAGGACTACATTTTGATTATTTCAAAGGCCTTAGGGCTTGTCATAGCATTTTGGTGCTGGACTGCCCATGTGGGCAGGACAAAGACTGATATGCAAATGGCTAATTTTCCCATCTGTGAAAGGTACAGTTAGCTAAAGTGTGGTAGCAGACTCTCGAATGTGTACCTTCCCAAACAACAGGTCAATGGGCCGTGTTTGTTCTCGCAGAGGGGTGCCTATGACTACATTTTGATTATTTCAAGGGCCTTAGATCTAGCCACCCTAAGTTTCCCAGGGTCATCCAGACGTGGACCCCTTGCTCACTGTGCTCAGAGAGGAACAGCTACACCTCACTGATGATGCTCAACAAGGCTGAAACACGTGTTTGGGCTTGCTGTTGGTACTCTTGTTCAGAAGGTAATTGCCATAACATTTTGGTGCTGGACTGCCCATGTGGGTAGGACAAAGACTGATATGCAAATGGATATTTTCCCTTCTGTGAATTGCACAGTGAGCTAAAGTGTGGCTGTTAACTCTGGAGTGGGTACCTTCCCAAAGAACAGGTCAGTGAGCCGTGTTTGTTCTCGCAGACGGGCGCCTATGACTACATTTTGCATAAGAGGAGTCCCCTCCTTAATGACAAGTCACAATTAACTGTCGATACTTACCAGGTCGTTTATAAATCTCTGCCTATCTCAAAGCTCATCACTCAACACTTTTACTCTCAAAACAATAAATATGAGCAAGCACCATCAATCGCCGCTCAATCCTCTTTTTTCTCAACAGCCTATCTATTTTCTGATTGGCGCCAATCGTTTACTACACTTAACTCAAAACAACATCACTTCCAACATTCACAGCTTGTTACCTCTCGAAACTTCATACATCAAATAATACTCAAAATAATAACACAAAACACATTAATAACTTGTGTGATCACCTTCCCTTTAATCATTTTTTAGGAAGATGTATTCATTCCTCACCTCTACGTATATTACCGCGTACGGAGTTTAAGATGTCACCTTACATGGTCCTGGCCATGCGTATTGTCTCTTTTAATATTCCCAGTGGAATTTTAGACGTCTTCTTCTATCTCCCTTGAAGTAGGATTACCTAGGCGTTTCTTTATCCACACACAATTTCCTGGTACCCAAAAATATCACAATCCCGCTCCATTACATTGCCATTTCCCTTAGTCTACTTAGATCCGTTTAATCAACTTGAAGCCTTCCTTATTGACTCCTCCTCCAATCCGACCACTTTGCCTTCTGTCCACAGAGCGCCCGTGGAAACCGAGCAGGGATTTCTTCAAAGAGGGACCTGCCCACCTTCTTGCTTCTTCTTGCAAGTTTATTTCTATCGGCCGCTCTCCACAGGAAACTCCACGATCTTCCAGCTAATGACAGAGGATGCCGGATTGTCTGAAACTCTAAAGTAAAAGTATGTTAGATCTGAAACCATTCGCACCACTACCACATGAGCTTATGGCCCTTGGAACGTGCTTTTATGTCTGGATGGAATTACACCAGAATAATTCTGAATCCAAATAACAGGACAAACTCAAGAAGATAGCACGTTGCTGTTTTATTAACGATTATCTAAAATAGAGAGGTTACAACGAACATCAACGGACGTACGCTCAGTCTCTCAGTTATTTTTTACACAAAACATAATTATATACTTCTTTATGCGTCAGAGTGATGTCATACTATGTGGCAATAGTAAAAAACCTCTCAAGGGTTAGGATTGGTGATGGGACACATCTAGATATACAATTATAATGGATTTCGGTTTGTTATTGGCTGTCCGATATCAGGTGGACAACTTATGCCCACCTCTTCATACGTGTCATTTTAAGACAAATCAGTTACACAGTGTTTCATTGGTTTCTCACACTTTAAGGTCCTTCACTATATGGACTAATACAATTGGTTGGCGCGCTTGTGCCATGTCTGGAACATTCGGTTCAATTAGCAGCACTTAAGCCAAGACCCAGTTGCAATTAGATAGGACATGAGACTGCCTTTCCACTCAATTAGCCCAGCATCTCTCATCACCCATGCCTTCTGCCATGAAATCCTCTTTGTACTTGGCTTTGCAGAGTATTCTCGTCCTGGAAATGCACAGGAGTGAGGGCACTCGCTATCGTGTTTGGTACTTCAAGTTCAAACTCTATTTCCATCTTTGATTTACGTGACAAGAGACCACGATTCTGTTCATTCTGCAAGCTTTTAAATGCTTTAAATGAATTAAGACTTGGCATCCTTCTGTGTTCTTTCTTGTACCTTAATGTGAGCAAATTCATGCTCCACACACAGGTTCTTCTTCAGAGTGGATATCTGACCTCAACTTCTCAGTTCTTCTGCATCCCAACGCAGCTCCAATAACCTGCTATCCTACTATGACACAGCCTTTCATGCTTTCTCAATAATTCTTTGGCTTACTATTTCATGATACCAATGTCCAGTTTCTATACAATGGTGGCTTTGCCGGCATTCTATTGAGTACTCATAGTTAGCCTATACAATGACTTGGTCTATCTTGCGTTTCAGCGTCTGTAAATTCATTAAACTTCTGATTTCTACAGCACTTTTTATTGTGTACTCTTCGCCTTTTCCTTTTTAAGGTTCACTTGATTCTTTACTTCGTCATCTCTCCTCTAAGATCCACACATTGGGCCTCATTACGACCCTGGTAGCCACGGTATGAACGTTTCCGGTAAAGTACCGCCACCGTTCATACCAGGCCGCCACATTACGAGTTTGCTTGTGGGTGACGGTATGCATGTCTGGTCTGGCCAGATGTGCATACCGGCACCCGCGAGCAGACCAGGATGCTAACAACGGACCCGTCATTAACGTGTCTGTTGTTAGCAGCCTCCCCATTCCCATTGAGCCCTATAGGGGCTCAAATGGGAATGGGGACGCACTGGGTCCCGAAAATGGGAATTACTGGGCACGCAAAAGTCAGAATGGCCCGGTAATTACCTATTTTTGGGACCCGGACCTGGACACGAGTTTAGAGGTAGCCATGCCGGTAATGACGGCATGGCTACCTCCAAACTCGTAATGAGGCCCATTGTCTTCATTTCAGTTTCAAAGGATGTTGTGCACACTTTCTTATGACATCATCAGTTTATTTTCTTAGCTCTTTCTCATATTCCTTCAGGGAGTTCCTCCTGCAGGCTGTCATCAACTCGAGGTTACATTCAATATGGTTGTTTTAATGGATACCATCTTCCATATGCTCGCTGTATTATTGGTACAGTAGCTGAAGTTAGACAGGGCATGGTATCATGGCTCCAATGCAGGAGATGTAGGGGGTAGGATCTCCTGCGGATATATACATCCGCTCCTCTACATTCTCCCACTGGTTGAGTACTCAACCATCTCCTTGAGATTTCCTGCTTCTTTGGATCACTTCTTGAAGAAAGGTTTCTTTGGTATCCATATCTCCATCACCCCCCTCAGGGTATCCACATTTTTTATATGTTCTTCCACACTCCAGGTCATGTAATTGTATTTTCCACTTGGGGTACAGAAGACCCAACATCCCACGTAATTCTTAGGATCTCATGGATACAGGAACTTTGTTCCCAGAAGAACCACAATACTTGCCGTACAATGCAACTGTGCCATTTAGAGGAGAAGGTGAACTACGAACAGTGGATGCGGCCAAGAAAAGGAACATGAAAGAGTTCACCGATGTCAAGCGTCGTGCCTCCAAGTCAAGATTTCAGTGCAATGACAAAGTCCTAGTGCTCCAGAGGCAAAGGAAGAAAACGGACTGTGAGTTTGACCCTGCACATCTGATAATCACCCATTGTAATTGTAATGGTCAGTGATGACGGTGAATGCCTTTCACTAAAGAAACATTTGAAAATGCTTGTAGGCCCAAACGACTGCTAGCCCTGCTTTTCTGGCTGTGGGTATTTCATTTCCACATCTGACAGCTTTTTGTTGGCATATGCAACCACTTGTCTTGGTGTTTCTCGTCCCGGTTGGTGTTGGGCCAGAATGGCTCCTGGTCCTACCGGACTAGCGTCCACTGTTCTGTGCAGAGATTTGGATTGCTATATGCCATGTGCTCTGGAGACACTATGGGCCTCATTACAAGTGTGCTGGTCTGGAAACAACAGTGTTAGTAAGCTTATTGGCACTGTTGTTTCCAGACCGAAAACTACAGGTTTGCCTGCTGGAGCCGCTGTGCCCGACAGGGCTGACCCTGCCAGACACAGCGGCCACGTTAGGCAAGCCGCCACGGAAGCACTGGCACTGTTAACAACAGTGCCGTTGCTTTTATGGTCTCCATTCCCAAAGAGTCCCATAGGACTCTATGGGAATGGGGACAATTGCCAGAGCCTGACTTCCCAGACTGCCGGGGTTGTAATCCCCCAGTGTTACCAGGAAGTCAGGCGCTGGTAATTCATTCAGAGTCTGGTGGCAACCCACTGGAAGCACCATCAGGGTTACCGCTGGACTTGAAATGAGGCCCTATGTTTTGTTTGATCTGCATGAACGTTCTCTGACACTCTGAGGTCCACTGCAAAACGTGCCCCTATTTGTAAGTTCTCTGAGTGGGGCACTGGCAGTGCGAAGTAGCGTAGATACCTGCTACAGTAGCTCGCAATTCCTAGGAACAATCTGACATCGTTAACATCTTCCAGTGGTGAAATCCTAGTTATGGCAGCAACCTTGTTTGGTTCTGGACTCATCCCTCTTTGCAAGAATATATGCCCAAAAAATGGTAGATGTTCTTTGCGAAACACACGTTTTTCACGGTTTAGCGTTAGTCCTGCTTCCATCAGCACAGTGCACACTTTATGTAGTGTCTCATCATGCTCTTCTGCTCTTCTCAGGTGGCTCCGAATACCAGGATGTCATTAGTGTAATTA
Source organism: Ambystoma mexicanum (assembly GCF_040938575.1). Taxonomy (NCBI): domain Eukaryota; kingdom Metazoa; phylum Chordata; class Amphibia; order Caudata; family Ambystomatidae; genus Ambystoma; species Ambystoma mexicanum. The sequence continues at coordinate 39,376,165 of NC_090931.1, forward strand.
AAACACTTTCTGATGTGACAAATTACCTTTATCATGCTTTCCTGAAATATCTCTGCCGACAACGACATTCCAAAAGTGAGCCTTTTGTACCTAAACGGCCCGACATGCGTAGCAAAAATGGTGATATATCTCGATTTCTTGTCTATCTTTATCTGGTAGTATCCTTTGTTGAGATCGAGATTTGAGAAAATCTGGGATCCATCAGTAAGATAATCATGTCGTCCAGGTGTATTCCAGGGTGTCTTCCACACCCAATCGCTCTGTTTTCCTGTCTCATGTCAACGCAGATGTGTATTGCATCAGGTGTGTCTGTTTTGATACTGCCACTATGTGAGACACCCACGGGGTAGGGCCGCTGGCAGATTCAATTATGTCCTGTTCAAGGAGGCTGTGTATTTCTTTTTCCACCTGTGCTTGGAGGTGAAAAGGTATCCTTCTGGGGTGCTGAGCAACAGGAGTGACACATTTGTTACCGCGATTCCCTCAGAGTACAAAGAATTCGAGTCAGTTTTCGATCGCGGTTCTTCCGAGGTGCTTCCTCCCCACAGATCATATGACTGCCCGATTGAACTAATCCTGGACTCTACCGTTCCTTCGGGCAGGATCTATTCTCTGTCCCCCTCGGAAGAACAAGCTCTGAAACAGTATGTCCAGAACGCCCTACGACTAGGACACATCCGCCCCTCTACTTCACCAGCTGCAAGCCCTATATTTTTTTGTACCCAAGAAAGAGGGGGACTTACGTCCTTGTGTGGATTACCAACGCCTTAACGCCATCACGAAAAAGGACAGGTATCCAATCCCTTTGATTACCCCCCTCCTGGACCGATTATCCCAAGCTTCCGTTTTTACCAAGCTGGACCTTCGGGGCGCATACAATCTAGTGCGCGTCCGCAAGGGCGATGAATGGAAAACTGCCTTTTGCACCCGTTACGGGTTGTATGAATACCTAGTCATGCCCTTCGGCCTATGCAACGCTCCGGGAACATTCCAGCGTTTTATGAATGACATATTCAGGGATATTCTGGATGTATACATGGTTGTTTATCTGGACGACATCTTGATCTTTTCACGGAATCTTGATGACCATGTACAGCATGTTCGGGAGGTTTTATCCCGTCTGAGGGAACATTCGCTGTTTGCCAAACCCGAGAAATGTCAGTTCCATAAAACGTCTGTTGAGTTTCTGGGCTTCCACATTACCCCTGGGGCACTATCCATGAATGAATCCAAGGTTAAGGCGGTCTTAGATTGGCCGATTCCTCAGACACTCAAGGCCTTGCAGGCCTTTTTGGGCTTCGCCAACTTTTACAGGCGCTTTATTTCGTCCTTTTCTACAATTGTGGCCCCACTTACGGCTCTGACTAGCCCTCAAGTACCCTACCATTGGCGAAAGGAACATCAGGAATCCTTTGAGACTCTGAAGACCGCTTTCACCACCGCACCAATTCTTCAGCACCCCAATCCCGAACTCCCATTCATAGTCGAGGTGGACGCCTCTTCTTTTGCCCTTGGTGCGGTGTTGTCTCAGACATGTCCTACGACGGGCAAGTTGCACCCGGTGGCATATCACTCCCGTAAGTTTTCCAGTACTGAGACCCATTATACTGTAACAGAGAAGGAACTTCTGGCTGTCATGGACGCCTTTCGTGTCTGGCGCCATCATCTCCTGGGGGCTAAGTATCCAATTATTGTCTACTCCGATCATCAGAACTTACAGGATCTGGCCTCCCTAAAGTGCATCAACAGCAGACAGGCCCGGTGGCATCTGTTCTTTTCCGCCTTTGATTTTCACATCACTCATCGTCCTAGGATCACTCATGGAAAAGCGGACGCCTTGTCACGCTCTCCGGGTGGAGTCTCGTTGCCAACCTTCCCCGATACCGTTCTAGGTAAGAGTCACGTGATTTGTCTCTGCTCTCCCTCTCTATCATTGTTGGATTCTGTGCGAGCTTGGACGAGCAGTCATTCTGACCAACTGCGGGATTGGGATCCAGTGTATTGTGATGGTTTACCTTTCGTGCATGATCGCTTGTTTCTCCCCACGCCTGACACCCGTAACCTGGCCCTTGAATGGTCTCATGATGCTCCCTTTAATGCCCATCCCAGCCAGGAGCTTTGACTAAGCTGCTTGGCATCGATACCAGGTATTCCTCGGCCTATCACCCCGAGACTGATGGGCAGACTGAAAGGACGAATCAATCTATGGAGCAGTATCTCCAGTGTCTTATCTTGCAACAACAGTCCTCCTGGCTGAGTGCTTTACGGCTTGCCGAGTTCGCATACAATAAAGCAGCTCACTCTGCTACAGGTTTTTCTCCTTTCTACGCCCTCTATGGCCAACACCCCAAGGTTTTGCCTGTCCCTGATGCCTCTGTCTCTTTGAATCCTGCGGCCACGGCTTGTTTTAGGGATCTGTCTGCTGTTCATGCTCGTACTCTGGTCCATCTTACTGAAGCAAAGGTCTCTATGAAGTCCCGTGCTGATAGCAGGCGCTTGGCTGCTTCCCCCCTTGCAGTGGGTTCTAAGGTGTGGTTGTCTTCCCATCACCTTCGTCTGGTTGGTTGTCGGAAACTTCTGCCTCGCTTTGTTGGCCCGTATGTGATCTCTCAGGTTGTGAATCCAGTGGCTTTTTGTCTGGTTCTCCCGAACTATTGGCGCATCCATCCTGTTTTTCATGTCTCTCTCCTCAAGCCCTGCACTGATTCCTCCCGCCTTCGGGCTCCAGCAGCCCCGGTGTCCCTGGCCTCCCCTGATGTCTTTGAAGTGTCGGCCATTTTGGGTTCCTGTTGGTTTAGGGGTGGGCTCCAGTATTTGGTGGATTGGAAGGGTTATGGCCCGAAGGAGCGCTCTTGGGTTTCCGCCCTGGACGTTAACGCTCCTCGGTTGGTGGCCCAGTTCCATAGGGATCACCCGTCCTGCCCACAGGGTCGTGGGCCGTTGGGGGGAGGCTATGTTAGACTTTCCTCTGCACACCAGAACACTGCTAACATCTCCACAACACCTACCTCGGGTTCCCACACTACTCCCTCCAGCGTTCGAGACTCACGACGTGATGTGGTTACCCCAAAGGACCGAAAGCTCTGTACCAGGTACAATGTACGTGCCCGGTTGCAGCCCTTCCTGCATTGGCAGTTTCCATGGAGAACATACAGCAGAAGGGGCGGCGGAACACCTCGGCATAGATCATTCATTTGGTCACGTGATTCAGAGCGGCGTTTCCCACGTGACCATGGTGGACGTCACATGACTCAGAAGCGCACAGTATATAAAGCTTACTGCACGGAGCACCCACCGCTTCTCAGCTGTCTTTCGACTCTGTTTGGCGCTACGTTTGATATACTCTGTTGGTTTACCTTGATCTTGGATATTTCACCTGGACTCCTTCGGATTACCCTTTTGTACCTTTGCTTGGAACTGTTTACTCATTGCTGAACCTCGACCCGTCCCTCACCTGTCTTCGGATCATCCCTTGGTACTTTGTTGGACTTCTACGCCATTGCCCTTTGGGAACTCAAATTACGTCTTCAGCTCTACAGGTGGGCTATCCTGTGTCCACGCCTGACTCCGTTCCCTATTGTTCTGGGGACCGCCTCCCATCTGAGTCTCGAACCTCCTTCACTAGGTTTCCCGGGCTTTCCAATCACCGGATAGGTAAGATTACTCAGATCCTTTGATTACTGTGTTATATTGTATTTGCCTGGTACTTAACCTCGTTCTTTCTGCAGCAGCATCGGTGTTCCAGAGGTTCCGTTGATCCGGGAAGTAACATCTCCCACCTGTGGCTCCAAAGGTCGCACAGCGGGTTTCTTTTGGTTCCCCTGTGCGTCACTTGGGGACGGAGGTCTCAACGGTCTACACGACACTCAAGTCAGAACAGTATCTTGTCAACCGTGCGGAAGTGAGGTGTTGCTTTTGAGTTAGGTTCAATAGAACATCTACAGAGTGAGGCACCATCAGGGTCAAATAATGGCCTAGGACCATTCCCTCACTCTGTTTTACAGACGCAGCAGCAGCATCGACAGCACGCAAACATCTTGGCAAAGCGCATGCTACAGGATCAAGGGCAGAGGAATAGTAACCGTACGGCCTATTCTTCCCTCCATGCTCCTCCGTTAATACAGCCAAAGCACATCCATCACGTTCATGCACAAACAATACGAAGGCCTTTTCATAGTTTGGTATGCCCAAAACTGGTGCAGAGCATAATGCAGTCTTAAGCAAGTCAAACGATTGCTGGTGTTCCGAAGTCCATGGCAACGGCAAAGAAATGCCCTTCTTCGTCAAGGCCAACATCGGTTTAATCACTAGTGAGAAGTTTGGGATCCACAACCTACAGTAAGAAGCCATACCTATCAAGGCCCTAACTTTCTTCTGCGTATTTGGGACAGACATATCAGAAATGTGTTTTATTCTTTCAGGTGTCAATCTTCTTCCCTCCTTTGACAGGAGATAGCCTAAATAGGCGACCTCCTGACAACAATATTGAATGTTCTTAAGCAAAGCTTTGTGACCATGCTTAGCTAGATCAACGTACTGAAGCAAAGTACAAGTAGAGGGCAATTCAAGGGTATCAAGTTGCTCTTTCAAAGCCCTACTATAAATACTAGGACTCTCTGTGTACCCTTGAGGTGCACGAGTAAATGTAAACGAACGTCCCCCTAAGGTGAACGCGAACAAATATCTACTATCCTTGTGTATAGGAATACTAAAGAACGCATTCTTTAGGTCCACAACACTAAAGTAAGTAGCTGTAGCTGGAATCATGGTTAAGATCGTTGTCACATCAGGCACAATTGGAAATTGCAGTGTCACAACTTTATTAATGGCAAGTAAATCAAATATGAAACAGAATTACATTATCGCCTTTCTTGTACATGGGTAAAATCGGACTATTACACAAACTTCCTGAAATTTCTTCAATCACACCACGGTGCACAAAATCGGAAACAATACATTTCAAAGCTCGCTCGCCCTCAACCGAAATCTTATACTGGGGAATGCGTGGCAGCTCAATTCCATGTTTCAAAGCTATTTTAACAGGCTCAATCTGCAAAACACTGACATCATTGTTGTCAACAGCTCATAAAGTCTCTGGTACATCAATGAATTCTGGAGGCAAAGGTCTAGTCAGAAATTGCGAGGCGGAAGATTGCTGTGGTGAAATTGTAAGCGTTCTCCATCAGAAGAACAATAAATCACTGCATTTAATTTGTTTAACAGGTTCAATCCCAGCAAGTTTTCCCCGCAATCCGAGGTCTATAGAAAAGGACACTGGTCCGTAAAGGGACCAAAAGAAATAGGTACTGGTATAGAGACCTGACAAACAACTGGAGTACCAGAAAACCCTACAGAAACATTGGTTTGCCCTGACAGTGGAACGTTTGGAACCCGTGAACGATCAATGGAACACTTCTGCGCTCCAGTGTCTATCAAAAACTGATGTTTCCTATTTCCCACTATCATTTCAACGTAGGGACCTTTCTGATTGACAGGAATAGGTGTAGGTTCCAAACCCTGCTTCGGGCAATCCTAGCGAAACAGAATATTGTCAAAAGGAAGCTCTTCAGACAAATATGCAGTGGAAGGATGTTCAAATATGTTCCTAGTATCGGAGTCTGATTGTCCTGCGAAAAAGGTTGTTGAGGGTCCTGTGTGAACTGACCTCTACCAGGGTCCCCTATGCCCGGGCGACCTCTAGATTGCCTAACTATGTTATTATTCGACCTCTGTTGAAGGACAGGGCATTGTGCTCGCCAATGACCCTCTTGTCGACAATAAGCACATTGATTAATGTTCACAGGACCCAAGGGCACATTCCCTGTGGGACATACTGACCTCTAACCTGAGAGTTATCCCCTCTGGGGCCTCTAACAATTTGCTGCAATAGCACCTTTGTTTTTAAATCACCCTTCCGTTTTTCAATCCTATCTTTTTCATTGTCGACACGATTCTCATAGTACTGAGCCATATGCAGTACTTCTGATTGCGATTTCGCCTGCCAAGCGCTCTCAGAGGACATAATCTGTGACTGGATGTCAGCCAGCAATCCACGTACAAATTTGTCCACAGATAAACTTTTCCCAGACTCTGTGCCTAAGTCTTGTCCACTGAAATCCGAAAATACCTGTTCGAACCGATTAAAGAACTCGGTAGCACCCTCAGACTTTCCTTGGACACAGGCCGTAAGCTTGTCCCATATAATTCTTTTTTCAGAAATTATGGTTTTTAATTTAGCAATGATTCTATCAGGCAAGGTTAATATCACCTGCTGTGGTCTTTCACCAGCTGGCCTTTCCCCATCGAGTCTAGTTAAATTCGCCCATGTATCTCCCAACCCGGGTACATCGTCAATAGTTCTAAATTGTTTCCATAAATCTATGGGCAGGAGTACCGGAAACAACAAATCAATGTCACCCAAGGTGAACACTGAGGATTGCAAAACAGATTCCATCTCTTTATAGAACCCTGTCGGATTGTTCCTAATATCAGGAATAGACTGTCTAATGGTGTTCACTTCCTGTCGTGAAAACGGGACGTGAACAAACTGTGATACATAATGTGCGGGAATGTCCACAGCGACTATACCTCGTGCAGCATCGGCCACAACCTCAACCTTCGGGACAAATGTCGGAGGAACCTCTCTCATAGGCAACTGAGATGTAGGCAACTCCGAACGCTTACTAAGCAACAGAGCCAAATCGAGCGCTAAAGCAGTCGAAGAAGTGTCAAACGAAAAAGCTCTCTTATAAATATTCAATAACTCTGTGGGACAACTAATCTTCCTCTTTACATATTCATCTTGCAGGTACTCTATCATTACCTGTATCACTTTTCTCTGCATTTCTTACGTATATTGACTATATGTGTCATATACCTCAACTGGAGTTATCGATATGTCTGAAATCCATCTAATCGCATCTTTCTTACAAATTCGCATTTCCTCCGACATCGGTTTACGACACGGAAGGTACTGTTTCTGTACATAGATACTTTCCTCTCCATCTTCCTCATTCCGTATCCTTTCTAACTCCTTTCTATATTCAAATAACCTCTCGACATGCTCATTTACCTTCTCCACAGTATCTCTGGAAAGTGCTAAAGTATTTAGATCCCTTAACCTTTGCGGAACATCCGCATTGCTTAATCTTCCCCACATTATACATAACTGAATCCCCAAACCTTCAATAAAAACATTTTTCTCAGGAAAATTATCCATATTAAAAAGTGTGGAAAAAACACTAGCCTGATCATCCTTCTCCATACAATGTTTAGCCCATGCAATTAACTCACGTTTCTTCTCCGGTGGTACAGTACTGCGAGTGACAACCTTCGAGCCTGCACCATGATCGATTACAAGCGGCCCAAGACCACTTGGAAGAGAGGGGATAGGCAAATTCGATGGAGGAGCTATAACTGGTGCAACAGGAAGAGGCAGAGGAGCAGGTGGAGGAACAACAGTCGGAGGAATAGGAACAACCGGTTGAGCAGGAAGAGTAGGAATAACAGCAGGAAAAGGTACAGCAGCGGGAAGAGGAACATACGGAGGTGGCGCAGAGGCACCAGGCCTTTGTTCATTTAATATTTTCTCAAAAAACTCATCAGAATCAGAAAGATCTTTGGAAGGATAGATTTTCTGGATACCAAGTGAGAAAGCCCTTTCCATATTTTTAGCCGACTCAGCCTGTTTATCCTGATCATATAATAACGCTTTTTCGGCAACCGTTTTATGACGGCACGCATGTTTCTCTCTACTCTTAAGCTGTTGTAACGCTTCTTTTTTCCAATTCTGTAAAACATCAAATGCTGCAAGTCTAGCCTTTTTCTTTAACAATACTGACTCCAAATATTCAATGCGCGGGGATCTCGAAACTACCATTGATTGGCCACTGAAGTTCGGAGGCATGTCTGGTTTGTCTGTGCCACATATCATTAAATACTATACTTCCAATGCCATGCTTACAGTACATAGTACATGCCGGCGACCACTCCTGTGGTGCCGGACGGCTAAATTCCAAAGATTGTCTATCACTGCGGAATAATGCCCTAAAGCAGGTAGACAATTTCCCAGGCATATCTCAAATTCTTGGTGTTATCTGGTCAATAATTGTGTCTGCAGATACAATGAGCCAAAATTCAAATTGCCAGGGTTAAATTAAGAATCGGGTCACGACTCACCTGGCCAAACCTAAGGAGGACCGATCGGTACTTCTAAGAATCTTACCTAAATAATCTTACCTCGTATATGGCGATTTCGGCAAATCTGCCCGCCTCGATAAGTGGACCCTCGTCAAGATGCCGTCTCAGATCACAGGCTAGTCGTCCAGGGATCAGATCGTGCAGCGCTGCTGAGGTGTCGCATCTCATCCAGGGACCCCTTACTTTTGTACACCGTTCGATCCCGGTCCGATAGCAAGTGTCCACCTTCAACAATCCGGCATCAATCTTGAGGGTCCCTATACCCCAAAAGGAAATACACCAAACACAGGTTTCAAAGGAACATACAAAGTACTTTCTCTATCGAATACAATTACAAAAACAGTGCAAAGTCAGATAGCTATCGGCCCTCAGTACAACACAACGAACTATAGCGTGGTTCAGTGTGTTCAGTGAGAGACTGTACATTAGAATGCATTCGCTTTTTATACATTTTGTGAGCGCTATGGCCAACCCCTCTTCGGGTTAATATTCTACTTTATACATCACATATTCTAGGGTTCGTTGCCGAGTCTCAAATAACCGCATCTAACTGGTTTGTTCTTTATTACATGTAACAATAAGCGTATGCATTAACTGTGTATTCTAAGTTTCGTATAGCAGGTCTTCTTAAACATTAATACAATATAGTAAATAAGATGTTCTTTGTCCAATGTGTAAATACATTATCATAATACATACTCGTGGATTGGTTTACTTGCGCGAGTAATCCTTTTACACATAGGTCAACGTAGGACGAGGTCTCAGTTCATGACCTCAACAAGTAGCCTGCAGGCAGATTACACATTAGCGATGTACAGGGGTCAAGACGGCCATGATGTATTTTGCAATGACATCATCCACCATTTTAGCTCACAGGGTGACTTTTCCATACAAATCCTAAAATGGCGGTTTGACCTAAAATGGCGGCCTACTTGGATTAAAGGTCAGGACCTTGTAACACAGATCCCGCAAGTGACTTTCGAGCAGCTTGGCGTAGGTCAATATTAATATATTTATTACAATAGGAGGCACGATATACTTTTTATTCCGACACAATGGCCAAATGATTTTCTCGACCACAGATGCATTTCTTTCCAAATACCGGGCATTTCATGCCTGGATCATGGGGAAATGTCAGTCCGCAATGATAGCAACTGCTCATGGAGACATGACTTCTTGTCTGGTTGCCACCAGTATAGCGACTACGTCCCCCTGTAGTCACCTGATATATCTGTACCTTTGTAGGTCCTTTGTTACTCTCCATTTGGGTCGCCTACATTTCGGCGCGTGCTTCTGTCCTGGCCATCTGTAGAATGGTATTCAGCGGAAGTGGCTACCCTAACAACTTCTTTCTGAATGATGACAACAGACAGTCACTAATGATCCTGAGGCATATTGCTTCTTCGTTTGAGAACTTGTGGAATTCAGATTAGGCCATCAGCTTGGGATGCCTGGTCGCAAATGCGTCCATGTTCTCACCTGTGAGTTGGCACACAGTGTTGAACATGTGCCTTTCATGGTCGATGTTTTGTTGCGGATCAAAGTAGGCAGATAGTGCTTCCTTCAGACCAACAAATGTCCTCACTTCTTCTGGCGGGAAAGTGGGGATGAGATCTTCTACGTCATCTCCCACAGGTTTATGAGCAGTTTTCTTGCAAAACGATTAGGCGCCTGTTCATCATGGACCGCCAGGTAGTTTTCAAATCGCTGCAGCCATCTCTCCCACCTTGGTCTGAGCGATTTTTGATCTTGCATGTCGAAAGGCACTGGCCTACAGAATGCGCTTGCGCCTGGCATATCGTCCTCATGGCCTTCTCGTTGTTCCTGTCCTCGCTCCGACAAATTGCAGGTGTAGTGGAGAACGTATTTCGCACCCCTTACAGGAACGAGAGAAGAGAAACATTTTTTGGTGTGATACAGGATGCAGTCACACAGCTATCCCATCCTTGTCACTATTGTCCTGTCTCGTGTGGGCTCACAACAGGCTTTGGATCAGCAAAGAGAAAATGAATGCATGGAGCCAAGTAATGATTAAACTGCTCCTTTATTCTTTTGCGCAGCAACCTGCCTGTTGCCAGCCTGAAGCTCTGCACATGCGCTACATTTCCGGCCTCCGATAGGCTGTCGTCATTGGTGCTTTCAGGAACCTGGCTTCTTTAACTGTGTCCTTGCCGGACTGGACATCAGGTAACACGATTCCCTCGTTTTCATTAATTATTAGTAGTACCTAGGTGCTGGTCAGCATTCACACTACACATATGTGGAATAAGTCAAAGAGAGAGAGAAAAACGAATGGAAAAAACCATCAGTTCTGATAGCAGACATTTGCAAATACTATTCTGAAAAGTTCCCATAAATATTCCAATTATATATTTAGATGAAGACGTATAATTCTGAGTCACTGTTTTCTTTATTGTTCACTCCTTTCCGAATGTACACCATTAAATGAGCACAGAGGCAGATGGACGCTTCGTCAGTGCATTTCACACCACAAGTCCTTCATCAGGGCTGGCTCTATAAGAAGTATATGAGCCATGTATTAGTTTACAAATAAAGCTTACACAACCATTGCATATGCTGTAGCATACAAGGAACATGACAGCGCATACCTGTCTGAGTGATCTGCGACTCCTAGGGTCTAAATAGCGTGGGAACTATTCAAAAATAATTACAAAACAGAGCAAAGAACAAAAACTGGTAAATTATAAAACACCCAGCTGTGAAGTGTACCTTATAGAATTAATACACAATGATGGAAAAGCACAATAGAGAACCATACCTCACTAGTGTGACCCACAGGTCTAAGAAATCAATATGTCAGTCTGTGAAGTACCAGTGATATTACTCAGAGAAGCTGAAACAACATGAAAGAGCCCTCTATCTAGTTGATATTGCGCAATGGACACAAGCCTCGTCACGAGTTGGGCGGTATGGCAGCAGTAAATCTGGCGGGAATACAGCCCAACGCAACTACTGTAACCGCCACTTGGTCTGGCGGTATTACCACCGGATCACAAGTGGCGGAGGCGGTGTAAGTCCCCATATGTGCTGTAGTCGAACATGTGGGCCCTGCAATAATTGCATAAGCCCAGACATTTCTGTACCTGCCTCACTTTAATTGGCGTTGGTGTTTTCATGATAGCCTCAGCTCTCTCGGGTGTTACTTTCTTTGCTTCATGTGAAATTAACTGGCCTATGTACAACACCTCTTCCTGGCAATACTGTAATTTCTCCTTGTCTACCTTGTATCCCTTGTCTGCCAATGTAATTAACTGGACAGAGTCTTGTCTATATTCATCCTCTATTTCATTGCAGATTATTATGTCATCTACGTACTGAATTACCACACTCTTGAGTTCAATGTTGTCTAGATCCATCTGTAGGACCCTATTAAAGATTGATGGGGACTCACAATACCCTTGAGTTAAAATGAGTATGTTTTAGTCTCTCTTGTCTGAATGTAAAGGAAGTCAGGTTTTGTGAGTCTTTGTGCAACGGGATCGAGAAAAACGCATTCTTTAAATCGATCACAGCGAAGTACTTAGCTTCAACTGGGATGCTACACAACATTGTTGCAGGATTCAGAACTAAAGGAAACTCTGCTTCTAAAATCTGATTAAGAGGGGGCAAGTCCTGGATAAATCTCCATGACCCTCCTTTAGATGTTTTAATCGGATACATTGCAGCATTGCACAAGGACTCTGATGGCACTAGGATTCCCTGATTCATCAACGCTGAAATAGTCTTAAATATGCATTCATCAGCTTCTCCAGACATGGGGTACTGTTTTGCTCGGGGTAAAATTGCTCCTTGCTTGAGTTTTATTTTGACCTCTCCTATTCCCTTCAATACGCCTACGTCATATGGGCCCGTAGTCCAAAGGACACTTGGCACCTTTTCTAGTTCTTCCTGAAAGAACGCTGGTCATTGCTGCATTAGTGCCATTTGCTGTGGGACTTCCCTTTTCTCAATTCTTATCCACTGTGTAATGCTTATAAAAAACACTATGTCATCATCTATACGTTCATCTCTGAGCATATCTTCGTCTGTTATGTCATTATGTCAGTCAATCTGTATCCCTCCTCAAGAGCCATCACTGTCCTCCATGCTCTGCCTTCGTCATCTGCTCCTTCAAGCATTGCTATTCCCTCTCATACTATAGCTGCTTCCAGTTCTGTAGGAACAGTCTGCCCTTCTTCCTCATTCATAGGTACTTGTGGTCTTAATAAGAACTCATCAGGTATCCTCACACTCTTCCCTAGTAGTCCAGGTAGCCATGTCAATAAAATGCTCACCCCATGCACGAAGACTCCCAGATCGACCGGGACTCCTAGTAGAGCCACTTGTCCTGTAAATGCCAGTATTAAGTCTCCTAGATTTAAATTGTCTATTCCTGGAGTGGAGCACACTATTCCTTGATCAGTGAATGACATTGTCATGTTAAGTTGCGTCATTAAATCTCTACCCAGAATTTTAACTGGCATTTGTCGGGAATATAACAAGGGGACAGACATGTCAGATTTCCCATATAGAAACATGTCATTTTCCAGTAAAAGGAACTAAATTCATAGCTCCAGAGAACCTATGAGCATTCATGGCAATACCTTACATTGCGTACTTTCCCTCCCTGATGCAAGAACAAGTCCCCCTTGTGTCTACAAGAAAAGAAAAAGATTTGCCTCCTATCATCACATTGACCCTTGGTTCCTCGTGGGGGTCTGGTGCTACTGATAGTACTGAACACATCAAGTCATCCCTGTCCCCGTAAAAGGGTTCCCTCCTACCACAGTGCCCCCAGCTATTCTAGGTGTCAGTATTTGCCCTGCATTCGCATTCTGTTGTGTTTGCATAGGTGCTTGTTGCGATTACCCTTGCGGTGGATGCATATGTACTGGTCCCTGCTGCTGTGTCTGCTGTGCGTGTGGTGCCTGTGTCTGATAGGATGTGTGATCCTGCGCAAAGCCCTCTCGTGTTTGTACACTGTATGGGGGGATAAACTGTCCCCCCTCTTGAAAGTTATCAATTTGTACTGTGTGTTTCTTCGGCTTCTACATACACGTGCAATATACCCTGTTATCCCACAATTTCAACACATTGGCGTTGGCCCTCTTGCAAACCCACCATTATATCCCTCCAGAGTATTCTTACTTCCAGCCTGGGCACTTTGAAATCCACCTTGGGTGTTCTGAAATCTACCTCCTCTTCCTCCAAATCCTCCACCTCTACCTCTTGGCCAAAACCGATACCCACTTTGATTCATTAGGTGTATATTATTTACCTGTGACGTACCCGTTATTTCTTGCGTTCCTACTCCTTTTCCACTTGTCAATACTGCGCCTTCCATCGCAAATTTTGTACATTTTTTATGAACTAACTTAACTTCCTCAATTTTTCTGTTTTCTTCTCTCTTTCTGTTCTTCTCTTGTAATAAACCACAATTATTCACAATAGTTAACTGTATCTCAGCCCATGGCTTCGCTTCCATTCCTACTTGTTTTTTCATTTGTCTCTATAACTGTACTGGCAACTCTTGACACAAAATGTGATAGAATAGCACTACTGTCTTTTCCCACAGTTCTCACATCTTAAGCTGCCATCTCTCTTGAATATCCTGAATATAAGCAATAGAGTCCTCATCTTCTTTCATTTTATGTGTCATAATTGCACCCATATGGGACGTATCAGGATACTGTACCCTGAGAGCCCTCCAAACATCTGCCCTGCAATTATGAAATGGTGCTCCATCATGTGCTGTGTTTTGTGCTGTCACACTCGCATATCCTGCTCGTCTCCAAATGTCGATAGCTCTCTCCCCAAGAATAGCTGCCAATAGACCTTTTATGTTGCCTATGTCTAATGTATGTCCCTCTATCTTTTTGTATAATTTGTATATCCACATCCAAGCCCCCGAAGTCAAACTAGGTAACTTGCATTTAAAGTTATTCTCGTCCATCTGAGGCCATGGAATATATTGCGGTCTTGCCTCCCCCTTCTCTAGCAAGGGGAACTGTGAGAGCCCCATCCCATAACTGGATCCCATTTTTCATTGACCCAATGCAGGGGTAATCACCCCTGTTTGTCTTTGTGCTGGTAACAAACTTAACCTACTCACATAAGGTGGAGATTCTACTTTCTCACTACACAATCGTCTTCGGGGAAGTTCGGGATATGGTATAGGATCTGGTGTTCTTTCCTTAGTGTGTTCCAGATCTTACCATCTTACCTCTTTGTCCAAACCTTAACTTCCCAAGGGGACACATGTACCATCTCCTTCTATCTAACTCCCTTTCTTCGTCAGACATTGCTACACTCCACCTGGAGTGACCATCATTCTTCTCTTCTCTGTCTAAATTTAATCTACTCAAAGACAGCACTCTGCATTCGTCACTGAACATATTTTCCTCTTCCTCCCATGGTTTAGGTATCAGGGATTGTTTGCTGCTCCCTGGAGTCCCACACTTTAGGTATAAAAAATTCTTGAGTCATTTCTCTCATCGGGAAAACTTTACTTATAGTGTCCCATTGTCCCCGTATGTCATCCCTTGGTCTTATTCGTTCTTTAAGAATGAGACTTGCATGAAGACATTGCTGCCTTCTATTCTGTTCTATTCCTTCTTCCACTTTCCTTCGTTCTCTCGCGTCCCTCTTTGCCCTCTCTTCTCCTTGCTTTTGTGCTCCTCTTCTTATTTCTTCCCTACTTTCTTCTTCTCTTCTCCTCTGTAATCTTTTTTCCTTCACTCATACTGCCTCTTCTTCCTCTCAGTTTCTATCTCTCCTATCCCTTTCTTCTATTTCTTTCTCCCTACTGTCGTACTTCCTTTTTTCCTCTGTCCGCTTTTCATCTTTTTTTGGTTCTTCTGTATATATCTGTTGCCGTCGTTCCCTGCTTTTGCTTCCTTGATCATCTTCCCACAACTGCTTTTCTCGTTCCCTATCCTTCTTTTCTTGCTCGTCCTTGTCTTCCCTTTGCCTAACCTTCTTGATGCTTTTTCCATCTAACTTAACTAATATCTGTCCTCCCATCCATTCATTCTATACAAGCATTAACTCATCAGCCCTGTCCTTTTCTCCTTTCCATCTTTTAATTTCTCTGTCTTTATCTATTGATATGTTCGATCTCTGGCCTCTTTCCTCTTTATCTCGTATGAATTTACAGGCATCTTCCTTCCTTTTACTCCCTTCTGGACTGTCATCGCTACTGTAAAACGGGGGTACATACGTTGGGTTACTATACCCTGCCACTGCTTTGAATTCCTTTAAAGTATAAAATCCTATCTCCTCTACATCCACGCTCTAAGTCTCGGGCGGAGTAAGGGGAAACGAGGGCTCAATGCCCTCCCCTTTATGCTTATTAAGCATTCACTCCTCCTGCAATGGGTCTTCTTTCTCCTTTTGGTATATTTTCCAAAGTTCTAAAACTTCCAATCTTTTGTCTAATATCTTCCTGTGTACGCAGCGTGCACATACATGGTCATATGTTGTAATACTGCCTTTGACAATGATCCCCCGTGTGGCCATGGCATGAGCATTTTATCAGCTGATCCTTTTACCCATTCTGCACTGTGCTGTTTGAGCTTGGGTGCATGATGTGGTAATGTTTTACAAACGTGCATAAGAGGACTACATTTTGATTATTTCAAAGGCCTTAGGGCTTGTCATAGCATTTTGGTGCTGGACTGCCCATGTGGGCAGGACAAAGACTGATATGCAAATGGCTAATTTTCCCATCTGTGAAAGGTACAGTTAGCTAAAGTGTGGTAGCAGACTCTCGAATGTGTACCTTCCCAAACAACAGGTCAATGGGCCGTGTTTGTTCTCGCAGAGGGGTGCCTATGACTACATTTTGATTATTTCAAGGGCCTTAGATCTAGCCACCCTAAGTTTCCCAGGGTCATCCAGACGTGGACCCCTTGCTCACTGTGCTCAGAGAGGAACAGCTACACCTCACTGATGATGCTCAACAAGGCTGAAACACATGTATGGGGTTGCTGTTGGTACTCTTGTTCAGAAGGGAATTTCCATAGCATTTCGGAGCTGGACTGCCCATGTGGGCGGGACAAAGACTGATATGCAAATGGATATTTCTCATCTGTGAAAGGTTCAGTGGGCTAAAGTGTGGCAGCAGACTCTCAAGTGTGTACCTTCCCAAAGAACAGGTCAATGGGCCATGTTCGTTCTCGCAGAGGGGCGCCTATGACTACATTTTGATTATTTCAAGGCCCTTAGGTCTAGCCACCCTAGGTAACCTGGGGGCATCCAGAGGTGGGCTCCCTGCTCACTGTACTCATAGAGGCACAGCTCCACCTCACTGATGATGCCCAACAAGGCTTAAACACGTGTTTGGGCTTGCTGTTGGTACTCTTGTTCAGAAGGTAATTGCCATAGCATTTTGGTGCTGGACTGCCCATGTGGGTAGGACAAAGACTGATATGCAAATGGATATTTTCCCTTCTGTGAATTGCACAGTGAGCTAAAGTGTGGCTGTTAACTCTGGAGTGGGTACCTTCCCAAAGAACAGGTCAGTGAGCCGTGTTTGTTCTCGCAGACGGGCGCCTATGACTACATTTTGCATAAGAGGAGTCCCCTCCTTAATGACAAGTCACAATTAACTGTCGATACTTACCAGGTCGTTTATAAATCTCTGCCTATCTCAAAGCTCATCACTCAACACTTTTACTCTCAAAACAATAAATATGAGCAAGCACCATCAATCGCCGCTCAATCCTCTTTTTTCTCAACAGCCTATCTATTTTCTGATTGGCGCCAATCGTTTACTACACTTAACTCAAAACAACATCACTTCCAACATTCACAGCTTGTTACCTCTCGAAACTTCATACATCAAATAATACTCAAAATAATAACACAAAACACATTAATAACTTGTGTGATCACCTTCCCTTTTCCTTTAATCATTTTTTAGGAAGATGTATTCATTCCTCACCTCTACGTATATTACCGCGTACGGAGTTTAAGATGTCACCTTACATGGTCCTGGCCATGCGTATTGTCTCTTTTAATATTCCCAGTGGAATTTTAGACGTCTTCTTCTATCTCCCTTGAAGTAGGATTACCTAGGCGTTTCTTTATCCACACACAATTTCCTGGTACCCAAAAATATCACAATCCCGCTCCATTACATTGCCATTTCCCTTAGTCTACTTAGATCCGTTTAATCAACTTGAAGCCTTCATTATTGACTCCTCCTCCAATCCGACCACTTTGCCTTCTGTCCACAGAGCGCCCGTGGAAACCGAGCAGGGATTTCTTCAAAGAGGGACCTGCCCACCTTCTTGCTTCTTCTTGCAAGTTTATTTCTATCGGCCGCTCTCCACAGGAAACTCCACGATCTTCCAGCTAATGACAGAGGATGCCGGATTGTCTGAAACTCTAAAGTAAAAGTATGTTAGATCTGAAACCATTCGCACCACTACCACATGAGCTTATGGCCCTTGGAACGTGCTTTTATGTCTGGATGGAATTACACCAGAATAATTCTGAATCCAAATAACAGGACAAACTCAAGAAGATAGCACGTTGCTGTTTTATTAACGATTATCTAAAATAGAGAGGTTACAACGAACATCAACGGACGTACGCTCAGTCTCTCAGTTATTTTTTACACAAAACATAATTATATACTTCTTTATGCGTCAGAGTGATGTCATACTATGTGGCAATAGTAAAAAACCTCTCAAGGGTTAGGATTGGTGATGGGACACATCTAGATATACAATTATAATGGATTTCGGTTTGTTATTGGCTGTCCGATATCAGGTGGACAACTTATGCCCACCTCTTCATACGTGTCATTTTAAGACAAATCAGTTACACAGTGTTTCATTGGTTTCTCACACTTTAAGGTCCTTCACTATATGGACTAATACAATTGGTTGGCGCGCTTGTGCCATGTCTGGAACATCGGTTCCATTAGCAGCACTTAAGCCAAGACCCAGTTGCAATTAGATAGGACATGAGACTGCCTTTCCACTCAATTAGCCCAGCATCTCTCATCACCCATGCCTTCTGCCATGAAATCCTCTTTGTACTTGGCTTTGCAGAGTATTCTCGTCCTGGAAATGCACAGGAGTGAGGGCACTCGCTATCGTGTTTGGTACTTCAAGTTCAAACTCTATTTCCATCTTTGATTTACGTGACAAGAGACCACGATTCTGTTCATTCTGCAAGCTTTTAAATGCTTTAAATGAATTAAGACTTGGCATCCTTCTGTGTTCTTTCTTGTACCTTAATGTGAGCAAATTCATGCTCCACACACAGGTTCTTCTTCAGAGTGGATATCTGACCTCAACTTCTCAGTTCTTCTGCATCCCAACGCAGCTCCAATAACCTGCTATCCTACTATGACACAGCCTTTCATGCTTTCTCAATAATTCTTTGGCTTACTATTTCATGATACCAATGTCCAGTTTCTATACAATGGTGGCTTTGCCGGCATTCTATTGAGTACTCATAGTTAGCCTATACAATGACTTGGTCTATCTTGCGTTTCAGCGTCTGTAAATTCATTAAACTTCTGATTTCTACAGCACTTTTTATTGTGTACTCTTCGCCTTTTCCTTTTTAAGGTTCACTTGATTCTTTACTTCGTCATCTCTCCTCTAAGATCCACACATTGGGCCTCATTACGACCCTGGTAGCCACGGTATGAACGTTTCCGGTAAAGTACCGCCACCGTTCATACCAGGCCGCCACATTACGAGTTTGCTTGTGGGTGACGGTATGCATGTCTGGTCTGGCCAGATGTGCATACCGGCACCCGCGAGCAGACCAGGATGCTAACAACGGACCCGTCATTAACGTGTCTGTTGTTAGCAGCCTCCCCATTCCCATTGAGCCCTATAGGGGCTCAAATGGGAATGGGGACGCACTGGGTCCCGAAAATGGGAATTACTGGGCACGCAAAAGTCAGAATGGCCCGGTAATTACCTATTTTTGGGACCCGGACCTGGACACGAGTTTAGAGGTAGCCATGCCGGTAATGACGGCATGGCTACCTCCAAACTCGTAATGAGGCCCATTGTCTTCATTTCAGTTTCAAAGGATGTTGTGCACACTTTCTTATGACATCATCAGTTTATTTTCTTAGCTCTTTCTCATATTCCTTCAGGGAGTTCCTCCTGCAGGCTGTCATCAACTCGAGGTTACATTCAATATGGTTGTTTTAATGGATACCATCTTCCATATGCTCGCTGTATTATTGGTACAGTAGCTGAAGTTAGACAGGGCATGGTATCATGGCTCCAATGCAGGAGATGTAGGGGGTAGGATCTCCTGCGGATATATACATCCGCTCCTCTACATTCTCCCACTGGTTGAGTACTCAACCATCTCCTTGAGATTTCCTGCTTCTTTGGATCACTTCTTGAAGAAAGGTTTCTTTGGTATCCATATCTCCATCACCCCCCTCAGGGTATCCACATTTTTTATATGTTCTTCCACACTCCAGGTCATGTAATTGTATTTTCCACTTGGGGTACAGAAGACCCAACATCCCACGTAATTCTTAGGATCTCATGGATACAGGAACTTTGTTCCCAGAAGAACCACAATACTTGCCGTACAATGCAACTGTGCCATTTAGAGGAGAAGGTGAACTACGAACAGTGGATGCGGCCAAGAAAAGGAACATGAAAGAGTTCACCGATGTCAAGCGTCGTGCCTCCAAGTCAAGATTTCAGTGCAACGACAAAGTCCTAGTGCTCCAGAGGCAAAGGAAGAAAACGGACTGTGAGTTTGACCCTGCACATCTGATAATCACCCATTGTAATTGTAATGGTCAGTGATGACGGTGAATGCCTTTCACTAAAGAAACATTTGAAAATGCTTGTAGGCCCAAACGACTGCTAGCCCTGCTTTTCTGGCTGTGGGTATTTCATTTCCACATCTGACAGCTTTTTGTTGGCATATGCAACCACTTGTCTTGGTGTTTCTCGTCCCGGTTGGTGTTGGGCCAGAATGGCTCCTGGTCCTACCGGACTAGCGTCCACTGTTCTGTGCAGAGATTTGGATTGCTATATGCCATGTGCTCTGGAGACACTATGGGCCTCATTACAAGTGTGCTGGTCTGGAAACAACGGTGTTAGTAAGCTTATTGGCACTGTTGTTTCCAGACCGAAAACTACAGGTTTGCCTGCTGGAGCCGCTGTGCCCGACAGGGCTGACCCTGCCAGACACAGCGGCCACGTTAGGCAAGCCGCCACGGAAGCACTGGCACTGTTAACAACAGTGCCGTTGCTTTTATGGTCTCCATTCCCAAAGAGTCCCATAGGACTCTATGGGAATGGGGACAATTGCCAGAGCCTGACTTCCCAGACTGCCGGGGTTGTAATCCCCCAGTGTTACCAGGAAGTCAGGCGCTGGTAATTCATTCAGAGTCTGGTGGCAACCCGCTGGAAGCACCATCAGGGTTACCGCTGGACTTGAAATGAGGCCCTATGTTTTGTTTGATCTGCATGAACGTTCTCTGACACTCTGAGGTCCACTGCAAAACGTGCCCCTATTTGTAAGTTCTCTGAGTGGGGCACTGGCAGTGCGAAGTAGCGTAGATACCTGCTACAGTAGCTCGCAATTCCTAGGAACAATCTGACATCGTTAACATCTTCCAGTGGTGAAATCCTAGTTATGGCAGCAACCTTGTTTGGTTCTGGACTCATCCCTCTTTGCAAGAATATATGCCCAAAAAATGGTAGATGTTCTTTGCGAAACACACGTTTTTCACGGTTTAGCGTTAGTCCTGCTTCCATCAGCACAGTGCACACTTTATGTAGTGTCTCATCACGCTCTTCTGCTCTTCTCAGGTGGCTCCGAATACCAGGATGTCATTAGTGTAATTAAAACACTTTCTGATGTGACAAATTACCTTTATCATGCTTTCCTGAAATATCTCTGCCGACAACGACATTCCAAAAGTGAGCCTTTTGTACCTAAACGGCCCGACATGCGTAGCAAAAATGGTGATATATCTCGATTTCTTGTCTATCTTTATCTGGTAGTATCCTTTGTTGAGATCGAGATTTGAGAAAATCTGGGATCCATCAGTAAGATAATCATGTCGTCCAGGTGTATTCCAGGGTGTCTTCCACACCCAATCGCTCTGTTTTCCTGTCTCATGTCAACGCAGATGTGTATTGCATCAGGTGTGTCTGTTTTGATACTGCCACTATGTGAGACACCCACGGGGTAGGGCCGCTGGCAGATTCAATTATGTCCTGTTCAAGGAGGCTGTGTATTTCTTTTTCCACCTGTGCTTGGAGGTGAAAAGGTATCCTTCTGGGGTGCTGAGCAACAGGAGTGACACATTTGTTACCGCGATTCCCTCAGAGTACAAAGAATTCGAGTCAGTTTTCGATCGCGGTTCTTCCGAGGTGCTTCCTCCCCACAGATCATATGACTGCCCGATTGAACTAATCCTGGACTCTACCGTTCCTTCGGGCAGGATCTATTCTCTGTCCCCCTCGGAAGAACAAGCTCTGAAACAGTATGTCCAGAACGCCCTACGACTAGGACACATCCGCCCCTCTACTTCACCAGCTGCAAGCCCTATATTTTTTTGTACCCAAGAAAGAGGGGGACTTACGTCCTTGTGTGGATTACCAACGCCTTAACGCCATCACGAAAAAGGACAGGTATCCAATCCCTTTGATTACCCCCCTCGTGGACCGATTATCCCAAGCTTCCGTTTTTACCAAGCTGGACCTTCGGGGCGCATACAATCTAGTGCGCGTCCGCAAGGGCGATGAATGGAAAACTGCCTTTTGCACCCGTTACGGGTTGTATGAATACCTAGTCATGCCCTTCGGCCTATGCAACGCTCCGGGAACATTCCAGCGTTTTATGAATGACATATTCAGGGATATTCTGGATGTATACATGGTTGTTTATCTGGACGACATCTTGATCTTTTCACGGAATCTTGATGACCATGTACAGCATGTTCGGGAGGTTTTATCCCGTCTGAGGGAACATTCTCTGTTTGCCAAACCCGAGAAATGTCAGTTCCATAAAACGTCTGTTGAGTTTCTGGGCTTCCACATTACCCCTGGGGCACTATCCATGAATGAATCCAAGGTTAAGGCGGTCTTAGATTGGCCGATTCCTCAGACACTCAAGGCCTTGCAGGCCTTTTTGGGCTTCGCCAACTTTTACAGGCGCTTTATTTCGTCCTTTTCTACAATTGTGGCCCCACTTACGGCTCTGACTAGCCCTCAAGTACCCTACCAGTGGCGAAAGGAACATCAGGAATCCTTTGAGACTCTGAAGACCGCTTTCACCACCGCACCAATTCTTCAGCACCCCAATCCCGAACTCCCATTCATAGTCGAGGTGGACGCCTCTTCTTTTGCCCTTGGTGCGGTGTTATCTCAGACATGTCCTACGACGGGCAAGTTGCACCCGGTGGCATATCACTCCCGTAAGTTTTCCAGTACTGAGACCCATTATACTGTAACAGAGAAGGAACTTCTGGCTGTCATGGACGCCTTTCGTGTCTGGCACCATCATCTCCTGGGGGCTAAGTATCCAATTATTGTCTACTCCGATCATCAGA
The DNA here is from genome assembly GCF_040938575.1 of Ambystoma mexicanum. Lineage (NCBI taxonomy): Eukaryota > Metazoa > Chordata > Amphibia > Caudata > Ambystomatidae > Ambystoma > Ambystoma mexicanum. Next base: position 39,398,930 of record NC_090931.1, read on the forward strand.
ACTTACAGGATCTGGAATCCCTAAAGTGCATCAACAGCAGACAGGCCCGGTGGCATCTGTTCTTTTCCGCCTTTGATTTTCACATCACTCATCGTCCTAGGATCACTCATGGAAAAGCGGACGCCTTGTCACGCTCTCCGGGTGGAGTCTCGTTGCCAACCTTCCCCGATACCATTCTAGGTAAGAGTCACGTGATTTGTCTCTGCTCTCCCTCTCTATCATTGTTGGATTCTGTGCGAGCTTGGACGAGCAGTCATTCTGACCAACTGCGGGATTGGGATCCAGTGTATTGTGATGGTTTACCTTTCGTGCATGATCGCTTGTTTCTCCCCACGCCTGACACCCGTAACCTGGCCCTTGAATGGTCCCATGATGCTCCCTTTAATGCCCATCCCAGCCAGGAGCGTACCATGGATCTTCTAAAGGGATGGTGTTGGTGGCCCTCTATGAAGCGCGACGTGGAATGCTATGTCAACTCTTGCTCTGTCTGCGCTCAGGCCAAACATCGAAGAGGTTGTCCAATCGGCCTGCTGCTTCCGCTACCGGTACCCCCAAGACCTTGGCACACACTGACTATGGACTTCGTGACCAATCTCCCCAAGGTGCGGGGTTTTGATACCATTTGGTTGGTGGTAGATACATTCACAAAAATGGCTCGCTTTGTTCCCTGTAAGGGGATCCCTTCGGCATCGGTCCTGGCTGGGTTGTTTTTTGAATCTGTGTTCTCGTTGTTTGGGCTTCCTTCTGTCATTATCTCCAATCGTGGGTCACAGTTCACCTCTCGTTTTTGGAGAGCTTTGACTAAGCTGCTTGGCATCGATACCAGGTATTCCTCGGCCTATCACCCCGAGACTGATGGGCAGACTGAAAGGACGAATCAATCTATGGAGCAGTATCTCCAGTGTCTTATCTTGCAACAACAGTCCTCCTGGCTGAGTGCTTTACGGCTTGCCGAGTTCGCATACAATAAAGCGGCTCACTCTGCTACAGGTTTTTCTCCTTTCTACGCCCTCTATGGCCAACACCCCAAGGTTTTGCCTGTCCCTGATGCCTCTGTCTCTTTGAATCCTGCGGCCACGGCTTGTTTTAGGGATCTGTCTGCTGTTCATGCTCGTACTCTGGTCCATCTTACTGAAGCAAAGGTCTCTATGAAGTCCCGTGCTGATAGCAGGCGCTTGGCTGCTTCCCCCCTTGCAGTGGGTTCTAAGGTGTGGTTGTCTTCCCATCACCTTCGTCTGGTTGGTTGTCGGAAACTTCTGCCTCGCTTTGTTGGCCCGTATGTGATCTCTCAGGTTGTGAATCCAGTGGCTTTTTGTCTGGTTCTCCCGAACTATTGGCGCATCCATCCTGTTTTTCATGTCTCTCTCCTCAAGCCCTGCACTGATTCCTCCCGCCTTCGGGCTCCAGCAGCCCCGGTGTCCCTGGCCTCCCCTGATGTCTTTGAAGTGTCGGCCATTTTGGGTTCCCGTTGGTTTAGGGGTGGGCTCCAGTATTTGGTGGATTGGAAGGGTTATGGCCCGAAGGAGCGCTCTTGGGTTTCCGCCCTGGACGTTAACGCTCCTCGGTTGGTGGCCCAGTTCCATAGGGATCACCCGTCCTGCCCACAGGGTCGTGGGCCGTTGGGGGGAGGCTATGTTAGACTTTCCTCTGCACACCAGAACACTGCTAACATCTCCACAACACCTACCTCGGGTTCCCACACTACTCCCTCCAGCGTTCGAGACTCACGACGTGATGTGGTTACCCCAAAGGACCGAAATCTCTGTACCAGGTACAATGTACGTGCCCGGTTGCAGCCCTTCCTGCATTGGCAGTTTCCATGGAGAACATACAGCAGAAGGGGCGGCGGAACACCTCCGCATAGATCATTCATTTGGTCACGTGATTCAGAGCGGCGTTTCCCACGTGACCATGGTGGATGTCACATGACTCAGAAGCGCACAGTATATAAAGCTTACTGCACGGAGCACCCACCGCTTCTCAGCTGTCTTTCGACTCTGTTTGGCGCTACGTTTGATATACTCTGTTGGTTTACCTTGATCTTGGATATTTCACCTGGACTCCTTCGGATTACCCTTTTGTACCTTTGCTTGGAACTGTTTACTCATTGCTGAACCTCGACCCGTCCCTCACCTGTCTTCGGATCATCCCTTGGTACTTTGTTGGACTTCTACGCCATTGCCCTTTGGGAACTCAAATTACGTCTTCAGCTCTACCGGTGGGCTATCCTGTGTCCACGCCTGACTCCGTTCCCTATTGTTCTGGGGACCGCCTCCCATCTGAGTCTCGAACCTCCTTCACTAGGTTTCCCGGGCTTTCCAATCACCGGATAGGTAAGATTACTCAGATACTTTGATTACTGTGTTATATTGTATTTGCCTGGTACTTAACCTCGTTCTTTCTGCAGCAGCATCGGTGTTCCAGAGGTTCCGTTGATCCGGGAAGTAACATCTCCCACCTGTGGCTCCAAAGGTCGCACAGCGGGTTTCTTTTGGTTCCCCTGTGCGTCACTTGGGGACGGAGGTCTCAACGGTCTACACGACACTCAAGTCAGAACAGTATCTTGTCAACCGTGCGGAAGTGAGGTGTTGCGTTTGAGTTCGGTTCAATAGAACATCTACAGAGTGAGGCACCATCAGGGTCAAATAATGGCCTAGGACCATTCCCTCACTCTGTTTTACAGACGCAGCAGCAGCATCGACAGCACGCAAACATCTTGGCAAAGCGCATGCTACAGGATCAAGGGCAGAGGAATAGTAACCGTACGGCCTATTCTTCCCTCCATGCTCCTCCGTTAATACAGCCAAAGCACATCCATCACGTTCATGCACAAACAATACGAAGGCCTTTTCATAGTTTGGTATGCCCAAAACTGGTGCAGAGCATAATGCAGTCTTAAGCAAGTCAAACGATTGCTGGTGTTCCGAAGTCCATGGCAACGGCAAAGAAATGCCCTTCTTCGTCAAGGCCAACATCGGTTTAATCACTAGTGAGAAGTTTGGGATCCACAACCTACAGTAAGAAGCCATACCTATCAAGGCCCTAACTTTCTTCTGCGTATTTGGGACAGACATATCAGAAATGTGTTTTATTCTTTCAGGTGTCAATCTTCTTCCCTCCTTTGACAGGAGATAGCCTAAATAGGCGACCTCCTGACAACAATATTGAATGTTCTTAAGCAAAGCTTTGTGACCATGCTTAGCTAGATCAACGTACTGAAGCAAAGTACAAGTAGAGGGCAATTCAAGGGTATCAAGTTGCTCTTTCAAAGCCCTACTATAAATACTAGGACTCTCTGTGTACCCTTGAGGTGCACGAGTAAATTAAACGAACGTCCCCCTAAGGTGAACGCGAAAAAATATCTACTATCCTTGTGTATAGGAATACTAAAGAACGCATTCTTTAGGTCCACAACACTAAAGTAAGTAGCTGTAGCTGGAATCATGGTTAAGATCGTTGTCACATCAGGCACAATTGGAAATTGCAGTGTCACAACTTTATTAATGGCAAGTAAATCAAATATGAAACAGAATTACATTATCTCCTTTCTTGTACATGGGTAAAATCGGACTATTACACAAACTTCCTGAAATTTCTTCAATCACACCACGGTGCACAAAATCGGAAACAATACATTTCAAAGCTCGCTCGCCCTCAACCGAAATCTTATACTGGGGAATGCGTGGCAGCTCAATTCCATGTTTCAAAGCTATTTTAACAGGCTCAATCTGCAAAACACTGACATCATTGTTGTCAACAGCTCATAAAGTCTCTGGTACATCAATGAATTCTGGAGGCAAAGGTCTAGTCAGAAATTGCGAGGCGGAAGATTGCTGTGGTGAAATTGTAAGCGTTCTCCATCAGAAGAACAATAAATCACTGCATTTAATTTGTTTAACAGGTTCAATCCCAGCAAGTTTTCCCCGCAATCCGAGGTCTATAGAAAAGGACACTGGTCCGTAAAGGGACCAAAAGAAATAGGTACTGGTATAGAGACCTGACAAACAACTGGAGTACCAGAAAACCCTACAGAAACATTGGTTTGCCCTGACAGTGGAACGTTTGGAACCCGTGAACGATCAATGGAACACTTCTGCGCTCCAGTGTCTATCAAAAACTGATGTTTCCTATTTCCCACTATCATTTCAACGTAGGGACCTTTCTGATTGACAGGAATAGGTGTAGGTTCCAAACCCTGCTTCGGGCAATCCTAGCGAAACAGAATATTGTCAAAAGGAAGCTCTTCAGACAAATATGCAGTGGAAGGATGTTCAAATATGTTCCTAGTATCGGAGTCTGATTGTCCTGCGAAAAAGGTTGTTGAGGGTCCTGTGTGAACTGACCTCTACCAGGGTCCCCTATGCCCGGGCGACCTCTAGATTGCCTAACTATGTTATTATTCGACCTCTGTTGAAGGACAGGGCATTGTGCTCGCCAATGACCCTCTTGTCGACAATAAGCACATTGATTAATGTTCACAGGACCCAAGGGCACATTCCCTGTGGGACATACTGACCTCTAACCTGAGAGTTATCCCCTCTGGGGCCTCTAACAATTTGCTGCAATAGCACCTTTGTTTTTAAATCACCCTTCCGTTTTTCAATCCTATCTTTTTCATTGTCGACACGATTCTCATAGTACTGAGCCATATGCAGTACTTCTGATTGCGATTTCGCCTGCCAAGCGCTCTCAGAGGACATAATCTGTGACTGGATGTCAGGCAGCAATCCACGTACAAATTTGTCCACAGATAAACTTTTCCCAGACTCTGTGCCTAAGTTTTGTCCACTGAAATCCGAAAATACCTGTTCGAACCGATTAAAGAACTCGGTAGCACCCTCAGACTTTCCTTGGACACAGGCCGTAAGCTTGTCCCATATAATTCTTTTTTCAGAAATTATGGTTTTTAATTTAGCAATGATTCTATCAGGCAAGGTTAATATCACCTGCTGTGGTCTTTCACCAGCTGGCCTTTCCCCATCGAGTCTAGTTAAATTCGCCCATGTATCTCCCAACCCGGGTACATCGTCAATAGTTCTAAATTGTTTCCATAAATCTATGGGCAGGAGTACCGGAAACAACAAATCAATGTCACCCAAGGTGAACACTGAGGATTGCAAAACAGATTCCATCTCTTTATAGAACCCTGTCGGATTGTTCCTAATATCAGGAATAGACTGTCTAATGGTGTTCACTTCCTGTCGTGAAAACGGGACGTGAACAAACTGTGATACATAATGTGCGGGAATGTCCACAGCGACTATACCTCGTGCAGCATCGGCCACAACCTCAACCTTCGGGACAAATGTCGGAGGAACCTCTCTCATAGGCAACTGAGATGTAGGCAACTCCGAACGCTTACTAAGCAACAGAGCCAAATCGAGCGCTAAAGCAGTCGAAGAAGTGTCAAACGAAAAAGCTCTCTTATAAATATTCAATAACTCTGTGGGACAACTAATCTTCCTCTTTACATATTCATCTTGCAGGTACTCTATCATTACCTGTATCACTTTTCTCTGCATTTCTTACGTATATTGACTATATGTGTCATATACCTCAACTGGAGTTATCGATATGTCTGAAATCCATCTAATCGCATCTTTCTTACAAATTCGCATTTCCTCCGACATCGGTTTACGACACGGAAGGTACCGTTTCTGTCTGTACATAGATACTTTCCTCTCCATCTTCCTCATTCCGTATCCTTTCTAACTCCTTTCTATATTCAAATAACCTCTCGACATGCTCATTTACCTTCTCCACAGTATCTCTGGAAAGTGCTAAAGTATTTAGATCCCTTAACCTTTGCGGAACATCCGCATTGCTTAATCTTCCCCACATTATACATAACTGAATCCCCAAACCTTCAATAAAAACATTTTTCTCAGGAAAATTATCCATATTAAAAAGTGTGGAAAAAACACTAGCCTGATCATCCTTCTCCATACGATGTTTAGCCCATGCAATTAACTCACGTTTCTTCTCCGGTGGTACAGTACTGCGAGTGACAACCTTCGAGCCTGCACCATGATCGATTACAAGCGGCCCAAGACCACTTGGAAGAGAGGGGATAGGCAAATTCGATGGAGGAGCTATAACTGGTGCAACAGGAAGAGGCAGAGGAGCAGGTGGAGGAACAACAGTCGGAGGAATAGGAACAACCGGTTGAGCAGGAAGAGTAGGAATAACAGCAGGAAAAGGTACAGCAGCGGGAAGAGGAACATACGGAGGTGGCGCAGAGGCACCAGGCCTTTGTTCATTTAATATTTTCTCAAAAAACTCATCAGAATCAGAAAGATCTTTGGAAGGATAGATTTTCTGGATACCAAGTGAGAAAGCCCTTTCCATATTTTTAGCCGACTCAGCCTGTTTATCCTGATCATATAATAACGCTTTTTCGGCAACCGTTTTATGACGGCACGCATGTTTCTCTCTACTCTTAAGCTGTTGTAACGCTTCTTTTTTCCAATTCTGTAAAACATCAAATGCTGCAAGTCTAGCCTTTTTCTTTAACAATACTGACTCCAAATATTCAATGCGCGGGGATCTCGAAACTACCATTGATTGGCCACTGAAGTTCGGAGGCATGTCTGGTTTGTCTGTGCCACATATCATTAAATACTATACTTCCAATGCCATGCTTACAGTACATAGTACATGCCGGCGACCACTCCTGTGGTGCCGGACGGCTAAATTCCAAAGATTGTCTATCACTGCGGAATAATGCCCTAAAGCAGGTAGACAATTTCCCAGGCATATCTCAAATTCTTGGTGTTATCTGGTCAATAATTGTGTCTGCAGATACAATGAGCCAAAATTCAAATTGCCAGGGTTAAATTAAGAATCGGGTCACGACTCACCTGGCCAAACCTAAGGAGGACCGATCGGTACTTCTAAGAATCTTACCTAAATAATCTTACCTCGTATATGGCGATTTCGGCAAATCTGCCCGCCTCGATAAGTGGACCCTCGTCAAGATGCCGTCTCAGATCACAGGCTAGTCGTCCAGGGATCAGATCGTGCAGCGCTGCTGAGGTGTCGCATCTCATCCAGGGACCCCTTACTTTTGTACACCGTCCGATCCCGGTCCGATAGCAAGTGTCCACCTTCAACAATCCGGCATCAATCTTGAGGGTCCCTATACCCCAAAAGGAAATACACCAAACACAGGTTTCAAAGGAACATACAAAGTACTTTCTCTATCGAATACAATTACAAAAACAGTGCAAAGTCAGATAGCTATCGGCCCTCAGTACAACACAACGAACTATAGCGTGGTTCAGTGTGTTCAGTGAGAGACTGTACATTAGAATGCATTCGCTTTTTATACATTTTGTGAGCGCTATGGCCAACCCCTCTTCGGGTTAATATTCTACTTTATACATCACATATTCTAGGGTTCGTTGCCGAGTCTCAAATAACCGCATCTAACTGGTTTGTTCTTTATTACATGTAACAATAAGCGTATGCATTAACTGTGTATTCTAAGTTTCGTATAGCAGGTCTTCTTAAACATTAATACAATATAGTAAATAAGATGTTCTTTGTCCAATGTGTAAATACATTATCATAATACATACTCGTGGATTGGTTTACTTGCGCGAGTAATCCTTTTACACATAGGTCAACGTAGGACGAGGTCTCAGTTCATGACCTCAACAAGTAGCCTGCAGGCAGATTACACATTAGCGATGTACAGGGGTCAAGACGGCCATGATGTATTTTGCAATGACATCATCCACCATTTTAGCTCACAGGGTGACTTTTCCATACAAATCCTAAAATGGCGGTTTGACCTAAAATGGCGGCCTACATGGATTAAAGGTCAGGACCTTGTAACACAGATCCCGCAAGTGACTTTCGAGCAGCTTGGCGTAGGTCAATATTAATATATTTATTACAATAGGAGGCACGATATACTTTTTATTCCGACACAATGGCCAAATGATTTTCTCGGCCACAGATGCATTTCTTTCCAAATACCGGGCATTTCATGCCTGGATCATGGGGAAATGTCAGTCCGCAATGATAGCAACTGCTCATGGAGACATGACTTCTTGTCTGGTTGCCACCAGTATAGCGACTACGTCCCCCTGTAGTCACCTGATATATCTGTACCTTTGTAGGTCCTTTGTTACTCTCCATTTGGGTCGCCTACATTTCGGCGCGTGCTTCTGTCCTGGCCATCTGTAGAATGGTATTCAGCGGAAGTGGCTACCCTAACAACTTCTTTCTGAATGATGACAACAGACAGTCACTAATGATCCTGAGGCATATTGCTTCTTCGTTTGAGAACTTGTGGAATTCAGATTAGGCCATCAGCTTGGGATGCCTGGTCGCAAATGCGTCCATGTTCTCACCTGTGAGTTGGCACACAGTGTTGAACATGTGCCTTTCATGGTCGATGTTTTGTTGCGGATCAAAGTAGGCAGATAGTGCTTCCTTCAGACCAACAAATGTCCTCACTTCTTCTGGCGGGAAAGTGGGGATGAGATCTTCTACGTCATCTCCCACAGGTTTATGAGCAGTTTTCTTGCAAAAAGATTAGGCGCCTGTTCATCATGGACCGCCAGGTAGTTTTCAAATCGCTGCAGCCATCTCTCCCACCTTGGTCTGAGCGATTTTTGATCTTGCATGTCGAAAGGCACTGGCCTACAGAATGCGCTTGCGCCTGGCATATCGTCCTCATGGCCTTCTCGTTGTTCCTGTCCTCGCTCCGACAAATTGCAGGTGTAGTGGAGAACGTATTTCGCACCCCTTACAGGAACGAGAGAAGAGAAACATTTTTTGGTGTGATACAGGATGCAGTCACACAGCTATCCCATCCTCGTCACTATTGTCCTGTCTCGTGTGGGCTCACAACAGGCTTTGGATCAGCAAAGAGAAAATGAATGCATGGAGCCAAGTAATGATTAAACTGCTCCTTTATTCTTTTGCGCAGCAACCTGCCTGTTGCCAGCCTGAAGCTCTGCACATGCGCTACATTTCCGGCCTCCGATAGGCTGTCGTCATTGGTGCTTTCAGGAACCTGGCTTCTTTAACTGTGTCCTTGCCGGACTGGACATCAGGTAACACGATTCCCTCGTTTTCATTAATTATTAGTAGTACCTAGGTGCTGGTCAGCATTCACACTACACATATGTGGAATAAGTCAAAGAGAGAGAGAAAAACGAATGGAAAAAACCATCAGTTCTGATAGCAGACATTTGCAAATACTATTCTGAAAAGTTCCCATAAATATTCCAATTATATATTTAGATGAAGACGTATAATTCTGAGTCACTGTTTTCTTTATTGTTCACTCCTTTCCGAATGTACACCATTAAATGAGCACAGAGGCAGATGGACGCTTCGTCAGTGCATTTCACACCACAAGTCCTTCATCAGGGCTGGCTCTATAAGAAGTATATGAGCCATGTATTAGTTTACAAATAAAGCTTACACAACCATTGCATATGCTGTAGCATACAAGGAACATGACAGCGCATACCTGTCTGAGTGATCTGCGACTCCTAGGGTCTAAATAGCGTGGGAACTATTCAAAAATAATTACAAAACAGAGCAAAAAACAAAAACTGGTAAATTATAAAACACCCAGCTGTGAAGTGTACCTTATAGAATTAATACACAATGATGGAAAAGCACAATAGAGAACCATACCTCACTAGTGTGACCCACAGGTCTAAGAAATCAATATGTCAGTCTGTGAATGAAGTACCAGTGATGTTACTCAGAGAAGCTGAAACAACATGAAAGAGCCCTCTATCTAGTTGATATTGCGCAATGGACACAAGCCTCGTCACGAGTTGGGCGGTATGGCAGCAGTAAATCTGGCGGGAATACAGCCCAACGCAACTACTGTAACCGCTACTTGATCTGACGGTATTACCACCGGATCACAAGTGGCGGAGGCGGTGTAAGTCCCCATTTTTATGGAGTCCATTGAACTCAATGGAGCATTTTCGGTGCAATTACTGCAGCGGTAATTCTACTGCAGCAATTGCACCAAAAAGGGGCAGAAAGTCTGTGGATATACCTCCAGCTCAGAGCTGGAAGTGAATCCTCAAACTTTCCGCCCAATTCATAATTGGGCAGTGCAGTAATGCAGTGGTAACATTTTGGGTCTGTTGTTTACAGTAGGCCACCCTGCAAGGGGGACCACATTCATAAGGTATGAGAATGTGGTTTGCAGGAGCCAGGACATCTGGTCTCGCCATAGCTTCAAGGGAGACCTGCTGTTTTAACAGGGACAACCCAGTGAGAACCATTAACCAGAGAGACTCTTTGAAAATGACAGGAAGATGGGTGGGACTTTATGTCAAAAGGGAGTGAGTCCAGAGTTCTTTCTGTTGAAAGAAGGATTCAGGCATATTATTTCTACTGCACACCTTGTTCCTGTTTTCACCCCTTTACCTTTCCTCTTGAAAAACACTAGTTATGACCTGACACATACAGGAGATTTTTGGTAGCGACCCTAGGATTGGTTCATAGAGGTAGGCTTAGCCTACACCAATTACTGTGGCCCACCTGCCTTTAAAAGAGGTCTGAGCCCCTCTTTTGGGCAGATCATCTGAAGACTTTGCAAGGAGTAACAAGAAGAACTCAGCATTGGACGCTGGCTAAAGGTACAGCCTGCCTTACATCTTCCACCAGTGAAGGAAGGCCAGGATATCCAAAGAGGAAAGCAGGATCCCTCCCCAAAACTTCTCCCAGAGAGCAGAGGGAGATAAAGAACTCAGCGGACCCTCTAGCCACCCCAGAACCAGTACCCAGCCAGCACACAGCATGCCGGCTAGGCTCTGAAGCAAGCTTCCTGGATAGGAAGTGCCAGAAAGTCTCTGAACCTATAGCCAAGGACGAGGCAGCTGCCTGCAACATATTCCACAGCTTTGGGCCGCCCGCCTTAAAAGACACCACAAGCCCATTGAAGAAGCTGGGGGAAGTGCCTCGACGAGCATCTACCAACATCTACCTTAAAGGCCTTTTTTGAGCCAGTCGTGTTTCTCAAGCTACAACCGACTGCAATGCTCACCGATGTCAAGCCACAGTCACTCAAAAACATCTGAGACATCTCAACCATTGTTTCAGAACCACTGATCATCACATGATTCCTGTCCCTGTGCCACTGTTTAGGCCAGCCAGCAGCCGTTCCTCCACCTTTGCTTGCTGATTCCCCTGCTGCCTGATACCTGCAGCTGTTTCCCATCTCGAACTCTGTCACAGAAGATGCAAAGTGCCCTGAAGCCGACTCGACCCTGGCAGGCACTAAGAAAACCTACAGCACAGGGTACATTTTGTCTCTGTTCACCTGGTCCTTCTCAGAAGGCCCATAGAGACATTTTAAGACCTTTTGTCACCTTTGTGCTAAAGCCAAGAACCATTAACAAGCTGTTGTGGTTATTAACCATACTGACTGCCCTCCTGTCAGTACCCAGAGTGAACCCCTTTTCCTTCTTTGAAACTGTTTGTCCTCTGTATTCCTTTACAGCGTGGGTTGTATTTTGTAGTGTTGCTAGAACTGTCTGTTGTGATATAAATGAAGTAGATATTTGTATACAACCTTGTCTGGACAGTCTCTTTTATCATTGGGTAATAATTGTATTTTTGCTGTGTTGCAACTAACCAACGATCCACAACCTTGCAGAGATAAGCCTGCTGTTCCACCCACGTTGCCAAAATTGGACAAGGAGGTTTATAATTTGCTTGTGTTTCCAATCTGTTCGGATCCGTTCTGGTTTACTAGAGGTGTGTGGCCGATTGATGGTTTAGAAACCGATATTCATCCCTGGGCTTCTTGTTCCTGGAAGTTGATTCGTCACACACGGCACCAGCAACAGTCAAAGAAGTCAGGCTCACTAGTGAGGAGGTGTTTTTTAGATTAAAACAGCACACATCCTTACACATCTAAAATCGGTTGGAATTCACATCGGTGTTGAGGCGCCTATCAACCGGGAAACAGGGAGCAACAAATCCAGATGCTAGAAGCACATATATTGAAATATTATCCATTCTATCTCTGGGTTTAACTTTGCATTCTGGGACTTGTAGTTCTGAGTTTCTAATGGGAAAATACAGGACTATAAGTGCCAGAATGCAAAATTAAAACCAGAAGTGGACTGGTGTGTCCCAAATGGAATGGAACATGCGTGCATGCATGGAGGCAGTTTCACTGTATGTGCTATTACATTCAATGCTTCCTAGTTGTTGTGGATTGCATTGCTGCAGTGTCACCCTTTGCTCGATAGCACCAAGAAGAGATATTGTTATGCTTTTTTTGAAAATTCCATGTTTCCCCACAGGCAGGACTGCTGAGCTCTCAAGCTTCCCGGGACCACTCACGTTTCCTGTGAGGAGGCCATCTAGTCTTGTTGTTTCTCTTTTTCATTTGATTGAATGTCCCTATTTCTCATCTCTCGGTCTTCGGTGTTCAGCAGCCCTTTTTGTGGTGAGGCAGTCTGGTGCGAACACTCCGTCCAAACATGACTTCAGCGGGGCACTTCCCTGTTGAGCTGGGAGGGGTGCTCCTGGAATCCCTCAATAATTGATGAAGCACTTGCTCAAACGGTTGCCTAGTCAATTGAGATATTTGTAATGTTCTCTTCATGTTGGCTATGAATCTTTTGATCATGCTGTTTGCCTGGGGCCACAGTGGCGTGACCTTCCTGTGCTTGAAGCCCATGCATTCTGCAAAGTCTCAGAGGTCTTGGATCGTGAAAGGTGGCCCGTTATCAGATTTGGTCTGCCGGGGAATGCCATAGGCAGTGAAGGTCCTGTCTTACACATGAATGACATGATGGGCCGCTGTGGATGAAACCACTTGTGCCTCTGCGTACCTGGAATATTCGTCCATCACTGCCACCACCTATTTCCCCCCTTCCATTGGCCCAAAGAAGTCTATGGCAACCTCCTCCCACACACCGTCCAGTAATGGTAACATGTTCAGTGGTTCAGGGTGTCTTGTAGGGGTGATGAGACTGCATGTGGGGCAGTCTCTCAGTATGTTTTCCACCATCCCACACAGTTTTGGAAACCACACCTTCTGGTATAGCATTCTTTTTGTTCAGACTATCCCTTGGTGTCCTTCATGTGCGAGGTCTAGCACTCGTCTCCTGAGTTGAATAGGTATGACGATCGAGTTTTCCTTTAAGAGCATATTCTCTTCTAACAGAGCTAGCTCATCTCTGACCAGTAGTAGACTATCCACATCCTTCCTTGGTTCGACAGACTCCCTTTTGCTTCTTTCTTTAACCGATCGCCATTTCCCTGTCTTCAGCCCCTCCGTTATTACCTGAAATGCGATGTCAACTTCTGCCGCTTTCGCTAGCTCCAGGGGTTCTATGTCGTGCGGAACGCTCTTCTGGATGAGGTATCTGATATAGCAATCTGCCACCAACGGTTCCCGGGGTGTGTTCTTGTCTGGGGTGGCGTGACAAGAAATCAGCCGGGTTGGCTTCCTTGCCCGGTATGTGGATGATGTTAAAAGAGTAATCTTGCAGCCGCAGGCACCATCGTGCGATGCAGGGAGGCATGTTTGCCTGAGGGTTGCCCTAGAGGAACAGTAGTGCTTTGTGGTCTGTTATGATTGTGAAGGGTTTACCATATAGGAACAGGTGGAATTGTTTGCAGGCCCACACGACTGCCAAGCTTTCTTTTTCCACCTGTGAATAGGCTTGTTCAGTTTTGGACAAGCTTCTGCTTGCATAGGAGATGATGTGTCTCTGTCCTGAGCAATCAGGGCAATTCTGTGCTAATATAGCCACCAGACCCACCGGGCTCGCATCAACAGTCAGTTCTGTCTCCCTGTCCACATCAAAATAGGCCATGTTTTCTGTCCTTGCTATTCTGTCGCGGATGGCTGCGAAGCTTGCTTGGCAATCGGTTGACCAGTGAAAAGGTGTGTGTTGTTTGGTTAGTGCCCTCTGGGGCTCACTTATAGTCGAGAAGTCCTTGATGTAACAAGCGCAATAGCTTATCAGGCCTAAGAATGATAACATTTCTAACACATTAGTTGGCGGCGATGTCTCGTTTAGTGCATGTACATTCTCTGAGTCAAGCATCATTCCATTTGCTGCGAAAATGTGACCAAAAATCTGAGGGTAGCTTTCCTGAACTCACACTTCTCTCAATTTAATGTGAGGTTGGCCGCCTCCAGGGCCATGCATACTCGTGCCAGCGTGTCATCGTGCTTTCCTGTTGTTTTGCTGAAGACCAAGATGTTGTTGCTGTAATTGATACAATTTGGGATATGCTTGATCACATTGTGGATTTCGGCCTGGAAGATTTCGACTGTTGATGAGATGCCAAAGCTTAGCCTTTTGTACCTGTATAACCGTAGATGGGTTATGAATATGGCAATATACCTGCTCTCTGGGCTTAAGACCAGCTGATGGTACCCTTCGTTCAAGTACAGTTTCCAGAAGACTTTGGCGTCATTTCGTAGATGAACCATGTTCGTGATGCGGGGGGCTAGATGGCTTTCCCGTTTGATGGCTTTATTGGGTCTTCTCATGTCCAAGCATAGCTGAATGGTATCTGATCCTTTCTTTGGGACGGGCACAATGGGTGACACCATGGTGTGGGCCCCGGCGCCCGTTCGATGAGGTCTTGGCTTAATAGCTGATGTAGCTCCTCTTCCACCTCATGCTGTATTTTCACTGGGATTCCCCAGTAATGCTCGGCCACCTGTCTCCCTTCTGGGTCAAAATGAAGCGTGATTTGGCAATTCTGGATATTTCCTATTGCTTTAAACAGTGCCGGGTAGAGTTGTTCTATCTCGTCCACAGTGCCAATGTATTTATGGACCATGAGCTGGTAGAGGATGTGAATTAGGCCCATTTTGATCGCTGTCTTAAAGCTCATGATGCACCCTGACTAGGGGTGGAGATCACGTGTACTGGTATGTCCATGGTCTGTGTTTTGTATCGACAGTGCACCTCGAATTGCCCCAAACACTGCAAAGGGACTTTTGAACCATACAGATAGACGTCTACTTCCACTGTGTGTAATCTAGGAGTGTGTGGCAGCGACTGGTATACCTGTTCACTGATGACATTGACCATTGCACTTGTGTCAATGAGAAATTCTGTTTGTGTCTCGTTCAGTTGCATTAGTAGCCTGGGGCTGTGTTGGGTTGCGTTCTGATTTCCTAGCGCATAGAGGTAGCCTTTTTTTCTTTGCTCCCCTTCTGAAGAACTCTGTTCGTTTTGCAACAGCGACTGTTCAACTAGGTAGCAGATGAGATGCCTTGAGCAGTGCTTTAGTCTTGTCCAGGACATCCAGTATCGTCTACTTTCCTTCCTGATCTTTCTTCCTTCTTTTCTCATCTGTGCCTCTCCTCGCCTGATCCGTGGTCTCTACTATCTTCTCCCTTTTCCTTGCTGAAAAGACTGTGCAGCCATCTGAGAGGTTTCAGTGGCCATGATCGTGGGCCTACTGCGTGATCAGTTGGATGTGCCCCCGTCGTTCTCCTAACCGAGACTTCTCGCTATGCAGCATACAGACTTGAAGTGATTCTCTTCTCTGCAGTCTGATCAACGTTGTCCAATTGCTGGGCATGAGCCTTCATGTGGGTACTCGTAGCCGCATCGATAACAGAAAGGTTCGCCAGGCTCCCTGGAGGCTCCTGCTAGTTTGTGTACACTGTTGGATTGTGGCATCTGACCTTTTGGCTCCCAAATGATTCTACTTGTGAGTCAATAGCCATTTCCGCTCTTTCTAGCATGACTATTTCCTCCAGGGACCATTCCTTCTGTAGTAGCATTCTCCTGAATGACTGCGACTCACACCCTGCAGTGATCTGCGAGCGGAGCGCTTCAGTGGAGTAATTTGCAAAGTTTGCTGAGTAGTTTGATTACAAAGGCATTGATCGTCTCCCCTTTCTCCTGCTTCGTGGTGTGGGGTCACTGGCACCGTGTCCGGGATGTCCTGATCAGAAATGTTGTGGGCAGATCACTGTGCTTCCCCACTTGGTAAACGGAGTGTCCTGCCCAATGTGGGCAGTACCCACTGGATTTGGCCGCCTGAATAGGCACGAGCACAGCTCCACAGGGAATGTCCAGCACTTCCCCAGTGCACTCCTCCCATGGATGTTTCCCGATCTTCTTCTTTTCTTTTTAAAGTGCCCCCTGGTGGGTAAACGGCCGCCTCCTTGAGGCACGAGCACCGTTGCCTTCTGATATGTCCCCACGTGCCCCCCGAGCACTCCTCACTCATTGCTGAAGCCCTAGGCCTTTGAAGTACTGCCACCTGGCTGGGCGCCACCTACTCCACTTGCCTGCACGGGTTGTGATCTTCCGGCTACGACTGATGTGTGTGCGAGCGGGTCGCCGTGGTTACGGCCACACACGCAGGATGTCGTCTTTGTAGCCAGTTGTCAGGTCGAGCACCCTGACTTAGATCGGGACCTCCGGTCTTCAGCATACACCTGCGCGCGACTCGCTGCGCAAGGACAAACGGACAAACATGGAGGTAATGTCTCCACGTCTTTAATTCATGCCTTCAGGATACACACTGCCTTTCCTGTTTCCCCCCACATCACCTCCCTCCCCGTGCCCTGGTCCCACCCCTACCCTCCCTGGACTACAACTCCCGACACTTGAGAGCCCTGGGGCTGCTGAACCAGAGATTAACGGGCTCTTATATTTAAGGTTACACTTTGTACTATCATTTGAACACGCAGGTTGGGCTATTGTCCGAGGGTTATTGAATACCACCCGGTGTGACTGAGAGTGACGTCGCCACCAACGGCCACTTAGGGGGTTGGGGGGGGGGGGTTGCCTTAATCCCCGAATACTGGACAGGGCAGCCTCTCTGTTCATTTTTCCAGGTCACCTCCAGTCCATGTTTCTTTGTGCCTGCGAGCAGCCCAGCCTGCCCCATCAACCGACCGCCTTCCATTGGTGCACACTTGGCTGTTCAGGGTGTCGCAATGACAGTAACAGACCCGTGGAACCAGGAAAGTTTAGCAACCATGAAGACCATCAAAGAACCCTTGTTTGGGTTTCGGCTAGAGAGGGTGGGATATATAGAGAATGGGGAATTGGGGGGGGGGATAAGAGGGGTCGCGACCGGACTAGATCGATACAATTCAAGTCAATGGTAAGAACTCGGAGTCTGCAAAACTAGCTTCGCATTCAAAGGAGCGATTTTCCAGATTCTGTAGTTTCCCCGAGCTTTAAACCTATAAATCAAGTTGCGGGTCGCGTGGTACCTTGGGTGGGGCTCAGAGTTGAAAGGAGAAATCCACAGGGAGCAAAAGAGTCAGCACGTCAATAGCTTTGCCGCGAGATGTCAGCAGCCTCTCTTGCGCTGCACAGGGGGTGCAGGGTCTGCAGAGAGGGCCTTCTGGACAGAACGGGCGGCGCTGCCCCAAAATAGCCATGTGGCCATGCATACACTCGCACGTGACACATCTGCATAGCCCTGCCGCACGTGGCTGTAACGCGAGACGTGACCGCACGATGGCACTGCTTCCCCACTAAGCGCATGGGCGGGATGTGCTGGAGACACGCTTGGCATCCCCCCAGTGTCGCTTTAATAGTGAGTGACTGCACCTTGTTCAAATGTCAGGCTGGTCACATCTCTCTCGTAGAAATGCCTTTATTTGTTTAGACACCTGCTTGAACGTCTTTCAACCAGACAGAGGGATTGCAGCACGCACCGCAAAACAGCGTGCAACCCCCTCGCAAATGCGGAATATCTGTAGTGATAATATTTAGTATACAGATAACAATTCCAGTAGCACACTTTTGTATGTGTGTAGAGTCTGCTGCTTCATTGCACTGCACAGTGTAAAGGTTACTAATACTAAATGTAAGAGCGCTCATCCTTTTTTCAGCCTCAGATAAAAGGCGTGCTCGGGTGCGCTGGCGTTGCAAACATTAATTTCTTTATTTATCGATTGCTGCCTTTTTTGTTCCAGTCGCATGCGCAGAAGGCTTCACTTGCCTCAAGAGTAAGGAGGAGGAGGGGCGGCTTAAGACAAGAAAGGGAGGGAAACAAATAAAAGGCTATTCACAGTTCTTGGGCATTTAAGCCAGAGTAGGCGCAATCGGACGTCTAGTGCCTGAAAGTGCCATGGCACTAAGCACTTGATTCGTGGAATTTCTGGCACGGTTCAAAGTGCCTTTGCACTGCTGACACAAACCCCAATTCATGGAACTGTAAACATTTTAGTTTTGCAGTGCAAAGTCAGTGCAAAGTGATTTTGTACTGCAAAAAAGACTTTGTGCTGACTTTGCACTGCAAAAATGCACTTTGCACCGTTCCATGAATCAGGGTTTGTGTCAGTAGTGAAAAGTCACTTTCAGCAGTGCAAAGTCACTTTGAACCAATAATGCCTGACCCCCAACCAACAATCTACATTTTGGGGGTAAAATAAATGGAGAATAAAGGAGACGAAAACAAAATGAAACCAGTTTCGGGTTGCCCAAAACCCAGCGCAGGGATTGCACAGACCCTTGTGGGATGGGCCCCCCCTGAAGGAGATAGGCTGCATGCAAATGGGTGCCAGACCTGGCTCCGGTGGCCTGAAGTCTGCAGCAGGATTTGGTGCTAGGTGGTGTTGCCACTGTTTATTGGACAGTCACTTTCAACTCGGGAAGTTCCCCTCCCCCAATCAAGGTGTAGCACAACAAAGCGCTTAGCAGATTCTAATTTGGTTAGGTTTCCAACCTGTATAATACCACTCAACTGATACCCCCTGTATCACCAACAAGTCAGGAACCAATCTCGTGTATAGAAATAATAGTATATATTTATTTACATTTACACACTAATAAGTTCTCTAGAATCACACAAACTCTGTGGCACAACACAATAATCACTTATGACATTTGTTTGCATGTATATGACCAACATGTATTTTTCAAATAAACTTTAATTTTCAACAAGAGCACAGATTGAAATTCACATCAGCACAATGGGATTTCTCTGCACTTTCACACATAAGACAATTTATTAATGCACAATCTTCACCTCATTGATCAACATGCTCTTTTGTCCCAGTGCCCTCCCCCCATGTCTCCCCTAGGCATCAGTCATCTGTGACACCCCTGAGTTTAAGGTGAGTGGGAATAGATTGGGAATTTAGTTTGGGCTTTTTATTCAGAAAGGCAGAATTTGGGAAATAAACTCAATGGGAAATTTTGTTTTGGAACACACTACATTCAAAAGGACATGCATGGCTTTTTGGGATTATGGTTTGGGAATAAATGGGAAAATAGGGTCACCAATTACTTTATTGACTATAGTGGCTGTAATACACTGGGAATGAGATTTGTTAGTTTTGATTTGTAACAAAACTCACCCCGTGATCTTTTCTATATGGGCATGAATTGAATTATCTCTAGTTAAATGTGCTAAGGGTCTAAACAGTTTCGCAAGCCCATGCACAATTAAATGGAAATGATTAAGGCAGGTCGTTCCCAACACAATGGATAGACTTTGGGATGAATCTACTTGCATAGGAGGTCTCTATTCTCAGCTCAGGAGGCCAGGCAGACCTCAGACCCTAATTTGGAAACAGGTTGACAGCTCACACCTCAGGCCCCTGTCCAGAGCAAGGTCCTACTAGCCACAGGCCTCTCTCAGATAGGACTCCTAGCCTTCCAAACAGAAGTCCACAGCAAAAGGCCAAGGGTCTCCTGTCTGTCTTGGTCAGCCTCTTATCTCCATTCTCTAGTTGTTCTTTCTCTCCTTCTTTTGGCCTCTCCTTGTCTCTCTTGCTAGTTGTTCCACTCCCGCTAGTTCCCTTTCTCAGATTGGAAATTGGTATTGCATAGTGTGTTGACACATACGTATTATGAATATTCCCACACTTTGGATTGGACATCTCTGTTCCTCCCCCTCCCACCAATCCGCCCACTCCCACCCAATAGGGAAGGAGTTTGGGAGGTCTGGGTTATGGATGATGAGGGGAGGAGAGAAATGCATAATTTTAAAAGACATATTTTCTTTGCACGTTTGATTTTCTCAGAATGTCACTACATGTCACTATCTTCTCTTTTCAGATAACTGTATAAACATATATTTTTGAATTCTACAATTTATGATGAATCGGGGAACACATTTTTGATTGCGGCACAACCTTACTGGGAGGAGCTATCATTTTCTGTGGTTTATTCATGAGCTGAAATAGTTATAAATATCCAACATCACAAAACACATATTCATTATTCTTCAAGTATCTGATTTTTCTGATTTATAGGAGTGTCACAAACCCATTTTCATCTCTAGCTCAAATTACACACATGGCATATGGTTAATATTTACATAGAACTGACAGGCTTTTGATGATCATGTCTTTTGGAATGTATTGTGCACATTTAGCAGATTTAGGTTTTCACTTTCCTTCACTTGAGCGCTGGTCCACTTTAGTAAAGTTGAAAGAGGTCAATTTTTGTTCCTTCACAAAGCCTTATGTCGGAAATCAATGTTTTGAACTGGCCTGCATATTCCAATGGGTCTCAACATTAGCCAGCTTCACTCTCACAATAGGGGCCTTGCATGGCTTCTCAGTTTCTGTCACTTTGGGGCTGTATTTGGAAGGGCACTGAGGGGATGTTTGCACCCAGGTGTCACATTGTGGGTTCCAGCATCCTTATGCTAGAAGCAGGGCTAGGGAATAGGCGAGTTGGGGAAGTGAGGTCTGGAGGCAGGAAGATTCAGTTAAAATAAAGACAGAGTTGAGACCAGTGCTACGCTGTGTGGGCTTCCATCTGTTTGGGCGCTGCGTAGCATTAAACACCCTGGTGTCTTCCCAGCAACTGCAGCACTAGACCTGCGCTGATATTGGTGATGAGGAGACTACCCTTGACACCTGGGTTGGCCCGGCAGCACATTGGGCAGGGCTTGAAACATGCCACAGGAGCAGCCTACATTCTCTGAAGCCGGGACAGTTGCAGTGACCTCTCCCGTGGCTCTACACACCATTTCCAGCACCGGGTGCAGAACGGGTGTCTTGCAAGCTATCCCGCACCTCAGCCTTAATTCCCTACATGGCAAGAGTGCTATGTGGTGACTGCAGAGAGGCCTGCAGGCCTAGTGGGCCCTGATCACATCACTGGATGTGGCGCACGCAGCCTGTAGGGCATCACCATTCATTTTCGTGGTGAGGTGGGGGAGACCTGGTCGGCCCAGCAAGAAGAACTGATGCTATTTTCCCTTAAGACATTTCATTGTGGAGAAATACTAGCCTGGCCTCTCACCTTAATATCAGGCCAAGAGGACAGGGCACATATCTGGAGAGGGGAGAAACTGCACTACACGGAGGCTGCAATACAAGGGCAGGGGAAGGAACTCTACTGCAAACCCTGATAGAAGCTCCCACTCCTCCCAGCTACACAACCAGCTCACCGCTCCACCATGTCAGAGGATGATGTGCCTGCTACGGTACCTGCCCGCCCATCGGAAGTCTTTCAGATGGCCCTGGCAACTGCCCACAACATTCAACCTCACTGACACCAGCAATCTGGTTGCACAATGCATCCGCTGGGTGAAAGACTTTAAAGTTTACACGGAGGCAATGGGCCTCATGGATGACGAGAGGAAGAAGAACATACTGACCCTGGTAGTGGAGGCATTGGTGCGAGAAATTTTATCCGAACTAGTAGATAAGGAAAAGACCACATTTAGGGAGATTCAGGAGACCCTCACCACATACTTTGCCCCACATACCAATGCAGACTATGAAAGATATATCTTTCACACCACCATGCAAGAGAGAGGAGAAATGCTAGATAACTTCATCTTGCGCCTCCGCAACTGCATAAACATTGTGCATTTCAATGATAGTCAAACGAAGAGGCATTAGACTCTCAGGTCATAGCAGGATGTGAGTCCCCCGATTTCAGAAAGAAACTACTCCAAAAACAATGGTCTCTAGATGATATCCTGGCCACGGCACAGAGTGACTCAGCCATCTCGCAACAAGTTGTCAACATGGGTAGAGTGAAGGTGTCCTCAGTGCAGAGAGACAAGGAATCAGTTAAGAAACTAGTGCCAACTTCCCAAGATAACACTGAAAGCACCAACAAAACGTGTTTCCGGTGCCGGTACAAATTCCCCCTCTAAGGCACGTGCCCTTCCTTGGGCCAGAAATGCGCAGCTTGCAGGAACGATGATCATTTTAGGGTGGTATGCCGGAACGCCCCGACACCCGCACTGCAAGGGGCCTCCCCGAGGAGCAGGAGACGACATCCGAAGTATCACTCCAATGACTGGAAGTCAGACTGTGAATACAAGAGATATCACCCGGCTGAAGGAGAAGGCAACAAGCAGCAGTTTTGACTACCGTAAAAGTTGCTGGACATAAGAGGGTCCTACAAGACGAGATGGAATGTACGATGCTTAAAACTGAGATTACAGTTGGGAAGTGAATCCTAATTCTCTCCTGATGACCAATGGAAAAGGGGTTATGTGTGGGCGTTGGGCAATGAGGTCACAAAGGAACAGATCACCACACTAGTCCTGCAAGTCAACGACACCCTGACCTAGTTCTTGGTTCTCACCGACACGACAGTGAACGTCATGAGTGAAGAGGCTTGTAACCGGCTCCTGATTCTGCCTAGGCTGAGGCCGTCCATAGTGGACATATTTCCATATGGCTCCAGCACACCATTACCTAGTAAAGGGATGTTCACAATGGTATGCACGCAGAAGTCACACACTGCCCGCACCCAGCTGCATGTGCTCTCTACCAAAGCCACCAGTGGATGTATACTGAGTTTCCGAACCGCCATTGACATGGGCCTCGTCCACATCCTATATCACATGAAGGCCCATAAATATGTGGCACCGGAGGGTGATGTCATAAAAACATTTGCCAACCTCTTTAAAGGCCTTGGCAAGCTGCGTAACTGTAAGGTGTGTCTCCACATCTATCCGATTGCCAAACCAGTTGCCCAGAATTATAGGGGCATCACCATCAATATCCAAAAACAGGTGGAAGAAAATATCTGGCACCTGCTGGATCTGAACATCATTGAACCTGCGATAGGACCCACTCCTTGGGTCTCTCCGATCGTACCTGTCCCGAAAACATCAGCAGTAGGGTCGATTTGCCTGTGTGTACATGCACTGACCGAACATAGTCATACAGCGGGAACGTCACCAAGCCCCCCAGAATCAATGACATGATTCACCTCCTCAACGGGGTAACCGTATTCTCCAAGCTGTATCTCAATAAAGGCTACCACCAGCTGGAGTTTGCGCCAGAGTCACGCTACATCACCACGTTTGTGACACACCTGGGGCTATATCGCTACAAAAGGCTGAATTTTGGATATCCTCGGCAGCAGAAATCTTGCAAGAGGAGATTCACCAAGCCATCAAACACATTCTGAACTGCCTTAATTACAGCAATGACATTTTAGTCTTCAGCAAATACACTCAGGACCATGACAACACACTACATCGAATGTGTTTGGCATTAGAGGCTGCCAGGGTGACGCTTAACAAGGACAAATGCAATTTCAGGAAACAAACACTGACATTCTTCAGACACATATTTCCAGAGAATGGTATGCGCCTGACCCCTATAAAGTTGCAGCCCTGTAGGGAGCGCCACACCCAATGAATGTATCAGACCTGGAGGTAATTGCAAGCTATTGCTCCCGATATCTGGAAAACTATGCAACAGTGAGTGCCCCACTCTGAAAGTTGACTAGAGATAAACAGGAGTTCATCTGGTCCCCGAGTGCGAAACAAGTTTTGAGGCTAAAAGGGCGAACATTGCATCCGCCAGACATATGGTATATTTCAGTTTGTCTGTTGATGCCAGCCCGATGGATCTTGGCGCAGTGTTGGCCCAATACAACAACAGGACCCCACACATCAAATGGGGTGTGTCTTACGTCAGCCGCAGCCTGTCGGGCATGGAGCAGAAATACCCACAGGCTGAGAAGGAGAGCCTGGCGGTCATCTGGGCCTGTGAGCATTTTCATCTCTATTTGCAAAGGCTTTCATGATTGCCATGGACCACCAGGCCCTCCTCACCATTTACGGGAACCCGAAGGCAAGGATGCCTCTGTGCATTGCAAGATGGGGCCTCTGGCTCCAAGACTACAAATTCACAATCTGCCATAGACTGGGGAAGGACAAGAACCAGGCTCACTATCTCTCCTGTCATTCCGAGGAGACTGCAACCAGAACACTCAATCACGGATGCCTGTCTGCCCTATGCTATTCACCAGATGAATCCATTCCAAGTGGCATGGCAAACGCTCCAACAGGAATCAGCAGCCGTTGCGGCTCTTGCCATCATCTCACAGTGCATCGTCCAAGGCTAGAAGGGCTAGAAGGGGTCTATCAAACAGACATGGCCAAGGTCGCGGAAATCTATGATATATTTGACAAGTGGATGGTGGGATTTTGGATGTGCTTGAACAGCAAAAAAAATGAGCTGATGATATTTGGTTCACATCAAGCAAGAGCCAAGTTAGGAGTAAAATACGAGTCATTTCATATCAAAGAGTCGGCCATTAAGGTAGTTGCTCAGGTCAAAACTCTAGGGATGATGATGGAAGCATCCTGAGGCGTAGAGGCTCAGGTGAACTACCTCCATAAAAACAATACTTATTACTTGTGTTTGCTGAGAGCCATCCGCCCCCCTCCTAAACGAGAAGAATTCAGCAACCATTGCCCAGGCCATTATTCTTTCCCGCTTGGACTACGGCAACTCGCTGATGTTGGGTGCCACTCAGAAAGGCATTGAAAGATGCCAGATAATGGAGAACAACACGGTACGTGTGGTGAAAGGGATCAACAGAAGAGACTATGTGACCGAAGGAAGGAGAGCACTACATTGGCTCAGGATTGAGGATAGCATCCTCTTTAAAGCTATGACACTAGTGCATAGATGCCTACATGGCGTGACACCTGTGTATCTCAGGAATAAGTTCAAAAGATACACACCCAACAGGTCTCTGAGGTCCGAAGCGCATGGCAGACTACAGGTGCTGCTGGCCAATCTAGCCACTGGTGCGGGAAATCGTTTCCTGTGCAGGCTGCACAGTAGTGGAACAAGCTTCCGCAGGCCATTCGCCTAGAACCAAACTATAGAATTTTCAGGCAACTCCTTAAGACACACCTGTTCAAGTAATTTGCTTTTACGATAGCGAGGCAGAACCTTTATGTCTATGTCCGTCTTTGTCCCTGTTTCTATGTTACTGCGCCCTGATACCTGCGGGCTTCCAGTGCACTACAAATGCATAAATAATAAATAAGGAAAGTTAAAGCAAGCAAAGGACATGGCTAAACATCTTGACCTGGCATCTCAAGAAGATGCCAGGAACATGACGCTGGGGAAGGAGGAGCTCACAGTCACCAAGAACCATGTCGTGATGAAAGGGTGCAAGATCATCCTGCCTAGGTCGTTGCACCAGCAGGTCGTGGACTTGGCACATGAGGGACATCGAGATGCAGTGTTCACCAAGAAACTGCTCTGACAAAAATATGGTTTCCAGGCCTGGATAAGCAAGTGGAAGAAACACTCAATAACTGCCCCATCTGCTGTGTAGTGGCACCGACTCCACAACCAAATCCCCTACAAATGTCCCCACTGCCAGAAGGTGTGTTGGAGGAGCTGGCGATCGATTTCTTCAGTCCATTCGAGGGCAGCACTTATGTCTTGGTGGTAATGGACGAATACTCGAGATTCACGGAGGTGCAGATTGTGTCATCCACAGCGGCATCGGGTGTCATACCAGCCATGGACCACATATTGACAGCATGTGGCATTCCCCAAATCTGTTAAGCCATATTCGCATAAATATCGTCTGATTATGAATATTGTCCTAAGCCATCCGCATTTGTATTAAAACCTGCGGTTAATTAGAATTGACTTCAAACGCCATTTTGGAAAATATCCTCCATCTTGATTCTAACTTCTGCTCTCTGTTCAGAAATGATTAACCATGTTTTCAGCTGCCTGAGCAGAAACGACCTTTGAGCCTAGGGCTGGCAGAGCAGACTATTTGCCCTGTGTAAACAGAGCTTGTAGTCAGAATGAACTCTGATTCAAAGTGTTATCTATGTCTACAAAACTCATCCTCCCTCAAACAGTGATATACAATGCATGTAAACGAATGCTATGAGTTTTTGAAGGAATCCTTTGTACATTTCTTGAAACAGGACTTACTCTAAAAGCTAAAGATCCACATAGCTGACTACAACAAAGTTTGCCAGTATGTTTAAGGAACCTTGGAGCCAAAGTGAACTTCAATTTAAAGTTTTACTGCATCAATAGCATCAGCCATATTCAAACATAAGAACTTGAATGGTGTAGAAACTAAAACTATGTGCCTTAGCCATAAGCTATTGAATTTGTTTCTTTAAACTAGGATCAACCTAAGCTGGAGAACCAACACCACCATTGAATCTTCAAGGATGGGACAACATGTCAAAAGTACAAACCAATATTTTATATTTGTTATGTGAACTGGGCACAAACCCAAATTTGTAACCTATTAGTTTGGAGATGGGCTGAGCTATGACCAGGACTGTGTATAAATACTGCATGTTTTGTGAGGACCAGTACTCTCACTCCTCACTGTGTCAGCTGGTACACACTGCGAGGTGTTGGGAGCCAGATAGCTATCTGCTTTGATATTTGAATCTATACAGAATAAAGTTATATTCATAACTTTTGACTTTGTGACTGGCGGATTCAATTTTTGGTGGTACTAAGCCTCAATATTCCTTGCTTGATCTTACAAATCATCAAGTCGGATAATGGTCCATTGTTTATAGTCTGGACTTTTCCATTTTTGCACAATATATGGGGTTCAAGCAACGGAAGATCACACTGCTCTGTCTACCAGCCAACTGCATGGTCGAGCGTTTCATGGTGAATATCTAGTGGGCATTGGAAGTCACCCATGTGTCCAACCAACCCTTTGAACAGACCCTATACCAACTACTGAGAGACTACACCACTCGCCCCACAGCACCATGGCCAGATGCCCGGCAGACCTTATGTTCGGCCGGAAGCTAAGGACTCGACTACCCCAAGGTCCAGTTACCAAGGTGTCCAAACCATCGGACCAAGAGCTCAGACTGAAGGACTTTGTAAGAGAAGATGAAGATGAAAGCGACGGCAGATGCGAGAAGGGGTGCACAAGAAAGCATGTTTGAAATAGGGGACAGAGTGGTGGTATGACAGGCACAAAGCCGGAAGGAGGACTCCATGTTTGCACCAGGACCCCTTACTGTCACGCAGGTGAAGGGGACCATGATCACTGCAGAGGACGATGACCGACAAAAAACTACCCGCAGTGTATCCCATTTCAGAAAATGCATAGGGGAAATGGACGGTGATGTTCCG
Organism: Ambystoma mexicanum; assembly: GCF_040938575.1. Taxonomy (NCBI): domain Eukaryota; kingdom Metazoa; phylum Chordata; class Amphibia; order Caudata; family Ambystomatidae; genus Ambystoma; species Ambystoma mexicanum. Next base: position 39,426,252 of record NC_090931.1, read on the forward strand.
GGTGATGTGCCCACAAAGGACTGGTCCCCGGGAGAGCTGGATGATCCTGAAATGGGGGACAGAGAGGAGTATGATGAAGAATGGAGGGAGGTGGAGCCCAGCCCCTCAAGACGCAGCCCCGCTCTGCTGCAAGAAGATCGGCCAGTAAGGGCCAGGATTAAACCCATAAGACTTATTGAAGAAATGGGTTAATGCATAACTGTTTGTTTAAGGAGGGGGGAAGGTGTTGCATTGTGGATTTCAGCCTTGTTATGTTAAAGGTGGGGCTAGGGAGGGGGCCAGCTTGGGAAGTGATGTCTGGAGGCAGGAAGTCTCAGTTGAAATAAAGGATAGAGTCGAGACCAGTACTACGCTGTGTGGACCTCTGTCTGTTTGCGCACTGCACAGCATTAGATACCCTGGTGTCTTTCCAGCAACTGCAGCACCAGTGCCGTGCTGATACCAGGGTGGCTAGAAACGCTTCCTTGATGTGAAGCAAGGCTCTTTTAGGGCTGCTGTGAGAGCGTTGGAAACCGGACTGGCCTGTACGTGCAAGGTTGCCTCAGGACTGACCTCTACGTGCAAGGCTGTTTCAGGGCTGTGAGAGGGTTGGAGGCCAGACTGACCTCTACGTGCAAGGCTGTTTCAGGGCTGTGAGAGGGTTGGAAGCCGGACTGACCTCTACGTGCAAGGTTGTTTTAGGGCTGTGAGAGGTTTGGTAGCCGGACTGACCTCTACGTGCAAGGCTGTTTCTGGGCTGTGAGAGGGTTGGAAGCTGGACTGACCTCTACATGCAAGGCTGTTTCAGGGCTGCGTGAGGTTGGAATCCAGACTGGCCTCTACGTGCAAGGTTGTTTGAGGGCTGGGAGAGGTTTGGTACCCAGACTGACCTCTACGTGCAAGGCTGTTTCTGGGCTGTGAGAGGGTTGGAGGCCAGACTGACCTCTACGTGCAAGGCTGTTTCAGGGCTGTGAGAGGGTTGGAGGCCAGACTGACCTCTACGTGCAAGGCTGTTTCAGGGCTGTGAGAGGTTTGGTACCCGGACTAACCTGTACGTGCAAGGTTGTTCCAGGGCCGTGAGAGGTTTGGTAGCAGGACTGACTTGTACATGCAAGGTTGTTTCAGGCCTGTGAGAGGGTTGGAAGCCGGACTGACCTCTATGTGCAAGGTTGTTTCAGGCCTGTGAGAGGTTTGGTAGCCAGACTGACCTCTACGTGCAAGGTTGCTTCAGGGCTGTGAGAGGGTTGGAAGCCAGACTGACCTCTACATGGAGCGCTGTTTCAGAGCTGTCAGAGTGTTGGAAGCAGGACTGACCTCTACGTGCAAGGTTGTTTCAGGGCTGTGAGAGGTTTGGTAGTCGAACTGACATGAACGTGCAAGGTTGGTTCAGGGCTGTGAGAGGTTTGGTAGCCGGACTGACCTGTATGTGCAAGGTTGCTTCAGGGCTATGAGAGGTTTGGTAGCCGGACTGACCTCTACGTGCAGGGTTGTTCAGGGTTGTGAGAGGTTTGGTAGCCGGACTGACCTCTATGTGCAGGTTGTGTCAGGGCTGTGAGAGGTTTGGTAGCCGGACTGACCTCTACGTGCAAGGTTGCTTCAGGTCTGTGAGAAGGTTGGAAGCCAGACTGATCTCTCCGTGCAGGGTTGCTTCAGGGCTGTGAGAGTTTTGGAAGCTGGAATGACCTCTATGTGCAAGGTTGTTTCAGGGCTGTGAGAGTGCTGGTAGCCGGACTGACCTCTACGTGCAAGGTTGCTTCAGGGCTGTGAGAGGGTTGGAAGCCGGACTGATCTCTGTGCAGGGTTGCTTCAGGGCTGTGAGAGGGTTGGAAGCCGGACTGACCTCTATTTGCAAGGTTGTTTCAGGGCTGTGAGAGGGTTGGTAGCAGGACTGACCTCTACGTGCAAGGTTGCTTCAGGGCTGTGAGAGGGTTGGAAGCCGGACTGATCTCTCTGTGCAGGGTTGCTTCAGGGCTGTGAGAAGTTTGGTAGCCGGACTGACCTCTCTGTGCAGGGTTGTTTCAGGGCTGTGAGAGGTTTGGTAACCGGACTGACCTCTACGTGCAGGGTTGTTTCAGGGCTGTGAGAGGTTTGGTTGCCGGACTGACCTCTACGTGCAAGGTTGCTTCAACACTGTGAGAGGGTTGGAAGCTGGCCTGGCCTCTACGTGCAAGGCTGTTTGGTTTACTGTTAGCCACAAGTTGATGATGCACAGTTTTCTTAAGTATTTTTCCCATGCACGGATTGCTTGAAGGGGGCAGGAGGAGGCCAGCAGATTGGGTTTTGCACACGCTTGTTTAAGTAGTGGGTCGATAGTGGCCGAAGGAAGGCCCCACGTGTGATCAAGCTGCTTATGAGAGCTCCTATTGGTGGAGCCCGAGGGGCGGTCTTCTACTTAACCGTGGTGCGGGGGCAAGGAGGGGTTTATCAGAGGGTGAAGGTCATGATAAGGTATTCTAAGGACATCGGTGGACGGCGCGTATGCACAGCCATGAGGTGCACAGAGGCTGGTCGGATCCGGGCTGAGGGCCGGTGGGGCTGGACGTGCTAGTGGTCTCATGGTGAATGATGGCCGCCTGGGTGTCCAGGACGGTCGGCTGAGAATCCACATTCCACTGGCGAGCTTAGTCCTTGGGCGATCTGGAGGCCCTCCGACAACTTGATAATGGAGAGTGGTGTGTGGTTTTGAAGAAAGCTTTCTTTTTCCTGCTGGTGGCCGCCTGGTAACCTCCGAGGCCCCTACCTCTCGTAGCCCTGGCTTTTTGCTCATGAGTTTTTAGCATTCGCCTTTCGCTTTGCCGTTAGCCCTTTTGAGAAGGGCCAGCCCCCTGTGTTGTGGCCTAAATAGATGACAGGACGCTGTAGGGTTTCTAACAGTCTTTATTGACTGACAACAGGGAGAAAGGCTCTAAGGTGGCCTGGTGATTCTGGGCACTTACTTACAGTTCATTGCGATCAAGTCCTGTGCTTTCCCAGTTGATTCACTGTGGAAAGGTTGTGCTCACCGGTGGCACGCTGTAGACTTCTAGGGCCCCCATGAAGCCTCCTGTGGCTGTGGTGTTACGCCCTAGAAGCTGTGGTTTGAGTTCTGCCACTCACTGCCTCTTATCCTGTAATCAGGAGCAGCGCTCCTGTGTGACCGCTTCAGCTGGCCGAGCGCCAACTCTGAAGCGGGAACGTTTTCCCGCGGAGCATGGGCTCGCGAGAGCCCGTCTCGCGAGATCTCGCGAGAACACGCTCCCGCGATCATGTGATGTCCCCACACACCTCCTTTGCTGGGAAAAAGGATGGGTGGTCACTCCATGATGAAGTCCGCATATTTCCTGGGTTTCCTTCTCTCTCTCTGGGGCCTGCCAGGATCGGGGTATGGAGCTGGATCGATGAAGTGTCTTTGGGAGGGTGCTGGTGATTCAGGTTCTCTTTGTCCAGCTCTTTGCTGTGATTCCCTGGGTGTTGTTGGGGGAATGGGGCTTGCGAAGTCATTGTGATGGTGCGGCTCTATGGTATCTCTACTCGGGAGGTGATGGTTCTCGTATGACTCTTGGCAGACTTGATCTCCTCCAGTGTCTCCTTGCGAGTGTACAGTGTCTTCTTTCCTGCGGTACATGGCTACCCTTTCTAGATTCCATCTCCTGCCATTGCTGGTGCAGATGTGGTTTGCCCCTCTCTCCATGACTTCTATGGGACTGCTGTATCTGGAACCAGTGGAGGTGTCCTTGTGGGGAAGTCGTATCTTCACCAGATCCCCTTTGTTGACTTGTGTGTGTCGAGCGGCTCAGCGCAAATCCCCTTGTGCTTTCATTGCTTCTTTGTTGCGCTGCATGCGGCACGTTATGTCATCCATGTCAACGTCTTCATCGGCCCTCACTTGCTGGAGCCATGGTGGTACCAGTGAGGATGCTGCCCTTCTCCCCCTCAGCAGATGGAAAGGTGAAACACCTGTGACGGCGTTGGGGGTGAGACGGTGGGCCGCTACGGCTTCTTTGACTGTCTTGTATGGGTCCAGGCCCGAGGCGTGAGCCAGTTGTAGCGCCCCCTTGATGAAGCGGTTTGCCCGCTCGACTAGGCCATTTGCCTGTGGGTGGTATAGACTTGCTTTTCGCTGTTTGATGTTGTTGAGCTTGAGAAATTTTTCCATTTCTCTGGAGACTAGCTGGACTCCGTTGTCCGTGACAAGTTCTTCGGGTAGGCCCTCCCGCTGGAATATGGCAGTGAGTGTTTCAATGACTGTTCCTGTGGTGATGTCTGGGGTGAAGTCAGCTTCCACCCATTTGGAAAAATAGTCGACCATGACTATCCCGTACCTGTGCTCTGGGGGCATGTTGTCCAGCGGCCCTATGAAATCCAGCCCCAGTTTTCGCCACACCCCTTTGGGGACTTCGGTGGGCAGCATGGGGGCTTGCCTCACGGCTAGGCGCTTGTCGCTGTTTGAGCATTCATGGCACCTATCGACCATCTGCCGTACGTCCTGGTCCATGCCTGGCCATCAGTATGCGTCGCGTATCCTTCGTCTGGTCATGTTGCACCCTAAATGGCCCGAGTGTGCTCTGCACAGTATGACTTTGCGGATTCCGCTGGGTGGGATGACTTGATCACCTCTGAGAATGAGACCGTTCATGGCGGTGATTTCCTCGTTCACCTTCCAGTAGGGACAAAGGCCTTCGGGGATCGCTCTCTCGTTGGGCCATCCATTTCGAACCCAGGTGCTTACGTGCCTTAGGGCGTAGTCCTGCTCGTACTCTTCCTGCCAGTGGCGCTCGCTCATTTCCATGTACTCGACGTTCCTCAAGTCGCCAATGGAAGCAACAACACATTCGTTTTCCAGGAATGTGGTGCCGGGGGCGCTTTGGTTCAGGAGCCTGGACATGCAGTCCGCTTGTGTGTTTTTCCAGCCCGCAATTTGTTGTATCTCATATGTGTACTCTTGGAGCTTTGCGGCGATCCTGGCCAGTCTGGGGGTGGCCGTCTTGGTGCCGCCCGGGCTCAACATGTGAATTAGGGGTTTGTGATCGGTTATCAACTTGAATCTTGTCCCCCATACGTATGATCTGAAATAGTCGACGGCCCAGGCGCATGCCAACATCTCTTTCTCTACCGTAGAGTAATTCTTCTCGGATGAGGATAGTGCCTTGGATGCAAACGCCACAATGTTCTCAGTGTCGCCCTTCTTCTGGGTCAAGGTGGCCCCTAGGCCGTATGCGCTGGCGTCAGTGGTGATGTAGGTGTCCCATTCAGGGTTGTATGGTTTAAGACACGGCGCGTGTAGAATCCTTTTCTTGATTTCGCCGAAAGCCTCATCCTGTTCTGGGCCCCAAGAGTACGCTGCCCCCTTCTTCAGGAGCTCCCTCATGGGAGACGTGGTCTCAGAGAACCTGGGGACGAATTTGGCATAGTATTCGGCTAGGCCCAAGAATGAGCGTAGTTCCTCTTTGGACATCGGCGCCGGTGCTTCTGTAATGGCCTCCATGAGGTTCTTCTTGGGGCTTACCCCATCACTCGAGATGCAGTACCCAAGATATTCTACCTTGTTCACTCCGAAGACACACTTTTCATGGCGTAGGTGAATGCCTTCCTCCTGAAGTCTGCTCAGGACTGACTTGAGTGCCTTGTCATGGGTCGCGTTGTCTTTGGCGTACACCAGGATGTCATCCTGGAAGAATGAGACATTGGTGAGGCCTTTAAGCAGGGAGTTCATCATCCTCTGGATCCGGATGCTGCGGACGATAACCCGAAAGGCATGCAGGTGTATTGGAAGGTGCCAAAAGGAGTGATGAACGCCGTCAGGGGGCGGGAGGACTTGTGTAGAGGAATCTGGTGATAGGCATCACGCCTGTCCAGCTTCGAGAAAATGGCCTCCTCCTTCATCATGAGGACAATCTCATTGATGCTGGGGAGTGGGAAGCTATCCGTGATCACCTCCAAGTTCAGGCTTCTCAGGTCGATGCAGATCCTGAGGTTGTTGCTGGACTTTTTCTTTACTAATACTACCGGACTCAGCCACTCTGAGGATTCTACGGTTTCAATGGTTCCTTCTTCGAGCATCTTCCTCAGGTGGGCGTCCAAAGCTGGTCTTGCGGTGGCAGGTACTGCCCTTACTTTGTGCTTGACTGGGGTGGCGTTGGGTTTCAGCCGAATCTTGTGGACAAAGTTTTTGACTTTTCCCGGATTCTCGGAAAACAGGTTTGGAAAGATCTCCTTGTAGTTTTGCGCTGCTCCTGATGAGATCATGAGCACCTGTTCCGGAGTGCTGGGATCTAGTTTCATGCTGAGTTTGTGTTGGTCATCCCACCCCAGCACGGCTGGACCTTTGGGTGAAAAATACACTTTGGTGGTGGTAGACCTCCCTTTAAAATCGATCCGGGCCTTGATGTAGCCCAACAGGTCGACCGTTGCCCCTCCAAACACGGTCGGTTTTTGCCTGGTTGATCTAATCTCCACTTTTTCTTGTCCCATCATCTCCTTGTACGTGTTGATGGGCAGAATGGTGAGGTCGGATCCCGAATCAGCCAAGACGCGTGTTTCCATTCCGTCCTCTTTAATGGTGCAGTGGGGCTTTTCTCTTCTGGCATGGGGGGCATTGACCATGACAACCATGGGTCTGTCCTGTAGTTCATCATCGTCAGTTGAGGTGCAGTCACCGTCAACACGGGAAACAGTTTTCTCCCGCCACATGCATGCCGGAGCCACGTGGCCAATGCGTCCGCACTTGGAGCACTCCTTATTCCTGGCGGGGCAGTCGCGGTAGTTCGCCATGTGCTTGGAGCTGGCGCATCTGTAACATTTCGGTGCCTCCTTTTTCCTGGGACTTTTGTATTTGGGGCCGTCGCGGGAATGCTTGTCTCTGCGACCTCTCCATTGTAGCGCCGCCATTTCGGGCACAGGCAGGTGACTTCCCGCCTCCTTGCGTCTGCTGGAGGTTTGTTCCTCTGCCCTGGCAATCTGGATGGCTTTATTGAGGGTGACCTCCTTTTCTTGGATGAGTTTGTCCTGTACTTTCCTAGAGTTGGTGTGGACAACGAGCATGTCGCAGATAACCTGTTCTGCATTTTCTCCAAAGGCGCAAAGAGAAGCGAGTTCCCTCATCCTGGTGATGTAGTCATCCACGGGTTCGCTCCCTTCCTGTTTGCGAGTGTAAAATCTCAGCCTGTGCAGTACAATGTTCTCCTTATTGGTGAATCTCTTCATGATGCGACGAGTCGCTTCTTTGTAAACATCGTCGTCTTCGACGTCATCGTCGGCCACAGGTATTTCTTTAAGGCCGGCAAAGATGCGCTGACCTTCAACCCCTAACGCATTTAACAGCATCGCCCTCTTCCTGATGGGGGCATATCGCGTGCCGCCCACTGCTTCCAAGTAGGTGGAAAAAAGGGGTTCCCATTGCATCCAAGGAATTGCCGGTGTCCCTGGCAAGGGGAGAAACGCAGGGGGTGGTGTGGCGCCTTGCATGGTGGGTCCGTGGGACTTCTGGTATCCTCGTCGCCAGTTATGTTGTGGCCTAAATAGATGACACGACGCTGTAGGGTTTCTAACAGTCTTTATTGACTGACAACAGGGAGAAAGGCTCTAAGGTGGCCTGGTGATTCTGGGCACTTACTTACAGTTCATTGCGATCAAGTCCTGTGCTTTCCCAGTTGATTCACTGTGGAAAGGTTGTGCTCAACGGTGGCACGCTGTAGACTTCTAGGGCCCCCATGAAGCCTCCTGTGGCTGTGGTGTTACGCCCTAGAAGCTGTGGTGTGAGTTCTGCCACTCACTGCCTCTTATCCTGTAATCAGGAGCAGCGCTCCTGTGTGACCGCTTCAGCTGGCCGAGCGCCAACTCTGAAGCGGGAATGTTTTCCCGCGGAGCGTGGGCTCGCGAGATCCCGTCTCGCGAGATCTCGCGCGAACACGCTCCCGCGATCATGTGATGTCCCCACACCCTGTCAAACCAGACTTCTGTCGTTGGTACATGAACACATTGAGCTATCTTCATGTAGTGACCCCCTCTCCTGCGTGTTAGACATCACCATGAGTAGGGTGTCGGTGTGAAATGGTTCCCTGTGGGCGGATGCGTCTGCACGTGCCAATGTTGGTGTCATGGTTACGCGGGTCTTGACAGACTGTTCTGGATCTTTACTCACCACGAGCAAAAGGTGCACCTTCCAATCTTACCAGCCCACAGGGGTATGCAGGCAGGTCACTGCTCTGGGTGGCCCAGACCCCCCCAGCAGAGAAGAGCACTGGGAACTAGGGCACAAGGTTTAGCGCCCGCATTCCCACCTCGAGGTATGGCATAGGATCACTTGTGTTTGCCACCATCTTTAAGACACGCGGAAACACACCCGGGTCCCCCGTGGCCAATGCAGTGTCTTAGCCGCCCAAGCAACTCGCCATCCTTGGAGGCCCATGCAGTCCTGAAAGCCACACCCTCTCCAGGCTGGAGACCGAGAAGAGAAAGCAGGAGAAAGCTACACGCACGCTCTGTGGTGTGTGCGGTGGCCGCGGCCTGATCATGGGGTGTGCTGTGCAATATAGCATAGAACGTTGGAAAAACACACACTCCTGAAATGCCAATCCCTGCTCCCCTCTCTATATCACCGCTTTTCACCTCAAAGTGTTGTCACTCACCCCAGGCCTTGATGGCAAAGGATGGTATCAAACATCTCCCCACACCTCCGCGAGGATCGACATGCTCTCCATCTGCTTCTGGAGTTTCTCCCTTTCAAAGCCATCTCTTCACACGTCACAGCTGCAACCAGCAGCGCTGTCCCTTCGTAGTATGGAGGGGTACCCCAGTACTGCGCTGCCAATGCGAGCCAGTGCACCCCTGGACAGGGTCTCTGCAGGTGCCCGCCCCTGTCACCGCAAGCTGAGATTCCGGAGCCACCGTTTCCTCTACTGCATTACTACTACCTTGAGACCATCACCATGAGAGAGCCACCCGGCGCATCCTTTCAGCATGTAGGCGCGCGTGATCAGCCTCTTTCACGGAGTTTGCATGTGCCGAGGTGCACCGTTTGCGTTTGCGCCCCTGGAGCGTCGTCGGGACTGTACCCCTCCCTGGGACTGTCTGGCAATGCCTCTTAGTCTAGTGTCCTGTGAAGAGCCCCCCCACCCCCTCCCCGTCAGTGGCAGATTTAAGGCAAAGGGCCCCATGGGCAGCACCTGTCACAGCGCCCTAGGTGGGCGGGTCGTGGAGGCGTAGCTTTGGGAGGGCAGAGTTAATTGTGGTCAGGTCACAGTGCACAATGGTGAACTTTAGGGACAAAAGCAATAATTTATGAAGTTGTCTTCATTACAGTTACCTAGGGGTCTGACTAACAGGAAACCGCTGGGCCCCCTCAGCAGGCTTTGCTATTAATGCTAAATATCGTAAACCTAGAGAACATACGCGTCCTTGTAGCAGAAAAGTGATGTCATTCTGTTTGTGCGGGCGTTGCTGCAGCCATGCATTGCAAAACGGTAGAATTGCATAGTGTTAAGCTGTTTCTGCACGGGTTGGAGAGAGAAAACCTCTGTATAAGGGTGTACTAGTATGGAATTACAGAGCCCTTGACAATATCTTGTATCTGCCTGTACTTTAGAGGCAAAACGGATCAATGTGGACGGTGTTAAAAAGCAAACAAGAGGATAATGGATGTTTGTGACAACAGTGTGATGAGCTGCCTGTGATCTCGCTGCAGGACCAGATGCTGGATCTATTAGTTATTATTAATTTGATTTTTCCCCAAAAGATGATAGAATGCTGTGACACCCCCCAACCCTACCACACCCCTATGTGCCCGATTTACAAAAGTTTCTAATGGGATTTTTCCATTGAAAAGTGCTTTTCTAAATCAGGCATTTGGTGCTTTCTAGAGTAGGGCTGTGCTCCGTAAACTTCCTAAAAGGAAAAGTAAAAAAAAAAAAAAGCAACGCAGAACAACGTGCTGATGTGGATTGTAACATTTAAAAACCTTTGCATTGCAGCATGTATTTTAAAGGAGATACTGACATTTGTATATAACAATGCCCTAACCCTGTGACAACTAACATGCAAAACACGCCCCTAGAACTGCGTTGTTTTTTTTTTTTCAGTGTCCAAAAGCCTCTTCATTTCGCACCAACCTTGTTTGGCTCTGTTTATGGTGTGAAAGCCGTCACATAAAAGCCTGCCATGTTCCCTCAGGGCTGACAAACAGTGTTAAGATCCACACTGAGCCACATGGCACAAGCAGAGACCTCGCCACCACAAAGAAGGCCCGCTGCAGCAGAAAGGGCCCTGTGCTGTGTTTAAGGGGCGGACCCAAGCACAGGGGCCCACTCGTCATTTGTCTGGCTGACGACCGTTAGATCCGCCTCTGCTCCTCGTGCGGGCAGAGGCGTGCCTCTCCACTGCCCCCTAGTGGAAGCTTGATTTAGAGGAGAGATGCCATTTTACCCACAAATCCCTGTTTCTATCCTAGCCAATGAAGCAAAGTATTGGCCCTTGCACAACATTATTTGTAGTAGTATTTCCCAGGGACACAATCGACACTTTCTGCTTCCTGGGGACCCCAACCCCCCCCCTGTGTTATTATTATTCTATTTATTGACAGAGCGAGAGAGAGACAGACAGACAAGAGACTTCTAGCAGGCCACACTCCCTGAGTAGTATCACCATTTCCCATGGCAGGTGAACAGTCCAAGGTGTAAGGTTTTGGGAGGGTGGCCATGATAGAGAGAGTGAGAGAGAGACGACAGACAAGGGACCATACCGAGTAGTATCGCCATTTCCCATGGCAGGTGAACAGTCCAAGGTGTAAGATTTTGGGAGGGTGGCCATGATAGAGAGAGTGAGAGAGAGACGACAGACAAGGGACCATACCGAGTAGTATCGCCATTTCCCATGGCAGGTGAACAGTCCAAGGTGTAAGATTTTAGGAGGGCGGCCATTATAGACAGACCACGAGAGAGAAACGGACAGACAAGGGACTGCTAGCAGGCCACACACCGAGTAGTATCGCTATTTCCCATGGCAGGGGAACAGTCCAAGGTCTCTAGTGTTTTGGGTTGGTGGACATGATAGAGAGAGTGAGCGAGAGACAGACAGACAAGGGACTGCTAGCAGGCCACACTCCCTGAGTAGTATCACCATTTCCCATGGCAGGGGAACAGTCCAAGGTGTAAGGTTTTGGGAGGGTGGCCATGATAGAGAGAGTGAGAGAGAGACGACAGACAAGGGACCATACCGAGTAGTATCGCCATTTCCCATGGCAGGTGAACAGTCCAAGGTGTAAGATTTTAGGAGGGCGGCCATTATAGACAGACCACGAGAGAGAAACGGACAGACAAGGGACTGCTAGCAGGCCACACACCGAGTAGTATCGCTATTTCCCATGGCAGGGGAACAGTCCAAGGTCTCTAGTGTTTTGGGTTGGTGGCCATGATAGAGAGAGTGAGAGAGAAACAGACAGACAAGGGACTGCTAGCGGCCCACACACCGAGTAGTATCGTCATTTCCCATGGCAGGTGAACAGTCCCATGTCTCGAAGGTTTTGAGAGGGCGGCCATTATAGAGAGAGTGAGAGAGAGAGAGAGAGACGGACAGACAATGGACTCCTAGCGGGCCACACACCGAGTAGTATCGTAATTTCCCATGGCAGGTGATCAGTCCGAGGTGTAAGGTTTTGGGATGGTGGCCATGATAGAGAGAGTGAGAGAGAGACGTACAGACAAGGGACTGCTAGCGGCCCACATACCGAGTAGTATCATCATTTCCCATGGCAGGTGAACAGTCCAACGTCTCTAGTGTTTTGGGATGGTGGCCATGATAGAGAGAGTAAGAGAGAGACAGACAGACAAGGGATTGCTAGCAGGCCACACACCCCCAGTAGTATTGACATTTCCCGTGGCAGGTGAACAGTCCCATATCTCAAAGGTTTTGAGAGGGCGGCCATGATAGAGAGTGAGAGAGAGAGAGAGACGGACAGACAAGGGACTGCTAGCGGGCCGCACACCCCGAGTAGTATCGCCATTTCCCATGGCAGGTGAACAGTCCCATGTCTCTAAGGTTTTGAGAGGGTGGCCATGATAGAGAGAGTGAGAGAGAGAGAGACGGACAGACAAGGGACTGCAAGCGGGCCACACACCGAGTAGCATCGCCATTTCCCATGGCAGGTGAACAGTCCAAGGTGTAAGGTTTTGGGAGGGCGGTCATGATAGAGAGAGTGAGGGAGAGAGAGAGACGGACAGACAAGGGACTGCTAACGGGCCACACACCGAGTAGTATCACCATTTCCCATGGCAGGAGAACAGTCCAATGTCTCTAGTGTTTTGGGAAGGCGGCGATGATAGAGAGAGTGAGAGAGAGACGGATAGACAAGGGACTGCTAGCGGTCCGCACACCGAGTTGTATCGTCATTTCCCATGGCAGGTGAACAGTCCAAGGTCTCTAAGGTTTTGAGAGGGTGGCCATGATAGAGAGAGTGAGAGAGAGAGATGGACAGACAAGGGAAAGCTAGCGGGCCACACACCGAGTAGGATCGCCATTTCCCATGGCAGGTGAACAGTTCAAGGTGTAAGGTTTTGGGAGGGTGGCCATGATAGAGAGAGTGAGAGAGAGAGAGAGAGAGAGAGAGAGAGAGAGAGAGACGGACAGACAAGGGACTGCTAGCAGGCCAGACACCGAGTAGTATCGCCATTTCCCATGGCAGGAGAACAGTCTAATGTCTCTAGTGTTTTGGGAAGGCGGCCATGATAGAGAGAGTGAGAGAGAGAGACGGACAGACAAGGGACTGCTAGCGGGGCAGACACCGAGTAGTATAGCTATTTCCCAAGGCAGGTGAACAGTCCAAGGTGTAAGGTTTTGGGAGGGCGGCCATGATAGAGAGAGTGAGAGAGAGAGGCGGACAGACAAGGGACTGCTAGCGGGCCACACACCGAGTAGTATCGTCATTTCCCATGGCAGGTGAACAGTCCAACGTCTCTAGTGTTTTGGGATGGCGGCCATGATAGAGAGAGTGAGTGAGAGAGAGAGACGGACAGACAAGGGACTCCTAGCGGGCCACACACCGAGTAGTATCGTAATTTCCCATGGCAGGTGATCAGTCCGAGGTGTAAGGTTTTGGGATGGTGGCCATGATAGAGAGAGTAAGAGAGAGACGGACAGACAAGGGGCTGCTAGCGGGCCACACACCCCGAGTAGTATCGCCATTTCCCATGGCAGGTGAAAAGTCCCATGTCTCTAAGGTTTTGAGAGGGTGGCCATGATAGAGAGAGTGAGAGAGAGAGACGGACAGACAAGGGACTGCAAGCAGGCCACACACCGAGTAGCATCGCCATTTCCCATGGCAGGTGAAAAGTCCAAGGTGTAAGGTTTTGGGAGGGCGGCCATGATAGAGAGAGTGAGAGAGGGAGAGAGACGGACAAACAAGGGACTCCTAGCGGGCCACACACCGAGTAGTATCGTAATTTCCCATTGCAGGTGATCAGTCCGAGGTGTAAGGTTTTGGGATGGTGGCCATGATAGAGAGAGTAAGAGAGAGACGGACAGACAAGGGACTGCTAGCGGGCCACACACCCCGAGTAGTATCACCATTTCCCATGGCAGGTGAACAGTCCCATGTCTCTAAGGTTTTGAGAGGGTGGCCATGATAGAGAGAGTGAGAGAGAGAGACGGACAGACAAGGGACTGCAAGCGGGCCACACACCGAGTAGCATCGCCATTTCCCATGGCAGGTGAACAGTCCAAGGTGTAAGGTTTTGGGAGGGCGGCCATGATAGAGAGAGTGAGAGAGAGAGAGAGAGACGGACAGACAAGGAACTGCTAGCGGGCCACACACCGAGTAGTATCACCATTTCCCATGGCAGGAGAACAGTCCAATGTCTCTAGTGTTTTGGGAAGGCGGCCATGATAGAGAGAGTGAGAGAGAGACGGACAGACAAGGGACTGCTAGCGGTCCGCACACCGAGTAGTATCGTCATTTCCCATGGCAGGTGAACAGTCCAAGGTCTCTAGTGTTTTGGGATGGTGGCCATGATAGAGAGAGTAAGAGAGAGACGGACAGACAAGGGACTGCTAGCGGGCCACACACCCCGAGTAGTATCGCCATTTCCCATGGTAGGTGAACAGTCCCATGTCTCTAAGGTTTTGAGAGGGTGGCCTTGATAGAGAGAGTGAGAGAGAGAGACGGATAGAAAAGGAACTGCTAGCGGGCCACACACCGAGTAGTATCGCCATTTCCCATGGCAGGTGAACAGTCCAAGGTGTAAGGTTTTGGGAGGGCGGCCATGATAGAGAGAGTGAGAGAGAGAGAGACGGACAGACAAGGGATTGCCAGCGGGCCACACACCGAGTAGTATCGTCATTTCCCATGGCAGGTGATCAGTCCAAGGTCTGTAGTGTTTTGGATTGCGGCCATGATAGAGAGAGTAAGAGAGAGACGGACAGACAAGGGACTGCTAGCAGGCCACACTCCCTGAGTAGTATCGCCATTTCCCATGGCAGGTGAACAGTCCCATGTCTCTAAGGTTTTGAGAGGGTGGCCATGATAGAGAGAGTGAGAGAGAGAGATGGACAGACAAGGGAAAGCTAGCGGGCCACACACCGAGTAGTATCGCCATTTCCCATGGCAGGTGAACAGTTCAAGGTGTAAGGTTTTGGGACGGTGGCCATGATAGAGAGCGTGAGAGAGAGAGAGAGAGAGAGAGAGAGACGGACAGACAAGGGACTGCTAGCAGGCCACACACCGAGTAGTATCTCCATTTCCCATGGCAGGAGAACAGTCTAATGTCTCTAGTGTTTTGGCAAGGCGGCCATGATAGAGAGAATGAGAGAGAGAGACAGACAGACAAGGGACTGCTAGCGGGGAAGACACCGAGTAGTATCGCTATTTCCCAAGGCAGGTGAACAGTCCAAGGTGTAAGGTTTTGGGAGGGCGGCCATGATAGAGAGAGTGAGAGAGAGAGGCGGACAGACAAGGGACTGCTAGCGGGCCACACAGAGTAGTATTGTCATTTCCCATGGCAGGTGAACAGTCCAACGTCTCTAGTGTTTTGGGATGGCGGCCATGATAGAGAGAGTAAGAGAGAGACAGACAGACAAGGGACTCCTAGCAGACCACACACTGAGTAGTATCGTCATTTCCCATGGCAGGTGAACAGTCCAACGTCTCTAGTGTTTTGGGATGGCGGCCATGATAGAGAGAGTAAGAGAGAGACAGACAGACAAGGGATTGCTAGCAGGCCACACACCCCGAGTAGTATTGACATTTCCCATGGCAGGTGAACAGTCCCATATCTCAAAGGTTTTTAGAGGGCGGCCATGATAGAGAGAGTGAGAGATTGAGAGAGACGGACAGACAAGGGACTCCTAGCGGGCCACACACCGAGTAGTATCGTAGATTCCCATGGCAGGTGATCAGTCCGAGATGTAAGGTTTTGGGAGGGCAGCCATGATAGAGAGAGTGAGAGAGAGAGAGAGACGGACAGACAAGGGACTGCTAGCGGGCCACACACTGAGTAGTATCACCATTTCCCATGGCAGGAGAACAGTCCAATGTCTCTAGTGTTTTGGGAAGGCGGCCATGATAGAGAGAGTGAGAGAGAGACGGACAGACAAGGGACTGCTAGCGGGCCACACACCCTGAGTAGTATCGCCATTTCCCATGGTAGGTGAACAGTCCCATGTCTCTAAGGTTTTGAGAGGGCGGCCTTGATAGAGAGAGTGAGAGAGAGAGACGGATAGACAAGGAACTGCTAGCGGGCCACACACCGAGTAGTATCGCCATTTCCCATGGCAGGTGAACAGTCCAAGCTGTAAGGTTTTGGGAGGGCGGCCATGATAGAGAGAGTGAGAGAGAGAGAGAGACGGACAGACAAGGGACTGCCAGCGGGCCACACACCGAGTAGTATCGTCATTTCCCATGGCAGGTGATCAGTCCCATGTCTCTAAGGTTTTGAGAGGGTGGCCATGATAGAGAGAGTGAGAGAGAGAGATGGACACAAAAGGGACTGCTAGCGGGCCACACACCGAGTAGTATCGCCATTTCCCATGGCAGGAGAACAGTCTAATGTCTCTAGTGTTTTGGGAAGGCGGCCATGATAGTGAGAGTGAGAGAGAGAGACGGACAGACAAGGGACTGCTAGCGGGCCACACACCGAGTAGTATCGTCATTTCCCATGGAAGGTGAACAGTCCAACGTCTCTAGTGTTTTGGGATGGCGGCCATGATAGAGAGAGTAAGAGAGAGACAGACAGACAATGGACTGCAAGCGGGCCACACACCGAGTAGCATCGCCATTTCCCATGGCAGGTGAACAGTCCAAGGTGTAAGGTTTTGGGAGGGCGCCCATGATAGAGAGAGTGAGAGAGAGAGAGAGATCGACAGACAAGGGACTGCTAGCGGGCCACACACCGAGTAGTATCGTCATTTCCCATGGCAGGTGAACAGTCCAAGATCTCTAGTGTTTTGGGATGGTGGCCATGATAGAGAGAGTAAGAGAGAGACGGACAGACAAGGGACTGCTAGCGGGCCACACACCCCGAGTAGTATAGCCATTTCCCATGGCAGGTGAACAGCCCCATATCTCTAAGGTTTTGAGAGGGCGGCCATGATAGAGAGAGTGAGAGAGAGAGACAGACAGACAAGGGACTGCTAGCGGGCCACACACTGAGTAGTATCGCGATTTCCCATGGCAGGTGAACAGTCCAAGGTGTAAGGTTTTGGGAGGGCAGCCATGATAGAGAGAGTGAGAGAGAGACAGACAGAGAAGGGACTGCTAGCGGGCCACACACCGAGTAGTATCGTCATTTCCCATGGCAGGTGATCAGTCCAAGGTCTCTAGTGTTTTGGGATGGCGGCCATGATAGAGAGAGTGAGAGAGAGACGGACAGACAAGGGACTGCCAGCGGGCCACACACCGAGTAGTATCGTCATTTCCCATGGCAGGTGATCAGTCCGAGGTCTCTAGTGTTTTGGGTTGGTGGCCGTGATAGAGAGAGTGAGAGACGGACAGACAAGGGACTGCTAGCGGCCCACACACCGAGTAGTATCGTCATTTCCCATGGCAGGTGAACAGTACAAGGTCTCTAGTGTTTTGGGATGGTGGCCATGATAGAGAGAGTAAGAGAGAGACGGACAGAAAAGGGACTGCTAGCTGGCCATACACCCTGAGTAGTATCGCCATTTCCCATGGCAGGTGAAGAGTCCCATGTCTCTAAGGTTTTGAGAGGGCGGCCATGATAGACAAAGTGAGAGAGAGAGACGGACAGACTAGGGACTGCTAGCGGGCCACACACCGAGTAGTATTGTCATTTCCCATGGCAGGTGAACAGTCCAAGGTATCTAGTGTTTTGGGATGGCGGCCATGATAGAGAGAGTAAGAGAGAGAGAGACAGACAAGGGACTGCTAGCGGGCCACACACCCCGAGTAGTATCGCCATTTCCCATGGCAGGTGAACAGTCCCATGTCTCTAAGGTTTTGAGAGGGCGGCCATGATAGAGAGAGTGAGAGAGAGAGACGGACAGACAAGGGACTCCTAGCGGACCACACACCGAGTAGTATTGTAATTTCCCATGGCAGGTGAACAGTACAAGGTGTAAGGTTTTGGGAGGGTTGCCATGATAGAGAGAGTG
Organism: Ambystoma mexicanum; assembly: GCF_040938575.1. Lineage (NCBI taxonomy): Eukaryota > Metazoa > Chordata > Amphibia > Caudata > Ambystomatidae > Ambystoma > Ambystoma mexicanum. Next base: position 39,443,805 of record NC_090931.1, read on the forward strand.
AGAGAGAGACAGACAGAGAAGGGACTGCTAGCGGGCCACACACCGAGTAGTATCGCCATTTCCCATGGCAGGTGAACAGTCCCATGTCTCTAAGGTTTTGAGAGGGTGGCCATGATAGAGAGAGTGAGAGAGAGACGGACAGACAAGGGACTGCTAGCGGGCCACACACCCTGAGTAGTATCGCCATTTCCCATGACAGGTGAACAGTCCCATGTCTCTAAGGTTTTGAGAGGGTGGCCATGATAGAGAGAGAGAGAGAGAGAGAGAGAGACGGACTGACAAGGGACTGCTAGTGGGCCACACACCGAGTAGTATCGCCATTTCCCATGGCAGGTGAACAGTCCAAGGTGTAAGGTTTTGGGAGGATGGCCATGATAGAGAGAGTGAGTGAGAGAGAGAGAGAGAGAGAGAGAGAGAGAGAGAGATGGACAGACAAGGGACTGCTAGCGGGCCACACACCGAGTAGTTTCACCATTTCCCATGGCAGGAGAAGAGTCTAATATCTCTAGTGTTTTGGGAAGGCGGCCATGATAGAGAGAGTGAGTGAGAGAGAGAGAGAGAGAGATGGACAGACAAGTGACTGCTAGCGGGCCATACACCCCGAGTAGTATCGCCATTTCCCATGGCAGGTGAACAGTCCCATGTATCTAAGGTTTTGAGAGGGCGGCCATGATAGAGAGAGTGAGAGAGAGAGACGGACAGACAAGGGCCTGCTAGCGGACCACACACCGAGTAGTATCGCTATTTCCCATGGCAGGTGAACAGTCCAAGGTGTAACGTTTTGGGAGGGTGGCCATGATAGAGAGAGTGAGAGAGAGACAGACAGAGAAGGGACTTCTAGCGGGCCACACACCGAGTAGTATCGTCATTTCCCATGGCAGGTGATCAGTCCAAGGTCTCTAGTGTTTTGGGATGACGGCCATGATAGAGAGAGTGAGAGAGAGACGGACAGACAAGGGACTGCCAGCGGGCCACACACCGAGTAGTATCGTCATTTCCCATGGCAGGTGATCAGTCCGAGGTCTCTAGTGTTTTGGGTTGGTGGCCGTGATAGAGAGAGTGAGAGACGGACAGACAGAGAAGGGACTGCTAGCGGGCCACACACCGAGTAGTATCGTCATTTCCCATGGCAGGTGATCAGTCCAAGGTCTCTAGTGTTTTGGGATGACGGCCATGATAGAGAGAGTGAGAGAGAGACGGACAGACAAGGGACTGCCAGCGGCCCACACACCGAGTAATATCGTCATTTCCCTTGGCAGGTGAACAGTACAAGGTCTCTAGTGTTTTGGGATGGTGGCCATGATAGAGAGAGTAAGAGAGAGACGGACAGAAAAGGGACTGCTAGCTGGCCATACACCCTGAGTAGTATCGCCATTTCCTATGGCAGGTGAAGAGTCCCATGTCTCTAAGGTTTTGAGAGGACGGCCATGATAGAGAGAGTGAGAGAGGGAGACGGACAGACAAGGAACTGCTAGCGGGCCACACACCGAGTAGTATCACCATTTCCCATGGCAGGAGAACAGTCCAATGTCTCTAGTGTTTTGGGAAGGCGGCCATGATAGAGAGAGTGAGAGAGAGACGGACAGACAAGGGACTGCCAGCGGGCCACACACCGAGTAGTATCGTCATTTCCCATGGCAGGTGATCAGTCCAAGGTCTGTAGTGTTTTGGGATTGCGGCCATGATAGAGAGAGTAAGAGAGAGACGGACAGACAAGGGACTGCTAGCAGGCCACACTCCCTGAGTATTATCGCCATTTCCCATGGCAGGTGAACAGTCCCATGTCTCTAAGGTTTTGAGAGGGTGGCCATGATAGAAAGAGTGAGAGAGAGAGATGGACAGACAAGGGAAAGCTAGCGGGCCACACACCGAGTAGTATCGCCATTTCCCATGGCAGGTGAACAGTTCAAGGTGTAAGGTTTTGGGAGGGTGGCCATGATAGAGAGAGTGAGAGAGAGAGAGAAAGAGAGAGAGAGAGAGAGAGAGAGAGAGAGAGACGGACAGACAAGGGACTGCTAGCAGGCCACACACCGAGTAGTATCTCCATTTCCCATGGCAGGAGAACAGTCTAATGTCTCTAGTGTTTTGGGAAGGCGGCCATGATAGAGAGAGTGAGAGAGAGAGACGGACAGACAAGGGACTGCTAGCGGGGCAGACACCGAGTAGTATCGCTATTTCCCAAGGCAGGTGAACAGTCCAAGGTGTAAGGTTTTGGGAGGGCGGCCATGATAGAGAGAGTGAGAGAGAGAGGCGGACAGACAAGGGACTGCTAGCGGGCCACACACCGAGTAGTATCGTCATTTCCCATGGCAGGTGATCAGTCCAAGGTCTGTAGTGTTTTGGGATTGCGGCCATGATAGAGAGAGTAAGAGAGAGACGGACAGACAAGGGACTGCTAGCAGGCCACACTCCCTGAGTAGTATCGCCATTTCCCATGGCAGGTGAACAGTCCCATGTCTCTAAGGTTTTGAGAGGGTGGCCATGATAGAAAGAGTGAGAGAGAGAGATGGACAGACAAGGGAAAGCTAGCGGGCCACACACCGAGTAGTATCGCCATTTCCCATGGCAGGTGAACAGTTCAAGGTGTAACGTTTTGGGAGGGTGGCCATGATAGAGAGAGTGAGAGAGAGAGAGAAAGAGAGAGAGAGAGAGAGACGGACAGACAAGGGACTGCTAGCAGGCCACACACCGAGTAGTATCTCCATTTCCCATGGCAGGAGAACAGTCTAATGTCTCTAGTGTTTTGGGAAGGCGGCCATGATAGAGAGAGTGAGAGAGAGAGAGAGAGACGGACAGACAAGGGACTGCTAGCAGGCCACACACCGAGTAGTATCTCCATTTCCCATGGCAGGAGAACAGTCTAATGTCTCTAGTGTTTTGGGAAGGCGGCCATGATAGAGAGAGTGAGAGAGAGAGACGGACAGACAAGGGACTGCTAGCGGGGCAGACACCGAGTAGTATCGCTATTTCCCAAGGCAGGTGAACAGTCCAAGGTGTAAGGTTTTGGGAGGGCGGCCATGATAGAGAGAGTGAGAGAGAGAGGCGGACAGACAAGGGACTGCTAGCGGGCCACACACCGAGTAGTATCGTCATTACCCATGGCAGGTGAACAGTCCAACGTCTCTAGTGTTTTGGGATGGCGGCCATGATAGAGAAAGTGAGAGAGAGAGAGAAAGAGAGAGATTGAGAGAGAGAGAGACAGACAGACAAGGGACTGCTAGCAGGCCACACTCCCTGAGTAGTATCGCCATTTCCCATGGCAGGTGAACAGTCCAAGGTGTAAGGTTTTGGGAGGGCGGCCATGATAGAGAGAGTGAGAGAGAGAGAGACGGACAGACAAGGGACTGCCAGCGGGCCACACACCGAGTAGTATCGTCATTTCCCATGGCAGGTGATCAGTCCAAGGTCTGTAGTGTTTTGGGATTGCGGCCATGATAGAGAGAGTAAGAGAGAGACGGACAGACAAGGGACTGCTAGCAGGCCACACTCCCTGAGTAGTATCGCCATTTCCCATGGCAGGTGAACAGTCCCATGTCTCTAAGGTTTTGAGAGGGTGGCCATGATAGAAAGAGTGAGAGAGAGAGATGGACAGACAAGGGAAAGCTAGCGGGCCACACACCGAGTAGTATCGCCATTTCCCATGGCAGGTGAACAGTTCAAGGTGTAAGGTTTTGGGAGGGTGGCCATGATAGAGAGAGTGAGAGAGAGAGAGAAAGAGAGAGAGAGAGAGAGAGAGAGACGGACAGACAAGGGACTGCTAGCAGGCCACACACCGAGTAGTATCTCCATTTCCCATGGCAGGAGAACAGTCTAATGTCTCTAGTGTTTTGGGAAGGCGGCCATGATAGAGAGAGTGAGAGAGAGAGACGGACAGACAAGGGACTGCTAGCGGGGCAGACACCGAGTAGTATCGCTATTTCCCAAGGCAGGTGAACAGTCCAAGGTGTAAGGTTTTGGGAGGGCGGCCATGATAGAGAGAGTGAGAGAGAGAGGCGGACAGACAAGGGACTGCTAGCGGGCCACACACCGAGTAGTATCGTCATTTCCCATGGCAGGTGAACAGTCCAACGTCTCTAGTGTTTTGGGATGGCGGCCATGGTAGAGAGAGTAAGAGAGAGACAGACAGACAAGGGACTCCTAGCAGACCACACACTGAGTAGTATCGTCATTTCCCATGGCAGGTGAACAGTCCAACGTCTCTAGTGTTTTGGGATGGCGGCCATGATAGAGAGAGTAAGAGAGAGACAGACAGACAAGGGATTGCTAGCAGGCCACACACCCCGAGTAGTATTGACATTTCCCATGGCAGGTGAACAGTCCCATATCTCAAAGGTTTTGAGAGGGCGGCCATGATAGAGAGAGTGAGAGAGAGACGGACAGACAAGGGACTCCTAGCGGGCCACACACCGAGTAATATCGTAATTTCCCATGGCAGGTGATCAGTCCGAGGTGTAAGGTTTTGGGATGGTGGCCATGATAGAGAGAGTAAGAGAGAGACGGACAGACAAGGGACTGCTAACGGGCCACACACCCAGAGTAGTATCGCCATTTCCCATGGCAGGTGAACAGTCCCATGTCTCTAAGGTTTTGAGAGGGTGGCCATGATAGCGAGAGTGAGAGAGAGAGACGGACAGACAAGGGACTGCAAGCGGGCCACACACCGAGTAGCATCGCCATTTCCCATGGCAGGTGAACAGTCCAAGGTGTAAGGTTTTGGGAGGGCAGCCATGATAGAGAGAGTGAGAGAGAGAGAGACGGACAGACAAGGGACTGCTAGCGGGCCACACACTGAGTAGTATCACCATTTCCCATGGCAGGAGAACAGTCCAATGTCTCTAGTGTTTTGGGAAGGCGGCCATGATAGAGAGAGTGAGAGAGAGACGGACAGACAAGGGACTGCTAGCGGTCCGCACACCGAGTAGTATCGTCATTTCCCATGTCAGGTGAACAGTCCAAGGTCTCTAGTGTTTTGGGATGGTGGCCATGATAGAGAGAGTAAGAGAGAGACGGACAGACAAGGGACTGCTAGCGGGCCACACACCCCGAGTAGTATCGCCATTTCCCATGGTAGGTGAACAGTCCCATGTCTCTAAGGTTTTTAGAGGGCGGCCTTGATAGAGAGAGTGAGAGAGAGAGACAGATAGACAAGGAACTGCTAGCGGGCCACACACCGAGTAGTATCGCCATTTCCCATGGCAGGTGAACAGTCCAAGGTGTAAGCTTTTGGGAGGGCGGCCATGAAAGAGAGAGTGAGAGAGAGAGAGAGACGGACAGACAAGGGACTGCCAGCGGGCCACACACCGAGTAGTATCGTCATTTCCCATGGCAGGTGATCAGTCCAAGGTCTGTAGTGTTTTGGGATTGCGGCCATGATAGAGAGAGTAAGAGAGAGACGGACAGACAAGGGACTGCTAGCAGGCCACACTCCCTGAGTAGTATCGCCATTTCCCATGGCAGGTGAACAGTCCCATGTCTCTAAGGTTTTGAGAGGGTGGCCATGATAGAGAGAGTGAGAGAGAGAGATGGACACAAAAGGGACTGCTAGCGGGCCACACACCGAGTAGTATCGCCATTTCCCATGGCAGGTGAACAGTTCAAGGTGTAAGGTTTTGCGAGGGTGGCCATGATAGAGATAGTGTGAGAGAGAGAGAGAGAGAGAGAGAGAGAGAGAGAGAGAGAGAGAGACGGACAGACAAGGGACTGCTAGCGGGCCACACACCGAGTAGTATCGCCATTTCCCATGGCAGGAGAACAGTCTAATGTCTCTAGTGTTTTGGGAAGGCGGCCATGATAGTGAGAGTGAGAGAGAGAGACGGACAGACAAGGGACTGCTAGCGGGCCACACACCGAGTAGTATCGTCATTTCCCATGGCAGGTGAACAGTCCAAGGTGTAAGGTTTTGGGAGGGCGCCCATGATAGAGAGAGTGAGAGAGAGAGAGAGATGGACAGACAAGGGACTGCTAGCGGGCCACACACCGAGTAGTATCGTCATTTCCCATGGCAGGTGAACAGTCCAAGGTCTCTAGTGTTTTGGGATGGTGGACATGATAGAGAGAGTAAGAGAGAGACGGACAGACAAGGGACTGCTAGCGGGCCACACACCCCGAGTAGTATAGCCATTTCCCATGGCAGGTGAACAGCCCCATATCTCTAAGGTTTTGAGAGGGCGGCCATGATAGAGAGAGTGAGAGAGAGAGACAGACAGACAAGGGACTGCTAGCGGGCCACACACTGAGTAGTATCGCGATTTCCCATGGCAGGTGAACAGTCCAAGGTGTAAGGTTTTGGGAGGGCAGCCATGATAGAGAGAGTGAGAGAGAGAGACAGACAGAGAAGGGACTGCTAGCGGGCCACACACCGAGTAGTATCGTCATTTCCCATGGCAGGTGATCAGTCCAAGGTCTCTAGTGTTTTGGGATGGCGGCCATGATAGAGAGAGTGAGAGAGAGACGGACAGACAAGGGACTGCCAGCGGGCCACACACCGAGTAGTATCGTCATTTCCCATGGCAGGTGATCAGTCCGAGGTCTCTAGTGTTTTGGGTTGGTGGCCGTGATAGAGAGAGTGAGAGACGGACAGACAAGGGACTGCTAGCGGCCCACACACCGAGTAGTATCGTCATTTCCCATGGCAGGTAAACAGTACAAGGTCTCTAGTGTTTTGGGATGGTGGCCATGATAGAGAGAGTAAGAGAGAGACGGACAGAAAAGGGACTGCTAGCTGGCCATACACCCTGAGTAGTATCGCCATTTCCCATGGCAGGTGAAGAGTCCCATGTCTCTAAGGTTTTGAGAGGGCGGCCATGATAGAGAAAGTGAGAGAGAGAGATGGACAGAGAAGGGACTGCTAGCGGGCCACACACGAGTAGTATCGCCATTTCCCATGGCAGGTGAACAGTCCCATGTCTCTAAGGTTTTGAGAGGGTGGCCATGATAGAGAGAGTGGGAGAGAGACGGACAGACAAGGGACTGCTAGCGGGCCACACACCCTGAGTAGTATCGCCATTTCCCATGACAGGTGAACAGTCCCATGTCTCTAAGGTTTTGAGAGGGTGGCCATGATAGAGAGAGAGAGAGAGAGAGAGAGAGAGAGACGGACGGACAAGGGACTGCTAGTGGGCCACACACCGAGTAGTATCGCTATTTCCCATGGCAGGTGAACAGTCCAAGGTGTAAGGTTTTGGGAGGATGGCCATGATAGAGAGAGTGAGTGAGAGAGAGAGAGAGAGAGAGAGAGAGATGGACAGACAAGGGACTGCTAGCGGGCCATACACCCCGAGTAGTATCGCCATTTCCCATGGCAGGTGAACAGTCCCATGTATCTAACGTTTTGAGAGGGCGGCCATGATAGAGAGATTGAGAGAGAGAGACGGACAGACAAGGGCCTGCTAGCGGACCACACACCGAGTAGTATCACTATTTCCCATGGCAGGTGAACAGTCCAAGGTGTAACGTTTTGGGAGGGTGGCCATGATAGAGAGAGTGAGAGAGAGACAGACAGAGAAGGGACTGCTAGCGGGCCACACACCGAGTAGTATCGTCATTTCCCATGGCAGGTGATCAGTCCAAGGTCTCTAGTGTTTTGGGATGACGGCCATGATAGAGAGAGTGAGAGAGAGACGGACAGACAAGGGACTGCCAGCGGGCCACACACCGAGTAGTATCGTCATTTCCCATGGCAGGTGATCAGTCCGAGGTCTCTAGTGTTTTGGGTTGGTGGCCGTGATAGAGAGAGTGAGAGACGGACAGACAAGGGACTGCTAGCGGCCCACACACCGAGTAATATCGTCATTTCCCATGGCAGGTGAACAGTACAAGGTCTCTAGTGTTTTGGGATGGTGGCCATGATAGAGAGAGTAAGAGAGAGACGGACAGAAAAGGGACTGCTAGCTGGCCATACACCCTGAGTAGTATCGCCATTTCCTATGGCAGGTGAAGAGTCCCATGTCTCTAAGGTTTTGAGAGGGCGGCCATGATAGAGAAAGTGAGAGAGAGAGATGGACAGACTAGGGACTGCTAGCGGGCCACACACCGAGTAGTATTGTCATTTCCCATGGCAGGTGAACAGTCCAAGGTATCTAGTGTTTTGGGATGGCGGCCATGATAGAGAGAGTAAGAGAGAGACAGACAGACAAGGGACTGCTAGCGGGCCACACACCCCGAGTAGTATCGCCATTTCCCATGGCAGGTGAACAGTCCCATGTCTCTAAGGTTTTGAGAGGGCGGCCATGATAGAGAGAGTGAGAGAGAGAGAGACGGACAGACAAGGGACTCCTAGCGGACCACACACCGAGTAGTATTGTAATTTCCCATGGCAGGTGAACAGTACAAGGTGTAAGGTTTTGGGAGGGTTGCCATGATAGAGAGAGTGAGAGAGAGACAGACAGAGAAGGGACTGCTAGCGGGCCACACACCGAGTAGTATCGCCATTTCCCATGGCAGGTGAACAGTCCCATGTCTCTAAGGTTTTGAGAGGGCGGCCATGATAGAGAGACAGAGCGAGAGAGAGACGGACATAGAAGGGACTGCTAGCGGGCCACACACCCAGTAGTATCATCATTTCCCATGGCAGGTGAACGGTCCAAAGTCTCTAGTGTTTTGGGATGGTGGCCATGATAGAGATAGTAAGAAAGAGACGGACAGACAAGGGACTGCTAGCGGGCCATACACCCCGAGTAGTATCGCCATTTCCCATGGCAGGTGAACAGTCCCATGTATCTAAGGTTTTTAGAGGGCGGCCATGATAGAGAGAGTGAGAGAGAGAGACGGACTGACAAGGGACTGCTAGCGGACCACACACGGAGTAGTATCGCTATTTCCCATGGCAGGTGAACAGTCCAAGGTGTAACGTTTTGGGAGGGCGGCCATGATAGAGAGAGTGAGAGAGAGAGACAGAAAGAGAAGGGACTGCTAGCGGGCCACACACCGAGTAGTATCGTCATTTCCCATGGCAGGTGATCAGTCCAAGGTCTCTAGTGTTTTGGGTTGCTGGCCATGATGGAGAGAGTGAGAGAGAGACGGACAGACATGGGACTGCTAGCGGCCCACACACAGAGTAGTATCGTCATTTCCCATGGCAGGTGAACAGTCCAAGGTGTAAGGTTTTGGGAGGGCGGCCATGATAGAGAGAGTGAGAGAGAGAGAGAGAGATGGACAGACAAGGGACTGCCAGCGGGCCACACACCGAGTAGTTTCGTCATTTCCCATGGCAGGTGATCAGTCCAAGGTCTGTAGTGTTTTGGGATTGCGGCCATGATAGAGAGAGTAAGAGAGAGACGGACAGACAAGGGACTGCTAGCAGGCCACACTCCCTGAGTAGTATCGCCATTTCCCATGGCAGGTGAACAGTTCAAGGTGTAAGGTTTTGGGAGGGTGGCCATGATAGAGAGAGTGTGAGAGAGAGAGAGAGAGAGAGAGAGAGAGAGACGGACAGACAAGGGACTGCTAGCGGGCCACACACCGAGTAGTATCGCCATTTCCCATGGCAGGAGAACAGTCTAATGTCTCTAGTGTTTTGGGAAGGCGGCCATGATAGTGAGAGTGAGAGAGAGAGACGGACAGACAAGGGACTGCTAGCGGGCCACACACCAAGTAGTATCGTCATTTCCCATGGCAGGTGAACAGTCCAACGTCTCTAGTGTTTTGGGATGGCGGCCATGATAGAGAGAGTAAGAGAGAGACAGACAGACAATGGACTGCAAGCGGGCCACACACCGAGTAGCATCGCCATTTCCCATGGCAGGTGAACAGTCCAAGGTGTAAGGTTTTGGGAGGGCGCCCATGATAGAGAGAGTGAGAGAGAGAGAGAGATGGACAGACAAGGGACTGCTAGTGGGCCACACACCGAGTAGTATCGTCATTTCCCATGGCAGGTGAACAGTCCAAGGTCTCTAGTGTTTTGGGATGGTGGCCATGATAGAGAGAGTAAGAGAGAGACGGACAGACAAGGGACTGCTAGCGGGCCACACACCCCGAGTAGTATAGCCATTTCCCATGGCAGGTGAACAGCCCCATATCTCTAAGGTTTTGAGAGGGCGGCCATGATAGAGAGAGTGAGAGAGAGAGACAGACAGACAAGGGACTGCTAGCGGGCCACACACTGAGTAGTATCGCGATTTCCCATGGCAGGTGAACAGTCCAAGGTGTAAGGTTTTGGGAGGACAGCCATGATAGAGAGAGTGAGAGAGAGACAGACAGAGAAGGGACTGCTAGCGGGCCACACACCGAGTAGTATCGTCATTTCCCATGGCAGGTGATCAGTCCAAGGTCTCTAGTGTTTTGGGATGGCGGCCATGATATAGAGAGTGAGAGAGAGACGGACAGACAAGGGACTGCCAGCGGGCCACACACCGAGTAGTTTCGTCGTTTCCCATGGCAGGTGATCAGTCCGAGGTCTGTAGTGTTTTGGGTTGGTGGCCGTGATAGAGAGAGTGAGAGACGGACAGACAAGGGACTGCTAGCGGCCCACACACCGAGTAGTATCGTCATTTCCCATGGCAGGTGAACAGTACAAGGTCTCTAGTGTTTTGGGATGGTGGCCATGATAGAGAGAGTAAGAGAGAGACGGACAGAAAAGGGACTGCTAGCTGGCCATACACCCTGAGTAGTATCGCCATTTCCCATGGCAGGTGAAGAGTCCCATGTCTCTAAGGTTTTGAGAGGGCGGCCATGATAGAGAAAGTGAGAGAGAGAGACGGACAGACTAGGGACTGCTAGCGGGCCACACACCGAGTACTATTGTCATTTCCCATGGCAGGTGATCAGTCCAAGGTCTCTAGTGTTTTGGGATGGCGGCCATGATAGAGAGAGTGAGAGAGAGACGGACAGACAAGGGACTGCTAGCGGCCCACACACCGAGTAGTATCGTCATTTCCCATGGCAGGTGAACAGTCCAAGGTGTAAGGTTTTGGGAGGGCGGCCATGATAGAGAGAGTGAGAGAGAGAGAGAGAGATGGACAGACAAGGGACTGCCAGCGGGCCACACACCGAGTAGTTTCGTCATTTCCCATGGCAGGTGATCAGTCCAAGGTCTGTAGTGTTTTGGGATTGCGGCCATGATAGAGAGAGTAAGAGAGAGACGGACAGACAAGGGACTGCTAGCAGGCCACACTCCCTGAGTAGTATCGCCATTTCCCATGGCAGGTGAACAGTTCAAGGTGTAAGGTTTTGGGAGGGTGGCCATGATAGAGAGAGTGTGAGAGAGAGAGAGAGAGAGAGAGAGAGAGAGAGAGAGAGAGAGAGACGGACAGACAAGGGACTGCTAGCGGGCCACACACCGAGTAGTATCGCCATTTCCCATGGCAGGAGAACAGTCTAATGTCTCTAGTGTTTTGGGAAGGCGGCCATGATAGTGAGAGTGAGAGAGAGAGACGGACAGACAAGGGACTGCTAGCGGGCCACACACCGAGTAGTATCGTCATTTCCCATGGCAGGTGAACAGTCCAACGTCTCTAGTGTTTTGGGATGGCGGCCATGATAGAGAGAGTAAGAGAGAGACAGACAGACAATGGACTGCAAGCGGGCCACACACCGAGTAGCATCGCCATTTCCCATGGCAGGTGAACAGTCCAAGGTGTAAGGTTTTGGGAGGGCGCCCATGATAGAGAGAGTGAGAGAGAGAGAGAGATGGACAGACAAGGGACTGCTAGTGGGCCACACACCGAGTAGTATCGTCATTTCCCATGGCAGGTGAACAGTCCAAGGTCTCTAGTGTTTTGGGATGGTGGCCATGATAGAGAGAGTAAGAGAGAGACGGACAGACAAGGGACTGCTAGCGGGCCACACACCCCGAGTAGTATAGCCATTTCCCATGGCAGGTGAACAGCCCCATATCTCTAAGGTTTTGAGAGGGCGGCCATGATAGAGAGAGTGAGAGAGAGAGACAGACAGACAAGGGACTGCTAGCGGGCCACACACTGAGTAGTATCGCGATTTCCCATGGCAGGTGAACAGTCCAAGGTGTAAGGTTTTGGGAGGACAGCCATGATAGAGAGAGTGAGAGAGAGACAGACAGAGAAGGGACTGCTAGCGGGCCACACACCGAGTAGTATCGTCATTTCCCATGGCAGGTGATCAGTCCAAGGTCTCTAGTGTTTTGGGATGGCGGCCATGATATAGAGAGTGAGAGAGAGACGGACAGACAAGGGACTGCCAGCGGGCCACACACCGAGTAGTTTCGTCATTTCCCATGGCAGGTGATCAGTCCGAGGTCTGTAGTGTTTTGGGTTGGTGGCCGTGATAGAGAGAGTGAGAGACGGACAGACAAGGGACTGCTAGCGGCCCACACACCGAGTAGTATCGTCATTTCCCATGGCAGGTGAACAGTACAAGGTCTCTAGTGTTTTGGGATGGTGGCCATGATAGAGAGAGTAAGAGAGAGACGGACAGAAAAGGGACTGCTAGCTGGCCATACACCCTGAGTAGTATCGCCATTTCCCATGGCAGGTGTAGAGTCCCATGTCTCTAAGGTTTTGAGAGGGCGGCCATGATAGAGAAAGTGAGAGAGAGAGACGGACAGACTAGGGACTGCTAGCGGGCCACACACCGAGTACTATTGTCATTTCCCATGGCAGGTGATCAGTCCAAGGTCTCTAGTGTTTTGGGATGGCGGCCATGATAGACAGAGTGAGAGAGAGACGGACAGACAAGGGACTGCTAGCGGCCCACACACCGAGTAGTATCGTCATTTCCCATGGCAGGTGAACAGTCCCATGTCTCTAAGGTTTTGAGAGGGTGGCCATGATAGAGAGAGTGAGAGAGAGAGACGGACAGACAAGGGACTGCTAGCAGGCCACACACCGAGTAGTATCTCCATTTCCCATGGCAGGAGAACAGTCTAATGTCTCTAGTGTTTTGGGAAGGCGGCCATGATAGAGAGAGTGAGAGAGAGAGACAGACAGAGAAGGGACTGCTAGCGGGCCACACACCGAGTAGTATCGTCATTTCCCATGGCAGGTGATCAGTCCAAGGTCTCTAGTGTTTTGGGATGGCGGCCATGATAGAGAGAGTGAGAGAGAGACGGACAGACAAGGGACTGCCAGCGGGCCACACACCGAGTAGTATCGTCATTTCCCATGGCAGGTGATCAGTCCGAGGTCTCTAGTGTTTTGGGTTGGTGGCCGTGATAGAGAGAGTGAGAGACGGACAGACAAGGGACTGCTAGCGGCCCACACACCGAGTAGTATCGTCATTTCCCATGGCAGGTAAACAGTACAAGGTCTCTAGTGTTTTGGGATGGTGGCCATGATAGAGAGAGTAAGAGAGAGACGGACAGAAAAGGGACTGCTAGCTGGCCATACACCCTGAGTAGTATCGCCATTTCCCATGGCAGGTGAAGAGTCCCATGTCTCTAAGGTTTTGAGAGGGCGGCCATGATAGAGAAAGTGAGAGAGAGAGATGGACAGAGAAGGGACTGCTAGCGGGCCACACACGAGTAGTATCGCCATTTCCCATGGCAGGTGAACAGTCCCATGTCTCTAAGGTTTTGAGAGGGTGGCCATGATAGAGAGAGTGGGAGAGAGACGGACAGACAAGGGACTGCTAGCGGGCCACACACCCTGAGTAGTATCGCCATTTCCCATGACAGGTGAACAGTCCCATGTCTCTAAGGTTTTGAGAGGGTGGCCATGATAGAGAGAGAGAGAGAGAGAGAGAGAGAGACGGACGGACAAGGGACTGCTAGTGGGCCACACACCGAGTAGTATCGCTATTTCCCATGGCAGGTGAACAGTCCAAGGTGTAAGGTTTTGGGAGGATGGCCATGATAGAGAGAGTGAGTGAGAGAGAGAGAGAGAGAGAGAGAGAGATGGACAGACAAGGGACTGCTAGCGGGCCATACACCCCGAGTAGTATCGCCATTTCCCATGGCAGGTGAACAGTCCCATGTATCTAACGTTTTGAGAGGGCGGCCATGATAGAGAGATTGAGAGAGAGAGACGGACAGACAAGGGCCTGCTAGCGGACCACACACCGAGTAGTATCACTATTTCCCATGGCAGGTGAACAGTCCAAGGTGTAACGTTTTGGGAGGGTGGCCATGATAGAGAGAGTGAGAGAGAGACAGACAGAGAAGGGACTGCTAGCGGGCCACACACCGAGTAGTATCGTCATTTCCCATGGCAGGTGATCAGTCCAAGGTCTCTAGTGTTTTGGGATGACGGCCATGATAGAGAGAGTGAGAGAGAGACGGACAGACAAGGGACTGCCAGCGGGCCACACACCGAGTAGTATCGTCATTTCCCATGGCAGGTGATCAGTCCGAGGTCTCTAGTGTTTTGGGTTGGTGGCCGTGATAGAGAGAGTGAGAGACGGACAGACAAGGGACTGCTAGCGGCCCACACACCGAGTAATATCGTCATTTCCCATGGCAGGTGAACAGTACAAGGTCTCTAGTGTTTTGGGATGGTGGCCATGATAGAGAGAGTAAGAGAGAGACGGACAGAAAAGGGACTGCTAGCTGGCCATACACCCTGAGTAGTATCGCCATTTCCTATGGCAGGTGAAGAGTCCCATGTCTCTAAGGTTTTGAGAGGGCGGCCATGATAGAGAAAGTGAGAGAGAGAGATGGACAGACTAGGGACTGCTAGCGGGCCACACACCGAGTAGTATTGTCATTTCCCATGGCAGGTGAACAGTCCAAGGTATCTAGTGTTTTGGGATGGCGGCCATGATAGAGAGAGTAAGAGAGAGACAGACAGACAAGGGACTGCTAGCGGGCCACACACCCCGAGTAGTATCGCCATTTCCCATGGCAGGTGAACAGTCCCATGTCTCTAAGGTTTTGAGAGGGCGGCCATGATAGAGAGAGTGAGAGAGAGAGAGACGGACAGACAAGGGACTCCTAGCGGACCACACACCGAGTAGTATTGTAATTTCCCATGGCAGGTGAACAGTACAAGGTGTAAGGTTTTGGGAGGGTTGCCATGATAGAGAGAGTGAGAGAGAGACAGACAGAGAAGGGACTGCTAGCGGGCCACACACCGAGTAGTATCGCCATTTCCCATGGCAGGTGAACAGTCCCATGTCTCTAAGGTTTTGAGAGGGCGGCCATGATAGAGAGACAGAGCGAGAGAGAGACGGACATAGAAGGGACTGCTAGCGGGCCACACACCCAGTAGTATCATCATTTCCCATGGCAGGTGAACGGTCCAAAGTCTCTAGTGTTTTGGGATGGTGGCCATGATAGAGATAGTAAGAAAGAGACGGACAGACAAGGGACTGCTAGCGGGCCATACACCCCGAGTAGTATCGCCATTTCCCATGGCAGGTGAACAGTCCCATGTATCTAAGGTTTTTAGAGGGCGGCCATGATAGAGAGAGTGAGAGAGAGAGACGGACTGACAAGGGACTGCTAGCGGACCACACACGGAGTAGTATCGCTATTTCCCATGGCAGGTGAACAGTCCAAGGTGTAACGTTTTGGGAGGGCGGCCATGATAGAGAGAGTGAGAGAGAGAGACAGAAAGAGAAGGGACTGCTAGCGGGCCACACACCGAGTAGTATCGTCATTTCCCATGGCAGGTGATCAGTCCAAGGTCTCTAGTGTTTTGGGTTGCTGGCCATGATGGAGAGAGTGAGAGAGAGACGGACAGACATGGGACTGCTAGCGGCCCACACACAGAGTAGTATCGTCATTTCCCATGGCAGGTGAACAGTCCAAGGTGTAAGGTTTTGGGAGGGCGGCCATGATAGAGAGAGTGAGAGAGAGAGAGAGAGATGGACAGACAAGGGACTGCCAGCGGGCCACACACCGAGTAGTTTC
The DNA here is from genome assembly GCF_040938575.1 of Ambystoma mexicanum. Lineage (NCBI taxonomy): Eukaryota > Metazoa > Chordata > Amphibia > Caudata > Ambystomatidae > Ambystoma > Ambystoma mexicanum. Next base: position 39,459,565 of record NC_090931.1, read on the forward strand.
GTCATTTCCCATGGCAGGTGATCAGTCCAAGGTCTGTAGTGTTTTGGGATTGCGGCCATGATAGAGAGAGTAAGAGAGAGACGGACAGACAAGGGACTGCTAGCAGGCCACACTCCCTGAGTAGTATCGCCATTTCCCATGGCAGGTGAACAGTTCAAGGTGTAAGGTTTTGGGAGGGTGGCCATGATAGAGAGAGTGTGAGAGAGAGAGAGAGAGAGAGAGAGAGAGAGAGAGACGGACAGACAAGGGACTGCTAGCGGGCCACACACCGAGTAGTATCGCCATTTCCCATGGCAGGAGAACAGTCTAATGTCTCTAGTGTTTTGGGAAGGCGGCCATGATAGTGAGAGTGAGAGAGAGAGACGGACAGACAAGGGACTGCTAGCGGGCCACACACCGAGTAGTATCGTCATTTCCCATGGCAGGTGAACAGTCCAACGTCTCTAGTGTTTTGGGATGGCGGCCATGATAGAGAGAGTAAGAGAGAGACAGACAGACAATGGACTGCAAGCGGGCCACACACCGAGTAGCATCGCCATTTCCCATGGCAGGTGAACAGTCCAAGGTGTAAGGTTTTGGGAGGGCGCCCATGATAGAGAGAGTGAGAGAGAGAGAGAGATGGACAGACAAGGGACTGCTAGTGGGCCACACACCGAGTAGTATCGTCATTTCCCATGGCAGGTGAACAGTCCAAGGTCTCTAGTGTTTTGGGATGGTGGCCATGATAGAGAGAGTAAGAGAGAGACGGACAGACAAGGGACTGCTAGCGGGCCACACACCCCGAGTAGTATAGCCATTTCCCATGGCAGGTGAACAGCCCCATATCTCTAAGGTTTTGAGAGGGCGGCCATGATAGAGAGAGTGAGAGAGAGAGACAGACAGACAAGGGACTGCTAGCGGGCCACACACTGAGTAGTATCGCGATTTCCCATGGCAGGTGAACAGTCCAAGGTGTAAGGTTTTGGGAGGACAGCCATGATAGAGAGAGTGAGAGAGAGACAGACAGAGAAGGGACTGCTAGCGGGCCACACACCGAGTAGTATCGTCATTTCCCATGGCAGGTGATCAGTCCAAGGTCTCTAGTGTTTTGGGATGGCGGCCATGATATAGAGAGTGAGAGAGAGACGGACAGACAAGGGACTGCCAGCGGGCCACACACCGAGTAGTTTCGTCATTTCCCATGGCAGGTGATCAGTCCGAGGTCTGTAGTGTTTTGGGTTGGTGGCCGTGATAGAGAGAGTGAGAGACGGACAGACAAGGGACTGCTAGCGGCCCACACACCGAGTAGTATCGTCATTTCCCATGGCAGGTGAACAGTACAAGGTCTCTAGTGTTTTGGGATGGTGGCCATGATAGAGAGAGTAAGAGAGAGACGGACAGAAAAGGGACTGCTAGCTGGCCATACACCCTGAGTAGTATCGCCATTTCCCATGGCAGGTGAAGAGTCCCATGTCTCTAAGGTTTTGAGAGGGCGGCCATGATAGAGAAAGTGAGAGAGAGAGACGGACAGACTAGGGACTGCTAGCGGGCCACACACCGAGTACTATTGTCATTTCCCATGGCAGGTGATCAGTCCAAGGTCTCTAGTGTTTTGGGATGGCGGCCATGATAGAGAGAGTGAGAGAGAGACGGACAGACAAGGGACTGCTAGCGGCCCACACACCGAGTAGTATCGTCATTTCCCATGGCAGGTGAACAGTCCAAGGTGTAAGGTTTTGGGAGGGCGGCCATGATAGAGAGAGTGAGAGAGAGAGAGAGAGATGGACAGACAAGGGACTGCCAGCGGGCCACACACCGAGTAGTTTCGTCATTTCCCATGGCAGGTGATCAGTCCAAGGTCTGTAGTGTTTTGGGATTGCGGCCATGATAGAGAGAGTAAGAGAGAGACGGACAGACAAGGGACTGCTAGCAGGCCACACTCCCTGAGTAGTATCGCCATTTCCCATGGCAGGTGAACAGTTCAAGGTGTAAGGTTTTGGGAGGGTGGCCATGATAGAGAGAGTGTGAGAGAGAGAGAGAGAGAGAGAGAGAGAGAGAGAGAGACGGACAGACAAGGGACTGCTAGCGGGCCACACACCGAGTAGTATCGCCATTTCCCATGGCAGGAGAACAGTCTAATGTCTCTAGTGTTTTGGGAAGGCGGCCATGATAGTGAGAGTGAGAGAGAGAGACGGACAGACAAGGGACTGCTAGCGGGCCACACACCGAGTAGTATCGTCATTTCCCATGGCAGGTGAACAGTCCAACGTCTCTAGTGTTTTGGGATGGCGGCCATGATAGAGAGAGTAAGAGAGAGACAGACAGACAATGGACTGCAAGCGGGCCACACACCGAGTAGCATCGCCATTTCCCATGGCAGGTGAACAGTCCAAGGTGTAAGGTTTTGGGAGGGCGCCCATGATAGAGAGAGTGAGAGAGAGAGAGAGATGGACAGACAAGGGACTGCTAGTGGGCCACACACCGAGTAGTATCGTCATTTCCCATGGCAGGTGAACAGTCCAAGGTCTCTAGTGTTTTGGGATGGTGGCCATGATAGAGAGAGTAAGAGAGAGACGGACAGACAAGGGACTGCTAGCGGGCCACACACCCCGAGTAGTATAGCCATTTCCCATGGCAGGTGAACAGCCCCATATCTCTAAGGTTTTGAGAGGGCGGCCATGATAGAGAGAGTGAGAGAGAGAGACAGACAGACAAGGGACTGCTAGCGGGCCACACACTGAGTAGTATCGCGATTTCCCATGGCAGGTGAACAGTCCAAGGTGTAAGGTTTTGGGAGGACAGCCATGATAGAGAGAGTGAGAGAGAGACAGACAGAGAAGGGACTGCTAGCGGGCCACACACCGAGTAGTATCGTCATTTCCCATGGCAGGTGATCAGTCCAAGGTCTCTAGTGTTTTGGGATGGCGGCCATGATATAGAGAGTGAGAGAGAGACGGACAGACAAGGGACTGCCAGCGGGCCACACACCGAGTAGTTTCGTCATTTCCCATGGCAGGTGATCAGTCCGAGGTCTGTAGTGTTTTGGGTTGGTGGCCGTGATAGAGAGAGTGAGAGACGGACAGACAAGGGACTGCTAGCGGCCCACACACCGAGTAGTATCGTCATTTCCCATGGCAGGTGAACAGTACAAGGTCTCTAGTGTTTTGGGATGGTGGCCATGATAGAGAGAGTAAGAGAGAGACGGACAGAAAAGGGACTGCTAGCTGGCCATACACCCTGAGTAGTATCGCCATTTCCCATGGCAGGTGAAGAGTCCCATGTCTCTAAGGTTTTGAGAGGGCGGCCATGATAGAGAAAGTGAGAGAGAGAGACGGACAGACTAGGGACTGCTAGCGGGCCACACACCGAGTACTATTGTCATTTCCCATGGCAGGTGATCAGTCCAAGGTCTCTAGTGTTTTGGGATGGCGGCCATGATAGACAGAGTGAGAGAGAGACGGACAGACAAGGGACTGCTAGCGGCCCACACACCGAGTAGTATCGTCATTTCCCATGGCAGGTGAACAGTCCAAGGTCTCTAGTGTTTTGGGATGGAGGCCATGATAGAGAGAGTGAGAGAGAGACGGACAGACAAGGGACTGCTAGCGGCCCACACACCGAGTAGTATCGTCATTTCCCATGGCAGGTGAACAGTACAAGGTCTCTAGTGTTTTGGGATGGTGGCCATGATAGAGAGAGTAAGAGAGAGACGGACAGAAAAGGGACTGCTAGCTGGCCATACACCCTGAGTAGTATCGCCATTTCCCATGGCAGGTGAAGAGTCCCATGTCTCTAAGGTTTTGAGAGGGCGGCCATGATAGAGAAAGTGAGAGAGAGAGACGGACAGATTAGGGACTGCTAGCGGGCCACACACCGAGTAGTATTGTCATTTCCCATGGCAGGTGAACAGTCTAAGGTATCTAGTGTTTTGGGATGGCGGCCATGATAGAGAGAGTAAGAGAGAGAGAGACAGACAAGGGACTGCTAGCGGGCCACACACCCCGAGTAGTATCGCCATTTCCCATGGCAGGTGAACAGTCCCATGTCTCTAAGGTTTTGAGAGGGCGGCCATGATAGAGAGAGTGAGAGAGAGAGAGACGGACAGACAAGGGACTCCTAGCGGACCACACACCGAGTAGTATTGTAATTTCCCATGGCAGGTGAACAGTACAAGGTGTAAGGTTTTGGGAGGGTTGCCATGATAGAGAGAGTGAGAGAGAGACAGACAGAGAAGGGACTGCTAGCGGGCCACACACCGAGTAGTATCGCCATTTCCCATGGCAGGTGAACAGTCCCATGTCTCTAAGGTTTTGAGAGGGTGGCCATGATAGAGAGAGTGAGAGAGAGAGACGGACAGACAAGGGACTGCTAGCAGGCCACACACCGAGTAGTATCTCCATTTCCCATGGCAGGAGAACAGTCTAATGTCTCTAGTGTTTTGGGAAGGCGGCCATGATAGAGAGAGTGAGAGAGAGAGATGGACAGACAAGGGACTGCTAGCGGGGCAGACACCGAGTAGTATTGCTATTTCCCAAGGCAGGTGAACAGTCCAAGGTGTAAGGTTTTGGGAGGGCGGCCATGATAGAGAGAGTGAGAGAGAGAGGCGGACAGACAAGGGACTGCTAGCGGGCCACACACCGAGTAGTATCGTCATTTCCCATGGCAGGTGATCAGTCCAAGGTCTGTAGTGTTTTGGGATTGCGGCCATGATAGAGAGAGTAAGAGAGAGACGGACAGACAAGGGACTGCTAGCAGGCCACACTCCCTGAGTAGTATCGCCATTTCCCATGGCAGGTGAACAGTCCCATGTCTCTAAGGTTTTGAGAGGGTGGCCATGATAGAAAGAGTGAGAGAGAGAGATGGACAGACAAGGGAAAGCTAGCGGGCCACACACCGAGTAGTATCGCCATTTCCCATGGCAGGTGAACAGTTCAAGGTGTAAGGTTTTGGGAGGGTGGCCATGATAGAGAGAGTGAGAGAGAGAGAGAAAGAGAGAGAGAGAGAGAGAGAGAGAGAGAGAGACGGACAGACAAGGGACTGCTAGCAGGCCACACACCGAGTAGTATCTCCATTTCCCATGGCAGGAGAACAGTCTAATGTCTCTAGTGTTTTGGGAAGGCGGCCATGATAGAGAGAGTGAGAGAGAGAGACGGACAGACAAGGGACTGCTAGCAGGCCACACATCGAGTAGTATCTCCATTTCCCATGGCAGGAGAACAGTCTAATGTCTCTAGTGTTTTGGGAAGGCGGCCATGATAGAGAGAGTGAGAGAGAGAGACGGACAGACAAGGGACTGCTAGCGGGGCAGACACCGAGTAGTATCGCTATTTCCCAAGGCAGGTGAACAGTCCAAGGTGTAAGGTTTTGGGAGGGCGGCCATGATAGAGAGAGTGAGAGAGAGAGGCGGACAGTCAAGGGACTGCTAGCGGGCCACACACCGAGTAGTATCGTCATTTCCCATGGCCGGTGAACAGTCCAACGTCTCTAGTGTTTTGGGATGGCGGCCATGATAGAGAGAGTGAGAGAGAGAGAGAAAGAGAGAGATTGAGAGAGAGAGAGACGGACAGACAAGGGACTGCTAGCAGGCCACACTCCCTGAGTAGTATCGCCATTTCCCATGGCAGGTGAACAGTCCAAGGTGTAAGGTTTTGGGAGGGCGGCCATGATAGAGAGAGTGAGAGAGAGAGAGACGGACAGACAAGGGACTGCCAGCGGGCCACACACCGAGTAGTATCGTCATTTCCCATGGCAGGTGATCAGTCCAAGGTCTGTAGTGTTTTGGGATTGCGGCCATGATAGAGAGAGTAAGAGAGAGACGGACAGACAAGGGACTGCTAGCAGGCCACACTCCCTGAGTAGTATCGCCATTTCCCATGGCAGGTGAACAGTCCCATGTCTCTAAGGTTTTGAGAGGGTGGCCATGATAGAAAGAGTGAGAGAGAGAGATGGACAGACAAGGGAAAGCTAGCGGGCCACACACCGAGTAGTATCGCCATTTCCCATGGCAGGTGAACAGTTCAAGGTGTAAGGTTTTGGGAGGGTGGCCATGATAGAGAGAGTGAGAGAGAGAGAGAAAGAGAGAGAGAGAGAGAGAGAGAGAGAGAGAGACGGACAGACAAGGGACTGCTAGCAGGCCACACACCGAGTAGTATCTCCATTTCCCATGGCAGGAGAACAGTCTAATGTCTCTAGTGTTTTGGGAAGGCGGCCATGATAGAGAGAGTGAGAGAGAGAGACGGACAGACAAGGGACTGCTAGCGGGGCAGACACCGAGTAGTATCGCTATTTCCCAAGGCAGGTGAACAGTCCAAGGTGTAAGGTTTTGGGAGGGCGGCCATGATAGAGAGAGTGAGAGAGAGAGGCGGACAGACAAGGGACTGCTAGCGGGCCACACACCGAGTAGTATCGTCATTTCCCATGGCAGGTGAACAGTCCAACGTCTCTAGTGTTTTGGGATGGCGGCCATGGTAGAGAGAGTAAGAGAGAGACAGACAGACAAGGGACTCCTAGCAGACCACACACTGAGTAGTATCGTCATTTCCCATGGCAGGTGAACAGTCCAACGTCTCTAGTGTTTTGGGATGGCGGCCATGATAGAGAGAGTAAGAGAGAGACAGACAGACAAGGGATTGCTAGCAGGCCACACACCCCGAGTAGTATTGACATTTCCCATGGCAGGTGAACAGTCCCATATCTCAAAGGTTTTGAGAGGGCGGCCATGATAGAGAGAGAGAGAGAGAGACGGACAGACAAGGGACTCCTAGCGGGCCACACACCGAGTAATATCGTAATTTCCCATGGCAGGTGATCAGTCCGAGGTGTAAGGTTTTGGGATGGTGGCCATGATAGAGAGAGTAAGAGAGAGACGGACAGACAAGGGACTGCTAACGGGCCACACACCCAGAGTAGTATCGCCATTTCCCATGGCAGGTGAACAGTCCCATGTCTCTAAGGTTTTGAGAGGGTGGCCATGATAGCGAGAGTGAGAGAGAGAGACAGACAGACAAGGGACTGCAAGCGGGCCACACACCGAGTAGCATCGCCATTTCCCATGGCAGGTGAACAGTCCAAGGTGTAAGGTTTTGGGAGGGCAGCCATGATAGAGAGAGTGAGAGAGAGAGAGAGACGGACAGACAAGGGACTGCTAGCGGGCCACACACTGAGTAGTATCACCATTTCCCATGGCAGGAGAACAGTCCAATGTCTCTAGTGTTTTGGGAAGGCGGCCATGATAGAGAGAGTGAGAGAGAGACGGACAGACAAGGGACTGCTAGCGGTCCGCACACCGAGTAGTATCGTCATTTCCCATGGCAGGTGAACAGTCCAAGGTCTCTAGTGTTTTGGGATGGTGGCCATGATAGAGAGAGTAAGAGAGAGACGGACAGACAAGGGACTGCTAGCGGGCCACACACCCCGAGTAGTATCGCCATTTCCCATGGTAGGTGAACAGTCCCATGTCTCTAAGGTTTTTAGAGGGCGGCCTTGATAGAGAGAGTGAGAGAGAGAGACGGATAGACAAGGAACTGCTAGCGGGCCACACACCGAGTAGTATCGCCATTTCCCATGGCAGGTGAACAGTCCAAGGTGTAAGCTTTTGGGAGGGCGGCCATGATAGAGAGAGTGAGAGAGAGAGAGAGACGGACAGACAAGGGACTGCCAGCGGGCCACACACCGAGTAGTATCGTCATTTCCCATGGCAGGTGATCAGTCCAAGGTCTGTAGTGTTTTGGGATTGCGGCCATGATAGAGAGAGTAAGAGAGAGACGGACAGACAAGGGACTGCTAGCAGGCCACACTCCCTGAGTAGTATCGCCATTTCCCATGGCAGGTGAACAGTCCCATGTCTCTAAGGTTTTGAGAGGGTGGCCATGATAGAGAGAGTGAGAGAGAGAGATGGACACAAAAGGGACTGCTAGCGGGCCACACACCGAGTAGTATCGCCATTTCCCATGGCAGGTGAACAGTTCAAGGTGTAAGGTTTTGCGAGGGTGGCCATGATAGAGAGAGTGTGAGAGAGAGAGAGAGAGAGAGAGAGAGAGACGGACAGACAAGGGACTGCTAGCGGGCCACACACCGAGTAGTATCGCCATTTCCCATGGCAGGAGAACAGTCTAATGTCTCTAGTGTTTTGGGAAGGCGGCCATTATAGTGAGAGTGAGAGAGAGAGACGGACAGACAAGGGACTGCTAGCGGGCCACACACCGAGTAGTATCGTCATTTCCCATGGCAGGTGAACAGTCCAACGTCTCTAGTGTTTTAGGATGGCGGCCATGATAGAGAGAGTAAGAGAGAGACAGACAGACAATGGACTGCAAGCGGGCCACACACCGAGTAGCATCGCCATTTCCCATGGCAGGTGAACAGTCCAAGGTGTAAGGTTTTGGGAGGGCGCCCATGATAGAGAGAGTGAGAGAGAGAGAGAGATGGACAGACAAGGGACTGCTAGCGGGCCACACACCGAGTAGTATCGTCATTTCCCATGGCAGGTGAACAGTCCAAGGTCTCTAGTGTTTTGGGATGGTGGACATGATAGAGAGAGTAAGAGAGAGACGGACAGACAAGGGACTGCTAGCGGGCCACACACCCCGAGTAGTATAGCCATTTCCCATGGCAGGTGAACAGCCCCATATCTCTAAGGTTTTGAGAGGGCGGCCATGATAGAGAGAGTGAGAGAGAGAGACAGACAGACAAGGGACTGCTAGCGGGCCACACACTGAGTAGTATCGCGATTTCCCATGGCAGGTGAACAGTCCAAGGTGTAAGGTTTTGGGAGGGCAGCCATGATAGAGAGAGTGAGAGAGAGACAGACAGAGAAGGGACTGCTAGCGGGTGTCATGCATGCTGGACGCTACGCTCGTAGAACAGCTAGACCGTTCTACTCCAAATGGAGGCTATTCGATACGTTACCGGGAAAACGACGTTTACACTTTTCACGTCGCTAACTTCACGTGACTTTTGCTTCGTCACGTGAACTACGGTATCACGTATTTAAGCAGCGTAGAAACTTCACTCGCTGCTTCTGATCGTCTCTATTGGCGTCGTGTAGCTGAACCTCTGATCTACATCCTGGTATATTCCTACAGCTACTTTTGGGCCTTCGATAGCGTGTGTTCCGCCACACGCTGATTCCTGGAGCTATCCCTTCGCGTGCTATTCCACACGCGCTCTTCGTCTGCAAGTGCGGCCGGCCCAGGCTGCGTGAATCCTGCCCGCGTGTAAATTCCACACGCGCTCTTTGTCTTCATACGCGGCTGGCCAAGGCTGCGTAAAACCTGCCCGCGTGTAACATCCACACGCGCTCTTCGTCTTCAAGTGCGGCCGGCCCAGGCTGCGTGAATCCTGCCCGCGTGTAAAGTCCACACGCGCTCTTTGTCTTCATACGCGGCTGGCCAAGGCTGCGTAAAACCTGCCCGCGTGTAACATCCACACGCGCTCTTCGTCTTCAAGTGCGGCCGGCCCAGGCTGCGTGAATCCTGCCCGCGTGTAAAGTCCACACGCGCTCTTTGTCTTCATACGCGTCTGGCCAAGGCTGCGTAAATCCTGCCCGCGTGTAACATCCACACGCGCTCTTCGTCTTCAAGTGCGGCTGGCCCAGGCTGCGTGAATCCTGCCCGCGTGTAAAATCCACACGCGCTCTTCGTCTTCAAGTGCGGCTGGCCAAGGCTGCGCGAACCCTGCCCGCGTGTAAATCCACACGCGCACGTTGTCTTCACACGCGGCTGGCCCAGGCTGCGCGATTCCTGCCCGCGTGTAAATCCACACGCTCACGTTGTCTTCAAACACTATTTTCTTCTAACTCCTGCATCTGTGGAATTAACAGAAGGATTGATCCCTAAGTGGGAAGGAAGCCTTTCAAGGATTATTGGAAGTGACTTTGAACTGAACTTTGGACGCTATCCTGTGGTGAATACAACCCGTATCTAGCGTGAGCCTCGTTCCGTCCGGGATAAGTCTCCCTTACTAATTTTCCCTTCCCTGTCGTTTTGTTCTTCATTTCAAATCCATCAAGAGACTTCTGGATTGTTCTACCCAGAGATACAGGTCAGTGTGATAATTCCTGTCATTATCTAACTCATCATACTCAGGTTGGAGCAGTTATTCATGATACTTTAATTTGTCCTAGGCTGGATTACTATACCTTACCCACGCCCTTTCCAGTGATCCATCGCTCTGCCTGTTTTATCAGCCAGAGGGTTGTATCATTTGGAAGGTCTTTGTTGACTTCACGACTATCAAGTCGGGTGAACAGGGATCCGGAAGACCCTACCTCCTGTATCCTTTTGAATATTGTATCCTTTTCGGTTGATACTTTGGTGCATTCTGACAGAGGGCCACACACCGAGTAGTATCGTCATTTCCCATGGCAGGTGATCAGTCCAAGGTCTCTAGTGTTTTGGGATGGCGGCCATGATAGAGAGAGTGAGAGAGAGACGGACAGACAAGGGACTGCCAGCGGGCCACACACCGAGTAGTATCGTCATTTCCCATGGCAGGTGATCAGTCCGAGGTCTCTAGTGTTTTGGGTTGGTGGCCGTGATAGAGAGAGTGAGAGACGGACAGACAAGGGACTGCTAGCGGCCCACACACCGAGTAGTATCGTCATTTCCCATGGCAGGTGAACAGTACAAGGTCTCTAGTGTTTTGGGATGGTGGCCATGATAGAGAGAGTAAGAGAGAGACGGACAGAAAAGGGACTGCTAGCTGGCCATACACCCTGAGTAGTATCGCCATTTCCCATGGCAGGTGAAGAGTCCCATGTCTCTAAGGTTTTGAGAGGGCGGCCATGATAGAGAAAGTGAGAGAGAGAGACGGACAGACTAGGGACTGCTAGCGGGCCACACACCGAGTAGTATTGTCATTTCCCATGGCAGGTGAACAGTCCAAGGTATCTAGTGTTTTGGGATGGCGGCCATGATAGAGAGAGTAAGAGAGAGAGAGACAGACAAGGGACTGCTAGCGGGCCACACACCCCGAGTAGTATCGCCATTTCCCATGGCAGGTGAACAGTCCCATGTCTCTAAGGTTTTGAGAGGGCGGCCATGATAGAGAGAGTGAGAGAGAGAGACGGACAGACAAGGGACTCCTAGCGGACCACACACCGAGTAGTATTGTAATTTCCCATGGCAGGTGAACAGTACAAGGTGTAAGGTTTTGGGAGGGTTGCCATGATAGAGAGAGTGAGAGAGAGGGACAGACAGAGAAGGGACTGCTAGCGGGCCACACACGAGTAGTATCGCCATTTCCCATGGCAGGTGAACAGTCCCATGTCTCTAAGGTTTTGAGAGGGTGGCCATGATAGAGAGAGTGGGAGAGAGACGGACAGACAAGGGACTGCTAGCGGGCCACACACCCTGAGTAGTATCGCCATTTCCCATGACAGGTGAACAGTCCCATGTCTCTAAGGTTTTGAGAGGGTGGCCATGATAGAGAGAGAGAGAGAGAGAGAGAGAGTGACGGACGGACAAGGGACTGCTAGTGGGCCACACACCGAGTAGTATCGCTATTTCCCATGGCAGGTGAACAGTCCAAGGTGTAAGGTTTTGGGAGGATGGCCATGATAGAGAGAGTGAGTGAGAGAGAGAGAGAGAGAGAGAGATGGACAGACAAGGGACTGCTAGCGGGCCATACACCCCGAGTAGTATCGCCATTTCCCATGGCAGGTGAACAGTCCCATGTATCTAACGTTTTGAGAGGGCGGCCATGATAGAGAGATTGAGAGAGAGAGACGGACAGACAAGGGCCTGCTAGCGGACCACACACCGAGTAGTATCGCTATTTCCCATGGCAGGTGAACAGTCCAAGGTGTAACGTTTTGGGAGGGTGGCCATGATAGAGAGAGTGAGAGAGAGACAGACAGAGAAGGGACTGCTAGCGGGCCACACACCAAGTAGTATCGTCATTTCCCATGGCAGGTGATCAGTCCAAGGTCTCTAGTGTTTTGGGATGACGGCCATGATAGAGAGAGTGAGAGAGAGACGGACAGACAAGGGACTGCCAGCGGGCCACACACCGAGTAGTATCGTCATTTCCCATGGCAGGTGATCAGTCCGAGGTCTCTAGTGTTTTGGGTTGGTGGCCGTGATAGAGAGAGTGAGAGACGGACAGACAAGGGACTGCTAGCGGCCCACACACCGAGTAATATCGTCATTTCCCATGGCAGGTGAACAGTACAAGGTCTCTAGTGTTTTGGGATGGTGGCCATGATAGAGAGAGTAAGAGAGAGACGGACAGAAAAGGGACTGCTAGCTGGCCATACACCCTGAGTAGTATCGCCATTTCCTATGGCAGGTGAAGAGTCCCATGTCTCTAAGGTTTTGAGAGGGCGGCCATGATAGAGAAAGTGAGAGAGAGAGACGGACAGACTAGGGACTGCTAGCAGGCCACACACCGAGTAGTATTGTCATTTCCCATGGCAGGTGAACAGTCCAAGGTATCTAGTGTTTTGGGATGGCGGCCATGATAGAGAGAGTAAGAGAGAGACAGACAGACAAGGGACTGCTAGCAGGCCACACTCCCTGAGTAGTATCGCCATTTCCCATGGCAGGTGAACAGTCCAAGGTGTAAGGTTTTGGGAGGGCGGCCATGATAGAGAGAGTGAGAGAGAGAGAGACGGACAGACAAGGGACTGCCAGCGGGCCACACACCGAGTAGTATCGTCATTTCCCATGGCAGGTGATCAGTCCAAGGTCTGTAGTGTTTTGGGATTGCGGCCATGATAGAGAGAGTAAGAGAGAGACGGACAGACAAGGGACTGCTAGCAGGCCACACTCCCTGAGTAGTATCGCCATTTCCCATGGCAGGTGAACAGTCCCATGTCTCTAAGGTTTTGAGAGGGTGGCCATGATAGAAAGAGTGAGAGAGAGAGATGGACAGACAAGGGAAAGCTAGCGGGCCACACACCGAGTAGTATCGCCATTTCCCATGGCAGGTGAACAGTTCAAGGTGTAAGGTTTTGGGAGGGTGGCCATGATAGAGAGAGTGAGAGAGAGAGAGAAAGAGAGAGAGAGAGAGAGAGAGAGAGAGAGAGACGGACAGACAAGGGACTGCTAGCAGGCCACACACCGAGTAGTATCTCCATTTCCCATGGCAGGAGAACAGTCTAATGTCTCTAGTGTTTTGGGAAGGCGGCCATGATAGAGAGAGTGAGAGAGAGAGACGGACAGACAAGGGACTGCTAGCGGGGCAGACACCAAGTAGTATCGCTATTTCCCAAGGCAGGTGAACAGTCCAAGGTGTAAGGTTTTGGGAGGGCGGCCATGATAGAGAGAGTGAGAGAGAGAGGCGGACAGACAAGGGACTGCTAGCGGGCCACACACCGAGTAGTATCGTCATTTCCCATGGCAGGTGAACAGTCCAACGTCTCTAGTGTTTTGGGATGGCGGCCATGGTAGAGAGAGTAAGAGAGAGACAGACAGACAAGGGACTCCTAGCAGACCACACACTGAGTAGTATCGTCATTTCCCATGGCAGGTGAACAGTCCAACGTCTCTAGTGTTTTGGGATGGCGGCCATGATAGAGAGAGTAAGAGAGAGACAGACAGACAAGGGATTGCTAGCAGGCCACACACCCCGAGTAGTATTGACATTTCCCATGGCAGGTGAACAGTCCCATATCTCAAAGGTTTTGAGAGGGCGGCCATGATAGAGAGAGTGAGAGAGAGACGGACAGACAAGGGACTCCTAGCGGGCCACACACCGAGTAATATCGTAATTTCCCATGGCAGGTGATCAGTCCGAGGTGTAAGGTTTTGGGATGGTGGCCATGATAGAGAGAGTAAGAGAGAGACGGACAGACAAGGGACTGCTAACGGGCCACACACCCAGAGTAGTATCGCCATTTCCCATGGCAGGTGAACAGTCCCATGTCTCTAAGGTTTTGAGAGGGTGGCCATGATAGCGAGAGTGAGAGAGAGAGACGGACAGACAAGGGACTGCAAGCGGGCCACACACCGAGTAGCATCGCCATTTCCCATGGCAGGTGAACAGTCCAAGGTGTAAGGTTTTGGGAGGGCAGCCATGATAGAGAGAGTGAGAGAGAGACAGACAGAGAAGGGACTGCTAGCGGGCCACACACCGAGTAGTATCGTCATTTCCCATGGCAGGTGATCAGTCCAAGGTCTGTAGTGTTTTGGGATTGCGGCCATGATAGAGAGAGTAAGAGAGAGACGGACAGACAAGGGACTGCTAGCAGGCCACACTCCCTGAGTAGTATCGCCATTTCCCATGGCAGGTGAACAGTCCCATGTCTCTAAGGTTTTGAGAGGGTGGCCATGATAGAGAGAGTGAGAGAGAGAGATGGACACAAAAGGGACTGCTAGCGGGCCACACACCGAGTAGTATCGCCATTTCCCATGGCAGGTGAACAGTTCAAGGTGTAAGGTTTTGCGAGGGTGGCCATGATAGAGAGAGTGTGAGAGAGAGAGAGAGAGAGAGAGAGAGAGACGGACAGACAAGGGACTGCTAGCGGGCCACACACCGAGTAGTATCGCCATTTCCCATGGCAGGAGAACAGTCTAATGTCTCTAGTGTTTTGGGAAGGCGGCCATTATAGTGAGAGTGAGAGAGAGAGACGGACAGACAAGGGACTGCTAGCGGGCCACACACCGAGTAGTATCGTCATTTCCCATGGCAGGTGAACAGTCCAACGTCTCTAGTGTTTTAGGATGGCGGCCATGATAGAGAGAGTAAGAGAGAGACAGACAGACAATGGACTGCAAGCGGGCCACACACCGAGTAGCATCGCCATTTCCCATGGCAGGTGAACAGTCCAAGGTGTAAGGTTTTGGGAGGGCGCCCATGATAGAGAGAGTGAGAGAGAGAGATGGACAGACAAGGGACTGCTAGCGGGCCACACACCGAGTAGTATCGTCATTTCCCATGGCAGGTGAACAGTCCAAGGTCTCTAGTGTTTTGGGATGGTGGACATGATAGAGAGAGTAAGAGAGAGACGGACAGACAAGGGACTGCTAGCGGGCCACACACCCCGAGTAGTATAGCCATTTCCCATGGCAGGTGAACAGCCCCATATCTCTAAGGTTTTGAGAGGGCGGCCATGATAGAGAGAGTGAGAGAGAGAGACAGACAGACAAGGGACTGCTAGCGGGCCACACACTGAGTAGTATCGCGATTTCCCATGGCAGGTGAACAGTCCAAGGTGTAAGGTTTTGGGAGGGCAGCCATGATAGAGAGAGTGAGAGAGAGACAGATAGAGAAGGGACTGCTAGCGGGTGTCATGCATGCTGGACGCTACGCTCGTAGAACAGCTAGACCGTTCTACTCCAAATGGAGGCTATTCGATACGTTACCGGGAAAACGACGTTTACACTTTTCACGTCGCTAACTTCACGTGACTTTTGCTTCGTCACGTGAACTACGGTATCACGTATTTAAGCAGCGTAGAAACTTCACTCGCTGCTTCTGATCGTCTCTATTGGCGTCGTGTAGCTGAACCTCTGATCTACATCCTGGTATATTCCTACAGCTACTTTTGGGCCTTCGATAGCGTGTGTTCCGCCACACGCTGATTCCTGGAGCTATCCCTTCGCGTGCTATTCCACACGCGCTCTTCGTCTGCAAGTGCGGCCGGCCCAGGCTGCGTGAATCCTGCCCGCGTGTAAATTCCACACGCGCTCTTTGTCTTCATACGCGGCTGGCCAAGGCTGCGTAAAACCTGCCCGCGTGTAACATCCACACGCGCTCTTCGTCTTCAAGTGCGGCCGGCCCAGGCTGCGTGAATCCTGCCCGCGTGTAAAGTCCACACGCGCTCTTTGTCTTCATACGCGGCTGGCCAAGGCTGCGTAAAACCTGCCCGCGTGTAACATCCACACGCGCTCTTCGTCTTCAAGTGCGGCCGGCCCAGGCTGCGTGAATCCTGCCCGCGTGTAAAGTCCACACGCGCTCTTTGTCTTCATACGCGTCTGGCCAAGGCTGCGTAAATCCTGCCCGCGTGTAACATCCACACGCGCTCTTCGTCTTCAAGTGCGGCTGGCCCAGGCTGCGTGAATCCTGCCCGCGTGTAAAATCCACACGCGCTCTTCGTCTTCAAGTGCGGCTGGCCAAGGCTGCGCGAACCCTGCCCGCGTGTAAATCCACACGCGCACGTTGTCTTCACACGCGGCTGGCCCAGGCTGCGCGATTCCTGCCCGCGTGTAAATCCACACGCTCACGTTGTCTTCAAACACTATTTTCTTCTAACTCCTGCATCTGTGGAATTAACAGAAGGATTGATCCCTAAGTGGGAAGGAAGCCTTTCAAGGATTATTGGAAGTGACTTTGAACTGAACTTTGGACGCTATCCTGTGGTGAATACAACCCGTATCTAGCGTGAGCCTCGTTCCGTCCGGGATAAGTCTCCCTTACTAATTTTCCCTTCCCTGTCGTTTTGTTCTTCATTTCAAATCCATCAAGAGACTTCTGGATTGTTCTACCCAGAGATACAGGTCAGTGTGATAATTCCTGTCATTATCTAACTCATCATACTCAGGTTGGAGCAGTTATTCATGATACTTTAATTTGTCCTAGGCTGGATTACTATACCTTACCCACGCCCTTTCCAGTGATCCATCGCTCTGCCTGTTTTATCAGCCAGAGGGTTGTATCATTTGGAAGGTCTTTGTTGACTTCACGACTATCAAGTCGGGTGAACAGGGATCCGGAAGACCCTACCTCCTGTATCCTTTTGAATATTGTATCCTTTTCGGTTGATACTTTGGTGCATTCTGACAGAGGGCCACACACCGAGTAGTATCGTCATTTCCCATGGCAGGTGATCAGTCCAAGGTCTCTAGTGTTTTGGGATGGCGGCCATGATAGAGAGAGTGAGAGAGAGACGGACAGACAAGGGACTGCCAGCGGGCCACACACCGAGTAGTATTGTAATTTCCCATGGCAGGTGAACAGTCCAAGGTGTAAGGTTTTGGGAGGATGGCCGTGATAGAGAGAGTAAGAGAGAGACGGACAGAAAAGGGACTGCTAGCTGGCCATACACCCTGAGTAGTATCGCCATTTCCTATGGCAGGTGAAGAGTCCCATGTCTCTAAGGTTTTGAGAGGGCGGCCATGACACACCGAGCGGCCATGATAGAGAGAGTAAGAGAGAGAGAGACAGACAAGGGACTGCTAGCGGGCCACACACCCCGAGTAGTATCGCCATTTCCCATGGCAGGTGAACAGTCCCATGTCTCTAAGGTTTTGAGAGGGCGGCCATGATAGAAAGAGTGAGAGAGAGAGATGGACAGACAAGGGAAAGCTAGCGGGCCACACACCGAGTAGTATCGCCATTTCCCATGGCAGGTGAACAGTTCAAGGTGTAAGGTTTTGGGAGGGTGGCCATGATAGAGAGAGTGAGAGAGAGAGAGAAAGAGAGAGAGAGAGAGAGAGAGAGAGAGACGGACAGACAAGGGACTGCTAGCAGGCCACACACCGAGTAGTATCTCCATTTCCCATGGCAGGAGAACAGTCTAATGTCTCTAGTGTTTTGGGAAGGCGGCCATGATAGAGAGAGTGAGAGAGAGAGACGGACAGACAAGGGACTGCTAGCGGGGCAGACACCGAGTAGTATCGCTATTTCCCAAGGCAGGTGAACAGTCCAAGGTGTAAGGTTTTGGGAGGGCGGCCATGATAGAGAGAGTGAGAGAGAGAGGCGGACAGACAAGGGACTGCTAGCGGGCCACACACCGAGTAGTATCGTCATTTCCCATGGCAGGTGAACAGTCCAACGTCTCTAGTGTTTTGGGATGGCGGCCATGGTAGAGAGAGTAAGAGAGAGACAGACAGACAAGGGACTCCTAGCAGACCACACACTGAGTAGTATCGTCATTTCCCATGGCAGGTGAACAGTCCAACGTCTCTAGTGTTTTGGGATGGCGGCCATGATAGAGAGAGTAAGAGAGAGACAGACAGACAAGGGATTGCTAGCAGGCCACACACCCCGAGTAGTATTGACATTTCCCATGGCAGGTGAACAGTCCCATATCTCAAAGGTTTTGAGAGGGCGGCCATGATAGAGAGAGTGAGAGAGAGACGGACAGACAAGGGACTCCTAGCGGGCCACACACCGAGTAATATCGTAATTTCCCATGGCAGGTGATCAGTCCGAGGTGTAAGGTTTTGGGATGGTGGCCATGATAGAGAGAGTAAGAGAGAGACGGACAGACAAGGGACTGCTAACGGGCCACACACCCAGAGTAGTATCGCCATTTCCCATGGCAGGTGAACAGTCCCATGTCTCTAAGGTTTTGAGAGGGTGGCCATGATAGCGAGAGTGAGAGAGAGAGACGGACAGACAAGGGACTGCAAGCGGGCCACACACCGAGTAGCATCGCCATTTCCCATGGCAGGTGAACAGTCCAAGGTGTAAGGTTTTGGGAGGGCAGCCATGATAGAGAGAGTGAGAGAGAGAGAGAGACGGACAGACAAGGGACTGCTAGCGGGCCACACACTGAGTAGTATCACCATTTCCCATGGCAGGAGAACAGTCCAATGTCTCTAGTGTTTTGGGAAGGCGGCCATGATAGAGAGAGTGAGAGAGAGACGGACAGACAAGGGACTGCTAGCGGTCCGCACACCGAGTAGTATCGTCATTTCCCATGGCAGGTGAACAGTCCAAGGTCTCTAGTGTTTTGGGATGGTGGCCATGATAGAGAGAGTAAGAGAGAGACGGACAGACAAGGGACTGCTAGCGGGCCACACACCCCGAGTAGTATCGCCATTTCCCATGGTAGGTGAACAGTCCCATGTCTCTAAGGTTTTTAGAGGGCGGCCTTGATAGAGAGAGTGAGAGAGAGAGACGGATAGACAAGGAACTGCTAGCGGGCCACACACCGAGTAGTATCGCCATTTCCCATGGCAGGTGAACAGTCCAAGGTGTAAGCTTTTGGGAGGGCGGCCATGATAGAGAGAGTGAGAGAGAGAGAGAGACGGACAGACAAGGGACTGCCAGCGGGCCACACACCGAGTAGTATCGTCATTTCCCATGGCAGGTGATCAGTCCAAGGTCTGTAGTGTTTTGGGATTGCGGCCATGATAGAGAGAGTAAGAGAGAGACGGACAGACAAGGGACTGCTAGCAGGCCACACTCCCTGAGTAGTATCGCCATTTCCCATGGCAGGTGAACAGTCCCATGTCTCTAAGGTTTTGAGAGGGTGGCCATGATAGAGAGAGTGAGAGAGAGAGATGGACACAAAAGGGACTGCTAGCGGGCCACACACCGAGTAGTATCGCCATTTCCATGGCAGGTGAACAGTTCAAGGTGTAAGGTTTTGCGAGGGTGGCCATGATAGAGAGAGTGTGAGAGAGAGAGAGAGAGAGAGAGAGAGAGAGACGGACAGACAAGGGACTGCTAGCGGGCCACACACCGAGTAGTATCGCCATTTCCCATGGCAGGAGAACAGTCTAATGTCTCTAGTGTTTTGGGAAGGCGGCCATTATAGTGAGAGTGAGAGAGAGAGACGGACAGACAAGGGACTGCTAGCGGGCCACACACCGAGTAGTATCGTCATTTCCCATGGCAGGTGAACAGTCCAACGTCTCTAGTGTTTTAGGATGGCGGCCATGATAGAGAGAGTAAGAGAGAGACAGACAGACAATGGACTGCAAGCGGGCCACACACCGAGTAGCATCGCCATTTCCCATGGCAGGTGAACAGTCCAAGGTGTAAGGTTTTGGGAGGGCGCCCATGATAGAGAGAGTGAGAGAGAGAGAGAGATGGACAGACAAGGGACTGCTAGCGGGCCACACACCGAGTAGTATCGTCATTTCCCATGGCAGGTGAACAGTCCAAGGTCTCTAGTGTTTTGGGATGGTGGACATGATAGAGAGAGTAAGAGAGAGACGGACAGACAAGGGACTGCTAGCGGGCCACACACCCCGAGTAGTATAGCCATTTCCCATGGCAGGTGAACAGCCCCATATCTCTAAGGTTTTGAGAGGGCGGCCATGATAGAGAGAGTGAGAGAGAGAGACAGACAGACAAGGGACTGCTAGCGGGCCACACACTGAGTAGTATCGCGATTTCCCATGGCAGGTGAACAGTCCAAGGTGTAAGGTTTTGGGAGGGCAGCCATGATAGAGAGAGTGAGAGAGAGACAGACAGAGAAGGGACTGCTAGCGGGTGTCATGCATGCTGGACGCTACGCTCGTAGAACAGCTAGACCGTTCTACTCCAAATGGAGGCTATTCGATACGTTACCGGGAAAACGACGTTTACACTTTTCACGTCGCTAACTTCACGTGACTTTTGCTTCGTCACGTGAACTACGGTATCACGTATTTAAGCAGCGTAGAAACTTCACTCGCTGCTTCTGATCGTCTCTATTGGCGTCGTGTAGCTGAACCTCTGATCTACATCCTGGTATATTCCTACAGCTACTTTTGGGCCTTCGATAGCGTGTGTTCCGCCACACGCTGATTCCTGGAGCTATCCCTTCGCGTGCTATTCCACACGCGCTCTTCGTCTGCAAGTGCGGCCGGCCCAGGCTGCGTGAATCCTGCCCGCGTGTAAATTCCACACGCGCTCTTTGTCTTCATACGCGGCTGGCCAAGGCTGCGTAAAACCTGCCCGCGTGTAACATCCACACGCGCTCTTCGTCTTCAAGTGCGGCCGGCCCAGGCTGCGTGAATCCTGCCCGCGTGTAAAGTCCACACGCGCTCTTTGTCTTCATACGCGGCTGGCCAAGGCTGCGTAAAACCTGCCCGCGTGTAACATCCACATGCGCTCTTCGTCTTCAAGTGCGGCCGGCCCAGGCTGCGTGAATCCTGCCCGCGTGTAAAGTCCACACGCGCTCTTTGTCTTCATACGCGTCTGGCCAAGGCTGCGTAAATCCTGCCCGCGTGTAACATCCACACGCGCTCTTCGTCTTCAAGTGCGGCTGGCCCAGGCTGCGTGAATCCTGCCCGCGTGTAAAATCCACACGCGCTCTTCGTCTTCAAGTGCGGCTGGCCAAGGCTGCGCGAACCCTGCCCGCGTGTAAATCCACACGCTCACGTTGTCTTCAAACACTATTTTCTTCTAACTCCTGCATCTGTGGAATTAACAGAAGGATTGATCCCTAAGTGGGAAGGAAGCCTTTCAAGGATTATTGGAAGTGACTTTGAACTGAACTTTGGACGCTATCCTGTGGTGAATACAACCCGTATCTAGCGCGAGCCTCGTTCCGTCCGGGATAAGTCTCCCTTACTAATTTTCCCTTCCCTGTCGTTTTGTTCTTCATTTCAAATCCATCAAGAGACTTCTGGATTGTTCTACCCAGAGATACAGGTCAGTGTGATAATTCCTGTCATTATCTAACTCATCATACTCAGGTTGGAGCAGTTATTCATGATACTTTAATTTGTCCTAGGCTGGATTACTATACCTTACCCACGCCCTTTCCAGTGATCCATCGCTCTGCCTGTTTTATCAGCCAGAGGGTTGTATCATTTGGAAGGTCTTTGTTGACTTCACGACTATCAAGTCGGGTGAACAGGGATCCGGAAGACCCTACCTCCTGTATCCTTTTGAATATTGTATCCTTTTCGGTTGATACTTTGGTGCATTCTGACAGAGGGCCACACACCGAGTAGTATCGTCATTTCCCATGGCAGGTGATCAGTCCAAGGTCTCTAGTGTTTTGGGATGGCGGCCATGATAGAGAGAGTGAGAGAGAGACGGACAGACAAGGGACTGCCAGCGGGCCACACACCGAGTAGTATCGTCATTTCCCATGGCAGGTGATCAGTCCGAGGTCTCTAGTGTTTTGGGTTGGTGGCCGTGATAGAGAGAGTGAGAGACGGACAGACAAGGGACTGCTAGCGGCCCACACACCGAGTAGTATCGTCATTTCCCATGGCAGGTGAACAGTACAAGGTCTCTAGTGTTTTGGGATGGTGGCCATGATAGAGAGAGTAAGAGAGAGACGGACAGAAAAGGGACTGCTAGCTGGCCATACACCCTGAGTAGTATCGCCATTTCCCATGGCAGGTGAAGAGTCCCATGTCTCTAAGGTTTTGAGAGGGCGGCCATGATAGAGAAAGTGAGAGAGAGAGACGGACAGACTAGGGACTGCTAGCGGGCCACACACCGAGTAGTATTGTCATTTCCCATGGCAGGTGAACAGTCCAAGGTATCTAGTGTTTTGGGATGGCGGCCATGATAGAGAGAGTAAGAGAGAGAGAGACAGACAAGGGACTGCTAGCGGGCCACACACCCCGAGTAGTATCGCCATTTCCCATGGCAGGTGAACAGTCCCATGTCTCTAAGGTTTTGAGAGGGCGGCCATGATAGAGAGAGTGAGAGAGAGAGACGGACAGACAAGGGACTCCTAGCGGACCACACACCGAGTAGTATTGTAATTTCCCATGGCAGGTGAACAGTACAAGGTGTAAGGTTTTGGGAGGGTTGCCATGATAGAGAGAGTGAGAGAGAGAGACAGACAGAGAAGGGACTGCTAGCGGGCCACACACGAGTAGTATCGCCATTTCCCATGGCAGGTGAACAGTCCCATGTCTCTAAGGTTTTGAGAGGGTGGCCATGATAGAGAGAGTGGGAGAGAGACGGACAGACAAGGGACTGCTAGCGGGCCACACACCCTGAGTAGTATCGCCATTTCCCATGACAGGTGAACAGTCCCATGTCTCTAAGGTTTTGAGAGGGTGGCCATGATAGAGAGAGAGAGAGAGAGAGAGAGAGTGACGGACGGACAAGGGACTGCTAGTGGGCCACACACCGAGTAGTATCGCTATTTCCCATGGCAGGTGAACAGTCCAAGGTGTAAGGTTTTGGGAGGATGGCCATGATAGAGAGAGTGAGTGAGAGAGAGAGAGAGAGAGAGAGATGGACAGACAAGGGACTGCTAGCGGGCCATACACCCCGAGTAGTATCGCCATTTCCCATGGCAGGTGAACAGTCCCATGTATCTAACGTTTTGAGAGGGCGGCCATGATAGAGAGATTGAGAGAGAGAGACGGACAGACAAGGGCCTGCTAGCGGACCACACACCGAGTAGTATCGCTATTTCCCATGGCAGGTGAACAGTCCAAGGTGTAACGTTTTGGGAGGGTGGCCATGATAGAGAGAGTGAGAGAGAGACAGACAGAGAAGGGACTGCTAGCGGGCCACACACCAAGTAGTATCGTCATTTCCCATGGCAGGTGATCAGTCCAAGGTCTCTAGTGTTTTGGGATGACGGCCATGATAGAGAGAGTGAGAGAGAGACGGACAGACAAGGGACTGCCAGCGGGCCACACACCGAGTAGTATCGTCATTTCCCATGGCAGGTGATCAGTCCGAGGTCTCTAGTGTTTTGGGTTGGTGGCCGTGATAGAGAGAGTGAGAGACGGACAGACAAGGGACTGCTAGCGGCCCACACACCGAGTAATATCGTCATTTCCCATGGCAGGTGAACAGTACAAGGTCTCTAGTGTTTTGGGATGGTGGCCATGATAGAGAGAGTAAGAGAGAGACGGACAGAAAAGGGACTGCTAGCTGGCCATACACCCTGAGTAGTATCGCCATTTCCTATGGCAGGTGAAGAGTCCCATGTCTCTAAGGTTTTGAGAGGGCGGCCATGATAGAGAAAGTGAGAGAGAGAGACGGACAGACTAGGGACTGCTAGCAGGCCACACACCGAGTAGTATTGTCATTTCCCATGGCAGGTGAACAGTCCAAGGTATCTAGTGTTTTGGGATGGCGGCCATGATAGAGAGAGTAAGAGAGAGACAGACAGACAAGGGACTGCTAGCGGGCCACACACCCCGAGTAGTATCGCCATTTCCCATGGCAGGTGAACAGTCCCATGTCTCTAAGGTTTTGAGAGGGCGGCCATGATAGAGAGAGTGAGAGAGAGAGAGACGGACAGACAAGGGACTCCTATCGGACCACACACCGAGTAGTATTGTAATTTCCCATGGCAGGTGAACAGTACAAGGTGTAAGGTTTTGGGAGGGTTGCCATGATAGAGAGAGTGAGAGAGAGACAGACAGAGAAGGGACTGCTAGCGGGCCACACACCGAGTAGTATCGCCATTTCCCATGGCAGGTGAACAGTCCCATGTCTCTAAGGTTTTGAGAGGGCGGCCATGATAGAGAGACAGAGCGAGAGAGAGACGGACATAGAAGGGACTGCTAGCGGGCCACACACCCAGTAGTATCATCATTTCCCATGGCAGGTGAACGGTCCAAAGTCTCTAGTGTTTTGGGATGGTGGCCATGATAGGGATAGTAAGAAAGAGACGGACAGACAAGGGACATATAGCGGGCCATACACCCCGAGTAGTATTGCCATTTCCCATGGCAGGTGAACGTCCCATGTATCTAAGGTTTTTAGAGGGCGGCCATGATAGAGAGAGTGAGAGAGAGAGACGGACAGACAAGGGACTGCTAGCGGACCACACACCGAGTAGTATCGCTATTTCCCATGGCAGGTGAACAGTCCAAGGTGTAACGTTTTGGGAGGGCGGCCATGATAGAGAGAGTGAGAGAGAGACAGAAAGAGAAGGGACTGCTAGCGGGCCACACACCGAGTAGTATCGTCATTTCCCATGGCAGGTGATCAGTCCAAGGTCTCTAGTGTTTTGGGTTGCTGGCCATGATGGAGAGAGTGAGAGAGAGACGGACAGACATGGGACTGCTAGCGGCCCACACACAGAGTAGTATCGTCATTTCCCATGGCAGGTGAACAGTCCAAGGTCTCTAGTGTTTTGGGAGGGCGGCCATGATAGAGAGAGTGAGAGAGAGACGGACAGAAAAGGGACTGCTAGCGGGCCATACACCCTGAGTAGTATCCCCATTTCCCATGGCAGGTGAACAGTCCCATGTCTCTAAGGTTTTGAGAGGGCGGCCATGATAGAGAGAGTGAGAGAGAGAGGCAGACAGACAAGGGACTGCTAGCGGACCACACACCGAGTAGTATCGCTATTTCCCATGGCAGGTGAACAGTCCAAGGTGTAAGGTTTTGGGAGGACAGCCATGATAGAGAGAGTGAGAGAGAGAGAGACGGACAGACAAGGGACTGCTAGCGGACCACACACCGAGTAGTATCGCTATTTCCCATGGCAGGTGAACAGTCCAAGGTGTAAGGTTTTGGGAGGACAGCCATGATAGAGAGAGTGAGAGAGAGAGAGACGGACAGACAAGGGACTGCTAGCGGGCCACACACCCCGAGTAATATCGCCATTTCCCATGGCAGGTGAATAGTCCCATGTCTCTAAGGTTTTGAGAGGGCGGCCATGATAGAGAGAGTGAGAGAGAGAGACGGACAGACAACGGACTGCTAGCGGGCCACACACCGAGTAGTATCGCTATTTCCCATGGCAGGTGAACAGTCCAAGGTGTAACGTTTTGGGAGGGCGGCCATGATAGAGAGAGTGAGAAAGAGAGAGACGGACAGACAAGGGACTGCTAGCGGGCCACACACCGAGTAGTATCGTCATTTCCCATGGCAGGTGACAGTCCAAGGTCTCTAGTGTTTTTGGATGGCGGCCATGATAGAGAAAGTGAGAGAGAGAGACGGACAGACAAGGGACTGCTAGCGGGCCACACACCCCGAGTAGTATCGCCATTTCCCATGGCAGGTGAACAGTCCCATGTCTCTAAGGTTTTGAGAGGGCGGCCATGATAGAGAGAGTGAGAGAGAGAGAGACGGACAGACAAGGGACTCCTAGCGGACCACACACCGAGTAGTATTGTAATTTCCCATGGCAGGTGAACAGTACAAGGTGTAAGGTTTTGGGAGGGTTGCCATGATAGAGAGAGTGAGAGAGAGACAGACAGAGAAGGGACTGCTAGCGGGCCACACACCGAGTAGTATCGCCATTTCCCATGGCAGGTGAACAGTCCCATGTCTCTAAGGTTTTGAGAGGGCGGCCATGATAGAGAGACAGAGCGAGAGAGAGACGGACATAGAAGGGACTGCTAGCGGGCCACACACCCAGTAGTATCATCATTTCCCATGGCAGGTGAACGGTCCAAAGTCTCTAGTGTTTTGGGATGGTGGCCATGATAG
Source organism: Ambystoma mexicanum (assembly GCF_040938575.1). Lineage (NCBI taxonomy): Eukaryota > Metazoa > Chordata > Amphibia > Caudata > Ambystomatidae > Ambystoma > Ambystoma mexicanum. The sequence continues at coordinate 39,485,521 of NC_090931.1, forward strand.
AGATAGTAAGAAAGAGACGGACAGACAAGGGACTGCTAGCGGGCCATACACCCCGAGTAGTATCGCCATTTCCCATGGCAGGTGAACAGTCCCATGTATCTAAGGTTTTTAGAGGGCGGCCATGATAGAGAGAGTGAGAGAGAGAGACGGACTGACAAGGGACTGCTAGCGGAATACACACGGAGTAGTATCGCTATTTCCCATGGCAGGTGAACAGTCCAAGGTGTAACGTTTTGGGAGGGCGGCCATGATAGAGAGAGTGAGAGAGAGACAGAAAGAGAAGGGACTGCTAGCGGGCCACACACCGAGTAGTATCGTCATTTCCCATGGCAGGTGATCAGTCCAAGGTCTCTAGTGTTTTGGGTTGCTGGCCATGATGGAGAGAGTGAGAGAGAGACGGACAGACATGGGACTGCTAGCGGCCCACACACAGAGTAGTATCGTCATTTCCCATGGCAGGTGAACAGTCCAAGGTGTAAGGTTTTGGGAGGGCGGCCATGATAGAGAGAGTGAGAGAGAGAGAGAGAGACGGACAGACAAGGGACTGCCAGCGGGCCACACACCGAGTAGTTTCGTCATTTCCCATGGCAGGTGATCAGTCCAAGGTCTGTAGTGTTTTGGGATTGCGGCCATGATAGAGAGAGTAAGAGAGAGACGGACAGACAAGGGACTGCTAGCAGGCCACACTCCCTGAGTAGTATCGCCATTTCCCATGGCAGGTGAACAGTCCCATGTCTCTAAGGTTTTGAGAGGGTGGCCATGATAGAGAGAGTGAGAGAGAGAGATGGACACAAAAGGGACTGCTAGCGGGCCACACACCGAGTAGTATCGCCATTTCCCATGGCAGGTGAACAGTTCAAGGTGTAAGGTTTTGGGAGGGTGGCCATGATAGAGAGAGTGTGAGAGAGAGAGAGAGAGAGAGAGAGACGGACAGACAAGGGACTGCTATCGGGCCACACACCGAGTAGTATCGCCATTTCCCATGGCAGGAGAACAGTCTAATGTCTCTAGTGTTTTGGGAAGGCGGCCATGATAGTGAGAGTGAGAGAGAGAGAACGACAGACAAGGGACTGCTAGCGGGCCACACACCGAGTAGTATCGTCATTTCCAATGGCATGTGAACAGTCCAAGGTCTCTAGTGTTTTGGGATGGTGGCCATGATAGAGAGAGTAAGAGAGAGACGGACAGACAAGGGACTGCTAGCGGGCCACACACCCCGAGTAGTATAGCCATTTCCCATGGCAGGTGAACAGCCCCATATCTCTAAGGTTTTGAGAGGGCGGCCATGATAGAGAGAGTGAGAGAGAGAGACAGACAGACAAGGGACTGCTAGCGGGCCACACACTGAGTAGTATCGCGATTTCCCATGGCAGGTGAACAGTCCAAGGTGTAAGGTTTTGGGAGGGCAGCCATGATAGAGAGAGTGAGAGAGAGACAGACAGAGAAGGGACTGCTAGCGGGCCACACACCGAGTAGTATCGTCATTTCCCATGGCAGGTGATCAGTCCAATGTGTAAGGTTTTGGGAGGGCGCCCATGATAGAGAGAGTGAGAGAGAGAGAGAGAGAGATGGACAGACAAGGGACTGCTAGTGGGCCACACACCGAGTAGTATCGTCATTTCCCATGGCAGGTGAACAGTCCAAGGTCTCTAGTGTTTTGGGATGGTGGCCATGATAGAGAGAGTAAGAGAGAGACGGACAGACAAGGGACTGCTAGCGGGCCACACACCCCGAGTAGTATAGCCATTTCCCATGGCAGGTGAACAGCCCCATATCTCTAAGGTTTTGAGAGGGCGGCCATGATAGAGAGAGTGAGAGAGAGAGACAGACAGACAAGGGACTGCTAGCGGGCCACACACTGAGTAGTATCGCGATTTCCCATGGCAGGTGAACAGTCCAAGGTGTAAGGTTTTGGGAGGGCAGCCATGATAGAGAGAGTGAGAGAGAGACAGACAGAGAAGGGACTGCTAGCGGGCCACACACCGAGTAGTATCGTCATTTCCCATGGCAGGTGATCAGTCCAAGGTCTCTAGTGTTTTGGGAAGGCGGCCATGATAGAGAGAGTGAGAGAGAGACGGACAGACAAGGGACTGCCAGCGGGCCACACACCGAGTAGTTTCGTCATTTCCCATGGCAGGTGATCAGTCCGAGGTCTGTAGTGTTTTGGGTTGGTGGCCGTGATAGAGAGAGTGAGAGACGGACAGACAAGGGACTGCTAGCGGCCCACACACCGAGTAGTATCGTCATTTCCCATGGCAGGTGAACAGTACAAGGTCTCTAGTGTTTTGGGATGGTGGCCATGATAGAGAGAGTAAGAGAAAGACGGACAGAAAAGGGACTGCTAGCTGGCCATACACCCTGAGTAGTATCGCCATTTCCCATGGCAGGTGAAGAGTCCCATGTCTCTATGGTTTTGAGAGGGCGGCCATGATAGAGAAAGTGAGAGAGAGAGACGGACAGACTAGGGACTGCTAGCGGGCCACACACCGAGTACTATTGTCATTTCCCATGGCAGGTGATCAGTCCAAGGTCTCTAGTGTTTTGGGATGGCGGCCATGATAGAGAGAGTGAGAGAGAGACGGACAGACAAGGGACTGCTAGCGGCCCACACACCGAGTAGTATCGTCATTTCCCATGGCAGGTGAACAGTACAAGGTCTCTAGTGTTTTGGGATGGTGGCCATGATAGAGAGAGTAAGAGAGAGACGGACAGAAAAGGGACTGCTAGCTGGCCATACACCCTGAGTAGTATCGCCATTTCCCATGGCAGGTGAAGAGTCCCATGTCTCTAAGGTTTTGAGAGGGCGGCCATGATAGAGAAAGTGAGAGAGAGAGACGGACAGATTAGGGACTGCTAGCGGGCCACACACCGAGTAGTATTGTCATTTCCCATGGCAGGTGAACAGTCCAAGGTATCTAGTGTTTTGAGATGGCGGCCATGATAGAGAGAGTAAGAGAGAGACAGACAGACAAGGGACTGCTAGCGGGCCACACACTCCGAGTAGTATCGCCATTTCCCATGGCAGGTGAACAGTCCCATGTCTCTAAGGTTTTGAGAGGGCGGCCATGATAGAGAGACGGACAGACAAGGGACTCCTAGCGGACCACACACCGAGTAGTATTGTAATTTCCCATGGCAGGTGAACAGTCCAAGGTCTCTAGTGTTTTTGGATGGCGGCCATGATATAGAGAGTAAGAGAGAGAGACGGACAGACAAGGGACTCCTAGTGGACCACACACCGAATAGTATCGTAATTTCCCATGGCAGGTGAACAGTACAAGATGTAAGGTTTTGGGAGGGCGGCCATGATAGAGAGAGTGAGAGAGAGACAGACAGAGAAGGGACTGCTAGCGGGCCACACACCGATTAGTATCGCCATTTCCCATGGCATGTGAACAGTCCCATGTCTCTAAGGTTTTGAGAGGGCGGCCATGATAGAGAGTCAGAGCGAGAGAGAGACGGACATAGATGGGACTGCTAGCCGGCCACACACCGAGTAGTATCGCCATTTCCCATGGCAGGTGAACAGTCCCATGTCTCTAAGGTTTTGAGAGAGCGGCCATGATAGAGAGACAGAGCCAGAGAGAGGCGGACAGACAAGGGACTGCTAGCGGACCACACACCGAGTAGTATAGCTATTTCCCATGGCAGGTGAACAGTCCAAGGTGTAACGTTTTCGGAGGGCGGCCATGATAGAGAGAGTGAGAGAGAGAGAGACGGACAGACAAGGGACTGCTAGTGGGCCACACACCGAGTAGTATTGTCATTTCCCATGGCAGGTGACAGTCCAAGGTCTCTAGTGTTTTGGGATGGCGGCCATGATAGAGAGAGTAAGAGAGAGACAGACAGACAAGGGACTGCTCGCGGGCCACACACCCCGAGTAGTATCGCCATTTCCCATGGCAGATGAACTGTCCCATGTCTCTAAGGTTTTGAGGGCGGCCATGATATAGAGAGTAAGAGAGAGCGAGACGGACAGACAAGGGACTCCTAGCGGACCACACAGCAAGTAGTATCATAATTTCCCATGGCAGATGAACAGTAAACGATGTAAGGTTTTGGGAGGGCGTCCATGATAGAGAGAGTGAGAGAGAGACAGACAGAGAAGGGACTGCTAGCGGGCCACACACCAAGTAGTATCGTCATTTCCCATGGCAGGTGATCAGTCCAAGGTCTCTAGTGTTTTGGGTTGGTGGCCATGATGGAGAGAGTGAGAGAGAGACGGACAGACAAGGGACTGCTAGCGGCCCACACACGGAGTAGTATCGTCATTTCACATGGCAGGTGAACAGTCCAAGGTCTCTAGTGTTTTGGGATGGTGGCCATGATAGAGAGAGTAAGAGAGAGACGGACAGAAAAGGGACTGCTAGCGGGCCATACACCCTGAGTAGTATCGCCATTTCCCATGGCAGGTGAACAGTCCCATGTCTCTAAGATTTTGAGAGGGCGGCCATGATAGAGAGAGTGAGAGAGGGAGGCGGACAGACAAGGGACTGCTAGCGGACCACACACCGTGTAGTATCGCTATTTCCCATGGCAGGTGAACAGTCCAAGGTGTAAGGTTTTGGGAGGGCAGCCATGATAGAGAGAGTGAGAGAGAGAGAGAGATACGGACAGACAAGGGACTGCTAGCGGGCCACACACCGAGTAGTATTGTCATTTCCCATGGCAGGTGAACAGTCCAAGGTCTCTAGTGTTTTGGGATGGCGGCCATGATAGAGAGAGTAAGAGAGAGACAGACAGATAAGGGACTGCTAGCGGGCCACACACCCCGAGTAGTATCGCCATTTCCCATGGCAGGTGAATAGTCCCATGTCTCTAAGGTTTTGAGAGGGCGGCCATGATAGAGAGAGTGAGAGAGAGAGACGGACAGACAACAGACTGCTAGCGGGCCACACACCGAGTAGTATCGCTTTTTCCCATGGCAGGTGAACAGTCCAAGGTGTAACGTTTTGGGAGGGCGGCCATGATAGAGAGAGTGAGAGAGAGAGAGAGACGGACAGACAAGGGACTGCTAGCGGGCCACACACCGAGTAGTATCGTCATTTCCCATGGCAGGTGACAGTCCAAGGTCTCTAGTGTTTTTGGATGGCGGCCATGATATAGAGAGTAGGAGAGAGAGACGGACAGACAAGGGACTCCTAGTGGACCACACACCGAATAGTATCGTAATTTCCCATGGCAGGTGAACAGTACAAGATGTAAGGTTTTGGGAGGGCGGCCATGATAGAGAGAGTGAGAGAGAGACAGACAGAGAAGGGACTGCTAGCGGGCCACACACCGCTTAGTATCGCCATTTCCCATGGCATCTGAACAGTCCCATGTCTCTAAGGTTTTGAGAGGGCGGCCATGATAGAGAGTCAGAGCGAGAGAGAGACGGACATAGATGGGACTGCTAGCCGGCCACACACCGAGTAGTATCGCCATTTCCCATGGCAGGTGAACATTCCCATGTCTCTAAGGTTTTGAGAGGGTGGCCATGATAGAGAGAATGAGAGAGAGACGGACAGACAAGGGACTGCTAGCGGGCCACACACCCTGAGTAGTATCGCCATTTCCCATGACAGGTGAACAGTCCCATGTCTCTAAGGTTTTGAGAGGGTGGCCATGATAGAGAGAGAGAGAGAGAGAGAGACGGACAGACAAGGGACTGCTAGTGGGCCACACACCGAGTAGTATCGCCATTTCCCATGGCAGGTGAACAGTCCAAGGTGTAAGGTTTTGGGAGGATGGCCATGATAGAGAGAGAGAGAGAGAGAGAGAGAGAGAGAGAGAGATGGACAGACAAGGGACTGCTAGCGGGCCACACACCGAGTAGTATCGCCATTTCCCATGGCAGGAGAAGAGTCTAATGTCTCTAGTGTTTTGGGAAGGCAGCCATGATAGAGAGAGTGAGAGAGAGAGACAGACAGACAAGGCATTGCTAGCGGGCCACACACCGAGTAGTATTATCATTTCCCATGGCAGGTGAACAGTCCAACGTCTCTAGTGTTTTGGGATGGCGGCCATGATAGAGAGAGTAAGAGAGAGAGAGACAGACAAGGGACTGCTAGCGGGCCACACACCCCGAGGAGTATCGCCATTTCCCATGGCAGGTGAACAGTCCCATGTCTCTAAGGTTTTGAGAGGGTGGCCATGATAGAGAGAGAGCGAGAGAGAGAGAGACGGACAGACATGGGACTGCTAGCGGGCCACACACCGAGTAGTATCGCCATTTCCCATGGCAGGTGAACAGTCCAAGGTGTAAGGTTTTGGGAGGATGGCCATGATAGAGAGAGTGAGAGAGAGAGAGAGAGAGAGAGAGAGATGGACATACAAGGGACTGCTAGCGGGCCACACACCGAGTAGTATCGCCATTTCCCATGGCAGAAGAACAGTCTAATGTCTCTAGTGTTTTGGGAAGGCGGCCATGATAGAGAGAGTGAGAGAGAGACGGAGAGACAAGGGACTGCTAGCGGCCCACACGCCGAGTAGTATTGTCAGTTCCCATGGCAGGTGAATAGTCCAAGGTCTCTAGTGTTTTGGGATGGTGGCCATGATAGAGAGAGTAAGAGAGAGACGGACAGACAAGGGACTGCTAGCGGGCCACACACCCCGAGTAGTATCGCCATTTCCCATGACTTGTGAACAGTCCGATGTCTCTAAGGTTTTGAGAGGGCGGCCATGATAGAGAGAGTGAGAGAGAGAGACGGACAGACAAGGGACTGCTAGCGGGCCAGACACCGAGTAGTATCGCTATTTCCCAAGGCAGGTGTACAGTCCAAGGTATAAGGTTTTGGGAGGGCGGCCATGATAGAGAGAGCGAGAGAGAGAGACGGACAGACAAGGGACTGCTAGCGGGCCACACACCGAGTAGTATTGCCATTTCCCATGGCAGGTGAACAGTCCAAGGTGTAAGGTTTTGGGAGGGCGGCCATAATAGAGAGAGTGAGAGAGAGAGAGACGGACAGCCAAGGGACTGCTAGCGGGCCACACACCGAGTAGTATTGTCAGTTCCCATGGCAGGTGAACAGTCCAAGGTCTCTAGTGTTTTGGGATGGCGGCCATGATAGAGAGAGTGAGAGAGAGATGACAGACAAGGTTCTGCTAGTGGGCCACACACCCCGAGTAGTATCGCCATTTCCCATGGCAGGTGAACAGTCCCATGTCTCTAAGGTTTTGAGAGTGCAGCCATGATAGAGAGAGTGAGAGAGTGAGACGGACAGACAAGGGACAGCTAGTTGGCCAGACACCGAGTAGTATCGCCATTTCCCAAGGCAGGTGAACAGTCCAATGTATAAGGTTTTGGGAGGGCGGCCATGATAGAGAGAGTAAGAGAAAGAGACGGACAGACAAGGCACTGCTAGCGGGCCACACACCGAGTAGTATCGTCATTTCCCATGGCAGGTAAACAGTCCAACGTCTCTAGTGTTTTGGTTTGGCGGCCATGATAGAGAGAGTGAGAGAGAGAGAGACGGACAGACAAGGGACTATTAGCGGGCCACACACCGAGTAGTATCGCCATTTCCCATGGCAGGTGAACAGTCCCATGTCTCTAAGGTTTTGAGAGGGCGGCCATGATAGAGAGAGTGAGAGAGAGAGACGGACAGACAAGGGACTTCTAGCAGGCCACACACCGAGTAGTATCGCCATTTCCCATGGCAGGTGAACAGTTCAAGGTGTAAGGTTTTGGGAGGGCGGCCATGATAGAGAGAGTGAGAGAGAGAGAGAGTGAGAGAGAGACAGACAGACAAGGGACTGCTAGCGGCCCACACACCGAGTAGTATCATCATTTCCCATGGCAGGTGAACAGTCCAAGGTCTCTAGTGTTTTTGGATGGTGGCCATGATAGAGAGAGTAAGAGAGAGACGGACAGAAAAGGGACAGCTAGCGGGCCATACACCCTCAGTAGTATCGCCATTTCCCATGGAAGGTGAACAGTCCCATGTCTCTAAGGCTTTGAGAGGACGGCCATGATAGAGAGAGTGAGAGAGAGAGGCGGACAGACAAGGGACTACTAGCGGGCCACACACCGAGTAGTATCGCCATTTCCCATGGCAGGTGAACAGTCCAAGGTGTAAGGTTTTGGGAGGGCGGCCATGATAGAGAGAGTGAGAGAGGGAGAGAGTGAGAGAGAGACGGACAGACAAGGGACTGCTAGCGGCCCACACAACGAGTAGTATCGTCATTTCTCATGACAGGTGAACAGTCCAAGGTCACTAGTGTTTTGGGATGGTGGCCATGATAGAAGGAGTAAGAGAGAGACGGACACAAAAGGGACTGCTAGCGGGCCATACACCCTGAGTAGTATCGCCATTTCCCATGGCAGGTGAACAGTCCCATGTCTCTAAGGTTTTGAGAGGGCGGCCATGATAGAGAGAGTGAGAGAGAGAGGTGGACAGACAAGGGACTGCTAGCGGACCACACACCGAGTAGTATTGTCATTTCCCATGACAGGTGAACAGTCCAAGGTCTCTAGTGTTTTGGGATGGCGGCCATGATAGAGAGACAGAGCGAGAGAGAGACGGACATAGATGGGACTGATAGCGGGCCACACACCGAGTAGTATCGCCATTTCCCATGGCAGGTGAACATTCCCATGTCTCTAAGGTTTTGAGAGGGTGGCCATGACAGAGAGAGTGAGAGAGAGACGGACAGACAAGGGACTGCTAGCGGGCCACACACCCTGAGTAGTATCACCATTTCCCATGACAGGTGAACAGTCCCATGTCTCTAAGGTTTTGAGAGGGTGGCCATGATAGAGAGAGAGAGAGAGAGAGAGAGAGAGAGAGAGAGAGAGACGGACAGACAAGGGACTGCTAGTGGGCCACACACCTAGTAGTATCGCCATTTCCCATGGCAGGTGAACAGTCCAAGGTGTAAGGTTTTGGGAGGATGGCCATGATAGAGAGAGTGAGAGAGAGAGAGAGAGAGAGAGAGACAGAGAGAGAGAGATGGACAGACAAGGGACTGCTAGCGGGCCACACACCAAGTAGTATCGCCATTTCCCATGGCAGGAGAAGAGTCTAATGTCTCTAGTGTTTTGGGAAGGCGGCCATGATAGAGAGAGTGAGAGAGAGAGACAGACAGAAAAGGCACTGCTAGCGGGCCACACACCGATTAGTATCTCCATTTCCCATGGCATGTGAACAGTCCCATGTCTCTAAGGTTTTGAGAGGGCGGCCATGATAGAGAGACAGAGCGAGAGAGAGACGGACATAGATGGGACTGCTAGCCGGCCACACACCGAGTAGTATCGCCATTTCCCATGGTAGGTGAACATTCCCATGTCTCTAAGGTTTTGAGAGGGTGGCCATGATAGAGAGAGTGAGAGAGAGACGGACAGACAAGGGACTGCTAGCGGGCCACACACCCTGAGTAGTATCGCCATTTCCCATGACAGGTGAACAGTCCCATGTCTCTAAGGTTTTGATAGGGTGGCCATGATAGAGAGAGAGAGAGAGAGAGAGAGAGAGAGAGAGACGGACAGACAAGGGACTGCTAGTGGGCCACACACCGAGTAGTATCGCCATTTCCCATGGCAGGTGAACAGTCCAAGGTGTAAGGTTTTGGGAGGATGGCCATGATAGAGAGAGTGAGAGAGAGAGAGAGAGAGAGAGAGAGAGAGGTGGACAGACAGCTAGCGGGCCACACACCGAGTAGTATCGCCATTTCCCATGGCAGGAGAAGAGTCTAATGTCTTTAGTGTTTTGGGAAGGCGGCCATGATAGAGAGAGTGAGAGAGAGAGACAGACAGACAGACAAGGCACTGCTAGCGGGCCACACACCGAGTAGTATTGTCATTTCCCATGGCAGGTGAACAGTCCAACGTCTCTAGTGTTTTGGGATGGTGGCCATGATAGAGAGAGTAAGAGAGAGAGAGACAGACAAGGGACTGCTAGCGGGCCACACACCCCGAGTAGTATCGCCATTTCCAATGGCAGGTGAACAGTCCCATGTCTCTAAGGTTATGAGAGGGTGGCCATGATAGAAAGAGAGAGAGAGAGAGAGAGAGAGAGAGAGAGAGAGAGAGAGAGAGAGAGAGAGAGAGATGGACAGACAAGGGACTGCTAGCGGGCCACACACCGAGTAGTATAGCCATTTCACATGGCAGGAGAGCAGTCTAATGTCTCTAGTGGTTTGGGAAGGCGGCCATGATAGAGAGAGTGAGAGAGAGACGGACAGACAAGGGACTGCTAGTGGCCCACACGCCGAGTAGTATTGTCAGTTCCCATGGCAGGTGAACAGTCCAAGGTCTCTAGTGTTTTGGGATGGTGGCCATGATAGAGAGAGTAAGAGAGAGACGGACAGACAAGGGACTGCTAGCGGGCCACACACCCCGAGTAGTATCGCCATTTCCCATGGCAGGTGAACAGTCCGATGTCTCTAAGGTTTTGAGAGGGCGGCCATGATAGAGAGAGTGAGAGAGAGAGAGACGGACAGACAAGGGACTGCTAGCGGGCCAGACACCGAGTAGTATCGCCATTTCCCAAGGCAGGTGTACAGCCCAACGTATAAGGTTTTGGAAGGGCGGCCATGATAGAGAGAGCGAGAGAGACGGATAGACAAGGGACTGCTAGCGGGTCACACACCGAGTAGTATTGCCATTTCCCATGGCAGGTGAACAGTCCAAGGTGTAAGGTTTTGGGAGGGTGGCCATAATAGAGAGAGTGAGAGAGAGAGAGACGGACAGACAAGGGACTGCTAGCGGGCCACACACCGAGTAGTATTGTCAGTTCCCATGGCAGGTGAACAGTCCAAGGTCTCTAGTGTTTTGGGATGGCGGCCATGATAGAGAGAGTGTGAGAGAGAGACGGACAGACAAGGGACTACTAGCGGGCCACACACCAAGTAGTATCGCCATTTCCCATGGCAGGTGAACAGTCCCATGTCTCTAAGGTTTTGAGAGGGCGGCCATGATAGAGAGAGTGAGAGAGTGAGACGGACAGACAAGGGACAGCTAGAGGGCCAGACACTGAGTAGTATTGCCATTTCCCAAGGCAGGTGAACAGTCCAATGTATAAGGTTTTGGGAGAGCGGCCATGATAGAGAGAGTGAGAGAAAGAGACGGACAGACAAGGCACTGCTAGCGGGCCACACACCGAGTAGTATTGTCATTTCCCATGGCAGGTGAACAGTCCAACGTCTCTAGTATTTTGGTTTGGCGGCCATGATAGAGAGAGTGTGAGAGAGAGACGGACAGACAAGGGACTACTAGCGGGCCACACACCAAGTAGTATCGCCATTTCCCATGGCAGGTGAACAGTCCCATGTCTCTAAGGTTTTGAGAGGGCGGCCATGATAGAGAGAGTGAGAGAGAGAGATGGACAGACAAGGGACTACTAGCGGGCTACACACCGAGTAGTATCGACATTTCCCATTGCAGGTGAACAGTCCAAGGTGTAAGGTTTTGGGAGGGCGGCCATGATAGAGAGAGTGAGAGAGAGAGAGAGTGAGAGAGAGACAGACAGACAACGGACTGCTAGCGGCCCACACACCGAGTAGTATCGGCATTTCCCATGGCAGGTGAACAATCCAAGGTCTCTAGTGTTTTGGGATGGTGGCCATGATAGAGAGAGTAAGAGAGAGACGGACAGAAAAGGGACTGCTAGCGGGCCATACACCCTGAGTAGTATCGCCATTTCCCATGGCAGGTGAACAGTCCCATGTCTCTAAGGTTTTGAGAGGGCGGCCATGATAGAGAGAGAGAGAGAGGCGGACAGACAAGGGACTACTAGCGGGCCACTCACCGAGTAGTATCGCCATTTGCCATGGCAGGTGAACAGTCCAAGGTGTAAGGTTTTGGGAGGGCGGCCATGATAGAGAGAGTGAGAGAGAGAGACGGACTGACAAGGGACTGCTAGCGGACCACACACGGAGTAGTATCGCTATTTCCCATGGCAGGTGAACAGTCCAAGGTGTAACGTTTTGGGAGGGCGGCCATGATAGAGAGAGTGAGAGAGAGACAGAAAGAGAAGGGACTGCTAGCGGGCCACACACCGAGTAGTATCGTCATTTCCCATGGCAGGTGATCAGTCCAAGGTCTCTAGTGTTTTGGGTTGCTGGCCATGATGGAGAGAGTGAGAGAGAGACGGACAGACATGGGACTGCTAGCGGCCCACACACAGAGTAGTATCGTCATTTCCCATGGCAGGTGAACAGTCCAAGGTGTAAGGTTTTGGGAGGGCGGCCATGATAGAGAGCGTGAGAGAGAGAGAGAGAGATGGACAGACAAGGGACTGCCAGCGGGCCACACACCGAGTAGTTTCGTCATTTCCCATGGCAGGTGATCAGTCCAAGGTCTGTAGTGTTTTGGGATTGCGGCCATGATAGAGAGAGTAAGAGAGAGACGGACAGACAAGGGACTGCTAGCAGGCCACACTCCCTGAGTAGTATCGCCATTTCCCATCGCAGGTGAACAGTCCCATGTCTCTAAGGTTTTGAGAGGGTGGCCATGATAGAGAGAGTGAGAGAGAGAGATGGACACAAAAGGGACTGCTAGCGGCCACACACCGAGTAGTATCGCCATTTCCCATGGCAGGTGAACAGTTCAAGGTGTAAGGTTTTGGGAGGGTGGCCATGATAGAGAGAGTGTGAGAGAGAGAGAGAGAGAGAGAGAGAGAGACGGACAGACAAGGGACTGCTAGCGGGCCACACACCGAGTAGTATCGTCATTTCCCATGGCAGGTGAACAGTCCAACGTCTCTAGTGTTTTGGGATGGCGGCCATGATAGAGAGAGTAAGAGAGAGACAGACAGACAATGGACTGCAAGCGGGCCACACACCGAGTAGCATCGCCATTTCCCATGGCAGGTGAACAGTCCAAGGTGTAAGGTTTTGGGAGGGCGCCCATGATAGAGAGAGTGAGAGAGAGAGAGAGATGGACAGACAAGGGACTGCTAGTGGGCCACACACCGAGTAGTATCGTCATTTCCCATGGCAGGTGAACAGTCCAAGGTCTCTAGTGTTTTGGGATGGTGGCCATGATAGAGAGAGTAAGAGAGAGACGGACAGACAAGGGACTGCTAGCGGGCCACACACCCCGAGTAGTATAGCCATTTCCCATGGCAGGTGAACAGCCCCATATCTCTAAGGTTTTGAGAGGGCGGCCATGATAGAGAGAGTGAGAGAGAGAGACAGACAGACAAGGGACTGCTAGCGGGCCACACACTGAGTAGTATCGCGATTTCCCATGGCAGGTGAACAGTCCAAGGTGTAAGGTTTTGGGAGGACAGCCATGATAGAGAGAGTGAGAGAGAGACAGACAGAGAAGGGACTGCTAGCGGGCCACACACCGAGTAGTATCGTCATTTCCCATGGCAGGTGATCAGTCCAAGGTCTCTAGTGTTTTGGGATGGCGGCCATGATATAGAGAGTGAGAGAGAGACGGACAGACAAGGGACTGCCAGCGGGCCACACACCGAGTAGTTTCGTCATTTCCCATGGCAGGTGATCAGTCCGAGGTCTGTAGTGTTTTGGGTTGGTGGCCGTGATAGAGAGAGTGAGAGACGGACAGACAAGGGACTGCTAGCGGCCCACACACCGAGTAGTATCGTCATTTCCCATGGCAGGTGAACAGTACAAGGTCTCTAGTGTTTTGGGATGGTGGCCATGATAGAGAGAGTAAGAGAGAGACGGACAGAAAAGGGACTGCTAGCTGGCCATACACCCTGAGTAGTATCGCCATTTCCCATGGCAGGTGAAGAGTCCCATTTCTCTAAGGTTTTGAGAGGGCGGCCATGATAGAGAAAGTGAGAGAGAGAGACGGACAGACTAGGGACTGCTAGCGGGCCACACACCGAGTACTATTGTCATTTCCCATGGCAGGTGATCAGTCCAAGGTCTCTAGTGTTTTGGGATGGCGGCCATGATAGAGAGAGTGAGAGAGAGACGGACAGACAAGGGACTGCTAGCGGCCCACACACCGAGTAGTATCCTCATTTCCCATGGCAGGTGAACAGTACAAGGTCTCTAGTGTTTTGGGATGGTGGCCATGATAGAGAGAGTAAGAGAGAGACGGACAGAAAAGGGACTGCTAGCTGGCCATACACCCTGAGTAGTATCGCCATTTCCCATGGCAGGTGAAGAGTCCCATGTCTCTAAGGTTTTGAGAGGGCGGCCATGATAGAGAAAGTGAGAGAGAGAGATGGACAGACTAGGGACTGCTAGCGGGCCACACACCGAGTACTATTGTCATTTCCCATGGCAGGTGATCAGTCCAAGGTCTCTAGTGTTTTGGGATGGCGGCCATGATAGAGAGAGTGAGAGAGAGACGGACAGACAAGGGACTGCTAGCGGCCCACACACCGAGTAGTATCGTCATTTCCCATGGCAGGTGAACAGTACAAGGTCTCTAGTGTTTTGGGATGGTGGCCATGATAGAGAGAGTAAGAGAGAGACGGACAGAAAAGGGACTGCTAGCTGGCCATACACCCTGAGTAGTATCGCCATTTCCCATGGCAGGTGAAGAGTCCCATGTCTCTAAGGTTTTGAGAGGGCGGCCATGATAGAGAAAGTGAGAGAGAGAGACGGACAGATTAGGGACTGCTAGCGGGCCACACACCGAGTAGTATTGTCATTTCCCATGGCAGGTGAACAGTCTAAGGTATCTAGTGTTTTGGGATGGCGGCCATGATAGAGAGAGTAAGAGAGAGAGAGACAGACAAGGGACTGCTAGCGGGCCACACACCCCGAGTAGTATCGCCATTTCCCATGGCAGGTGAACAGTCCCATGTCTCTAAGGTTTTGAGAGGGCGGCCATGATAGAGAGAGTGAGAGAGAGAGAGACGGACAGACAAGGGACTCCTAGCGGACCACACACCGAGTAGTATTGTAATTTCCCATGGCAGGTGAACAGTACAAGGTGTAAGGTTTTGGGAGGGTTGCCATGATAGAGAGAGTGAGAGAGAGACAGACAGAGAAGGGACTGCTAGCGGGCCACACACCGAGTAGTATCGCCATTTCCCATGGCAGGTGAACAGTCCCATGTCTCTAAGGTTTTGAGAGGGTGGCCATGATAGAGAGAGTGAGAGAGAGACGGACAGACAAGGGACTGCTAGCGGGCCACACACCCTGAGTAGTATCGCCATTTCCCATGACAGGTGAACAGTCCCATGTCTCTAAGGTTTTGAGAGGGTGGCCATGATAGAGAGAGAGAGATAGAGAGAGAGAGAGACGGACGGACAAGGCCACACACCGAGTAGTATCGCTATTTCCCATGGCAGGTGAACAGTCCAAGGTGTAAGGTTTTGGGAGGATGGCCATGATAGAGAGAGTGAGTGAGAGAGAGAGAGAGAGAGAGAAGGGACTGCTAGCGGGCCACACACCGAGTAGTATCGTCATTTCCCATGGCAGGTGTTCAGTCCAAGGTCTCTAGTGTTTTGGGATGACGGCCATGATAGAGAGAGTGAGAGAGAGACGGACAGACAAGGGACTGCCAGCGGGTCACACACCGAGTAGTATCGTCATTTCCCATGGCAGGTGATCAGTCCAAGGTCTCTAGTGTTTTGGGATGACGGCCATGATAGAGAGAGTGAGAGAGAGACGGACAGACAAGGGACTGCCAGCGGGTCACACACCGAGTAGTATCGTCATTTCCCATGGCAGGTGATCAGTCCGAAGTCTCTAGTGTTTTGGGTTGGTGGCCGTGATAGAGAGAGTGAGAGACGGACAGACAAGGGACTGCTAGCGGCCCACACACCGAGTAATATCGTCATTTCCCATGGCAGGTGAACAGTACAAGGTCTCTAGTGTTTTGGGATGGTGGCCATGATAGAGAGAGTAAGAGAGAGACGGACAGAAAAGGGACTGCTAGCTGGCCATACACCCTGAGTAGTATCGCCATTTCCTATGGCAGGTGAAGAGTCCCATGTCTCTAAGGTTTTGAGAGGGCGGCCATGATAGAGAAAGTGAGAGAGAGAGACGGACAGACTAGGGACTGCTAGCGGGCCACACACCGAGTAGTATTGTCATTTCCCATGGCAGGTGAACAGTCCAAGGTATCTAGTGTTTTGGGATGGCGGCCATGATAGAGAGAGTAAGAGAGAGACAGACAGACAAGGGACTGCTAGCGGGCCACACACCCCGAGTAGTATCGCCATTTCCCATGGCAGGTGAACAGTCCCATGTCTCTAAGGTTTTGAGAGGGCGGCCATGATAGAGAGAGTGAGAGAGAGAGAGACGGACAGACAAGGGACTCCTAGCGGACCACACACCGAGTAGTATTGTAATTTCCCATGGCAGGTGAACAGTACAAGGTGTAAGGTTTTGGGAGGGTTGCCATGATAGAGAGAGTGAGAGAGAGACAGACAGAGAAGGGACTGCTAGCGGGCCACACACCGAGTAGTATCGCCATTTCCCATGGCAGGTGAACAGTCCCATGTCTCTAAGGTTTTGAGAGGGCGGCCATGATAGAGAGACAGAGCGAGAGAGAGACGGACATAGAAGGGACTGCTAGCGGGCCACACACCCAGTAGTATCATCATTTCCCATGGCAGGTGAACGGTCCAAAGTCTCTAGTGTTTTGGGATGGTGGCCATGATAGAGATAGTAAGAAAGAGACGGACAGACAAGGGACATATAGCGGGCCATACACCCCGAGTAGTATTGCCATTTCCCATGGCAGGTGAACGTCCCATGTATCTAAGGTTTTTAGAGGGCGGCCATGATAGAGAGAGTGAGAGAGAGAGACGGACAGACAAGGGACTGCTAGCGGACCACACACCGAGTAGTATCGCTATTTCCCATGGCAGGTGAACAGTCCAAGGTGTAACGTTTTGGGAGGGCGGCCATGATAGAGAGAGTGAGAGAGAGACAGAAAGAGAAGGGACTGCTAGCGGGCCACACACCGAGTAGTATCGTCATTTCCCATGGCAGGTGTTCAGTCCAAGGTCTCTAGTGTTTTGGGTTGCTGGCCATGATGGAGAGAGTGAGAGAGAGACGGACAGACATGGGACTGCTAGCGGCCCACACACAGAGTAGTATCGTCATTTCCCATGGCAGGTGAACAGTCCAAGGTCTCTAGTGTTTTGGGATGGTGGCCATGATAGAGAGAGTAAGAGAGAGACGGACAGAAAAGGGACTGCTAGCGGGCCATACACCCTGAGTAGTATCGCCATTTCCCATGGCAGGTGAACAGTCCCATGTCTCTAAGGTTTTGAGAGGGCGGCCATGATAGAGAGAGTGAGAGAGAGAGGCAGACAGACAAGGGACTGCTAGCGGACCACACACCGAGTAGTATCGCTATTTCCCATGGCAGGTGAACAGTCCAAGGTGTAAGGTTTTGGGAGGACAGCCATGATAGAGAGAGTGAGAGAGAGAGAGACGGACAGACAAGGGACTGCTAGCGGACCACACACCGAGTAGTATCGCTATTTCCCATGGCAGGTGAACAGTCCAAGGTGTAAGGTTTTGGGAGGACAGCCATGATAGAGAGAGTGAGAGAGAGAGAGACGGACAGACAAGGGACTGCTAGCGGGCCACACACCCCGAGTAATATCGCCATTTCCCATGGCAGGTGAATAGTCCCATGTCTCTAAGGTTTTGAGAGGGCGGCCATGATAGAGAGAGTGAGAGAGAGAGGCAGACAGACAAGGGACTGCTAGCGGGCCACACACCGAGTAGTATTGTCATTTCCCATGGCAGGTGAACAGTCCAAGGTATCTAGTGTTTTGGGATGGCGGCCATGATAGAGAGAGTAAGAGAGAGACAGACAGACAAGGGACTGCTAGCGGGCCACACACCCCGAGTAGTATCGCCATTTCCCATGGCAGGTGAACAGTCCCATGTCTCTAAGGTTTTGAGAGGGCGGCCATGATAGAGAGAGTGAGAGAGAGAGAGACGGACAGACAAGGGACTCCTAGCGGACCACACACCGAGTAGTATTGTAATTTCCCATGGCAGGTGAACAGTACAAGGTGTAAGGTTTTGGGAGGGTTGCCATGATAGAGAGAGTGAGAGAGAGACAGACAGAGAAGGGACTGCTAGCGGGCCACACACCGAGTAGTATCGCCATTTCCCATGGCAGGTGAACAGTCCCATGTCTCTAAGGTTTTGAGAGGGCGGCCATGATAGAGAGACAGAGCGAGAGAGAGACGGACATAGAAGGGACTGCTAGCGGGCCACACACCCAGTAGTATCATCATTTCCCATGGCAGGTGAACGGTCCAAAGTCTCTAGTGTTTTGGGATGGTGGCCATGATAGAGATAGTAAGAAAGAGACGGACAGACAAGGGACTGCTAGCGGGCCATACACCCCGAGTAGTATGGCCATTTCCCATGGCAGGTGAACAGTCCCATGTATCTAAGGTTTTTAGAGGGCGGCCATGATAGAGAGAGTGAGAGAGAGAGACGGACTGACAAGGGACTGCTAGCGGAATACACACGGAGTAGTATCGCTATTTCCCATGGCAGGTGAACAGTCCAAGGTGTAACGTTTTGGGAGGGCGGCCATGATAGAGAGAGTGAGAGAGAGAGAGAGAGACGGACAGACAAGGGACTGCCAGCGGGCCACACACCGAGTAGTTTCGTCATTTCCCATGGCAGGTGATCAGTCCAAGGTCTCTAGTGTTTTGGGTTGCTGGCCATGATGGAGAGAGTGAGAGAGAGACGGACAGACATGGGACTGCTAGCGGCCCACACACAGAGTAGTATCGTCATTTCCCATGGCAGGTGAACAGTCCAAGGTGTAAGGTTTTGGGAGGGCGGCCATGATAGAGAGAGTGAGAGAGAGAGAGAGAGACGGACAGACAAGGGACTGCCAGCGGGCCACACACCGAGTAGTTTCGTCATTTCCCATGGCAGGTGATCAGTCCAAGGTCTGTAGTGTTTTGGGATTGCGGCCATGATAGAGAGAGTAAGAGAGAGACGGACAGACAAGGGACTGCTAGCAGGCCACACTCCCTGAGTAGTATCGCCATTTCCCATGGCAGGTGAACAGTCCCATGTCTCTAAGGTTTTGAGAGGGTGGCCATGATAGAGAGAGTGAGAGAGAGAGATGGACACAAAAGGGACTGCTAGCGGGCCACACACCGAGTAGTATCGCCATTTCCCATGGCAGGTGAACAGTTCAAGGTGTAAGGTTTTGGGAGGGTGGCCATGATAGAGAGAGTGTGAGAGAGAGAGAGAGAGAGAGAGACGGACAGACAAGGGACTGCTAGCGGGCCACACACCGAGTAGTATCGCCATTTCCCATGGCAGGAGAACAGTCTAATGTCTCTAGTGTTTTGGGAAGGCGGCCATGATAGTGAGAGTGAGAGAGAGAGACGGACAGACAAGGGACTGCTAGCGGGCCACACACCGAGTAGTATCGTCATTTCCCATGGCATGTGAACAGTCCAAGGTCTCTAGTGTTTTGGGATGGTGGCCATGATAGAGAGAGTAAGAGAGAGACGGACAGACAAGGGACTGCTAGCGGGCCACACACCGAGTAGCATCGCCATTTCCCATAGCAGGTGAACAGTCCAAGGTGTAAGGTTTTGGGAGGGCACCCATGATAGAGAGAGTGAGAGAGAGAGAGAGATGGACAGACAAGGGACTGCTAGTGGGCCACACACCGAGTAGTATCGTCATTTCCCATGGCAGGTGAACAGTCCAAGGTCTCTAGTGTTTTGGGATGGTGGCCATGATAGAGAGAGTAAGAGAGAGACGGACAGACAAGGGACTGCTAGCGGGCCACACACCCCGAGTAGTATAGCCATTTCCCATGGCAGGTGAACAGCCCCATATCTCTAAGGTTTTGAGAGGGCGGCCATGATAGAGAGAGTGAGAGAGAGAGACAGACAGACAAGGGACTGCTAGCGGGCCACACACTGAGTAGTATCGCGATTTCCCATGGCAGGTGAACAGTCCAAGGTGTAAGGTTTTGGGAGGTCAGCCATGATAGAGAGAGTGAGAGAGAGACAGACAGAGAAGGGACTGCTAGCGGGCCACACACCGAGTAGTATCGTCATTTCCCATGGCAGGTGATCAGTCCAAGGTCTCTAGTGTTTTGGGAAGGCGGCCATGATAGAGAGAGTGAGAGAGAGACGGACAGACAAGGGACTGCCAGCGGGCCACACACCGAGTAGTTTCGTCATTTCCCATGGCAGGTGATCAGTCCGAGGTCTGTAGTGTTTTGGGTTGGTGGCCGTGATAGAGAGAGTGAGAGACGGACAGACAAGGGACTGCTAGCGGCCCACACACCGAGTAGTATCGTCATTTCCCATGGCAGGTGAACAGTACAAGGTCTCTAGTGTTTTGGGATGGTGGCCATGATAGAGAGAGTAAGAGAGAGACGGACAGAAAAGGGACTGCTAGCTGGCCATACACCCTGAGTAGTATCGCCATTTCCCATGGCAGGTGAAGAGTCCCATGTCTCTATGGTTTTGAGAGGGCGGCCATGATAGAGAAAGTGAGAGAGAGAGACGGACAGACTAGGGACTGCTAGCGGGCCACACACCGAGTACTATTGTCATTTCCCATGGCAGGTGATCAGTCCAAGGTCTCTAGTGTTTTGGGATGGCGGCCATGATAGAGAGAGTGAGAGAGAGACGGACAGACAAGGGACTGCTAGCGGCCCACACACCGAGTAGTATCGTCATTTCCCATGGCAGGTGAACAGTACAAGGTCTCTAGTGTTTTGGGATGGTGGCCATGATAGAGAGAGTAAGAGAGAGACGGACAGAAAAGGGACTGCTAGCTGGCCATACACCCTGAGTAGTATCGCCATTTCCCATGGCAGGTGAAGAGTCCCATGTCTCTAAGGTTTTGAGAGGGCGGCCATGATAGAGAAAGTGAGAGAGAGAGACGGACAGATTAGGGACTGCTAGCGGGCCACACACCGAGTAGTATTGTCATTTCCCATGGCAGGTGAACAGTCCAAGGTATCTAGTGTTTTGGGATGGCGGCCATGATAGAGAGAGTAAGAGAGAGACAGACAGACAAGGGACTGCTAGCGGGCCACACACTCCGAGTAGTATCGCCATTTCCCATGGCAGGTGAACAGTCCCATGTCTCTAAGGTTTTGAGAGGGCGGCCATGATAGAGAGAGTGAGAGAGAGAGACGGACAGACAAGGGACTCCTAGCGGACCACACACCGAGTAGTATTGTAATTTCCCATGGCAGGTGAACAGTCCAAGGTCTCTAGTGTTTTTGGATGGCGGCCATGATATAGAGAGTAAGAGAGAGAGACGGACAGACAAGGGACTCCTAGTGGACCACACACCGAATAGTATCGTAATTTCCCATGGCAGGTGAACAGTACAAGATGTAAGGTTTTGGGAGGGCGGCCATGATAGAGAGAGTGAGAGAGAGACAGACAGAGAAGGGACTGCTAGCGGGCCACACACCGATTAGTATCGCCATTTCCCATGGCATGTGAACAGTCCCATGTCTCTAAGGTTTTGAGAGGGCGGCCATGATAGAGAGTCAGAGCGAGAGAGAGACGGACATAGATGGGACTGCTAGCCGGCCACACACCGAGTAGTATCGCCATTTCCCATGGCAGGTGAACAGTCCCATGTCTCTAAGGTTTTGAGAGAGCGGCCATGATAGAGAGACAGAGCCAGAGAGAGGCGGACAGACAAGGGACTGCTAGCGGACCACACACCAAGTAGTATAGCTATTTCCCATGGCAGGTGAACAGTCCAAGGTGTAACGTTTTCGGAGGGCGGCCATGATAGAGAGAGTGAGAGAGAGAGAGACGGACAGACAAGGGACTGCTAGTGGGCCACACACCGAGTAGTATTGTCATTTCCCATGGCAGGTGACAGTCCAAGGTCTCTAGTGTTTTGGGATGGCGGCCATGATAGAGAGAGTAAGAGAGAGACAGACAGACAAGGGACTGCTCGCGGGCCACACACCCCGAGTAGTATCGCCATTTCCCATGGCAGATGAACTGTCCCATGTCTCTAAGGTTTTGAGGGCGGCCATGATATAGAGAGTAAGAGAGAGCGAGACGGACAGACAAGGGACTCCTAGCGGACCACACAGCAAGTAGTATCATAATTTCCCATGGCAGATGAACAGTAAACGATGTAAGGTTTTGGGAGGGCGTCCATGATAGAGAGAGTGAGAGAGAGACAGACAGAGAAGGGACTGCTAGCGGGCCACACACCAAGTAGTATCGTCATTTCCCATGGCAGGTGATCAGTCCAAGGTCTCTAGTGTTTTGGGTTGGTGGCCATGATGGAGAGAGTGAGAGAGAGACGGACAGACAAGGGACTGCTAGCGGCCCACACACGGAGTAGTATCGTCATTTCACATGGCAGGTGAACAGTCCAAGGTCTCTAGTGTTTTGGGATGGTGGCCATGATAGAGAGAGTAAGAGAGAGACGGACAGAAAAGGGACTGCTAGCGGGCCATACACCCTGAGTAGTATCGCCATTTCCCATGGCAGGTGAACAGTCCCATGTCTCTAAGATTTTGAGAGGGCGGCCATGATAGAGAGAGTGAGAGAGGGAGGCGGACAGACAAGGGACTGCTAGCGGACCACACACCGTGTAGTATCGCTATTTCCCATGGCAGGTGAACAGTCCAAGGTGTAAGGTTTTGGGAGGGCAGCCATGATAGAGAGAGTGAGAGAGAGAGAGAGAGACGGACAGACAAGGGACTGCTAGCGGGCCACACACCGAGTAGTATTGTCATTTCCCATGGCAGGTGAACAGTCCAAGGTCTCTAGTGTTTTGGGATGGCGGCCATGATAGAGAGAGTGAGAGAGAGACAGACAGATAAGGGACTGCTAGCGGGCCACACACCCCGAGTAGTATCGCCATTTCCCATGGCAGGTGAATAGTCCCATGTCTCTAAGGTTTTGAGAGGGCGGCCATGATAGAGAGAGTGAGAGAGAGAGACGGACAGACAACAGACTGCTAGCGGGCCACACACCGAGTAGTATCGCTTTTTCCCATGGCAGGTGAACAGTCCAAGGTGTAACGTTTTGGGAGGGCGGCCATGATAGAGAGAGTGAGAGAGAGAGAGAGACGGACAGACAAGGGACTGCTAGCGGGCCACACACCGAGTAGTATCGTCATTTCCCATGGCAGGTGACAGTCCAAGGTCTCTAGTGTTTTTGGATGGCGGCCATGATATAGAGAGTAGGAGAGAGAGACGGACAGACAAGGGACTCCTAGTGGACCACACACCGAATAGTATCGTAATTTCCCATGGCAGGTGAACAGTACAAGATGTAAGGTTTTGGGAGGGCGGCCATGATAGAGAGAGTGAGAGAGAGACAGACAGAGAAGGGACTGCTAGCGGGCCACACACCGCTTAGTATCGCCATTTCCCATGGCATCTGAACAGTCCCATGTCTCTAAGGTTTTGAGAGGGCGGCCATGATAGAGAGTCAGAGCGAGAGAGAGACGGACATAGATGGGACTGCTAGCCGGCCACACACCGAGTAGTATCGCCATTTCCCATGGCAGGTGAACATTCCCATGTCTCTAAGGTTTTGAGAGGGTGGCCATGATAGAGAGAATGAGAGAGAGACGGACAGACAAGGGACTGCTAGCGGGCCACACACCCTGAGTAGTATCGCCATTTCCCACGACAGGTGAACAGTCCCATGTCTCTAAGGTTTTGAGAGGGTGGCCATGATAGAGAGAGAGAGAGAGAGACGGACAGACAAGGGACTGCTAGTGGGCCACACACCGAGTAGTATCGCCATTTCCCATGGCAGGTGAACAGTCCAAGGTGTAAGGTTTTGGGAGGATGGCCATGATAGAGAGAGTGAGAGAGAGAGAGAGAGAGAGAGAGAGATGGACAGACAAGGGACTGCTAGCGGGCCACACACCGAGTAGTATCGCCATTTCCCATGGCAGGAGAAGAGTCTAATGTCTCTAGTGTTTTGGGAAGGCAGCCATGATAGAGAGAGTGAGAGAGAGAGACAGACAGACAAGGCATTGCTAGCGGGCCACACACCGAGTAGTATTATCATTTCCCATGGCAGGTGAACAGTCCAACGTCTCTAGTGTTTTGGGATGGCGGCCATGATAGAGAGAGTAAGAGAGAGAGAGACAGACAAGGGACTGCTAGCGGGCCACACACCCCGAGGAGTATCGCCATTTCCCATGGCAGGTGAACAGTCCCATGTCTCTAAGGTTTTGAGAGGGTGGCCATGATAGAGCGAGAGAGAGAGAGACGGACAGACATGGGACTGCTAGCGGGCCACACACCGAGTAGTATCGCCATTTCCCATGGCAGGTGAACAGTCCAAGGTGTAAGGTTTTGGGAGGATGGCCATGATAGAGAGAGTGAGAGAGAGAGAGAGAGAGAGAGATGGACAGACAAGGGACTGCTAGCGGGCCACACACCGAGTAGTATCGCCATTTCCCATGGCAGAAGAACAGTCTAATGTCTCTAGTGTTTTGGGAAGGCGGCCATGATAGAGAGAGTGAGAGAGAGACGGAGAGACAAGGGACTGCTAGCGGCCCACACGCCGAGTAGTATTGTCAGTTCCCATGGCAGGTGAATAGTCCAAGGTCTCTAGTGTTTTGGGATGGTGGCCATGATAGAGAGAGTAAGAGAGAGACGGACAGACAAGGGACTGCTAGCGGGCCACACACCCCGAGTAGTATCGCCATTTCCCATGACTTGTGAACAGTCCGATGTCTCTAAGGTTTTGAGAGGGCGGCCATGATAGAGAGAGTGAGAGAGAGAGACGGACAGACAAGGGACTGCTAGCGGGCCAGACACCGAGTAGTATCGCTATTTCCCAAGGCAGGTGTACAGTCCAAGGTATAAGGTTTTGGGAGGGCGGCCATGATAGAGAGAGCGAGAGAGAGAGACGGACAGACAAGGGACTGCTAGCGGGCCACACACCGAGTAGTATTGCCATTTCCCATGGCAGGTGAACAGTCCAAGGTGTAAGGTTTTGGGAGGGCGGCCATAATAGAGAGAGTGAGAGAGAGAGAGACGGACAGCCAAGGGACTGCTAGCGGGCCACACACCGAGTAGTATTGTCAGTTCCCATGGCAGGTGAACAGTCCAAGGTCTCTAGTGTTTTGGGATGGCGGCCATGATAGAGAGAGTGAGAGAGAGATGACAGACAAGGTTCTGCTAGTGGGCCACACACCCCGAGTAGTATCGCCATTTCCCATGGCAGGTGAACAGTCCCATGTCTCTAAGGTTTTGAGAGTGCAGCCATGATAGAGAGAGTGAGAGAGTGAGACGGACAGACAAGGGACAGCTAGTTGGCCAGACACCGAGTAGTATCGCCATTTCCCAAGGCAGGTGAACAGTCCAATGTATAAGGTTTTGGGAGGGCGGCCATGATAGAGAGAGTGAGAGAAAGAGAGGGACAGACAAGGCACTGCTAGCGGGCCACACACCGAGTAGTATCGTCATTTCCCATGGCAGGTAAACAGTCCAACGTCTCTAGTGTTTTGGTTTGGCGGCCATGATAGAGAGAGTGAGAGAGAGAGAGACGGACAGACAAGGGTCTATTAGCGGGCCACACACCGAGTAGTATCGCCATTTCCCATGGCAGGTGAACAGTCCCATGTCTCTAAGGTTTTGAGAGGGCGGCCATGATAGAGAGAGTGAGAGAGAGAGACGGACAGACAAGGGACTTCTAGCAGGCCACACACCGAGTAGTATCGCCATTTCCCATGGCAGGTGAACAGTTCAAGGTGTAAGGTTTTGGGAGGGCGGCCATGATAGAGAGAGTGAGAGAGAGAGAGAGTGAGAGAGAGACAGACAGACAAGGGACTGCTAGCGGCCCACACACCGAGTAGTATCATCATTTCCCATGGCAGGTGAACAGTCCAAGGTCTCTAGTGTTTTTGGATGGTGGCCATGATAGAGAGAGTAAGAGAGAGACGGACAGAAAAGGGACAGCTAGCGGGCCATACACCCTGAGTAGTATCGCCATTTCCCATGGAAGGTGAACAGTCCCATGTCTCTAAGGCTTTGAGAGGACGGCCATGATAGAGAGAGTGAGAGAGAGAGGCGGACAGACAAGGGACTACTAGCGGGCCACACACCGAGTAGTATCGCCATTTCCCATGGCAGGTGAACAGTCCAAGGTGTAAGGTTTTGGGAGGGCGGCCATGATAGAGAGAGTGAGAGAGGGAGAGAGTGAGAGAGAGACGGACAGACAAGGGACTGCTAGCGGCCCACACAACGAGTAGTATCGTCATTTCTCATGACAGGTGAACAGTCCAAGGTCACTAGTGTTTTGGGATGGTGGCCATGATAGAAGGAGTAAGAGAGAGACGGACACAAAAGGGACTGCTAGCGGGCCATACACCCTGAGTAGTATCGCCATTTCCCATGGCAGGTGAACAGTCCCATGTCTCTAAGGTTTTGAGAGGGCGGCCATGATAGAGAGAGTGAGAGAGAGAGGTGGACAGACAAGGGACTGCTAGCGGACCACACACCGAGTAGTATTGTCATTTCCCATGACAGGTGAACAGTCCAAGGTCTCTAGTGTTTTGGGATGGCGGCCATGATAGAGAGACAGAGCGAGAGAGAGACGGACATAGATGGGACTGATAGCGGGCCACACACCGAGTAGTATCGCCATTTCCCATGGCAGGTGAACATTCCCATGTCTCTAAGGTTTTGAGAGGGTGGCCATGACAGAGAGAGTGAGAGAGAGACGGACAGACAAGGGACTGCTAGCGGGCCACACACCCTGAGTAGTATCACCATTTCCCATGACAGGTGAACAGTCCCATGTCTCTAAGGTTTTGAGAGGGTGGCCATGATAGAGAGAGAGAGAGAGAGAGAGAGAGAGAGAGAGAGACGGACAGACAAGGGACTGCTAGTGGGCCACACACCTAGTAGTATCGCCATTTCCCATGGCAGGTGAACAGTCCAAGGTGTAAGGTTTTGGGAGGATGGCCATGATAGAGAGAGTGAGAGAGAGAGAGAGAGAGAGAGAGACAGAGAGAGAGAGATGGACAGACAAGGGACTGCTAGCGGGCCACACACCAAGTAGTATCGCCATTTCCCATGGCAGGAGAAGAGTCTAATGTCTCTAGTGTTTTGGGAAGGCGGCCATGATAGAGAGAGTGAGAGAGAGAGACAGACAGAAAAGGCACTGCTAGCGGGCCACACACCGATTAGTATCTCCATTTCCCATGGCATGTGAACAGTCCCATGTCTCTAAGGTTTTGAGAGGGCGGCCATGATAGAGAGACAGAGCGAGAGAGAGACGGACATAGATGGGACTGCTAGCCGGCCACACACCGAGTAGTATCGCCATTTCCCATGGTAGGTGAACATTCCCATGTCTCTAAGGTTTTGAGAGGGTGGCCATGATAGAGAGAGTGAGAGAGAGACGGACAGACAAGGGACTGCTAGCGGGCCACACACCCTGAGTAGTATCGCCATTTCCCATGACAGGTGAACAGTCCCATGTCTCTAAGGTTTTGATAGGGTGGCCATGATAGAGAGAGAGAGAGAGAGAGAGAGAGAGAGAGAGAGAGACGGACAGACAAGGGACTGCTAGTGGGCCACACACCGAGTAGTATCGCCATTTCCCCTGGCAGGTGAACAGTCCAAGGTGTAAGGTTTTGGGAGGATGGCCATGATAGAGAGAGTGAGAGAGAGAGAGAGAGAGAGAGAGAGAGAGAGAGAGAGAGAGGTGGACAGACAGCTAGCGGGCCACACACCGAGTAGTATCGCCATTTCCCATGGCAGGAGAAGAGTCTAATGTCTTTAGTGTTTTGGGAAGGCGGCCATGATAGAGAGAGTGAGAGAGAGAGACAGACAGACAGACAAGGCACTGCTAGCGGGCCACACACCGAGTAGTATTGTCATTTCCCATGGCAGGTGAACAGTCCAACGTCTCTAGTGTTTTGGGATGGTGGCCATGATAGAGAGAGTAAGAGAGAGAGAGACAGACAAGGGACTGCTAACGGGCCACACACCCCGAGTAGTATCGCCATTTCCCATGGCAGGTGAACAGTCCCATGTCTCTAAGGTTATGAGAGGGTGGCCATGATAGAGAGAGAGAGAGAGAGAGAGAGAGAGAGAGAGAGAGAGAGAGAGAGAGAGAGATGGACAGACAAGGGACTGCTAGCGGGCCACACACCGAGTAGTATAGCCATTTCACATGGCAGGAGAGCAGTCTAATGTCTCTAGTGGTTTGGGAAGGCGGCCATGATAGAGAGAGTGAGAGAGAGACGGACAGACAAGGGACTGCTAGTGGCCCACACGCCGAGTAGTATTGTCAGTTCCCATGGCAGGTGAACAGTCCAAGGTCTCTAGTGTTTTGGGATGGTGGCCATGATAGAGAGAGTAAGAGAGAGACGGACAGACAAGGGACTGCTAGCGGGCCACACACCCCGAGTAGTATCGCCATTTCCCATGGCAGGTGAACAGTCCGATGTCTCTAAGGTTTTGAGAGGGCGGCCATGATAGAGAGAGTGAGAGAGAGAGAGACGGACAGACAAGGGACTGCTAGCGGGCCAGACACCGAGTAGTATCGCCATTTCCCAAGGCAGGTGTACAGCCCAACGTATAAGGTTTTGGGAGGGCGGCCATGATAGAGAGAGTGAGAGAGAGAGGTGGACAGACAAGGGACTGCTAGCGGACCACACACCGAGTAGTATTGTCATTTCCCATGACAGGTGAACAGTCCAAGGTCTCTAGTGTTTTGGGATGGCGGCCATGATAGAGAGACAGAGCGAGAGAGAGACGGACATAGATGGGACTGATAGCGGGCCACACACCGAGTAGTATCGCCATTTCCCATGGCAGGTGAACATTCCCATGTCTCTAAGGTTTTGAGAGGGTGGCCATGACAGAGAGAGTGAGAGAGAGACGGACAGACAAGGGACTGCTAGCGGGCCACACACCCTGAGTAGTATCACCATTTCCCATGACAGGTGAACAGTCCCATGTCTCTAAGGTTTTGAGAGGGTGGCCATGATAGAGAGAGAGAGAGAGAGAGAGAGAGAGAGAGAGAGACGGACAGACAAGGGACTGCTAGTGGGCCACACACCTAGTAGTATCGCCATTTCCCATGGCAGGTGAACAGTCCAAGGTGTAAGGTTTTGGGAGGATGGCCATGATAGAGAGAGTGAGAGAGAGAGAGAGAGAGAGAGAGACAGAGAGAGAGAGATGGACAGACAAGGGACTGCTAGCGGGCCACACACCAAGTAGTATCGCCATTTCCCATGGCAGGAGAAGAGTCTAATGTCTCTAGTGTTTTGGGAAGGCGGCCATGATAGAGAGAGTGAGAGAGAGAGACAGACAGAAAAGGCACTGCTAGCGGGCCACACACCGATTAGTATCTCCATTTCCCATGGCATGTGAACAGTCCCATGTCTCTAAGGTTTTGAGAGGGCGGCCATGATAGAGAGACAGAGCGAGAGAGAGACGGACATAGATGGGACTGCTAGCCGGCCACACACCGAGTAGTATCGCCATTTCCCATGGTAGGTGAACATTCCCATGTCTCTAAGGTTTTGAGAGGGTGGCCATGATAGAGAGAGTGAGAGAGAGACGGACAGACAAGGGACTGCTAGCGGGCCACACACCCTGAGTAGTATCGCCATTTCCCATGACAGGTGAACAGTCCCATGTCTCTAAGGTTTTGATAGGGTGGCCATGATAGAGAGAGAGAGAGAGAGAGAGAGAGAGAGAGAGAGAGACGGACAGACAAGGGACTGCTAGTGGGCCACACACCGAGTAGTATCGCCATTTCCCCTGGCAGGTGAACAGTCCAAGGTGTAAGGTTTTGGGAGGATGGCCATGATAGAGAGAGTGAGAGAGAGAGAGAGAGAGAGAGAGAGAGAGAGAGAGAGAGAGGTGGACAGACAGCTAGCGGGCCACACACCGAGTAGTATCGCCATTTCCCATGGCAGGAGAAGAGTCTAATGTCTTTAGTGTTTTGGGAAGGCGGCCATGATAGAGAGAGTGAGAGAGAGAGACAGACAGACAGACAAGGCACTGCTAGCGGGCCACACACCGAGTAGTATTGTCATTTCCCATGGCAGGTGAACAGTCCAACGTCTCTAGTGTTTTGGGATGGTGGCCATGATAGAGAGAGTAAGAGAGAGAGAGACAGACAAGGGACTGCTAGCGGGCCACACACCCCGAGTAGTATCGCCATTTCCCATGGCAGGTGAACAGTCCCATGTCTCTAAGGTTATGAGAGGGTGGCCATGATAGAGAGAGAGAGAGAGAGAGAGAGAGAGAGAGAGAGAGAGAGAGAGAGAGAGAGATGGACAGACAAGGGACTGCTAGCGGGCCACACACCGAGTAGTATAGCCATTTCACATGGCAGGAGAGCAGTCTAATGTCTCTAGTGGTTTGGGAAGGCGGCCATGATAGAGAGAGTGAGAGAGAGACGGACAGACAAGGGACTGCTAGTGGCCCACACGCCGAGTAGTATTGTCAGTTCCCATGGCAGGTGAACAGTCCAAGGTCTCTAGTGTTTTGGGATGGTGGCCATGATAGAGAGAGTAAGAGAGAGACGGACAGACAAGGGACTGCTAGCGGGCCACACACCCCGAGTAGTATCGCCATTTCCCATGGCAGGTGAACAGTCCGATGTCTCTAAGGTTTTGAGAGGGCGGCCATGATAGAGAGAGTGAGAGAGAGAGAGACGGACAGACAAGGGACTGCTAGCGGGCCAGACACCGAGTAGTATCGCCATTTCCCAAGGCAGGTGTACAGCCCAACGTATAAGGTTTTGGGAGGGCGGCCATGATAGAGAGAGCGAGAGAGACGGATAGACAAGGGACTGCTAGCGGGTCACACACCGAGTAGTATTGCCATTTCCCATGGCAGGTGAACAGTCCAAGGTGTAAGGTTTTGGGAGGGTGGCCATAATAGAGAGAGTGAGAGAGAGAGAGACGGACAGACAAGGGACTGCTAGCGGGCCACACACCGAGTAGTATTGTCAGTTCCCATGGCAGGTGAACAGTCCAAGGTCTCTAGTGTTTTGGGATGGCGGCCATGATAGAGAGAGTGTGAGAGAGAGACGGACAGACAAGGGACTACTAGCGGGCCACACACCAAGTAGTATCGCCATTTCCCATGGCAGGTGAACAGTCCCATGTCTCTAAGGTTTTGAGAGGGCGGCCATGATAGAGAGAGTGAGAGAGTGAGACGGACAGACAAGGGACAGCTAGAGGGCCAGACACTGAGTAGTATTGCCATTTCCCAAGGCAGGTGAACAGTCCAATGTATAAGGTTTTGGGAGAGCGGCCATGATAGAGAGAGTGAGAGAAAGAGACGGACAGACAAGGCACTGCTAGCGGGCCACACACCGAGTAGTATTGTCATTTCCCATGGCAGGTGAACAGTCCAACGTCTCTAGTATTTTGGTTTGGCGGCCATGATAGAGAGAGTGTGAGAGAGAGACGGACAGACAAGGGACTACTAGCGGGCCACACACCAAGTAGTATCGCCATTTCCCATGGCAGGTGAACAGTCCCATGTCTCTAAGGTTTTGAGAGGGCGGCCATGATAGAGAGAGTGAGAGAGAGAGATGGACAGACAAGGGACTACTAGCGGGCTACACACCGAGTAGTATCGACATTTCCCATTGCAGGTGAACAGTCCAAGGTGTAAGGTTTTGGGAGGGCGGCCATGATAGAGAGAGTGAGAGAGAGAGAGAGTGAGAGAGAGACAGACAGACAACGGACTGCTAGCGGCCCACACACCGAGTAGTATCGGCATTTCCCATGGCAGGTGAACAATCCAAGGTCTCTAGTGTTTTGGGATGGTGGCCATGATAGAGAGAGTAAGAGAGAGACGGACAGAAAAGGGACTGCTAGCGGGCCATACACCCTGAGTAGTATCGCCATTTCCCATGGCAGGTGAACAGTCCCATGTCTCTAAGGTTTTGAGAGGGCGGCCATGATAGAGAGAGAGAGAGAGGCGGACAGACAAGGGACTACTAGCGGGCCACACACCGAGTAGTATCGTCATTTCTCATGGCAGGTGAACAGTCCAAGGTCTCTAGTGTTTTGGGATGGTGGCCATGATAGAGAGAGTAAGAGAGAGACGGACAGACAAGGGACTGCTAGCGGCCCACACACCGAGTAGTATCGTCATTTCTCATGGCAGGTGAACAGTCCAAGGTCTCTAGTGTTTTGGGATGGTGGCCATGATAGAGAGAGTAAGAGAGAGACGGACAGAAAAGGGACTGCTAGCGGGCCATAAACCCTGAGTAGTATCGCCATTTCCCATGGCAGGTGAACAGTCCCATGTCTCTAAGGTTTTGAGAGGGTGGCCATGATAGAGAGAGTGAGAGAGAGACGGACAGACAAGGGACTGCTAGCGGGCCACACACCCTGAGTAGTATTGCCATTTCCCATGACAGGTGAACAGTCCCATGTCTCTAAGGTTTTGAGAGGGTGGCCATGACAAAGAGAGAGAGAGAGAGACGGACAGACAAGGGACTGCTAGTGGGCCACACACCGAGTAGTATCACCATTTCCCATGGCAGGTGAACAGTCCCATGTCTCTAAGGTTTTGAGAGGGTGGCCATGACAGAGAGAGAGAGAGAGACGGACAGACAAGGGACTGCTAGTGGGCCACACACCGAGTAGTATCGCCATTTCCCATGGCAGGAGAAGAGTCTAATGTCTCTAGTGTTTTGGGAAGGCGGCCATGATAGAGAGAGTGAGAGAGAGAGACAGACAGACAAGGCACTGCTAGCGGGCCACACACCGAGTAGTATTGTCATTTCCCATGGCAGGTGAAGAGTCCAACGTCTCTAGTGTTTTGGGATGGCGGCCATGATAGAGAGAGTAAGAGAGAGAGAGACAGACAAGGGACTGCTAGCGGGCCACACACCCCGAGTAGTATCGCCATTTCCCATGGCAGGTGAACAGTCCCATGTCTCTAAGGTTTTGAGAGGGTGGCCACTATAGAAAGAGAGAGAGAGAGAGAGAGAGACGGACAGACACGGGACTGCTAGCGGGCCACACACCGAGTAGTATCGCCATTTCCCATGGCAGGTGAACAGTCCAAGGTGTATGGTTTTGGGAGGATGGCCATGATAGAGAGAGTGAGAGAGAGAGAGAGAGAGATGGACAGACAAGGGACTGCTAGCGGGCCACACACCGAGTAGTATCGCCATTTCCCATGGCCGGAGAACAGTCTAATGTCTCTAGTGTTTTGGGAAGGCGGCCATGTTAGAGAGAGTGAGAGAGAGACGGACAGACAAGGGACTGCTAGCGGCCCACACGCCGAGTAGTATTGTCAGTTCCCATGGCAGGTGAACTGTCCAAGGTCTCTAGTGTTTTGGGATGGTGGCCATGATAGAGAGAGTAAGAGAGAGACGGACAGACAAGGGACTGCTAGCGGGCCACACACCCCGAGTAGTATCGCCATTTCCCATGGCAGGTGAACAGTCCGATGTCTCTAAGGTTTTGAGAGGGCGGCCATGATAGTGAGAGTGAGAGAGAGAGATGGACAGACAAGGGACTGCTAGCGGGCCAGACACCGAGTAGTATCGCCATTTCCCAAGGCAGGTGTACAGTCCAATGTATAAGGTTTTGGGAGGGCGGCCATGATAGAGAGAGCGAGAGAGAGAGACGGACAGACAAGGGACTGCTAGCGGGCCACACACCGAGTAGTATTGCCATTTCCCATGGCAGGTGAACAGTCCAAGGTGTAAGGTTTTGGGAGGGTCGCCATGATAGAGAGAGTGAGAGAGAGAGAGAGACGGACAGACAAGGGACTGCTAGCGGGCCACACACCGATTAGTATTGCCATTTTCCATGGCAGGAGAACAGTCTAATGTCTCTAGTGTTTTGGGAAGGCGGCCATGATAGAGAGAGTGAGAGAGAGACGGACAGACAAGGGACTGCTAGCGGCCCACACACCGAGTAGTATTGTCCGTTCCCATGGCAGGTGAACTGTCCAAGGTCTCTAGTGTTTTGGGATGGTGGCCATGATAGAGAGAGTAAGAGAGAGACGGACAGACAAGGTTCTGCTAGCGGGCCACACACCCCGAATAGTATCGCCATTTCCCATGGCAGGTGAACAGTCCCATGTCTCTAAGGTTTTGAGAGGGCGGCCATGATAGAGAGAATGAGAGAGAGAGACGGACAGACAAGGGACTGCTAGTGGGCCAGACACCGAGTAGTATCGCCATTTCCCAAGGCAGGTGAACAGTCCAATGGATAAGGTTTTGGGAGGGCGGCCATGATAGAGAGAGTGAGAGAAAGAGACGGACAGACAAGGCACTGCTAGCGGGCCACACACCGAGTAGTATCGTCATTTCCCATGGCAGGTGAACAGTCCAACGTCTCTAGTGTTTTGGGATGGTGGCCATGATAGAGAGAGTGAGAGAGAGAGACGGACAGACAAGGGACTACTAGCGGGCCACACACCGAGTAGTATCGCCATTTCCCATGGCAGGTGAACAGTCCGATGTCTCTAAGGTTTTGAGAGGGCAGCCATAATAGAGAGAGTGAGAGAGAGAGACGGACAGACAAGGGACTGCTAGCGGGCCACACACCGAGTAGTATCGTCATTTCCCATGGCAGGTGACAGTCCAAGGTCTCTAGTGTTTTTGGATGGCGGCCATGATATAGAGAGTAAGAGAGAGAGACGGACAGACAAGGGACTCCTAGTGGACCACACACCGAATAGTATCGTAATTTCCCATGGCAGGTGAACAGTACAAGATGTAAGGTTTTGGGAGGGCGGCCATGATAGAGAGAGTGAGAGAGAGACATACAGAGAAGGGACTGCTAGCTGGCCACACTCCGATTAGTATCGCCATTTCCCATGGCAGGTGAACATTCCCATGTCTCTAAGGTTTTGAGAGGGTGGCCATGATAGAGAGAGTGAGAGAGAGACGGACAGACAAGGGACTGCTAGCGGGTCACACACCCTGAGTAGTATCGCCATTTCCCATGACAGGTGAACAGTCCCATGTCTCTAAGGTTTTGAGAGGGTGGCCATGATAGAGAGAGAGAAAGAGAGAGAGAGAGAGAGACGGACGGACAAGGGACTGCTAGTGGGCCACACACCGAGTAGTATCGCCATTTCCCATGGCAGATGAACAGTCCAAGGTGTAAGGTTTTGGGAGGATGGCCATGATAGAGAGAGTAAGAGAGAGACGGACAGAAAAGGGACTGCTAGCTGGCCATACACCCTGAGTAGTATCGCCATTTCCTATGGCAGGTGAAGAGTCCCATGTCTCTAAGGTTTTGAGAGGGCGGCCATGATAGAGAAAGTGAGAGAGAGAGATGGACAGACTAGGGACTGCTAGCGGGCCACACACCGAGTAGTATTGTCATTTCCCATGGCAGGTGAACAGTCCAAGGTATCTAGTGTTTTGGGATGGCGGCCATGATAGAGAGAGTAAGAGAGAGACAGACAGACAAGGGACTGCTAGCGGGCCACACACCCCGAGTAGTATCGCCATTTCCCATGGCAGGTGAACAGTCCCATGTCTCTAAGGTTTTGAGAGGGCGGCCATGATAGAGAGAGTGAGAGAGAGAGAGACGGACAGACAAGGGACTCCTAGCGGACCACACACCGAGTAGTATTGTAATTTCCCATGGCAGGTGAACAGTACAAGGTGTAAGGTTTTGGGAGGGTTGCCATGATAGAGAGAGTGAGAGAGAGACAGACAGAGAAGGGACTGCTAGCGGGCCACACACCGAGTAGTATCGCCATTTCCCATGGCAGGTGAACAGTCCCATGTCTCTAAGGTTTTGAGAGGGCGGCCATGATAGAGAGACAGAGCGAGAGAGAGACGGACATAGAAGGGACTGCTAGCGGGCCACACACCCAGTAGTATCATCATTTCCCATGGCAGGTGAACGGTCCAAAGTCTCTAGTGTTTTGGGATGGTGGCCATGATAGAGATAGTAAGAAAGAGACGGACAGACAAGGGACTGCTAGCGGGCCATACACCCCGAGTAGTATCGCCATTTCCCATGGCAGGTGAACAGTCCCATGTATCTAAGGTTTTTAGAGGGCGGCCATGATAGAGAGAGTGAGAGAGAGAGACGGACTGACAAGGGACTGCTAGCGGAATACACACGGAGTAGTATCGCTATTTCCCATGGCAGGTGAACAGTCCAAGGTGTAACGTTTTTGGGAGGGCGGCCATGATAGAGAGAGTGAGAGAGAGACAGAAAGAGAAGGGACTGCTAGCGGGCCACACACCGAGTAGTATCGTCATTTCCCATGGCAGGTGATCAGTCCAAGGTCTCTAGTGTTTTGGGTTGCTGGCCATGATGGAGAGAGTGAGAGAGAGACGGACAGACATGGGACTGCTAGCGGCCCACACACAGAGTAGTATCGTCATTTCCCATGGCAGGTGAACAGTCCAAGGTGTAAGGTTTTGGGAGGGCGGCCATGATAGAGAGAGTGAGAGAGAGAGAGAGAGACGGACAGACAAGGGACTGCCAGCGGGCCACACACCGAGTAGTTTCGTCATTTCCCATGGCAGGTGATCAGTCCAAGGTCTGTAGTGTTTTGGGATTGCGGCCATGATAGAGAGAGTAAGAGAGAGACGGACAGACAAGGGACTGCTAGCAGGCCACACTCCCTGAGTAGTATCGCCATTTCCCATGGCAGGTGAACAGTCCCATGTCTCTAAGGTTTTGAGAGGGTGGCCATGATAGAGAGAGTGAGAGAGAGAGATGGACACAAAAGGGACTGCTAGCGGGCCACACACCGAGTAGTATCGCCATTTCCCATGGCAGGTGAACAGTTCAAGGTGTAAGGTTTTGGGAGGGTGGCCATGATAGAGAGAGTGTGAGAGAGAGAGAGAGAGAGAGAGAGACGGACAGACAAGGGACTGCTAGCGGGCCACACACCGAGTAGTATCGCCATTTCCCATGGCAGGAGAACAGTCTAATGTCTCTAGTGTTTTGGGAAGGCGGCCATGATAGTGAGAGTGAGAGAGAGAGACGGACAGACAAGGGACTGCTAGCGGGCCACACACCGAGTAGTATCGTCATTTCCCATGGCAGGTGAACAGTCCAACGTCTCTAGTGTTTTGGGATGGCGGCCATGATAGAGAGAGTAAGAGAGAGACAGACAGACAATGGACTGCAAGCGGGCCACACACCGAGTAGCATCGCCATTTCCCATAGCAGGTGAACAGTCCAAGGTGTAAGGTTTTGGGAGGGCGCCCATGATAGAGAGAGTGAGAGAGAGAGAGAGATGGACAGACAAGGGACTGCTAGTGGGCCACACACCGAGTAGTATCGTCATTTCCCATGGCAGGTGAACAGTCCAAGGTCTCTAGTGTTTTGGGATGGTGGCCATGATAGAGAGAGTAAGAGAGAGACGGACAGACAAGGGACTGCTAGCGGG
The DNA here is from genome assembly GCF_040938575.1 of Ambystoma mexicanum. NCBI lineage: Eukaryota > Metazoa > Chordata > Amphibia > Caudata > Ambystomatidae > Ambystoma > Ambystoma mexicanum. The sequence goes on from NC_090931.1 coordinate 39,522,734, forward strand.
CCACACACCCCGAGTAGTATCGCCATTTCCCATGGCAGGTGAACAGCCCCATATCTCTAAGGTTTTGAGAGGGCGGCCATGATAGAGAGAGTGAGAGAGAGAGACAGACAGACAAGGGACTGCTAGCGGGCCACACACTGAGTAGTATCGCGATTTCCCATGGCAGGTGAACAGTCCAAGGTGTAAGGTTTTGGGAGGGCATCCATGATAGAGAGAGTGAGAGAGAGACAGACAGAGAAGGGACTGCTAGCGGGCCACACACCGAGTAGTATCGTCATTTCCCATGGCAGGTGATCAGTCCAAGGTCTCTAGTGTTTTGGGAAGGCGGCCATGATAGAGAGAGTGAGAGAGAGAGACGGACAGACAAGGGACTGCCAGCGGGCCACACACCGAGTAGTTTCGTCATTTCCCATGGCAGGTGATCAGTCCGAGGTCTGTAGTGTTTTGGGTTGGTGGCCGTGATAGAGAGAGTGAGAGACGGACAGACAAGGGACTGCTAGCGGCCCACACACCGAGTAGTATCGTCATTTCCCATGGCAGGTGAACAGTACAAGGTCTCTAGTGTTTTGGGATGGTGGCCATGATAGAGAGAGTAAGAGAGAGACGGACAGAAAAGGGACTGCTAGCTGGCCATACACCCTGAGTAGTATCGCCATTTCCCATGGCAGGTGAAGAGTCCCATGTCTCTAAGGTTTTGAGAGGGCGGCCATGATAGAGAAAGTGAGAGAGAGAGACGGACAGACTAGGGACTGCTAGCGGGCCACACACCGAGTACTATTGTCATTTCCCATGGCAGGTGATCAGTCCAAGGTCTCTAGTGTTTTGGGATGGCTGCCATGATAGAGAGAGTGAGAGAGAGACGGACAGACAAGGGACTGCTAGCGGCCCACACACCGAGTAGTATCGTCATTTCCCATGGCAGGTGAACAGTACAAGGTCTCTAGTGTTTTGGGATGGTGGCCATGATAGAGAGAGTAAGAGAGAGACGGACAGAAAAGGGACTGCTAGCTGGCCATACACCCTGAGTAGTATCGCCATTTCCCATGGCAGGTGAAGAGTCCCATGTCTCTAAGGTTTTGAGAGGGCGGCCATGATAGAGAAAGTGAGAGAGAGAGACGGACAGATTAGGGACTGCTAGCGGGCCACACACCGAGTAGTATTGTCATTTCCCATGGCAGGTGAACAGTCCAAGGTATCTAGTGTTTTGGGATGGCGGCCATGATAGAGAGAGTAAGAGAGAGAGAGACAGACAAGGGACTGCTAGCGGGCCACACACCCCGAGTAGTATCGCCATTTCCCATGGCAGGTGAACAGTCCCATGTCTCTAAGGTTTTGAGAGGGCGGCCATGATAGAGAGAGTGAGAGAGAGAGACGGACAGACAAGGGACTCCTAGCGGACCACACACCGAGTAGTATTGTAATTTCCCATGGCAGGTGAACAGTACAAGGTGTAAGGTTTTGGGAGGGTTGCCATGATAGAGAGAGTGAGAGAGAGACAGACAGAGAAGGGACTGCTAGCGGGCCACACACCGAGTAGTATCGCCATTTCCCATGGCAGGTGAACAGTCCGATGTCTCTAAGGTTTTGAGAGGGCGGCCATGATAGAGAGAGTGAGAGAGAGAGATGGACAGACAAGGGACAGCTAGTGGGCCAGACACCCATGGCATTTCCCATGGCAGGTGAACAGTCCAATGTATAAGGTTTTGGGAGGGCGGCCATGATAGAGAGAGTGAGAGAAAGAGACGGACAGACAAGGCACTGCTAGCGGGCCACACACCGAGTAGTATCGTCATTTCCCATGGCAGGTGAACAGTCCAACGTCTCTAGTGTTTTGGTTTGGCGGCCATGATAGAGAGAGTGAGAGAGAGAGACGGACAGACAAGGGACTACTAGCGGGCCACACACCGAGTAGTATCGCCATTTCCCATGGCAGGTGAACAGTCCCATGTCTCTAAGGTTTTAAGAGGGCGGCCATGATAGAGAGAGTGAGAGAGAGAGACGGACAGACAAGGGACTACTAGCGGGCCACACACCGAGTAGTATCGCCATTTCCCATGGCAGGTGAACAGTCCAAGGTGTAAGGTTTTGGGAGGGCGGCCATGATAGAGAGAGTGAGAGAGAGAGAGAGTGAGAGAGAGACAGACAGACAAGGGACTGCTAGCGGCCCACACACCGAGTAGTATCGTCATTTCCCATGGCAGGTGAACAGTCCAAGGTCTCTAGTGTTTTGGGATGGTGGCCATGATAGAGAGAGTAAGAGAGAGACGGACAGAAAAGGGACTGCTAGCGGGCCATACACCCTGAGTAGTATCGCCATTTCCCATGGCAGGTGAACAGTCCCATGTCTCTAAGGTTTTGAGAGGGTGGCCATGATAGAGAGAGTGAGAGAGAGAGGCGGACAGACAAGGGACTACTAGCGGGCACACACCGAGTAATATCGCCATTTCCCATGGCAGGTGAACAGTCCAAGGTGTAAGGTTTTGGGAGGGCGGCCATGATAGAGAGAGTGAGAGAGAGAGTGAGAGAGAGACGGAAGGACAAGGGACTGCTAGCGGCCCACACACCGAGTAGTATCGTCATTTCCCATGGCAGGTGAACAGTACAAGGTCTCTAGTGTTTTGGGATGGTGGCCATGATAGAGAGAGTAAGAGAGAGACGGACAGAAAAGGGACTGCTAGCGGGCCATACACCCTGAGTAGTATCGCCATTTCCCATGGCAGGTGAAGAGTCCCATGTCTCTAAGGTTTTGAGAGGGCGGCCATGATAGAGAGAGTGAGAGAGAGAGACGGACAGACAAGTGACTGCTAGCGGACCACACACCGAGTAGTATCGCTATTTCCCATGGCAGGTGAACAGTCCAAGGTGTAAGGTTTTGGGAGGGCGGCCATAATAGAGAGAGAGAGAGAGAGAGAGAGAGAGAGACGGACAGACTAGGGACTGCTAGCGGGCCACACACCGAGTAGTATTGTCATTTCCCATGGCAGGTGAACAGTCCAAGGTATCTAGTGTTTTGGGATGGCGGCCATGATAGAGAGAGTAAGAGAGAGACAGACAGACAAGGGACTGCTAGCGGGCCACACACTCCGAGTAGTATCGCCATTTCCCATGGCAGGTGAACAGTCCCATGTCTCTAAGGTTTTGAGAGGGCGGCCATGATAGAGAGAGTGAGAGAGAGAGACGGACAGACAAGGGACTCCTAGCGGACCACACACCGAGTAGTATTGTAATTTCCCATGGCAGGTGAACAGTCCAAGGTCTCTAGTGTTTTTGGATGGCGGCCATGATATAGAGAGTAAGAGAGAGAGACGGACAGACAAGGGACTCCTAGTGGACCACACACCGAATAGTATCGTAATTTCCCATGGCAGGTGAACAGTACAAGATGTAAGGTTTTGGGAGGGCGGCCATGATAGAGAGAGTGAGAGAGAGACAGACAGAGAAGGGACTGCTAGCGGGCCACACACCGATTAGTATCGCCATTTCCCATGGCATGTGAACAGTCCCATGTCTCTAAGGTTTTGAGAGGGCGGCCATGATAGAGAGTCAGAGCGAGAGAGAGACGGACATAGATGGGACTGCTAGCCGGCCACACACCGAGTAGTATCGCCATTTCCCATGGCAGGTGAACAGTCCCATGTCTCTAAGGTTTTGAGAGAGCGGCCATGATAGAGAGACAGAGCCAGAGAGAGGCGGACAGACAAGGGACTGCTAGCGGACCACACACCGAGTAGTATAGCTATTTCCCATGGCAGGTGAACAGTCCAAGGTGTAACGTTTTCGGAGGGCGGCCATGATAGAGAGAGTGAGAGAGAGAGAGACGGACAGACAAGGGACTGCTAGTGGGCCACACACCGAGTAGTATTGTCATTTCCCATGGCAGGTGACAGTCCAAGGTCTCTAGTGTTTTGCGATGGCGGCCATGATAGAGAGAGTAAGAGAGAGACAGACAGACAAGGGACTGCTTGCAGGCCACACACCCCGAGTAGTATCGCCATTTCCCATGGCAGATGAACTGTCCCATGTCTCTAAGGTTTTGAGAGGGCGGCCATGATATAGAGAGTAAGAGAGAGCGAGACGGACAGACAAGGGACTCCTAGCGGACCACACAGCAAGTAGTATCATAATTTCCCATGGCAGATGAACAGTAAACGATGTAAGGTTTTGGGAGGGCGTCCATGATAGAGAGAGTGAGAGAGAGACAGACAGAGAAGGGACTGCTAGCGGGCCACACACCAAGTAGTATCGTCATTTCCCATGGCAGGTGATCAGTCCAAGGTCTCTAGTGTTTTGGGTTGGTGGCCATGATGGAGAGAGTGAGAGAGAGACGGACAGACAAGGGACTGCTAGCGGCCCACACACGGAGTAGTATCGTCATTTCACATGGCAGGTGAACAGTCCAAGGTCTCTAGTGTTTTGGGATGGTGGCCATGATAGAGAGAGTAAGAGAGAGACGGACAGAAAAGGGACTGCTAGCGGGCCATACACCCTGAGTAGTATCGCCATTTCCCATGGCAGGTGAACAGTCCCATGTCTCTAAGATTTTGAGAGGGCGGCCATGATAGAGAGAGTGAGAGAGGGAGGCGGACAGACAAGGGACTGCTAGCGGACCACACACCGTGTAGTATCGCTATTTCCCATGGCAGGTGAACAGTCCAAGGTGTAAGGTTTTGGGAGGGCAGCCATGATAGAGAGAGTGAGAGAGAGAGAGAGAGACGGACAGACAAGGGACTGCTAGCGGGCCACACACCGAGTAGTATTGTCATTTCCCATGGCAGGTGAACAGTCCAAGGTCTCTAGTGTTTTGGGATGGCGGCCATGATAGAGAGAGTAAGAGAGAGACAGACAGATAAGGGACTGCTAGCGGGCCACACACCCCGAGTAGTATCGCCATTTCCCATGGCAGGTGAATAGTCCCATGTCTCTAAGGTTTTGAGAGGGCGGCCATGATAGAGAGAGTGAGAGAGAGAGACGGACAGACAACAGACTGCTAGCGGGCCACACACCGAGTAGTATCGCTTTTTCCCATGGCAGGTGAACAGTCCAAGGTGTAACGTTTTGGGAGGGCGGCCATGATAGAGAGAGTGAGAGAGAGAGAGAGACGGACAGACAAGGGACTGCTAGCGGGCCACACACCGAGTAGTATCGTCATTTCCCATGGCAGGTGACAGTCCAAGGTCTCTAGTGTTTTTGGATGGCGGCCATGATATAGAGAGTAGGAGAGAGAGACGGACAGACAAGGGACTCCTAGTGGACCACACACCGAATAGTATCGTAATTTCCCATGGCAGGTGAACAGTACAAGATGTAAGGTTTTGGGAGGGCGGCCATGATAGAGAGAGTGAGAGAGAGACAGACAGAGAAGGGACTGCTAGCGGGCCACACACCGCTTAGTATCGCCATTTCCCATGGCATCTGAACAGTCCCATGTCTCTAAGGTTTTGAGAGGGCGGCCATGATAGAGAGTCAGAGCGAGAGAGAGACGGACATAGATGGGACTGCTAGCCGGCCACACACCGAGTAGTATCGCCATTTCCCATGGCAGGTGAACATTCCCATGTCTCTAAGGTTTTGAGAGGGTGGCCATGATAGAGAGAATGAGAGAGAGACGGACAGACAAGGGACTGCTAGCGGGCCACACACCCTGAGTAGTATCGCCATTTCCCATGACAGGTGAACAGTCCCATGTCTCTAAGGTTTTGAGAGGGTGGCCATGATAGAGAGAGAGAGAGAGAGAGAGAGACGGACAGACAAGGGACTGCTAGTGGGCCACACACCGAGTAGTATCGCCATTTCCCATGGCAGGTGAACAGTCCAAGGTGTAAGGTTTTGGGAGGATGGCCATGATAGAGAGAGTGAGAGAGAGAGAGAGAGAGAGAGATGGACAGACAAGGGACTGCTAGCGGGCCACACACCGAGTAGTATCGCCATTTCCCATGGCAGGAGAAGAGTCTAATGTCTCTAGTGTTTTGGGAAGGCAGCCATGATAGAGAGAGTGAGAGAGAGAGACAGACAGACAAGGCATTGCTAGCGGGCCACACACCGAGTAGTATTATCATTTCCCATGGCAGGTGAACAGTCCAACGTCTCTAGTGTTTTGGGATGGCGGCCATGATAGAGAGAGTAAGAGAGAGAGAGACAGACAAGGGACTGCTAGCGGGCCACACACCCCGAGGAGTATCGCCATTTCCCATGGCAGGTGAACAGTCCCATGTCTCTAAGGTTTTGAGAGGGTGGCCATGATAGAGAGAGAGCGAGAGAGAGAGAGACGGACAGACATGGGACTGCTAGCGGGCCACACACCGAGTAGTATCGCCATTTCCCATGGCAGGTGAACAGTCCAAGGTGTAAGGTTTTGGGAGGATGGCCATGATAGAGAGAGTGAGAGAGAGAGAGAGAGAGAGAGATGGACAGACAAGGGACTGCTAGCGGGCCACACACCGAGTAGTATCGCCATTTCCCATGGCAGAAGAACAGTCTAATGTCTCTAGTGTTTTGGGAAGGCGGCCATGATAGAGAGAGTGAGAGAGAGACGGAGAGACAAGGGACTGCTAGCGGCCCACACGCCGAGTAGTATTGTCAGTTCCCATGGCAGGTGAATAGTCCAAGGTCTCTAGTGTTTTGGGATGGTGGCCATGATAGAGAGAGTAAGAGAGAGACGGACAGACAAGGGACTGCTAGCGGGCCACACACCCCGAGTAGTATCGCCATTTCCCATGACTTGTGAACAGTCCGATGTCTCTAAGGTTTTGAGAGGGCGGCCATGATAGAGAGAGTGAGAGAGAGAGACGGACAGACAAGGGACTGCTAGCGGGCCAGACACCGAGTAGTATCGCTATTTCCCAAGGCAGGTGTACAGTCCAAGGTATAAGGTTTTGGGAGGGCGGCCATGATAGAGAGAGCGAGAGAGAGAGACGGACAGACAAGGGACTGCTAGCGGGCCACACACCGAGTAGTATTGCCATTTCCCATGGCAGGTGAACAGTCCAAGGTGTAAGGTTTTGGGAGGGCGGCCATAATAGAGAGAGTGAGAGAGAGAGAGAGAGACGGACAGCCAAGGGACTGCTAGCGGGCCACACACCGAGTAGTATTGTCAGTTCCCATGGCAGGTGAACAGTCCCATGTCTCTAAGGTTTTGAGAGGGCGGCCATGATAGAGAGAGTGAGAGAGAGAGACGGACAGACAAGGGACTTCTAGCAGGCCACACACCGAGTAGTATCGCCATTTCCCATGGCAGGTGAACAGTTCAAGGTGTAAGGTTTTGGGAGGGCGGCCATGATAGAGAGAGTGAGAGAGAGAGAGAGTGAGAGAGAGACAGACAGACAAGGGACTGCTAGCGGCCCACACACCGAGTAGTATCATCATTTCCCATGGCAGGTGAACAGTCCAAGGTCTCTAGTGTTTTTGGATGGTGGCCATGATAGAGAGAGTAAGAGAGAGACGGACAGAAAAGGGACAGCTAGCGGGCCATACACCCTGAGTAGTATCGCCATTTCCCATGGAAGGTGAACAGTCCCATGTCTCTAAGGCTTTGAGAGGACGGCCATGATAGAGAGAGTGAGAGAGAGAGGCGGACAGACAAGGGACTACTAGCGGGCCACACACCGAGTAGTATCGCCATTTCCCATGGCAGGTGAACAGTCCAAGGTGTAAGGTTTTGGGAGGGCGGCCATGATAGAGAGAGTGAGAGAGGGAGAGAGTGAGAGAGAGACGGACAGACAAGGGACTGCTAGCGGCCCACACACCGAGTAGTATCGTCATTTCCCATGACAGGTGAACAGTCCAAGGTCACTAGTGTTTTGGGATGGTGGCCATGATAGAAGGAGTAAGAGAGAGACGGACACAAAAGGGACTGCTAGCGGGCCATACACCCTGAGTAGTATCGCCATTTCCCATGGCAGGTGAACAGTCCCATGTCTCTAAGGTTTTGAGAGGGCGGCCATGATAGAGAGAGTGAGAGAGAGAGGTGGACAGACAAGGGACTGCTAGCGGACCACACACCGAGTAGTATTGTCATTTCCCATGACAGGTGAACAGTCCAAGGTCTCTAGTGTTTTGGGATGGCGGCCATGATAGAGAGACAGAGCGAGAGAGAGACGGACATAGATGGGACTGATAGCGGGTCACACACCGAGTAGTATCGCCATTTCCCATGGCAGGTGAACATTCCCATGTCTCTAAGGTTTTGAGAGGGTGGCCATGACAGAGAGAGTGAGAGAGAGACGGACAGACAAGGGACTGCTAGCGGGCCACACACCCTGAGTAGTATCACCATTTCCCATGACAGGTGAACAGTCCCATGTCTCTAAGGTTTTGAGAGGGTGGCCATGATAGAGAGAGAGAGAGAGAGAGAGAGAGAGAGAGAGAGAGAGAGACGGACAGACAAGGGACTGCTAGTGGGCCACACACCTAGTAGTATCGCCATTTCCCATGGCAGGTGAACAGTCCAAGGTGTAAGGTTTTGGGAGGATGGCCATGATAGAGAGAGTGAGAGAGAGAGAGAGAGAGAGAGACAGAGAGAGAGAGATGGACAGACAAGGGACTGCTAGCGGGCCACACACCAAGTAGTATCGCCATTTCCCATGGCAGGAGAAGAGTCTAATGTCTCTAGTGTTTTGGGAAGGCGGCCATGATAGAGAGAGTGAGAGAGAGAGACAGACAGAAAAGGCACTGCTAGCGGGCCACACACCGATTAGTATCTCCATTTCCCATGGCATGTGAACAGTCCCATGTCTCTAAGGTTTTGAGAGGGCGGCCATGATAGAGAGACAGAGCGAGAGAGAGACGGACATAGATGGGACTGCTAGCCGGCCACACACCGAGTAGTATCGCCATTTCCCATGGTAGGTGAACATTCCCATGTCTCTAAGGTTTTGAGAGGGTGGCCATGATAGTGAGAGTGAGAGAGAGACGGACAGACAAGGGACTGCTAGCGGGCCACACACCCTGAGTAGTATCGCCATTTCCCATGACAGGTGAACAGTCCCATGTCTCTAAGGTTTTGATAGGGTGGCCATGATAGAGAGAGAGAGAGAGAGAGAGAGAGAGAGAGAGAGAGACGGACAGACAAGGGACTGCTAGTGGGCCACACACCGAGTAGTATCGCCATTTCCCATGGCAGGTGAACAGTCCAAGGTGTAAGGTTTTGGGAGGATGGCCATGATAGAGAGAGAGAGAGAGAGAGAGAGAGAGAGAGAGAGAGAGAGAGAGAGAGGTGGACAGACAGCTAGCGGGCCACACACCGAGTAGTATCGCCATTTCCCATGGCAGGAGAAGAGTCTAATGTCTTTAGTGTTTTGGGAAGGCGGCCATGATAGAGAGAGTGAGAGAGAGAGACAGACAGACAGACAAGGCACTGCTAGCGGGCCACACACCGAGTAGTATTGTCATTTCCCATGGCAGGTGAACAGTCCAACGTCTCTAGTGTTTTGGGATGGTGGCCATGATAGAGAGAGTAAGAGAGAGAGAGACAGACAAGGGACTGCTAGCGGGCCACACACCCCGAGTAGTATCGCCATTTCCCATGGCAGGTGAACAGTCCCATGTCTCTAAGGTTATGAGAGGGTGGCCATGAGAGAGAGAGAGAGAGAGAGAGAGAGAGAGAGAGAGAGAGAGAGAGATGGACAGACAAGGGACTGCTAGCGGGCCACACACCGAGTAGTATAGCCATTTCACATGGCAGGAGAGCAGTCTAATGTCTCTAGTGGTTTGGGAAGGCGGCCATGATAGAGAGAGTGAGAGAGAGACGGACAGACAAGGGACTGCTAGTGGCCCACACGCCGAGTAGTATTGTCAGTTCCCATGGCAGGTGAACAGTCCAAGGTCTCTAGTGTTTTGGGATGGTGGCCATGATAGAGAGAGTAAGAGAGAGACGGACAGACAAGGGACTGCTAGCGGGCCACACACCCCGAGTAGTATCGCCATTTCCCATGGCAGGTGAACAGTCCGATGTCTCTAAGGTTTTGAGAGGGCGGCCATGATAGAGAGAGTGAGAGAGAGAGAGACGGACAGACAAGGGACTGCTAGCGGGCCAGACACCGAGTATTATCGCCATTTCCCAAGGCAGGTGTACAGCCCAACGTAAAAGGTTTTGGGAGGGCGGCCATGATAGAGAGAGCGAGAGAGACGGATAGACAAGGGACTGCTAGCGGGTCACACACCGAGTAGTATTGCCATTTCCCATGGCAGGTGAACAGTCCAAGGTGTAAGGTTTTGGGAGGGTGGCCATAATAGAGAGAGTGAGAGAGAGAGAGACGGACAGACAAGGGACTGCTAGCGGGCCACACACCGAGTAGTATTGTCAGTTCCCATGGCAGGTGAACAGTCCAAGGTCTCTAGTGTTTTGGGATGGCGGCCATGATAGAGAGAGTGTGAGAGAGAGACGGACAGACAAGGGACTACTAGCGGGCCACACACCAAGTAGTATCGCCATTTCCCATGGCAGGTGAACAGTCCCATGTCTCTAAGGTTTTGAGAGGGCGGCCATGATAGAGAGAGTGAGAGAGTGAGACGGACAGAGAAGGGACAGCTAGTGGGCCAGACACCGAGTAGTATTGCCATTTCCCAAGGCAGGTGAACAGTCCAATGTATAAGGTTTTGGGAGAGCGGCCATGATAGAGAGAGTGAGAGAAAGAGACGGACAGACAAGGCACTGCTAGCGGGCCACACACCGAGTAGTATTGTCATTTCCCATGGCAGGTGAACAGTCCAACGTCTCTAGTATTTTGGTTTGGCGGCCATGATAGAGAGAGTGTGAGAGAGAGACGGACAGACAAGGGACTACTAGCGGGCCACACACCAAGTAGTATCGCCATTTCCCATGGCAGGTGAACAGTCCCATGTCTCTAAGGTTTTGAGAGGGCGGCCATGATAGAGAGAGTGAGAGAGAGAGATGGACAGACAAGGGACTACTAGCGGGCTACACACCGAGTAGTATCGACATTTCCCATTGCAGGTGAACAGTCCAAGGTGTAAGGTTTTGGGAGGGCGGCCATGATAGAGAGAGTGAGAGAGAGAGAGAGTGAGAGAGAGACAGACAGACAACGGACTGCTAGCGGCCCACACACCGAGTAGTATCGGCATTTCCCATGGCAGGTGAACAATCCAAGGTCTCTAGTGTTTTGGGATGGTGGCCATGATAGAGAGAGTAAGAGAGAGACGGACAGAAAAGGGACTGCTAGCGGGCCATACACCCTGAGTAGTATCGCCATTTCCCATGGCAGGTGAACAGTCCCATGTCTCTAAGGTTTTGAGAGGGCGGCCATGATAGAGAGAGAGAGAGAGGCGGACAGACAAGGGACTACTAGCGGGCCACACACCGAGTAGTATCGCCATTTGCCATGGCAGGTGAACAGTCCAAGGTGTAAGGTTTTGGGAGGGCGGCCATGATAGAGAGAGTGAGAGAGAGACGGACAGACAAGGGACTGCTAGCGGCCCACACACCGAGTAGTATCGTCATTTCTCATGGCAGGTGAACAGTCCAAGGTCTCTAGTGTTTTGGGATGGTGGCCATGATAGAGAGAGTAAGAGAGAGACGGACAGAAAAGGGACTGCTAGCGGGCCATAAACCCTGAGTAGTATCGCCATTTCCCATGGCAGGTGAACAGTCCCATGTCTCTAAGGTTTTGAGAGGGTGGCCATGATAGAGAGAGTGAGAGAGAGACGGACAGACAAGGGACTGCTAGCGGGCCACACACCCTGAGTAGTATTGCCATTTCCCATGACAGGTGAACAGTCCCATGTCTCTAAGGTTTTGAGAGGGTGGCCATGACAAAGAGAGAGAGAGAGAGAGAGAGACGGACAGACAAGGGACTGCTAGTGGGCCACACACCGAGTAGTATCACCATTTCCCATGGCAGGTGAACAGTCCCATGTCTCTAAGGTTTTGAGAGGGTGGCCATGACAGAGAGAGAGAGAGAGACGGACAGACAAGGGACTGCTAGTGGGCCACACACCGAGTAGTATCGCCATTTCCCATGGCAGGAGAAGAGTCTAATGTCTCTAGTGTTTTGGGAAGGCGGCCATGATAGAGAGAGTGAGAGAGAGAGACAGACAGACAAGGCACTGCTAGCGGGCCACACACCGAGTAGTATTGTCATTTCCCATGGCAGGTGAACAGTCCAACGTCTCTAGTGTTTTGGGATGGCGGCCATGATAGAGAGAGTAAGAGAGAGAGAGACAGACAAGGGACTGCTAGCGGGCCACACACCCCGAGTAGTATCGCCATTTCCCATGGCAGGTGAACAGTCTCATGTCTCTAAGGTTTTGAGAGGGTGGCCACTATAGAAAGAGAGAGAGAGAGAGAGACGGACAGACACGGGACTGCTAGCGGGCCACACACCGAGTAGTATCGCCATTTCCCATGGCAGGTGAACAGTCCAAGGTGTATGGTTTTGGGAGGATGGCCATGATAGAGAGAGTGAGAGAGAGAGAGAGAGAGATGGACAGACAAGGGACTGCTAGCGGGCCACACACCGAGTAGTATCGCCATTTCCCATGGCCGGAGAACAGTCTAATGTCTCTAGTGTTTTGGGAAGGCGGCCATGTTAGAGAGAGTGAGAGAGAGACGGACAGACAAGGGACTGCTAGCGGCCCACACGCCGAGTAGTATTGTCAGTTCCCATGGCAGGTGAACTGTCCAAGGTCTCTAGTGTTTTGGGATGGTGGCCATGATAGAGAGAGTAAGAGAGAGACGGACAGACAAGGGACTGCTAGCGGGCCACACACCCCGAGTAGTATCGCCATTTCCCATGGCAGGTGAACAGTCCGATGTCTCTAAGGTTTTGAGAGGGCGGCCATGATAGTGAGAGTGAGAGAGAGAGATGGACAGACAAGGGACTGCTAGCGGGCCAGACACCGAGTAGTATCGCCATTTCCCAAGGCAGGTGTACAGTCCAATGTATAAGGTTTTGGGAGGGCGGCCATGATAGAGAGAGCGAGAGAGAGAGACGGACAGACAAGGGACTGCTAGCGGGCCACACACCGAGTAGTATTGCCATTTCCCATGGCAGGTGAACAGTCCAAGGTGTAAGGTTTTGGGAGGGTCGCCATGATAGAGAGAGTGAGAGAGAGAGACGGACAGACAAGGGACTGCTAGCGGGCCACACACCGATTAGTATTGCCATTTTCCATGGCAGGAGAACAGTCTAATGTCTCTAGTGTTTTGGGAAGGCGGCCATGATAGAGAGAGTGAGAGAGAGACGGACAGACAAGGGACTGCTAGCGGCCCACACACCGAGTAGTATTGTCCGTTCCCATGGCAGGTGAACTGTCCAAGGTCTCTAGTGTTTTGGGATGGTGGCCATGATAGAGAGAGTAAGAGAGAGACGGACAGACAAGGTTCTGCTAGCGGGCCACACACCCCGAATAGTATCGCCATTTCCCATGGCAGGTGAACAGTCCCATGTCTCTAAGGTTTTGAGAGGGCGGCCATGATAGAGAGAATGAGAGAGAGAGACGGACAGACAAGGGACTGCTAGTGGGCCAGACACCGAGTAGTATCGCCATTTCCCAAGGCAGGTGAACAGTCCAATGGATAAGGTTTTGGGAGGGCGGCCATGATAGAGAGAGTGAGAGAAAGAGACGGACAGACAAGGCACTGCTAGCGGGCCACACACCGAGTAGTATCGTCATTTCCCATGGCAGGTGAACAGTCCAACGTCTCTAGTGTTTTGGGATGGTGGCCATGATAGAGAGAGTGAGAGAGAGAGACGGACAGACAAGGGACTACTAGCGGGCCACACACCGAGTAGTATCGCCATTTCCCATGGCAGGTGAACAGTCCGATGTCTCTAAGGTTTTGAGAGGGCGGCCATAATAGAGAGAGTGAGAGAGAGAGACGGACAGACAAGGGACTACTAGCGGGCCACACACCAAGTAGTATCGCCATTTCCCATGGCAGGTGAACCGTCCAAGGTGTAAGGTTTTGGGAGGGCAGCCATGATAGAGAGAGTGAGAGAGAGAGAGAGAGAGACGGACAGATAAGGGAGTGCTAGCGGGCCACACACCGAGTAGTATCACCATTTCCCAAGGCAGGTGAACAGTCCAAGGTGTAAGGTTTTGGGAGGGCGGCCATGATAGAGAGAGTGAGAGAGAGAGGCGGACAGACAAGGGACTGCTAGCGGGCCACACACCGAGTAGTATCGTCATTTCCCATGGCAGGTGAACAGTCCAACGTCTCTAGTGTTTTGGGATGGCGGCCATGATAGAGAGAGTAAGAGAGAGACAGACAGACAAGGGACTGCTAGCAGGCCACACAACCCGAGTAGTATTGCCATTTCCCATGGCAGGTGAACAGTCCCATGTCTCGAAGGTTTTGAGAGGGTGGCCACGATAGAGTGAGAGAGAGAGTGAGAGAGAGACGGACAGACAAGGGACTGCTAGCGGCCCACACACCGAGTAGTATCGTCATTTCTCATGGCAGGTGAACAGTCCAAGGTCTCTAGTGTTTTGGGATCGTGGCCATGATAGAGAGAGTAAGAGAGAGACGGACAGAAAAGGGACTGCTAGCGGGCCATAAACCCTGAGTAGTATCGCCATTTCCCATGGCAGGTGAACAGTCCCATGTCTCTAAGGTTTTGAGAGGGTGGCCATGATAGAGAGAGTGAGAGAGAGATGGACAGACAAGGGACTGCTAGCGGGCCACACACCCTGAGTAGTATCGCCATTTCCCATGACAGGTGAACAGTCCCATGTCTCTAAGGTTTTGAGAGGGTGTCCATGACAGAGAGAGAGAGAGAGAGAGAGACGGACAGACAAGGGACTGCTAGTGGGCCACACAACGAGTAGTATCACCATTTCCCATGGCAGGTGAACAGTCCCATGTCTCTAAGGTTTTGAGAGGGTGGCCATGACAGACGAGAGAGAGAGAGAGAGACGGACAGACAAGGGACTGCTAGTGGGCCACACACCGAGTAGTATCGCCATTTCCCATGGCAGGAGAAGAGTCTAATGTCTCTAGTGTTTTGGGAAGGTGGCCATGATAGAGAGAGTGAGAGAGACAGACTGACAAGGCACTGCTAGCGGGCCACACACCGAGTAGTATTGTCATTTCCCATGGCAGGTGAACAGTCCAACGTCTCTAGTGTTTTGGGATGGCGGCCATGATAGAGAGAGTAAGAGAGAGAGAGACAGACAAGGGACTGCTAGCGGGCCACACACCCCGAGTAGTATCGCCATTTCCCATGGCAGGTGAACAGTCCCATGTCTCTAAGGTTTTGAGAGGGTGGCCACGATAGAGAGAGAGAGAGACGGACAGACACGGGACTGCTAGCTGGCCACACACCGAGTAGTATCGCCATTTCCCATGGCAGGTGAACAGTCCAAGGTGTATGGTTTTGGGAGGATGGCCATGATAGAGAGAGTGAGAGAGAGAGAGAATGAGAGAGAGAGAGAGAGAGATGGACAGACAAGGGACTGCTAGCGGGCCACACACCGAGTAGTATCGCCATTTCCCATGGCAGGAGAACAGTCTAATGTCTCTAGTGTTTTTGGAAGGCGGCCATGTTAGAGAGAGTGAGAGAGAGACGGACAGACAAGGGACTGCTAGCGGCCCACACGCCGAGTAGTATTGTCAGTTCCCATGGCAGGTGAACTGTCCAAGGTCTCTAGTGTTTTGGGATGGTGGCCATGATAGAGAGAGTAAGAGAGAGACGGACAGACAAGGGACTGCTAGCGGGCCACACACCCCGAGTAGTATCGCCATTTCCCATGGCAGGTGAACAGTCCGATGTCTCTAAGGTTTTGAGAGGGCGGCCATGATAGAGAGAGTGAGAGAGAGAGATGGACAGACAAGGGACTGCTAGCGGGCCAGACACCGAGTAGTATCGCCATTTCCCAAGGCAGGTGTACAGTCCAAGGTATAAGGTTTTGGGAGGGCGGCCATGATAGAGAGAGCGAGAGAGAGAGGCGGACAGACAAGGGACTGCTAGCGGGCCACACACCGAGTAGTATTGCCATTTCCCATGGCAGGTGAACAGTCCAAGGTGTAAGGTTTTGGGAGGGTCGCCATGATAGAGAGAGTGAGAGAGAGAGAGAGACGCACGGACAAGGGACTGCTAGCGGGCCACACACCGATTAGTATTGCCATTTCCCATGGCAGGAGAACAGTCTAATGTCTCTAGTGTTTTGGGAAGTCGGCCATGATAGAGAGAGTAAGAAAGAGACGGACAGACAAGGTTCTGCTAGCGGGCCACACACCCCGAGTAGTATCGCCATTTCCCATGGCAGGTGAACAGTCCCATGTCTCTAAGGTTTTGAGAGGGCGGCCATGATCGAGAGAGTGAGAGAGAGAGACGGACAGACAAGGGACTGCTAGTGAGCCAGACACCGAGTAGTATTGTCCGTTCCCATGGCAGGTGAACAGTCCAAGGTCTCTAGTGTTTTGGGATGGTGGCCATGATAGAGAGAGTGAGAGAGAGAGACGGACAGATAAGGGACTACTAGCGGGCCACACACCGAGTAGTATCGCCATTTCCCATGGCAGGTGAACAGTCCGATGTCTCTAAGGTTTTGAGAGGGCGGCCATGATAGAGAGAGTGAGAGAGAGAGACGGACAGACAAGGGACTACTAGCGGGCCACACACCAAGTAGTATCGCCATTTCCCATGGCAGGTGAACAGTCCAAGGTGTAAGGTTTTGGGAGGGCGGCCATGATAGAGAGAGTGAGAGAGAGAGAGAGAGACGGACAGATAAGGGAGTGCTAGCGGGCCACACACCGAGTAGTATCACCATTTCCCATGGCAGGTGAACAGTCCCATGTCTCCAAGGTTTTGAGAGGGTGGCCATGATGGAGAGAGTGAGAGAGAGAGATGGACAGACAAGGGACTGCTAGCGGGCCACACACCGAGTAGTATCGCCATTTCCCATGGCAGGTGAACAGTTCAAGGTGTAAGGTTTTGGGAGGGTGGCCATGATAGAGAGAGTGAGAGAGAGAGAGAGAGAAAGAGAGAGAGAGAGAGAGAGACGGACAGACAAGGGACTGCTAGCGGGCCACACACCGAGTAGTATCGCCATTTCCCATGGCAGGAGAACAGTCTAATGTCTCTAGTGTTTTGGGAAGGTGGCCATGATAGAGAGAGTGAGAGAGAGAGACGGACAGACAAGGGACTGCTAGGGGGGCAGACAC
This sequence comes from Ambystoma mexicanum, assembly GCF_040938575.1. Classification (NCBI taxonomy): domain Eukaryota; kingdom Metazoa; phylum Chordata; class Amphibia; order Caudata; family Ambystomatidae; genus Ambystoma; species Ambystoma mexicanum. The sequence continues at coordinate 39,539,856 of NC_090931.1, forward strand.
CGAGTAGTATCGCTATTTCCCAAGGCAGGTGAACAGTCCACGGTGTAAGGTTTTGGGAGGGCGCCCATGATAGAGAGAGTGAGAGAGCGAGACGGACAGACAAGGGACTGCAAGCGGGCCACACACCGAGTAGCATCGCCATTTCCCATGGCAGGTGAACAGTCCAAGGTGTAAGGTTTTGGGAGGGCGCCCATGATAGAGAGAGTGAGAGAGAGAGAGAGATGGACAGACAAGGGACTGCTAGCGGGCCACACACCGAGTAGTGTCGCCATTTCCCATGGCAGGAGAACAGTCCAATGTCTCTAGTGTTTTGGGAAGGCGCCCATGATATAGAGTGAGAGAGAGACGGACAGACAAGGGACTGCTAGCGGTCCGCACACCGAGTAGTATCGTCATTTCCCATGGCAGGTGAACAGTCCAAGGTCTCTAGTGTTTTGGGATGGTGGCCATGATAGAGAGAGTAAGAGAGAGACGGACAGACAAGGGACTGCTAGCGGGCCACACACCCCGAGTAGTATAGCCATTTCCCATGGCAGGTAAACAGCCCCATATCTCTAGGGTTTTGAGAGGTTGGCCATGATAGAGATAGTGAGAGAGAGAGACGGACAGACAAGGGACTGCTAGCGGGCCACACACCGAGTAGTATCACGATTTCCCATGGCAGGTGAACAGTCCAAGGGGTAAGGTTTTGGGAGGGCGGCCATGATAGAGAGAGTGAGAGAGAGAGAGACAGACAGACAGACAAGGGACTGCCAGCGGGCCACACACCGAGTAGTATCGTCATTTCCCATGGCAGGTGATCAGTCCAAGGTCTCTAGTGTTTTGGGTTGGTGGCCATGATAGAGAGAGTGAGAGACGGACAGACAAGGGACTGCTAGCGGCCCACACACCGAGTAGTATCGTCATTTCCCATGGCAGGTGAACAGTACAAGGTCTCTAGTGTTTTGGGATGGTGGCCATGATAGAGAGAGTAAGAGAGAGACGGACAGAAAAGGGACTGCTAGCGGGCCATACACCCTGAGTATTATCGCCATTTCCCATGGCAGGTGAAGAGTCCCATGTCTCTAAGGTTTTGAGAGGGCGGCCATGATAGAGAGAGTGAGAGAGAGAGACGGACAGACAAGGGACTGCTAGCGGACCACACACCGAGTAGTATCGCTATTTCCCATGGCAGGTGAACAGTCCAAGGTGTAAAGTTTTGGGAGGGCGGCCATGATAGAGAGAGAGAGAGAGAGAGAGAGACGGACAGACTAGGGACTTCTAGCGGGCCACACACCGAGTAGTATTGTCATTTCCCATGGCAGGTGAACAGTCCAAGGTATCCAGTGTTTTGTGATGGCGGCCATGATAGAGAGAGTAAGAGAGAGGCAGACAGACAAGGGACTGCTAGCGGGCCACACACCCCGAGTAGTATCGCCATTTCCCATGGCAGGTGAACAGTCCCATGTCTCTAAGGTTTTGAGAGGGCGGCCATGATAGAGAGAGTGAGAGAGAGAGACGGACAGCAAGGGACAGCTAGTGTGCCAGACACTGAGTAGTATCGCCATTTCCCAAGGCAGGTGAACAGTCCAATGTATAAGGTTTTGGGAGGGCGGCCATGATAGAGAGAGTGAGAGAAAGAGACGGACAGACAAGGCACTGCTAGGGGCCACACACTGAGTAGTATCGTCATTTCCCATGGCAGGTGAACAGTCCAACGTCTCTAGTGTTTTGGTTTGGCGGCCATGATAGAGAGAGTGAGAGAGAGAGGTGGACAGACAAGGGACTGCTAGCGGACCACACACCGAGTAGTATTGTCATTTCCCATGGCAGGTGAACAGTCCAAGGTCTCTAGTGTTGTGGGATGGCGGCCATGATAGAGAGACAGAGCGAGAGAGAGACGGACATAGATGGGACTGCTAGCGGGCCACACACCGAGTAGTATCGCCATTTCCCATGGCAGGTGAACATTCCCATGTCTCTAAGGTTTTGAGAGGGTGGCCATGATAGAGAGAGTGAGAGAGAGACGGACAGACAAGGGACTGCTAGAGGGCCACACACCCTGAGTAGTATCGCCATCTCCCATGACAGGTGAACAGTCCCATGTCTCTAAGGTTTTGAGAGGGTAGCCATGATAGAGAGAGAGAAAGAGAGAGAGAGAGGGAGACGGACAGACAAGGGACTGCTAGTGGGCCACACACCGAGTAGTATCGCCATTTCCCATGGCAGGTGAACAGTCCAAGGTGTAAGGTTTTGGGAGGATGGCGATGATAGAGAGAGTGAGAGAGAGAGAGAGAGAGAGAGAGAGAGATGGACAGACAAGGGACTGCTAGCGGGCCACACACTGAGTAGTATCGCCATTTCCCATGGCAGGTGAACAGTCCCATGTCTCTAAGGTTTTGAGAGGGCGGCCATGATAGAGAGAGTGAGAGAGAGAGGCGGACAGACAAGGGACTACTAGCGGGCCACACACCGAGTAGTATCGCCATTTCCCATGGCAGGTGAACAGTCCAAGGTGTAAGGTTTTGGGAGGGCGGCCATGATAGAGAGAGTGAGAGAGAGAGAGAGAGAGAGAGAGAGTGAGAGAGAGACGGACAGACAAGGGACTGCTAGCGGCCCACACACCGAGTAGTATCGTCATTTCTCATGGCAGGTGAACAGTCCAAGGTCTCTAGTGTTTTGGGATGGTGGCCATGATAGAGAGAGTAAGAGAGAGACGGACAGAAAAGGGACTGCTAGCGGGCCATACATCCTGAGTAGTATCGCCATTTCCCATGGCAGGTGAACAGTCCCATGTCTCTAAGGTTTTGAGAGGGCGGCCATGATAGAGAGAGTGAGAGAGAGAGGCGGACAGACAAGGGACTACTAGCGGGCCACACACCGAGTAGTATCGCCATTTCCCATGGCAGGTGAACAGTCCAAGGTGTAAGGTTTTGTGAGGGCGGCCATGATAGAGAGAGTGAGAGAGAGAGAGAGTGAGAGAGAGACGGACAGACAAGGGACTGCTAGCGGCCCACACACCGAGCAGTATCGTCGTTTCTCATGGCAGGTGAACAGTCCAAGGTCTCTAGTGTTTTGGGATGGTGGCCCTGATAGAGAGAGTAAGAGAGAGACGGACAGAAAAGGGACTGCTAGCGGGCCATACACCCTGAGTAGTATCGCCATTTCCCATGGCAGGTGAACAGTCCCATGTCTCTAAGGTTTTGAGAGGGCGGCCATGATAGAGAGAGTGAGAGAGAGAGGTGGACAGACAAGTGACTGCTAGCGGACCACACACCGAGTAGTAGTGTCATTTCCCATGGCAGGTGAACAGTCCAAGGTCTCTAGTGTTTTGGGATGGCGGCCATGATAGATAGACAGAGCGAGAGAGAGACGGACATAGATGGGACTTCTAGCGGGCCACACACCGAGTAGTATCGCCATTTCCCATGGCAGGTGAACATTCCCATGTCTCTAAGATTTTGAGAGGGTGGCCATGATAGAGAGAGTGAGAGAGAGACGGACAGACAAGGGACTGCTAGCGGGCCACACACCGAGTAGTATCGCCATTTCCCATGGCAGGTGAACAGTCCAAGGTGTAAGGTTTTGGGAGGATGGCCATGATAGAGAGAGTGAGAGAGAGAGAGAGAGAAAGAGAGAGAGAGATGGACAGACAAGGGACTGCTAGCGGGCCACACACCGAGTAGTATCGCCATTTCCCATGGCAGGAGAAGAGTCTAATGTCTCTAGTGTTTTGGGAAGGCAGCCATGATAGAGAGAGTGAGAGAGAGAGACAGACAGACAAGGCACTGCTAGCGGGCCATACACCCTGAGTAGTATCGCCATTTCCCATGGCAGGTGAACAGTCCCATGTCTCTAAGGTTTTGACAGGGCGGCCATGATAGAGAGAGTGAGAGAGAGAGGCGGACAGACAAGGGACTACTAGCGGGCCACACACCGAGTAGTATCGCCATTTCCCATGGCAGGTGAACAGTCCAAGGTGTAAGGTTTTGGGATGGCGGCCATGATAGAGAGAGTGAGAGAGAGAGAGAGTGAGAGAGAGACGGACAGACAAGGGACTGCTAGCGGCCCACACACCGAGTAGTATCGTCATTTCTCATGGCAGGTGAACAGTCCAAGGTCTCTAGTGTTTTGGGATGGTGGCCATGATAGAGAGAGTAAGAGAGAGACGGACAGAAAAGGGACTGCTAGCGGGCCATACACCCTGAGTAGTATCGCCATTTCCCATGGCAGGTGAACAGTCCCATGTCTCTAAGGTTTTGAGAGGGCGGCCATGATAGAGAGAGTGAGAGAGAGAGGTGGACAGACAAGGGACTGCTAGCGGACCACACACCGAGTAGTATTGTCATTTCCAATGGCAGGTGAACAGTCCAAGGTCTCTAGTGTTTTGGGATGGCGGCCATGATAGAGAGACAGAGCGAGAGAGAGACGGACATAGATGGGACTGCTAGCGGGCCACACACCGAGTAGTATCGCCATTTCCCATGGCAGGTGAACATTCCCACGTCTCTAAGGTTTTGAGAGGGTGGCCATGATAGAGAGAGTGAGAGAGAGACGGACAGACAAGGGACTGCTAGCGGGCCACACACCCTGAGTAGTATCGCCATTTCCCATGACAGGTGAACAGTCCCATGTCTCTAAGGTTTTGAGAGGGTGGCCATGATAGAGAGAGAGAGAGAGAGAGAGAGACGGACAGACAAGGGACTGCTAGTGGGCCACACACCGAGTAGTATCGCCATTTCCCATGGCAGGTGAACAGTCCAAGGTGTAAGGTTTTGGGAGGATGGCCATGATAGAGAGAGTGAGAGAGAGAGAGAGAGAGAGAGAGAGAGAGAGAGAGAGAGAGAGATGGACAGACAAGGGACTGCTAGCGGGCCACACACTGAGTAGTATCGCCATTTCCCATGGCAGGAGAAGAGTCTAATGTCTCTAGTGTTTTGGGAAGGCGGCCATGATAGAGAGAGTGAGAGAGAGAGACAGACAGACAAGGCACTGCTAGCGGGCCATACACCCTGAGTAGTATCGCCATTTCCCATGGCAGGTGAACAGTCCCATGTCTCTAAGGTTTTGAGAGGGCGGCCATGATAGAGAGAGTGAGAGAGAGAGGCGGACAGACAAGGGACTACTAGCGGGCCACACACCGAGTAGTATCGCCATTTCCCATGGCAGGTGAACAGTCCAAGGTGTAAGGTTTTGGGAGGGAGGCCATGATAGAGAGAGTGAGAGAGAGAGAGAGTGAGAGAGAGACGGACAGACAAGGGACTGCTAGCGGCCCACACACCGAGTAGTATCGTCATTTCTCATGGCAGGTGAACAGTCCAAGGTTTCTAGTGTTTTGGGATGGTGGCCATGATAGAGAGAGTAAGAGAGAGACGGACAGAAAAGGGACTGCTAGCGGGCCATACACCCTGAGTAGTATCGCCATTTCCCATGGCAGGTGAACAGTCCCATGTCTCTAAAGTTTTGAGAGGGCGGCCATGATAGAGAGAGTGAGAGAGAGAGGTGGACAGACAAGGGACTGCTAGCGGACCACACACCGAGTAGTATTGTCATTTCCCATGGCAGGTGAACAGTCCAAGGTCTCTAGTGTTTTGGGATAGCGGCCATGATAGAGAGACAGAGCGAGAGAGAGACGGACATAGATGGGACTGCTAGCGGGCCACACACCGAGTAGTATCACCATTTCCCATGGCAGGTGAACATTCCCATGTCTCTAAGGTTTTGCGAGGGTGGCCATGATAGAGAGAGTGAGAGAGAGACGGACAGACAAGGGACTGCTAGCGGGCCACACACCCTGAGTAGTATCGCCATTTCCCATGACAGGTGAACAGTCCCATGTCTCTAAGGTTTTGAGAGGGTGGCCATGATAGAGAGAGAGAGAGAGAGAGAGAGAGAGAGAGAGAGAGATGGACAGACAAGGGACTGCTAGCGGGCCACACACCGAGTAGTATCGCCATTTCCCATGGCAGGAGAAGAGTCTAATGTCTCTAGTGTTTTGGGAAGGCGGCCATGATAGAGAGAGTGAGAGAGAGAGACAGACAGACAAGGCACTGCTAGCGGGCAACACACCGATTAGTATCGCCATTTTTCCCATGGCATGTGAACAGTCCCATGTCTCTAAGGTTTTGAGAGGGCGGCCATGATAGAGAGACAGAGCGAGAGAGAGACGGACATAGATGGGACTGCTAGCGGGCCACACACCGAGTAGTATCGCCATTTCCCATGGCAGGTGAACATTCCCATGTCTCTAAGGTTTTGAGAGGGTGGCCATGATAGAGAGAGTGAGAGAGAGACGGACAGACAAGGGACTGCTAGCGGGCCACACACCCTGAGTAGTATCGCCATTTCCCATGACAGGTGAACAGTCCCATGTCTCTAAGGTTTTGAGAGGGTGGCCATGATAGAGAGAGAGAGAGAGAGAGAGAGAGAGACTGACAGACAAGGGACTGCTAGTAGGCCACACACCGAGTAGTATCGCCATTTCCCATGGCAGGTGAACAGTCCAAGGTGTAAGCTTTTGGGAGGATAACCATGATAGAGAGAGTGAGAGAGAGAGAGAGAGAGAGAGAGATGGACAGACAAGGGACTGCTAGCAGGCCACACACCGAGTAGTATCGCCATTTCCCATGGCAGGAGAAGAGTCTAATGTCTCTAGTGTTTTGGGAAGGCGGCCATGATAGAGAGAGTGAGAGAGAGAGACAGACAGACAAGGCACTGCTAGCGGGCCATACACCCTGAGTAATATCGCCATTTCCCATGGCAGGTGAACAGTCCAAGGTGTAAGGTTTTGGGAGGGCGGCCATGATAGAGAGAGTGAGAGAGAGAGAGAGAGAGAGAGAGAGATGGACAGACAAGGGACTGCTAGCAGGCCACACACCGAGTAGTATCGCCATTTCCCATGGCAGGAGAAGAGTCTAATGTCTCTAGTGTTTTGTGAAGGCGGCCATGATAGAGAGAGTGAGAGAGAGAGACAGACAGACAAGGCACTGCTAGCGGGCCACACACCGAGTAGTATCGCCATTTCCCATGGCAGGTGAACAGTCCCATGTCTCTAAGGTTTTGAGAGGGTGGCCACGATAGAGAGAGAGAGAGAGATAGAGAGAGAGAGACGGACAGACACGGGACTGCTAGTGGGCCACACACCGAGTAGTATCGCCATTTCCCATGGCAGGTGAACAGTCCAAGGTGTAAGGTTTTGGGAGGATGGCCATGATAGAGAGAGTGAGAAAGAGAGAGAGAGAGAGAGAGAGAGAGAGAGAGAGAGAGATGGACAGACAAGGGACTGCTAGCGGGCCACACACCGAGTAGTATCGCCATTTCCCATGGCAGGAGAACAGTCTAATGTCTCTAGTGTTTTGGGAAGGCGGCCATGATAGAGAGAGTGAGAGAGAGAGACGGACAGACAAGGGACTGCTAGCGGGCCACACACCGAGTAGTATTGCCATTTCGCATGGCAGGTGAACAGTCCAAGGTGTAAGGTTTTGGGAGGGCGGCCATGATAGAGAGAGTGAGAGAGAGATAGAGAGACGGACAGACAAGGGACTGCTAGCGGGCCACACACCGATTAGTATTGCCATTTCCCATGGCAGGAGAACAGTCTAATGTCTCTAGTGTTTTGGGAAGGCGGCCATGATAGAGAGAGTGAGAGAGAGACGGACAGACAAGGGACTGCTAGCGGCCCACACACCGAGTAGTATTGTCAGTTCCCATGGCAGGTGAACAGTCCAAGGTCTCTAGTGTTTTGGGATGGTGGCCATGATAGAGAGAGTAAGAGAGAGACGGACAGACAAGGTTCTGCTAGCGGGCCACACACCCCGAGTAGTATCGCCATTTCCCATGGCAGGTGAACAGTCCCATGTCTCTAAGGTTTTGAGAGGGCGGCCATGATAGAGAGAGTGAGAGAGAGAGACGGACAGACAAGGGACTGCTAGTGGGCCAGACACCGAGTAGTATCGCCATTTCCCAAGGCAGGTGAACAGTCCAATGTATAAGGTTTTGGGAGGGCGGCCATGATAGAGAGAGTGAGAGAAAGAGACGGACAGACAAGGCACTGCTAGCGGGCCACACACCGAGTAGTATCGTCATTTCCCATGGCAGGTGAACAGTCCAACGTCTCTAGTGTTTTGGGATGGCGGCCATGATAGAGAGCGTGAGAGAGAGAGACGGACAGGCAAGGGACTACTAGCGGGCCACACACCGAGTAGTATCGCCATTTCCCATGGCAGGTGAACAGTCCCATGTCTCTAAGGTTTTGAGAGGGCGGCCATGAGAGAGAGAGTGAGAGAGAGAGACGGACTGACAAGGGACTACTAGCGGGCCACACACCAAGTAGTATCGCCATTCCCCATGGCAGGTGAACACTCCAAGGTGTAAGGTTTTGGGAGGGAGGCCATGATAGAGAGAGTGAGAGAGAGAGAGAGAGAGACGGACAGATAAGGGACTGCTAGCGGGCCACACACCGACTAGTATCACCATTTCCCATGGCAGGTGAACAGTCCCATGTCTCTAAGGTTTTGAGAGGGTGGCCATGATGGAGAGAGTGAGAGAGAGAGATGGACAGACAAGGGACTGCTAGCGGGCCACACACCGAGTAGTATCGCCATTTCCCATGGCAGGTGAACAGTTCAAGGTGTAAGGTTTTGGGAGGGTGGCCATGATAGAGAGAGTGAGAGAGAGAGAGAGAGAGAGAGAGAGAGAGAGACGGACAGACAAGGGACTGCTAGCGGGCCACACACCGAGTAGTATCGCCATTTCCCATGGCAGGAGAACAGTCTAATGTCTCTAGTGTTTTGGGAAGGTGGCCATGATAGAGAGAGTGAGAGAGAGAGACGGACAGACAAGGGACTGCTAGGGGAGCAGACACTGAGTAGTATTGCTATTTCCCAAGGCAGGTGAACAGTCCAAGGTGTAAGGTTTTGGGAGGGCGGCCATGATAGAGAGAGTGAGAGAGAGAGGCGGACAGACAAGGGACTGCTAGCGGGCCACACACCGAGTAGTATCGTCATTTCCCATGGCAGGTGAACAGTCCAACGTCTCCAGTGTTTTGGGATGGCGGCCATGATAGAGAGAGTAAGAGTGAGACAGACAGGCAAGGGACTGCTAGCAGGCCACACAACCCGAGTAGTATTGCCATTTCCCATGGCAGGAGAACAGTCCCATGTCTCGAAGGTTTTGAGAGGGCGGCCATGATAGTGAGAGTGAGAGAGAGAGATGGACAGACAAGGGACTGCTAGCGGGCCAGACACCGAGTAGTATCGCCATTTCCCAAGGCAGGTGTACAGTCCAATGTATAAGGTTTTGGGAGGGCGGCCATGATAGAGAGAGCGAGAGAGAGAGACGGACAGACAAGGGACTGCTAGCGGGCCACACACCGAGTAGTATTGCCATTTCCCATGGCAGGTGAACAGTCCAAGGTGTAAGGTTTTGGGAGGGTCGCCATGATAGAGAGAGTGAGAGAGAGAGAGAGACGGACAGACAAGGGACTGCTAGCGGGCCACACACCGATTAGTATTGCCATTTCCCATGGCAGGAGAACAGTCTAATGTCTCTGGTGTTTTGGGAAGGCGGCCATGATAGAGAGAGTGAGAGAGAGACGGACAGACAGGGGACTGCTAGCGGCCCACACACCGAGTAGTATTGTCCGTTCCCATGGCAGGTGAACAGTCCAAGGTCTCTAGTGTTTTGGGATGGTGGCCATGATAGAGAGAGTAAGAGAGAGACGGACAGACAAGGTTCTGCTAGCGGGCCACACACCCCGAGTAGTATCGCCATTTCCCATGGCAGGTGAACAGTCCCATGTCTCTAAGGTTTTGAGAGGGCGGCCATGATAGAGAGAATGAGAGAGAGAGACGGACAGACAAGGGACTGCTAGTGGGCCAGACACCGAGTAGTATCGCCATTTCCCAAGGCAGGTGAACAGTCCAATGGATAAGGTTTTGGGAGGGCGGCCATGATAGAGAGAGTGAGAGAAAGAGACGGACAGACAAGGCACTGCTAGCGGGCCACACACCGAGTAGTATCGTCATTTCCCATGGCAGGTGAACAGTCCAACGTCTCTAGTGTTTTGGGATGGTGGCCATAATAGAGAGAGTGAGAGAGAGAGACGGACAGACAAGGGACTACTAGCGGGCCACACACCAAGTAGTATCGCCATTTCCCATGGCAGGTGAACAGTCCGATGTCTCTAAGGTTTTGAGAGGGCGGCCATAATAGAGAGAGTGAGAGAGAGAGACGGACCGACAAGGGACTACTAGCGGGCCACACACCAAGTAGTATCGCCATTTCCCATGGCAGGAGAACCGTCCAAGGTGTAAGGTTTTGGGAGGGCGGCCATGATAGAGAGAGTGAGAGAGAGAGAGAGAGAGACGGACAGATAAGGGAGTGCTAGCGGGCCACACACCGAGTAGTATCACCATTTCCCAAGGCAGGTGAACAGTCCAACGTCTCTAGTGTTTTGGGATGGCGGCCATGATAGAGAGAGTAAGAGAGAGACAGACAGACAAGGGACTGCTAGCGGGCCACACAACCCGAGTAGTATTGCCATTTCCCATGGCAGGTGAACAGTCCCATGTCTCGAAGGTTTTGAGAGGGTGGCCACGATAGAGTGAGAGAGAGAGTGAGAGAGAGATGGACAGACAAGGGACTGCTAGCGGCCCACACACCGAGTAGTATCGTCATTTCTCATGGCAGGTGAACAGTCCAAGGTCTCTAGTGTTTTGGGATGGTGGCCATGATAGAGAGAGTAAGAGAGAGACGGACAGAAAAGGGACTGCTAGCGGGCCATAAACCCTGAGTAGTATCGCCATTTCCCATGGCAGGTGAACAGTCCCATGTCTCTAAGGTTTTGAGAGGGTGGCCATGATAGAGAGAGTGAGAGAGAGATGGACAGACAAGGGACTGCTAGCGGGCCACACACCCTGAGTAGTATCGCCATTTCCCATGACAGGTGAACAGTCCCATGTCTCTAAGGTTTTGAGAGGGTGTCCATGACAGAGAGAGAGAGAGAGAGAGAGAGAGAGAGAGACGGACAGACAAGGGACTGCTAGTGGGCCACACAACGAGTAGTATCACCATTTCCCATGGCAGGTGAACAGTCCCATGTCTCTAAGGTTTTGAGAGGGTGGCCATGACAGAGAGAGAGAGAGAGAGAGACGGACAGACAAGGGACTGCTAGTGGGCCACACACCGAGTAGTATCGCCATTTCCCATGGCAGGAGAAGAGTCTAATGTCTCTAGTGTTTTGGGAAGGTGGCCATGATAGAGAGAGTGAGAGAGACAGACAGACAAGGCACTGCTAGCGGGCCACACACCGAGTAGTATTGTCATTTCCCATGGCAGGTGAACAGTCCAACGTCTCTAGTGTTTTGGGATGGCGGCCATGATAGAGAGAGTAAGAGAGAGAGAGACAGACAAGGGACTGCTAGCGGGCCACACACCCCGAGTAGTATCGCCATTTCCCATGGCAGGTGAACAGTCCCATGTCTCTAAGGTTTTGAGAGGGTGGCCACGATAGAGAGAGAGAGAGAGACGGACAGACACGGGACTGCTAGCTGGCCACACACCGAGTAGTATCGCCATTTCCCATGGCAGGTGAACAGTCCAAGGTGTATGGTTTTGGGAGGATGGCCATGATAGAGAGAGTGAGAGAGAGAGAGAGAGAGAGAGAGAGAGAGAGAGAGATGGACAGACAAGGGACTGCTAGCGGGCCACACACCGAGTAGTATCGCCATTTCCCATGGCAGGAGAACAGTCTAATGTCTCTAGTGTTTTGGGAAGGCGGCCATGTTAGAGAGAGTGAGAGAGAGACGGACAGACAAGGGACTGCTAGCGGCCCACACGCCGAGTAGTATTGTCAGTTCCCATGGCAGGTGAACTGTCCAAGGTCTCTAGTGTTTTGGGATGGTGGCCATGATAGAGAGAGTAAGAGAGAGACGGACAGACAAGGGACTGCTAGCGGGCCACACACCGAGTAGTATCGCCATTTCCCATGGCAGGTGAACAGTCCAAGGTGTAAGGTTTTGTGAGGGCGGCCATGATAGAGAGAGTGAGAGAGAGAGAGAGTGAGAGAGAGACGGACAGACAAGGGACTGCTAGCGGGCCACACCCCGAGTAGTATCGCCATTTCCCATGGCAGGTGAACAGTCCGATGTCTGTAAGGTTTTGAGAGGGCGGCCATGATAGAGAGAGTGAGAGAGAGAGATGGACAGACAAGGGACTGCTAGCGGGCCAGACACAGAGTAGTATCGCCATTTCCCAAGGCAGGTGTACAGTCCAAGGTATAAGGTTTTGGGAGGGCGGCCATGATAGAGAGAGTGAGAGAGAGAGGCGGACAGACAAGGGACTACTAGCGGGCCACACACCGAGTAGTATCGCCATTTCCCATGGCAGGTGAACAGTCCAAGGTGTAAGGTTTTGTGAGGGCGGCCATGATAGAGAGAGTGAGAGAGAGAGAGAGTGAGAGAGAGACGGACAGACAAGGGACTGCTAGCGGCCCACACACCGAGCAGTATCGTCGTTTCTCATGGCAGGTGAACAGTCCAAGGTCTCTAGTGTTTTGGGATGGTGGCCCTGATAGAGAGAGTAAGAGAGAGACGGACAGAAAAGGGACTGCTAGCGGGCCATACACCCTGAGTAGTATCGCCATTTCCCATGGCAGGTGAACAGTCCCATGTCTCTAAGGTTTTGAGAGGGCGGCCATGATAGAGAGAGTGAGAGAGAGAGGTGGACAGACAAGGGACTGCTAGCGGACCACACACCGAGTAGTAGTGTCATTTCCCATGGCAGGTGAACAGTCCAAGGTCTCTAGTGTTTTGGGATGGCGGCCATGATAGATAGACAGAGCGAGAGAGAGACGGACATAGATGGGACTGCTAGCGGGCCACACACCGAGTAGTATCGCCATTTCCCATGGCAGGTGAACATTCCCATGTCTCTAAGATTTTGAGAGGGTGGCCATGATAGAGAGAGTGAGAGAGAGACGGACAGACAAGGGACTGCTAGCGGGCCACACACCGAGTAGTATCGCCATTTCCCATGGCAGGTGAACAGTCCAAGGTGTAAGGTTTTGGGAGGATGGCCATGATAGAGAGAGTGAGAGAGAGAGAGAGAGAGAGAGAGAAAGAGAGAGAGAGATGGACAGACAAGGGACTGCTAGCGGGCCACACACCGAGTAGTATCGCCATTTCCCATGGCAGGAGAAGAGTCTAATGTCTCTAGTGTTTTGGGAAGGCAGCCATGATAGAGAGAGTGAGAGAGAGAGACAGACAGACAAGGCACTGCTAGCGGGCCATACACCCTGAGTAGTATCGCCATTTCCCATGGCAGGTGAACAGTCCCATGTCTCTAAGGTTTTGACAGGGCGGCCATGATAGAGAGAGTGAGAGAGAGAGGCGGACAGACAAGGGACTACTAGCGGGCCAAACACCGAGTAGTATCGCCATTTCCCGTGGCAGGTGAACAGTCCAAGGTGTAAGGTTTTGGGATGGCACCATTATAGAGAGAGTGAGAGAGAGAGAGAGTGAGAGAGAGACGGACAGACAAGGGACTGCTAGCGGCCCACACACCGAGTAGTATCGTCATTTCTCATGGCAGGTGAACAGTCCAAGGTCTCTAGTGTTTTGGGATGGTGGCCATGATAGAGAGAGTAAGAGAGAGACGGACAGAAAAGGGACTGCTAGCGGGCCATACACCCTGAGTAGTATCGCCATTTCCCATGGCAGGTGAACAGTCCCATGTCTCTAAGGTTTTGAGAGGGCGGCCATGATAGAGAGAGTGAGAGAGAGAGGTGGACAGACAAGGGACTGCTAGCGGACCACACACCGAGTAGTATTGTCATTTCCCATGGCAGGTGAACAGTCCAAGGTCTCTAGTGTTTTGGGATGGCGGCCATGATAGAGAGACAGAGCGAGAGAGAGACGGACATAGATGGGACTGCTAGCGGGCCACACACCGAGTAGTATCGCCATTTCCCATGGCAGGTGAACATTCCCACGTCTCTAAGGTTTTGAGAGGGTGGCCATGATAGAGAGAGTGAGAGAGAGACGGACAGACAAGGGACTGCTAGCGGGCCACACACCCTGAGTAGTATCGCCATTTCCCATGACAGGTGAACAGTCCCATGTCTCTAAGGTTTTGAGAGGGTGGCCATGATAGAGAGAGAGAGAGAGAGAGAGAGAGAGACGGACAGACAAGGGACTGCTAGTGGGCCACACACCGAGTAGTATCGCCATTTCCCATGGCAGGTGAACAGTCCAAGGTGTAAGGTTTTGGGAGGATGGCCATGATAGAGAGAGTGAGAGAGAGAGAGAGAGAGAGAGAGAGAGAGAGATGGACAGACAAGGGACTGCTAGCGGGCCACACACTGAGTAGTATCGCCATTTCCCATGGCAGGAGAAGAGTCTAATGTCTCTAGTGTTTTGGGAAGGCGGCCATGATAGAGAGAGTGAGAGAGAGAGACAGACAGACAAGGCACTGCTAGCGGGCCATACACCCTGAGTAGTATCGCCATTTCCCATGGCAGGTGAACAGTCCCATGTCTCTAAGGTTTTGAGAGGGCGGCCATGATAGAGAGAGTGAGAGAGAGAGGCGGACAGACAAGGGACTACTAGCGGGCCACACACCGAGTAGTATCGCCATTTCCCATGGCAGGTGAACAGTCCAAGGTGTAAGGTTTTGGGAGGGAGGCCATGATAGAGAGAGTGAGAGAGAGAGAGAGTGAGAGAGAGACGGACAGACAAGGGACTGCTAGCGGCCCACACACCGAGTAGTATCGTCATTTCTCATGGCAGGTGAACAGTCCAAGGTTTCTAGTGTTTTGGGATGGTGGCCATGATAGAGAGAGTAAGAGAGAGACGGACAGAAAAGGGACTGCTAGCGGGCCATACACCCTTAGTAGTATCGCCATTTCCCATGGCAGGTGAACAGTCCCATGTCTCTAAAGTTTTGAGAGGGCGGCCATGATAGAGAGAGTGAGAGAGAGAGGTGGACAGACAAGGGACTGCTAGCGGACCACACACCGAGTAGTATTGTCATTTCCCATGGCAGGTGAACAGTCCAAGGTCTCTAGTGTTTTGGGATAGCGGCCATGATAGAGAGACAGAGCGAGAGAGAGACGGACATAGATGGGACTGCTAGCGGGCCACACAACGAGTAGTATCACCATTTCCCATGGCAGGTGAACATTCCCATGTCTCTAAGGTTTTGCGAGGGTGGCCATGATAGAGAGAGTGAGAGAGAGACGGACAGACAAGGGACTGCTAGCGGGCCACACACCCTGAGTAGTATCGCCATTTCCCATGACAGGTGAACAGTCCCATGTCTCTAAGGTTTTGAGAGGGTGGCCATGATAGAGAGAGAGAGAGAGAGAGAGAGAGAGAGAGAGAGAGAGAGAGAGAGAGAGAGATGGACAGACAAGGGACTGCTAGCGGGCCACACACCGAGTAGTATCGCCATTTCCCATGGCAGGAGAAGAGTCTAATGTCTCTAGTGTTTTGGGAAGGCGGCCATGATAGAGAGAGTGAGAGAGAGAGACAGACAGACAAGGCACTGCTAGCGGGCCACACACCGATTAGTATCGCCATTTTTCCCATGGCATGTGAACAGTCCCATGTCTCTAAGGTTTTGAGAGGGCGGCCATGATAGAGAGACAGAGCGAGAGAGAGACGGACATAGATGGGACTGCTAGCGGGCCACACACCGAGTAGTATCGCCATTTCCCATGGCAGGTGAACATTCCCATGTCTCTAAGGTTTTGAGAGGGTGGCCATGATAGAGAGAGTGAGAGAGAGACGGACAGACAAGGGACTGCTAGCGGGCCACACACCCTGAGTAGTATCGCCATTTCCCATGACAGGTGAACAGTCCCATGTCTCTAAGGTTTTGAGAGGGTGGCCATGATAGAGAGAGAGAGAGAGAGAGAGAGAGAGACTGACAGACAAGGGACTGCTAGTAGGCCACACACCGAGTAGTATCGCCATTTCCCATGGCAGGTGAACAGTCCAAGGTGTAAGCTTTTGGGAGGATAACCATGATAGAGAGAGTGAGAGAGAGAGAGAGAGAGAGAGAGAGAGAGAGAGAGATGGACAGACAAGGGACTGCTAGCAGGCCACACACCGAGTAGTATCGCCATTTCCCATGGCAGGAGAAGAGTCTAATGTCTCTAGTGTTTTGGGAAGGCGGCCATGATAGAGAGAGTGAGAGAGAGAGACAGACAGACAAGGCACTGCTAGCGGGCCATACACCCTGAGTAATATCGCCATTTCCCATGGCAGGTGAACAGTCCCATGTCTCTAAGGTTTTGAGAGGGCGGCCATGATAGAGAGAGTGAGAGAGAGAGGCGGACAGACAAGGGACTACTAGCGGGCCACACACCGAGTAGTATCGCCATTTCCCATGGCAGGTGAACAGTCCAAGGTGTAAGGTTTTGGGAGGGCGGCCATGATAGAGAGAGTGAGAGAGAGAGAGAGAGAGAGAGATGGACAGACAAGGGACTGCTAGCAGGCCACACACCGAGTAGTATCGCCATTTCCCATGGCAGGAGAAGAGTCTAATGTCTCTAGTGTTTTGTGAAGGCGGCCATGATAGAGAGAGTGAGAGAGAGAGACAGACAGACAAGGCACTGCTAGCGGGCCACACACCGAGTAGTATCGCCATTTCCCATGGCAGGTGAACAGTCCCATGTCTCTAAGGTTTTGAGAGGGTGGCCACGATAGAGAGAGAGAGAGAGATAGAGAGAGAGAGACGGACAGACACGGGACTGCTAGTGGGCCACACACCGAGTAGTATCGCCATTTCCCATGGCAGGTGAACAGTCCAAGGTGTAAGGTTTTGGGAGGATGGCCATGATAGAGAGAGTGAGAAAGAGAGAGAGAGAGAGAGAGAGAGAGAGAGAGAGAGAGATGGACAGACAAGGGACTGCTAGCGGGCCACACACCGAGTAGTATCGCCATTTCCCATGGCAGGAGAACAGTCTAATGTCTCTAGTGTTTTGGGAAGGCGGCCATGATAGAGAGAGTGAGAGAGAGACGGACAGACAAGGGACTGCTAGCGGCCCACACGCCGAGTAGTATTGTCAGTTCCCATGGCAGGTGAACAGTCAGATGTCTCTAAGGTTTTGAGAGGGCGGCCATGATAGAGAGAGTGAGAGAGAGAGACGGACAGACAAGGGACTGCTAGCGGGCCACACACCGAGTAGTATTGCCATTTCGCATGGCAGGTGAACAGTCCAAGGTGTAAGGTTTTGGGAGGGCGGCCATGATAGAGAGAGTGAGAGAGAGAGACGGACAGACAAGGGACTGCTAGCGGGCCACACACCGATTAGTATTGCCATTTCCCATGGCAGGAGAACAGTCTAATGTCTCTAGTGTTTTGGGAAGGCGGCCATGATAGAGAGAGTGAGAGAGAGACGGACAGACAAGGGACTGCTAGCGGCCCACACACCGAGTAGTATTGTCAGTTCCCATGGCAGGTGAACAGTCCAAGGTCTCTAGTGTTTTGGGATGGTGGCCATGATAGAGAGAGTAAGAGAGAGACGGACAGACAAGGTTCTGCTAGCGGGCCACACACCCCGAGTAGTATCGCCATTTCCCATGGCAGGTGAACAGTCCCATGTCTCTAAGGTTTTGAGAGGGCGGCCATGATAGAGAGAGTGAGAGAGAGAGACGGACAGACAAGGGACTGCTAGTGGGCCAGACACCGAGTAGTATCGCCATTTCCCAAGGCAGGTGAACAGTCCAATGTATAAGGTTTTGGGAGGGCGGCCATGATAGAGAGAGTGAGAGAAAGAGACGGACAGACAAGGCACTGCTAGCGGGCCACACACCGAGTAGTATCGTCATTTCCCATGGCAGGTGAACAGTCCAACGTCTCTAGTGTTTTGGGATGGCGGCCATGATAGAGAGCGTGAGAGAGAGAGACGGACAGACAAGGGACTACTAGCGGGCCACACACCGAGTAGTATCGCCATTTCCCATGGCAGGTGAACAGTCCCATGTCTCTAAGGTTTTGAGAGGGCGGCCATGAGAGAGAGAGTGAGAGAGAGAGACGGACTGACAAGGGACTACTAGCGGGCCACACACCAAGTAGTATCGCCATTCCCCATGGCAGGTGAACACTCCAAGGTGTAAGGTTTTGGGAGGGAGGCCATGATAGAGAGAGTAAGAGAGAGACGGACAGACAAGGTTCTGCTAGCGGGCCACACACCCCGAGTAGTATCGCCATTTCCCATTGGCAGGTGAACAGTCCCATGTCTCTAAGGTTTTGAGAGGGCGGCCATGATAGAGAGAGTGAGAGAGAGAGACGGACAGACAAGGGACTGCTAGTGGGCCAGACACCGAGTAGTATCGCCATTTCCCAAGGCAGGTGAACAGTCCAATGTATAAGGTTTTGGGAGGGCGGCCATGATAGAGAGAGTGAGATAAAGAGACGGACAGACAAGGCACTGCTAGCGGGCCACACACCGAGTAGTATCGTCATTTCCCATGGCAGGTGAACAGTCCAACGTCTCTAGTGTTTTGGGATGGTGGCCATGATAGAGAGAGTAAGAGAGAGACGGACAGACAAGGTTCTGCTAGCGGGCCACACACCCCGAGTAGTATCGCCATTTCCCATGGCAGGTGAACAGTCCCATGTCTCTAAGGTTTTGAGAGGGCGGCCATGATAGAGAGAGTGAGAGAGAGAGAGAGAGAGAGAGATGGACAGACAAGGGACTGCTAGCAGGCCACACACCGAGTAGTATCGCCATTTCCCATGGCAGGAGAAGAGTCTAATGTCTCTAGTGTTTTGTGAAGGCGGCCATGATAGAGAGAGTGAGAGAGAGAGACAGACAGACAAGGCACTGCTAGCGGGCCACACACCGAGTAGTATCGCCATTTCCCATGGCAGGTGAACAGTCCCATGTCTCTAAGGTTTTGAGAGGGTGGCCACGATAGAGAGAGAGAGAGAGAGAGATAGAGAGAGAGAGACGGACAGACACGGGACTGCTAGTGGGCCACACACCGAGTAGTATCGCCATTTCCCATGGCAGGTGAACAGTCCAAGGTGTAAGGTTTTGGGAGGATGGCCATGATAGAGAGAGTGAGAAAGAGAGAGAGAGAGAGAGAGAGAGAGAGAGAGAGAGAGAGAGATGGACAGACAAGGGACTGCTAGCGGGCCACACACCGAGTAGTATCGCCATTTCCCATGGCAGGAGAACAGTCTAATGTCTCTAGTGTTTTGGGAAGGCGGCCATGATAGAGAGAGTGAGAGAGAGACGGACAGACAAGGGACTGCTAGCGGCCCACACGCCGAGTAGTATTGTCAGTTCCCATGGCAGGTGAACAGTCAGATGTCTCTAAGGTTTTGAGAGGGCGGCCATGATAGAGAGAGTGAGAGAGAGAGACGGACAGACAAGGGACTGCTAGCGGGCCACACACCGAGTAGTATTGCCATTTCGCATGGCAGGTGAACAGTCCAAGGTGTAAGGTTTTGGGAGGGCGGCCATGATAGAGAGAGTGAGAGAGAGAGAGAGAGAGAGACGGACAGACAAGGGACTGCTAGCGGGCCACACACCGATTAGTATTGCCATTTCCCATGGCAGGAGAACAGTCTAATGTCTCTAGTGTTTTGGGAAGGCGGCCATGATAGAGAGAGTGAGAGAGAGACGGACAGACAAGGGACTGCTAGCGGCCCACACACCGAGTAGTATTGTCAGTTCCCATGGCAGGTGAACAGTCCAAGGTCTCTAGTGTTTTGGGATGGTGGCCATGATAGAGAGAGTAAGAGAGAGACGGACAGACAAGGTTCTGCTAGCGGGCCACACACCCCGAGTAGTATCGCCATTTCCCATGGCAGGTGAACAGTCCCATGTCTCTAAGGTTTTGAGAGGGCGGCCATGATAGAGAGAGTGAGAGAGAGAGACGGACAGACAAGGGACTGCTAGTGGGCCAGACACCGAGTAGTATTGCCATTTCCCAAGGCAGGTGAACAGTCCAATGTATAAGGTTTTGGGAGGGCGGCCATGATAGAGAGAGTGAGAGAAAGAGACGGACAGACAAGGCACTGCTAGCGGGCCACACACCGAGTAGTATCGTCATTTCCCATGGCAGGTGAACAGTCCAACGTCTCTAGTGTTTTGGGATGGCGGCCATGATAGAGAGCGTGAGAGAGAGAGACGGACAGACAAGGGACTACTAGCGGGCCACACACCGAGTAGTATCGCCATTTCCCATGGCAGGTGAACAGTCCCATGTCTCTAAGGTTTTGAGAGGGCGGCCATGAGAGAGAGAGTGAGAGAGAGAGACGGACTGACAAGGGACTACTAGCGGGCCACACACCAAGTAGTATCGCCATTCCCCATGGCAGGTGAACACTCCAAGGTGTAAGGTTTTGGGAGGGAGGCCATGATAGAGAGAGTGAGAGAGAGAGAGAGAGAGAGAGAGAGAGAGAGAGACGGACAGATAAGGGACTGCTAGCGGGCCACACACCGACTAGTATCACCATTTCCCATGGCAGGTGAACAGTCCCATGTCTCTAAGGTTTTGAGAGGGTGGCCATGATGGAGAGAGTGAGAGAGAGAGATGGACAGACAAGGGACTGCTAGCGGGCCACACACCGAGTAGTATCGCCATTTCCCATGGCAGGTGAACAGTTCAAGGTGTAAGGTTTTGGGAGGGTGGCCATGATAGAGAGAGTGAGAGAGAGAGAGAGAGAGAGAGAGAGAGACGGACAGACAAGGGACTGCTAGCGGGCCACACACCGAGTAGTATCGCCATTTCCCATGGCAGGAGAACAGTCTAATGTCTCTAGTGTTTTGGGAAGGTGGCCATGATAGAGAGAGTGAGAGAGAGAGACGGACAGACAAGGGACTGCTAGGGGAGCAGACACCGAGTAGTATTGCTATTTCCCAAGGCAGGTGAACAGTCCAAGGTGTAAGGTTTTGGGAGGGCGGCCATGATAGAGAGAGTGAGAGAGAGAGGCGGACAGACAAGGGACTGCTAGCGGGCCACACACCGAGTAGTATCGTCATTTCCCATGGCAGGTGAACAGTCCAACGTCTCCAGTGTTTTGGGATGGCGGCCATGATAGAGAGAGTAAGAGTGAGACAGACAGGCAAGGGACTGCTAGCAGGCCACACAACCCGAGTAGTATTGCCATTTCCCATGGCAGGTGAACAGTCCCATGTCTCGAAGGTTTTGAGAGGGCGGCCATGATAGTGAGAGTGAGAGAGAGAGATGGACAGACAAGGGACTGCTAGCGGGCCAGACACCGAGTAGTATCGCCATTTCCCAAGGCAGGTGTACAGTCCAATGTATAAGGTTTTGGGAGGGCGGCCATGATAGAGAGAGCGAGAGAGAGAGACGGACAGACAAGGGACTGCTAGCGGGCCACACACCGAGTAGTATTGCCATTTCCCATGGCAGGTGAACAGTCCAAGGTGTAAGGTTTTGGGAGGGTCGCCATGATAGAGAGAGTGAGAGAGAGAGAGAGACGGACAGACAAGGGACTGCTAGCGGGCCACACACCGATTAGTATTGCCATTTCCCATGGCAGGAGAACAGTCTAATGTCTCTGGTGTTTTGGGAAGGCGGCCATGATAGAGAGAGTGAGAGAGAGACGGACAGACAAGGGACTGCTAGCGGCCCACACACCGAGTAGTATTGTCCGTTCCCATGGCAGGTGAACAGTCCAAGGTCTCTAGTGTTTTGGGATGGTGGCCATGATAGAGAGAGTAAGAGAGAGACGGACAGACAAGGTTCTGCTAGCGGGCCACACACCCCGAGTAGTATCGCCATTTCCCATGGCAGGTGAACAGTCCCATGTCTCTAAGGTTTTGAGAGGGCGGCCATGATAGAGAGAATGAGAGAGAGAGACAGACAGACAAGGGACTGCTAGTGGGCCAGACACCGAGTAGTATCGCCATTTCCCAAGGCAGGTGAACAGTCCAATGGATAAGGTTTTGGGAGGGCGGCCATGATAGAGAGAGTGAGAGAAAGAGACGGACAGACAAGGCACTGCTAGCGGGCCGCACACCGAGTAGTATCGTCATTTCCCATGGCAGGTGAACAGTCCAACGTCTCTAGTGTTTTGGGATGGTGGCCATAATAGAGAGAGTGAGAGAGAGAGACGGACAGACAAGGGACTACTAGCGGGCCACACACCAAGTAGTATCGCCATTTCCCATGGCAGGTGAACAGTCCGATGTCTCTAAGGTTTTGAGAGGGCGGCCATAATAGAGAGAGTGAGAGAGAGAGACGGACAGACAAGGGACTACTAGCGGGCCACACACCAAGTAGTATCGCCATTTCCCATGGCAGGTGAACCGTCCAAGGTGTAAGGTTTTGGGAGGGCGGCCATGATAGAGAGAGTGAGAGAGAGAGAGAGAGACGGACAGATAAGGGAGTGCTAGCGGGCCACACACCGAGTAGTATCACCATTTCCCAAGGCAGGTGAACAGTCCAAGGTGTAAGGTTTTGGGAGGGCGGCCATGATAGAGAGAGTGAGAGAGAGAGGCGGACAGACAAGGGACTGCTAGCGGGCCACACACCGAGTAGTATCG
Organism: Ambystoma mexicanum; assembly: GCF_040938575.1. Taxonomy (NCBI): domain Eukaryota; kingdom Metazoa; phylum Chordata; class Amphibia; order Caudata; family Ambystomatidae; genus Ambystoma; species Ambystoma mexicanum. The sequence continues at coordinate 39,562,366 of NC_090931.1, forward strand.
TCATTTCCCATGGCAGGTGAACAGTCCAACGTCTCTAGTGTTTTGGGATGGCGGCCATGATAGAGAGAGTAAGAGAGAGACAGACAGACAAGGGACTGCTAGCAGGCCACACAACCCGAGTAGTATTGCCATTTCCCATGGCAGGTGAACAGACCCATGTCTCGAAGGTTTTGAGAGGGTGGCCACGATAGAGTGAGAGAGAGAGTGAGAGAGAGATGGACAGACAAGGGACTGCTAGCGGCCCACACACCGAGTAGTATCGTCATTTCTCATGGCAGGTGAACAGTCCAAGGTCTCTAGTGTTTTGGGATGGTGGCCATGATAGAGAGAGTAAGAGAGAGACGGACAGAAAAGGGACTGCTAGCGGGCCATAAACCCTGAGTAGTATCGCCATTTCCCATGGCAGGTGAACAGTCCCATGTCTCTAAGGTTTTGAGAGGGTGGCCATGATAGAGAGAGTGAGAGAGAGATGGACAGACAAGGGACTGCTAGCGGGCCACACACCCTGAGTAGTATCGCCATTTCCCATGACAGGTGAACAGTCCCATGTCTCTAAGGTTTTGAGAGGGTGTCCATGACAGAGAGAGAGAGAGAGAGAGAGAGAGACGGACAGACAAGGGACTGCTAGTGGGCCACACAACGAGTAGTATCACCATTTCCCATGGCAGGTGAACAGTCCCATGTCTCTAAGGTTTTGAGAGGGTGGCCATGACAGAGAGAGAGAGAGAGAGAGAGACGGACAGACAAGGGACTGCTAGTGGGCCACACACCGAGTAGTATCGCCATTTCCCATGGCAGGAGAAGAGTCTAATGTCTCTAGTGTTTTGGGAAGGTGGCCATGATAGAGAGAGTGAGAGAGACAGACAGACAAGGCACTGCTAGCGGGCCACACACCGAGTAGTATTGTCATTTCCCATGGCAGGTGAACAGTCCAACGTCTCTAGTGTTTTGGGATGGCGGCCATGATAGAGAGAGTAAGAGAGAGAGAGACAGACAAGGGACTGCTAGCGGGCCACACACCCCGAGTAGTATCGCCATTTCCCATGGCAGGTGAACAGTCCCATGTCTCTAAGGTTTTGAGAGGGTGGCCACGATAGAGAGAGAGAGAGAGACGGACAGACACGGGACACTGCTAGCTGGCCACACACCGAGTAGTATCGCCATTTCCCATGGCAGGTGAACAGTCCAAGGTGTATGGTTTTGGGAGGATGGCCATGATAGAGAGAGTGAGAGAGAGAGAGAGAGAGAGAGAGAGAGATGGACAGACAAGGGACTGCTAGCGGGCCACACACCGAGTAGTATCGCCATTTCCCATGGCAGGAGAACAGTCTAATGTCTCTAGTGTTTTGGGAAGGCGGCCATGTTAGAGAGAGTGAGAGAGAGACGGACAGACAAGGGACTGCTAGCGGCCCACACGCCGAGTAGTATTGTCAGTTCCCATGGCAGGTGAACTGTCCAAGGTCTCTAGTGTTTTGGGATGGTGGCCATGATAGAGAGAGTAAGAGAGAGACGGACAGACAAGGGACTGCTAGCGGGCCACACACCCCGAGTAGTATCGCCATTTCCCATGGCAGGTGAACAGTCCGATGTCTGTAAGGTTTTGAGAGGGCGGCCATGATAGAGAGAGTGAGAGAGAGAGATGGACAGACAAGGGACTGCTAGCGGGCCAGACACCGAGTAGTATCGCCATTTCCCAAGGCAGGTGTACAGTCCAAGGTATAAGGTTTTGGGATGGCGGCCATGATAGAGAGAGTGAGAGAGAGAGAGAGTGAGAGAGAGACGGACAGACAAGGGACTGCTAGCGGCCCACACACCGAGTAGTATCGTCATTTCTCATGGCAGGTGAACAGTCCAAGGTCTCTAGTGTTTTGGGATGGTGGCCATGATAGAGAGAGTAAGAGAGAGACGGACAGAAAAGGGACTGCTAGCGGGCCATACACCCTGAGTAGTATCGCCATTTCCCATGGCAGGTGAACAGTCCCATGTCTCTAAGGTTTTGAGAGGGCGGCCATGATAGAGAGAGTGAGAGAGAGAGGTGGACAGACAAGGGACTGCTAGCGGACCACACACCGAGTAGTATTGTCATTTCCCATGGCAGGTGAACAGTCCAAGGTCTCTAGTGTTTTGGGATGGCGGCCATGATAGAGAGACAGAGCGAGAGAGAGACGGACATAGATGGGACTGCTAGCGGGCCACACACCGAGTAGTATCGCCATTTCCCATGGTAGGTGAACATTCCCACGTCTCTAAGGTTTTGAGAGGGTGGCCATGATAGAGAGAGTGAGAGAGAGACGGACAGACAAGGGACTGCTAGCGGGCCACACACCCTGAGTAGTATCGCCATTTCCCATGACAGGTGAACAGTCCCATGTCTCTAAGGTTTTGAGAGGGTGGCCATGATAGAGAGAGAGAGAGAGAGAGAGAGAGAGAGAGACGGACAGACAAGGGACTGCTAGTGGGCCACACACCGAGTAGTATCGCCATTTCCCATGGCAGGTGAACAGTCCAAGGTGTAAGGTTTTGGGAGGATGGCCATGATAGAGAGAGTGAGAGAGAGAGAGAGAGAGAGAGAGAGAGATGGACAGACAAGGGACTGCTAGCGGGCCACACACTGAGTAGTATCGCCATTTCCCATGGCAGGAGAAGAGTCTAATGTCTCTAGTGTTTTGGGAAGGCGGCCATGATAGAGAGAGTGAGAGAGAGAGACAGACAGACAAGGCACTGCTAGCGGGCCATACACCCTGAGTAGTATCGCCATTTCCCATGGCAGGTGAACAGTCCCATGTCTCTAAGGTTTTGAGAGGGCGGCCATGATAGAGAGAGTGAGAGAGAGAGGCGGACAGACAAGGGACTACTAGCGGGCCACACACCGAGTAGTATCGCCATTTCCCATGGCAGGTGAACAGTCCAAGGTGTAAGGTTTTGGGAGGGAGGCCATGATAGAGAGAGTGAGAGAGAGAGAGAGTGAGAGAGAGACGGACAGACAAGGGACTGCTAGCGGCCCACACACCGAGTAGTATCGTCATTTCTCATGGCAGGTGAACAGTCCAAGGTTTCTAGTGTTTTGGGATGGTGGCCATGATAGAGAGAGTAAGAGAGAGACGGACAGAAAAGGGACTGCTAGCGGGCCATACACCCTTAGTAGTATCGCCATTTCCCATGGCAGGTGAACAGTCCCATGTCTCTAAAGTTTTGAGAGGGCGGCCATGATAGAGAGAGGTGGACAGACAAGGGACTGCTAGCGGACCACACACCGAGTAGTATTGTCATTTCCCATGGCAGGTGAACAGTCCAAGGTCTCTAGTGTTTTGGGATAGCGGCCATGATAGAGAGACAGAGCGAGAGAGAGACGGACATAGATGGGACTGCTAGCGGGCCACACAACGAGTAGTATCACCATTTCCCATGGCAGGTGAACATTCCCATGTCTCTAAGGTTTTGCGAGGGTGGCCATGATAGAGAGAGTGAGAGAGAGACGGACAGACAAGGGACTGCTAGCGGGCCACACACCCTGAGTAGTATCGCCATTTCCCATGACAGGTGAACAGTCCCATGTCTCTAAGGTTTTGAGAGGGTGGCCATGATAGAGAGAGAGAGAGAGAGAGAGAGAGAGAGAGAGAGAGATGGACAGACAAGGGACTGCTAGCGGGCCACACACCGAGTAGTATCGCCATTTCCCATGGCAGGAGAAGAGTCTAATGTCTCTAGTGTTTTGGGAAGGCGGCCATGATAGAGAGAGTGAGAGAGAGAGACAGACAGACAAGGCACTGCTAGCGGGCCACACACCGATTAGTATCGCCATTTTTCCCATGGCATGTGAACAGTCCCATGTCTCTAAGGTTTTGAGAGGGCGGCCATGATAGAGAGACAGAGCGAGAGAGAGACGGACATAGATGGGACTGCTAGCGGGCCACACACCGAGTAGTATCGCCATTTCCCATGGCAGGTGAACATTCCCATGTCTCTAAGGTTTTGAGAGGGTGGCCATGATAGAGAGAGTGAGAGAGAGACGGACAGACAAGGGACTGCTAGCGGGCCACACACCCTGAGTAGTATCGCCATTTCCCATGACAGGTGAACAGTCCCATGTCTCTAAGGTTTTGAGAGGGTGGCCATGATAGAGAGAGAGAGAGAGAGAGAGAGAGACTGACAGACAAGGGACTGCTAGTAGGCCACACACCCTGAGTAGTATCGCCATTTCCCATGACAGGTGAACAGTCCCATGTCTCTAAGGTTTTGAGAGGGTGGCCATGATAGAGAGAGAGAGAGAGAGAGAGAGAGAGAGAGAGATGGACAGACAAGGGACTGCTAGCAGGCCACACACCGAGTAGTATCGCCATTTCCCATGGCAGGAGAAGAGTCTAATGTCTCTAGTGTTTTGGGAAGGCGGCCATGATAGAGAGAGTGAGAGAGAGAGACAGACAGACAAGGCACTGCTAGCGGGCCATACACCCTGAGTAATATCGCCATTTCCCATGGCAGGTGAACAGTCCCATGTCTCTAAGGTTTTGAGAGGGCGGCCATGATAGAGAGAGTGAGAGAGAGAGGCGGACAGACAAGGGACTACTAGCGGGCCACACACCGAGTAGTATCGCCATTTCCCATGGCAGGTGAACTGTCCAAGGTGTAAGGTTTTGGGAGGGCGGCCATGATAGAGAGAGTGAGAGAGAGAGAGAGAGAGAGAGATGGACAGACAAGGGACTGCTAGCAGGCCACACACCGAGTAGTATCGCCATTTCCCATGGCAGGAGAAGAGTCTAATGTCTCTAGTGTTTTGTGAAGGCGGCCATGATAGAGAGAGTGAGAGAGAGAGACAGACAGACAAGGCACTGATAGCGGGCCACACACCGAGTAGTATCGCCATTTCCCATGGCAGGTGAACAGTCCCATGTCTCTAAGGTTTTGAGAGGGTGGCCACGATAGAGAGAGAGAGAGAGAGATAGAGAGAGAGAGACGGACAGACACGGGACTGCTAGTGGGCCACACACCGAGTAGTATCGCCATTTCCCATGGCAGGTGAACAGTCCAAGGTGTAAGGTTTTGGGAGGATGGCCATGATAGAGAGAGTGAGAAAGAGAGAGAGAGAGAGAGAGAGAGAGAGAGAGAGAGAGAGAGAGAGAGAGATGGACAGACAAGGGACTGCTAGCGGGCCACACACCGAGTAGTATCGCCATTTCCCATGGCAGGAGAACAGTCTAATGTCTCTAGTGTTTTGGGAAGGCGGCCATGATAGAGAGAGTGAGAGAGAGACGGACAGACAAGGGACTGCTAGCGGCCCACACGCCGAGTAGTATTGTCAGTTCCCATGGCAGGTGAACAGTCAGATGTCTCTAAGGTTTTGAGAGGGCGGTCATGATAGAGAGAGTGAGAGAGAGAGACGGACAGACAAGGGACTGCTAGCGGGCCACACACCGAGTAGTATTGCCATTTCGCATGGCAGGTGAACAGTCCAAGGTGTAAGGTTTTGGGAGGGCGGCCATGATAGAGAGAGTGAGAGAGAGAGAGAGAGACGGACAGACAAGGGACTGCTAGCGGGCCACACACCGATTCGTATTGCCATTTCCCATGGCAGGAGAACAGTCTAATGTCTCTAGTGTTTTGGGAAGGCGGCCATGATAGAGAGAGTGAGAGAGAGACGGACAGACAAGGGACTGCTAGCGGCCCACACACCGAGTAGTATTGTCAGTTCCCATGGCAGGTGAACAGTCCAAGGTCTCTAGTGTTTTGGGATGGTGGCCATGATAGAGAGAGTAAGAGAGAGACGGACAGACAAGGTTCTGCTAGCGGGCCACACACCCCGAGTAGTATCGCCATTTCCCATGGCAGGTGAACAGTCCCATGTCTCTAAGGTTTTGAGAGGGCGGCCATGATAGAGAGAGTGAGAGAGAGAGACGGACAGACAAGGGACTGCTAGTGGGCCAGACACCGAGTAGTATCGCCATTTCCCAAGGCAGGTGAACAGTCCAATGTATAAGGTTTTGGGAGGGCGGCCATGATAGAGAGAGTGAGAGAAAGAGACGGACAGACAAGGCACTGCTAGCGGGCCACACACCGAGTAGTATCGTCATTTCCCATGGCAGGTGAACAGTCCAACGTCTCTAGTGTTTTGGGATGGCGGCCATGATAGAGAGCGTGAGAGAGAGAGACGGACAGACAAGGGACTACTAGCGGGCCACACACCGAGTAGTATCGCCATTTCCCATGGCAGGTGAACAGTCCCATGTCTCTAAGGTTTTGAGAGGGCGGCCATGAGAGAGAGAGTGAGAGAGAGAGACGGACTGACAAGGGACTACTAGCGGGCCACACACCAAGTAGTATCGCCATTCCCCATGGCAGGTGAACACTCCAAGGTGTAAGGTTTTGGGAGGGAGGCCATGATAGAGAGAGTAAGGGAGAGACGGACAGACAAGGTTCTGCTAGCGGGCCACACACCCCGAGTAGTATCGCCATTTCCCATGGCAGGTGAACAGTCCCATGTCTCTAAGGTTTTGAGAGGGCGGCCATGATAGAGAGAGTGAGAGAGAGAGACGGACAGACAAGGGACTGCTAGTGGGCCAGACACCGAGTAGTATCGCCATTTCCCAAGGCAGGTGAACAGTCCAATGTATAAGGTTTTGGGAGGGCGGCCATGATAGAGAGAGTGAGAGAAAGAGACGGACAGACAAGGCACTGCTAGCGGGCCACACACCGAGTAGTATCGTCATTTCCCATGGCAGGTGAACAGTCCAACGTCTCTAGTGTTTTGGGATGGTGGCCATGATAGAGAGAGTAAGAGAGAGACGGACAGACAAGGTTCTGCTAGCGGGCCACACACCCCGAGTAGTATCGCCATTTCCCATGGCAGGTGAACAGTCCCATGTCTCTAAGGTTTTGAGAGGGCGGCCATGATAGAGAGAGTGAGAGAGAGAGAGAGAGAGAGAGAGAGATGGACAGACAAGGGATTGCTAGCAGGCCACACACCGAGTAGTATCGCCATTTCCCATGGCAGGAGAAGAGTCTAATGTCTCTAGTGTTTTGTGAAGGCGGCCATGATAGAGAGAGTGAGAAAGAGAGACAGACAGACAAGGCACTGCTAGCGGGCCACACACCGAGTAGTATCGCCATTTCCCATGGCAGGTGAACAGTCCCATGTCTCTAAGGTTTTGAGAGGGTGGCCACGATAGAGAGAGAGAGAGAGATAGAGAGAGAGAGACGGACAGACACGGGACTGCTAGTGGGCCACACACCGAGTAGTATCGCCATTTCCCATGGCAGGTGAACAGTCCAAGGTGTAAGGTTTTGGGAGGATGGCCATGATAGAGAGAGTGAGAAAGAGAGAGAGAGAGAGAGAGAGAGAGAGATGGACAGACAAGGGACTGCTAGCGGGCCACACACCGAGTAGTATCGCCATTTCCCATGGCAGGAGAACAGTCTAATGTCTCTAGTGTTTTGGGAAGGCGGCCATGATAGAAAGAGTGAGAGAGAGACGGACAGACAAGGGACTGCTAGCGGCCCACACGCCGAGTAGTATTGTCAGTTCCCATGGCAGGTGAACAGTCAGATGTCTCTAAGGTTTTGAGAGGGCGGCCATGATAGAGAGAGTGAGAGAGAGAGACGGACAGACAAGGGACTGCTAGCGGGCCACACACCGAGTAGTATTGCCATTTCGCATGGCAGGTGAACAGTCCAAGGTGTAAGGTTTTGGGAGGGCGGCCATGATAGAGAGAGTGAGAGAGAGAGAGAGAGACGGACAGACAAGGGACTGCTAGCGGGCCACACACCGATTAGTATTGCCATTTCCCATGGCAGGAGAACAGTCCAAGGTCTCTAGTGTTTTGGGATGGTGGCCATGATAGAGAGAGTGAGAGAGAGACGGACAGACAAGGGACTGCTAGCGGCCCACACACCGAGTAGTATTGTCAGTTCCCATGGCAGGTGAACAGTCCAAGGTCTCTAGTGTTTTGGGATGGTGGCCATGATAGAGAGAGTAAGAGAGAGACGGACAGACAAGGTTCTGCTAGCGGGCCACACACCCCGAGTAGTATCGCCATTTCCCATGGCAGGTGAACAGTCCCATGTCTCTAAGGTTTTGAGAGGGCGGCCATGATAGAGAGAGTGAGAGAGAGAGACGGACAGACAAGGGACTGCTAGTGGGCCAGACACCGAGTAGTATTGCCATTTCCCAAGGCAGATGAACAGTCCAATGTATAAGGTTTTGGGAGGGCGGCCATGATAGAGAGAGTGAGAGAAAGAGACGGACAGACAAGGCACTGCTAGCGGGCCACACACCGAGTAGTATCGTCATTTCCCATGGCAGGTGAACAGTCCAACGTCTCTAGTGTTTTGGGATGGCGGCCATGATAGAGAGCGTGAGAGAGAGAGACGGACAGACAAGGGACTACTAGCGGGCCACACACCGAGTAGTATCGCCATTTCCCATGGCAGGTGAACAGTCCCATGTCTCTAAGGTTTTGAGAGGGCGGCCATGAGAGAGAGAGTGAGAGAGAGAGACGGACTGACAAGGGACTACTAGCGGGCCACACACCAAGTAGTATCGCCATTCCCCATGGCAGGTGAACACTCCAAGGTGTAAGGTTTTGGGAGGGAGGCCATGATAGAGAGAGTGAGAGAGAGAGAGAGAGAGAGAGAGAGAGACGGACAGATAAGGGACTGCTAGCGGGCCACACACCGACTAGTATCACCATTTCCCATGGCAGGTGAACAGTCCCATGTCTCTAAGGTTTTGAGAGGGTGGCCATGATGGAGAGAGTGAGAGAGAGAGATGGACAGACAAGGGACTGCTAGCGGGCCACACACCGAGTAGTATCGCCATTTCCCATGGCAGGTGAACAGTTCAAGGTGTAAGGTTTTGGGAGGGTGGCCATGATAGAGAGAGTGAGAGAGAGAGAGAGAGAGAGAGACGGACAGACAAGGGACTGCTAGCGGGCCACACACCGAGTAGTATCGCCATTTCCCATGGCAGGAGAACAGTCTAATGTCTCTAGTGTTTTGGGAAGGTGGCCATGATAGAGAGAGTGAGAGAGAGAGACGGACAGACAAGGGACTGCTAGGGGAGCAGACACCGAGTAGTATTGCTATTTCCCAAGGCAGGTGAACAGTCCAAGGTGTAAGGTTTTGGGAGGGCGGCCATGATAGAGAGAGTGAGAGAGAGAGGCGGACAGACAAGGGACTGCTAGCGGGCCTTACACCGAGTAGTATCGTCATTTCCCATGGCAGGTGAACAGTCCAACGTCTCCAGTGTTTTGGGATGGCGGCCATGATAGAGAGAGTAAGAGTGAGACAGACAGGCAAGGGACTGCTAGCAGGCCACACAACCCGAGTAGTATTGCCATTTCCCATGGCAGGTGAACAGTCCCATGTCTCGAAGGTTTTGAGAGGGCGGCCATGATAGTGAGAGTGAGAGAGAGAGATGGACAGACAAGGGACTGCTAGCGGGCCAGACACCGAGTAGTATCGCCATTTCCCAAGGCAGGTGTACAGTCCAATGTATAAGGTTTTGGGAGGGCGGCCATGATAGAGAGAGCGAGAGAGAGAGACGGACAGACAAGGGACTGCTAGCGGGCCACACACCGAGTAGTATTGCCATTTCCCATGGCAGGTGAACAGTCCAAGGTGTAAGGTTTTGGGAGGGTCGCCATGATAGAGAGAGTGAGAGAGAGAGAGAGACGGACAGACAAGGGACTGCTAGCGGGCCACACACCGATTAGTATTGCCATTTCCCATGGCAGGAGAACAGTCTAATGTCTCTGGTGTTTTGGGAAGGCGGCCATGATAGAGAGAGTGAGAGAGAGACGGACAGACAAGGGACTGCTAGCGGCCCACACACCGAGTAGTATTGTCCGTTCCCATGGCAGGTGAACAGTCCAAGGTCTCTAGTGTTTTGGGATGGTGGCCATGATAGAGAGAGTAAGAGAGAGACGGACAGACAAGGTTCTGCTAGCGGGCCACACACCCCGAGTAGTATCGCCATTTCCCATGGCAGGTGAACAGTCCCATGTCTCTAAGGTTTTGAGAGGGCGGCCATGATAGAGAGAATGAGAGAGAGAGACAGACAGACAAGGGACAGCTAGTGGGCCAGACACCGAGTAGTATCGCCATTTCCCAAGGCAGGTGAACAGTCCAATGGATAAGGTTTTGGGAGGGCGGCCATGATAGAGAGAGTGAGAGAAAGAGACGGACAGACAAGGCACTGCTAGCGGGCCACACACTGAGTAGTATCGTCATTTCCCATGGCAGGTGAACAGTCCAACGTCTCTAGTGTTTTGGGATGGTGGCCATAATAGAGAGAGTGAGAGAGAGAGACGGACAGACAAGGGACTACTAGCGGGTCACACACCAAGTAGTATCGCCATTTCCCATGGCAGGTGAACAGTCCGATGTCTCTAAGGTTTTGAGAGGGCGGCCATAATAGAGAGAGTGAGAGAGAGAGACGGACAGACAAGGGACTACTAGCGGGCCACACACCAAGTAGTATCGCCATTTCCCATGGCAGGTGAACCGTCCAAGGTGTAAGGTTTTGGGAGGGCGGCCATGATAGAGAGAGTGAGAGAGAGAGAGAGAGACGGACAGATAAGGGAGTGCTAGCGGGCCACACACCGAGTAGTATCACCATTGCCCAAGGCAGGTGAACAGTCCAAGGTGTAAGGTTTTGGGAGGGCGGCCATGATAGAGAGAGTGAGAGAGAGAGGCGGACAGACAAGGGACTGCTAGCGGGCCACACACCGAGTAGTATCGTCATTTCCCATGGCAGGTGAACAGTCCAACGTCTCTAGTGTTTTGGGATGGCGGCCATGATAGAGAGAGTAAGAGAGAGACAGACAGACAAGGGACTGCTAGCAGGCCACACAACCCGAGTAGTATTGCCATTTCCCATGGCAGGTGAACAGTCCCATGTCTCGAAGGTTTTGAGAGGGTGGCCACGATAGAGTGAGAGAGAGAGTGAGAGAGAGATGGACAGACAAGGGACTGCTAGCGGCCCACACACCGAGTAGTATCGTCATTTCTCATGGCAGGTGAACAGTCCAAGGTCTCTAGTGTTTTGGGATGGTGGCCATGATAGAGAGAGTAAGAGAGAGACGGACAGAAAAGGGACTGCTAGCGGGCCATAAACCCTGAGTAGTATCGCCATTTCCCATGGCAGGTGAACAGTCCCATGTCTCTAAGGTTTTGAGAGGGTGGCCATGATAGAGAGAGTGAGAGAGAGATGGACAGACAAGGGACTGCTAGCGGGCCACACACCCTGAGTTGTATCGCCATTTCCCATGACAGGTGAACAGTCCCATGTCTCTAAGGTTTTGAGAGGGTGTCCATGACAGAGAGAGAGAGAGAGACGGACAGACAAGGGACTGCTAGTGGGCCACACAACGAGTAGTATCACCATTTCCCATGGCAGGTGAACAGTCCCATGTCTCTAAGGTTTTGAGAGGGTGGCCATGACAGAGAGAGAGAGAGAGAGAGACGGACAGACAAGGGACTGCTAGTGGGCCACACACCGAGTAGTATCGCCATTTCCCATGGCAGGAGAAGAGTCTAATGTCTCTAGTGTTTTGGGAAGGTGGCCATGATAGAGAGAGTGAGAGAGACAGACAGACAAGGCACTGCTAGCGGGCCACACACCGAGTAGTATTGTCATTTCCCATGGCAGGTGAACAGTCCAACGTCTCTAGTGTTTTGGGATGGCGGCCATGATAGAGAGAGTAAGAGAGAGAGAGACAGACAAGGGACTGCTAGCGGGCCACACACCCCGAGTAGTATCGCCATTTCCCATGGCAGGTGAACAGTCCCATGTCTCTAAGGTTTTGAGAGGGTGGCCACGATAGAGAGAGAGAGAGAGACGGACAGACACGGGACTGCTAGCTGGCCACACACCGAGTAGTATCGCCATTTCCCATGGCAGGTGAACAGTCCAAGGTGTATGGTTTTGGGAGGATGGCCATGATAGAGAGAGTGAGAGAGAGAGAGAGAGAGAGAGATGGACAGACAAGGGACTGCTAGCGGGCCACACACCGAGTAGTATCGCCATTTCCCATGGCAGGAGAACAGTCTAATGTCTCTAGTGTTTTGGGAAGGCGGCCATGTTAGAGAGAGTGAGAGAGAGACGGACAGACAAGGGACTGCTAGCGGCCCACACGCCGAGTAGTATTGTCAGTTCCCATGGCAGGTGAACTGTCCAAGGTCTCTAGTGTTTTGGGATGGTGGCCATGATAGAGAGAGTAAGAGAGAGACGGACAGACAAGGGACTGCTAGCGGGCCACACACCCCGAGTAGTATCGCCATTTCCCATGGCAGGTGAACAGTCCGATGTCTGTAAGGTTTTGAGAGGGCGGCCATGATAGAGAGAGTGAGAGAGAGAGATGGACAGACAAGGGACTGCTAGCGGGCCAGACACCGAGTAGTATCGCCATTTCCCAAGGCAGGTGTACAGTCCAAGGTATAAGGTTTTGGGATGGCGGCCATGATAGAGAGAGTGAGAGAGAGAGAGAGTGAGAGAGAGACGGACAGACAAGGGACTGCTAGCGGCCCACACACCGAGTAGTATCGTCATTTCTCATGGCAGGTGAACAGTCCAAGGTCTCTAGTGTTTTGGGATGGTGGCCATGATAGAGAGAGTAAGAGAGAGACGGACAGAAAAGGGACTGCTAGCGGGCCATACACCCTGAGTAGTATCGCCATTTCCCATGGCAGGTGAACAGTCCCATGTCTCTAAGGTTTTGAGAGGGCGGCCATGATAGAGAGAGTGAGAGAGAGAGGTGGACAGACAAGGGACTGCTAGCGGACCACACACCGAGTAGTATTGTCATTTCCCATGGCAGGTGAACAGTCCAAGGTCTCTAGTGTTTTGGGATGGCGGCCATGATAGAGAGACAGAGCGAGAGAGAGACGGACATAGATGGGACTGCTAGCGGGCCACACACCGAGTAGTATCGCCATTTCCCATGGTAGGTGAACATTCCCACGTCTCTAAGGTTTTGAGAGGGTGGCCATGATAGAGAGAGTGAGAGAGAGACGGACAGACAAGGGACTGCTAGCGGGCCACACACCCTGAGTAGTATCGCCATTTCCCATGACAGGTGAACAGTCCCATGTCTCTAAGGTTTTGAGAGGGTGGCCATGATAGAGAGAGAGAGAGAGAGAGAGAGAGACGGACAGACAAGGGACTGCTAGTGGGCCACACACCGAGTAGTATCGCCATTTCCCATGGCAGGTGAACAGTCCAAGGTGTAAGGTTTTGGGAGGATGGCCATGATAGAGAGAGTGAGAGAGAGAGAGAGAGAGAGAGAGAGATGGACAGACAAGGGACTGCTAGCGGGCCACACACTGAGTAGTATCGCCATTTCCCATGGCAGGAGAAGAGTCTAATGTCTCTAGTGTTTTGGGAAGGCGGCCATGATAGAGAGAGTGAGAGAGAGAGACAGACAGACAAGGCACTGCTAGCGGGCCATACACCCTGAGTAGTATCGCCATTTCCCATGGCAGGTGAACAGTCCCATGTCTCTAAGGTTTTGAGAGGGCGGCCATGATAGAGAGAGTGAGAGAGAGAGGCGGACAGACAAGGGACTACTAGCGGGCCACACACCGAGTAGTATCGCCATTTCCCATGGCAGGTGAACAGTCCAAGGTGTAAGGTTTTGGGAGGGAGGCCATGATAGAGAGAGTGAGAGAGAGAGAGAGTGAGAGAGAGACGGACAGACAAGGGACTGCTAGCGGCCCACACACCGAGTAGTATCGTCATTTCTCATGGCAGGTGAACAGTCCAAGGTTTCTAGTGTTTTGGGATGGTGGCCATGATAGAGAGAGTAAGAGAGAGACGGACAGAAAAGGGACTGCTAGCGGGCCATACACCCTTAGTAGTATCGCCATTTCCCATGGCAGGTGAACAGTCCCATGTCTCTAAAGTTTTGAGAGGGCGGCCATGATAGAGAGAGTGAGAGAGAGAGGTGGACAGACAAGGGACTGCTAGCGGACCACACACCGAGTAGTATTGTCATTTCCCATGGCAGGTGAACAGTCCAAGGTCTCTAGTGTTTTGGGATAGCGGCCATGATAGAGAGACAGAGCGAGAGAGAGACGGACATAGATGGGACTGCTAGCGGGCCACACAACGAGTAGTATCACCATTTCCCATGGCAGGTGAACATTCCCATGTCTCTAAGGTTTTGCGAGGGTGGCCATGATAGAGAGAGTGAGAGAGAGACGGACAGACAAGGGACTGCTAGCGGGCCACACACCCTGAGTAGTATCGCCATTTCCCATGACAGGTGAACAGTCCCATGTCTCTAAGGTTTTGAGAGGGTGGCCATGATAGAGAGAGAGAGAGAGAGAGAGAGAGAGAGAGATGGACAGACAAGGGACTGCTAGCGGGCCACACACCGAGTAGTATCGCCATTTCCCATGGCAGGAGAAGAGTCTAATGTCTCTAGTGTTTTGGGAAGGCGGCCATGATAGAGAGAGTGAGAGAGAGAGACAGACAGACAAGGCACTGCTAGCGGGCCACACACCGATTAGTATCGCCATTTTTCCCATGGCATGTGAACAGTCCCATGTCTCTAAGGTTTTGAGAGGGCGGCCATGATAGAGAGACAGAGCGAGAGAGAGACGGACATAGATGGGACTGCTAGCGGGCCACACACCGAGTAGTATCGCCATTTCCCATGGCAGGTGAACATTCCCATGTCTCTAAGGTTTTGAGAGGGTGGCCATGATAGAGAGAGTGAGAGAGAGACGGACAGACAAGGGACTGCTAGCGGGCCACACACCCTGAGTAGTATCGCCATTTCCCATGACAGGTGAACAGTCCCATGTCTCTAAGGTTTTGAGAGGGTGGCCATGATAGAGAGAGAGAGAGAGAGAGAGAGAGAGAGACTGACAGACAAGGGACTGCTAGTAGGCCACACACCGAGTAGTATCGCCATTTCCCATGGCAGGTGAACAGTCCAAGGTGTAAGCTTTTGGGAGGATAACCATGATAGAGAGAGTGAGAGAGAGAGAGAGAGAGAGAGAGAGAGAGATGGACAGACAAGGGACTGCTAGCAGGCCACACACCGAGTAGTATCTCCATTTCCCATGGCAGGAGAAGAGTCTAATGTCTCTAGTGTTTTGGGAAGGCGGCCATGATAGAGAGAGTGAGAGAGAGAGACAGACAGACAAGGCACTGCTAGCGGGCCATACACCCTGAGTAATATCGCCATTTCCCATGGCAGGTGAACAGTCCCATGTCTCTAAGGTTTTGAGAGGGCGGCCATGATAGAGAGAGTGAGAGAGAGAGGCGGACAGACAAGGGACTACTAGCGGGCCACACACCGAGTAGTATCGCCATTTCCCATGGCAGGTGAACAGTCCAAGGTGTAAGGTTTTGGGAGGGCGGCCATGATAGAGAGAGTGAGAGAGAGAGAGAGAGAGAGAGATGGACAGACAAGGGACTGCTAGCAGGCCACACACCGAGTAGTATCGCCATTTCCCATGGCAGGAGAAGAGTCTAATGTCTCTAGTGTTTTGTGAAGGCGGCCATGATAGAGAGAGTGAGAGAGAGAGACAGACAGACAAGGCACTGATAGCGGGCCACACACCGAGTAGTATCGCCATTTCCCATGGCAGGTGAACAGTCCCATGTCTCTAAGGTTTTGAGAGGGTGGCCACGATAGAGAGAGAGAGAGAGAGATAGAGAGAGAGAGACGGACAGACACGGGACTGCTAGTGGGCCACACACCGAGTAGTATCGCCATTTCCCATGGCAGGTGAACAGTCCAAGGTGTAAGGTTTTGGGAGGATGGCCATGATAGAGAGAGTGAGAAAGAGAGAGAGAGAGAGAGAGAGAGAGAGAGAGAGAGAGATGGACAGACAAGGGACTGCTAGCGGGCCACACACCGAGTAGTATCGCCATTTCCCATGGCAGGAGAACAGTCTAATGTCTCTAGTGTTTTGGGAAGGCGGCCATGATAGAGAGAGTGAGAGAGAGACGGACAGACAAGGGACTGCTAGCGGCCCACACGCCGAGTAGTATTGTCAGTTCCCATGGCAGGTGAACAGTCAGATGTCTCTAAGGTTTTGAGAGGGCGGCCATGATAGAGAGAGTGAGAGAGAGAGACGGACAGACAAGGGACTGCTAGCGGGCCACACACCGAGTAGTATTGCCATTTCGCATGGCAGGTGAACAGTCCAAGGTGTAAGGTTTTGGGAGGGCGGCCATGATAGAGAGAGTGAGAGAGAGAGAGAGACGGACAGACAAGGGACTGCTAGCGGGCCACACACCGATTCGTATTGCCATTTCCCATGGCAGGAGAACAGTCTAATGTCTCTAGTGTTTTGGGAAGGCGGCCATGATAGAGAGAGTGAGAGAGAGACGGACAGACAAGGGACTGCTAGCCGCCCACACACCGAGTAGTATTGTCAGTTCCCATGGCAGGTGAACAGTCCAAGGTCTCTAGTGTTTTGGGATGGGGGCCATGATAGAGAGAGTAAGAGAGAGACGGACAGACAAGGTTCTGCTAGCGGGCCACACACCCCGAGTAGTATCGCCATTTCCCATGGCAGGTGAACAGTCCCATGTCTCTAAGGTTTTGAGAGGGCGGCCATGATAGAGAGAGTGAGAGAGAGAGACGGACAGACAAGGGACTGCTAGTGGGCCAGACACCGAGTAGTATCGCCATTTCCCAAGGCAGGTGAACAGTCCAATGTATAAGGTTTTGGGAGGGCGGCCATGATAGAGAGAGTGAGAGAAAGAGACGGACAGACAAGGCACTGCTAGCGGGCCACACACCGAGTAGTATCGTCATTTCCCATGGCAGGTGAACAGTCCAACGTCTCTAGTGTTTTGGGATGGCGGCCATGATAGAGAGCGTGAGAGAGAGAGACGGACAGACAAGGGACTACTAGCGGGCCACACACCGAGTAGTATCGCCATTTCCCATGGCAGGTGAACAGTCCCATGTCTCTAAGGTTTTGAGAGGGCGGCCATGAGAGAGAGAGTGAGAGAGAGAGACGGACTGACAAGGGACTACTAGCGGGCCACACACCAAGTAGTATCGCCATTCCCCATGGCAGGTGAACACTCCAAGGTGTAAGGTTTTGGGACGGAGGCCATGATAGAGAGAGTAAGAGAGAGACGGACAGACAAGGTTCTGCTAGCGGGCCACACACCCCGAGTAGTATCGCCATTTCCCATGGCAGGTGAACAGTCCCATGTCTCTAAGGTTTTGAGAGGGCGGCCATGATAGAGAGAGTGAGAGAGAGAGACGGACAGACAAGGGACTGCTAGTGGGCCAGACACCGAGTAGTATCGCCATTTCCCAAGGCAGGTGAACAGTCCAATGTATAAGGTTTTGGGAGGGCGGCCATGATAGAGAGAGTGAGAGAAAGAGACGGACAGACAAGGCACTGCTAGCGGGCCACACACCGAGTAGTATCGTCATTTCCCATGGCAGGTGAACAGTCCAACGTCTCTAGTGTTTTGGGATGGTGGCCATGATAGAGAGAGTAAGAGAGAGACGGACAGACAAGGTTCTGCTAGCGGGCCACACACCCCGAGTAGTATCGCCATTTCCCATGGCAGGTGAACAGTCCCATGTCTCTAAGGTTTTGAGAGGGCGGCCATGATAGAGAGAGTGAGAGAGAGAGAGAGAGAGAGAGAGAGATGGACAGACAAGGGACTGCTAGCAGGCCACACACCGAGTAGTATCGCCATTTCCCATGGCAGGAGAAGAGTCTAATGTCTCTAGTGTTTTGTGAAGGCGGCCATGATAGAGAGAGTGAGAGAGAGAGACAGACAGACAAGGCACTGCTAGCGGGCCACACACCGAGTAGTATCGCCATTTCCCATGGCAGGTGAACAGTCCCATGTCTCTAAGGTTTTGAGAGGGTGGCCACGATAGAGAGAGAGAGAGAGATAGAGAGAGAGAGACGGACAGACACGGGACTGCTAGTGGGCCACACACCGAGTAGTATCGCCATTTCCCATGGCAGGTGAACAGTCCAAGGTGTAAGGTTTTGGGAGGATGGCCATGATAGAGAGAGTGAGAAAGAGAGAGAGAGAGAGAGAGAGAGAGAGAGAGATGGACAGACAAGGGACTGCTAGCGGGCCACACACCGAGTAGTATCGCCATTTACCATGGCAGGAGAACAGTCTAATGTCTCTAGTGTTTTGGGAAGGCGGCCATGATAGAGAGAGTGAGAGAGAGACGGACAGACAAGGGACTGCTAGCGGCCCACACGCCGAGTAGTATTGTCAGTTCCCATGGCAGGTGAACAGTCAGATGTCTCTAAGGTTTTGAGAGGGCGGCCATGATAGAGAGAGTGAGAGAGAGAGACGGACAGACAAGGGACTGCTAGCGGGCCACACACCGAGTAGTATTGCCATTTCGCATGGCAGGTGAACAGTCCAAGGTGTAAGGTTTTGGGAGGGCGGCCATGATAGAGAGAGTGAGAGAGAGAGAGAGAGACGGACAGACAAGGGACTGCTAGCGGGCCACACACCGATTAGTATTGCCATTTCCCATGGCAGGAGAACAGTCTAATGTCTCTAGTGTTTTGGGAAGGCGGCCATGATAGAGAGAGTGAGAGAGAGACGGACAGACAAGGGACTGCTAGCGGCCCACACACCGAGTAGTATTGTCAGTTCCCATGGCAGGTGAACAGTCCAAGGTCTCTAGTGTTTTGGGATGGTGGCCATGATAGAGAGAGTAAGAGAGAGACGGACAGACAAGGTTCTGCTAGCGGGCCACACACCCCGAGTAGTATCGCCATTTCCCATGGCAGGTGAACAGTCCCATGTCTCTAAGGTTTTGAGAGGGCGGCCATGATAGAGAGAGTGAGAGAGAGAGACGGACAGACAAGGGACTGCTAGTGGGCCAGACACCGAGTAGTATTGCCATTTCCCAAGGCAGGTGAACAGTCCAATGTATAAGGTTTTGGGAGGGCGGCCATGATAGAGAGAGTGAGAGAAAGAGACGGACAGACAAGGCACTGCTAGCGGGCCACACACCGAGTAGTATCGTCATTTCCCATGGCAGGTGAACAGTCCAACGTCTCTAGTGTTTTGGGATGGCGGCCATGATAGAGAGCGTGAGAGAGAGAGACGGACAGACAAGGGACTACTAGCGGGCCACACACCGAGTAGTATCGCCATTTCCCATGGCAGGTGAACAGTCCCATGTCTCTAAGGTTTTGAGAGGGCGGCCATGAGAGAGAGAGTGAGAGAGAGAGACGGACTGACAAGGGACTACTAGCGGGCCACACACCAAGTAGTATCGCCATTCCCCATGGCAGGTGAACACTCCAAGGTGTAAGGTTTTGGGAGGGAGGCCATGATAGAGAGAGTGAGAGAGAGAGAGAGAGAGAGAGAGACGGACAGATAAGGGACTGCTAGCGGGCCACACACCGACTAGTATCACCATTTCCCATGGCAGGTGAACAGTCCCATGTCTCTAAGGTTTTGAGAGGGTGGCCATGATGGAGAGAGTGAGAGAGAGAGATGGACAGACAAGGGACTGCTAGCGGGCCACACACCGAGTAGTATCGCCATTTCCCATGGCAGGTGAACAGTTCAAGGTGTAAGGTTTTGGGAGGGTGGCCATGATAGAGAGAGTGAGAGAGAGAGAGAGAGAGAGAGAGAGACGGACAGACAAGGGACTGCTAGCGGGCCACACACCGAGTAGTATCGCCATTTCCCATGGCAGGAGAACAGTCTAATGTCTCTAGTGTTTTGGGAAGGTGGCCATGATAGAGAGAGTGAGAGAGAGAGACGGACAGACAAGGGACTGCTAGGGGAGCAGACACACCGAGTAGTATTGCTATTTCCCAAGGCAGGTGAACAGTCCAAGGTGTAAGGTTTTGGGAGGGCGGCCATGATAGAGAGAGTGAGAGAGAGAGGCGGACAGACAAGGGACTGCTAGCGGGCCATACACCGAGTAGTATCGTCATTTCCCATGGCAGGTGAACAGTCCAACGTCTCCAGTGTTTTGGGATGGCGGCCATGATAGAGAGAGTAAGAGTGAGACAGACAGGCAAGGGACTGCTAGCAGGCCACACAACCCGAGTAGTATTGCCATTTCCCATGGCAGGTGAACAGTCCCATGTCTCGAAGGTTTTGAGAGGGCGGCCATGATAGTGAGAGTGAGAGAGAGAGATGGACAGACAAGGGACTGCTAGCGGGCCAGACACCGAGTAGTATCGCCATTTCCCAAGGCAGGTGTACAGTCCAATGTATAAGGTTTTGGGAGGGCGGCCATGATAGAGAGAGCGAGAGAGAGAGACGGACAGACAAGGGACTGCTAGCGGGCCACACACCGATTAGTATTGCCATTTCCCATGGCAGGAGAACAGTCTAATGTCTCTGGTGTTTTGGGAAGGCGGCCATGATAGAGAGAGTGAGAGAGAGACGGACAGACAAGGGACTGCTAGCGGCCCACACACCGAGTAGTATTGTCCGTTCCCATGGCAGGTGAACAGTCCAAGGTCTCTAGTGTTTTGGGATGGTGGCCATGATAGAGAGAGTAAGAGAGAGACGGACAGACAAGGTTCTGCTAGCGGGCCACACACCCCGAGTAGTATCGCCATTTCCCATGGCAGGTGAACAGTCCCATGTCTCTAAGGTTTTGAGAGGGCGGCCATGATAGAGAGAATGAGAGAGAGAGACGGACAGACTAGGGACTGCTAGCGGGCCAGACACCGAGTAGTATCGCCATTTCCCAAGGCAGGTGAACAGTCCAATGGATAAGGTTTTGGGAGGGCGGCCATGATAGAGAGAGTGAGAGAAAGAGACGGACAGACAAGGCACTGCTAGCGGGCCACACACCGAGTAGTATCGTCATTTCCCATGGCAGGTGAACAGTCCAACGTCTCTAGTGTTTTGGGATGGTGGCCATAATAGAGAGAGTGAGAGAGAGAGACGGACAGACAAGGGACTACTAGCGGGCCACACACCAAGTAGTATCGCCATTTCCCATGGCAGGTGAACAGTCCGATGTCTCTAAGGTTTTGAGAGGGCGGCCATAATAGAGAGAGTGAGAGAGAGAGACGGACAGACAAGGGACTACTAGCGGGCCACACACCAAGTAGTATCGCCATTTCCCATGGCAGGTGAACCGTCCAAGGTGTAAGGTTTTGGGAGGGCGGCCATGATAGAGAGAGTGAGAGAGAGAGAGAGAGACGGACAGATAAGGGAGTGCTAGCGGGCCACACACCGAGTAGTATCACCATTTCCCAAGGCAGGTGAACAGTCCAAGGTGTAAGGTTTTGGGAGGGCGGCCATGATAGAGAGAGTGAGAGAGAGAGGCGGACAGACAAGGGACTGCTAGCGGGCCACACACCGAGTAGTATCGTCATTTCCCATGGCAGGTGAACAGTCCAACGTCTCTAGTGTTTTGGGATGGCGGCCATGATAGAGAGAGTAAGAGAGAGACAGACAGACAAGGGACTGCTAGCAGGCCACACAACCCGAGTAGTATTGCCATTTCCCATGGCAGGTGAACAGTCCCATGTCTCGAAGGTTTTGAGAGGGTGGCCACGATAGAGTGAGAGAGAGAGTGAGAGAGAGATGGACAGACAAGGGACTGCTAGCGGCCCACACACCGAGTAGTATCGTCATTTCTCATGGCAGGTGAACAGTCCAAGGTCTCTAGTGTTTTGGAATGGTGGCCATGATAGAGAGAGTAAGAGAGAGACGGACAGAAAAGGGACTGCTAGCGGGCCATAAACCCTGAGTAGTATCGCCATTTCCCATGGCAGGTGAACAGTCCCATGTCTCTAAGGTTTTGAGAGGGTGGCCATGATAGAGAGAGTGAGAGAGAGATGGACAGACAAGGGACTGCTAGCGGGCCACACACCCTGAGTAGTATCGCCATTTCCCATGACAGGTGAACAGTCCCATGTCTCTAAGGTTTTGAGAGGGTGTCCATGACAGAGAGAGAGAGAGAGACGGACAGACAAGGGACTGCTAGTGGGCCACACAACGAGTAGTATCACCATTTCCCATGGCAGGTGAACAGTCCCATGTCTCTAAGGTTTTGAGAGGGTGGCCATGACAGAGAGAGAGAGAGAGAGAGACGGACAGACAAGGGACTGCTAGTGGGCCACACACCGAGTAGTATCGCCATTTCCCATGGCAGGAGAAGAGTCTAATGTCTCTAGTGTTTTGGGAAGGTGGCCATGATAGAGAGAGTGAGAGAGACAGACAGACAAGGCACTGCTAGCGGGCCACACACCGAGTAGTATTGTCATTTCCCATGGCAGGTGAACAGTCCAACGTCTCTAGTGTTTTGGGATGGCGGCCATGATAGAGAGAGTAAGAGAGAGAGAGACAGACAAGGGACTGCTAGCGGGCCACACACCCCGAGTAGTATCGCCATTTCCCATGGCAGGTGAACAGTCCCATGTCTCTAAGGTTTTGAGAGGGTGGCCACGATAGAGAGAGAGAGAGAGACGGACAGACACGGGACTGCTAGCTGGCCACACACCGAGTAGTATCGCCATTTCCCATGGCAGGTGAACAGTCCAAGGTGTATGGTTTTGGGAGGATGGCCATGATAGAGAGAGTGAGAGAGAGAGAGAGAGAGAGAGAGAGATGGACAGACAAGGGACTGCTAGCGGGCCACACACCGAGTAGTATCGCCATTTCCCATGGCAGGAGAACAGTCTAATGTCTCTAGTGTTTTGGGATGGCGGCCATGTTAGAGAGAGTGAGAGAGAGACGGACAGACAAGGGACTGCTAGCGGCCCACACGCCGAGTAGTATTGTCAGTTCCCATGGCAGGTGAACTGTCCAAGGTCTCTAGTGTTTTGGGATGGTGGCCATGATAGAGAGAGTAAGAGAGAGACGGACAGACAAGGGACTGCTAGCGGGCCACACACCCCGAGTAGTATCGCCATTTCCCATGGCAGGTGAACAGTCCGATGTCTGTAAGGTTTTGAGAGGGCGGCCATGATAGAGAGAGAGAGATGGACAGACAAGGGACTGCTAGCGGGCCAGACACCGAGTAGTATCGCCATTTCCCAAGGCAGGTCTACAGTCCAAGGTATAAGGTTTTGGGAGGGCGGCCATGATAGAGAGAGCGAGAGAGAGAGACGGACAGACAAGGGACTGCTAGCGGGCCACACACCGAGTAGTATTGCCATTTCCCATGGCAGGTGAACAGTCCAAGGTGTAAGGTTTTGGGAGGGACGCCATGATAGAGAGAGTGAGAGAGAGAGAGAGACGGACAGACAAGGGACTGCTAGCGGGCCACACACCGATTAGTATTGCCATTTCCCATGGCAGGAGAACAGTCTAATGTCTCTAGTGTTTTGGGAAGTCGGCCATGATAGAGAGAGTAAGAGAGAGACGGACAGACAAGGTTCTGCTAGCGGGCCACACACCCCGAGTAGTATCGCCATTTCCCATGGCAGGTGAACAGTCCCATGTCTCTAAGGTTTTGAGAGGGCGGCCATGATAGAGAGAGTGAGAGAGAGAGACGGACAGACAAGGGACTGCTAGTGGGCCAGACACCGAGTAGTATTGTCCGTTCCCATGGCAGGTGAACAGTCCAAGATCTCTAGTGTTTTGGGATGGTGGCCATGATAGAGAGAGTAAGAGAGAGACGGACAGACAAGGTTCTGCTAGCGGGCCACACACCCCGAGTAGTATCGCCATTTCCCATGGCAGGTGAACAGTCCCATGTCTCTAAGGTTTTGAGACGGCGGCCATGATAGAGAGAGTGAGAGAGAGAGACGGACAGACAAGGGACTGCTAGTGGGCCAGACACCGAGTAGTATCGCCATTTCCCAAGGCAGGTGAACAGTCCAATGGATAAGGTTTTGGGAGGGCGGCCATGATAGAGAGAGTGAGAGAAAGAGACGGACAGACAAGGCACTGCTAGCGGGCCACACACCGAGTAGTATCGTCATTTCCCATGGCAGGTGAACAGTCCAACGTCTCTAGTGTTTTGGGATGGTGGCCATGATAGAGAGAGTGAGAGAGAGAGACGGACAGATAAGGGACTACTAGCGGGCCACACACCAAGTAGTATCGCCATTTCCCATGGCAGGTGAACAGTCCAAGGTGTAAGGTTTTGGGAGGGCGGCCATGATAGAGAGAGTGAGAGAGAGAGAGAGAGAGAGAGAAGGACAGATAAGGGAGTGCTAGCAGGCCACACACCAAGTAGTATCACCATTTCCCATGGCAGGTGAACAATCCCATGTCTCCAAGGTTTTGAGAGGGTGGCCATGATGGAGAGAGTGAGAGAGAGAGATGGACAGACAAGGGACTGCTAGCGGGCCACACACCGAGTAGTATCGCCATTTCCCATGGCAGGTGAACAGTTCAAGGTGTAAGGTTTTGGGAGGGTGGCCATGATAGAGAGAGTGAGAGAGAGAGAGAGAGAGAGAGAGAGAGAGACGGGCAGACAAGGGACTGCTAGCGGGCCACACACCGAGTAGTATCGCCATTTCCCATGGCAGGAGAACAGTCTAATGTCTCTAGTGTTTTGGGAAGGTGGCCATGATAGAGAGAGTGAGAGAGAGAGACGGACAGACAAGGGACTGCTAGGGGGGCAGACACCGAGTAGTATCGCTATTTCCCAAGGCAGGTGAACAGTCCAAGGTGTAAGGTTTTGGGAGGGCGCCCATGATAGAGAGAGTGAGAGAGCGAGACGGACAGACAAGGGACTGCAAGCGGGCCACACACCGAGTAGCATCGCCATTTCCCATGGCAGGTGAACAGTCCAAGGTGTAAGGTTTTGGGAGGGCGCCCATGATAGAGAGAGTGAGAGAGAGAGAGAGATGGACAGACAAGGGACTGCTAGCGGTCCGCACACCGAGTAGTATCGTCATTTCCCATGGCAGGTGAACAGTCCAAGGTCTCTAGTGTTTTGGGATGGTGGCCATGATAGAGAGAGTAAGAGAGAGACGGACAGACAAGGGACTGCTAGCGGGCCACACACCCCGAGTAGTATAGCCATTTCCCATGGCAGGTGAACAGCCCCATATCTCTAGGGTTTTGAGAGGGTGGCCATGATAGAGATAGTGAGAGAGAGAGACGGACAGACAAGGGACTGCTAGCGGGCCACACACCGAGTAGTATCACGATTTCCCATGGCAGGTGAACAGTCCAAGGGGTAAGGTTTTGGGAGGGCGGCCATGATAGAGAGAGTGAGAGAGAGAGAGAAACAGAGAGACAGACAGACAAGGGACTGCCAGCGGGCCACACACCGAGTAGTATCGTCATTTCCCATGGCAGGTGATCAGTCCAAGGTCTCTAGTGTTTTGGGTTGGTGGCCATGATAGAGAGAGTGAGAGACGGACAGACAAGGGACTGCTAGCGGCCCACACACCGAGTAGTATCGTCATTTCCCATGGCAGGTGAACAGTACAAGGTCTCTAGTGTTTTGGGATGGTGGCCATGATAGAGAGAGTAAGAGAGAGACGGACAGAAAAGGGACTGCTAGCGGGCCATACACCCTGAGTATTATCGCCATTTCCCATGGCAGGTGAAGAGTCCCATGTCTCTAAGGTTTTGAGAGGGCGGCCATGATAGAGAGAGTGAGAGAGAGAGACGGACAGACAAGGGACTGCTAGCGGACCACACACAGAGTAGTATCGCTATTTCCCATGGCAGGTGAACAGTCCAAGGTGTAATGTTTTGGGAGGGCGGCCATGATAGAGAGAGAGAGAGAGAGAGACGGACAGACTAGGGACTTCTAGCGGGCCACACACCGAGTAGTATTGTCATTTCCCATGGCAGGAGAACAGTCTAATGTCTCTAGTGTTTTGGGAAGGCGGCCATGTTAGAGAGAGTGAGAGAGAGACGGACAGACAAGGGACTGCTAGCGGCCCACACGCCGAGTAGTATTGTCAGTTCCCATGGCAGGTGAACTGTCCGATGTCTGTAAGGTTTTGAGAGGGCGGCCATGATAGAGAGAGTGAGAGAGAGAGATGGACAGACAAGGGACTGCTAGCGGGCCAGACACCGAGTAGTATCGCCATTTCCCAAGGCAGGTGTACAGTCCAAGGTATAAGATTTTGGGAGGGCGGCCATGATAGAGAGAGCGAGAGAGAGAGACGGACAGACAAGGGACTGCTAGCGGGCCACACACCGAGTAGTATTGCCATTTCCCATGGCAGGTGAACAGTCCAAGGTGTAAGGTTTTGGGAGGGACGCCATGATAGAGAGAGTGAGAGAGAGACGGACAGACAAGGGACTGCTAGCGGGCCACACACCGATTAGTATTGCCATTTCCCATGGCAGGAGAACAGTCTAATGTCTCTAGTGTTTTGGGAAGTCGGCCATGATAGAGAGAGTAAGAGAGAGACGGACAGACAAGGTTCTGCTAGCGGGCCACACACCCCGAGTAGTATCGCCATTTCCCATGGCAGGTGAACAGTCCCATGTCTCTAAGGTTTTGAGAGGGCGGCCATGATAGAGAGAGTGAGAGAGAGAGACGGACAGACAAGGGACTGCTAGTGGGCCAGACACCGAGTAGTATTGTCCGTTCCCATGGCAGGTGAACAGTCCAAGATCTCTAGTGTTTTGGGATGGTGGCCATGATAGAGAGAGTAAGAGAGAGACGGACAGACAAGGTTCTGCTAGCGGGCCACACACCCCGAGTAGTATCGCCATTTCCCATGGCAGGTGAACAGTCCCATGTCTCTAAGGTTTTGAGACGGCGGCCATGATAGAGAGAGTGAGAGAGAGAGACGGACAGACAAGGGACTGCTAGTGGGCCAGACACCGAGTAGTATCGCCATTTCCCAAGGCAGGTGAACAGTCCAATGGATAAGGTTTTGGGAGGGCGGCCATGATAGAGAGAGTGAGAGAAAGAGACGGACAGACAAGGCACTGCTAGCGGCCACACACCGAGTAGTATCGTCATTTCCCATGGCAGGTGAACAGTCCAACGTCTCTAGTGTTTTGGGATGGTGGCCATGATAGAGAGAGTGAGAGAGAGAGACGGACAGATAAGGGACTACTAGCGGGCCACACACCAAGTAGTATCGCCATTTCCCATGGCAGGTGAACAGTCCAAGGTGTAAGGTTTTGGGAGGGCGGCCATGATAGAGAGAGTGAGAGAGAGAGAGAGAGAGAGAAGGACAGATAAGGGAGTGCTAGCAGGCCACACACCAAGTAGTATCACCATTTCCCATGGCAGGTGAACAATCCCATGTCTCCAAGGTTTTGAGAGGGTGGCCATGATGGAGAGAGTGAGAGAGAGAGATGGACAGACAAGGGACTGCTAGCGGGCCACACACCGAGTAGTATCGCCATTTCCCATGGCAGGTGAACAGTTCAAGGTGTAAGGTTTTGGGAGGGTAGCCATGATAGAGAGAGTGAGAGAGAGAGAGAGACGGACAGACAAGGGACTGCTAGCGGGCCACACACCGATTAGTATTGCCATTTCCCATGGCAGGAGAACAGTCTAATGTCTCTAGTGTTTTGGGAAGGCGGCCATGATAGAGAGAGTGAGAGAGAGACGGACAGACAAGGGACTGCTAGCGGCCCACACACCGAGTAGTATTGTCCGTTCCCATGGCAGGTGAACAGTCCAAGGTCTCTAGTGTTTTGGGATGGTGGCCATGATAGAGAGAGTAAGAGAGAGACGGACAGACAAGGTTCTGCTAGCGGGCCACACACCCCGAGTAGTATCGCCATTTCCCATGGCAGGTGAACAGTCCCATGTCTCTAAGGTTTTGAGAGGGCGGCCATGATAGAGAGAATGAGAGAGAGAGACGGACAGACAAGGGACTGCTAGTGGGCCAGACACCGAGTAGTATCGCCATTTCCCAAGGCAGGTGAACAGTCCAATGGATAAGGTTTTGGGAGGGCGGCCATGATAGAGAGAGTGAGAGAAAGAGACGGACAGACAAGGCACTGCTAGCGGGCCACACACCGAGTAGTATCGTCATTTCCCATGGCAGGTGAACAGTCCAACGTCTCTAGTGTTTTGGGATGGTGGCCATAATAGAGAGAGTGAGAGAGAGAGACGGACAGACAAGGGACTACTAGCGGGCCACACACCAAGTAGTATCGCCATTTCCCATGGCAGGTGAACAGTCCGATGTCTCTAAGGTTTTGAGAGGGCGGCCATAATAGAGAGAGTGAGAGAGAGAGACTGACAGACAAGGGACTACTAGCGGGCCACACACCAAGTAGTATCGCCATTTCCCATGGCAGGTGAACCGTCCAAGGTGTAAGGTTTTGGGAGGGCGGCCATGATAGAGAGAGTGAGAGAGAGAGAGAGAGACGGACAGATAAGGGAGTGCTAGCGGGCCACACACCGAGTAGTATCACCATTTCCCAAGGCAGGTGAACAGTCCAAGGTGTAAGGTTTTGGGAGGGCGGCCATGATAGAGAGAGTGAGAGAGAGAGGCGGACAGACAAGGGACTGCTAGCGGGCCACACACCGAGTAGTATCGTCATTTCCCATGGCAGGTGAACAGTCCAACGTCTCTAGTGTTTTGGGATGGCGGCCATGATAGAGAGAGTAAGAGAGAGACAGACAGACAAGGGACTGCTAGCAGGCCACACAACCCGAGTAGTATTGCCATTTCCCATGACAGGTGAACAGTCCCATGTCTCGAAGGTTTTGAGAGGGTGGCCACGATAGAGTGAGAGAGAGAGTGAGAGAGAGATGGACAGACAAGGGACTGCTAGCGGCCCACACACCGAGTAGTATCGTCATTTCTCATGGCAGGTGAACAGTCCAAGGTCTCTAGTGTTTTGGGATGGTGGCCATGATAGAGAGAGTAAGAGAGAGACGGACAGAAAAGGGACTGCTAGCGGGCCATAAACCCTGAGTAGTATCGCCATTTCCCATGGCAGGTGAACAGTCCCATGTCTCTAAGGTTTTGAGAGGGTGGCCATGATAGAGAGAGTGAGAGAGAGATGGACAGACAAGGGACTGCTAGCGGGCCACACACCCTGAGTAGTATCGCCATTTCCCATGACAGGTGAACAGTCCCATGTCTCTAAGGTTTTGAGAGGGTGTCCATGACAGAGAGAGAGAGAGAGAGACGGACAGACAAGGGACTGCTAGTGGGCCACACAACGAGTAGTATCACCATTTCCCATGGCAGGTGAACAGTCCCATGTCTCTAAGGTTTTGAGAGGGTGGCCATGACAGAGAGAGAGAGAGAGAGAGACGGACAGACAAGGGACTGCTAGTGGGCCACACACCGAGTAGTATCGCCATTTCCCATGGCAGGAGAAGAGTCTAATGTCTCTAGTGTTTTGGGAAGGTGGCCATGATAGAGAGAGTGAGAGAGACAGACAGACAAGGGACTGCTAGCGGGCCACACACCCCGAGTAGTATCGCCATTTCCCATGGCAGGTGAACAGTCCCATGTCTCTAAGGTTTTGAGAGGGTGGCCACGATAGAGAGAGAGAGAGAGACGGACAGACACGGGACTGCTAGCTGGCCACACACCGAGTAGTATCGCCATTTCCCATGGCAGGTGAACAGTCCAAGGTGTATGGTTTTGGGAGGATGGCCATGATAGAGAGAGTGAGAGAGAGAGAGAGAGAGAGCGAGAGATGGACAGACAAGGGACTGCTAGCGGGCCACACACCGAGTAGTATCGCCATTTCCCATGGCAGGAGAACAGTCTAATGTCTCTAGTGTTTTGGGAAGGCGGCCATGTTAGAGAGAGTGAGAGAGAGACGGACAGACAAGGGACTGCTAGCGGCCCACACGCCGAGTAGTATTGTCCGTTCCCATGGCAGGTGAACAGTCCAAGGTCTCTAGTGTTTTGGGATGGTGGCCATGATAGAGAGAGTAAGAGAGAGACTGACAGACAAGGTTCTGCTAGCGGGCCACACACCCCGAGTAGTATCGCCATTTCCCATGGCAGGTGAACAGTCCCATGTCTCTAAGGTTTTGAGAGGGCGGCCATGATAGAGAGAATGAGAGAGAGAGACGGACAGACAAGGGACTGCTAGTGGGCCAGACACCGAGTAGTATCGCCATTTCCCAAGGCAGGTGAACAGTCCAATGGATAAGGTTTTGGGAGGGCGGCCATGATAGAGAGAGTGAGAGAAAGAGACGGACAGACAAGGCACTGCTAGCGGGCCACACACCGAGTAGTATCGTCATTTCCCATGGCAGGTGAACAGTCCAACGTCTCTAGTGTTTTGGGATGGTGGCCATAATAGAGAGAGTGAGAGAGAGAGACGGACAGACAAGGGACTACTAGCGGGCCACACACCAAGTAGTATCGCCATTTCCCATGGCAGGTGAACAGTCCGATGTCTCTAAGGTTTTGAGAGGGCGGCCATAATAGAGAGAGTGAGAGAGAGAGACTGACAGACAAGGGACTACTAGCGGGCCACACACCAAGTAGTATCGCCATTTCCCATGGCAGGTGAACCGTCCAAGGTGTAAGGTTTTGGGAGGGCGGCCATGATAGAGAGAGTGAGAGAGAGAGAGAGAGACGGACAGATAAGGGAGTGCTAGCGGGCCACACACCGAGTAGTATCACCATTTCCCAAGGCAGGTGAACAGTCCAAGGTGTAAGGTTTTGGGAGGGCGGCCATGATAGAGAGAGTGAGAGAGAGAGGCGGACAGACAAGGGACTGCTAGCGGGCCACACACCGAGTAGTATCGTCATTTCCCATGGCAGGTGAACAGTCCAACGTCTCTAGTGTTTTGGGATGGCGGCCATGATAGAGAGAGTAAGAGAGAGACAGACAGACAAGGGACTGCTAGCAGGCCACACAACCCGAGTAGTATTGCCATTTCCCATGACAGGTGAACAGTCCCATGTCTCGAAGGTTTTGAGAGGGTGGCCACGATAGAGTGAGAGAGAGAGTGAGAGAGAGATGGACAGACAAGGGACTGCTAGCGGCCCACACACCGAGTAGTATCGTCATTTCTCATGGCAGGTGAACAGTCCAAGGTCTCTAGTGTTTTGGGATGGTGGCCATGATAGAGAGAGTAAGAGAGAGACGGACAGAAAAGGGACTGCTAGCGGGCCATAAACCCTGAGTAGTATCGCCATTTCCCATGGCAGGTGAACAGTCCCATGTCTCTAAGGTTTTGAGAGGGTGGCCATGATAGAGAGAGTGAGAGAGAGATGGACAGACAAGGGACTGCTAGCGGGCCACACACCCTGAGTAGTATCGCCATTTCCCATGACAGGTGAACAGTCCCATGTCTCTAAGGTTTTGAGAGGGTGTCCATGACAGAGAGAGAGAGAGAGAGACGGACAGACAAGGGACTGCTAGTGGGCCACACAACGAGTAGTATCACCATTTCCCATGGCAGGTGAACAGTCCCATGTCTCTAAGGTTTTGAGAGGGTGGCCATGACAGAGAGAGAGAGAGAGAGAGACGGACAGACAAGGGACTGCTAGTGGGCCACACACCGAGTAGTATCGCCATTTCCCATGGCAGGAGAAGAGTCTAATGTCTCTAGTGTTTTGGACAGGTGGCCATGATAGAGAGAGTGAGAGAGACAGACAGACAAGGGACTGCTAGCGGGCCACACACCCCGAGTAGTATCGCCATTTCCCATGGCAGGTGAACAGTCCCATGTCTCTAAGGTTTTGAGAGGGTGGCCACGATAGAGAGAGAGAGAGAGACGGACAGACACGGGACTGCTAGCTGGCCACACACCGAGTAGTATCGCCATTTCCCATGGCAGGTGAACAGTCCAAGGTGTATGGTTTTGGGAGGATGGCCATGATAGAGAGAGTGAGAGAGAGAGAGAGAGAGAGAGAGAGATGGACAGACAAGGGACTGCTAGCGGGCCACACACCGAGTAGTATCGCCATTTCCCATGGCAGGAGAACAGTCTAATGTCTCTAGTGTTTTGGGAAGGCGGCCATGTTAGAGAGAGTGAGAGAGAGACGGACAGACAAGGGACTGCTAGCGGCCCACACGCCGAGTAGTATTGTCAGTTGCCATGGCAGGTGAACTGTCCAAGGTCTCTAGTGTTTTGGGATGGTGGCCATGATAGAGAGAGTAAGAGAGAGACGGACAGACAAGGGACTGCTAGCGGGCCACACACCCCGAGTAGTATCGCCATTTCCCATGGCAGGTGAACAGTCCGATGTCTGTAAGGTTTTGAGAGGGCGGCCATGATAGAGAGAGTGAGAGAGAGAGATGGACAGACAAGGGACTGCTAGCGGGCCAGACACCGAGTAGTATCGCCATTTCCCAAGGCAGGTGTACAGTCCAAGGTATAAGGTTTTGGGAGGGCGGCCATGATAGAGAGAGCGAGAGAGAGAGACGGACAGACAAGGGACTGCTAGCGGGCCACACACCGAGTAGTATTGCCATTTCCCATGGCAGGTGAACAGTCCAAGGTGTAAGGTTTTGGGAGGGACGCCATGATAGAGAGAGTGAGAGAGAGAGAGAGACGGACAGACAAGGGACTGCTAGCGGGCCACACACCGATTAGTATTGCCATTTCCCATGGCAGGAGAACAGTCTAATGTCTCTAGTGTTTTGGGAAGTCGGCCATGATAGAGAGAGTAAGAGAGAGACGGACAGACAAGGTTCTGCTAGCGGGCCACACACCCCGAGTAGTATCGCCATTTCCCATGGCAGGTGAACAGTCCCATGTCTCTAAGGTTTTGAGAGGGCGGCCATGATAGAGAGAGTGAGAGAGAGAGACGGACAGACAAGGGACTGCTAGTGGGCCAGACACCGAGTAGTATTGTCCGTTCCCATGGGAGGTGAACAGTCCAAGACCTCTAGTGTTTTGGGATGGTGGCCATGATAGAGAGAGTAAGAGAGAGACGGACAGACAAGGTTCTGCTAGCGGGCCACACACCCCGAGTAGTATCGCCATTTCCCATGGCAGGTGAACAGTCCCATGTCTCTAAGGTTTTGAGACGGCGGCCATGATAGAGAGAGTGAGAGAGAGAGACGGACAGACAAGGGACTGCTAGTGGGCCAGACACCGAGTAGTATCGCCATTTCCCAAGGCAGGTGAACAGTCCAATGGATAAGGTTTTGGGAGGGCGGCCATGATAGAGAGAGTGAGAGAAAGAGACGGACAGACAAGGCACTGCTAGCGGGCCACACACCGAGTAGTATCGTCATTTCCCATGGCAGGTGAACAGTCCAACGTCTCTAGTGTTTTGGGATGGTGGCCATGATAGAGAGAGTGAGAGAGAGAGAGACGGACAGATAAGGGACTACTAGCGGGCCACACACCAAGTAGTATCGCCATTTCCCATGGCAGGTGAACAGTCCAAGGTGTAAGGTTTTGGGAGGGCGGCCATGATAGAGAGAGTGAGAGAGAGAGAGAAGGACAGATAAGGGAGTGCTAGCAGGCCACACACCAAGTAGTATCACCATTTCCCATGGCAGGTGAACAATCCCATGTCTCCAAGGTTTTGAGAGGGTGGCCATGATGGAGAGAGTGAGAGAGAGAGATGGACAGACAAGGGACTGCTAGCGGGCCACACACCGAGTAGTATCGCCATTTCCCATGGCAGGTGAACAGTTCAAGGTGTAAGGTTTTGGGAGGGTGGCCATGATAGAGAGAGTGAGAGAGAGAGAGAGAGAGAGAGAGAGAGAGAGACAGGCAGACAAGGGACTGCTAGCGGGCCACACACCGAGTAGTATCGCCATTTCCCATGGCAGGAGAACAGTCTAATGTCTCTAGTGTTTTGGGAAGGTGGCCATGATAGAGAGAGTGAGAGAGAGAGACGGACAGACAAGGGACTGCTAGGGGGGCAGACACCGAGTAGTATCGCTATTTCCCAAGGCAGGTGAACAGTCCAAGGTGTAAGGTTTTGGGAGGGCGCCCATGATAGAGAGAGTGAGAGAGCGAGACGGACAGACAAGGGACTGCAAGCGGGCCACACACCGAGTAGCATCGCCATTTCCCATGGCAGGTGAACAGTCCAAGGTGTAAGGTTTTGGGAGGGCGCCCATGATAGAGAGAGTGAGAGAGAGAGAGAGATGGACAGACAAGGGACTGCTAGCGGTCCGCACACCGAGTAGTATCGTCATTTCCCATGGCAGGTGAACAGTCCAAGGTCTCTAGTGTTTTGGGATGGTGGCCATGATAGAGAGAGTAAGAGAGAGACGGACAGACAAGGGACTGCTAGCGGGCCACACACCCCGAGTAGTATAGCCATTTCCCATGGCAGGTGAACAGCCCCATATCTCTAGGGTTTTGAGAGGGTGGCCATGATAGAGATAGTGAGAGAGAGAGACGGACAGACAAGGGACTGCTAGCGGACCACACACCGAGTAGTATCGCTATTTCCCATGGCAGGTGAACAGTCCAAGGTGTAAAGTTTTGGGAGGGCGGCCATGATAGAGAGAGAGAGAGAGAGAGAGAGACGGACAGACTAGGGACTTCTAGCGGGCCACACACCGAGTAGTATTGTCATTTCCCATGGCAGGTGAACAGTCCAAGGTCTCTAGTGTTTTGGGATGGTGGCCATGATAGAGAGAGTAAGAGAGAGACGGACAGACAAGGGACTGCTAGCGGGCCACACACCCCGAGTAGTATAGCCATTTTCCATGGCAGGTGAACAGCCCCATATCTCTAGGGTTTTGAGAGGGTGGCCATGATAGAGATAGTGAGAGAGAGAGACGGACAGACAAGGGACTGCTAGCGGGCCACACACCGAGTAGTATCACGATTTCCCATGGCAGGTGAACAGTCCAAGGGGTAAGGTTTTGGGAGGGCGGCCATGATAGAGAGAGTGAGAGAGAGAGAGAAACAGAGAGACAGACAGACAAGGGACTGCCAGCGGGCCACACACCGAGTAGTATCGTCATTTCCCATGGCAGGTGATCAGTCCAAGGTCTCTAGTGTTTTGGGTTGGTGGCCATGATAGAGAGAGTGAGAGACGGACAGACAAGGGACTGCTAGCGGCCCACACACCGAGTAGTATCGTCATTTCCCATGGCAGGTGAACAGTACAAGGTCTCTAGTGTTTTGGGATGGTGGCCATGATAGAGAGAGTAAGAGAGAGACGGACAGAAAAGGGACTGCTAGCGGGCCATACACCCTGAGTATTATCGCCATTTCCCATGGCAGGTGAAGAGTCCCATGTCTCTAAGGTTTTGAGAGGGCGGCCATGATAGAGAGAGTGAGAGAGAGAGACGGACAGACAAGGGACTGCTAGCGGACCACACACCGAGTAGTATCGCTATTTCCCATGGCAGGTGAACAGTCCAAGGTGTAAAGTTTTGGGAGGGCGGCCATGATAGAGAGAGAGAGAGAGAGAGACGGACAGACTAGGGACTTCTAGCGGGCCACACACCGAGTAGTATTGTCATTTCCCATGGCAGGTGAACAGTCCAAGGTATCCAGTGTTTTGGGATGGCGGCCATGATAGAGAGAGTAAGAGAGAGACAGACAGACAAGGGACTGCTAGCGGGCCACACACCCCGAGTAGTATCGCCATTTCCCATGGCAGGTGAACAGTCCCATGTCTCTAAGGTTTTGAGAGGGCGGCCATGATAGAGAGAGTGAGAGAGAGAGACGGACAGACAAGGGACAGCTAGTGTGCCAGACACTGAGTAGTATCGCCATTTCCCAAGGCAGGTGAACAGTCCAATGTATAAGGTTTTGGGAGGGCGGCCATGATAGAGAGAGTGAGAGAAAGAGACGGACAGACAAGGCACTGCTAGCGGGCCACACACCGAGTAGTATCGTCATTTCCCATGACAGGTGAACAGTCCAACGTCTCTAGTGTTTGGGTTTGGCGGCCATGATAGAGAGAGTGAGAGAGAGAGACGGACAGACAAGGGACTACTAGCGGGCCACACATCGAGTAGTATCGCCATTTCCCATGGCAGGTGAACAGTCCCATGTCTCTAAGGTTTTGAGAGGGCGGCCATGATAGAGAGAGTGAGAGAGAGAGACGGACAGACAAGGGACTACTAGCGGGCCACACACCGAGTAGTATCGCCATTTCCCATGGCAGGTGAACAGTCCAAGGTGTAAGGTTTTGGGAGGGCGGCCATGATAGAGAGAGTGAGAGAGAGAGAGAGAGAGAGAGTGAGAGAGAGACAGCCAGACAAGGGACTGCTAGCGGCCCACACACCGAGTAGTATCGTCATTTCCCATGGCAGGTGAACAGTCCAAGGTCTCTAGTGTTTTGGGATGGTGTCCATGATAAAGAGAGTAAGAGAGAGACGGACAGAAAAGGGACTGCTAGCGGGCCATACATCCTGAGTAGTATCGCCATTTCCCATGGCAGATGAACAGTCCCATGTCTCTAAGGTTTTGAGAGGGCTGCCATGATAGAGAGAGTGAGAGAGAGAGGCGGACAGACAAGGGACTACTAGCGGGCCACACACCGAGTAGTATCGTCATTTCTCATGGCAGGTGAACAGTCCAAGGTCTCTAGTGTTTTGGGATGGTGGCCATGATAGAGAGAGTAAGAGAGAGACGGACAGAAAAGGGACTGCTAGCGGGCCATACACCCTGAGTAGTATCGCCATTTCCCATGGCAGGTGAACAGTCCCATGTCTCTAAGGTTTTGTGAGGGCGGCCATGATAGATAGAGTGAGAGAGAGAGGTGGACAGACAAGGGACTGCTAGCGGACCACACACCGAGTAGTATTGTCATTTCCCATGGCAGGTGAACAGTCCAAGGTCTCTAGTGTTTTGGGATGGCGGCCATGATAGAGAGACAGAGCGAGAGAGAGACGGACATAGATGGGACTGCTAGCGGGCCACACACCGAGTAGTATCGCCATTTCCCATGGCAGGTGAACATTCCCATGTCTCTAAGGTTTTGAGAGGGTGGCCATGATAGAGAGAGTGAGAGAGAGACGGACAGACAAGGGACTGCTAGCGGGCCACACACCCTGAGTAGTATCGCCATTTCCCATGACAGGTGAACAGTCCCATGTCTCTAAGGTTTTGAGAGGGTAGCCATGATAGAGAGAGAGAGAGAGAGAGAGAGAGAGAGAGGGAGACGGACAGACAAGGGACTGCTAGTGGGCCACACACCGAGTAGTATTGCCATTTCCCATGGCAGGTGAACAGTCCAAGGTGTAAGGTTTTGGGAGGATGGCGATGATAGAGAGAGTGAGAGAGAGAGAGAGAGAGAGAAATGGACAGACAAGGGACTGCTAGCGGGCCACACACTGAGTAGTATCGCCATTTCCCATGGCAGGAGAAGAGTCTAATGTCTCTAGTGTTTTGGGAAGGCGGCCATGATAGAGAGAGTGAGAGAGAGAGACAGACAGACAAGGCACTGCTAGCGGGCCATACACCCTGAGTAGCATCGCCATT
Source organism: Ambystoma mexicanum (assembly GCF_040938575.1). Lineage (NCBI taxonomy): Eukaryota > Metazoa > Chordata > Amphibia > Caudata > Ambystomatidae > Ambystoma > Ambystoma mexicanum. The sequence continues at coordinate 39,599,544 of NC_090931.1, forward strand.
TCCCATGGCAGGTGAACAGTCCCATGTCTCTAAGGTTTTGAGAGGGCGGCCATGATAGAGAGAGTGAGAGAGAGAGGCGGACAGACAAGGGACTACTAGCGGGCCACACACCGAGTAGTATCGCCATTTCCCATGGCAGGTGAACAGTCCAAGGTGTAAGGTTTTGGGAGGGCGGCCATGATAGAGAGAGTGAGAGAGAGAGAGAGAGAGAGAGAGAGTGAGAGAGAGACGGACAGACAAGGGACTGCTAGCGGCCCACACACCGAGTAGTATCGTCATTTCTCATGGCAGGTGAACAGTCCAAGGTCTCTAGTGTTTTGGGATGGTGGCCATGATAGAGAGAGTAAGAGAGAGACGGACAGAAAAGGGACTGCTAGCGGGCCATACATCCTGAGTAGTATCGCCATTTCCCATGGCAGGTGAACAGTCCCATGTCTCTAAGGTTTTGAGAGGGCGGCCATGATAGAGAGAGTGAGAGAGAGAGGCGGACAGACAAGGGACTACTAGCGGGCCACACACCGAGTAGTATCGCCATTTCCCATGGCAGGTGAACAGTCCAAGGTGTAAGGTTTTGTGAGGGCGGCCATGATAGAGAGAGTGAGAGAGAGAGAGAGTGAGAGAGAGACGGACAGACAAGGGACTGCTAGCGGCCCACACACCGAGCAGTATCGTCGTTTCTCATGGCAGGTGAACAGTCCAAGGTCTCTAGTGTTTTGGGATGGTGGCCCTGATAGAGAGAGTAAGAGAGAGACGGACAGAAAAGGGACTGCTAGCGGGCCATACACCCTGAGTAGTATCGCCATTTCCCATGGCAGGTGAACAGTCCCATGTCTCTAAGGTTTTGAGAGGGCGGCCATGATAGAGAGAGTGAGAGAGAGAGGTGGACAGACAAGGGACTGCTAGCGGACCACACACCGAGTAGTATCGCCATTTCCCATGGCAGGTGAACATTCCCATGTCTCTAAGGTTTTGAGAGGGTGGCCATGATAGAGAGAGTGAGAGAGAGACGGACAGACAAGGGACTGCTAGCGGGCCACACACCGAGTAGTATTGCCATTTCCCATGGCAGGTGAACAGTCCAAGGTGTAAGGTTTTGGGAGGATGGCCATGATAGAGAGAGTGAGAGAGAGAGAGAGAGAGAAAGAGAGAGAGAGATGGACAGACAAGGGACTGCTAGCAGGCCACACACCGAGTAGTATCGCCATTTCCCATGGCAGGAGAAGAGTCTAATGTCTCTAGTGTTTTGGGAAGGCAGCCATGATAGAGAGAGTGAGAGAGAGAGACAGACAGACAAGGCACTGCTAGCGGGCCATACACCCTGAGTAGTATCGCCATTTCCCATGGCAGGTGAACAGTCCCATGTCTCTAAGGTTTTGACAGGGCGACCATGATAGAGAGAGTGAGAGAGAGAGGCGGACAGACAAGGGACTACTAGCGGGCCACACACCGAGTAGTATCGTCATTTCTCATGGCAGGTGAACAGTCCAAGGTCTCTAGTGTTTTGGGATGGTGGGCATGATAGAGAGAGTAAGAGAGAGACGGACAGAAAAGGGACTGCTAGCGGGCCATACACCCTGAGTAGTATCGCCATTTCCCATGGCAGGTGAACAGTCCCATGTCTCTAAGGTTTTGAGAGGGCGGCCATGATAGAGAGAGTGAGAGAGAGAGGTGGACAGACAAGGGACTGCTAGCGGACCACACACCGAGTAGTATTGTCATTTCCCATGGCAGGTGAACAGTCCAAGGTCTCTAGTGTTTTGGGATGGCGGCCATGATAGAGAGACAGAGCGAGAGAGAGACGGACATAGATGGGACTGCTAGCGGGCCACACACTGAGTAGTATCGCCATTTCCCATGGCAGGTGAACATTCCCCCGTCTCTAAGGTTTTGAGAGGGTGGCCATGATAGAGAGAGTGAGAGAGAGACGGACAGACAAGGGACTGCTAGCGGGCCACACACCGAGTAGTATCGCCATTTCCCATGGCAGGTGAACAGTCCAAGGTGTAAGGTTTTGGGAGGATGGCCATGATAGAGAGAGTGAGAGAGAGAGAGAGAGAGAGAGAGAGAGAGAGAGAGAGAGAGATGGACAGACAACGGACTGCTAGCGGGCCACACACCGAGTAGTATCGCCATTTCCCATGGCAGGAGAAGAGTCTAATGTCTCTAGTGTTTTGGGAAGGCGGCCATGATAGAGAGAGTGAGAGAGAGAGACAGACAGACAAGGCACTGCTAGCGGGCCATACACACTGAGTAGTATCGCCATTTCCCATGGCAGGTGAACAGTCCCATGTCTCTAAGGTTTTGAGAGGGCGGCCATGATAGAGAGAGTGAGAGAGAGAGGCGGACAGACAAGGGACTACTAGCTGGCCACACACCGAGTAGTATCGCCATTTCCCATGGCAGGTGAACAGTCCAAGGTGTAAGGTTTTGGGAGGGCGGCCATGATAGAGAGAGTGAGAGAGAGAGAGAGTGAGAGAGAGACGGACAGACAAGGGACTGCTAGCGGCCCACACACCGAGTAGTATCGTCATTTCTCATGGCAGGTGAACAGTCCAAGGTTTCTAGTGTTTTGGGATGGTGGCCATGATAGAGAGAGTAAGAGAGAGACGGACAGAAAAGGGACTGCTAGCGGGCCATACACCCTGAGTAGTATCGCCATTTCCCATGGCAGGTGAACAGTCCCATGTCTCTAAAGTTTTGAGAGGGCGGCCATGATAGAGAGAGTGAGAGAGAGAGGTGGACAGACAAGGGACTGCTAGCGGACCACACACCGAGTAGTATTGTCATTTCCCATGGCAGGTGAACAGTCCAAGGTCTCTAGTGTTTTGGGATAGCGGCCATGATAGAGAGACAGAGCGAGAGAGAGACGGACATAGATGGGACTGCTAGCGGGCCACACACCGAGTAGTATCGCCATTTCCCATGGCAGGTGAACATTCCCATGTCTCTAAGGTTTTGCGAGGGTGGCCATGATAGAGAGAGTGAGAGAGAGACGGACAGACAAGGGACTGCTAGCGGGCCACACACCCTGAGTAGTATCGTCATTTCCCATGGCAGGTGAACAGTCCCATGTCTCTAAGGTTTTGACAGGGCGACCATGATAGAGAGAGTGAGAGAGAGAGGCGGACAGACAAGGGACTACTAGCGGGCCACACACCGAGTAGTATCGCCATTTCCCATGGCAGGTGAACAGTCCAAGGTGTAAGGTTTTGGGAGGGCGGCCATGAAAGAGAGAGTGAGAGAGAGAGAGAGTGAGAGAGAGACGGACAGACAAGGGACTGCTAGTGGCCCACACACCGAGTAGTATCGTCATTTCTCATGGCAGGTGAACAGTCCAAGGTCTCTAGTGTTTTGGGATGGTGGCCATGATAGAGAGAGTAAGAGAGAGACGGACAGAAAAGGGACTGCTAGCGGGCCATACACCCTGAGTAGTATCGCCATTTCCCATGGCAGGTGAACAGTCCCATGTCTCTAAGGTTTTGAGAGGGCGGCCATGATAGAGAGAGTGAGAGAGAGAGGTGGACAGACAAGGGACTGCTAGCGGACCACACACCGAGTAGTATTGTCATTTCCCATGGCAGGTGAACAGTCCAAGGTCTCTAGTGTTTTGGGATGGCGGCCATGATAGAGAGACAGAGCGAGAGAGAGACGGACATAGATGGGACTGCTAGCGGGCCACACACCGAGTAGTATCGCCATTTCCCATGGCAGGTGAACATTCCCACGTCTCTAAGGTTTTGAGAGGGTGGCCATGATAGAGAGAGTGAGAGAGAGACGGACAGACAAGGGACTGCTAGCGGGCCACACACCCTGAGTAGTATCGCCATTTCCCATGACAGGTGAACAGTCCCATGTCTCTAAGGTTTTGAGAGGGTGGCCATGATAGAGAGAGAGAGAGAGAGAGAGAGTCGGACAGACAAGGGACTGCTAGTGGGCCACACACCGAGTAGTATCGCCATTTCCCATGGCAGGTGAACAGTCCAAGGTGTAAGGTTTTGGGAGGATGGCCATGATAGAGAGAGTGAGAGAGAGAGAGAGAGAGAGAGAGAGAGAGAGAGAGATGGACAGACAACGGACTGCTAGCGGGCCACACACCGAGTAGTATCGCCATTTCCCATGGCAGGAGAAGAGTCTAATGTCTCTAGTGTTTTGGGAAGGCGGCCATGATAGAGAGAGTGAGAGAGAGAGACAGACAGACAAGGCACTGCTAGCGGGCCATACACCCTGAGTAGTATCGCCATTTCCCATGGCAGGTGAACAGTCCCATGTCTCTAAGGTTTTGAGAGGGCGGCCATGATAGAGAGAGTGAGAGAGAGAGGCGGACAGACAAGGGACTACTAGCGGGCCACACACCGAGTAGTATCGCCATTTCCCATGGCAGGTGAACAGTCCAAGGTGTAAGGTTTTGGGAGGGCGGCTGTTAAGACGGATTTCTGAACTCTGTCCTGGTGGCGCAGAAGTTCAGAAGGCCAACCTAATTACTTGGAACAGGGTAACCTCTGGACAAGCCAGACCAATCAAGGTAGCGATCGCGGCGGTCAAGACTAGGTCTCAAGAGGGGTGAGGGTGACTGAAAGCCCGCAATGAGCACACAAAGCAAGAGCGCTTACAAACTACTCCAAACAGGTGTTATATCAAAAATATAAACACATTTATTTTAAGGCCTTTAAAACAACGACCGTAGCGAGAAAATCACAATATCACAATATTAAACCAACACATACCATATCAACACAATATATATACAAATGCACAGTCGCAAGCGTTTAAAGCACGAAATATGTAGTCCACCTGAAAGGAAAGGAAAACAGGCAGTGCGATAACGCTTTAGACTCAGTTCGCCTTCAGAGGCACCTAACTAGATGGAAGTCCGAGCCCTGCGAAGAGTGGAGCCTTATGCTCAAAGTACCTGCCACGCCGGTGCCAATGGGCAAAAGGGGAAGCTCTTCGGAGGAAGTCAGGCAGTTCGGGTTAGTGCACAGCAGAAGGAGAACAGGTTCTGCAACTCAAGCGCAGCCTCCACAGCGGGCAGAAGCAGAGCGCGAGTACGGCCAAAAGGGTGCTGTTTTTACACAGCAGGGAAAAGCAATGGGATACTGCAGGAGGGCGACCAGATCCTAGCTAAACTACTCACCGGTCCCCGAAGCAAGCAGACCCAGGCTTCTCCACGTTAGTTTCAGCAGCTGGCAGGTTCAGAAGAGCAGGGAACGCCTCGTAGTCGTGTAGAGCAAAAAGACGTCCCAATCGATGAAACCAGCACAGTTTTGTTGCCGCAGCAGGACAACGGAGCGGCTGTGTGTATTCAAGCCAAATGTACACTCCTCCCTTCAGACCTGGGGACGCCAAGCGTACGAAGCGTGGGAGAGTGACAAGGACTCGAAATACAACACAACCTGGCGGCAGTTGCAGAGCAGGACTCCCTTGTAAGCTGGTCAGTCAGCTGGATGGCCCAGAGACACTTCCGAAGGCTTACTTGGCAGGAGATGATGAAGTCGCCGGGAATAGCTGTTCCTGCTATTCCAAAGGTTGAAGCACCAGTACAGGCCTTCTGGTTCGATCCAAGGAGGAAAGGGTTTCACAGGACGACAGCAGTGCAAAGGAGGATTCCTTCAGCGGGTCACCAGCGATTCCTCGGTCCAGCCTCGTAGTTGCAGGATACTTGGCTCCTGTATTCCTTCGTTCGTGAGAACTCAGGAGATCGACCTGGCAGTGGTGTTTCCAGCTCCCTCTTATCCACGGTTCCCTTCGCGCCAAAACGGAGGGGAGCCAATGGGAGATCCGCTCATCAAAACACATACCATACGTGGACCAATCACGGACCACAGTGGTCCCAGGCATTCACACCACCCTAGACTCTCTGGCACCCAGGATGTGTATTGGGACCAGACATCCCAGCCCACACCCTGGAGGCACACAAACGACATGTAGAAGCCCGCGAAAGCAACCACGTTTCGCGGGAAAGTACATGCCCAAATAAGGAAGGCCCGGGGTCGCCCGACCTGGGGAAGGTGAAGGGAGCAAGACGGTCAGTGGACAAGACAAAGGAGCCTCGTGGTCTGGCCATTTTGGAGAGCCAGGCCACCATTTTGGGTTCAGTGCAAAAACGTGCTCAGAACGCCAAAAGGAGCTCAAAATAAACAAAACGATCGCTGCCACCATTCGAGTCCCTGAATGACTTGCACCGATCAAATACCATCCTAAAAGAGTATCTAGGGCCTGTAGAAGGCTAGAGACCCAAGAGAGCTGTAACTTAGCTTACAGTGCCCTCTTGTGTCGTGTTGCACTAAAGCTGCGACACGATAAAAGAAACTACGGGAAACCACGTTCCCCGGTACTGACTGTCTTAAGGGCATGTCAGTTTCCCCGTAAGAAAGGAGCGAAAGCCCAGAGAAGTGCGGCAGAAGGCTGCACTTCTCTGGCAAAGTCAAGAACAAGGTTAAAAACAATAGCAAAAAGTTTAGGGGTTGCCACATGGAAGGAAAATTCCCTACAATTACGAAATCTTTCCTAACACTCGCCCCTCCCAGACTATGGACAGGGGGAACTAATCCACCCCTGGATGAGTCTCTTGTTCAGGTCGGTTAAACATTCTGGACAACCCATCAGCATTGCTATGTTGGACACCTGGCCTATGCTCAATAGAGAAGTCGAAGCCTTGTAGACTTATGGACCACCTAAGCAACTTTGGATTCTCCCCCTTCATGTTCATTAGCCACTTTAACGGCTTATGGTCAGTCTGCACAGTGAAGTGGGTCCCATAGAGGTAGGGCCTCAGCTTCCTTAGGGCCCACACAACAGAGAAACATTCTTTCTCTACCGTGGACCATCTGAGCTCTCTGTCCTTAAGCTGGCGACTAATAAAACCGATAGGGTGTTCCTTACCCTTCTCATCTACTTGTGATAGTACAGCTCCTATCCCAGTGTCAGAGGCATCCGTCTGCACGATAAAAGGTCTTTGATAATCAGGGGCCCTGAGCACAGGGGCCTGGCACAAGGAGTCTTTTAAGCCATTGAAGGCCTTCTCACACTCGTCGGTCCAAGTTACCTTCTTGGGTTTCTTCGGAGTTGTGAGGGCAGTCAGAGGAGCAGCTATGGTGCCATAGTCTGCCACAAAATTGCGATAATACCCCGTGAGTCCTAAGAAGGCTCTCACTTGGGTTTGCGTAGTGGGGGTAGGCCAGTCTTGTACTGCTTGTACTTTACTGGGTAGAGGCTGTATCCTCCCTCCACCTACTTCATGTCCAAGGTAAACCACTGAGCCTTGTCCATTTTGGTGAGGGGCCACTCGGACACCCTCAAAAGAGCTATCTGAAGGACTGCTCGGGAACAGGTCGGGGAGAGGTTCAGACTCCTCTCCCGCAACGTCTGAAGCCAATAGCAGTGCTGCGATTTCGCCGCTTGGGACGAAAGCCTTCAGCCTATTCACGTGAAACACTTTTGGAGCCTGTCCAGGCCTTCCAAGGTCCACTGAATAGTTAACCTCACCCAGGGGCTCCACCACTGGGCAAGGACCTGACCATTTATCCTGTAAAGCTCGAGGCCTTATGAGATTCATGATCAGGACTTGCTGACCAAGTGTAAAGTTGATGAGGGAAGCTTTCTGGTCATACCAATGTTTCACCAGCGCTTGCCCTGCCTTCAATTTATCACTGGCCAAGCCCATCAGAAGTACCATCCGTTTTCTGAGCCCTAGCACATAATCAACTACATTGGTAGTAACAGGGGGAGTGGGCATCTCCCATCCCTCTTTGACGATGGCTAAGGGTCCCTGTACGGGATGACCGAACAGAAGTTCGAAGGGGCTGAAGCCAACACCCTCCTGTGGTACCTCTCGGTAGGCAAACAGTAAGCATGAAACAAGAAGATCCCATTTTCTTCTCTGAGGCTCCTCCAGAGCCCCAATCATGCTCGTTAACGTCCTGTTGAAACGCCCCCCCAGACCATCGGTCTGGGGGCGGTATGCAGAAGAGAACCTGTAGGTGACCCCACATTCTTTCCACATAGCCTGCCTATACTTCGACATAAAGTTGCTGCCATCATCCGGCACAACTTCTTTAGGGAAGCCAACCCTAGTAAACATGCCGAGTAAAGCTTCTGCAACTGGCTTGGCAGTTACAGTTGTAAATGGGACGGCCTCAGGATACCTGGTTGCATGGTCGACCAGCACCAGGATAAACCTATTGCCTGAGGATGTTTGCGGGTCAAGGGGACCAACCATGTCGATCCCTACCCTTTCAAATGGTACCCCCACAACTGGGAGCGGTACCAACGGAGCTTGGATTGTCGCGCCAACCTTACCAGGCATCTGGCAGGCGGCACAACTCCTGCAGTGACTTTCTACTTGCTCCCCCATCTTGGGCCAGTAGAAGTGCATGGATAACCTTTGCTTGGTCCTCTTCATACCAAGGTGACCAGCAAGGGGAACTTCATGCGCCAACTGCAGGAGGAAGGGCCTAACAGCAAGGGGAACCACCAACCTCCTATGGTCTCCTTCTGTAGACTCTGTGGGCTCACTATACAGGAGTCCACCTTCCCAATAAATCCTATGCTTCCCAGGAGGTTCACCCTCAAGCTGGGAGCAGGCCTGTCTCCTTAGGCCTTCCAGAGATGGGCACTCACGTTGGCCTTTACTGAATTCGTCCCTATCAGGACCTCCTTCAACTAACAAGTCTTTTAGTTCAGGATGATCGTTGGGGTCGAATACTTCAGGCATCGCCACCTCCTCGTCAGGCTCGGGCGATTGACCAACTTCCTCCACCGCAGTGGTAGGCGAGCTCGGGGGAATATTCTCTTTCCCCCGTCTTGACTTGTAGACTCCTTTCGCCTTGGGTTTCCCCTTCGGCTGGGGCGGCGTATTGGACTTGGCCAATGCTGCCCGTGCTTGAGACCGTGTGTAGGGTCTTTCGGCAGTGTCTCCTACGAGCCCTAAAGCTCTGAGATCATTACCTAATAAGACCTTTCCCGGGACGTTTCTCTGAATGCTCACTGGAATCCTGACTGCTGTACCATTTAAAGTAAGATTTACAGGGATCACGGGAAACATACGGAGGGGGCCGTCAGCCAACTTAGTGGGCATCAGAGTAGCTCTGGCAACTTCCTCTGAGTCTACCAAGGTAGAATCCACTACAGTTCGACTGCACCCACTATCCCTAAGAGCTGGAGTATCCACTCCATTGATCAGCACACTGTCTTTAAAGTAGTGCTTGGTATTATCCGGAATCCTAGCATAAGCCTCTGCGACTTTAGGCTCCCAGGAACCCAGGGACACTAAAACTACCTCAGCCTCTATTCCGCTGGGAAATGAGTCTGAGGAGAAGGATGCTCCTGTAATCTCTTCTTCCTCGTAGGAGGAGAAGGCCAGATTAGCGGAGTGGACCCCCAAAGGTCTAACCTTACAACGGGGATCCCCCTTCACATGGTCAGTTGCTCCACAAGAAAAACAAGCCCCAGTGGGTCTGTTTACGTAGGGAGGCTTATTGTAACCAGAGTTCTGTTTTGGAGGCGAACCTCCACTACCCTGTGAGTTCTCTTGTGTCTTACCCTTGTTTTTCTTTTTGTGGCCCTTATGGGAAGAAGATTTAGCAGATTCCCCACCCTCCATATCTTTGGACTTTTTCCCTTCCTCCTGCTTACCAGGATGAGTTTTGTCCTTATGGGACACTCAATGTGACACCCATAAGTCTGCTGCAATGGCCAGCTTCTTAGGATCTATCTCCTTCGAATCGGCCAAATGCTGCTTAAGCTCCGGGGAAGAAGAAGCAAAAATGTGTTCCAGCATGACAAGATTTATCATGCCGTCGAAGGTAGAAACCTTATAGCCTTCGACCCAGCCAGTTAAGTTTTTCAAAGATTCAGCGACATAAGATACCCAAGTACCACCTTCCTTTTTCTTATACTCTCGAAAACGCTTTAAATATTGGGCCGGAGTCTTCCCAAACTTTAAAATGAGAGTCTGCTTTAACATTGCGAAATCAGCCCGCTCAGCCTTCGACATTTCCATAATGGCACTACAGCCAGAATGGGGCAGTCTACTGAGCAACCACGCAATCTTATCAGCATTGTCAACTTCCTGGACCTCGCATGCATACTCAAACGCATTCAGCCAGTCCATAATGTCATTCCTCTCTTCATACACACTGAGCAGATCTTTTGGAAACCGTGGATGAGAGGAAGCCCCAGAACCATGTCCAGGACCCTTGGATCCATTTGCAACCTGAAGCTTGGCCAGTTCCAACTGGTGATCCCTGTCTTTTTGTTTTTCTGCCTGTTCGATTTTTAGTTTGGCTATGCTGAATTCAAGCTCCTGCTGCCTAAACCGCAGCTCTTGCTTCTTGAATTCAAGCATAGCCTCCCCATCAGCACTGGCAGAGGAAACATTAGACAGCTCGTCCTCCCTGTCCTCGTGGTCGCGGTGGAACAGTGCGGCGGCAGAACCATCGGTTCTACCAGTGAGAGCAGCCCCACCACCTTCCGCACTGTCCTCAGAAGTTATAGCGTCAAGCTGCGCTTCTTGCCACGCCACGATTCTTTGGATCATTTCCAATTTCGTGCCTTGAGAGGAAACACCTCTCTCCGCACACATCTTTTTCAGCGTTTCTGATTTGGAAGCATTTAAAGTTAACAACGTACTTGTTTCCATACTGTTTGATAGGACTATGGCCTTTTTAAAGTTATACTATAACAATTCACTACGTGTACTGTTTGGAATAACCTGAAATGCCTTAGTTCGAGCGCAACACTGGATACCTTCAGTCGTATCCCACCGCTGTACACCAATTTGTTAAGACGGATTTCTGAACTCTGTCCTGGTGGCGCAGAAGTTCAGAAGGCCAACCTAATTACTTGGAACAGGGTAACCTCTGGACAAGCCAGACCAATCAAGGTAGCGATCGCGGCGGTCAAGACTAGGTCTCAAGAGGGGTGAGGGTGACTGAAAGCCCGCAATGAGCACACAAAGCAAGAGCGCTTACAAACTACTCCAAACAGGTGTTATATCAAAAATATAAACACATTTATTTTAAGGCCTTTAAAACAACGACCGTAGCGAGAAAATCACAATATCACAATATTAAACCAACACATACCATATCAACACAATATATATACAAATACACAGTCGCAAGCGTTTAAAGCACGAAATATGTAGTCCACCTGAAAGGAAAGGAAAACAGGCAGTGCGATAACGCTTTAGACTCAGTTCGCCTTCAGAGGCACCTAACTAGATGGAAGTCCGAGCCCTGCGAAGAGTGGAGCCTTATGCTCAAAGTACCTGCCATGCCGGTGCCAATGGGCAAAAGGGGAAGCTCTTCGGAGGAAGTCAGGCAGTTCGGGTTAGTGCACAGCAGAAGGAGAACAGGTTCCGCAACTCAAGCGCAGCCTCCACAGCGGGCAGAAGCAGAGCGCGAGTACGGCCAAAAGGGTGCTGTTTTTACACAGCAGGGAAAAGCAATGGGATACTGCAGGAGGGCGACCAGATCCTAGCTAAACTACTCACCGGTCCCCGAAGCAAGCAGACCCAGGCTTCTCCACGTTAGTTTCAGCAGCTGGCAGGTTCAGAAGAGCAGGGAACGCCTCGTAGTCGTGTAGAGCAAAAAGACGTCCCAATCGACGAAACCAGCACAGTTTTGTTGCCGCAGCAGGACAACGGAGCGGCTGTGTGTATTCAAGCCAAATGTACACTCCTCCCTTCAGACCTGGGGACGCCAAGCATACGAAGCGTGGGAGAGTGACAAGGACTCGAAATACAACACAACCTGGCGGCAGTTGCAGAGCAGGACTCCCTTGTAAGCTGGTCAGTCAGCTGGATGGCCCAGAGACACTTCCGAAGGCTTACTTGGCAGGAGATGATGAAGTCGCCGGGAATAGCTGTTCCTGCTATTCCAAAGGTCGAAGCACCAGTACAGGCCTTCTGGTTCGATCCAAGGAGGAAAGGGTTTCACAGGACGACAGCAGTGCAAAGGAGGATTCCTTCAGCGGGTCACCAGCGATTCCTCGGTCCAGCCTCGTAGTTGCAGGATACTTGGCTCCTGTATTCCTTCGTTCGTGAGAACTCAGGAGATCGACCTGGCAGTGGTGTTTCCAGCTCCCTCTTATCCACGGTTCCCTTCGCGCCAAAACGGAGGGGAGCCAATGGGAGATCCGCTCATCAAAACACATACCATACGTGGACCAATCACGGACCACAGTGGTCCCAGGCATTCACACCACCCTAGACTCTCTGGCACCCAGGATGTGTATTGGGACCAGACATCCCAGCCCACACCCTGGAGGCACACAAACGACATGTAGAAGCCCGCGAAAGCAACCACGTTTCGCGGGAAAGTACATGCCCAAATAAGGAAGGCCCCGGGTCGCCCGACCTGGGGAAGGTGAAGGGAGCAAGACGGTCAGTGGACAAGACAAAGGAGCCTCGTGGTCTGGCCATTTTGGAGAGCCAGGCCACCATTTTGGGTTCAGTGCAAAAACGTGCTCAGAACGCCAAAAGGAGCTCAAAATAAACAAAACGATCGCTGCCACCATTCGAGTCCCTGAATGACTTGCACCGATCAAATACCATCCTAAAAGAGTATCTAGGGCCTGTAGAAGGCTAGAGACCCAAGAGAGCTGTAACTTAGCTTACAGTGCCCTCTTGTGTCGTGTTGCACTAAAGCTGCGACACGATAAAAGAAACTACGGGAAACCACGTTCCCCGGTACTGACTGTCTTAAGGGCATGTCAGTTTCCCCGTAAGAAAGGAGCGAAAGCCCAGAGAAGTGCGGCAGAAGGCTGCACTTCTCTGGCAAAGTCAAGAACAAGGTTAAAAACAATAGCAAAAAGTTTAGGGGTTGCCACATGGAAGGAAAATTCCCTACAATTACGAAATCTTTCCTAACAGCGGCCATGATAGAGAGAGTGAGAGAGAGAGAGAGTGAGAGAGAGACGGACAGACAAGGGACTGCTAGCGGCCCACACACCGAGTAGTATCGTCATTTCTCATGGCAGGTGAACAGTCCAAGGTTTCTAGTGTTTTGGGATGGTGGCCATGATAGAGAGAGTAAGAGAGAGACGGACAGAAAAGGGACTGCTAGCGGGCCATACACCCTGAGTAGTATCGCCATTTCCCATGGCAGGTGAACAGTCCCATGTCTCTAAAGTTTTGAGAGGGCGGCCATGATAGAGAGAGTGAGAGAGAGAGGTGGACAGACAAGGGACTGCTAGCGGACCACACACCGAGTAGTATTGTCATTTCCCATGGCAGGTGAACAGTCCAAGGTCTCTAGTGTTTTGGGATGGCGGCCATGATAGAGAGACAGAGCGAGAGAGAGACGGACATAGATGGGACTGCTAGCGGGCCACACACCGAGTAGTATCGCCATTTCCCATGGCAGGTGAACATTCCCACGTCTCTAAGGTTTTGAGAGGGTGGCCATGATAGAGAGAGTGAGAGAGAGACGGACAGACAAGGGACTGCTAGCGGGCCACACACCCTGAGTAGTATCGCCATTTCCCATGACAGGTGAACAGTCCCATGTCTCTAAGGTTTTGAGAGGGTGGCCATGATAGAGAGAGAGAGAGAGAGAGAGAGAGACGGACAGACAAGGGACTGCTAGTGGGCCACACACCGAGTAATATCGCCATTTCCCATGGCAGGTGAACAGTCCAAGGTGTAAGGTTTTGGGAGGATGGCCATGATAGAGAGAGTGAGAGAGAGAGAGAGAGAGAGAGAGAGAGATGGACAGACAACGGACTGCTAGCGGGCCACACACCGAGTAGTATCGCCATTTCCCATGGCAGGAGAAGAGTCTAATGTCTCTAGTGTTTTGGGAAGGCGGCCATGATAGAGAGAGTGAGAGAGAGAGACAGACAGACAAGGCACTGCTAGCGGGCCATACACCCTGAGTAGTATCGCCATTTCCCATGGCAGGTGAACAGTCCCATGTCTCTAAGGTTTTGAGAGGGCGGCCATGATAGAGAGAGTGAGAGAGAGAGGCGGACAGACAAGGGACTACTAGCGGGCCACACACCGAGTAGTATAGCCATTTCCCATGGCAGGTGAACAGTCCAAGGTGTAAGGTTTTGGGAGGGCGGCCATGATAGAGAGAGTGAGAGAGAGAGAGAGTGAGAGAGAGACGGACAGACAAGGGACTGCTAGCGGGCCATACACCCTGAGTAGTATCGCCATTTCCCATGGCAGGTGAACAGTCCCATGTCTCTAAAGTTTTGAGAGGGCGGCCATGATAGAGAGAGTGAGAGAGAGAGGTGGACAGACAAGGGACTGCTAGCGGACCACACACCGAGTAGTATTGTCATTTCCCATGGCAGGTGAACAGTCCAAGGTCTCTAGTGTTTTGGGATAGCGGCCATGATAGAGAGACAGAGCGAGAGAGAGATGGACATAGATGGGACTGCTAGCGGGCCACACACCGAGTAGTATCGCCATTTCCCATGGCAGATGAACATTCCCATGTCTCTAAGGTTTTGCGAGGGTGGCCATGATAGAGAGAGTGAGAGAGAGACGGACAGACAAGGGACTGCTAGCGGGCCACACACCCTGAGTAGTATCGCCATTTCCCATGACAGGTGAACAGTCCCATGTCTCTAAGGTTTTGAGAGGGTGGCCATGATAGAGAGAGAGAGGAGAGAGAGAGAGAGAGAGATGGACAGACAAGGGACTGCTAGCGGGCCACACACCGAGTAGTATCGCCATTTCTCATGGCAGGAGAAGAGTCTAATGTCTCTAGTGTTTTGGGAAGGCGGCCATGATAGAGAGAGTGAGAGAGAGAGACAGACAGACAAGGCACTGCTAGCGGGCCACACACCGAGTAGTATCGCCATTTCCCATGGCAGGTGAACATTCCCATGTCTCTAAGGTTTTGAGAGGGTGGCCATGATAGAGAGAGTGAGAGAGAGAGACGGACAGACAAGGGACTGCTAGCGGGCCACACACCCTGAGTAGTATCGCCATTTCCCATGACAGGTGAACAGTCCCATGTCTCTAAGGTTTTGAGAGGGTGGCCATGATAGAGAGAGAGAGAGAGAGAGAGAGAGAGACAGACAGACAAGGGACTGCTAGTGGGCCACACACCGAGTAGTATCGCCATTTCCCATGGCAGGTGAACAGTCCAAGGTGTAAGCTTTTGGGAGGATGGCCATGATAGGGAGAGTGAGAGAGAGAGAGATGGACAGACAAGGGACTGCTAGCAGGCCACACACCGAGTAGTATCGCCATTTCCCATGGCAGGAGTAGAGTCTAATGTCTCTAGTGTTTTGGGAAGGCGGCCATGATAGAGAGAGTGAGAGAGAGAGACAGACAGACAAAGCACTGCTAGCGGGCCATACACCCTGAGTAGTATCGCCATTTCCCATGGCAGGTGAACAGTCCCATGTCTCTAAGGTTTTGAGAGGGCGGCCATGATAGAGAGAGTGAGAGAGAGAGGCGGACAGACAAGGGACTACTAGCGGGCCACACACCGAGTAGTATCGCCATTTCCCATGGCAGGTGAACAGTCCAAGGTGTAAGGTTTTGGGAGGGCGGCCACGATAGAGAGAGTGAGAGAGAGAGAGAGAGAGAGAGAGATGGACAGACAAGGGACTGCTAGCAGGCCACACACCGAGTAGTATCGCCATTTCCCATGGCAGGAGAAGAGTCTAATGTCTCTAGTGTTTTGTGAAGGCGGCCATGATAGAGAGAGTGAGAGAGAGAGACAGACAGACAAGGCACTGCTAGCGGGCCACACACCGAGTAGTATCGCCATTTCCCATGGCAGGTGAACAGTCCCATGTCTCTAAGGTTTTGAGAGGGTGGCCACGATAGAGAGAGAGAGAGAGATAGAGAGAGAGAGACGGACAGACACGGGACTGCTAGTGGGCCACACACCGAGTAGTATCGCCATTTCCCATGGCAGGTGAACAGTCCAAGGTGTAAGGTTTTGGGAGGATGGCCATGATAGAGAGAGTGAGAGAGAGAGAGAGAGAGAGAGAGAGAGAGAGAGATGGACAGACAAGGGACTGCTAGCGGGCCACACACCGAGTAGTATCGCCATTTCCCATGGCAGGAGAACAGTCTAATGTCTCTAGTGTTTTGGGAAGGCGGCCATGATAGAGAGAGTGAGAGAGAGACGGACAGACAAGGGACTGCTAGCGGCCCACACGCCGAGTAGTATTGTCAATTCCCATGGCAGGTGAACAGTCCGATGTCTCTAAGGTTTTGAGAGGGCGGCCATGATAGAGAGAGTGAGAGAGAGAGACGGACAGACAAGGGACTGCTAGCGGGCCACACACCGAGTAGTATTGCCATTTCGCATGGCAGGTGAACAGTCCAAGGTGTAAGGTTTTGGGAGGGCGGCCATGATAGAGAGAGTGAGAGAGAGAGAGAGACGGACAGACAAGGGACTGCTAGCGGGCCACACACCGATTAGTATTGCCATTTCCCATGGCAGGAGAACAGTCTAATGTCTCTAGTGTTTTGGGAAGGCGGCCATGATAGAGAGAGTGAGAGAGAGACGGACAGACAAGGGACTGCTAGCGGCCCACACACCGAGTAGTATTGTCAGTTCCCATGGCAGGTGAAAAGTCCAAGGTCTCTAGTGTTTTGGGATGGTGGCCATGATAGAGAGAGTAAGAGAGAGACGGACAGACAAGGTTCTGCTAGCGGGCCACACACCCCGAGTAGTATCGCCATTTCCCATGGCAGGTGAACAGTCCCATGTCTCTAAGGTTTTGAGAGGGCGGCCATGATAGAGAGAGTGAGAGAGAGAGACGGACAGACAAGGGACTGCTAGTGGGCCAGACACCGAGTAGTATCGCCATTTCCCAAGGCAGGTGAACAGTCCAATGTATAAGGTTTTGGGAGGGCGGCCATGATAGAGAGAGTGAGAGAAAGAGACGGACAGACAAGGCACTGCTAGCGGGCCACACACCGAGTAGTATCGTCATTTCCCATGGCAGGTGAACAGTCCAACGTCTCTAGTGTTTTGGGATGGCGGCCATGATAGAGAGAGTGAGAGAGAGAGACGGACAGACAAGGGACTACTAGCGGGCCACACACCGAGTAGTATCGCCATTTCCCATGGCAGGTGAACAGTCCCATGTCTCTAAGGTTTTGAGAGGGCGGCCATGAGAGAGAGAGTGAGAGAGAGAGACGGACAGACAAGGGACTACTAGCGGGCCACACAACAAGTAGTATCGCCATTTCCCATGGCAGGTGAACACTCCAAGGTGTAAGGTTTTGGGAGGGAGGCCATGATAGAGAGAGTGAGAGAGAGAGAGAGAGACAGAGAGACGGACAGATAAGGGACTGCTAGCGGGCCACACACCGACTAGTATCACCATTTCCCATGGCAGGTGAACAGTCCCATGTCTCTAAGGTTTTGAGAGGGTGGCCATGATGGAGAGAGTGAGAGAGAGAGATGGACAGACAAGGGACTGCTAGCGGGCCACACACCGAGTAGTATCGCCATTTCCCATGGCAGGTGAACAGTTCAAGGTGTAAGGTTTTGGGAGGGTGGCCATGATAGAGAGAGTGAGAGAGAGAGAGAGAGAGAGAGAGAGAGAGAGAGAGACGGACAGACAAGGGACTGCTAGCGGGCCACACACCGAGTAGTATCGCCATTTCCCATGGCAGGAGAACAGTCTAATGTCTCTAGTGTTTTGGGAAGGTGGCCATGATAGAGAGAGTGAGAGAGAGAGACGGACAGACAAGGGACTGCTAGGGGAGCAGACACCGAGTAGTATCGCTATTTCCCAAGGCAGGTGAACAGTCCAAGGTGTAAGGTTTTGGGAGGGCGGCCATGATAGAGAGAGTGAGAGAGAGAGGCGGACAGACAAGGGACTGCTAGCGGGCCATACACCCTGAGTAGTATCGCCATTTCCCATGGCAGGAGAAGAGTCTAATGTCTCTAGTGTTTTGGGAAGGCGGCCATGATAGAGAGAGTGAGAGAGAGAGACAGACAGACAAGGCACTGCTAGCGGGCCATACACCCTGAGTAGTATCGCCATTTCCCATGGCAGGTGAACAGTCCCATGTCTCTAAGGTTTTGAGAGGGCGGCCATGATAGAGAGAGTGAGAGAGAGAGGCGGACAGACAAGGGACTACTAGCGGGCCACACACCGAGTAGTATCGCCATTTCCCATGGCAGGTGAACAGTCCAAGGTGTAAGGTTTTGGGAGGGCGGCCATGATAGAGAGAGTGAGAGAGAGAGAGAGTGAGAGAGAGACGGACAGACAAGGGACTGCTAGCGGCCCACACACCGAGTAGTATCGTCATTTCTCATGGCAGGTGAACAGTCCAAGGTTTCTAGTGTTTTGGGATGGTGGCCATGATAGAGAGAGTAAGAGAGAGACGGACAGAAAAGGGACTGCTAGCGGGCCATACACCCTGAGTAGTATCGCCATTTCCCATGGCAGGTGAACAGTCCCATGTCTCTAAAGTTTTGAGAGGGCGGCCATGATAGAGAGAGTGAGAGAGAGAGGTGGACAGACAAGGGACTGTTAGCGGACCACACACCGAGTAGTATTGTCATTTCCCATGGCAGGTGAACAGTCCAAGGTCTCTAGTGTTTTGGGATAGCGGCCATGATAGAGAGACAGAGCGAGAGAGAGATGGACATAGATGGGACTGCTAGCGGGCCACACACCGAGTAGTATCGCCATTTCCCATGGCAGGTGAACATTCCCATGTCTCTAAGGTTTTGCGAGGGTGGCCATGATAGAGAGAGTGAGAGAGAGACGGACAGACAAGGGACTGCTAGCGGGCCACACACCCTGAGTAGTATCGCCATTTCCCATGACAGGTGAACAGTCCCACGTCTCTAAGGTTTTGAGAGGGTGGCCATGATAGAGAGAGAGAGAGAGAGAGAGATGGACAGACAAGGGACTGCTAGCGGGCCACACACCGAGTAGTATCGCCATTTCTCATGGCAGGAGAAGAGTCTAATGTCTCTAGTGTTTTGGGAAGGCGGCCATGATAGAGAGAGTGAGAGAGAGAGACAGACAGACAAGGCACTGCTAGCGGGCCACACACCGATTAGTATTGCCATTTCCCATGGCATGTGAACAGTCCCATGTCTCTAAGGTTTTGAGAGGGCGGCCATGATAGAGAGACAGAGCGAGAGAGAGACGGACATAGATGGGACTGCTAGCGGGCCACACACCGAGTAGTATCGCCATTTCCCATGGCAGGTGAACATTCCCATGTCTCTAAGGTTTTGAGAGGGTGGCCATGATAGAGAGAGTGAGAGAGAGAGACGGACAGACAAGGGACTGCTAGCGGGCCACACACCCTGAGTAGTATCGCCATTTCCCATGACAGGTGAACAGTCCCATGTCTCTAAGGTTTTGAGAGGGTGGCCATGATAGAGAGAGAGAGAGAGAGAGACAGACAGACAAGGGACTGCTAGTGGGCCACACACCGAGTAGTATCGCCATTTCCCATGGCAGGTGAACAGTCCAAGGTGTAAGCTTTTGGGAGGATGGCCATGATAGGGAGAGTGAGAGAGAGAGAGAGAGAGAGATGGACAGACAAGGGACTGCTAGCAGGCCACACACCGAGTAGTATCGCCATTTCCCATGGCAGGAGTAGAGTCTAATGTCTCTAGTGTTTTGGGAAGGCGGCCATGATAGAGAGAGTGAGAGAGAGAGACAGACAGACAAATCACTGCTAGCGGGCCATACACCCTGAGTAGTATCGCCATTTCCCATGGCAGGTGAACAGTCCCATGTCTCTAAGGTTTTGAGAGGGCGGCCATGATAGAGAGAGTGAGAGAGAGAGGCGGACAGACAAGGGACTACTAGCGGGCCACACACCGAGTAGTATCGCCATTTCCCATGGCAGGTGAACAGTCCAAGGTGTAAGGTTTTGGGAGGGCGGCCATGATAGAGAGAGTGAGAGAGAGAGAGAGAGAGAGAGAGAGAGAGAGATGGACAGACAAGGGACTGCTAGCAGGCCACACACCGAGTAGTATTGCCATTTCCCATGGCAGGAGAAGAGTCTAATGTCTCTAGTGTTTTGTGAAGGCGGCTATGATAGAGAGAGTGAGAGAGAGAGACAGACAGACAAGGCACTGCTAGCGGGCCACACACCGAGTAGTATCGCCATTTCCCATGGCAGGTGAACAGTCCCATGTCTCTAAGGTTTTGAGAGGGTGGCCACGATAGAGAGAGAGAGAGAGATAGAGAGAGAGAGACGGACAGACACGGGACTGCTAGTGGGCCACACACCGAGTAGTATCGCCATTTCCCATGGCAGGTGAACAGTCCACGGTGTAAGGTTTTGGGAGGATGGCCATGATAGAGAGAGTGTGAGAGAGAGAGAGAGAGAGAGAGAGAGAGAGAGAGAGAGATGGACAGACAAGGGACTGCTAGCGGGCCACACACCGAGTAGTATCGCCATTTCCCATGGCAGGAGAACAGTCTAATGTCTCTAGTGTTTTGGGAAGGCGGCCATGATAGAGAGAGTGAGAGAGAGACGGACAGACAAGGGACTGCTAGCGGCCCACACGCCGAGTAGTATTGTCAATTCCCATGGCAGGTGAACAGTCCGATGTCTCTAAGGTTTTGAGAGGGCGGCCATGATAGAGAGAGTGAGAGAGAGAGACGGACAGACAAGGGACTGCTAGCGGGCCACACACCGAGTAGTATTGCCATTTCGCATGGCAGGTGAACAGTCCAAGGTGTAAGGTTTTGGGAGGGCGGCCATGATAGAGAGAGTGAGAGAGAGAGAGAGACGGACAGACAAGGGACTGCTAGCGGGCCACACACCGATTAGTATTGCCATTTCCCATGGCAGGAGAACAGTCTAATGTCTCTAGTGTTTTGGGAAGGCGGCCATGATAGAGAGAGTGAGAGAGAGACGGACAGACAAGGGACTGCTAGCGGCCCACACACCGAGTAGTATTGTCAGTTCCCATGGCAGGTGAAAAGTCCAAGGTCTCTAGTGTTTTGGGATGGTGGCCATGATAGAGAGAGTAAGAGAGAGACGGACAGACAAGGTTCTGCTAGCGGGCCACACACCCCGAGTAGTATCGCCATTTCCCATGGCAGGTGAACAGTCCCATGTCTCTAAGGTTTTGAGAGGGCGGCCATGATAGAGAGAGTGAGAGAGAGAGACGGACAGACAAGGGACTGCTAGTGGGCCAGACACCGAGTAGTATCGCCATTTCCCAAGGCAGGTGAACAGTCCAATGTATAAGGTTTTGGGAGGGCGGCCATGATAGAGAGAGTGAGAGAAAGAGACGGACAGACAAGGCACTGCTAGCGGGCCACACACCGAGTAGCATCGTCATTTCCCATGGCAGGTGAACAGTCCAACGTCTCTAGTGTTTTGGGATGGCGGCCATGATAGAGAGAGTGAGAGAGAGAGACGGACAGACAAGGGACTACTAGCGGGCCACACACCGAGTAGTATCGCCATTTCCCATGGCAGGTGAACAGTCCCATGTCTCTAAGGTTTTGAGAGGGCGGCCATGAGAGAGAGAGTGAGAGAGAGAGACGGACAGACAAGGGACTACTAGCGGGCCACACACCAAGTAGTATCGCCATTTCCCATGGCAGGTGAACACTCCAAGGTGTAAGGTTTTGGGAGGGAGGCCATGATAGAGAGAGTGAGAGAGAGAGAGAGAGAGAGAGAGAGAGAGAGAGAGAGAGAGAGAGAGAGAGAGAGACGGACAGATAAGGGACTGCTAGCGGGCCACACACCGACTAGTATCACCATTTCCCATGGCAGGTGAACAGTCCCATGTCTCTAAGGTTTTGAGAGGGTGGCCATGATGGAGAGAGTGAGAGAGAGAGATGGACAGACAAGGGACTGCTAGCGGGCCACACACCGAGTAGTATCGCCATTTCCCATGGCAGGTGAACAGTTCAAGGTGTAAGGTTTTGGGAGGGTGGCCATGATAGAGAGAGTGAGAGAGAGAGAGAGAGAGAGAGAGAGACGGACAGACAAGGGACTGCTAGCGGGCCACACACCGAGTAGTATCGCCATTTCCCATGGCAGGAGAACAGTCCAAGGTGTAAGGTTTTGGGAGGGCGGCCATGATAGAGAGAGTGAGAGAGAGAGACGGACAGACAAGGGACTGCTAGGGGAGCAGACACCGAGTAGTATCGCTATTTCCCAAGGCAGGTGAACAGTCCAAGGTGTAAGGTTTTGGGAGGGCGGCCATGATAGAGAGAGTGAGAGAGAGAGGCGGACAGACAAGGGACTGCTAGCGGGCCACACACCGAGTAGTATCGTCATTTCCCATGGCAGGTGAACAGTCCAACATCTCTAGTGTTTTGGGATGGCGGCCATGATAGAGAGAGTAAGAGTGAGACAGACAGGCAAGGGACTGCTAGCAGGCCACACAACCCGAGTAGTATTGCCATTTCCCATGGCAGGTGAACAGTCCCATGTCTCGAAGGTTTTGAGAGGGCGGCCATGATAGAGAGAGTGAGAGCGAGCGAGACGGACAGACAAGGGACTCCCAGTGGGCCACAAACCGAGTAGTATCGTAATTTCCCATGGCAGGTGATCAGTCCGAGGTGTAAGGTTTTGGGATGGTGGCCATGATAGAGAGAGTAAGAGAGAGACGGAAAGACAAGGGTCTGCTAGCGGGCCACACACCCCGAGTAGTATCGCCATTTCCCATGGTAGGTGAACAGTCCTATGTCTCTAAGGTTTTGAGAGGGTGGCCATGATAGAGAGAGTGAGAGAGAGAGACGGACAGACAAGGGACTGCAAGCGGGCCACACAGCGAGTAGCATCGCCATTTCCCATGGCAGGTGAACAGTCCAAGGTGTAAGGTTTTGGGAGGGCGCCCATGATAGAGAGAGTAAGAGAGAGACGGACAGACAAGGTACTGCTAGCGGGCCACACACCCCGAGTAGTATAGCCATTTCCCATAGCAGGTGAACAGCCCCATATCTCTAAGGTTTTGAGAGGGTGGCCATGATAGAGAGAGTGAGAGAGAGAGACAGAGAGACGGACAGACAAGGGACTGCTAGCGGCCCACACACCGAGTAGTATCGTCATTTCCCATGGCAGGTGAACAGTACAAGGTCTCTAGTGTTTTGGGATGGTGGCCATGATAGAGAGAGTAAGAAAGAGACGGACAGAAAAGGGACTACTAGTGGGCCATACACCCTGAGTAGTATCGCCATTTCCCATGGCAGGTGAAGAGTCCCATGTCTCTAAGATTTTGAGAGGGTAGCCATGATAGAGAGAGTGAGAGAGAGAGACGGACAGACAAGGGACTGCTAGCGGACCACACACCGAGTAGTATCGCTACTTCCCATGGCAGGTGAACAGTCCAAGGTGTAAGGTTTTGGGAGAGCGGCTATGATAGAGAGAGAGAGAGAGAGAGAGACGGACAGACTAGGGACTGCTAGCGGGCCACACACCGAGTAGTATTGTCATTTCCCATGGCAGGTGAACAGTCCAAGGTATCTAGAGTTTTGGGATGGCGGCCATGATAGAGAGAGTAAGAGACAGACAGACAGACAAGGGACTGCTAGCGGGCCACACACCCCGAGTAGTATCGCCATTTCCCATGGCAGGTGAACAGTCCCATGTCTCTAAGGTTTTGAGAGGGCGGCCATGATAGAGAGAGTGAGAGAGAGAGAGACGGACAGACAAGGGACTCCTAGCGGACCACACACCGAGTAGCATCGCCATTTCCCATGGTAGGTGAACAGTCCAAGGTGTAAGCTTTTGGGAGGATGGCCATGATAGAGAGAGTGAGAGAGAGAGAGAGAGAGAGAGATGGACAGACAAGGGACTGCTAGCGGGCCACACACCGAGTAGTATCACCATTTCCCATGGCAGGAGAATAGTCTAATGTCTCTAGTGTTTTGGGAAGGCGGCCATGATAGAGAGAGTGAGAGAGAGAGAAAGACAAGGGACTGCTAGCGGGCCACACACCCCAAGTAGTATCGCCATTTCCCATGGCAGGTGAACAGTCCCATGTCTCTAAGGTTTTGAGAGGGTGGCCACGATAGAGAGAGAGAGAGAGATAGAGCGAGAGAGACGGACAGACACGGGACTGCTAGCGGGCCACACACCGAGTAGTATCGCCATTTCCCATGGCAGGTGAACAGTCCAAGGTGTAAGGTTTTGGGAGGATGGCCATGATAGAGAGAGTGAGAGAGAGAGAGAGAGAGAGAGAGAGAGAGATGGACAGACAAGGGACTGCTAGCGGGCCACACACCGAGTAGTATCGCCATTTCCCATGGCAGGTGAACAGTCCAATGTATAAGGTTTTGGGAGGGCGGCCATGATAGAGAGAGTGAGAGAAAGAGACGGACAGACAAGGCACTGCTAGCGGGCCACACACCGAGTAGTATCGTCATTTCCCATGGCAGGTGAACAGTCCAACGTCTCTAGTGTTTTGGGATGGCGGCCATGATAGAGAGAGTGAGAGAGAGAGACGGACAGACAAGGGACTAATAGCGGGCCACACACCGAGTAGTATCGCCATTTCCCATGGCAGGTGAACAGTCCCATGTCTCTAAGGTTTTGAGAGGGCGGCCATGAGAGAGAGAGTGAGAGAGAGAGACGGACAGACAAGGGACTACTAGCGGGCCACACACCAAGTAGTATCGCCATTTCCCATGGCAGGTGAACACTCCAAGGTGTAAGGTTTTGGGAGGGAGGCCATGATAGAGAGAGTGAGAGAGAGAGAGAGAGAGAGACGGACAGATAAGGGACTGCTAGCGGGCCACACACCGACTAGTATCACCATTTCCCATGGCAGGTGAACAGTCCCATGTCTCTAAGGTTTTGAGAGGGTGGCCATGATGGAGAGAGTGAGAGAGAGAGATGGACAGACAAGGGACTGCTAGCGGGCCACACACCGAGTAGTATCGCCATTTCCCATGGCAGGTGAACAGTTCAAGGTGTAAGGTTTTGGGAGGGTGGCCATGATAGAGAGAGTGAGAGAGAGAGAGAGAGAGAGAGAGAGAGAGAGAGAGAAAGACGGACAGACAAGGGACTGCTAGCGGGCCACACACCGAGTAGTATCGCCATTTCCCATGGCAGGAGAACAGTCTAATGTCTCTAGTGTTTTGGGAAGGTGGCCATGATAGAGAGAGTGAGAGAGAGAGACGGACAGACAAGGGACTGCTAGGGGAGCAGACACCGAGTAGTATCGCTATTTCCCAAGGCAGGTGAACAGTCCAAGGTGTAAGGTTTTGGGAGGGCGGCCATGATAGAGAGAGTGAGAGAGAGAGGCGGACAGACAAGGGACTGCTAGCGGGCCACACACCGAGTAGTATCGTCATTTTCCATGGCAGGTGAACAGTCCAACGTCTCTAGTGTTTTGGGATGGCGGCCATGATAGAGAGAGTAAGAGTGAGACAGACAGGCAAGGGACTGCTAGCAGGCCACACAACCCGAGTAGTATTGCCATTTCCCATGGCAGGTGAACAGTCCCATGTCTCGAAGGTTTTGAGAGGGCGGCCATGATAGAGAGAGTGAGAGAGAGCGAGACGGACAGACAAGGGACTCCCAGTGGGCCACAAACCGAGTAGTATCGTAATTTCCCATGGCAGGTGATCAGTCCGAGGTGTAAGGTTTTGGGATGGTGGCCATGATAGAGAGAGTAAGAGAGAGACGGAAAGACAAGGGACTGCTAGCGGGCCACACACCCCGAGTAGTATCGCCATTTCCCATGGTAGGTGAACAGTCCTATGTCTCTAAGGTTTTGAGAGGGTGGCCATGATAGAGAGAGTGAGAGAGAGAGACGGACAGACAAGGGACTGCAAGCGGGCCACACAGCGAGTAGCATCGCCATTTCCCATGGCAGGTGAACAGTCCAAGGTGTAAGGTTTTGGGAGGGCGCCCATGATAGAGAGAGTAAGAGAGAGACGGACAGACAAGGTACTGCTAGCGGGCCACACACCCCGAGTAGTATAGCCATTTCCCATGGCAGGTGAACAGCCCCATATCTCTAAGGTTTTGAGAGGGTGGCCATGATAGAGAGAGTGAGAGAGAGAGACAGAGAGACGGACAGACAAGGGACTGCTAGCGGCCCACACACCGAGTAGTATCGTCATTTCCCATGGCAGGTGAACAGTACAAGGTCTCTAGTGTTTTGGGATGGTGGCCATGATAGAGAGAGTAAGAAAGAGACGGACAGAAAAGGGACTGCTAGTGGGCCATACACCCTGAGTAGTATCGCCATTTCCCATGGCAGGTGAAGAGTCCCATGTCTCTAAGGTTTTGAGAGGGCAGCCATGATAGAGAGAGTGAGAGAGAGAGACGGACAGACAAGGGACTGCTAGCGGACCACACACCGAGTAGTATCGCTATTTCCCATGGCAGGTGAACAGTCCAAGGTGTAAGGTTTTGGGAGAGCGGCTATGATAGAGAGAGAGAGAGAGAGAGACGGACAGACTAGGGACTGCTAGCGGGCCACACACCGAGTAGTATTGTCATTTCCCATGGCAGGTGAACAGTCCAAGGTATCTAGAGTTTTGGGATGGCGGCCATGATAGAGAGAGTAAGAGACAGACAGACAGACAAGGGACTGCTAGCGGGCCACACACCCCGAGTAGTATCGCCATTTCCCATGGCAGGTGAACAGTCCCATGTCTCTAAGGTTTTGAGAGGGCGGCCACGATAAAGAGAGAGAGAGAGATAGAGAGAGAGAGACGGACAGACACGGGACTGCTAGTGGGCCACACACCGAGTAGTATCGCCATTTCCCATGGCAGGTGAACAGTCCAAGGTGTAAGGTTTTGGGAGGATGGCCATGATAGAGAGAGTGAGAGAGAGAGAGAGAGAGAGAGAGAGAGAGAGAGAGAGATGGACAGACAAGGGACTGCTAGCGGGCCACACACCGAGTAGTATCGCCATTTCCCATGGCAGGAGAACAGTCTAATGTCTCTAGTGTTTTGGGAAGGCGGCCATGATAGAGAGAGTGAGAGAGAGACGGACAGACAAGGGACTGCTAGCGGCCCACACGCCGAGTAGTATTGTCAATTCCCATGGCAGGTGAACAGTCCGATGTCTCTAAGGTTTTGAGAGGGCGGCCATGATAGAGAGAGTGAGAGAGAGAGACGGACAGACAAGGGACTGCTAGCGGGCCACACACCGATTAGTATTGCCATTTCCCATGGCAGGAGAACAGTCTAATGTCTCTAGTGTTTTGGGAAGGCGGCCATGATAGAGAGAGTGAGAGAGAGACGGACAGACAAGGGACTGCTAGCGGCCCACACACCGAGTAGTATTGTCAGTTCCCATGGCAGGTGAAAAGTCCAAGGTCTCTAGTGTTTTGGGATGGTGGCCATGATAGAGAGAGTAAGAGAGAGACGGACAGACAAGGTTCTGCTAGCGGGCCACACACCCCGAGTAGTATCGCCATTTCCCATGGCAGGTGAACAGTCCCATGTCTCTAAGGTTTTGAGAGGGCGGCCATGATAGAGAGAGAGACGGACAGACAAGGGACTGCTAGTGGGCCAGACACCGAGTAGTATCGCCATTTCC
Organism: Ambystoma mexicanum; assembly: GCF_040938575.1. Classification (NCBI taxonomy): domain Eukaryota; kingdom Metazoa; phylum Chordata; class Amphibia; order Caudata; family Ambystomatidae; genus Ambystoma; species Ambystoma mexicanum. Next base: position 39,626,980 of record NC_090931.1, read on the forward strand.
CAAGGCAGGTGAACAGTCCAATGTATAAGGTTTTGGGAGGGCGGCCATGATAGAGAGAGTGAGAGAAAGAGACGGACAGACAAGGCACTGCTAGCGGGCCACACACCGAGTAGTATCGTCATTTCCCATGGCAGGTGAACAGTCCAACGTCTCTAGTGTTTTGGGATGGCGGCCATGATAGAGAGAGTGAGAGAGAGAGACGGACAGACACGGGACTACTAGCGGGCCACTCACCGAGTAGTATCGCCATTTCCCATGGCAGGTGAACAGTCCCATGTCTCTAAGGTTTTGAGAGGGCGGCCATGAGAGAGAGAGTGAGAGAGAGAGACGGACAGACAAGGGACTACTAGCGGGCCACACACCAAGTAGTATCGCCATTTCCCATGGCAGGTGAACACTCCAAGGTGTAAGGTTTTGGGAGGGAGGCCATGATAGAGAGAGTGAGAGAGAGAGAGAGAGAGAGAGAGAGAGAGAGAGAGAGACGGACAGATAAGGGACTGCTAGCGGGCCACACACCGACTAGTATCACCATTTCCCATGGCAGGTGAACAGTCCCATGTCTCTAAGGTTTTGAGAGGGTGGCCATGATGGAGAGAGTGAGAGAGAGAGATGGACAGACAAGGGACTGCTAGCGGGCCACACACCGAGTAGTATCGCCATTTCCCATGGCAGGTGAACAGTTCAAGGTGTAAGGTTTTGGGAGGGTGGCTATGATAGAGAGAGTGAGAGAGAGAGAGAGAGAGAGAGAGAGAGAGAGAGAGAGAGAGAGACGGACAGACAAGGGACTGCTAGCGGGCCACACACCGAGTAGTATCGCCATTTCCCATGGCAGGAGAACAGTCTAATGTCTCTAGTGTTTTGGGAAGGTGGCCATGATAGAGAGAGTGAGAGAGAGAGACGGACAGACAAGGGACTGCTAGGGGAGCAGACACCGAGTAGTATCGCTATTTCCCAAGGCAGGTGAACAGTCCAAGGTGTAAGGTTTTGGGAGGGCGGCCATGATAGAGAGAGTGAGAGAGAGAGGCGGACAGACAAGGGACTGCTAGCGGGCCATACACCCTGAGTAGTATCGCCATTTCCCATGGCAGGAGAAGAGTCTAATGTCTCTAGTGTTTTGGGAAGGCGGCCATGATAGAGAGAGTGAGAGAGAGAGACAGACAGACAAGGCACTGCTAGCGGGCCATACACCCTGAGTAGTATCGCCATTTCCCATGGCAGGTGAACAGTCCCATGTCTCTAAGGTTTTGAGAGGGCGGCCATGATAGAGAGAGTGAGAGAGAGAGGCGGACAGACAAGGGACTACTAGCGGGCCACACACCGAGTAGTATCGCCATTTCCCATGGCAGGTGAACAGTCCAAGGTGTAAGGTTTTGGGAGGGCGGCCATGATAGAGAGAGTGAGAGAGAGAGAGATTGAGAGAGAGACGGACAGACAAGGGACTGCTAGCAGCCCACACACCGAGTAGTATCGTCATTTCTCATGGCAGGTGAACAGTCCAAGGTTTCTAGTGTTTTGGGATGGTGGCCATGATAGAGAGAGTAAGAGAGAGACGGACAGAAAAGGGACTGCTAGCGGGCCATACACCCTGAGTAGTATCGCCATTTCCCATGGCAGGTGAACAGTCCCATGTCTCTAAAGTTTTGAGAGGGCGGCCATGATAGAGAGAGTGAGAGAGAGAGGTGGACAGACAAGGGACTGCTAGCGGACCACACACCGAGTAGTATTGTAATTTCCCATGGCAGGTGAACAGTCCAAGGTCTCTAGTGTTTTGGGATAGCGGCCATGATAGAGAGACAGAGCGAGAGAGAGATGGACATAGATGGGACTGCTAGCGGGCCACACACCGAGTAGTATCGCCATTTCCCATGGCAGGTGAACATTCCCATGTCTCTAAGGTTTTGCGAGGGTGGCCATGATAGAGAGAGTGAGAGAGAGACGGACAGACAAGGGACTGCTAGCGGGCCACACACCCTGAGTAGTATCGCCATTTCCCATGACAGGTGAACAGTCCCACGTCTCTAAGGTTTTGAGAGGGTGGCCATGATAGAGAGAGAGAGAGGAGAGAGAGAGAGAGATGGACAGACAAGGGACTGCTAGCGGGCCACACACCGAGTAGTATCGCCATTTCTCATGGCAGGAGAAGAGTCTAATGTCTCTAGTGTTTTGGGAAGGCGGCCATGATAGAGAGAGTGAGAGAGAGAGACAGACAGACAAGGCACTGCTAGCGGGCCACACACCGATTAGTATTGCCATTTCCCATGGCATGTGAACAGTCCCATGTCTCTAAGGTTTTGAGAGGGCGGCCATGATAGAGAGACAGAGCGAGAGAGAGACGGACATAGATGGGACTGCTAGCGGGCCACACACCGAGTAGTATCGCCATTTCCCATGGCAGGTGAACATTCCCATGTCTCTAAGGTTTTGAGAGGGTGGCCATGATAGAGAGAGTGAGAGAGAGAGACGGACAGACAAGGGACTGCTAGCGGGCCACACACCCTGAGTAGTATCGCCATTTCCCATGACAGGTGAACAGTCCCATGTCTCTAAGATTTTGAGAGGGTGGCCATGATAGAGAGAGAGAGAGAGAGAGAGACAGACAGACAAGGGACTGCTAGTGGGCCACACACCGAGTAGTATCGCCATTTCCCATGGCAGGTGAACAGTCCAAGGTGTAAGCTTTTGGGAGGATGGCCATGATAGGGAGAGTGAGAGAGAGAGAGAGAGAGAGAGAGAGAGAGAGATGGACAGACAAGGGACTGCTAGCAGGCCACACACCGAGTAGTATCGCCATTTCCCATGGCAGGAGTAGAGTCTAATGTCTCTAGTGTTTTGGGAAGGCGGCCATGATAGAGAGAGTGAGAGAGAGAGACAGACAGACAAAGCACTGCTAGCGGGGCATACACCCTGAGTAGTATCGCCATTTCCCATGGCAGGTGAACAGTCCCATGTCTCTAAGGTTTTGAGAGGGCGGCCATGATAGAGAGAGTGAGAGAGAGAGGCGGACAGACAAGGGACTACTAGCGGGCCACACACCGAGTAGTATCGCCATTTCCCATGGCAGGTGAACAGTCCAAGGTGTAAGGTTTTGGGAGGGCGGCCATGATAGAGAGAGTGAGAGAGAGAGAGAGAGAGAGATGGACAGACAAGGGACTACTAGCAGGCCACACACCGAGTAGTATTGCCATTTCCCATGGCAGGAGAAGAGTCTAATGTCTCTAGTGTTTTGTGAAGGCGGCCATGATAGAGAGAGTGAGAGAGAGAGACAGACAGACAAGGCACTGCTAGCGGGCCACACACCGAGTAGTATCGCCATTTCCCATGGCAGGTGAACAGTCCCATGTCTCTAAGGTTTTGAGAGGGTGGCCACGATAGAGAGAGAGAGAGAGATAGAGAGAGAGAGACGGACAGACACGGGACTGCTAGTGGGCCACACACCGAGTAGTATCGCCATTTCCCATGGCAGGTGAACAGTCCAAGGTGTAAGGTTTTGGGAGGATGGCCATGATAGAGAGAGTGAGAGAGAGAGAGAGAGAGAGAGAGAGAGAGAGAGAGAGAGAGAGATGGACAGACAAGGGACTGCTAGCGGGCCACACACCGAGTAGTATCGCCATTTCCCATGGCAGGAGAACAGTCTAATGTCTCTAGTGTTTTGGGAAGGCGGCCATGATAGAGAGAGTGAGAGAGAGACGGACAGACAAGGGACTGCTAGCGGCCCACACGCCGAGTAGTATTGTCAATTCCCATGGCAGGTGAACAGTCCGATGTCTCTAAGGTTTTGAGAGGGCGGCCATGATAGAGAGAGTGAGAGAGAGAGACGGACAGACAAGGGACTGCTAGCGGGCCACACACCGAGTAGTATTGCCATTTCGCATGGCAGGTGAACAGTCCAAGGTGTAAGGTTTTGGGAGGGCGGCCATGATAGAGAGAGTGAGAGAGAGAGAGAGAGACGGACAGACAAGGGACTGCTAGCGGGCCACACACCGATTAGTATTGCCATTTCCCATGGCAGGAGAACAGTCTAATGTCTCTAGTGTTTTGGGAAGGCGGCCATGATAGAGAGAGTGAGAGAGAGACGGACAGACAAGGGACTGCTAGCGGCCCACACACCGAGTAGTATTGTCAGTTCCCATGGCAGGTGAAAAGTCCAAGGTCTCTAGTGTTTTGGGATGGTGGCCATGATAGAGAGAGTAAGAGAGAGACGGACAGACAAGTTTCTGCTAGCGGGCCACACACCCCGAGTAGTATCGCCATTTCCCATGGCAGGTGAACAGTCCCATGTCTCTAAGGTTTTGAGAGGGCGGCCATGATAGAGAGAGTGAGAGAGAGAGACGGACAGACAAGGGACTGCTAGTGGGCCAGACACCGAGTAGTATCGCCATTTCCCAAGGCAGGTGAACAGTCCAATGTATAAGGTTTTGGGAGGGCGGCCATGATAGAGAGAGTGAGAGAAAGAGACGGACAGACAAGGCACTGCTAGCGGGCCACACACCGAGTAGTATCGTCATTTCCCATGGCAGGTGAACAGTCCAACGTCTCTAGTGTTTTGGGATGGCGGCCATGATAGAGAGAGTGAGAGAGAGAGACGGACAGACAAGGGACTACTAGCGGGCCACACACCGAGTAGTATCGCCATTTCCCATGGCAGGTGAACAGTCCCATGTCTCTAAGGTTTTGAGAGGGCGGCCATGAGAGAGAGAGTGAGAGAGAGAGACGGACAGACAAGGGACTACTAGCGGGCCACACACCAAGTAGTATCGCCATTTCCCATGGCAGGTGAACACTCCAAGGTGTAAGGTTTTGGGAGGGAGGCCATGATAGAGAGAGTGAGAGAGAGAGAGAGAGAGAGAGAGAGACGGACAGATAAGGGACTGCTAGCGGGCCACACACCGACTAGTATCACCATTTCCCATGGCAGGTGAACAGTCCCATGTCTCTAAGGTTTTGAGAGGGTGGCCATGATGGAGAGAGTGAGAGAGAGAGATGGACAGACAAGGGACTGCTAGCGGGCCACACACCGAGTAGTATCGCCATTTCCCATGGCAGGTGAACCGTCTAATGTCTCTAGTGTTTTGGGAAGGTGGCCATGATAGAGAGAGTGAGAGAGAGAGAGAGAGAGAGAGGGAGAGACGGACAGACAAGGGACTGCTAGCGGGCCACACACCGAGTAGTATTGCCATTTCCCATGGCAGGAGAACAGTCTAATGTCTCTAGTGTTTTGGGAAGGTGGCCATGATAGAGAGAGTGAGAGAGAGAGACGGACAGACAAGGGACTGCTAGGGGAGCAGACACCGAGTAGTATCGCTATTTCCCAAGGCAGGTGAACAGTCCAAGGTGTAAGGTTTTGGGAGGGCGGCCATGATAGAGAGAGTGAGAGAGAGAGGCGGACAGACAAGGGACTGCTAGCGGGCCACACACCGAGTAGTATCGTCATTTCCCATGGCAGGTGAACAGTCCAACATCTCTAGTGTTTTGGGATGGCGGCCATGATAGAGAGAGTAAGAGTGAGACAGACAGGCAAGGGACTGCTAGCAGGCCACACAACCCGAGTAGTATTGCCATTTCCCATGGCAGGTGAACAGTCCCATGTCTCGAAGGTTTTGAGAGGGCGGCCATGATAGAGAGAGTGAGAGCGAGCGAGACGGACAGACAAGGGACTCCCAGTGGGCCACAAACCGAGTAGTATCGTAATTTCCCATGGCAGGTGATCAGTCCGAGGTGTAAGGTTTTGGGATGCTGGCCATGATAGAGAGAGTAAGAGAGAGACGGACAGACAAGGTTCTGCTAGCGGGCCACACACCCCGAGTAGTATCGCCATTTCCCATGGTAGGTGAACAGTCCTATGTCTCTAAGGTTTTGAGAGGGTGGCCATGATAGAGAGAGTGAGAGAGAGAGACGGACAGACAAGGGACTGCAAGCGGGCCACACAGCGAGTAGCATCGCCATTTCCCATGGCAGGTGAACAGTCCAAGGTGTAAGGTTTTGGGAGGGCGCCCATGATAGAGAGAGTAAGAGAGAGACGGACAGACAAGGTACTGCTAGCGGGCCACACACCCCGAGTAGTATAGCCATTTCCCATGGCAGGTGAACAGCCCCATATCTCTATGGTTTTGAGAGGGTGGCCATGATAGAGAGAGTGAGAGAGAGAGACAGAGAGACGGACAGACAAGGGACTGCTAGCGGCCCACACACCGAGTAGTATCGTCATTTCCCATGGCAGGTGAACAGTACAAGGTCTCTAGTGTTTTGGGATGGTGGCCATGATAGAGAGAGTAAGAAAGAGACGGACAGAAAAGGGACTACTAGTGGGCCATACACCCTGAGTAGTATCGCCATTTCCCATGGCAGGTGAAGAGTCCCATGTCTCTAAGGTTTTGAGAGGGTAGCCATGATAGAGAGAGTGAGAGAGAGAGACGGACAGACAAGGGACTGCTAGCGGACCACACACCGAGTAGTATCGCTACTTCCCATGGCAGGTGAACAGTCCAAGGTGTAAGGTTTTGGGAGAGCGGCTATGATAGAGAGAGAGAGAGAGAGAGAGAGAGAGAGAGAGAGAGACGGACAGACTAGGGACTGCTAGCGGGCCACACACCGAGTAGTATCGCCATTTCCCATGGCAGGAGAACAGTCTAATGTCTCTAGTGTTTTGGGAAGGTGGCCATGATAGAGAGAGTGAGAGAGAGAGACGGACAGACAAGGGACTGCTAGGGGAGCAGACACCGAGTAGTATCGCTATTTCCCAAGGCAGGTGAACAGTCCAAGGTGTAAGGTTTTGGGAGGGCGGCCATGATAGAGAGAGTGAGAGAGAGAGGCGGACAGACAAGGGACTGCTAGCGGGCCATACACCCTGAGTAGTATCGCCATTTCCCATGGCAGGAGAAGAGTCTAATGTCTCTAGTGTTTTGGGAAGGCGGCCATGATAGAGAGAGTGAGAGAGAGAGACAGACAGACAAGGCACTGCTAGCGGGCCATACACCCTGAGTAGTATCGCCATTTCCCATGGCAGGTGAACAGTCCCATGTCTCTAAGGTTTTGAGAGGGCGGCCATGATAGAGAGAGTGAGAGAGAGAGGCGGACAGACAAGGGACTACTAGCGGGCCACACACAGAGTAGTATCGCCATTTCCCATGGCAGGTGAACAGTCCAAGGTGTAAGGTTTTGGGAGGGCGGCCATGATAGAGAGAGTGAGAGAGAGAGAGATTGAGAGAGAGACGGACAGACAAGGGACTGCTAGCGGCCCACACACCGAGTAGTATCGTCATTTCTCATGGCAGGTGAACAGTCCAAGGTTTCTAGTGTTTTGGGATGGTGGCCATGATAGAGAGAGTAAGAGAGAGACGGACAGAAAAGGGACTGCTAGCGGGCCATACACCCTGAGTAGTATCGCCATTTCCCATGGCAGGTGAACAGTCCCATGTCTCTAAAGTTTTGAGAGGGCGGCCATGATAGAGAGAGTGAGAGAGAGAGGTGGACAGACAAGGGACTGCTAGCGGACCACACACCGAGTAGTATTGTCATTTCCCATGGCAGGTGAACAGTCCAAGGTCTCTAGTGTTTTGGGATAGCGGCCATGATAGAGAGACAGAGCGAGAGAGAGATGGACATAGATGGGACTGCTAGCGGGCCACACACCGAGTAGTATCGCCATTTCCCATGGCAGGTGAACATTCCCATGTCTCTAAGGTTTTGCGAGGGTGGCCATGATAGAGAGAGTGAGAGAGAGACGGACAGACAAGGGACTGCTAGCGGGCCACACACCCTGAGTAGTATCGCCATTTCCCATGACAGGTGAACAGTCCCACGTCTCTAAGCTTTTGAGAGGGTGGCCATGATAGAGAGAGAGAGGAGAGAGAGAGAGAGATGGACAGACAAGGGACTGCTAGCGGGCCACACACCGAGTAGTATCGCCATTTCTCATGGCAGGAGAAGAGTCTAATGTCTCTAGTGTTTTGGGAAGGCGGCCATGATAGAGAGAGTGAGAGAGAGAGACAGACAGACAAGGCACTGCTAGCGGGCCTCACACCGATTAGTATTGCCATTTCCCATGGCATGTGAACAGTCCCATGTCTCTAAGGTTTTGAGAGGGCGGCCATGATAGAGAGACAGAGCGAGAGAGAGACGGACATAGATGGGACTGCTAGCGGGCCACACACCGAGTAGTATCGCCATTTCCCATGGCAGGTGAACATTCCCATGTCTCTAAGGTTTTGAGAGGGTGGCCATGATAGAGAGAGTGAGAGAGAGAGACGGACAGACAAGGGACTGCTAGCGGGCCACACACCCTGAGTAGTATCGCCATTTCCCATGACAGGTGAACAGTCCCATGTCTCTAAGGTTTTGAGAGGGTGGCCATGATAGAGAGAGAGAGACAGAGAGAGAGACAGACAGACAAGGGACTGCTAGTGGGCCACACACCGAGTAGTATCGCCATTTCCCATGGCAGGTGAACAGTCCAAGGTGTAAGCTTTTGGGAGGATGGCCATGATAGGGAGAGTGAGAGAGAGAGAGAGAGAGAGATGGACAGACAAGGGACTGCTAGCAGGCCACACACCGAGTAGTATCGCCATTTCCCATGGCAGGAGTAGAGTCTAATGTCTCTAGTGTTTTGGGAAGGCGGCCATGATAGAGAGAGTGAGAGAGAGAGACAGACAGACAAAGCACTGCTAGCGGGCCATACACCCTGAGTAGTATCGCCATTTCCCATGGCAGGTGAACAGTCCCATGTCTCTAAGGTTTTGAGAGGGCGGCCATGATAGAGAGAGTGAGAGAGAGAGGCGGACAGACAAGGGACTACTAGCGGGCCACACACCGAGTAGTATCGCCATTTCCCATGGCAGGTGAACAGTCCAAGGTGTAAGGTTTTGGGAGGGCGGCCATGATAGAGAGAGTGAGAGAGAGAGAGAGAGAGAGATGGACAGACAAGGGACTACTAGCAGGCCACACACCGAGTAGTATTGCCATTTCCCATGGCAGGAGAAGAGTCTAATGTCTCTAGTGTTTTGTGAAGGCAGCCATGATAGAGAGAGTGAGAGAGAGAGACAGACAGACAAGGCACTGCTAGCGGGCCACACACCGAGTAGTATCGCCATTTCCCATGGCAGGTGAACAGTCCCATGTCTCTAAGGTTTTGAGAGGGTGGCCACGATAGAGAGAGAGAGAGAGATAGAGAGAGAGAGACGGACAGACACGGGACTGCTAGTGGGCCACACACCGAGTAGTATCGCCATTTCCCATGGCAGGTGAACAGTCCAAGGTGTAAGGTTTTGGGAGGATGGCCATGATAGAGAGAGTGAGAGAGAGAGAGAGAGAGAGAGAGAGATGGACAGACAAGGGACTGCTAGCGGGCCACACACCGAGTAGTATCGCCATTTCCCATGGCAGGAGAACAGTCTAATGTCTGTAGTGTTTTGGGAAGGCGGCCATGATAGAGAGAGTGAGAGAGAGACGGACAGACAAGGGACTGCTAGCGGCCCACACGCCGAGTAGTATTGTCAATTCCCATGGCAGGTGAACAGTCCGATGTCTCTAAGGTTTTGAGAGGGCGGCCATGATAGAGAGAGTGAGAGAGAGAGACGGACAGACAAGGGACTGCTAGCGGGCCACACACCGAGTAGTATTGCCATTTCGCATGGCAGGTGAACAGTCCAAGGTGTAAGGTTTTGGGAGGGCGGCAATGATAGAGAGAGTGAGAGAGAGAGAGAGAGAGACGGACAGACAAGGGACTGCTAGCGGGCCACACACCGATTAGTATTGCCATTTCCCATGGCAGGAGAACAGTCTAATGTCTCTAGTGTTTTGGGAAGGCGGCCATGATAGAGAGAGTGAGAGAGAGACGGACAGACAAGGGACTGCTAGCGGCCCACACACCGAGTAGTATTGTCAGTTCCCATGGCAGGTGAAAAGTCCAAGGTCTCTAGTGTTTTGGGATGGTGGCCATGATAGAGAGAGTAAGAGAGAGACGGACAGACAAGTTTCTGCTAGCGGGCCACACACCCCGAGTAGTATCGCCATTTCCCATGGCAGGTGAACAGTCCCATGTCTCTAAGGTTTTGAGAGGGCGGCCATGATAGAGAGAGTGAGAGAGAGAGACGGACAGACAAGGGACTTCTAGTGGGCCAGACACCGAGTAGTATCGCCATTTCCCAAGGCAGGTGAACAGTCCAATGTATAAGGTTTTGGGAGGGCGGCCATGATAGAGAGAGTGAGAGAAAGAGACGGACAGACAAGGCACTGCTAGCGGGCCACACACCGAGTAGTATCGTCATTTCCCATGGCAGGTGAACAGTCCAACTTCGAGGGGATTGGGTCCTCCGACGTATTCCATATCTATGACATGTAATCACCACAGCTGTGCTGCTTCGGAAACTTTTTCGGCGTCTGCGTCCTGCGTCGATGACGTCGATGCGCCGCCGTCGAGGACCTCCTCCGACGTCCGACGTCATCCGATGTGATAAGTAGGACGCACGACGCCAGTAGCCTCAGTTGTTCCGTTTTTTCCGCGAACGTGTTGCTTCGTGTTTCTCGGTTCTAGCCTCGACTCATTAGAGTTCTGTTCTTTCCGGTTCTTCGAACCTGTTCGTTTGTGAATTGTTCCTTCGACAATGTCTTCCACTTCGTCTTCAACCCCGCGTCCGGGCTTCAAGAAGTGCGGGGAGTGTGGGTCCAAGATGTCGGTGACTGACTCGCACGATGCCTGCCTCTGGTGCCTCGGGGAGGCCCACGACACGGATGACTGTGTCGACTGCCTGTCGCTCACGTCCAAGGCCTTACGCGAACGTAAGAAGAAATTGTCGGTAGGTCGGGTGTCCAAGCCCCGGAAGTCGAAGTCGGCGGGGCTTTCGACGGATGATTCGAGGGGTGACTCTCCGCGTCATCGTCGGAAGTCTCGTCGGTCTTCTTCTAGGAGTCGGTCTCGCCACTCCTCGGCCTCTTCGAGGCATTCTCGGAAGCGCCGACACCGGTCGCCTTCCAGGTCCTCTTCAGAGGACTCTGCCCAGCACGTCGGTTACCCCACCAGCCGTGCGACGCCGGAGGAATGGGCTTCCTTCGGGAAGAAGATGTTGGCGATTCTTGAGTCGCAGGGTACTCAACCGTCCGCGCCCCCGAGTGGGGTCGGCCGTGAGAGGTCGAGAGCCACCGCTCGCAAGAGTGGTCGGCGCGAGTCACGGGAGAGGTCCCGTTCGGACAAGGGGGCTCGTTCTCGCCGTACCCGTTCCAGGTCCCGGTCCTCGACGCGATCGAGACCGTGTGCACCTGTGATGTCTTCGAGGAAGACATCGACGTCTGAGGCGTCGAGGGCGTCGACAGGCTTTCTCGAGGCTCCGGCTCCGAGGAAGTCGTCGAAGCCGTCGACGGTCAGGTCGTCGAGGGACACGCTCGGAGCTCCGGCTTCGAGGGCTGTGTCGACGCCGCCGATACTGGAGGCGCTGCATCTGACGTCGACGCCGATTTCCTCGACGTCGACGCCGATCCTCTCGGCGCCGTTGCCGGGTTTCTCGACGTCGGCGCCGATTCGCTCGACGCCATCGACGCCTTTCGTGTCGGAGGTGCCCCGTGTCTCGGGTGTTCCCCCTAGGAAGGCTCTGGTTAAGAGCGGGCACTCTCGGGTGCCTTTCCACCACTTGGATTATATTTCGGTGGCGGATGAGGATTCGGATGGCCTGGTTCCTAGTCAGGTGCCGGATGACATTGTCTCGGGCCATAGTCAATTTGACGATTTGAGGCAGTCGCTGCATGATGCCAGTGGACTGGACACCTCTCCGGAGGTGGAATTTGGTCGGCCTGAGCCTGGCTCCCATGTCGATTCCTCATACCGGCGCCTTATGGCTAGGGTGTCTGAGTATCTGGGATGGTCTGCTCCCCCAGGTGAGTTTGTGCAGGATGATCTGACGGACATCCTTGATGTTGGTCCCCCAACTGACCCGGTACTGCCGTTCCATATGGCTTTACAGCGTAGGGTGGCGGCGGCTTGGACTGCTCCGGAGAGTCTCCCGGCAGTGGGCAGATCCTTGTCGCGAAAATACCGTCCAGCCAGTGGCGACCCCTGCTACTTGACCAGGCACCCCACTCCGGAAAGTTTGGTGGTGCAGGCGGCCACGGCCCCGGCAAAGCAGGCGTCGTACCCTACCATCCCTCCTGATAGGGACGACAAACGTTTTGATGGCTGGGCGAAGAAGGTGTTTTCTTCTGGTGGTATGGCGCTTCAGGCGGCCAACTCCGTTTGTGCCTTGTCGCGTTTCACGCACACTCTGTGGAACTGTGTTGCGTTAGCGGCTGAACATATTCCCGAAGGGGTCGAACGGGATGGTTTCCTTGCTATGGTCCAGGATGGTAAGGATGCCATGTGTGAGTCCGTTCAGTCGGGTTTGGACTTGGCTGAATGCGTCAGTAGGTCCATGGCGGCGAGCACCGTGATACGCAGGTTTGCGTGGTTGCGGAAGTCGGGGTTTGCTCCTGATGTGCAGTCCCGGCTCCTCAACATGCCCTTTGATGGTGAACATCTTTTTGGCAGCAAGGCTGACGAGAGCCTTGAGAGGTTGCAGACCTCAAAAGCTGCAGCGAAGTCGTTGGGCGCTGCAGTTCGCCAACCTCCGCTTTTTCGTCCTAGGGGACAGCAGTGGAGGGGTGGCTCCTTTCGCTATTACTCGTCCTTTGGTAGAGCGAGAGGAGCTGGCAGTCAAAGGGGCCAACGCAGGGGTACCAGAGGTGGACGACAAGGTACCCGTGGTGCCAAGGCCGCTCGGGCAGTTGCCTCTTTGCCCTCAGGTAACGCCGCAGCCGCTCCTACTCAGTCATGAGGCCATGTACCATGGTTCGCCGGTTGGGGGAAGGCTGGCGCAGCATCTTGTAGAGTGGCGTGCCATTACTTCAGATGTGTGGGTTCTGGAGATCATTTCCCACGGCTACTGTCTTCCCTTTCGGCACAGGCCTCGCGACAATCCACCGGGGAACCTCTCTTTGAAGAGTCCGGATCCGCTCCTTGCGCAGGAAATTCAAGCCCTGCTGGAGAAAGGCGCCATAGGACTGGTGCCTGTAGCGGAGAGGAACAAGGGATGGTATTCCCCTTATTTTTTGATTTCGAAGAAAGACGGGGGTTTGAGACCCATCATGGACTTGCGCGGTTTGAACAAACTCCTCAGGAAGGACAAGTTCAAGATGGTTACTCTCTCTCAAGTCCTCCAGGCCCTTCAGCTTCAGGACTGGTTGGTGTCACTCGACCTCAAGGATGCTTACTTCCATGTGCCGATCCATCCCAAGCACAAGAAGTACCTGAGGTTCGCGGTTGGCGACTCGCACTTTCAGTTTCGGGTCCTGCCGTTCGGTTTGACCTCCGCCCCGAGGGTTTTCACCAAGCTCATGGTGGTGGTGGCAGCGCATCTCAGGCAAGGGGGGATTCACGTCTACCCCTACCTGGACGATTGGTTGATCAGGGGGAGCTCTCCCGAGCAAGTCCTGGATCATCTGTCCGTCGCCTGCCACTCCCTTCACAGTCTGGGCTTCTCCCTCAATTTAAAGAAGTCCCATTTGACGCCAACACAGAGGCTCCAGTACATCGGAGCAGTGCTCGACACTTCCCTGGGGCAGTGTTTTCCTCCCCAGGTGAGGGCTCTTCACATTCAGCAGATGGTGCACAAGTTTCAGCATGCCCAGACGCTCCCGGCGTTCGAGTTCTTGAGGTTGCTCGGCCTCATGGCATCCTGCATTCTTCTGGTGCCAGAGGCTCGCCTGCGGATGAGATCTTTGCAGTGGGCACTCAAGACGCAATGGTCGCAGTCCTCCGGCAGGATGTCGGACCCGGTTCAGGTGCCGCCCTCGGTCGCCCGGGACCTTCTGTGGTGGGCTGTCGAAGGCAACTTGATGAAGGGGGCTCCGTTTTGGCTACCCTGGCCGGAGGTGACGATCGTGACGGATGCATCCCTCACGGGATGGGGAGCTCATGCCAACGGGCTGACAGTCAGCGGTCGTTGGTCTCCGTCGGAGTCCAGACTCCATATCAATCTGTTGGAGCTGAGGGCCGTCAGGCTAGCCCTGAAGGCTTTTCTGCCGACTGTGCGAGGAAAGGCTGTCCTGATCATGACGGACAACACTGTGGCCATGCACTACCTCAACAAAAAGGGGGGGGCAGGGTCACTTCCTCTGTGCAGGGAGGCGATGCAGCTCGAGTTCTGGGCCATCCGGCAGGAAGTTTCGATCTCGGCAGTTCATCTGGCCGGAGACGAAACCGTGACGGCGGACGCTCTGAGCAGGCGGAGCGCGATCTCTCACGAGTGGGAGTTGGCTCAGGAGATTCTCCTGGAGATCTTCGCCCTTTGGGGGACCCCTCGAGTGGATCTCTTCGCCTCCAGTGTCAACCGGAAGTGCGAGAGGTTTTGCTCGCGGGAATTTCCTCCGAAAGGAGCCTTAGGCGACGCGTTTGTGGTGGAGTGGTCATTCCCGCTGCTGTACGCGTTTCCTCCAGTCCCCGTCATCCCGCAAGTGCTGCGGAGGTTGCGGAAGTTCGGTTCCCGGATGATCCTCATTGCTCCGGCGTGGGCTCGGAGGACGTGGTACCCGGACCTTCTCGACTTGTCCATCTGCCCTCCACGTCGTCTTCCCTACCGAGACGATCTGCTCTCACGGGAGGGGGGTCAGGTTCTCCATCCAGAGGTCGGATCCCTCAACCTTCACGCTTGGCTTCTGAATGGTTGAGGTATAAGGATTGGGACCTCCCTGAAGACGTGATGGAGGTGTTGCTTTCGGCCCGAAGGCCCGCAACTAAGTCTCTGTACCGTTGCCGTAAGTTCTGCGACTGGTGCAGAGTTCAGAATGTGGATCCTTTTGCATGTGACATCCCCATGGTTCTGTCCTTTTTGCTTTCTTTGGCCCACAGGGGCTTGCAAGTGGGTACCATTAAAGGTTACCTGGCGGCGCTGTCCATCTTTAAGCGCTCATCTGAAGAATGTTCTTACTTTAAAATCCCTTTAATTTCACAGTTTCTGAAAGGGCTCACTAATGTGTTCCCTCCGTCGCCTTTCCTGGTGCCCGGTTGGGATTTAAACCTTGTTCTTAGGTTTCTTATGGGTGCTCCGTTTGAGCCTTTACATTCTTGCCCTTTGAGACTGTTGACTTTGAAAACTGCGTTTCTAGTTGCGGTTACTTCCGCTCGCAGAGTGAGTGAGTTACAGGCACTTTCTGTTAAGCCACCCTTCACTGTATTTCACAAGGACAGGGTTGTCCTTCGAGTTCGTCCTTCTTTTCTTCCAAAGGTAGTGACGGAATTTCATTTGGCCCAGAAGATTGTTCTTCCGGCTTTCTATCCTCCTCCGCATCCTGGTAAGGAAGAGGAGAGGCTCCATAGGCTTGATCCTAGGAGAGCTTTGAGCTTTTATGTTTCTCGCATGTCCCGGGTCAGAGTGGACGATCAACTCTTTATTGGTTACGCTGGTAAGCGCTTGGGGCAAGCTGTGACGAAACAGACTTTGTCACGCTGGATTATTTTGGCCATCTCGGAGTGTTACCGCTTGGCGGGTAAGGACCCACCGGCTGGCTTGCAGGCCCATTCTACCAGGGGCGTGGCTGCATCTACTGCCCTGCAGAGGGGTGTTCCTATTCGCAACATCTGTGATGCTGCCACCTGGGCTTCAGTACATAGATTTGTACGGCATTATTCCCTCGATTCCATCAGAGGGCAGGATCTGGCCTTTGGCAAGGCGGTCCTTTGCTCTGCTATTTGATTGGCTATTCTAAATTTTGTTTCTAAATTCTTTCCCTCCTCCTTGATTTGGTACTGCTTTGGGAGTCTGTCATAGATATGGAATACGTCGGAGGACCCAATCCCCTCGAAGAACAAGTTACTTTCTTACCTGGTAACGTTCTTTCGATGGGATGGTCCGACGACGTATTCCATATCGCTCCCACCCTGCCTTCCCCGCTGCAGAATTTCTGTTGCGATTGCAGCTTACGTTCCGCAAGGCTTTGTGTCGGACTGGCAGTTGACTAATGTCACACGTTCTGGGGGAAAAAACTACAACTGAGGCTACTGGCGTCGTGCGTCCTACTTATCACATCGGATGACGTCGGACGTCGGAGGAGGTCCTCGACGGAGGCGCATCGACGTCATCGACGCAGGACGCAGACGCCGAAAAAGTTTCCGAAGCAGCACAGCTGTGGTGATTACATGTCATAGATATGGAATACGTCGTCGGACCATCCCATCGAAAGAACGTTACCAGGTAAGAAAGTAACTTGTTCGTCTCTAGTGTTTTGGGATGGCGGCCATGATAGAGAGAGTGAGAGAGAGAGACGGACAGACAAGGGACTACTAGCGGGCCACACACCGAGTAGTATCGCCATTTCCCATGGCAGGTGAACAGTCCCATGTCTCTAAGGTTTTGAGAGGGCGGCCATGAGAGAGAGAGTGAGAGAGAGAGACGGACAGACAAGGGACTACTAGCGGGCCACACACCAAGTAGTATCGCCATTTCCCATGGCAGGTGAACACTCCAAGGTGTAAGGTTTTGGGAGGGAGGCCATGATAGAGAGAGTGAGAGAGAGAGAGAGAGAGAGAGAGAGACGGACAGATAAGGGACTGCTAGCGGGCCACACACCGACTAGTATCACCATTTCCCATGGCAGGTGAACAGTCCCATGTCTCTAAGGTTTTGAGAGGGTGGCCATGATGGAGAGAGTGAGAGAGAGAGATGGACAGACAAGGGACTGCTAGCGGGCCACACACCGAGTAGTATCGCCATTTCCCATGGCAGGTGAACAGTCTAATGTCTCTAGTGTTTTGGGAAGGTGGCCATGATAGAGAGAGTGAGAGAGAGAGAGAGAGAGAGAGGGAGAGACGGACAGACAAGGGACTGCTAGCGGGCCACACACCGAGTAGTATTGCCATTTCCCATGGCAGGAGAACAGTCTAATGTCTCTAGTGTTTTGGGAAGGTGGCCATGATAGAGAGAGTGAGAGAGAGAGACGGACAGACAAGGGACTGCTAGGGGAGCAGACACCGAGTAGTATCGCTATTTCCCAAGGCAGGTGAACAGTCCAAGGTGTAAGGTTTTGGGAGGGCGGCCATGATAGAGAGAGTGAGAGAGAGAGGCGGACAGACAAGGGACTGCTAGCGGGCCACACACCGAGTAGTATCGTCATTTCCCATGGCAGGTGAACAGTCCAACATCTCTAGTGTTTTGGGATGGCGGCCATGATAGAGAGAGTAAGAGTGAGACAGACAGGCAAGGGACTGCTAGCAGGCCACACAACCCGAGTAGTATTGCCATTTCCCATGGCAGGTGAACAGTCCCATGTCTCGAAGGTTTTGAGAGGGCGGCCATGATAGAGAGAGTGAGAGCGAGCGAGACGGACAGACAAGGGACTCCCAGTGGGCCACAAACCGAGTAGTATCGTAATTTCCCATGGCAGGTGATCAGTCCGAGGTGTAAGGTTTTGGGATGCTGGCCATGATAGAGAGAGTAAGAGAGAGACGGAAAGACAAGGGTCTGCTAGCGGGCCACACACCCCGAGTAGTATCGCCATTTCCCATGGTAGGTGAACAGTCCTATGTCTCTAAGGTTTTGAGAGGGTGGCCATGATAGAGAGAGTGAGAGAGAGAGACGGACAGACAAGGGACTGCAAGCGGGCCACACAGCGAGTAGCATCGCCATTTCCCATGGCAGGTGAACAGTCCAAGGTGTAAGGTTTTGGGAGGGCGCCCATGATAGAGAGAGTAAGAGAGAGACGGACAGACAAGGTACTGCTAGCGGGCCACACACCCCGAGTAGTATAGCCATTTCCCATGGCAGGTGAACAGCCCCATATCTCTAAGGTTTTGAGAGGGTGGCCATGATAGAGAGAGTGAGAGAGAGAGACAGAGAGACGGACAGACAAGGGACTGCTAGCGGCCCACACACCGAGTAGTATCGTCATTTCCCATGGCAGGTGAACAGTACAAGGTCTCTAGTGTTTTGGGATGGTGGCCATGATAGAGAGAGTAAGAAAGAGACGGACAGAAAAGGGACTACTAGTGGGCCATACACCCTGAGTAGTATCGCCATTTCCCATGGCAGGTGAAGAGTCCCATGTCTCTAAGGTTTTGAGAGGGTAGCCATGATAGAGAGAGTGAGAGAGAGAGACGGACAGACAAGGGACTGCAAGCGGGCCACACAGCGAGTAGCATCGCCATTTCCCATGGCAGGTGAACAGTCCAAGGTGTAAGGTTTTGGGAGGGCGCCCATGATAGAGAGAGTAAGAGAGAGACGGACAGACAAGGTACTGCTAGCGGGCCACACACCCCGAGTAGTATAGCCATTTCCCATGGCAGGTGAACAGCCCCATATCTCTAAGGTTTTGAGAGGGTGGCCATGATAGAGAGAGTGAGAGAGAGAGACAGAGAGACGGACAGAAAAGGGACTGCTAGCGGCCCACACACCGAGTAGTATCGTCATTTCCCATGGCAGGTGAACAGTACAAGGTCTCTAGTGTTTTGGGATGGTGGCCATGATAGAGAGAGTAAGAAAGAGACGGACAGAAAAGGGACTACTAGTGGGCCATACACCCTGAGTAGTATCGCTACTTCCCATGGCAGGTGAACAGTCCAAGGTGTAAGGTTTTGGGAGAGCGGCTATGATAGAGAGAGAGAGAGAGAGAGAGAGAGAGAGAGAGACGGACAGACTAGGGACTGCTAGCGGGCCACACACCGAGTAGTATTGTCATTTCCCATGGCAGGTGAACAGTCCAAGGTATCTAGAGTTTTGGGATGGCGGCCATGATAGAGAGAGTAAGAGACAGACAGACAGACAAGGGACTGCTAGCGGGCCACACACCCCGAGTAGTATCGCCATTTCCCATGGCAGGTGAACAGTCCCATGTCTCTAAGGTTTTGAGAGGGCGGCCATGATAGAGAGAGTGAGAGAGAGAGAGACGGACAGACAAGGGACTCCTAGCGGACCACACACCGAGTAGCATCGCCATTTCCCATGGTAGGTGAACAGTCCAAGGTGTAAGCTTTTGGGAGGATGGCCATGATAGAGAGAGTGAGAGAGAGAGAGAGAGAGAGAGAGAGAGAGATGGACAGACAAGGGACTGCTAGCGGGCCACACACCGAGTAGTATCACCATTTCCCATGGCAGGAGAATAGTCTAATGTCTCTAGTGTTTTGGGAAGGCGGCCATGATAGAGAGAGTGAGAGAGAGAGAAAGACAAGGGACTGCTAGCGGGCCACACACCCCAAGTAGTATCGCCATTTCCCATGGCAGGTGAACAGTCCCATGTCTCTAAGGTTTTGAGAGGGTGGCCACGATAGAGAGAGAGAGAGAGATAGAGCGAGAGAGACGGACAGACAGGGGCCTGCTAGCGGGCCACACACCGAGTAGTATCGCCATTTCCCATGGCAGGTGAACAGTCCAAGGTGTAAGGTTTTGGGAGGATGGCCATGATAGAGAGAGTGAGAGAGAGAGAGAGAGAGAGAGAGAGAGATGGACAGACAAGGGACTGCTAGCGGGCCACACACCGAGTAGTATCGCCATTTCCCATGGCAGGTGAACAGTCCAATGTATAAGGTTTTGGGAGGGCGACCATGATAGAGAGAGTGAGAGAAAGAGACGGACAGACAAGGCACTGCTAGCGGGCCACACACCGAGTAGTATTGTCATTTCCCATGGCAGGTGAACAGTCCAACGTCTCTAGTGTTTTGGGATGGCGGCCATGATAGAGAGAGTGAGAGAGAGAGACGGACAGACAAGGGACTACTAGCGGGCCACACACCGAGTAGTATCGCCATTTCCCATGGCAGGTGAACAGTCCCATGTCTCTAAGGTTTTGAGAGGGCGGCCATGAGAGAGAGAGTGAGAGAGAGAGACGGACAGACAAGGGACTACTAGCGGGCCACACACCAAGTAGTATCGCCATTTCCCATGGCAGGTGAACACTCCAAGGTGTAAGGTTTTGGGAGGGAGGCCATGATAGAGAGAGTGAGAGAGAGAGAGAGAGAGACGGACAGATAAGGGACTGCTAGCGGGCCACACACCGACTAGTATCACCATTTCCCATGGCAGGTGAACAGTCCCATGTCTCTAAGGTTTTGAGAGGGTGGCCATGATGGAGAGAGTGAGAGAGAGAGATGGACAGACAAGGGACTGCTAGCGGGCCACACACCGAGTAGTATCGCCATTTCCCATGGCAGGTGAACAGTTCAAGGTGTAAGGTTTTGGGAGGGTGGCCATGATAGAGAGAGTGAGAGAGAGAGAGAGAGAGAGAGAGAGAGAGAGAAAGACGGACAGACAAGGGACTGCTAGCGGGCCACACACCGAGTAGTATCGCCATTTCCCATGGCAGGAGAACAGTCTAATGTCTCTAGTGTTTTGGGAAGGTGGCCATGATAGAGAGAGTGAGAGAGAGAGACGGACAGACAAGGGACTGCTAGGGGAGCAGACACCGAGTAGTATCGCTATTTCCCAAGGCAGGTGAACAGTCCAAGGTGTAAGGTTTTGGGAGGGCGGCCATGATAGAGAGAGTGAGAGAGAGAGGCGGACAGACAAGGGACTGCTAGCGGGCCACACACCGAGTAGTATCGTCATTTTCCATGGCAGGTGAACAGTCCAACGTCTCTAGTGTTTTGGGATGGCGGCCATGATAGAGAGAGTAAGAGTGAGACAGACAGGCAAGGGACTGCTAGCAGGCCACACAACCCGAGTAGTATTGCCATTTCCCATGGCAGGTGAACAGTCCTATGTCTCTAAGGTTTTGAGAGGGTGGCCATGATAGAGAGAGTGAGAGAGAGAGACGGACAGACAAGGGACTGCAAGCGGGCCACACAGCGAGTAGCATCGCCATTTCCCATGGCAGGTGAACAGTCCAAGGTGTAAGGTTTTGGGAGGGCGCCCATGATAGAGAGAGTAAGAGAGAGACGGACAGACAAGGTACTGCTAGCGGGCCACACACCCCGAGTAGTATAGCCATTTCCCATGGCAGGTGAACAGCCCCATATCTCTAAGGTTTTGAGAGGGTGGCCATGATGGAGAGAGTGAGAGAGAGAGATGGACAGACAAGGGACTGCTAGCGGGCCACACACCGAGTAGTATCGCCATTTCCCATGGCAGGTGAACAGTTCAAGGTGTAAGGTTTTGGGAGGGTGGCCATGATAGAGAGAGTGAGAGAGAGAGAGAGAGAGAGAGAGAGAGAGAGAGAGAGAGAGAGAGAGAGAGAGAGAGAAGACGGACAGACAAGGGACTGCTAGCGGGCCACACACCGAGTAGTATCGCCATTTCCCATGGCAGGAGAACAATCTAATGTCTCTAGTGTTTTGGGAAGGTGGCCATGATAGAGAGAGTGAGAGAGAGAGACGGACAGACAAGGGACTGCTAGGGGAGCAGACACCGAGTAGTATCGCTATTTCCCAAGGCAGGTGAACAGTCCAAGGTGTAAGGTTTTGGGAGGGCGGCCATGATAGAGAGAGTGAGAGAGAGAGGCGGACAGACAAGGGACTGCTAGCGGGCCACACACCGAGTAGTATCGCCATTTCCCATGGCAGGTGAACAGTCCAACGTCTCTAGTGTTTTGGGATGGCGGCCATGATAGAGAGAGTAAGAGTGAGACAGACAGGCAAGGGACTGCTAGCAGGCCACACAACCCGAGTAGTATTGCCATTTCCCATGGCAGGTGAACAGTCCCATGTCTCGAAGGTTTTGAGAGGGCGGCCATGATAGAGAGAGTGAGAGAGAGCGAGACGGACAGACAAGGGACTCCCAGTGGGCCACAAACCGAGTAGTATCGTAATTTCCCATGGCAGGTGATCAGTCCGAGGTGTAAGGTTTTGGGATGGTGGCCATGATAGAGAGAGTAAGAGAGAGACGGAAAGACAAGGGACTGCTAGCGGGCCACACACCCCGAGTAGTATCGCCATTTCCCATGGTAGGTGAACAGTCCTATGTCTCTAAGGTTTTGAGAGGGTGGCCATGATAGAGAGAGTGAGAGAGAGAGACGGACAGACAAGGGACTGCAAGCGGGCCACACAGCGAGTAGCATCGCCATTTCCCATGGCAGGTGAACAGTCCAAGGTGTAAGGTTTTGGGAGGGCGCCCATGATAGAGAGAGACGGACAGACAAGGTACTGCTAGCGGGCCACACACCCCGAGTAGTATAGCCATTTCCCATGGCAGGTGAACAGCCCCATATCTCTAAGGTTTTGAGAGGGTGGCCATGATAGAGAGAGTGAGAGAGAGAGACAGAGAGACGGACAGACAAGGGACTGCTAGCGGCCCACACACCGAGTAGTATCGTCATTTCCCATGGCAGGTGAACAGTACAAGGTCTCTAGTGTTTTGGGATGGTGGCCATGATAGAGAGAGTAAGAAAGAGACGGACAGAAAAGTGACTGCTAGTGGGCCATACACCCTGAGTAGTATCGCCATTTCCCATGGCAGGTGAAGAGTCCCATGTCTCTAAGGTTTTGAGAGGGCAGCCATGATAGAGAGAGTGAGAGAGAGAGACGGACAGACAAGGGACTGCTAGCGGACCACACACCGAGTAGTATCGCTATTTCCCATGGCAGGTGAACAGTCCAAGGTGTAAGGTTTTGGGAGAGCGGCTATGATAGAGAGAGAGAGAGAGAGAGAGACGGACAGACTAGGGACTGCTAGCGGGCCACACACCGAGTAGTATTGTCATTTCCCATGGCAGGTGAACAGTCCAAGGTATCTAGAGTTTTGGGATGGCGGCCATGATAGAGAGAGTAAGAGACAGACAGACAGACAAGGGACTGCTAGCGGGCCACACACCCCGAGTAGTATCGCCATTTCCCATGGCAGGTGAACAGTCCAAGGTGTAAGCTTTTGGGAGTATGGCCATGATAGAGAGAGTGAGAGAGAGAGAGAGAGAGAGATGGACAGACAAGGGACTGCTAGCGGGCCACACACCGAGTAGTATCACCATTTCCCATGGCAGGAGAATAGTCTAATGTCTCTAGTGTTTTGGGAAGGCAGCCATGATAGAGAGAGTGAGAGAGAGAGAAAGACAAGGGACTGCTAGCGGGCCACACACCCCGAGTAGTATCGCCATTTCCCATGGCAGGTGAACAGTCCCATGTCTCTAAGGTTTTGAGAGGGTGGCCACGATAGAGAGAGAGAGATAGAGAGAGAGAGACGGACAGACACGGGACTGCTAGCGGGCCACACACCGAGTAGTATCGCCATTTCCCATGGCAGGTGAACAGTCCAAGGTGTAAGTTTTTGGGAGGATGGCCATGATAGAGAGAGTGAGAGAGAGAGAGAGAGAGAGAGAGAGAGAGAGAGAGATGGACAGACAAGGGACTGCTAGTGGGCCAGACACTGAGTAGTATCGCCATTTCCCAAGGCAGGTGTACAGTCCAAGGTAGAAGGTTTTGGAAGGGCGGCCATGATAGAGAGAGCGAGAGAGAGGGACGGACAGACAAGGGACTGCTAGCGGGCCACACACCGAGTAGTATTGCCATTTCCCATGGCAGGTGAAAAGTCCAAAGTGTAAGGTTTTGGGAGGGCGGCCATGATAGAGAGAGTGAGAGAGAGAGAGAGACGGACAGACAAGGGACTGCTAGCGGGCCACACACCGATTAGTATTGCCATTTCCCATGGCAGGAGAACAGTCTAATGTCTCTAGTGTTTTGGGAAGGCGGCCATGATAGAGAGAGTGAGAGAGAGACGGACAGACAAGGGACTGCTAGCGGCCCACACACCGAGTAGTATTGTCAGTTCCCATGGCAGGTGAACAGTCCAAGGTCTCTAGTGTTTTGGGATGGTGGCCATGATAGAGAGAGTAAGAGAGAGACGGACAGACAAGGTTCTGCTAGCGGGCCACACACCCCGAGTAGTATCGCCATTTCCCATGGCAGGTGAACAGTCCCATGTCTCTAAAATTTTGAGAGGGCGGCCATGATAGAGAGAGTGAGAGAGAGAGACAGACAGACAAGGGACTGCTAGTGGGCCAGACACAGAGTAGTATCGCCATTTCCCAAGGCAGGTGAACATTCCAATGTATAAGGTTTTGGGAGGGCGGCCATGATAGAGAGAGTGAGAGAAAGAGACGGACAGACAAGGCACTGCTAGCGGGCCACACACCGAGTAGTATCGTAATTTCCCATGGCAGGTGAACAGTCCAACGTCTCTAGTGTTTTGGGATGGCGGCCATGATAGAGAGAGTGAGAGAGAGAGACGGACAGACAAGGGACTACTAGCGGGCCACACACCCAGTAGTATCGCCATTTCCCATGGCAGGTGAACAGTCCCATGTCTCTAAGGTTTTGAGAGGGCGGCCACGATAGAGAGAGTGAGAGAGAGAGACGGACAGACAAGGGACTACTAGCGGGCCACACACGAAGTAGTATCGCCATTTCGCATGGCAGGTGAACAGTCCAAGGTGTAAGGTTTTGGGAGGGCGGCCATGATAGAGAGAGTGAGAGAGAGAGATGGACAGACAAGGGACTGCTAGCGGGCCACACACCGAGTAGTATCGCCATTTCCCATGGCAGGAGAACAGACTAATGTATCTAGTGTTTTGGGAAGGTGGCCATGATAGAGAGAGTGAGAGAGAGACGGACAGACAAGGGACTGCTAGCGGCCCACACACCGAGTAGTATTGTCAGTTCCCATGGCAGGTGAACAGTCCAAGGTCTCTAGTGTTTTGGGATGGTGGCCATGATATAGAGAGTAAGAGAGAGACGGACAGACAAGGTTCTGCTAGCGGGCCACACACCCCGAGTAGTATCGCCATTTCCCATGGCAGGTGAACAGTCCCATGTCTCTAAGGTTTTGAGAGGGCGGCCATGATAGAGAGAGTGAGAGAGAGAGACAGACAGACAAGGGACTGCTAGTGGGCCAGACGTCGAGTAGTATCGCCATTTCCCAAGGCAGGTGAACAGTCCAATGTATAAGGTTTTGGGAGGGCGGCCATGATAGAGAGAGTGAGAGAAAGAGACGGACAGACAAGACACTGCTAGCGGGCCACACACCGAGTAGTATCGTAATTTCCCATGGCGGTGAACAGTCCAACGTCTCTAGTGTTTTGGGATGGCGGCCATGATAGAGAGAGTGAGAGAGAGAGACGGACAGACAAGGGACTACTAGCGGGCCACACACTGAGTAGTATCGCCAGTTCCCATGGCAGGTGAACAGTCCCATGTCTCTAAGGTTTTGAGAGGGCGGCCACGATAGAGAGAGTGAGAGAGAGAGACGGACAGACAAGGGACTACTAGCGGGCCACACACCAAGTAGTATCGCCATTTCGCATGGCAGGTGAACAGTCCAAGGTGTAAGGTTTTGGGAGGGCGGCCATGATAGAGAGAGTGAGAGAGAGAGATGGACAGACAAGGGACTGCTAGCGGGCCACACACCGAGTAGTATCGCCATTTCCCATGGCAGGAGAAGAGTCTAATGTCTCTAGTGTTTTGGGAAGGCAGCCATGATAGAGAGAGTGAGAGAGAGAGAGACAGACAGACAAGGCACTGCTAGCGGGCCATACACCCTGAGTAGTATCGCCATTTCCCATGGCAGGTGAACAGTCCCATGTCTCTAAGGTTTTGACAGGGCGGCCATGATAGAGAGAGTGAGAGAAAGAGGCGGACAGACAAGGGACTACTAGCGGGCCACACACCGAGTAGTATCGCCATTTCCCATGGCAGGTGAACAGTCCAAGGTGTAAGGTTTTGGGAGGGCGGCCATGATAGAGAGAGTGAGAGAGAGAGAGAGTGAGAGAGAGACGGACAGACAAGGGACTGCTAGCGGCCCACACACCGAGTAGTATCGTCATTTCTCATGGCAGGTGAACAGTCCAAGGTCTCTAGTGTTTTGGGATGGTGGCCATGATAGAGAGAGTAAGAGAGAGACGGACAGAAAAGGGACTGCTAGCGGGCCATACACCCTGAGTAGTATCGCCATTTCCCATGGCAGGTGAACAGTCCCATGTCTCTAAGGTTTTGAGACGGCGGCCATGATAGAGAGAGTGAGAGAGAGAGGTGGACAGACAAGGGACTGCTAGCGGACCACACACCGAGTAGTATTGTCATTTCCCATGGCAGGTGAACAGTCCAAGGTCTCTAGTGTTTTGGGATGGCGGCCATGATAGAGAGACAGAGCGAGAGAGAGACGGACATAGATGGGACTGCTAGCGGGCCACACACCGAGTAGTATCGCCATTTCCCATGGCAGGTGAACATTCCCATGTCTCTAAGGTTTTGAGAGGGTGGCCATGATAGAGAGAGTGAGAGAGAGACGGACAGACAAGGGACTGCTAGCGGGCCACACACCCTGAGTAGTATCGCCATTTCCCATGACAGGTGAACAGTCCCATGTCTCAAAGGTTTTGAGAGGGTGGCCATGATAGAGAGAGAGAGAGAGAGAGAGAGAGAGAGAGACGGACAGACAAGGGACTGCTAGTGGGCCACACACCGAGTAGTATCGCCATTTCCCATGGCAGGTGAACAGTCCAAGGTGTAAGGTTTTGGGAGGATGGCCATGATAGAGAGAGTGAGAGAGAGAGAGAGAGAGAGAGATGGACAGACAAGGGACTGCTAGCGGGCCACACACCGAGTAGTATCGCCATTTCCCATGGCAGGAGAAGAGTCTAATGTCTCTAGTGTTTTGGGAAGGCGGCCATGATAGAGAGAGTGAGAGAGAGAGACAGACAGACAAGGCACTGCTAGCGGGCCATACACCCTGAGTAGTATCGCCATTTCCCATGGCAGGTGAACAGTCCCATGTCTCTAAGGTTTTGAGAGGGCGGCCATGATAGAGAGAGTGAGAGAGAGAGGCGGACAGACAAGGGACTACTAGCGGGCCACACACCGAGTAGTATCGCCATTTCCCATGGCAGGTGAACAGTCCAAGGTGTAAGGTTTTGGGAGGGCGGCCATGATAGAGAGAGTGAGAGAGAGAGAGAGTGAGAGAGAGACGGACAGACAAGGGACTGCTAGCGGCCCACACACCGAGTAGTATCGTCATTTCTCATGGCAGGTGAACAGTCCAAGGTTTCTAGTGTTTTGGGATGGTGGCCATGATAGAGAGAGTAAGAGAGAGACGGACAGAAAAGGGACTGCTAGCGGGCCATACACCCTGAGTAGTATCGCCATTTCCCATGGCAGGTGAACAGTCCCATGTTTCTAAAGTTTTGAGAGGGCGGCCATGATAGAGAGAGTGAGAGAGAGAGGTGGACAGACAAGGGACTGCTAGCGGACCACACACCGAGTAGTATTGTCATTTCCCATGGCAGGTGAACAGTCCAAGGTCTCTAGTGTTTTGGGATAGCGGCCATGATAGAGAGACAGAGCGAGAGAGAGACGGACATAGATGGGACTGCTAGCGGGCCACACACCGAGTAGTATCGCCATTTCCCATGGCAGGTGAACATTCCCATGTCTCTAAGGTTTTGCGAGGGTGGCCATGATAGAGAGAGTGAGAGAGAGACGGACAGACAAGGGACTGCTAGCGGGCCACACACCCTGAGTAGTATCGCCATTTCCCATGACAGGTGAACAGTCCCATGTCTCTAAGGTTTTGAGAGGGTGGCCATGATAGAGAGAGAGAGAGAGAGAGAGAGAGAGAGAGAGAGAGAGATGGACAGACAAGGGACTGCTAGCGGGCCACACACCGAGTAGTATCGCCATTTCCCATGGCAGGAGAAGAGTCTAATGTCTCTAGTGTTTTGGGAAGGCGGCCATGATAGAGAGAGTGAGAGAGAGAGACAGACAGACAAGGCACTGCTAGCGGGCCACACACCGATTAGTATCGCCATTTCCCATGGCATGTGAACAGTCCCATGTCTCTAAGGTTTTGAGAGGGCGGCCATGATAGAGAGACAGAGCGAGAGAGAGACGGACATAGATGGGACTGCTAGCGGGCCACACACCGAGTAGTATCGCCATTTCCCATGGCAGGTGAACATTCCCATGTCTCTAAGGTTTTGAGAGGGTGGCCATGATAGAGAGAGTGAGAGAGAGACGGACAGACAAGGGACTGCTAGCGGGCCACACACCCTGAGTAGTATCGCCATTTCCCATGACAGGTGAACAGTCCCATGTCTCTAAGGTTTTGAGAGGGTGGCCATGATAGAGAGAGAGAGATAGAGAGACGGACAGACAAGGGACTGCTAGTGGGCCACACACCGAGTAGTATCGCCATTTCCCATGGCAGGTGAACAGTCCAAGGTGTAAGCTTTTGGGAGGATGGCCATGATAGAGAGAGTGAGAGAGAGAGAGAGAGATGGACAGACAAGGGACTGCTAGCAGGCCACACACCGAGTAGTATCGCCATTTCCCATGGCAGGAGAAGAGTCTAATGTCTCTAGTGTTTTGGGAAGGCGGCCATGATAGAGAGAGTGAGAGAGAGAGGCGGACAGACAAGGGACTACTAGCGGGCCACACACCGAGTAGTATCGCCATTTCCCATGGCAGGTGAACAGTCCAAGGTGTAAGGTTTTGGGAGGGCGGCCATGATAGAGAGAGTGAGAGAGAGAGAGAGAGAGAGAGAGATGGACAGACAAGGGACTGCTAGTAGTCCACACACCGAGTAGTATCGCCATTTCCCATGGCAGGAGAAGAGTCTAATGTCTCTAGTGTTTTGTGAAGGCGGCCATGATAGAGAGAGTGAGAGAGAGAGACAGACAGACAAGGCACTGCTAGCGGGCCACACACCGAGTAGTATCGCCATTTCCCATGGCAGGTGAACAGTCCCATGTCTCTAAAGTTTTGAGAGGGTGGCCACGATAGAGATAGAGAGAGAGAGAGAGATAGAGAGAGAGAGACGGACAGACACGGGACTGCTAGTGGGCCACACACCGAGTAGTATCGCCATTTCCCATGGCAGGTGAACAGTCCAAGGTGTAAGGTTTTGGGAGGATGGCCATGATAGAGAGAGTGAGAGAGAGAGAGAGAGAGAGAGAGAGAGAGAGATGGACAGACAAGGGACTGCTAGCGGGCCACACACCGAGTAGTATTGCCATTTCGCATGGCAGGTGAACAGTCCAAGGTGTAAGGTTTTGGGAGGGCGGCCATGATAGAGAGAGTGAGAGAGAGAGAGAGACGGACAGACAAGGGACTGCTAGCGGGCCACACACCGATTAGTATTGCCATTTCCCATGGCAGGAGAACAGTCTAATGTCGCTAGTGTTTTGGGAAGGCGGCCATGATAGAGAGAGTGAGAGAGAGACGGACAGACAAGGGACTGCTAGCGGCCCACACACCGAGTAGTATTGTCAGTTCCCATGGCAGGTGAACAGTCCAAGGTCTCTAGTGTTTTGGGATGGTGGCCATGATAGAGAGAGTAAGAGAGAGACGGACAGACAAGGTTCTGCTAGCGGGCCACACACCCCGAGTAGTATCGCCATTTCCCATGGCAGGTGAACAGTCCCATGTCTCTAAGGTTTTGAGAGGGCGGCCATGATAGAGAGAGTGAGAGAGAGAGACGGACAGACAAGGGACTACTAGCGGGCCACACACCAAGTAGTATCGCCATTTCCCATGGCAGGTGAACACTCCAAGGTGTAAGGTTTTGGGAGGGAGGCCATGATAGAGAGAGTGAGAGAGAGAGAGAGAGAGAGAGACGGACAGATAAGGGACTGCTAGCGGGCCACACACCGAGTAGTATTGCCATTTCGCATGGCAGGTGAACAGTTCAAGGTGTAAGGTTTTGGGAGGGTGGCCATGATAGAGAGAGTGAGAGAGAGAGAGAGAGAGAGAGAAAGACGGACAGACAAGGGACTGCTAGCGGGCCACACACCGAGTAGTATCACCATTTCCCATGGCAGGAGAACAGTCTAATGTCTCTAGTGTTTTGGGAAGGTGGCCATGATAGAGAGAGTGAGAGAGAGAGACGGACAGACAAGGGACTGCTAGGGGAGCAGACACCGAGTAGTATCGCTATTTCCCAAGGCAGGTGAACAGTCCAAGGTGTAAGGTTTTGGGAGGGCGGCCATGATAGAGAGAGTGAGAGAGAGAGGCGGACAGACAAGGGACTGCTAGCGGGCCACACACCGAGTAGTATCGTCATTTTCCATGGCAGGTGAACAGTCCAACGTCTCTAGTGTTTTGGGATGGCGGCCTTGATAGAGAGAGTAAGAGTGAGACAGACAGGCAAGGGACTGCTAGCAGGCCACACAACCCGAGTAGTATTGCCATTTCCCATGGCAGGTGAACAGTCCTATGTCTCTAAGGTTTTGAGAGGGTGGCCATGATAGAGAGAGTGAGAGAGAGAGACGGACAGACAAGGGACTGCAAGCGGGCCACACAGCGAGTAGCATCGCCATTTCCCATGGCAGGTGAACAGTCCAAGGTGTAAGGTTTTGGGAGGGCGCCCATGATAGAGAGAGTAAGAGAGAGACGGACAGACAAGGTACTGCTAGCGGGCCACACACCCCGAGTAGTATAGCCATTTCCCATGGCAGGTGAACAGCCCCATATCTCTAAGGTTTTGAGAGGGTGGCCATGATGGAGAGAGTGAGAGAGAGAGATGGACAGACAAGGGACTGCTAGCGGGCCACACACCGAGTAGTATCGCCATTTCCCATGGCAGGTGAACAGTTCAAGGTGTAAGGTTTTGGGAGGGTGGCCATGATAGAGAGAGTGAGAGAGAGAGAGAGAGAGAGAGAGAGAGAGAGAGAAAGACGGACAGATAAGGGACTGCTAGCGGGCCACACACTGAGTAGTATCGCCATTTCCCATGGCAGGAGAACAATCTAATGTCTCTAGTGTTTTGGGAAGGTGGCCATGATAGAGAGAGTGAGAGAGAGAGACGGACAGACAAGGGACTGCTAGGGGAGCAGACACCGAGTAGTATCGCTATTTCCCAAGGCAGGTGAACAGTCCAAGGTGTAAGGTTTTGGGAGGGCGGCCATGATAGAGAGAGTGAGAGAGAGAGGCGGACAGACAAGGGACTGCTAGCGGGCCACACACCGAGTAGTATCGCCATTTCCCATGGCAGGTGAACAGTCCAACGTCTCTAGTGTTTTGGGATGGCGGCCATGATAGAGAGAGTAAGAGTGAGACAGACAGGCAAGGGACTGCTAGCAGGCCACACAACCCGAGTAGTATTGCCATTTCCCATGGCAGGTGAACAGTCCCATGTCTCGAAGGTTTTGAGAGGGCGGCCATGATAGAGAGAGTGAGAGAGAGCGAGACGGACAGACAAGGGACTCCCAGTGGGCCACAAACCGAGTAGTATCGTAATTTCCCATGGCAGGTGATCAGTCCGAGGTGTAAGGTTTTGGGATGGTGGCCATGATAGAGAGAGTAAGAGAGAGACGGAAAGACAAGGGACTGCTAGCGGGCCACACACCCCGAGTAGTATCGCCATTTCCCATGGTAGGTGAACAGTCCTATGTCTCTAAGGTTTTGAGAGGGTGGCCATGATAGAGAGAGTGAGAGAGAGAGACGGACAGACAAGGGACTGCAAGCGGGCCACACAGCGAGTAGCATCGCCATTTCCCATGGCTTGTGAACAGTCCAAGGTGTAAGGTTTTGGGAGGGCGCCCATGATAGAGAGAGTAAGAGAGAGACGGACAGACAAGGTACTGCTAGCGGGCCACACACCCCGAGTAGTATAACCATTTCCCATGGCAGGTGAACAGCCCCATATCTCTAAGGTTTTGAGAGGGTGGCCATGATAGAGAGAGTGAGAGAGAGAGACAGAGAGACGGACAGACAAGGGACTGCTAGCGGCCCACACACCGAGTAGTATCGTCATTTCCCATGGCAGGTGAACAGTACAAGGTCTCTAGTGTTTTGGGATGGTGGCCATGATAGAGAGAGTAAGAAAGAGACGGACAGAAAAGTGACTGCTAGTGGGCCATACACCCTGAGTAGTATCGCCATTTCCCATGGCAGGTGAAGAGTCCCATGTCTCTAAGGTTTTGAGAGGGCAGCCATGATAGAGAGAGTGAGAGAGAGAGACGGACAGACAAGGGACTGCTAGCGGACCACACACCGAGTAGTATCGCTATTTCCCATGGCAGGTGAACAGTCCAAGGTGTAAGGTTTTGGGAGAGCGGCTATGATAGAGAGAGAGAGAGAGAGAGAGACGGACAGACTAGGGACTGCTAGCGGGCCACACACCGAGTAGTATTGTCATTTCCCATGGCAGGTGAACAGTCCAAGGTATCTAGAGTTTTGGGATGGCGGCCATGATAGAGAGAGTAAGAGACAGACAGACAGACAAGGGACTGCTAGCGGGCCACACACCCCGAGTAGTATCGCCATTTCCCATGGCAGGTGAACAGTCCAAGGTGTAAGCTTTTGGGAGTATGGCCATGATAGAGAGAGTGAGAGAGAGAGAGAGAGAGAGATGGACAGACAAGGGACTGCTAGCGGGCCACACACCGAGTAGTATCACCATTTCCCATGGCAGGAGAATAGTCTAATGTCTCTAGTGTTTTGGGATGGTGGCCATGATAGAGAGAGTAAGAGAGAGACGGACAGAAAAGGGACTGCTAGCGGGCCATACACCCTGAGTAGTATCGCCATTTCCCATGGCAGGTGAACAGTCCCATGTCTCTAAGGTTTTGAGAGGGTGGCCACGATAGAGAGAGAGAGATAGAGAGAGAGAGACGGACAGACACGGGACTGCTAGCGGGCCACACACCGAGTAGTATCGCCATTTCCCATGGCAGGTGAACAGTCCAAGGTGTAAGGTTTTGGGAGGATGGCCATGATAGAGAGAGTGAGAGAGAGAGAGAGAGAGAGAGAGAGAGAGAGAGAGATGGACAGACAAGGGACTGCTAGTGGGCCAGACACTGAGTAGTATCGCCATTTCCCAAGGCAGGTGTACAGTCCAAGGTATAAGGTTTTGGAAGGGCGTCCATGATAGAGAGAGCGAGAGAGAGGGACGGACAGACAAGGGACTGCTAGCGGGCCACACACCGAGTAGTATTGCCATTTCCCATGGCAGGTGAACAGTCCAAAGTGTAAGGTTTTGGGAGGGCGGCCATGATAGAGAGAGTGAGAGAGAGAGAGAGACGGACAGACAAGGGACTGCTAGCGGGCCACACACCGATTAGTATTGCCATTTCCCATGGCAGGAGAACAGTCTAATGTCTCTAGTGTTTTGGGAAGGCGGCCATGATAGAGAGAGTGAGAGAGAGACGGACAGACAAGGGACTGCTAGCGGCCCACACACCGAGTAGTATTGTCAGTTCCCATGGCAGGTGAACAGTCCAAGGTCTCTAGTGTTTTGGGATGGTGGCCATGATAGAGAGAGTAAGAGAGAGACGGACAGACAAGGTTCTGCTAGCGGGCCACACACCCCGAGTAGTATCGCCATTTCCCATGGCAGGTGAACAGTCCCATGTCTCTAAAATTTTGAGAGGGCGGCCATGATAGAGAGAGTGAGAGAGAGAGACAGACAGACAAGGGACTGCTAGTGGGCCAGACACAGAGTAGTATCGCCATTTCCCAAGGCAGGTGAACATTCCAATGTATAAGGTTTTGGGAGGGCGGCCATGATAGAGAGAGTGAGAGAAAGAGACGGACAGACAAGGCACTGCTAGCGGGCCACACACCGAGTAGTATCGTAATTTCCCATGGCAGGTGAACAGTCCAACGTCTCTAGTGTTTTGGGATGGCGGCCATGATAGAGAGAGTGAGAGAGAGAGACGGACAGACAAGGGACTACTAGCGGGCCACACACCCAGTAGTATCGCCATTTCCCATGGCAGGTGAACAGTCCCATGTCTCTAAGGTTTTGAGAGGGCGGCCACGATAGAGAGAGTGAGAGAGAGAGACGGACAGACAAGGGACTACTAGCGGGCCACACACGAAGTAGTATCGCCATTTCGCATGGCAGGTGAGTCCAAGGTGTAAGGTTTTGGGAGGGCGGCCATGATAGAGAGAGTGAGAGAGAGAGATGGACAGACAAGGGACTGCTAGCGGGCCACACACCGAGTAGTATCGCCATTTCCCATGGCAGGAGAACAGACTAATGTATCTAGTGTTTTGGGAAGGTGGCCATGATAGAGAGAGTGAGAGAGAAACGGACAGACAAGGGACTGCTAGCGGCCCACACACCGAGTAGTATTGTCAGTTCCCATGGCAGGTGAACAGTCCAAGGTCTCTAGTGTTTTGGGATGGTGGCCATGATAGAGAGAGTAAGAGAGAGACGGACAGACAAGGTTCTGCTAGCGGGCCACACACCCCGAGTAGTATCGCCATTTCCCATGGCAGGTGAACAGTCCCATGTCTCTAAGGTTTTGAGAGGGCGGCCATGATAGAGAGAGTGAGAGAGAGAGACAGACAGACAAGGGACTGCTAGTGGGCCAGACACCGAGTAGTATCGCCATTTCCCAAGGCAGGTGAACAGTCCAATGTATAAGGTTTTGGGAGGGCGGCCATGATAGAGAGAGTGAGAGAAAGAGACGGACAGACAAGACACTGCTAGCGGGCCACACACCGAGTAGTATCGTAATTTCCCATGGCGGTGAACAGTCCAACGTCTCTAGTGTTTTGGGATGGCGGCCATGATAGAGAGAGTGAGAGAGAGAGACGGACAGACAAGGGACTACTAGCGGGCCACACACTGAGTAGTATCGCCAGTTCCCATGGCAGGTGAACAGTCCCATGTCTCTAAGGTTTTGAGAGGGCGGCCACGATAGAGAGAGTGAGAGAGAGAGACGGACAGACAAGGGACTACTAGCGGGCCACACACCAAGTAGTATCGCCATTTCGCATGGCAGGTGAACAGTCCAAGGTGTAAGGTTTTGGGAGGGCGGCCATGATAGAGAGAGTGAGAGAGAGAGATGGACAGACAAGGGACTGCTAGCGGGCCACACACCGAGTAGTATCGCCATTTCCCATGGCAGGAGAAGAGTCTAATGTCTCTAGTGTTTTGGGAAGGCAGCCATGATAGAGAGAGTGAGAGAGAGAGACAGACAGACAAGGCACTGCTAGCGGGCCATACACCCTGAGTAGTATCGCCATTTCCCATGGCAGGTGAACAGTCCCATGTCTCTAAGGTTTTGACAGGGCGGCCATGATAGAGAGAGTGAGAGAAAGAGGCGGACAGACAAGGGACTACTAGCGGGCCACACACCGAGTAGTATCGCCATTTCCCATGGCAGGTGAACAGTCCAAGGTGTAAGGTTTTGGGAGGGCGGCCATGATAGAGAGAGTGAGAGAGAGAGAGAGTGAGAGAGAGACGGACAGACAAGGGACTGCTAGCGGCCCACACACCGAGTAGTATCGTCATTTCTCATGGCAGGTGAACAGTCCAAGGTCTCTAGTGTTTTGGGATGGTGGCCATGATAGAGAGAGTAAGAGAGAGACGGACAGAAAAGGGACTGCTAGCGGGCCATACACCCTGAGTAGTATCGCCATTTCCCATGGCAGGTGAACAGTCCCATGTCTCTAAGGTTTTGAGACGGCGGCCATGATAGAGAGAGTGAGAGAGAGAGGTGGACAGACAAGGGACTGCTAGCGGACCACACACCGAGTAGTATTGTCATTTCCCATGGCAGGTGAACAGTCCAAGGTCTCTAGTGTTTTGGGATGGCGGCCATGATAGAGAGACAGAGCGAGAGAGAGACGGACATAGATGGGACTGCTAGCGGGCCACACACCGAGTAGTATCGCCATTTCCCATGGCAGGTGAACATTCCCATGTCTCTAAGGTTTTGAGAGGGTGGCCATGATAGAGAGAGTGAGAGAGAGACGGACAGACAAGGGACTGCTAGCGGGCCACACACCCTGAGTAGTATCGCCATTTCCCATGACAGGTGAACAGTCCCATGTCTCAAAGGTTTTGAGAGGGTGGCCATGATAGAGAGAGAGAGAGAGAGAGAGAGAGAGACGGACAGACAAGGGACTGCTAGTGGGCCACACACCGAGTAGTATCGCCATTTCCCATGGCAGGTGAACAGTCCAAGGTGTAAGGTTTTGGGAGGATGGCCATGATAGAGAGAGTGAGAGAGAGAGAGAGAGAGAGAGATGGACAGACAAGGGACTGCTAGCGGGCCACACACCGAGTAGTATCGCCATTTCCCATGGCAGGAGAAGAGTCTAATGTCTCTAGTGTTTTGGGAAGGCGGCCATGATAGAGAGAGTGAGAGAGAGAGACAGACAGACAAGGCACTGCTAGCGGGCCATACACCCTGAGTAGTATCGCCATTTCCCATGGCAGGTGAACAGTCCCATGTCTCTAAGGTTTTGAGAGGGCGGCCATGATAGAGAGAGTGAGAGAGAGAGGCGGACAGACAAGGGACTACTAGCGGGCCACACACCGAGTAGTATCGCCATTTCCCATGGCAGGTGAACAGTCCAAGGTGTAAGGTTTTGGGAGGGCGGCCATGATAGAGAGAGTGAGAGAGAGAGAGAGTGAGAGAGAGACGGACAGACAAGGGACTGCTAGCGGCCCACACACCGAGTAGTATCGTCATTTCTCATGGCAGGTGAACAGTCCAAGGTTTCTAGTGTTTTGGGATGGTGGCCATGATAGAGAGAGTAAGAGAGAGACGGACAGAAAAGGGACTGCTAGCGGGCCATACACCCTGAGTAGTATCGCCATTTCCCATGGCAGGTGAACAGTCCCATGTTTCTAAAGTTTTGAGAGGGCGGCCATGATAGAGAGAGTGAGAGAGAGAGGTGGACAGACAAGGGACTGCTAGCGGACCACACACCGAGTAGTATTGTCATTTCCCATGGCAGGTGAACAGTCCAAGGTCTCTAGTGTTTTGGGATAGCGGCCATGATAGAGAGACAGAGCGAGAGAGAGACGGACATAGATGGGACTGCTAGCGGGCCACACACCGAGTAGTATCGCCATTTCCCATGGCAGGTGAACATTCCCATGTCTCTAAGGTTTTGCGAGGGTGGCCATGATAGAGAGAGTGAGAGAGAGACGGACAGACAAGGGACTGCTAGCGGGCCACACACCCTGAGTAGTATCGCCATTTCCCATGACAGGTGAACAGTCCCATGTCTCTAAGGTTTTGAGAGGGTGGCCATGATAGAGAGAGAGAGAGAGAGAGAGAGAGAGAGAGAGAGATGGACAGACAAGGGACTGCTAGCGGGCCACACACCGAGTAGTATCGCCATTTCCCATGGCAGGAGAAGAGTCTAATGTCTCTAGTGTTTTGGGAAGGCGGCCATGATAGAGAGAGTGAGAGAGAGAGACAGACAGACAAGGCACTGCTAGCGGGCCACACACCGATTAGTATCGCCATTTCCCATGGCATGTGAACAGTCCCATGTCTCTAAGGTTTTGAGAGGGCGGCCATGATAGAGAGACAGAGCGAGAGAGAGACGGACATAGATGGGACTGCTAGCGGGCCACACACCGAGTAGTATCGCCATTTCCCATGGCAGGTGAACATTCCCATGTCTCTAAGGTTTTGAGAGGGTGGCCATGATAGAGAGAGTGAGAGAGAGACGGACAGACAAGGGACTGCTAGCGGGCCACACACCCTGAGTAGTATCGCCATTTCCCATGACAGGTGAACAGTCCCATGTCTCTAAGGTTTTGAGAGGGTGGCCATGATAGAGAGAGAGAGATAGAGAGACGGACAGACAAGGGACTGCTAGTGGGCCACACACCGAGTAGTATCGCCATTTCCCATGGCAGGTGAACAGTCCAAGGTGTAAGCTTTTGGGAGGATGGCCATGATAGAGAGAGTGAGAGAGAGAGAGAGAGATGGACAGACAAGGGACTGCTAGCAGGCCACACACCGAGTAGTATCGCCATTTCCCATGGCAGGAGAAGAGTCTAATGTCTCTAGTGTTTTGGGAAGGCGGCCATGATAGAGAGAGTGAGAGAGAGAGGCGGACAGACAAGGGACTACTAGCGGGCCACACACCGAGTAGTATCGCCATTTCCCATGGCAGGTGAACAGTCCAAGGTGTAAGGTTTTGGGAGGGCGGCCATGATAGAGAGAGTGAGAGAGAGAGAGAGAGAGAGAGAGATGGACAGACAAGGGACTGCTAGTAGTCCACACACCGAGTAGTATCGCCATTTCCCATGGCAGGAGAAGAGTCTAATGTCTCTAGTGTTTTGTGAAGGCGGCCATGATAGAGAGAGTGAGAGAGAGAGACAGACAGACAAGGCACTGCTAGCGGGCCACACACCGAGTAGTATCGCCATTTCCCATGGCAGGTGAACAGTCCCATGTCTCTAAAGTTTTGAGAGGGTGGCCACGATAGAGATAGAGAGAGAGAGAGAGATAGAGAGAGAGAGACGGACAGACACGGGACTGCTAGTGGGCCACACACCGAGTAGTATCGCCATTTCCCATGGCAGGTGAACAGTCCAAGGTGTAAGGTTTTGGGAGGATGGCCATGATAGAGAGAGTGAGAGAGAGAGAGAGAGAGAGAGAGAGAGAGAGATGGACAGACAAGGGACTGCTAGCGGGCCACACACCGAGTAGTATTGCCATTTCGCATGGCAGGTGAACAGTCCAAGGTGTAAGGTTTTGGGAGGGCGGCCATGATAGAGAGAGTGAGAGAGAGAGAGAGACGGACAGACAAGGGACTGCTAGCGGGCCACACACCGATTAGTATTGCCATTTCCCATGGCAGGAGAACAGTCTAATGTCGCTAGTGTTTTGGGAAGGCGGCCATGATAGAGAGAGTGAGAGAGAGACGGACAGACAAGGGACTGCTAGCGGCCCACACACCGAGTAGTATTGTCAGTTCCCATGGCAGGTGAACAGTCCAAGGTCTCTAGTGTTTTGGGATGGTGGCCATGATAGAGAGAGTAAGAGAGAGACGGACAGACAAGGTTCTGCTAGCGGGCCACACACCCCGAGTAGTATCGCCATTTCCCATGGCAGGTGAACAGTCCCATGTCTCTAAGGTTTTGAGAGGGCGGCCATGATAGAGAGAGTGAGAGAGAGAGACGGACAGACAAGGGACTGCTAGTGGGCCAGACACCGAGTAGTATCGCCATTTCCCAAGGCAGGTGAACAGTCCAATGTATAAGGTTTTGGGAGGGCGGCCATGATAGAGAGAGTGAGAGAAAGAGACGGACAGACAAGGCACTGCTAGCGGGCCACACACCGAGTAGTATCGTCATTTCCCATGGCAGGTGAACAGTCCAACGTCTCTAGTGTTTTGGGATGGCGGCCATGATAGAGAGAGTGAGAGAGAGAGACGGACAGACAAGGGACTACTAGCGGGCCACACACCGAGTAGTATCGCCATTTCCCATGGCAGGTGAACAGTCCCATGTCTCTAAGGTTTTGAGAGGGCGGCCATGAGAGAGAGAGTGAGAGAGAGAGACGGACAGACAAGGGACTACTAGCGGGCCACACACCAAGTAGTATCGCCATTTCCCATGGCAGGTGAACACTCCAAGGTGTACGGTTTTGGGAGGGAGGCCATGATAGAGAGAGTGAGAGAGAGAGAGAGAGAGAGAGAGAGAGAGAGAGAGACGGACAGATAAGGGACTGCTAGCGGGCCACACAACGACTAGTATCACCATTTCCCATGGCAGGTGAACAGTCCCATGTCTCTAAGGTTTTGAGAGGGTGGCCATGATGGAGAGAGTGAGAGAGA
Organism: Ambystoma mexicanum; assembly: GCF_040938575.1. Classification (NCBI taxonomy): domain Eukaryota; kingdom Metazoa; phylum Chordata; class Amphibia; order Caudata; family Ambystomatidae; genus Ambystoma; species Ambystoma mexicanum. The sequence goes on from NC_090931.1 coordinate 39,666,443, forward strand.
GAGATGGACAGACAAGGGACTGCTAGCGGGCCACACACCAAGTAGTATCGCCATTTCCCATGGCAGGTGAACAGTTCAAGGTGTAAGGTTTTGGGAGGGTGGCCATGATAGAGAGAGTGAGAGAGAGAGAGAGAGAGAGAGAGAGAGACGGACAGACAAGGGACTGCTAGCGGGCCACACACCGAGTAGTATCGCCATTTCCCATGGCAGGAGAACAGTCTAATGTCTCTAGTGTTTTGGGAAGGTGGCCATGATAGAGAGAGTGAGAGAGAGAGACGGACAGACAAGGGACTGCTAGGGGAGCAGACACCGAGTAGTATCGCTATTTCCCAAGGCAGGTGAACAGTCCAAGGTGTAAGGTTTTGGGAGGGCGGCCATGATAGAGAGAGTGAGAGAGAGAGGCGGACAGACAAGGGACTGCTAGCGGGCCACACACCGAGTAGTATCGTCATTTCCCATGGCAGGTGAACAGTCCAACGTCTCTAGTGTTTTGGGATGGCAGCCATGATAGAGAGAGTAAGAGTGAGACAGACAGGCAAGGGACTGCTAGCAGGCCACACAACCCGAGTAGTATTGCCATTTCCCATGGCAGGTGAACAGTCCCATGTCTCGAAGGTTTTGAGAGGGCGGCCATGATAGAGAGAGTGAGAGAGAGCGAGACGGACAGACAAGGGACTCCCAGTGGGCCACAAACCGAGTAGTATCGTAATTTCCCATGGCAGGTGATCAGTCCGAGGTGTAAGGTTTTGGGATGGTGGCCATGATAGAGAGAGTAAGAGAGAGACGGAAAGACAAGGGACTGCTAGCGGGCCACACACCCCGAGTAGTATCGCCATTTCCCATGGTAGGTGAACAGTCCTATGTCTCTAAGGTTTTGAGAGGGTGGCCATGATAGAGAGAGTGAGAGAGAGAGACGGACAGACAAGGGACTGCAAGCGGGCCACACAGCGAGTAGCATCGCCATTTCCCATGGCAGGTGAACAGTCCAAGGTGTAAGGTTTTGGGAGGGCGCCCATGATAGAGAGAGTAAGAGAGAGACGGACAGACAAGGTACTGCTAGCGGGCCACACACCCCGAGTAGTATAGCCATTTCCCATGGCAGGTGAACAGCTCCATATCTCTAAGGTTTTGAGAGGGTGGCCATGATAGAGAGAGTGAGAGAGAGAGACAGAGAGACGGACAGACAAGGGACTGCTAGCGGCCCACACACCGAGTAGTATCGTCATTTCCCATGGCAGGTGAACAGTACAAGGTCTCTAGTGTTTTGGGATGGTGGCCATGATAGAGAGAGTAAGAAAGAGACTGACAGAAAAGGGACTGCTAGTGGGCCATACACCCTGAGTAGTATCGCCATTTCCCATGGCAGGTGAAGAGTCCCATGTCTCTAAGGTTTTGAGAGGGCAGCCATGATAGAGAGAGTGAGAGAGAGAGACGGACAGACAAGGGACTGCTAGCGGACCACACACCGAGTAGTATCGCTATTTCCCATGGCAGGTGAACAGTCCAAGGTGTAAGGTTTTGGGAGAGCGGCTATGATAGAGAGAGAGAGACGGACAGACTAGGGACTGCTAGCGGGCCACACACTGAGTAGTATTGTCATTTCCCATGGCAGGTGAACAGTCCAAGGTATCTAGAGTTTTGGGATGGCGGCCATGATAGAGAGAGTAAGAGACAGACAGACAGACAAGGGACTGCTAGCGGGCCACACACCCCGAGTAGTATAGCCATTTCCCATGGCAGGTGAACAGTCCCATGTCTCTAAGGTTTTGAGAGGGCGGCCATGATAGAGAGAGTGAGAGAGAGAGACGGACAGACAAGGGACTCCTAGCGGACCACACACCGAGTAGTATCGCCATTTCCCATGGTAGGTGAACAGTCCAAGGTGTAAGCTTTTGGGAGGATGGCCATGATAGAGAGAGTGAGAGAGAGAGAGAGATGGACAGACAAGGGACTGCTAGCGGGCCACACACCGAATAGTATCACCATTTCCCATGGCAGGAGAATAGTCTAATGTCTCTAGTGTTTTGGGAAGGCGGCCATGATAGAGAGAGTGAGAGAGAGAGAAAGACAAGGGACTGCTAGCGGGCCACACACCCCGAGTAGTATCGCCATTTCCCATGGCAGGTGAACAGTCCCATGTCTCTAAGGTTTTCAGAGGGTGGCCACGATAGAGAGAGAGAGAGAGAGAGAGATAGAGAGAGAGAGACGGACAGACACGGGACTGCTAGCGGGCCACACACCGAGTAGTATCGCCATTTCCCATGGCAGGTGAACAGTCCAAGGTGTAAGGTTTTGGGAGGATGGCCATGATAGAGAGAGTGAGAGAGACAGAGAGAGAGAGAGAGAGAGAGAGAGAGAGAGAGATGGACAGACAAGGGACTGCTAGCGGGCCACACACCGAGTAGTATCGCCATTTCCCATGGCAGGAGAACAGTCTAATGTCTCTAGTGTTTTGGGAAGGCGGCCATGATAGAGAGAGTGAGAGGGAGACGGACAGACAAGGGACTGCTAGCGGCCCACACTCCGAGTAGTATTGTCAGTTCCCATGGCAGGTGAACTGTCCAAGGTCTCTAGTGTTTTGGGATGGTGGCCATGATAGAGAGAGTAAGAGAGAGACGGACAGACAAGGGACTGCTAGCGGGCCACACACCCCGAGTAGTATCGCCATTTCCCATGGCAGGTGAACAGTCCGATGTCTCTAAGGTTTTGAGAGGGCGGCCATGATAGAGAGAGTGAGAGAGAGAGATGGACAGACAAGGGACTGCTAGTGGGCCAGACACTGAGTAGTATCGCCATTTCCCAAGGCAGGTGTACAGTCCAAGGTATAAGGTTTTGGAAGGGCGGCCATGATAGAGAGAGCGAGAGAGAGGGACGGACAGACAAGGGACTGCTAGCGGGCCACACACCGAGTAGTATTGCCATTTCCCATGGTAGGTGAACAGTCCAAGGTGTAAGGTTTTGGCAGGGCGGCCATGATAGAGAGAGTGAGAGAGAGAGAGAGACGGACAGACAAGGGACTGCTAGCGGGCCACACACCGATTAGTATTGCCATTTCCCATGGCAGGAGAACAGTCTAATGTCTCTAGTGTTTTGGGAAGGCGGCCATGATAGAGAGAGTGAGAGAGAGACGGACAGACAAGGGACTGCTAGCGGCCCACACACCGAGTAGTATTGTCAGTTCCCATGGCAGGTGAACAGTCCAAGGTCTCTAGTGTTTTGGGATGGTGGCCATGATAGAGAGAGTAAGAGAGAGACGGACAGACAAGGTTCTGCTAGCGGGCCACACACCCCGAGTAGTATCGCCATTTCCCATGGCAGGTGAACAGTCCCATGTCTCTAAAATTTTGAGAGGGCGGCCATGATAGAGTGAGTGAGAGAGAGAGACAGACAGACAAGGGACTGCTAGTGGGCCAGACACCGAGTAGTATCGCCATTTCCGAAGGCAGGTGAACATTCCAATGTATAAGGTTTTGGGAGGGCGGCCATGATAGAGAGATTGAGAGAAAGAGACGGACAGACAAGGCACTGCTAGCGGGCCACACACCGAGTAGTATCGTAATTTCCCATGGCAGGTGAACAGTCCAACGTCTCTAGTGTTTTGGGATGGCGGCCATCATAGAGAGAGTGAGAGAGAGAGATGGACAGACAAGGCACTACTAGCGGGCCACACACCGAGTAGTATCGCCATTTCCCATGGCAGGTGAACAGTCCCATGTCTCTAAGGTTTTGAGAGGGCGGCCACGATAGAGAGAGTGAGAGAGAGAGACGGACAGACAAGGGACTACTAGCGGGCCACACACCAAGTAGTATCGCCATTTCGCATGGCAGGTGAACAGTCCAAGGTGTAAGGTTTTGGGAGGGCGGCCATGATAGAGAGAGTGAGAGAGAGAGATGGACAGACAAGGGACTGCTAGCGGGCCACACACCGAGTAGTATCGCCATTTCCCATGTCAGGAGAACAGTCTAATGTCTCTAGTGTTTTGGGAAGGTGGCCATGATAGAGAGAGTGAGAGAGAGACGGACAGACAAGGGACTGCTAGCGGCCCACACACCGAGTAGTATTGTCAGTTCCCATGGCAGGTGAACAGTCCAAGGTCTCTAGTGTTTTGGGATGGTGGCCATGATAGAGAGAGTAAGAGAGAGACGGACAGACAAGGTTCTGCTAGCGGGCCACACACCCCGAGTAGTATCGCCATTTCCCATGGCAGGTGAACAGTCCCATGTCTCTAAGGTTTTGAGAGGGCGGCCATGATAGAGAGAGTGAGAGAGAGAGACAGACAGAAAAGGGACTGCTAGTGGGCCAGACACCGAGTAGTATCGCCATTTCCCAAGGCAGGTGAACAGTCCAATGTATAAGGTTTTGGGAGTGCGGCCATGATAGAGAGAGTGAGAGAAAGAGACGGACAGACAAGGCACTGCTAGCGGGCCACACACCGAGTAGTATCGTAATTTCCCATGGCAGGTGAACAGTCCAACGTCTCTAGTGTTTTGGGATGGCGGCCATGATAGAGAGAGTGAGAGAGAGAGACGGACAGACAAGGGACTACTAGCGGGCCACACACCGAGTAGTATCGCCATTTCCCATGGCAGGTGAACAGTCCCATGTCTCTAAGGTTTTGAGAGGGCGGCCACGATAGAGAGAGTGAGAGAGAGAGACGGACAGACAAGGGACTACTAGCGGGCCACACACCAAGTAGTATCGCCATTTCGCATGGCAGGTGAACAGTCCAAGGTGTAAGGTTTTGGGAGGGCGGCCATGATAGAGAGAGTGAGAGAGAGAGATGGACAGACAAGGGACTGCTAGCGGGCCACACACCGAGTAGTATCGCCATTTCCCATGGCAGGAGAACAGTCTAATGTCTCTAGTGTTTTGGGAAGGTGGCCATGATAGAGAGAGTGAGAGAGAGAGAGAGAGAGAGAAAGAGAGAGAGAGATGGACAGACAAGGGACTGCTAGCGGGCCACACACCGAGTAGTATCGCCATTTCCCATGGCAGGAGAAGAGTCTAATGTCTCTAGTGTTTTGGGAAGGCAGCCATGATAGAGAGAGTGAGAGAGAGAGACAGACAGACAAGGCACTGCTAGCGGGCCATACACCCTGAGTAGTATCGCCATTTCCCATGGCAGGTGAACAGTCCCATGTCTCTAAGGTTTTGAGAGGGCGGCCATGATAGAGAGAGTGAGAGAGAGAGGTGGACAGACAAGGGACTGCTAGCGGACCACACACCGAGTAGTATTGCCATTTCCCATGGCAGGTGAACAGTCCAAGGTCTCTGGTGTTTTGGGATGGCGGCCATGATAGAGAGACAGAGCGAGAGAGAGACGGACATAGATGGGACTGCTAGCGGGCCACACACCGAGTAGTATCGCCATTTCCCATGGCAGGTGAACATTCCCATGTCTCTAAGGTTTTGAGATGGTGGCCATGATAGAGAGAGTGAGAGAGAGACGGACAGACAAGGGACTGCTAGCGGGCCACACACCCTGAGTAGTATCGCCATTTCCCATGACAGGTGAACAGTCCCATGTCTCTAAGGTTTTGAGAGGGTGGCCATGATAGAGAGAGAGAGAGAGAGAGAGACGGACAGACAAGGGACTGCTAGTGGGCCACACACCGAGTAGTATCGCCATTTCCCATGGCAGGTGAACAGTCCAAGGTGTAAGGTTTTGGGAGGATGGCCATGATAGAGAGAGTGAGAGAGAGAGAGAGAGAGAGAAAGAGAGATGGACAGACAAGGGACTGCTAGCGGGCCACACACTGAGTAGTATCGCCATTTCCCATGGCAGGAGAAGAGTCTAATGTCTCTAGTGTTTTGGGAAGGCGGCCATGATAGAGAGAGTGAGAGAGAGAGACAGACAGACAAGGCACTGCTAGTGGGCCATACACCCTGAGTAGTATCGCCATTTCCCATGGCAGGTGAACAGTCCCATGTCTCTAAGGTTTTGAGAGGGCGGCCATGATAGAGAGAGTGAGAGAGAGAGGCGGACAGACAAGGGACTACTAGCGGACCACACACCGAGTAGTATCGCCATTTCCCATGGCAGGTGAACAGTCCAAGGTGTAAGGTTTTGGGAGGGCGCCCATGATAGAGAGAGTGAGAGAGAGAGAGAGTGAGGGAGAGACGGACAGACAAGTGACTGCTAGCGGCCCACACACCGAGTAGTATCGTCATTTCTCATGGCAGGTGAACAGTCCAAGGTTTCTAGTGTTTTGGGATGGTGGCCATGATAGAGAGAGTAAGAGAGAGACGGACAGAAAAGGGACTGCTAGCGGGCCATACACCCTGAGTAGTATCGCCATTTCCCATGGCAGGTGAACATTCCCATGTCTCTAAAGTTTTGAGAGGGCGGCCATGATAGAGAGAGTGAGAGAGAGAGGTTGACAGACAAGGGACTGCTAGCGGACCACACACCGAGTAGTATTGTCATTTCCCATGGCAGGTGAACAGTCCAAGGTCTCTAGTGTTTTGGGATAGCGGCCATGATAGAGAGACAGAGCGAGAGAGAGACGGACATAGATGGGACTGCTAGCGGGCCACACACCGAGTAGTATCGCCATTTCCCATGGCAGGTGAACATTCCCATGTCTCTAAGGTTTTGCGAGGGTGGCCATGATAGAGAGAGTGAGAGAGAGACGGACAGACAAGGGACTGCTAGCGGGCCACACACCCTGAGTAGTATCGCCATTTCCCATGACAGGTGAACAGTCCCATGTCTCTAAGGTTTTGAGAGGGTGGCCATGATAGAGAGAGAGAGAGAGAGAGAGAGAGAGAGAGATGGACAGACAAGGGACTGCTAGCGGGCCACACACCGAGTAGTATCGGCATTTCCCATGGCAGGAGAAGAGTCTAATGTCTCTAGTGTTTTGGGAAGGCGACCATGATAGAGAGAGTGAGAGAGAGAGACAGACAGACAAGGCACTGCTAGCGGGCCACACACCGATTAGTATCGCCATTTCCCATGGCATGTGAACAGTCCCATGTCTCTAAGGTTTTGAGAGGGCGGCCATGATAGAGAGACAGAGCGAGAGAGAGACGGACATAGATGGGACTGCTAGCGGGCCACACACCGAGTAGTATCGCCATTTCCCATGGCAGGTGAACATTCCCATGTCTCTAAGGTTTTGAGAGGGTGGCCATGATAGAGAGAGTGAGAGAGAGACGGACAGACAAGGGACTGCTAGCGGGCCACACACCCTGAGTAGTATCGCCATTTCCCATGACAGGTGAACAGTCCCATGTCTCTAAGGTTTTGAGAGGGTGGCCATGATAGAGAGAGAGAGAGAGAGAGAGACGGACAGACAAGGGACTGCTAGTGGGCCACACACCGAGTAGTATCGCCATTTCCCATGGCAGGTGAACAGTCCAAGGTGTAAGCTTTTAGGAGGATGGCCATGATAGAGAGAGAGAGAGAGTGAGAGAGAGAGAGAGAGAGAGAGAGAGATGGACAGACAAGGGACTGCTAGCAGGCCACACACCGAGTAGTATCGCCATTTCCCATGGCAGGAGAAGAGTCTAATGTCTCTGGTGTTTTGGGAAGGCGGCCATGATAGAGAGAGTGAGAGAGAGAGACAGACAGACAAGGCACTGCTAGCGGGCCATACACCCTGAGTAGTATCGCCATTTCCCATGGCAGGTGAACAGTCCCATGTCTCTAAGGTTTTGAGAGGGCGGCCATGATAGAGAGAGTGAGAGAGAGAGGCGGACAGACAAGGGACTACTAGCGGGCCACACACCGAGTAGTATCGCCATTTCCCATGGCAGGTGAACAGTCCAAGGTGTAAGGTTTTGGGAGGGCGGCCATGATAGAGAGAGTGAGAGAGAGAGAGAGAGAGAGAGAGAGAGAGAGAGAGATGGACAGACAAGGGACTGCTAGCAGGCCACACACCGAGTAGTATCGCCATTTCCCATGGCAGGAGAAGAGTCTAATGTCTCTAGTGTTTTGTGAAGGCGGCCATGATAGAGAGAGTGAGAGAGAGAGACAGACAGACAAGGCACTGCTAGCGGGCCACACACCGAGTAGTATCGCCATTTCCCATGGCAGGTGAACAGTCCCATGTCTCTAAGGTTTTGAGAGGGTGGCCACGATAGAGAGAGAGAGAGAGAGAGACGGACAGACACGGGACTGCTAGTGGGCCACACACCGAGTAGTATCGCCATTTCCCATGGCAGGTGAACAGTCCAAGGTGTAAGGTTTTGTGAGGATGGCCATGATAGAGAGAGTGAGAGAGAGAGACAGACAGACAAGGCACTGCTAGCGGGCCACACACCGATTAGTATCGCCATTTCCCATGGCATGTGAACAGTCCCATGTCTCTAAGGTTTTGAGAGGGCGGCCATGATAGAGAGACAGAGCGAGAGAGAGACGGACATAGATGGGACTGCTAGCGGGCCACACACCGAGTAGTATCGCCATTTCCCATGGCAGGTGAACATTCCCATGTCTCTAAGGTTTTGAGAGGGTGGCCATGATAGAGAGAGTGAGAGAGAGACGGACAGACAAGGGACTGCTAGCGGGCCACACACCCTGAGTAGTATCGCCATTTCCCATGACAGGTGAACAGTCCCATGTCTCTAAGGTTTTGAGAGGGTGGCCATGATAGAGAGAGAGAAAGAGAGAGAGAGAGAGAGAGAGAGACGGACCGACAAGGGACTGCTAGTGGGCCACACACAGAGTAGTATCGCCATTTCCCATGGCAGGTGAACAGTCCAAGGTGTAAGCTTTTAGGAGGATGGCCATGATAGAGAGAGAGAGAGAGTGAGAGAGAGAGAGAGAGAGATGGACAGACAAGGGACTGCTAGCAGGCCACACACCGAGTAGTATCGCCATTTCCCATGGCAGGAGAAGAGTCTAATGTCTCTAGTGTTTTGGGAAGGCGGCCATGATAGAGAGAGTGAGAGAGAGAGACAGACAGACAAGGCACTGCTAGCGGGCCATACACCCTGAGTAGTATTGCCATTTCCCATGGCAGGTGAACAGTCCCATGTCTCTAAGGTTTTGAGAGGGCGGCCATGATAGAGAGAGTGAGAGAGAGAGGCGGACAGACAAGGGACTACTAGCGGGCCACACACCGAGTAGTATCGCCATTTCCCATGGCAGGTGAACAGTCCAAGGTGTAAGGTTTTGGGAGTGCGGCCATGATAGAGAGAGTGAGAGAGAGAGAGAGAGAGAGAGAGAGAGATGGACAGACAAGGGACTGCTAGCAGGCCACACACCGAGTAGTATCGCCATTTCCCATGGCAGGAGAAGAGTCTAATGTCTCTAGTGTTTTGTGAAGGCGGCCATGATAGAGAGAGTGAGAGAGAGAGACAGACAGACAAGGCACTGCTAGCGGGCCACACACCGAGTAGTATCGCCATTTCCCATGGCAGGTGAACAGTCCCATGTCTCTAAGGTTTTGAGAGGGTGGCCACGATAGAGAGAGAGATAGAGAGAGAGAGAGAGAGACGGACAGACACGGGACTGCTAGTGGGCCACACACCGAGTAGTATCGCCATTTCCCATGGCAGGTGAACAGTCCAAGGTGTAAGGTTTTGTGAGGATGGCCATGATAGAGAGAGTGAGAGAGAGAGACAGACAGACAAGGCACTGCTAGCGGGCCACACACCGATTAGTATCGCCATTTCCCATGGCATGTGAACAGTCCCATGTCTCTAAGGTTTTGAGAGGGCGGCCATGATAGAGAGACAGAGCGAGAGAGAGACGGACATAGATGGGACTGCTAGCGGGCCACACACCGAGTAGTATCGCCATTTCCCATGGCAGGTGAACATTCCCATGTCTCTAAGGTTTTGAGAGGGTGGCCATGATAGAGAGAGTGAGAGAGAGACGGACAGACAAGGGACTGCTAGCGGGCCACACACCCTGAGTAGTATCGCCATTTCCCATGACAGGTGAACAGTCCCATGTCTCTAAGGTTTTGAGAGGGTGGCCATGATAGAGAGAGAGAAAGAGAGAGAGAGAGAGAGAGAGAGACGGACCGACAAGGGACTGCTAGTGGGCCACACACAGAGTAGTATCGCCATTTCCCATGGCAGGTGAACAGTCCAAGGTGTAAGCTTTTAGGAGGATGGCCATGATAGAGAGAGAGAGAGAGTGAGAGAGAGAGAGAGAGAGATGGACAGACAAGGGACTGCTAGCAGGCCACACACCGAGTAGTATCGCCATTTCCCATGGCAGGAGAAGAGTCTAATGTCTCTAGTGTTTTGGGAAGGCGGCCATGATAGAGAGAGTGAGAGGGAGACGGACAGACAAGGGACTGCTAGCGGCCCACACTCCGAGTAGTATTGTCAGTTCCCATGGCAGGTGAACTGTCCAAGGTCTCTAGTGTTTTGGGATGGTGGCCATGATAGAGAGAGTAAGAGAGAGACGGACAGACAAGGGACTGCTAGCGGGCCACACACCCCGAGTAGTATCGCCATTTCCCATGGCAGGTGAACAGTCCGATGTCTCTAAGGTTTTGAGAGGGCGGCCATGATAGAGAGAGTGAGAGAGAGAGATGGACAGACAAGGGACTGCTAGTGGGCCAGACACTGAGTAGTATCGCCATTTCCCAAGGCAGGTGTACAGTCCAAGGTATAAGGTTTTGGAAGGGCGGCCATGATAGAGAGAGCGAGAGAGAGGGACGGACAGACAAGGGACTGCTAGCGGGCCACACACCGAGTAGTATTGCCATTTCCCATGGTAGGTGAACAGTCCAAGGTGTAAGGTTTTGGCAGGGCGGCCATGATAGAGAGAGTGAGAGAGAGAGAGAGACGGACAGACAAGGGACTGCTAGCGGGCCACACACCGATTAGTATTGCCATTTCCCATGGCAGGAGAACAGTCTAATGTCTCTAGTGTTTTGGGAAGGCGGCCATGATAGAGAGAGTGAGAGAGAGACGGACAGACAAGGGACTGCTAGCGGCCCACACACCGAGTAGTATTGTCAGTTCCCATGGCAGGTGAACAGTCCAAGGTCTCTAGTGTTTTGGGATGGTGGCCATGATAGAGAGAGTAAGAGAGAGACGGACAGACAAGGTTCTGCTAGCGGGCCACACACCCCGAGTAGTATCGCCATTTCCCATGGCAGGTGAACAGTCCCATGTCTCTAAAATTTTGAGAGGGCGGCCATGATAGAGTGAGTGAGAGAGAGAGACAGACAGACAAGGGACTGCTAGTGGGCCAGACACCGAGTAGTATCGCCATTTCCGAAGGCAGGTGAACATTCCAATGTATAAGGTTTTGGGAGGGCGGCCATGATAGAGAGATTGAGAGAAAGAGACGGACAGACAAGGCACTGCTAGCGGGCCACACACCGAGTAGTATCGTAATTTCCCATGGCAGGTGAACAGTCCAACGTCTCTAGTGTTTTGGGATGGCGGCCATCATAGAGAGAGTGAGAGAGAGAGATGGACAGACAAGGCACTACTAGCGGGCCACACACCGAGTAGTATCGCCATTTCCCATGGCAGGTGAACAGTCCCATGTCTCTAAGGTTTTGAGAGGGCGGCCACGATAGAGAGAGTGAGAGAGAGAGACGGACAGACAAGGGACTACTAGCGGGCCACACACCAAGTAGTATCGCCATTTCGCATGGCAGGTGAACAGTCCAAGGTGTAAGGTTTTGGGAGGGCGGCCATGATAGAGAGAGTGAGAGAGAGAGATGGACAGACAAGGGACTGCTAGCGGGCCACACACCGAGTAGTATCGCCATTTCCCATGTCAGGAGAACAGTCTAATGTCTCTAGTGTTTTGGGAAGGTGGCCATGATAGAGAGAGTGAGAGAGAGACGGACAGACAAGGGACTGCTAGCGGCCCACACACCGAGTAGTATTGTCAGTTCCCATGGCAGGTGAACAGTCCAAGGTCTCTAGTGTTTTGGGATGGTGGCCATGATAGAGAGAGTAAGAGAGAGACGGACAGACAAGGTTCTGCTAGCGGGCCACACACCCCGAGTAGTATCGCCATTTCCCATGGCAGGTGAACAGTCCCATGTCTCTAAGGTTTTGAGAGGGCGGCCATGATAGAGAGAGTGAGAGAGAGAGACAGACAGAAAAGGGACTGCTAGTGGGCCAGACACCGAGTAGTATCGCCATTTCCCAAGGCAGGTGAACAGTCCAATGTATAAGGTTTTGGGAGGGCGGCCATGATAGAGAGAGTGAGAGAAAGAGACGGACAGACAAGGCACTGCTAGCGGGCCACACACCGAGTAGTATCGTAATTTCCCATGGCAGGTGAACAGTCCAACGTCTCTAGTGTTTTGGGATGGCGGCCATGATAGAGAGAGTGAGAGAGAGAGACGGACAGACAAGGGACTACTAGCGGGCCACACACCGAGTAGTATCGCCATTTCCCATGGCAGGTGAACAGTCCCATGTCTCTAAGGTTTTGAGAGGGCGGCCACGATAGAGAGAGTGAGAGAGAGAGACGGACAGACAAGGGACTACTAGCGGGCCACACACCAAGTAGTATCGCCATTTCGCATGGCAGGTGAACAGTCCAAGGTGTAAGGTTTTGGGAGGGCGGCCATGATAGAGAGAGTGAGAGAGAGAGATGGACAGACAAGGGACTGCTAGCGGGCCACACACCGAGTAGTATCGCCATTTCCCATGGCAGGAGAACAGTCTAATGTCTCTAGTGTTTTGGGAAGGTGGCCATGATAGAGAGAGTGAGAGAGAGAGAGAGAGAGAGAAAGAGAGAGAGAGATGGACAGACAAGGGACTGCTAGCGGGCCACACACCGAGTAGTATCGCCATTTCCCATGGCAGGAGAAGAGTCTAATGTCTCTAGTGTTTTGGGAAGGCAGCCATGATAGAGAGAGTGAGAGAGAGAGACAGACAGACAAGGCACTGCTAGCGGGCCATACACCCTGAGTAGTATCGCCATTTCCCATGGCAGGTGAACAGTCCCATGTCTCTAAGGTTTTGAGAGGGCGGCCATGATAGAGAGAGTGAGAGAGAGAGGTGGACAGACAAGGGACTGCTAGCGGACCACACACCGAGTAGTATTGCCATTTCCCATGGCAGGTGAACAGTCCAAGGTCTCTGGTGTTTTGGGATGGCGGCCATGATAGAGAGACAGAGCGAGAGAGAGACGGACATAGATGGGACTGCTAGCGGGCCACACACCGAGTAGTATCGCCATTTCCCATGGCAGGTGAACATTCCCATGTCTCTAAGGTTTTGAGAGGGTGGCCATGATAGAGAGAGTGAGAGAGAGACGGACAGACAAGGGACTGCTAGCGGGCCACACACCCTGAGTAGTATCGCCATTTCCCATGACAGGTGAACAGTCCCATGTCTCTAAGGTTTTGAGAGGGTGGCCATGATAGAGAGAGAGAGAGAGAGAGAGACGGACAGACAAGGGACTGCTAGTGGGCCACACACCGAGTAGTATCGCCATTTCCCATGGCAGGTGAACAGTCCAAGGTGTAAGGTTTTGGGAGGATGGCCATGATAGAGAGAGTGAGAGAGAGAGAGAGAGAGAGAAAGAGAGATGGACAGACAAGGGACTGCTAGCGGGCCACACACTGAGTAGTATCGCCATTTCCCATGGCAGGAGAAGAGTCTAATGTCTCTAGTGTTTTGGGAAGGCGGCCATGATAGAGAGAGTGAGAGAGAGAGACAGACAGACAAGGCACTGCTAGTGGGCCATACACCCTGAGTAGTATCGCCATTTCCCATGGCAGGTGAACAGTCCCATGTCTCTAAGGTTTTGAGAGGGCGGCCATGATAGAGAGAGTGAGAGAGAGAGGCGGACAGACAAGGGACTACTAGCGGACCACACACCGAGTAGTATCGCCATTTCCCATGGCAGGTGAACAGTCCAAGGTGTAAGGTTTTGGGAGGGCGCCCATGATAGAGAGAGTGAGAGAGAGAGAGAGTGAGGGAGAGACGGACAGACAAGTGACTGCTAGCGGCCCACACACCGAGTAGTATCGTCATTTCTCATGGCAGGTGAACAGTCCAAGGTTTCTAGTGTTTTGGGATGGTGGCCATGATAGAGAGAGTAAGAGAGAGACGGACAGAAAAGGGACTGCTAGCGGGCCATACACCCTGAGTAGTATCGCCATTTCCCATGGCAGGTGAACAGTCCCATGTCTCTAAAGTTTTGAGAGGGCGGCCATGATAGAGAGAGTGAGAGAGAGAGGTTGACAGACAAGGGACTGCTAGCGGACCACACACCGAGTAGTATTGTCATTTCCCATGGCAGGTGAACAGTCCAAGGTCTCTAGTGTTTTGGGATAGCGGCCATGATAGAGAGACAGAGCGAGAGAGAGACGGACATAGATGGGACTGCTAGCGGGCCACACACCGAGTAGTATCGCCATTTCCCATGGCAGGTGAACATTCCCATGTCTCTAAGGTTTTGCGAGGGTGGCCATGATAGAGAGAGTGAGAGAGAGACGGACAGACAAGGGACTGCTAGCGGGCCACACACCCTGAGTAGTATCGCCATTTCCCATGACAGGTGAACAGTCCCATGTCTCTAAGGTTTTGAGAGGGTGGCCATGATAGAGAGAGAGAGAGAGAGAGAGAGAGAGAGAGATGGACAGACAAGGGACTGCTAGCGGGCCACACACCGAGTAGTATCGGCATTTCCCATGGCAGGAGAAGAGTCTAATGTCTCTAGTGTTTTGGGAAGGCGACCATGATAGAGAGAGTGAGAGAGAGAGACAGACAGACAAGGCACTGCTAGCGGGCCACACACCGATTAGTATCGCCATTTCCCATGGCATGTGAACAGTCCCATGTCTCTAAGGTTTTGAGAGGGCGGCCATGATAGAGAGACAGAGCGAGAGAGAGACGGACATAGATGGGACTGCTAGCGGGCCACACACCGAGTAGTATCGCCATTTCCCATGGCAGGTGAACATTCCCATGTCTCTAAGGTTTTGAGAGGGTGGCCATGATAGAGAGAGTGAGAGAGAGACGGACAGACAAGGGACTGCTAGCGGGCCACACACCCTGAGTAGTATCGCCATTTCCCATGACAGGTGAACAGTCCCATGTCTCTAAGGTTTTGAGAGGGTGGCCATGATAGAGAGAGAGAGAGAGAGAGAGAGACGGACAGACAAGGGACTGCTAGTGGGCCACACACCGAGTAGTATCGCCATTTCCCATGGCAGGTGAACAGTCCAAGGTGTAAGCTTTTAGGAGGATGGCCATGATAGAGAGAGAGAGAGAGTGAGAGAGAGAGAGAGAGAGAGAGATGGACAGACAAGGGACTGCTAGCAGGCCACACACCGAGTAGTATCGCCATTTCCCATGGCAGGAGAAGAGTCTAATGTCTCTGGTGTTTTGGGAAGGCGGCCATGATAGAGAGAGTGAGAGAGAGAGACAGACAGACAAGGCACTGCTAGCGGGCCATACACCCTGAGTAGTATCGCCATTTCCCATGGCAGGTGAACAGTCCCATGTCTCTAAGGTTTTGAGAGGGCGGCCATGATAGAGAGAGTGAGAGAGAGAGGCGGACAGACAAGGGACTACTAGCGGGCCACACACCGAGTAGTATCGCCATTTCCCATGGCAGGTGAACAGTCCAAGGTGTAAGGTTTTGGGAGGGCGGCCATGATAGAGAGAGTGAGAGAGAGAGAGAGAGAGAGAGAGAGAGAGAGAGAGATGGACAGACAAGGGACTGCTAGCAGGCCACACACCGAGTAGTATCGCCATTTCCCATGGCAGGAGAAGAGTCTAATGTCTCTAGTGTTTTGTGAAGGCGGCCATGATAGAGAGAGTGAGAGAGAGAGACAGACAGACAAGGCACTGCTAGCGGGCCACACACCGAGTAGTATCGCCATTTCCCATGGCAGGTGAACAGTCCCATGTCTCTAAGGTTTTGAGAGGGTGGCCACGATAGAGAGAGAGAGAGAGAGAGACGGACAGACACGGGACTGCTAGTGGGCCACACACCGAGTAGTATCGCCATTTCCCATGGCAGGTGAACAGTCCAAGGTGTAAGGTTTTGTGAGGATGGCCATGATAGAGAGAGTGAGAGAGAGAGACAGACAGACAAGGCACTGCTAGCGGGCCACACACCGATTAGTATCGCCATTTCCCATGGCATGTGAACAGTCCCATGTCTCTAAGGTTTTGAGAGGGCGGCCATGATAGAGAGACAGAGCGAGAGAGAGACGGACATAGATGGGACTGCTAGCGGGCCACACACCGAGTAGTATCGCCATTTCCCATGGCAGGTGAACATTCCCATGTCTCTAAGGTTTTGAGAGGGTGGCCATGATAGAGAGAGTGAGAGAGAGACGGACAGACAAGGGACTGCTAGCGGGCCACACACCCTGAGTAGTATCGCCATTTCCCATGACAGGTGAACAGTCCCATGTCTCTAAGGTTTTGAGAGGGTGGCCATGATAGAGAGAGAGAAAGAGAGAGAGAGAGAGAGAGAGAGACGGACCGACAAGGGACTGCTAGTGGGCCACACACAGAGTAGTATCGCCATTTCCCATGGCAGGTGAACAGTCCAAGGTGTAAGCTTTTAGGAGGATGGCCATGATAGAGAGAGAGAGAGAGTGAGAGAGAGAGAGAGAGAGATGGACAGACAAGGGACTGCTAGCAGGCCACACACCGAGTAGTATCGCCATTTCCCATGGCAGGAGAAGAGTCTAATGTCTCTAGTGTTTTGGGAAGGCGGCCATGATAGAGAGAGTGAGAGAGAGAGACAGACAGACAAGGCACTGCTAGCGGGCCATACACCCTGAGTAGTATTGCCATTTCCCATGGCAGGTGAACAGTCCCATGTCTCTAAGGTTTTGAGAGGGCGGCCATGATAGAGAGAGTGAGAGAGAGAGGCGGACAGACAAGGGACTACTAGCGGGCCACACACCGAGTAGTATCGCCATTTCCCATGGCAGGTGAACAGTCCAAGGTGTAAGGTTTTGGGAGTGCGGCCATGATAGAGAGAGTGAGAGAGAGAGAGAGAGAGAGAGAGAGAGATGGACAGACAAGGGACTGCTAGCAGGCCACACACCGAGTAGTATCGCCATTTCCCATGGCAGGAGAAGAGTCTAATGTCTCTAGTGTTTTGTGAAGGCGGCCATGATAGAGAGAGTGAGAGAGAGAGACAGACAGACAAGGCACTGCTAGCGGGCCACACACCGAGTAGTATCGCCATTTCCCATGGCAGGTGAACAGTCCCATGTCTCTAAGGTTTTGAGAGGGTGGCCACGATAGAGAGAGAGATAGAGAGAGAGAGAGAGAGACGGACAGACACGGGACTGCTAGTGGGCCACACACCGAGTAGTATCGCCATTTCCCATGGCAGGTGAACAGTCCAAGGTGTAAGGTTTTGTGAGGATGGCCATGATAGAGAGAGTGAGAGAGAGAGACAGACAGACAAGGCACTGCTAGCGGGCCACACACCGATTAGTATCGCCATTTCCCATGGCATGTGAACAGTCCCATGTCTCTAAGGTTTTGAGAGGGCGGCCATGATAGAGAGACAGAGCGAGAGAGAGACGGACATAGATGGGACTGCTAGCGGGCCACACACCGAGTAGTATCGCCATTTCCCATGGCAGGTGAACATTCCCATGTCTCTAAGGTTTTGAGAGGGTGGCCATGATAGAGAGAGTGAGAGAGAGACGGACAGACAAGGGACTGCTAGCGGGCCACACACCCTGAGTAGTATCGCCATTTCCCATGACAGGTGAACAGTCCCATGTCTCTAAGGTTTTGAGAGGGTGGCCATGATAGAGAGAGAGAAAGAGAGAGAGAGAGAGAGAGAGAGACGGACCGACAAGGGACTGCTAGTGGGCCACACACAGAGTAGTATCGCCATTTCCCATGGCAGGTGAACAGTCCAAGGTGTAAGCTTTTAGGAGGATGGCCATGATAGAGAGAGAGAGAGAGTGAGAGAGAGAGAGAGAGAGATGGACAGACAAGGGACTGCTAGCAGGCCACACACCGAGTAGTATCGCCATTTCCCATGGCAGGAGAAGAGTCTAATGTCTCTAGTGTTTTGGGAAGGCGGCCATGATAGAGAGAGTGAGAGAGAGAGACAGACAGACAAGGCACTGCTAGCGGGCCATACACCCTGAGTAGTATTGCCATTTCCCATGGCAGGTGAACAGTCCCATGTCTCTAAGGTTTTGAGAGGGCGGCCATGATAGAGAGAGTGAGAGAGAGAGGCGGACAGACAAGGGACTACTAGCGGGCCACACACCGAGTAGTATCGCCATTTCCCATGGCAGGTGAACAGTCCAAGGTGTAAGGTTTTGGGAGTGCGGCCATGATAGAGAGAGTGAGAGAGAGAGAGAGAGAGAGAGAGAGAGAGAGAGATGGACAGACAAGGGACTGCTAGCAGGCCACACACCGAGTAGTATCGCCATTTCCCATGGCAGGAGAAGAGTCTAATGTCTCTAGTGTTTTGTGAAGGCGGCCATGATAGAGAGAGTGAGAGAGAGAGACAGACAGACAAGGCACTGCTAGCGGGCCACACACCGAGTAGTATCGCCATTTCCCATGGCAGGTGAACAGTCCCATGTCTCTAAGGTTTTGAGAGGGTGGCCACGATAGAGAGAGAGATAGAGAGAGAGAGAGAGAGACGGACAGACACGGGACTGCTAGTGGGCCACACACCGAGTAGTATCGCCATTTCCCATGGCAGGTGAACAGTCCAAGGTATAAGGTTTTGGGAGGATGGCCATGATAGAGAGAGTGAGAGAGAGAGAGAGAGAGAGAGAGAGATGGACAGACAAGGGACTGCTAGCGGGCCACACACCGAGTAGTATCGCCATTTCCCATGGCAGGAGAACAGTCTAATGTCTCTAGTGTTTTGGGAAGGCGGCCATGATAGAGAGAGTGAGAGAGAGACGGACAGACAAGGGACTGCTAGCGGCCCACACACCGAGTAGTATTGTCAGTTCCCATGGCAGGTGAACAGTCCGATGTCTCTAAGGTTTTGAGAGGGCGGCCATGATAGAGAGAGTGAGAGAGAGAGACGGACAGACAAGGGACTGCTAGCGGGCCACACACCGAGTAGTATTGCCATTTCGCATGGCAGGTGAACAGTCCAAGGTGTAAGGTTTTGGGAGGGCGGCCATGATAGAGAGAGTGAGAGAGAGAGAGACGGACAGACAAGGGACTGCTAGCGGGCCACACACCGATTAGTATTGCCATTTCCCATGGCAGAACAGTCTAATGTCTCTAGTGTTTTGGGAAGGCGGCCATGATAGAGAGAGTGAGAGAGTGACGGACAGACAAGGGACTGCTAGCGGCCCACACACCGAGTAGTATTGTCAGTTCCCATGGCAGGTGAACAGTCCAAGGTCTCTAGTGTTTTGGGATGGTGGCCATGATAGAGAGAGTAAGAGAGAGACGGACAGACAAGGTTCTGCTAGCGGGCCACACACCCCGAGTAGTATCGCCATTTCCCATGGCAGGTGAACAGTCCCATGTCTCTAAGGTTTTGAGAGGGCGGCCATGATAGAGAGAGTGAGAGAGAGAGACGGACAGACAAGGGACTGCTAGTGGGCCAGACACCGAGTAGTATCGCCATTTCCCAAGGCAGGTGAACAGTCCAATGTATAAGGTTTTGGGAGGGCGGCCATGATAGAGAGAGTGAGAGAAAGAGACGGACAGACAAGGCACTGCTAGCGGGCCACACTCCGAGTAGTATCGTCATTTCCCATGGTAGGTGAACAGTCCAACGTCTCTAGTGTTTTGGGATGGTGGCCATGATAGAGAGAGTGAGAGAGAGAGACGGACAGACAAGGGACTACTAGCGGGCCACACACCGAGTAGTATCGCCATTTCCCATGGCAGGTGAACAGTCCCATGTCTCTAAGGTTTTGAGAGGGCGGCCATGAGAGAGAGAGTGAGAGAGAGAGACGGACAGACAAGGGACTACTAGCGGGCCACACACCAAGTAGTATCGCCATTTCCCATGGCAGGTGAACACTCCAAGGTGTAAGGTTTTGGGAGGGAGGCCATGATAGAGAGAGTGTGAGAGAGAGAGAGAGAGAGAGAGAGAGAGAGAGAGAGAGAGAGAGAGAGAGAGAGACGGACAGATAAGGGACTGCTAGCGGGCCACACACCGACTAGTATCACCATTTCCCATGGCAGGTGAACAGTCCCATGTCTCTAAGGTTTTGAGAGGGTGGCCATGATGGAGAGAGTGAGAGAGAGAGATGGACAGACAAGGGACTGCTAGCGGGCCACACACCGAGTAGTATCGCCATTTCCCATGGCAGGTGAACAGTTCAAGGTGTAAGGTTTTGGGAGGGTGGCCATGATAGAGAGAGTGAGAGAGAGAGACAGACAGACAAGGGACTGCTAGGGGAGCAGACACCGAGTAGTATCGCTATTTCCCAAGGCAGGTGAACAGTCCAAGGTGTAAGGTTTTGGGAGGGCGGCCATGATAGAGAGAGTGAGAGAGAGAGGCGGACAGACAAGGGACTGCTAGCGGGCCACACACCGAGTAGTATCGTCATTTCCCATGGCAGGTGAACAGTCCAACGTCTCTAGTGTTTTGGGATGGCGGCCATGATAGAGAGAGTAAGAGTGAGACAGACAGGCAAGGGACTGCTAGCAGGCCACACAACCCGAGTAGTATTGCCATTTCCCATGGCAGGTGAACAGTCCCATGTCTCGAAGGTTTTGAGAGGGCGGCCATGATAGAGAGAGTGAGAGAGAGCGAGACGGACAGACAAGGGACTCCCAGTGGGCCACAAACCGAGTAGTATCGTAATTTCCCATGGCAGGTGATCAGTCCGAGATGTAAGGTTTTGGGATGGTGGCCATGATAGAGAGAGTAAGAGAGAGACGGAAAGACAAGGGACTGCTAGCGGGCCACACACCCCGAGTAGTATCGCCATTTCCCATGGTAGGTGAACAGTCCTATGTCTCTAAGGTTTTGAGAGGGTGGCCATGATAGAGAGAGTGAGAGAGAGAGACGGACAGACAAGGGACTGCAAGCGGGCCACACAGCGAGTAGCATCGCCATTTCCCATGGCAGGTGAACAGTCCAAGGTGTAAGGTTTTGGGAGGGCGCCCATGATAGAGAGAGTAAGAGAGAGACGGACAGACAAGGTACTGCTAGCGGGCCACACACCCCGAGTAGTATAGCCATTTCCCATGGCAGGTGAACAGCCCCATATCTCTAAGGTTTTGAGAGGGTGGCCATGATAGAGAGAGTGAGAGAGAGAGACAGAGAGACGGACAGACAAGGGACTGCTAGCGGCCCACACACCGAGTAGTATCGTCATTTCCCATGGCATGTGAACAGTACAAGGTCTCTAGTGTTTTGGGATGGTGGCCATGATAGAGAGAGTAAGAAAGAGACGGACAGAAAAGGGACTGCTAGTGGGCCATACACCCTGAGTAGTATCGCCATTTCCCATGGCAGGTGAAGAGTCCCATGTCTCTAAGGTTTTGAGAGGGCAGCCATGATAGAGAGAGTGAGAGAGAGAGACGGACAGACAAGGGACTGTTAGCGGACCACACACCGAGTAGTATCGCTATTTCCCATGGCAGGTGAACAGTCCAAGGTGTAAGGTTTTGGGAGAGCGGCTATGATAGAGAGAGAGAGAGAGAGAGAGACGGACAGACTAGGGACTGCTAGCGGGCCACACACCGAGTAGTATTGTCATTTCCCATGGCAGGTGAACAGTCCAAGGTATCTAGAGTTTTGGGATGGCGGCCATGATAGAGAGAGTAAGAGACAGACAGACAGACAAGGGACTGCTAGCGGGCCACACACCCCGAGTAGTATCGCCATTTCCCATGGCAGGTGAACAGTCCCATGTCTCTAAGGTTTTGAGAGGGCGGCCATGATAGAGAGAGTGAGAGAGAGAGACGGACAGACAAGGGACTCCTAGCGGACCACACACCGAGTAGTATCGCCATTTCCCATGGTAGGTGAACAGTCCAAGGTGTAAGCTTTTGGGAGGATGGCCATGATAGAGAGAGTGAGAGAGAGAGAGAGATGGACAGACAAGGGACTGCTAGCGGGCCACACACCGAGTAGTATCACCATTTCCCATGGCAGGAGAATAGTCTAATGTCTCTAGTGTTTTGGGAAGGCGGCCATGATAGAGAGAGTGAGAGAGAGAGAAAGACAAGGGACTGCAAGCGGGCCACACACCCCGAGTAGTATCGCCATTTCCCATGGCAGGTGAACAGTCCCATGTCTCTAAGGTTTTGAGAGGGTGGCCACGATAGAGAGAGAGAGAGAGATAGAGAGAGAGAGACTGAAAGACACGGGACTGCTAGCGGGCCACACACCGAGTAGTATCGCCATTTCCCATGGCAGGTGAACAGTCCAAGGTGTAAGGTTTTGGGAGGATGGCCATGATAGAGAGAGTGAGAGAGAGAGAGAGAGAGAGAGAGAGAGAGAGAGAGAGATGGACAGACAAGGGACTGCTAGCGGGCCACACACCGAGTAGTATCGCCATTTCCCATGGCAGGTGAACAGTCCCATGTCTCGAAGGTTTTGAGAGGGCGGCCATGATAGAGAGAGTGAGAGAGAGCGAGACGGACAGACAAGGGACTCCCAGTGGGCCACAAACCGAGTAGTATCGTAATTTCCCATGGCAGGTGATCAGTCCGAGGTGTAAGGTTTTGGGATGGTGGCCATGATAGAGAGAGTAAGAGAGAGACGGAAAGACAAGGGACTGCTAGCGGGCCACACACCCCGAGTAGTATCGCCATTTCCCATGGTAGGTGAACAGTCCTATGTCTCTAAGGTTTTGAGAGGGTGGCCATGATAGAGAGAGTGAGAGAGAGAGACGGACAGACAAGGGACTGCAAGCGGGCCACACAGCGAGTAGCATCGCCATTTCCCATGGCAGGTGAACAGTCCAAGGTGTAAGGTTTTGGGAGGGCGCCCATGATAGAGAGAGTAAGAGAGAGACGGACAGACAAGGTACTGCTAGCGGGCCACACACCCCGAGAAGTATAGCCATTTCCCATGGCAGGTGAACAGCCCCATATCTCTAAGGTTTTGAGAGGGTGGCCATGATAGAGAGAGTGAGAGAGAGAGACAGAGAGACGGCCAGACAAGGGACTGCTAGCGGCCCACACACCGAGTAGTATCGTCATTTCCCATGGCAGGTGAACAGTACAAGGTCTCTAGTGTTTTGGGATGGTGGCCATGATAGAGAGAGTAAGAAAGAGACGGACAGAAAAGGGACTGCTAGTGGGCCATACACCCTGAGTAGTATCGCCATTTCCCATGGCAGGTGAAGAGTCCCATGTCTCTAAGGTTTTGAGAGGGCAGCCATGATAGAGAGAGTGAGAGAGAGAGACGGACAGACAAGGGACTGTTAGCGGACCACACACCGAGTAGTATCGCTATTTCCCATGGCAGGTGAACAGTCCAAGGTGTAAGGTTTTGGGAGAGCGGCTATGATAGAGAGAGAGAGAGAGAGGGAGACGGACAGACTAGGGACTGCTAGCGGGCCACACACCGAGTAGTATTGTCATTTCCCATGGCAGGTGAACAGTCCAAGGTATCTAGAGTTTTGGGATAGCGGCCATGATAGAGAGAGTAAGAGACAGACAGACAGACAAGGGACTGCTAGCGGGCCACACACCCCGAGTAGTATCGCCATTTCCCATGGCAGGTGAACAGCCCCATATCTCTAAGGTTTTGAGAGGGTGGCCATGATAGAGAGAGTGAGAGAGAGAGACAGAGAGATGGACAGACAAGGTACTGCTAGCGGGCCACACACCCCGAGTAGTATAGCCATTTCCCATGGCAGGTGAACAGCCCCATATCTCTAAGGTTTTGAGAGGGTGGCCATGATAGAGAGAGTGAGAGAGAGAGACAGAGAGACGGACAGACAAGGGACTGCTAGCGGCCCACACACCGAGTAGTATCGTCATTTCCCATGGCAGGTGAACAGTACAAGGTCTCTAGTGTTTTGGGATGGTGGCCATGATAGAGAGAGTAAGAAAGAGACGGACAGAAAAGGGACTGCTAGTGGGCCATACACCCTGAGTAGTATCGCCATTTCCCATGGCAGGTGAAGAGTCCCATGTCTCTAAGGTTTTGAGAGGGCGGCCATGATAGAGAGAGTGAGAGAGAGAGACGGACAGACAAGGGACTCCTAGCGGACCACACACCGAGTAGTATCGCCATTTCCCATGGTAGGTGAACAGTCCAAGGTGTAAGCTTTTGGGAGGATGGCCATGATAGAGAGAGTGAAAGAGAGAGAGAGAGATGGACAGACAAGGGACTGCTAGCGGGCCACACACCGAGTAGTATCACCATTTCCCATGGCAGGAGAATAGTGTAATGTCTCTAGTGTTTTGGGAAGGCGGCCATGATAGAGAGAGTGAGAGAGAGAGAAAGACAAGGGACTGCTAGCGGGCCACACACCCCGAGTAGTATCGCCATTTCCCATGGCAGGTGAACAGTCCCATGTCTCTAAGGTTTTGAGAGGGTGGCCATGATAGAGAGAGTGAGAGAGAGAGGTGGACAGACAAGGGACTGCTAGCGGACCACACACCGAGTAGTATTGTCATTTCCCATGGCAGGTGAACAGTCTAATGTCTCTAGTGTTTTGGGAAGGTGGCCATGATAGAGAGAGTGAGAGAGAGAGAGAGAGAGAGAAAGAGAGAGAGAGATGGACAGACAAGGGACTGCTAGCGGGCCACACACCGAGTAGTATCGCCATTTCCCATGGCAGGAGAAGAGTCTAATGTCTCTAGTGTTTTGGGAAGGCAGCCATGATAGAGAGAGTGAGAGAGAGAGACAGACAGACAAGGCACTGCTAGCGGGCCATACACCCTGAGTAGTATCGCCATTTCCCATGGCAGGTGAACAGTCCCATGTCTCTAAGGTTTTGAGAGGGTGGCCATGATAGAGAGAGTGAGAGAGAGAGGTGGACAGACAAGGGACTGCTAGCGGACCACACACCGAGTAGTATTGTCATTTCCCATGGCAGGTGAACAGTCCAAGGTCTCTGGTGTTTTGGGATGGCGGCCATGATAGAGAGACAGAGCGAGAGAGAGACGGACATAGATGGGACTGCTAGCGGGCCACACACCGAGTAGTATCGCCATTTCCCATGGCAGGTGAACATTCCCATGTCTCTAAGGTTTTGAGAGGGTGGCCATGATAGAGAGAGTGAGAGAGAGACGGACAGACAAGGGACTGCTAGCGGGCCACACACCCTGAGTAGTATCGCCATTTCCCATGACAGGTGAACAGTCCCATGTCTCTAAGGTTTTGAGAGGGTGGCCATGATAGAGAGAGAGAGAGAGAGAGAGAGAGAGAGAGATGGACAGACAAGGGACTGCTAGCGGGCCACACACTGAGTAGTATCGCCATTTCCCATGGCAGGAGAAGAGTCTAATGTCTCTAGTGTTTTGGGAAGGCGGCCATGATAGAGAGAGTGAGAGAGAGAGACAGACAGACAAGGCACTGCTAGCGGGCCATACACCCTGAGTAGTATCGCCATTTCCCATGGCAGGTGAACAGTCCCATGTCTCTAAGGTTTTGAGAGGGCGGCCATGATAGAGAGAGTGAGAGAGAGAGGCGGACAGACAAGGGACTACTAGCGGGCCACACACCGAGTAGTATCGCCATTTCCCATGGCAGGTGAACAGTCCAAGGTGTAAGGTTTTGGGAGGGCGCCCATGATAGAGAGAGTGAGAGAGAGAGAGAGTGAGGGAGAGACGGACAGACAAGGGACTGCTAGCGGCCCACACACCGAGTAGTATCGTCATTTCTCATGGCAGGTGAACAGTCCAAGGTTTCTAGTGTTTTGGGATGGTGGCCATGATAGAGAGAGTAAGAGAGAGATGGACAGAAAAGGGACTGCTAGCGGGCCATACACCCTGAGTAGTATCGCCATTTCCCATGGCAGGTGAACAGTCCCATGTCTCTAAAGTTTTGAGAGGGCGGCCATGATAGAGAGAGTGAGAGAGAGAGGTGGACAGACAAGGGACTGCTAGCGGACCACACACCGAGTAGTATTGTCATTTCCCATGGCAGGTGAACAGTCCAAGGTCTCTAGTGTTTTGGGATAGCGGCCATGATAGAGAGACAGAGCGAGAGAGAGACGGACATAGATGGGACTGCTAGCGGGCCACACACCGAGTAGTATCGCCATTTCCCATGGCAGGTGAACATTCCCATGTCTCTAAGGTTTTGCGAGGGTGGCCATGATAGAGAGAGTGAGAGAGAGACGGACAGACAAGGGACTGCTAGCGGGCCACACACCCTGAGTAGTATCGCCATTTCCCATGACAGGTGAACAGTCCCATGTCTCTAAGGTTTTGAGAGGGTGGCCATGATAGAGAGAGAGAGAGAGAGAGAGAGAGAGAGAGAGAGAGAGAGATGGACAGACAAGGGACTGCTAGCGGGCCACACACCGAGTAGTATCGGCATTTCCCATGGCAGGAGAAGAGTCTAATGTCTCTAGTGTTTTGGGAAGGCGACCATGATAGAGAGAGTGAGAGAGAGAGACAGACAGACAAGGCACTGCTAGCGGGCCACACACCGATTAGTATCGCCATTTCCCATGGCATGTGAACAGTCCCATGTCTCTAAGGTTTTGAGAGGGCGGCCATGATAGAGAGACAGAGCGAGAGAGAGACGGACATAGATGGGACTGCTAGCGGGCCACACACCGAGTAGTATCGCCATTTCCCATGGCAGGTGAACATTCCCATGTCTCTAAGGTTTTGAGAGGGTGGCCATGATAGAGAGAGTGAGAGAGAGACGGACAGACAAGGGACTGCTAGCGGGCCACACACCCTGAGTAGTATCGCCATTTCCCATGACAGGTGAACAGTCCCATGTCTCTAAGGTTTTGAGAGGGTGGCCATGATAGAGAGAGAGAGAGAGAGAGAGAGAGAGAGAGAGAGAGAGACGGACAGACAAGGGACTGCTAGTGGGCCACACACCGAGTAGTATCGCCATTTCCCATGGCAGGTGAACAGTCCAAGGTGTAAGCTTTTAGGAGGATGGCCATGATAGAGAGAGAGAGAGAGTGAGAGAGAGAGAGAGAGAGAGATGGACAGACAAGGGACTGCTAGCAGGCCACACACCGAGTAGTATCGCCATTTCCCATGGCAGGAGAAGAGTCTAATGTCTCTGGTGTTTTGGGAAGGCGGCCATGATAGAGAGAGTGAGAGAGAGAGACAGACAGACAAGGCACTGCTAGCGGGCCATACACCCTGAGTAGTATCGCCATTTCCCATGGCAGGTGAACAGTCCCATGTCTCTAAGGTTTTGAGAGGGCGGCCATGATAGAGAGAGTGAGAGAGAGAGGCGGACAGACAAGGGACTACTAGCGGGCCACACACCGAGTAGTATCGCCATTTCCCATGGCAGGTGAACAGTCCAAGGTGTAAGGTTTTGGGAGGGCGGCCATGATAGAGAGAGTGAGAGAGAGAGAGAGAGAGAGAGAGAGAGAGAGAGAGAGATGGACAGACAAGGGACTGCTAGCAGGCCACACACCGAGTAGTATCGCCATTTCCCATGGCAGGAGAAGAGTCTAATGTCTCTAGTGTTTTGTGAAGGCGGCCATGATAGAGAGAGTGAGAGAGAGAGACAGACAGACAAGGCACTGCTAGCGGGCCACACACCGAGTAGTATCGCCATTTCCCATGGCAGGTGAACAGTCCCATGTCTCTAAGGTTTTGAGAGGGTGGCCACGATAGAGAGAGAGAGAGAGATAGAGAGAGAGAGATGGACAGACACGGGACTGCTAGTGGGCCACACACCGAGTAGTATCGCCATTTCCCATGGCAGGTGAACAGTCCAAGGTGTAAGGTTTTGTGAGGATGGCCATGATAGAGAGAGTGAGAGAGAGAGACAGACAGACAAGGCACTGCTAGCGGGCCACACACCGATTAGTATCGCCATTTCCCATGGCATGTGAACAGTCCCATGTCTCTAAGGTTTTGAGAGGGCGGCCATGATAGAGAGACAGAGCGAGAGAGAGACGGACATAGATGGGACTGCTAGCGGGCCACACACCGAGTAGTATCGCCATTTCCCATGGCAGGTGAACATTCCCATGTCTCTAAGGTTTTGAGAGGGTGGCCATGATAGAGAGAGTGAGAGAGAGACGGACAGACAAGGGATTGCTAGCGGGCCACACACCCTGAGTAGTATCGCCATTTCCCATGACAGGTGAACAGTCCCATGTCTCTAAGGTTTTGAGAGGGTGGCCATGATAGAGAGAGAGAAAGAGAGAGAGAGAGAGACCGACCGACAAGGGACTGCTAGTGGGCTACACACAGAGTAGTATCGCCATTTCCCATGGCAGGTGAACAGTCCAAGGTGTAAGCTTTTAGGAGGATGGCCATGATAGAGAGAGAGAGAGAGTGAGAGAGAGAGAGAGAGAGATGGACAGACAAGGGACTGCTAGCAGGCCACACACCGAGTAGTATCGCCATTTCCCATGGCAGGAGAAGAGTCTAATGTCTCTAGTGTTTTGGGAAGGCGGCCATGATAGAGAGAGTGAGAGAGAGAGACAGACAGACAAGGCACTGCTAGCGGGCCATACACCCTGAGTAGTATTGCCATTTCCCATGGCAGGTGAACAGTCCCATGTCTCTAAGGTTTTGAGAGGGCGGCCATGATAGAGAGAGTGAGAGAGAGAGGCGGACAGACAAGGGACTACTAGCGGGCCACACACCGAGTAGTATCGCCATTTCCCATGGCAGGTGAACAGTCCAAGGTGTAAGGTTTTGGGAGTGTGGCCATGATAGAGAGAGTGAGAGAGAGAGAGAGAGAGAGAGAGAGAGAGAGAGAGATGGACAGACAAGTGACTGCTAGCAGGCCACACACCGAGTAGTATCGCCATTTCCCATGGCAGGAGAAGAGTCTAATGTCTCTAGTGTTTTGTGAAGGCGGCCATGATAGAGAGAGTGAGAGAGAGAGACAGACAGACAAGGCACTGCTAGCGGGCCACACACCGAGTAGTATCGCCATTTCCCATGGCAGGTGAACAGTCCCATGTCTCTAAGGTTTTGAGAGGGTGGCCACGATAGAGAGAGAGAGAGAGATAGAGAGAGAGAGACGGACAGACACAGGACTGCTAGTGGGCCACACACCGAGTAGTATCGCCATTTCCCATGGCAGGTGAACAGTCCAAGGTGTAAGGTTTTGGGAGGATGGCCATGATAGAGAGAGTGAGAGAGAGAGAGAGAGAGAGAGAGAGAGAGAGAGAGAGAGATGGACAGACAAGGGACTGCTAGCGGGCCACACACCGAGTAGTATCGCCATTTCCCATGGCAGGAGAACAGTCTAATGTCTCTAGTGTTTTGGGAAGGCGGCCATGATAGAGAGAGTGAGAGAGAGACGGACAGACAAGGGACTGCTAGCGGCCCACACACCGAGTAGTATTGTCAGTTCCCATGGCAGGTGAACAGTCCGATGTCTCTAAGGTTTTGAGAGGGCGGCCATGATAGAGAGAGTGAGAGAGAGAGACGGACAGACAAGGGACTGCTAGCGGGCCACACACCGAGTAGTATTGCCATTTCGCATGGCATGTGAACAGTCCAAGGTGTAAGGTTTTGGGAGGGCGGCCATGATAGAGAGAGTGAGAGAGAGAGAGACGGACAGACAAGGGACTGCTAGCGGGCCACACACCGATTAGTATCGCCATTTCCCATGGCAGGAGAACAGTCTAATGTCTCTAGTGTTTTGGGAAGGCGGCCATGATAGAGAGAGTGAGAGAGAGACGGACAGACAAGGGACTGCTAGCGGCCCACACACCGAGTAGTATTGTCAGTTCCCATGGCAGGTGAACAGTCCGATGTCTCTAAGGTTTTGAGAGGGCGGCCATGATAGAGAGAGTGAGAGAGAGAGACGGACAGACAAGGGACTGCTAGCGGGCCACACACCGAGTAGTATTGCCATTTCGCATGGCAGGTGAACAGTCCAAGGTGTAAGGTTTTGGGAGGGCGGCCATGATAGAGAGAGTGAGAGAGAGAGTGACGGACAGACAAGGGACTGCTAGCGGCCCACACACCGAGTAGTATTGTCAGTTCCCATGGCAGGTGAACAGTCCAAGGTCTCTAGTGTTTTGGGATGGTGGCCATGATAGAGAGAGTAAGAGAGAGACGGACAGACAAGGTTCTGCTAGCGGGCCACACACCCCGAGTAGTATCGCCATTTCCCATGGCAGGTGAACAGTCCCATGTCTCTAAGGTTTTGAGAGGGCGGCCATGATAGAGAGAGTGAGAGAGAGAGACGGACAGACAAGGGACTGCTAGTGGGCCAGACACCGAGTAGTATCACCATTTCCCAAGGCAGGTGAACAGTCCAATGTATAAGGTTTTGGGAGGGCGGCCATGATAGAGAGAGAGAGAGAGTGAGAGAGAGAGAGAGAGAGATGGTTAGACAAGGGACTGCTAGCAGGCCACACACCGAGTAGTATCGCCATTTCCCATGGCAGGAGAAGAGTCTAATGTCTCTAGTGTTTTGGGAAGGCGGCCATGATAGAGAGAGTGAGAGAGAGAGACAGACAGACAAGGCACTGCTAGCGGGCCATACACCCTGAGTAGTATTGCCATTTCCCATGGCAGGTGAACAGTCCCATGTCTCTAAGGTTTTGAGAGGGCGGCCATGATAGAGAGAGTGAGAGAGAGAGGCGGACAGACAAGGGACTACTAGCGGGCCACACACCGAGTAGTATCGCCATTTCCCATGGCAGGTGAACAGTCCAAGGTGTAAGGTTTTGGGAGTGCGGCCATGATAGAGAGAGTGAGAGAGAGAGAGAGAGAGAGAGAGATGGACAGACAAGGGACTGCTAGCAGGCCACACACCGAGTAGTATCGCCATTTCCCATGGCAGGAGAAGAGTCTAATGTCTCTAGTGTTTTGTGAAGGCGGCCATGATAGAGAGAGTGAGAGAGAGAGACAGACAGACAAGGCACTGCTAGCGGGCCACACACCGAGTAGTATCGCCATTTCCCATGGCAGGTGAACAGTCCCATGTCTCTAAGGTTTTGAGAGGGTGGCCACGATAGAGAGAGAGAGAGAGATAGAGAGAGAGAGAGAGAGAGAGACGGACAGACACGGGACTGCTAGTGGGCCACACACCGAGTAGTATCGCCATTTCCCATGGCAGGTGAACAGTCCAAGGTGTAAGGTTTTGGGAGGATGGCCATGATAGAGAGAGTGAGAGAGAGAGAGAGAGAGAGAGAGAGATGGACAGACAAGGGACTGCTAGCGGGCCACACACCGAGTAGTATCGCCATTTCCCATGGCAGGAGAACAGTCTAATGTCTCTAGTGTTTTGGGAAGGCGGCCATGATAGAGAGAGTGAGAGAGAGACGGACAGACAAGGGACTGCTAGCGGCCCACACACCGAGTAGTATTGTCAGTTCCCATGGCAGGTGAACAGTCCGATGTCTCTAAGGTTTTGAGAGGGCGGCCATGATAGAGAGAGTGAGAGAGAGAGACGGACAGACAAGGGACTGCTAGCGGGCCACACACCGAGTAGTATTGCCATTTCGCATGGCAGGTGAACAGTCCAAGGTGTAAGGTTTTGGGAGGGCGGCCATGATAGAGAGAGTGAGAGAGAGAGAGACGGACAGACAAGGGACTGCTAGCGGGCCACACACCGATTAGTATTGCCATTTCCCATGGCAGAACAGTCTAATGTCTCTAGTGTTTTGGGAAGGCGGCCATGATAGAGAGAGTGAGAGAGTGACGGACAGACAAGGGACTGCTAGCGGCCCACACACCGAGTAGTATTGTCAGTTCCCATGGCAGGTGAACAGTCCAAGGTCTCTAGTGTTTTGGGATGGTGGCCATGATAGAGAGAGTAAGAGAGAGACGGACAGACAAGGTTCTGCTAGAGGGCCACACACCCCGAGTAGTATCGCCATTTCCCATGGCAGGTGAACAGTCCCATGTCTCTAAGGTTTTGAGAGGGCGGCCATGATAGAGAGAGTGAGAGAGAGAGACGGACAGACAAGGGACTGCTAGTGGGCCAGACACCGAGTAGTATCGCCATTTCCCAAGGCAGGTGAACAGTCCAATGTATAAGGTTTTGGGAGGGCGGCCATGATAGAGAGAGTGAGAGAAAGAGACGGACAGACAAGGCACTGCTAGCGGGCCACACACCGAGTAGTATCGTCATTTCCCATGGTAGGTGAACAGTCCAACGTCTCTAGTGTTTTGGGATGGTGGCCATGATAGAGAGAGTGAGAGAGAGAGACGGACAGACAAGGGACTACTAGCGGGCCACACACCGAGTAGTATCGCCATTTCCCATGGCAGGTGAACAGTCCCATGTCTCTAAGGTTTTGAGAGGGCGGCCATGAGAGAGAGAGTGAGAGAGAGAGACGGACAGACAAGGGACTACTAGCGGGCCACACACCAAGTAGTATCGCCATTTCCCATGGCAGGTGAACACTCCAAGGTGTAAGGTTTTGGGAGGGAGGCCATGATAGAGAGAGTGTGAGAGAGAGAGAGAGAGAGAGAGAGAGAGAGAGAGAGACGGACAGATAAGGGACTGCTAGCGGGCCACACACCGACTAGTATCACCATTTCCCATGGCAGGTGAACAGTCCCATGTCTCTAAGGTTTTGAGAGGGTGGCCATGATGGAGAGAGTGAGAGAGAGAGATGGACAGACAAGGGACTGCTAGCGGGCCACACACCGAGTAGTATCGCCATTTCCCATGGCAGGTGAACAGTTCAAGGTGTAAGGTTTTGGGAGGGTGGCCATGATAGAGAGAGTGAGAGAGAGAGACAGACAGACAAGGGACTGCTAGGGGAGCAGACACCGAGTAGTATCGCTATTTCCCAAGGCAGGTGAACAGTCCAAGGTGTAAGGTTTTGGGAGGGCGGCCATGATAGAGAGAGTGAGAGAGAGAGGCGGACAGACAAGGGACTGCTAGCGGGCCACACACCGAGTAGTATCGTCATTTCCCATGGCAGGTGAACAGTCCAACGTCTCTAGTGTTTTGGGATGGCGGCCATGATAGAGAGAGTAAGAGTGAGACAGACAGGCAAGGGACTGCTAGCAGGCCACACAACCCGAGTAGTATTGCCATTTCCCATGGCAGGTGAACAGTCCCATGTCTCGAAGGTTTTGAGAGGGCGGCCATGATAGAGAGAGTGAGAGAGAGCGAGACGGACAGACAAGGGACTCCCAGTGGGCCACAAACCGAGTAGTATCGTAATTTCCCATGGCAGGTGATCAGTCCGAGATGTAAGGTTTTGGGATGGTGGCCATGATAGAGAGAGTAAGAGAGAGACGGAAAGACAAGGGACTGCTAGCGGGCCACACACCCCGAGTAGTATCGCCATTTCCCATGGTAGGTGAACAGTCCTATGTCTCTAAGGTTTTGAGAGGGTGGCCATGATAGAGAGAGTGAGAGAGAGAGACGGACAGACAAGGGACTGCAAGCGGGCCACACAGCGAGTAGCATCGCCATTTCCCATGGCAGGTGAACAGTCCAAGGTGTAAGGTTTTGGGAGGGCGCCCATGATAGAGAGAGTAAGAGAGAGACGGACAGACAAGGTACTGCTAGCGGGCCACACACCCCGAGTAGTATAGCCATTTCCCATGGCAGGTGAACAGCCCCATATCTCTAAGGTTTTGAGAGGGTGGCCATGATAGAGAGAGTGAGAGAGAGAGACAGAGAGACGGACAGACAAGGGACTGCTAGCGGCCCACACACCGAGTAGTATCGTCATTTCCCATGGCAGGTGAACAGTACAAGGTCTCTAGTGTTTTGGGATGGTGGCCATGATAGAGAGAGTAAGAAAGAGACGGACAGAAAAGGGACTGCTAGTGGGCCATACACCCTGAGTAGTATCGCCATTTCCCATGGCAGGTGAAGAGTCCCATGTCTCTAAGGTTTTGAGAGGGCAGCCATGATAGAGAGAGTGAGAGAGAGAGACGGACAGACAAGGGACTGTTAGCGGACCACACACCGAGTAGTATCGCTATTTCCCATGGCAGGTGAACAGTCCAAGGTGTAAGGTTTTGGGAGAGCGGCTATGATAGAGAGAGAGAGAGAGAGAGAGACGGACAGACTAGGGACTGCTAGCGGGCCACACACCGAGTAGTATTGTCATTTCCCATGGCAGGTGAACAGTCCAAGGTATCTAGAGTTTTGGGATGGCGGCATGATAGAGAGAGTAAGAGACAGACAGACAGACAAGGGACTGCTAGCGGGCCACACACCCCGAGTAGTATCGCCATTTCCCATGGCAGGTGAACAGTCCCATGTCTCTAAGGTTTTGAGAGGGCGGCCATGATAGAGAGAGTGAGAGAGAGAGACGGACAGACAAGGGACTCCTAGCGGACCACACACCGAGTAGTATCGCCATTTCCCATGGTAGGTGAACAGTCCAAGGTGTAAGCTTTTGGGAGGATGGCCATGATAGAGAGAGTGAGAGAGAGAGAGAGATGGACAGACAAGGGACTGCTAGCGGGCCACACACCGAGTAGTATCACCATTTCCCATGGCAGGAGAATAGTCTAATGTCTCTAGTGTTTTGGGAAGGCGGCCATGATAGAGAGAGTGAGAGAGAGAGAAAGACAAGGGACTGCAAGGGGGCCACACACCCCGAGTAGTATCGCCATTTCCCATGGCAGGTGAACAGTCCCATGTCTCTAAGGTTTTGAGAGGGTGGCCACGATAGAGAGAGAGAGAGAGATAGAGAGAGAGAGACTGACAGACACGGGACTGCTAGCGGGCCACACACCGAGTAGTATCGCCATTTCCCATGGCAGGTGAACAGTCCAAGGTGTAAGGTTTTGGGAGGATGGCCATGATAGAGAGAGTGAGAGAGAGAGAGAGAGAGAGAGAGAGAGAGAGAGATGGACAGACAAGGGACTGCTAGCGGGCCACACACCGAGTAGTATCGCCATTTCCCATGGCAGGTGAACAGTCCCATGTCTCGAAGGTTTTGAGAGGGCGGCCATGATAGAGAGAGTGATAGAGAGCGAGACGGACAGACAAGGGACTCCCAGTGGGCCACAAACCGAGTAGTATCGTAATTTCCCATGGCAGGTGATCAGTCCGAGGTGTAAGGTTTTGGGATGGTGGCCATGATAGAGAGAGTAAGAGAGAGACGGAAAGACAAGGGACTGCTAGCGGGCCACACACCCCGAGTAGTATCGCCATTTCCCATGGTAGGTGAACAGTCCTATGTCTCTAAGGTTTTGAGAGGGTGGCCATGATAGAGAGAGTGAGAGAGAGAGACGGACAGACAAGGGACTGCAAGCGGGCCACACAGCGAGTAGCATCGCCATTTCCCATGGCAGGTGAACAGTCCAAGGTGTAAGGTTTTGGGAGGGCGCCCATGATAGAGAGAGTAAGAGAGAGACGGACAGACAAGGTACTGCTAGCGGGCCACACACCCCGAGAAGTATAGCCATTTCCCATGGCAGGTGAACAGCCCCATATCTCTAAGGTTTTGAGAGGGTGGCCATGATAGAGAGAGTGAGAGAGAGAGACAGAGAGACGGCCAGACAAGGGACTGCTAGCGGCCCACACACCGAGTAGTATCGTCATTTCCCATGGCAGGTGAACAGTACAAGGTCTCTAGTGTTTTGGGATGGTGGCCATGATAGAGAGAGTAAGAAAGAGACGGACAGAAAAGGGACTGCTAGTGGGCCATACACCCTGAGTAGTATCGCCATTTCCCATGGCAGGTGAAGAGTCCCATGTCTCTAAGGTTTTGAGAGGGCAGCCATGATAGAGAGAGTGAGAGAGAGAGACGGACAGACAAGGGACTGTTAGCGGACCACACACCGAGTAGTATCGCTATTTCCCATGGCAGGTGAACAGTCCAAGGTGTAAGGTTTTGGGAGAGCGGCTATGATAGAGAGAGAGAGAGAGAGGGAGACGGACAGACTAGGGACTGCTAGCGGGCCACACACCGAGTAGTATTGTCATTTCCCATGGCAGGTGAACAGTCCAAGGTATCTAGAGTTTTGGGATAGCGGCCATGATAGAGAGAGTAAGAGACAGACAGACAGACAAGGGACTGCTAGCGGGCCACACACCCCGAGTAGTATCGCCATTTCCCATGGCAGGTGAACAGCCCCATATCTCTAAGGTTTTGAGAGGGTGGCCATGATAGAGAGAGTGAGAGAGAGAGACAGAGAGATGGACAGACAAGGTACTGCTAGCGGGCCACACACCCCGAGTAGTATAGCCATTTCCCATGGCAGGTGAACAGCCCCATATCTCTAAGGTTTTGAGAGGGTGGCCATGATAGAGAGAGTGAGAGAGAGAGACAGAGAGACGGACAGACAAGGGACTGCTAGCGGCCCACACACCGAGTAGTATCGTCATTTCCCATGGCAGGTGAACAGTACAAGGTCTCTAGTGTTTTGGGATGGTGGCCATGATAGAGAGAGTAAGAAAGAGACGGACAGAAAAGGGACTGCTAGTGGGCCATACACCCTGAGTAGTATCGCCATTTCCCATGGCAGGTGAAGAGTCCCATGTCTCTAAGGTTTTGAGAGGGCGGCCATGATAGAGAGAGTGAGAGAGAGAGACGGACAGACAAGGGACTCCTAGCGGACCACACACCGAGTAGTATCGCCATTTCCCATGGTAGGTGAACAGTCCAAGGTGTAAGCTTTTGGGAGGATGGCCATGATAGAGAGAGTGAAAGAGAGAGAGAGAGATGGACAGACAAGGGACTGCTAGCGGGCCACACACCGAGTAGTATCACCATTTCCCATGGCAGGAGAATAGTCTAATGTCTCTAGTGTTTTGGGAAGGCGGCCATGATAGAGAGAGTGAGAGAGAGAGAAAGACAAGGGACTGCTAGCGGGCCACACACCCCGAGTAGTATCGCCATTTCCCATGGCAGGTGAACAGTCCCATGTCTCTAAGGTTTTGAGAGGGTGGCCATGATAGAGAGAGTGAGAGAGAGAGGTGGACAGACAAGGGACTGCTAGCGGACCACACACCGAGTAGTATTGTCATTTCCCATGGCAGGTGAACAGTCTAATGTCTCTAGTGTTTTGGGAAGGTGGCCATGATAGAGAGAGTGAGAGAGAGAGAGAGAGAGAGAGAGAGAAAGAGAGAGAGAGATGGACAGACAAGGGACTGCTAGCGGGCCACACACCGAGTAGTATCGCCATTTCCCATGGCAGGAGAAGAGTCTAATGTCTCTAGTGTTTTGGGAAGGCAGCCATGATAGAGAGAGTGAGAGAGAGAGACAGACAGACAAGGCACTGCTAGCGGGCCATACACCCTGAGTAGTATCGCCATTTCCCATGGCAGGTGAACAGTCCCATGTCTCTAAGGTTTTGAGAGGGTGGCCATGATAGAGAGAGTGAGAGAGAGAGGTGGACAGACAAGGGACTGCTAGCGGACCACACACCGAGTAGTATTGTCATTTCCCATGGCAGGTGAACAGTCCAAGGTCTCTGGTGTTTTGGGATGGCGGCCATGATAGAGAGACAGAGCGAGAGAGAGACGGACATAGATGGGACTGCTAGCGGGCCACACACCGAGTAGTATCGCCATTTCCCATGGCAGGTGAACATTCCCATGTCTCTAAGGTTTTGAGAGGGTGGCCATGATAGAGAGAGTGAGAGAGAGACGGACAGACAAGGGACTGCTAGCGGGCCACACACCCTGAGTAGTATCGCCATTTCCCATGACAGGTGAACAGTCCCATGTCTCTAAGGTTTTGAGAGGGTGGCCATGATAGAGAGAGAGAGAGAGAGAGAGAGAGAGAGAGAGAGATGGACAGACAAGGGACTGCTAGCGGGCCACACACTGAGTAGTATCGCCATTTCCCATGGCAGGAGAAGAGTCTAATGTCTCTAGTGTTTTGGGAAGGCGGCCATGATAGAGAGAGTGAGAGAGAGAGACAGACAGACAAGGCACTGCTAGCGGGCCATACACCCTGAGTAGTATCGCCATTTCCCATGGCAGGTGAACAGTCCCATGTCTCTAAGGTTTTGAGAGGGCGGCCATGATAGAGAGAGTGAGAGAGAGAGGCGGACAGACAAGGGACTACTAGCGGGCCACACACCGAGTAGTATCGCCATTTCCCATGGCAGGTGAACAGTCCAAGGTGTAAGGTTTTGGGAGGGCGCCCATGATAGAGAGAGTGAGAGAGAGAGAGAGTGAGGGAGAGACGGACAGACAAGGGACTGCTAGCGGCCCACACACCGAGTAGTATCGTCATTTCTCATGGCAGGTGAACAGTCCAAGGTTTCTAGTGTTTTGGGATGGTGGCCATGATAGAGAGAGTAAGAGAGAGATGGACAGAAAAGGGACTGCTAGCGGGCCATACACCCTGAGTAGTATCGCCATTTCCCATGGCAGGTGAACAGTCCCATGTCTCTAAAGTTTTGAGAGGGCGGCCATGATAGAGAGAGTGAGAGAGAGAGGTGGACAGACAAGGGACTGCTAGCGGACCACACACCGAGTAGTATTGTCATTTCCCATGGCAGGTGAACAGTCCAAGGTCTCTAGTGTTTTGGGATAGCGGCCATGATAGAGAGACAGAGCGAGAGAGAGACGGACATAGATGGGACTGCTAGCGGGCCACACACCGAGTAGTATCGCCATTTCCCATGGCAGGTGAACATTCCCATGTCTCTAAGGTTTTGCGAGGGTGGCCATGATAGAGAGAGTGAGAGAGAGACGGACAGACAAGGGACTGCTAGCGGGCCACACACCCTGAGTAGTATCGCCATTTCCCATGACAGGTGAACAGTCCCATGTCTCTAAGGTTTTGAGAGGGTGGCCATGATAGAGAGAGAGAGAGAGAGAGAGAGAGAGAGAGAGAGAGAGAGAGAGAGAGAGAGAGATGGACAGACAAGGGACTGCTAGCGGGCCACACACCGAGTAGTATCGGCATTTCCCATGGCAGGAGAAGAGTCTAATGTCTCTAGTGTTTTGGGAAGGCGACCATGATAGAGAGAGTGAGAGAGAGAGACAGACAGACAAGGCACTGCTAGCGGGCCACACACCGATTAGTATCGCCATTTCCCATGGCATGTGAACAGTCCCATGTCTCTAAGGTTTTGAGAGGGCGGCCATGATAGAGAGACAGAGCGAGAGAGAGACGGACATAGATGGGACTGCTAGCGGGCCACACACCGAGTAGTATCGCCATTTCCCATGGCAGGTGAACATTCCCATGTCTCTAAGGTTTTGAGAGGGTGGCCATGATAGAGAGAGTGAGAGAGAGACGGACAGACAAGGGACTGCTAGCGGGCCACACACCCTGAGTAGTATCGCCATTTCCCATGACAGGTGAACAGTCCCATGTCTCTAAGGTTTTGAGAGGGTGGCCATGATAGAGAGAGAGAGAGAGAGAGAGAGAGAGAGAGAGAGACGGACAGACAAGGGACTGCTAGTGGGCCACACACCGAGTAGTATCGCCATTTCCCATGGCAGGTGAACAGTCCAAGGTGTAAGCTTTTAGGAGGATGGCCATGATAGAGAGAGAGAGAGAGTGAGAGAGAGAGAGAGAGAGAGAGAGATGGACAGACAAGGGACTGCTAGCAGGCCACACACCGAGTAGTATCGCCATTTCCCATGGCAGGAGAAGAGTCTAATGTCTCTGGTGTTTTGGGAAGGCGGCCATGATAGAGAGAGTGAGAGAGAGAGACAGACAGACAAGGCACTGCTAGCGGGCCATACACCCTGA
The DNA here is from genome assembly GCF_040938575.1 of Ambystoma mexicanum. Taxonomy (NCBI): domain Eukaryota; kingdom Metazoa; phylum Chordata; class Amphibia; order Caudata; family Ambystomatidae; genus Ambystoma; species Ambystoma mexicanum. The sequence goes on from NC_090931.1 coordinate 39,706,001, forward strand.
GTAGTATCGCCATTTCCCATGGCAGGTGAACAGTCCCATGTCTCTAAGGTTTTGAGAGGGCGGCCATGATAGAGAGAGTGAGAGAGAGAGGCGGACAGACAAGGGACTACTAGCGGGCCACACACCGAGTAGTATCGCCATTTCCCATGGCAGGTGAACAGTCCAAGGTGTAAGGTTTTGGGAGGGCGGCCATGATAGAGAGAGTGAGAGAGAGAGAGAGAGAGAGAGAGAGAGAGAGAGATGGACAGACAAGGGACTGCTAGCAGGCCACACACCGAGTAGTATCGCCATTTCCCATGGCAGGAGAAGAGTCTAATGTCTCTAGTGTTTTGTGAAGGCGGCCATGATAGAGAGAGTGAGAGAGAGAGACAGACAGACAAGGCACTGCTAGCGGGCCACACACCGAGTAGTATCGCCATTTCCCATGGCAGGTGAACAGTCCCATGTCTCTAAGGTTTTGAGAGGGTGGCCACGATAGAGAGAGAGAGAGAGATAGAGAGAGAGAGATGGACAGACACGGGACTGCTAGTGGGCCACACACCGAGTAGTATCGCCATTTCCCATGGCAGGTGAACAGTCCAAGGTGTAAGGTTTTGTGAGGATGGCCATGATAGAGAGAGTGAGAGAGAGAGACAGACAGACAAGGCACTGCTAGCGGGCCACACACCGATTAGTATCGCCATTTCCCATGGCATGTGAACAGTCCCATGTCTCTAAGGTTTTGAGAGGGCGGCCATGATAGAGAGACAGAGCGAGAGAGAGACGGACATAGATGGGACTGCTAGCGGGCCACACACCGAGTAGTATCGCCATTTCCCATGGCAGGTGAACATTCCCATGTCTCTAAGGTTTTGAGAGGGTGGCCATGATAGAGAGAGTGAGAGAGAGACGGACAGACAAGGGACTGCTAGCGGGCCACACACCCTGAGTAGTATCGCCATTTCCCATGACAGGTGAACAGTCCCATGTCTCTAAGGTTTTGAGAGGGTGGCCATGATAGAGAGAGAGAAAGAGAGAGAGAGAGAGAGAGAGACGGACCGACAAGGGACTGCTAGTGGGCCACACACAGAGTAGTATCGCCATTTCCCATGGCAGGTGAACAGTCCAAGGTGTAAGCTTTTAGGAGGATGGCCATGATAGAGAGAGAGAGAGAGTGAGAGAGAGAGAGAGAGAGATGGACAGACAAGGGACTGCTAGCAGGCCACACACCGAGTAGTATCGCCATTTCCCATGGCAGGAGAAGAGTCTAATGTCTCTAGTGTTTTGGGAAGGCGGCCATGATAGAGAGAGTGAGAGAGAGAGACAGACAGACAAGGCACTGCTAGCGGGCCATACACCCTGAGTAGTATTGCCATTTCCCATGGCAGGTGAACAGTCCCATGTCTCTAAGGTTTTGAGAGGGCGGCCATGATAGAGAGAGTGAGAGAGAGAGGCGGACAGACAAGGGACTACTAGCGGGCCACACACCGAGTAGTATCGCCATTTCCCATGGCAGGTGAACAGTCCAAGGTGTAAGGTTTTGGGAGTGCGGCCATGATAGAGAGAGTGAGAGAGAGAGAGAGAGAGAGAGAGAGATGGACAGACAAGTGACTGCTAGCAGGCCACACACCGAGTAGTATCGCCATTTCCCATGGCAGGAGAAGAGTCTAATGTCTCTAGTGTTTTGTGAAGGCGGCCATGATAGAGAGAGTGAGAGAGAGAGACAGACAGACAAGGCACTGCTAGCGGGCCACACACCGAGTAGTATCGCCATTTCCCATGGCAGGTGAACAGTCCCATGTCTCTAAGGTTTTGAGAGGGTGGCCACGATAGAGAGAGAGATAGAGAGAGAGAGAGACGGACAGACACGGGACTGCTAGTGGGCCACACACCGAGTAGTATCGCCATTTCCCATGGCAGGTGAACAGTCCAAGGTGTAAGGTTTTGGGAGGATGGCCATGATAGAGAGAGTGAGAGAGAGAGAGAGAGAGAGAGAGAGAGAGAGAGAGATGGACAGACAAGGGACTGCTAGCGGGCCACACACCGAGTAGTATCGCCATTTCCCATGGCAGGAGAACAGTCTAATGTCTCTAGTGTTTTGGGAAGGCGGCCATGATAGAGAGAGTGAGAGAGAGACGGACAGACAAGGGACTGCTAGCGGCCCACACACCGAGTAGTATTGTCAGTTCCCATGGCAGGTGAACAGTCCGATGTCTCTAAGGTTTTGAGAGGGCGGCCATGATAGAGAGAGTGAGAGAGAGAGACGGACAGACAAGGGACTGCTAGCGGGCCACACACCGAGTAGTATTGCCATTTCGCATGGCAGGTGAACAGTCCAAGGTGTAAGGTTTTGGGAGGGCGGCCATGATAGAGAGAGTGAGAGAGAGAGAGACGGACAGACAAGGGACTGCTAGCGGGCCACACACCGATAAGTATCGCCATTTCCCATGGCAGGAGAACAGTCTAATGTCTCTAGTGTTTTGGGAAGGCGGCCATGATAGAGAGAGTGAGAGAGAGACGGACAGACAAGGGACTGCTAGCGGCCCACACACCGAGTAGTATTGTCAGTTCCCATGGCAGGTGAACAGTCCGATGTCTCTAAGGTTTTGAGAGGGCGGCCATGATAGAGAGAGTGAGAGAGAGAGACGGACAGACAAGGGACTGCTAGCGGGCCACACACCGAGTAGTATTGCCATTTCGCATGGCAGGTGAACAGTCCAAGGTGTAAGGTTTTGGGAGGGCGGCCATGATAGAGAGAGTGAGAGAGAGAGTGACGGACAGACAAGGAACTGCTAGCGGCCCACACACCGAGTAGTATTGTCAGTTCCCATGGCAGGTGAACAGTCCAAGGTCTCTAGTGTTTTGGGATGGTGGCCATGATAGAGAGAGTAAGAGAGAGACGGACAGACAAGGTTCTGCTAGCGGGCCACACACCCCGAGTAGTATCGCCATTTCCCATGGCAGGTGAACAGTCCCATGTCTCTAAGGTTTTGAGAGGGCGGCCATGATAGAGAGAGTGAGAGAGAGAGACGGACAGACAAGGGACTGCTAGTGGGCCAGACACTGAGTAGTATCGCCATTTCCCAAGGCAGGTGAACAGTCCAATGTATAAGGTTTTGGGAGGGCGGCCATGATAGAGAGAGTGAGAGAAAGAGACGGACAGACAAGGCACTGCTAGCGGGCCACACACCGAGTAGTATCGTCATTTCCCATGGTAGGTGAACAGTCCAACGTCTCTAGTGTTTTGGGATGGTGGCCATGATAGAGAGAGTGAGAGAGAGAGACGGACAGACAAGGGACTACTAGCGGGCCACACACCGAGTAGTATCGCCATTTCCCATGGCAGGTGAACAGTCCCATGTCTCTAAGGTTTTGAGAGGGCGGCCATGAGAGAGAGAGAGTGAGAGAGAGAGACGGACAGACAAGGGACTACTAGCGGGCCACACACCAAGTAGTATCGCCATTTCCCATGGCAGGTGAACACTCCAAGGTGTAAGGTTTTGGGAGGGAGGCCATGATAGAGAGAGTGTGAGAGAGAGAGAGAGAGACGGACAGATAAGGGACTGCTAGCGGGCCACACACCGACTAGTATCACCATTTCCCATGGCAGGTGAACAGTCCCATGTCTCTAAGGTTTTGAGAGGGTGGCCATGATGGAGAGAGTGAGAGAGAGAGATGGACAGACAAGGGACTGCTAGCGGGCCACACACCGAGTAGTATCGCCATTTCCCATGGCAGGTGAACAGTTCAAGGTGTAAGGTTTTGGGAGGGTGGCCATGATAGAGAGAGTGAGAGAGAGAGACAGACAGATAAGGGACTGCTAGGGGAGCAGACACCGAGTAGTATCGCTATTTCCCAAGGCAGGTGAACAGTCCAAGGTGTAAGGTTTTGGGAGGGCGGCCATGATAGAGAGAGTGAGAGAGAGAGGCGGACAGACAAGGGACTGCTAGCGGGCCACACACCGAGTAGTATCGTCATTTCCCATGGCAGGTGAACAGTCCAACGTCTCTAGTGTTTTGGGATGGCGGCCATGATAGAGAGAGTAAGAGTGAGACAGACAGGCAAGGGACTGCTAGCAGGCCACACAACCCGAGTAGTATTGCCATTTCCCATGGCAGGTGAACAGTCCCATGTCTCGAAGGTTTTGAGAGGGCGGCCAAGATAGAGAGAGTGAGAGAGAGCGAGACGAACAGACAAGGGACTCCCAGTGGGCCACAAACCGAGTAGTATCGTAATTTCCCATGGCAGGTGATCAGTCGGAGGTGTAAGGTTTTGGGATGGTGGCCATGATAGAGAGAGTAAGAGAGAGACGGAAAGACAAGGGACTGCTAGCGGGCCACACACCCCGAGTAGTATCGCCATTTCCCATGGTAGGTGAACAGTCCTATGTCTCTAAGGTTTTGAGAGGGTGGCCATGATAGAGAGAGTGAGAGAGAGAGACGGACAGACAAGGGACTGCAAGCGGGCCACACAGCGAGTAGCATCGCCATTTCCCATGGCAGGTGAACAGTCCAAGGTGTAAGGTTTTGGGAGGGCGCCCATGATAGAGAGAGTAAGAGAGAGACGGACAGACAAGGTACTGCTAGCGGGCCACACACCCCGAGTAGTATAGCCATTTCCCATGGCAGGTGAACAGCCCCATATCTCTAAGGTTTTGAGAGGGTGGCCATGATAGAGAGAGTGAGAGAGAGAGACAGAGAGACGGACAGACAAGGGACTGCTAGCGGCCCACACACCGAGTAGTATCGTCATTTCCCATGGCAGGTGAACAGTACAAGGTCTCTAGTGTTTTGGGATGGTGGCCATGATAGAGAGAGTAAGAAAGAGACGGACAGAAAAGGGACTGCTAGTGGGCCATACACCCTGAGTAGTATCGCCATTTCCCATGGCAGGTGAAGAGTCCCATGTCTCTAAGGTTTTGAGAGGGCTGCCATGATAGAGAGAGTGAGAGAGAGAGACGGACAGACAAGGGACTGTTAGCGGACCACACACCGAGTAGTATCGCTATTTCCCATGGCAGGTGAACAGTCCAAGGTGTAAGGTTTTGGGAGAGCGGCTATGATAGAGAGAGAGAGAGAGAGAGAGAGAGACGGACAGACTAGGGACTGCTAGCGGGCCACACACCGAGTAGTATTGTCATTTCCCATGGCAGGTGAACAGTCCAAGGTATCTAGAGTTTTGGGATGGCGGCCATGATAGAGAGAGTAAGAGACAGACAGACAGACAAGGGACTGCTAGCGGGCCACACACCCCGAGTAGTATCGCCATTTCCCATGGCAGGTGAACAGTCCCATGTCTCTAAGGTTTTGAGAGGGCGGCCATGATAGAGAGAGTGAGAGAGAGAGACGGACAGACAAGGGACTCCTAGCGGACCACACACCGAGTAGTATCGCCATTTCCCATGGTAGGTGAACAGTCCAAGGTGTAAGCTTTTGGGAGGATGGCCATGATAGAGAGAGTGAGAGAGAGAGAGAGAGATGGACAGACAAGGGACTGCTAGCGGGCCACACACCGAGTAGTATCACCATTTCCCATGGCAGGAGAATAGTCTAATGTCTCTAGTGTTTTGGGAAGGCGGCCATGATAGAGAGAGTGAGAGAGAGAGAAAGACAAGGGACTGCTAGCGGGCCACACACCCCGAGTAGTATCGCCATTTCCCATGGCAGGTGAACAGTCCCATGTCTCTAAGGTTTTGAGAGGGTGGCCACGATAGAGAGAGAGAGAGAGATAGAGAGAGAGAGACGGACAGACACGGGACTGCTAGCGGGCCACACACCGAGTAGTATCGCCATTTCCCATGGCAGGTGAACAGTCCAAGGTGTAAGGTTTTGGGAGGATGGCCATGATAGAGAGAGTGAGAGAGAGAGAGAGAGAGAGAGAGAGAGAGAGATGGACAGACAAGGGACTGCTAGCGGGCCACACACCGAGTAGTATCGCCATTTCCCATGGCAGGTGAACAGTCCCATGTCTCGAAGGTTTTGAGAGGGCGGCCATGATAGAGAGAGTGAGAGAGAGCGAGATGGACAGACAAGGGACTCCCAGTGGGCCACAAACCGAGTAGTATCGTAATTTCCCATGGCAGGTGATCAGTCCGAGGTGTAAGGTTTTGGGATGGTGGCCATGATAGAGAGAGTAAGAGAGAGACGGAAAGACAAGGGACTGCTAGCGGGCCACAGACCCCGAGTAGTATCGCCATTTCCCATGGTAGGTGAACAGTCCTATGTCTCTAAGGTTTTGAGAGGGTGGCCATGATAGAGAGAGTGAGAGAGAGAGACGGACAGACAAGGGACTGCAAGCGGGCCACACAGCGAGTAGCATCGCCATTTCCCATGGCAGGTGAACAGTCCAAGGTGTAAGGTTTTGGGAGGGCGCCCATGATAGAGAGAGTAAGAGAGAGACGGACAGACAAGGTACTGCTAGCGGGCCACACACCCCGAGTAGTATAGCCATTTCCCATGGCAGGTGAACAGCCCCATATCTCTAAGGTTTTGAGAGGGTGGCCATGATAGAGAGAGTGAGAGAGAGAGACAGAGAGACGGACAGACAAGGGACTGCTAGCGGCCCACACACCGAGTAGTATCGTCATTTCCCATGGCAGGTGAACAGTACAAGGTCTCTAGTGTTTTGGGATGGTGGCCATGATAGAGAGAGTAAGAAAGAGACGGACAGAAAAGGGACTGCTAGTGGGCCATACACCCTGAGTAGTATCGCCATTTCCCATGGCAGGTGAAGAGTCCCATGTCTCTAAGGTTTTGAGAGGGCAGCCATGATAGAGAGAGTGAGAGAGAGAGACGGACAGACAAGGGACTGTTAGCGGACCACACACCGAGTAGTATCGCTATTTCCCATGGCAGATGAACAGTCCAAGGTGTAAGGTTTTGGGAGAGCGGCTATGATAGAGAGAGAGAGAGAGAGGGAGACGGACAGACTAGGGACTGCTAGCGGGCCACACACCGAGTAGTATTGTCATTTCCCATGGCAGGTGAACAGTCCAAGGTATCTAGAGTTTTGGGATGGCGGCCATGATAGAGAGAGTAAGAGACAGACAGACAGACAAGGGACTGCTAGCGGGCCACACACCCCGAGTAGTATCGCCATTTCCCATGGCAGGTGAACAGCCCCATATCTCTAAGGATTTGAGAGGGTGGCCATGATAGAGAGAGTGAGAGAGAGAGACAGAGAGACGGACAGACAAGGTACTGCTAGCGGGCCACACACCCCGAGTAGTATAGCCATTCCCATGGCAGGTGAACAGCCCCATATCTCTAAGGTTTTGAGAGGGTGGCCATGATAGAGAGAGTGAGAGAGAGAGACAGAGAGACGGACAGACAAGGGACTGCTAGCGGCCCACACACCGAGTAGTATCGTCATTTCCCATGTCAGGTGAACAGTACAAGGTCTCTAGTGTTTTGGGATGGTGGCCATGATAGAGAGAGTAAGAAAGAGACGGACAGAAAAGGGACTGCTAGTGGGCCATACACCCTGAGTAGTATCGCCATTTCCCATGGCAGGTGAAGAGTCCCATGTCTCTAAGGTTTTGAGACGGCGGCCATGATAGAGAGAGTGAGAGAGAGAGACGGACAGACAAGGGACTCCTAGCGGACCACACACCGAGTAGTATCGCCATTTCCCATGGTAGGTGAACAGTCCAAGGTGTAAGCTTTTGGGAGGATGGCCATGATAGAGAGAGTGAGAGAGAGAGAGAGAGATGGACAGACAAGGGACTGCTAGCGGGCCACACACCGAGTAGTATCACCATTTCCCATGGCAGGAGAATAGTCTAATGTCTCTAGTGTTTTGGGAAGGCGGCCATGATAGAGAAAGTGAGAGAGAGAGAAAGACAAGGGACTGCTAGCGGGCCACACACCCCGAGTAGTATCGCCATTTCCCATGGCAGGTGAACAGTCCCATGTCTCTAAGGTTTTGAGAGGGTGGCCACGATAGAGAGAGAGAGAGAGATAGAGAGAGAGAGACGGACAGACACGGGACTGCTAGCGGGCCACACACCGAGTAGTATCGCCATTTCCCATGGCAGGTGAACAGTCCAAGGTGTAAGGTTTTGGGAGGATGGCCATGATAGAGAGAGTGAGAGAGAGAGAGAGAGAGAGAGAGAGAGAGAGAGATGGACAGACAAGGGACTGCTAGCGGGCCACACACCGAGTAGTATCGCCATTTCCCATGGCAGGAGAACAGTCTAATGTCTCTAGTGTTTTGGGAAGGTGGCCATGATAGAGAGAGTGAGAGAGAGAGAGAGAGAAAGAGAGAGAGAGATGGACAGACAAGGGACTGCTAGCGGGCCACACACCGAGTAGTATCGCCATTTCCCATGGCAGGAGAAGAGTCTAATGTCTCTAGTGTTTTGGGAAGGCAGCCATGATAGAGAGAGTGAGAGAGAGAGACAGACAGACAAGGCACTGCTAGCGGGCCATACACCCTGAGTAGTATCGCCATTTCCCATGGCAGGTGAACAGTCCCATGTCTCTAAGGTTTTGAGAGGGTGGCCATGATAGAGAGAGTGAGAGAGAGAGGTGGACAGACAAGGGACTGCTAGCGGACCACACACCGAGTAGTATTGTCATTTCCCATGGCAGGTGAACAGTCCAAGGTCTCTGGTGTTTTGGGATGGCGGCCATGATAGAGAGACAGAGCGAGAGAGAGACGGACATAGATGGGACTGCTAGCGGGCCACACACCGAGTAGTATCGCCATTTCCCATGGCAGGTGAACATTCCCATGTCTCTAAGGTTTTGAGAGGGTGGCCATGATAGAGAGAGTGAGAGAGAGACGGACAGACAAGGGACTGCTAGCGGGCCACACACCCTGAGTAGTATCGCCATTTCCCATGACAGGTGAACAGTCCCATGTCTCTAAGGTTTTGAGAGGGTGGCCATGATAGAGAGAGAGAGAGAGAGAGAGAGAGAGATGGACAGACAAGGGACTGCTAGCGGGCCACACACTGAGTAGTATCGCCATTTCCCATGGCAGGAGAAGAGTCTAATGTCTCTAGTGTTTTGGGAAGGCGGCCATGATAGAGAGAGTGAGAGAGAGAGACAGACAGACAAGGCACTGCTAGCGGGCCATACACCCTGAGTAGTATCGCCATTTCCCATGGCAGGTGAACAGTCCCATGTCTCTAAGGTTTTGAGAGGGCGGCCATGATAGAGAGAGTGAGAGAGAGAGGCGGACAGACAAGGGACTACTAGCGGGCCACACACCGAGTAGTATCGCCATTTCCCATGGCAGGTGAACAGTCCAAGGTGTAAGGTTTTGGGAGGGCGCCCATGATAGAGAGAGTGAGAGAGAGAGAGAGTGAGGGAGAGACGGACAGACAAGGGACTGCTAGCGGCCCACACACCGAGTAGTATCGTCATTTCTCATGGCAGGTGAACAGTCCAAGGTTTCTAGTGTTTTGGGATGGTGGCCATGATAGAGAGAGTAAGAGAGAGACGGACAGAAAAGGGACTGCTAGCGGGCCATACACCCTGAGTAGTATCGCCATTTCCCATGGCAGGTGAACAGTCCCATGTCTCTAAAGTTTTGAGAGGGCGGCCATGATAGAGAGAGTGAGAGAGAGAGGTGGACAGACAAGGGACTGCTAGCGGACCACACACCGAGTAGTATTGTCATTTCCCATGGCAGGTGAACAGTCAAAGGTCTCTAGTGTTTTGGGATAGCGGCCATGATAGAGAGACAGAGCGAGAGAGAGACGGACATAGATGGGACTGCTAGCGGGCCACACACCGAGTAGTATCGCCATTTCCCATGGCAGGTGAACATTCCCATGTCTCTAAGGTTTTCCGAGGGTGGCCATGATAGAGAGAGTGAGAGAGAGATGGACAGACAAGGGACTGCTAGCGGGCCACACACCCTGAGTAGTATCGCCATTTCCCATGACAGGTGAACAGTCCCATGTCTCTAAGGTTTTGAGAGGGTGGCCATGATAGAGAGAGAGAGAGAGAGAGAGAGAGAGAGAGAGAGAGAGAGAGAGAGAGATGGACAGACAAGGGACTGCTAGCGGGCCACACACCGAGTAGTATCGGCATTTCCCATGGCAGGAGAAGAGTCTAATGTCTCTAGTGTTTTGGGAAGGCGGCCATGATAGAGAGAGTGAGAGAGAGAGACAGACAGACAAGGCACTGCTAGCGGGCCACACACCGAGTAGTATTGCCATTTCGCATGGCAGGTGAACAGTCCAAGGTGTAAGGTTTTGGGAGGGCGGCCATGATAGAGAGAGTGAGAGAGAGAGTGACGGACAGACAAGGGACTGCTAGCGGCCCACACACCGAGTAGTATTGTCAGTTCCCATGGCAGGTGAACAGTCCAAGGTCTCTAGTGTTTTGGGATGGTGGCCATGATAGAGAGAGTAAGAGAGAGACGGACAGACAAGGTTCTGCTAGCGGGCCACACACCCCGAGTAGTATCGCCATTTCCCATGGCAGGTGAACAGTCCCATGTCTCTAAGGTTTTGAGAGGGCGGCCATGATAGAGAGAGTGAGAGAGAGAGACGGACAGACAAGGGACTGCTAGTGGGCCAGACACCGAGTAGTATCGCCATTTCCCAAGGCAGGTGAACAGTCCAATGTATAAGGTTTTGGGAGGGCGGCCATGATAGAGAGAGTGAGAGAAAGAGACGGACAGACAAGGCACTGCTAGCGGGCCACACACCGAGTAGTATCGTCATTTCCCATGGTAGGTGAACAGTCCAACGTCTCTAGTGTTTTGGGATGGTGGCCATGATAGAGAGAGTGAGAGAGAGAGACGGACAGACAAGGGACTACTAGCGGGCCACACACCGAGTAGTATCGCCATTTCCCATGGCAGGTGAACAGTCCCATGTCTCTAAGGTTTTGAGAGGGCGGCCATGAGAGAGAGAGTGAGAGAGAGAGACGGACAGACAAGGGACTACTAGCGGGCCACACACCAAGTAGTATCGCCATTTCCCATGGCAGGTGAACACTCCAAGGTGTAAGGTTTTGGGAGGGAGGCCATGATAGAGAGAGTGTGAGAGAGAGAGAGAGAGAGAGAGAGAGAGACGGACAGATAAGGGACTGCTAGCGGGCCACACACCGACTAGTATCACCATTTCCCATGGCAGGTGAACAGTCCCATGTCTCTAAGGTTTTGAGAGGGTGGCCATGATGGAGAGAGTGAGAGAGAGAGATGGACAGACAAGGGACTGCTAGCGGGCCACACACCGAGTAGTATCGCCATTTCCCATGGCAGGTGAACAGTTCAAGGTGTAAGGTTTTGGGAGGGTGGCCATGATAGAGAGAGTGAGAGAGAGAGACAGACAGACAAGGGACTGCTAGGGGAGCAGACACCGAGTAGTATCGCTATTTCCCAAGGCAGGTGAACAGTCCAAGGTGTAAGGTTTTGGGAGGGCGGCCATGATAGAGAGAGTGAGAGAGAGAGGCGGACAGACAAGGGACTGCTAGCGGGCCACACACCGAGTAGTATCGTCATTTCCCATGGCAGGTGAACAGTCCAACGTCTCTAGTGTTTTGGGATGGCGGCCATGATAGAGAGAGTAAGAGTGAGACAGACAGGCAAGGGACTGCTAGCAGGCCACACAACCCGAGTAGTATTGCCATTTCCCATGGCAGGTGAACAGTCCCATGTCTCGAAGGTTTTGAGAGGGCGGCCATGATAGAGAGAGTGAGAGAGAGCGAGACGGACAGACAAGGGACTCCCAGTGGGCCACAAACCGAGTAGTATCGTAATTTCCCATGGCAGGTGATCAGTCCGAGGTGTAAGGTTTTGGGATGGTGGCCATGATAGAGAGAGTAAGAGAGAGACGGAAAGACAAGGGACTGCTAGCGGGCCACACACCCCGAGTAGTATCGCCATTTCCCATGGTAGGTGAACAGTCCTATGTCTCTAAGGTTTTGAGAGGGTGGCCATGATAGAGAGAGTGAGAGAGAGAGACGGACAGACAAGGGACTGCAAGCGGGCCACACAGCGAGTAGCATCGCCATTTCCCATGGCAGGTGAACAGTCCAAGGTGTAAGGTTTTGGGAGGGCGCCCATGATAGAGAGAGTAAGAGAGAGACGGACAGACAAGGTACTGCTAGCGGGCCACACACCCCGAGTAGTATAGCCATTTCCCATGGCAGGTGAACAGCCCCATATCTCTAAGGTTTTGAGAGGGTGGCCATGATAGAGAGAGTGAGAGAGAGAGACAGAGAGACGGACAGACAAGGGACTGCTAGCGGCCCACACACCGAGTAGTATCGTCATTTCCCATGGCAGGTGAACAGTACAAGGTCTCTAGTGTTTTGGGATGGTGGCCATGATAGAGAGAGTAAGAAAGAGACGGACAGAAAAGGGACTGCTAGTGGGCCATACACCCTGAGTAGTATCGCCATTTCCCATGGCAGGTGAAGAGTCCCATGTCTCTAAGGTTTTGAGAGGGCAGCCATGATAGAGAGAGTGAGAGAGAGAGACGGACAGACAAGGGACTGTTAGCGGACCACACACCGAGTAGTATCGCTATTTCCCATGGCAGGTGAACAGTCCAAGGTGTAAGGTTTTGGGAGAGCGGCTATGATAGAGAGAGAGAGAGAGAGAGAGAGAGAGAGAGAGACGGACAGACTAGGGACTGCTAGCGGGCCACACACCGAGTAGTATTGTCATTTCCCATGGCAGGTGAACAGTCCAAGGTATCTAGGGTTTTGGGATGGCGGCCATGATAGAGAGAGTAAGAGACAGACAGACAGACAAGGGACTGCTAGCGGGCCACACACCCCGAGTAGTATCGCCATTTCCCATGGCAGGTGAACAGTCCCATGTCTCTAAGGTTTTGAGACGGCGGCCATGATAGAGAGAGTGAGAGAGAGAGACGGACAGACAAGGGACTCCTAGCGGACCACACACCGAGTAGTATCGCCATTTCCCATGGTAGGTGAACAGTCCAAGGTGTAAGCTTTTGGGAGGATGGCCATGATAGAGAGAGTGAGAGAGAGAGAGAGAGATGGACAGACAAGGGACTGCTAGCGGGCCACACACCGAGTAGTATCACCATTTCCCATGGCAGGAGAATAGTCTAATGTCTCTAGTGTTTTGGGAAGGCGGCCATGATAGAGAGAGTGAGAGAGAGAGAAAGACAAGGGACTGCTAGCGGGCCACACACCCCGAGTAGTATCGCCATTTCCCATGGCAGGTGAACAGTCCCATGTCTCTAAGGTTTTGAGAGGGTGGCCACGATAGAGAGAGAGAGAGAGATAGAGAGAGAGAGACGGACAGACACGGGACTGCTAGCGGGCCACACACCGAGTAGTATCGCCATTTCCCATGGCAGGTGAACAGTCCAAGGTGTAAGGTTTTGGGAGGATGGCCATGATAGAGAGAGTGAGAGAGAGAGAGAGAGAGAGAGAGAGAGAGAGATGGACAGACAAGGGACTGCTAGCGGGCCACACACCGAGTAGTATCGCCATTTCCCATGGCAGGTGAACAGTCCCATGTCTCGAAGGTTTTGAGAGGGCGGCCATGATAGAGAGAGTGAGAGAGAGCGAGATGGACAGACAAGGGACTCCCAGTGGGCCACAAACCGAGTAGTATCGTAATTTCCCATGGCAGGTGATCAGTCCGAGGTGTAAGGTTTTGGGATGGTGGCCATGATAGAGAGAGTAAGAGAGAGACGGAAAGACAAGGGACTGCTAGCGGGCCACAGACCCCGAGTAGTATCGCCATTTCCCATGGTAGGTGAACAGTCCTATGTCTCTAAGGTTTTGAGAGGGTGGCCATGATAGAGAGAGTGAGAGAGAGAGACGGACAGACAAGGGACTGCAAGCGGGCCACACAGCGAGTAGCATCGCCATTTCCCATGGCAGGTGAACAGTCCAAGGTGTAAGGTTTTGGGAGGGCGCCCATGATAGAGAGAGTAAGAGAGAGACGGACAGACAAGGTACTGCTAGCGGGCCACACACCCCGAGTAGTATAGCCATTTCCCATGGCAGGTGAACAGCCCCATATCTCTAAGGTTTTGAGAGGGTGGCCATGATAGAGAGAGTGAGAGAGAGAGACAGAGAGACGGACAGACAAGGGACTGCTAGCGGCCCACACACCGAGTAGTATCGTCATTTCCCATGGCAGGTGAACAGTACAAGGTCTCTAGTGTTTTGGGATGGTGGACATGATAGAGAGAGTAAGAAAGAGACGGACAGAAAAGGGACTGCTAGTGGGCCATACACCCTGAGTAGTATCGCCATTTCCCATGGCAGGTGAAGAGTCCCATGTCTCTAAGGTTTTGAGAGGGCAGCCATGATAGAGAGAGTGAGAGAGAGAGACGGACAGACAAGGGACTGTTAGCGGACCACACACCGAGTAGTATCGCTATTTCCCATGGCAGATGAACAGTCCAAGGTGTAAGGTTTTGGGAGAGCGGCTATGATAGAGAGAGAGAGAGAGAGGGAGACGGACAGACTAGGGACTGCTAGCGGGCCACACACCGAGTAGTATTGTCATTTCCCATGGCAGGTGAACAGTCCAAGGTATCTAGAGTTTTGGGATGGCGGCCATGATAGAGAGAGTAAGAGACAGACAGACAGACAAGGGACTGCTAGCGGGCCACACACCCCGAGTAGTATCGCCATT